>NC_091507.1:15296046-16496046 GCF_947461875.1 Haliaeetus albicilla
CTGTTCACAGGCACAACCGCACTGGGAATCTCTGCTTTCCCAAAGACGCAATCTCTCACGGTGCGCATCCTCGGCAGAGCCTGTTCCCGAAAAGGCAAACGTCCGGCTCCTTGTCCCACACGGAAGGTGGCAGCCCTGAAAGCTGTTGCTGGTCTTCACCTTCCCCGGGCAGCCTAGACACAGGCACAAAGCGTTTTGGGATCTGTGCTTTCCCAAAGACGCAATCTCTCACGGTGCGCATCCTCGGCAGAGCCTGTTCCCGAAAAGGCAAACGTCCGGCTCCTTGTCCCACACGGAAGGTGGCAGCCCTGAAAGCTGTTGCTGGTCTTCACCTTCCCCGGGCAGCCTGTTCACAGGCACAACAGGTATTCGGATCTGTGCTTGCCCAGAGAAGGAACATATCACGGTGCGCATCCTCGGCAGAGCCTGTTCCCGAAAAGGCAAACGTCCGGCTCCTTGTCCCACACGGAAGGTGGCAGCCCTGAAAGCTGTTGCTGGTCTTCACCTTCCCCGGGCAGCCTACTCACAGGCACAACAGGTTTTCGGATCTGTGCTTGCCCAGAGAAGGAACATCTCACGGTGCGCATCCTCGGCAGAGCCTGTTCCCGAAAAGGCAAACGTCCGGCTCCTTGTCCCACACGGAAGGTGGCAGCCCTGAAAGCTGTTGCTGGTCTTCACCTTCCCCGGGCAGCCTAGTCACAGGCACAACAGGTATTCGGTTCTGTGCTTGCCCAGAGAAGGAACAGCTCACGGTGCGCATCCTCGGCAGAGCCTGTTCCCGAAAAGGCAAACGTCCGGCTCCTTGTCCCACACGGAAGGTGGCAGCCCTGAAAGCTGTTGCTGGTCTTCACCTTCCCCGGGCAGCCTGTTCACAGGCACAACAGGTATTCGGATCTGTGCTTGCCCAGAGAAGGAACATCTCACGGTGCGCATCCTCGGCAGAGCCTGTTCCCGAAAAGGCAAACGTCCGGCTCCTTGTCCCACACGGAAGGTGGCAGCCCTGAAAGCTGTTGCTGGTCTTCACCTTCCCCGGGCAGCCTAGTCACAGGCACAACCGCACTGGGAATCTCTGCTTTCCCAAAGACGCAATCTCTCACGGTGCGCATCCTCGGCAGAGCCTGTTCCCGAAAAGGCAAACGTCCGGCTCCTTGTCCCACACGGAAGGTGGCAGCCCTGAAAGCTGTTGCTGGTCTTCACCTTCCCCGTGCAGCCTAGTCACAGGCACAACCGTACTGGGACTCTCTGCTTTCCCAAAGACGCAATCTCTCACGGTGCGCATCCTCGGCAGAGCCTGTTCCCGAAAAGGCAAACGTCCGGCTCCTTGTCCCACACGGAAGGTGGCAGCCCTGAAAGCTGTTGCTGGTCTTCACCTTCCCCGGGCAGCCTAGTCACAGGCACAACCGCACTGGGACTCTCTGCTTTCCCAAAGACGCAATCTCTCACGGTGCGCATCCTCGGCAGAGCCTGTTCCCGAAAAGGCAAACGTCATGCTCCTTGTCCCACACGGAAGGTGGCAGCCCTGAAAGCTGTTGCTGGTCTTCACCTTCCCCGTGCAGCCTAGTCACAGGCACAACCGCACTGGGAATCTCTGCTTTCCCAAAGATGCAATCTCTCACGGTGCGCATCCTCGGCAGAGCCTGTTCCCGAAAAGGCAAACATCCGGCTCCTTGTCCCACACGGAAGGTGGCAGCCCTGAAAGCTGTTGCTGGTCTTCACCTTCCCCGGGCAGCCTACTCACAGGCACAACAGGTATTCGGATCTGTGCTTGCCCAGAGAAGGAACAGCTCACGGTGCGCATCCTCGGCAGAGCCTGTTCCCGAAAAGGCAAACGTCCGGCTCCTTGTCCCACACGGAAGGTGGCAGCCCTGAAAGCTGTTGCTGGTCTTCACCTTCCCCGGGCAGCCTAGTCACAGGCACAACCGCACTGGGAATCTCTGCTTTCCCAAAGACGCAATCTCTCACGGTGCGCATCCTCGGCAGAGCCTGTTCCCGAAAAGGCAAACGTCCGGCTCCTTGTCCCACACGGAAGGTGGCAGCCCTGAAAGCTGTTGCTGGTCTTCACCTTCCCCGTGCAGCCTAGTCACAGGCACAACCGTACTGGGACTCTCTGCTTTCCCAAAGACGCAATCTCTCACGGTGCGCATCCTCGGCAGAGCCTGTTCCCGAAAAGGCAAACGTCCGGCTCCTTGTCCCACACGGAAGGTGGCAGCCCTGAAAGCTGTTGCTGGTCTTCACCTTCCCCGGGCAGCCTAGTCACAGGCACAACCGCACTGGGACTCTCTGCTTTCCCAAAGACGCAATCTCTCACGGTGCGCATCCTCGGCAGAGCCTGTTCCCGAAAAGGCAAACGTCATGCTCCTTGTCCCACACGGAAGGTGGCAGCCCTGAAAGCTGTTGCTGGTCTTCACCTTCCCCGTGCAGCCTAGTCACAGGCACAACCGCACTGGGAATCTCTGCTTTCCCAAAGATGCAATCTCTCACGGTGCGCATCCTCGGCAGAGCCTGTTCCCGAAAAGGCAAACGTCCGGCTCCTTGTCCCACACGGAAGGTGGCAGCCCTGAAAGCTGTTGCTGGTCTTCACCTTCCCCGGGCAGCCTGTTCACAGGCACAACCGCACTGGGAATCTCTGCTTTCCCAAAGACGCAATCTCTCACGGTGCGCATCCTCGGCAGAGCCTGTTCCCGAAAAGGCAAACGTCCGGCTCCTTGTCCCACACGGAAGGTGGCAGCCCTGAAAGCTGTTGCTGGTCTTCACCTTCCCCGGGCAGCCTAGTCACAGGCACAAAGCGTTTTGGGATCTGTGCTTTCCCAAAGACGCAATCTCTCACGGTGCGCATCCTCGGCAGAGCCTGTTCCCGAAAAGGCAAACGTCCGGCTCCTTGTCCCACACGGAAGGTGGCAGCCCTGAAAGCTGTTGCTGGTCTTCACCTTCCCCGGGCAGCCTGTTCACAGGCACAACAGGTATTCGGATCTGTGCTTGCCCAGAGAAGGAACATCTCACGGTGCGCATCCTCGGCAGAGCCTGTTCCCGAAAAGGCAAACGTCCGGCTCCTTGTCCCACACGGAAGGTGGCAGCCCTGAAAGCTGTTGCTGGTCTTCACCTTCCCCGGGCAGCCTACTCACAGGCACAAAGCGTTTTGGGATCTGTGCTTTCCCAAAGATGCAATCTCTCACGGTGCGCATCCTCGGCAGAGCCTGTTCCCGAAAAGGCAAACGTCCGGCTCCTTGTCCCACACGGAAGGTGGCAGCCCTGAAAGCTGTTGCTGGTCTTCACCTTCCCCGGGCAGCCTGTTCACAGGCACAACAGGTATTCGGATCTGTGCTTGCCCAGAGAAGGAACATCTCACGGTGCGCATCCTCGGCAGAGCCTGTTCCCGAAAAGGCAAACGTCCGGCTCCTTGTCCCACACGGAAGGTGGCAGCCCTGAAAGCTGTTGCTGGTCTTCACCTTCCCCGGGCAGCCTCTTCACAGGCACAACAGGTTTTCGGATCTGTGCTTGCCCAGAGAAGGAACATCTCACGGTGCGCATCCTCGGCAGAGCCTGTTCCCGAAAAGGCAAACGTCCGGCTCCTTGTCCCACACGGAAGGTGGCAGCCCTGAAAGCTGTTGCTGGTCTTCACCTTCCCCGTGCAGCCTAGTCACAGGCACAACAGGTATTCGGATCTGTGCTTGCCCAGAGAAGGAACAGCTCACGGTGCGCATCCTCGGCAGAGCCTGTTCCCGAAAAGGCAAACGTCCGGCTCCTTGTCCCACACGGAAGGTGGCAGCCCTGAAAGCTGTTGCTGGTCTTCACCTTCCCCGGGCACCCTGTTCACAGGCACAACAGGTATTCGGATCTGTGCTTGCCCAGAGAAGGAACAGCTCACGGTGCGCATCCTCGGCAGAGCCTGTTCCCGAAAAGGCAAACGTCCGGCTCCTTGTCCCACACGGAAGGTGGCAGCCCTGAAAGCTGTTGCTGGTCTTCACCTTCCCCGGGCAGCCTAGTCACAGGCACAACCGCACTGGGAATCTCTGCTTTCCCAAAGACGCAATCTCTCACGGTGCGCATCCTCGGCAGAGCCTGTTCCCGAAAAGGCAAACGTCCGGCTCCTTGTCCCACACGGAAGGTGGCAGCCCTGAAAGCTGTTGCTGGTCTTCACCTTCCCCGTGCAGCCTAGTCACAGGCACAACCGTACTGGGACTCTCTGCTTTCCCAAAGACGCAATCTCTCACGGTGCGCATCCTCGGCAGAGCCTGTTCCCGAAAAGGCAAACGTCCGGCTCCTTGTCCCACACGGAAGGTGGCAGCCCTGAAAGCTGTTGCTGGTCTTCACCTTCCCCGGGCAGCCTAGTCACAGGCACAAAGCGTTTTGGGATCTGTGCTTTCCCAAAGACGCAATCTCTCACGGTGCGCATCCTCGGCAGAGCCTGTTCCCGAAAAGGCAAACGTCCGGCTCCTTGTCCCACACGGAAGGTGGCAGCCCTGAAAGCTGTTGCTGGTCTTCACCTTCCCCGGGCAGCCTAGTCACAGGCACAACAGGTATTCGGATCTGTGCTTGCCCAGAGAAGGAACAGCTCACGGTGCGCATCCTCGGCAGAGCCTGTTCCCGAAAAGGCAAACGTCATGCTCCTTGTCCCACACGGAAGGTGGCAGCCCTGAAAGCTGTTGCTGGTCTTCACCTTCCCCGTGCAGCCTAGTCACAGGCACAACCGCACTGGGAATCTCTGCTTTCCCAAAGATGCAATCTCTCACGGTGCGCATCCTCGGCAGAGCCTGTTCCCGAAAAGGCAAACGTCCGGCTCCTTGTCCCACACGGAAGGTGGCAGCCCTGAAAGCTGTTGCTGGTCTTCACCTTCCCCGTGCAGCCTAGTCACAGGCACAACCGTACTGGGACTCTCTGCTTTCCCAAAGACGCAATCTCTCACGGTGCGCATCCTCGGCAGAGCCTGTTCCCGAAAAGGCAAACGTCCGGCTCCTTGTCCCACACGGAAGGTGGCAGCCCTGAAAGCTGTTGCTGGTCTTCACCTTCCCCGGGCAGCCTAGTCACAGGCACAAAGCGTTTTGGGATCTGTGCTTTCCCAAAGACGCAATCTCTCACGGTGCGCATCCTCGGCAGAGCCTGTTCCCGAAAAGGCAAACGTCCGGCTCCTTGTCCCACACGGAAGGTGGCAGCCCTGAAAGCTGTTGCTGGTCTTCACCTTCCCCGGGCAGCCTAGTCACAGGCACAACAGGTATTCGGATCTGTGCTTGCCCAGAGAAGGAACAGCTCACGGTGCGCATCCTCGGCAGAGCCTGTTCCCGAAAAGGCAAACGTCATGCTCCTTGTCCCACACGGAAGGTGGCAGCCCTGAAAGCTGTTGCTGGTCTTCACCTTCCCCGTGCAGCCTAGTCACAGGCACAACCGCACTGGGAATCTCTGCTTTCCCAAAGATGCAATCTCTCACGGTGCGCATCCTCGGCAGAGCCTGTTCCCGAAAAGGCAAACGTCCGGCTCCTTGTCCCACACGGAAGGTGGCAGCCCTGAAAGCTGTTGCTGGTCTTCACCTTCCCCGGGCAGCCTGTTCACAGGCACAACCGCACTGGGAATCTCTGCTTTCCCAAAGACGCAATCTCTCACGGTGCGCATCCTCGGCAGAGCCTGTTCCCGAAAAGGCAAACGTCCGGCTCCTTGTCCCACACGGAAGGTGGCAGCCCTGAAAGCTGTTGCTGGTCTTCACCTTCCCCGGACAGCCTAGTCACAGGCACAAAGCGTTTTGGGATCTGTGCTTTCCCAAAGACGCAATCTCTCACGGTGCGCATCCTCGGCAGAGCCTGTTCCCGAAAAGGCAAACGTCCGGCTCCTTGTCCCACACAGAAGGTGGCAGCCCTGAAAGCTGTTGCTGGTCTTCACCTTCCCCGGGCAGCCTGTTCACAGGCACAACAGGTATTCGGATCTGTGCTTGCCCAGAGAAGGAACATCTCACGGTGCGCATCCTCGGCAGAGCCTGTTCCCGAAAAGGCAAACGTCCGGCTCCTTGTCCCACACGGAAGGTGGCAGCCCTGAAAGCTGTTGCTGGTCTTCACCTTCCCCGTGCAGCCTAGTCACAGGCACAACCGCACTGGGAATCTCTGCTTTCCCAAAGACGCAATCTCTCACGGTGCGCATCCTCGGCAGAGCCTGTTCCCGAAAAGGCAAACGTCCGGCTCCTTGTCCCACACGGAAGGTGGCAGCCCTGAAAGCTGTTGCTGGTCTTCACCTTCCCCGGGCAGCCTGTTCACAGGCACAACAGGTATTCGGATCTGTGCTTGCCCAGAGAAGGAACATCTCACGGTGCGCATCCTCGGCAGAGCCTGTTCCCGAAAAGGCAAACGTCCGGCTCCTTGTCCCACACGGAAGGTGGCAGCCCTGAAAGCTGTTGCTGGTCTTCACCTTCCCCGGGCAGCCTCTTCACAGGCACAACAGGTTTTCGGATCTGTGCTTGCCCAGAGAAGGAACAGCTCACGGTGCGCATCCTCGGCAGAGCCTGTTCCCGAAAAGGCAAACGTCCGGCTCCTTGTCCCACACGGAAGGTGGCAGCCCTGAAAGCTGTTGCTGGTCTTCACCTTCCCCGGGCAGCCTAGTCACAGGCACAACAGGTATTCGGATCTGTGCTTGCCCAGAGAAGGAACAGGTCACGGTGCGCATCCTCGGCAGAGCCTGTTCCCGAAAAGGCAAACGTCCGGCTCCTTGTCCCACACGGAAGGTGGCAGCCCTGAAAGCTGTTGCTGGTCTTCACCTTCCCCGGGCAGCCTACTCACAGGCACAAAGCGTTTTGGGATCTGTGCTTGCCCAGAGAAGGAACAGCTCACGGTGCGCATCCTCGGCAGAGCCTGTTCCCGAAAAGGCAAACGTCCGGCTCCTTGTCCCACACGGAAGGTGGCAGCCCTGAAAGCTGTTGCTGGTCTTCACCTTCCCCGGGCAGCCTAGTCACAGGCACAACCGCACTGGGAATCTCTGCTTTCCCAAAGACGCAATCTCTCACGGTGCGCATCCTCGGCAGAGCCTGTTCCCGAAAAGGCAAACGTCCGGCTCCTTGTCCCACACGGAAGGTGGCAGCCCTGAAAGCTGTTGCTGGTCTTCACCTTCCCCGGGCAGCCTGTTCACAGGCACAACCGCACTGGGAATCTCTGCTTTCCCAAAGACGCAATCTCTCACGGTGCGCATCCTCGGCAGAGCCTGTTCCCGAAAAGGCAAACGTCCGGCTCCTTGTCCCACACGGAAGGTGGCAGCCCTGAAAGCTGTTGCTGGTCTTCACCTTCCCCGGGCAGCCTAGTCACAGGCACAACAGGTATTCGGATCTGTGCTTGCCCAGAGAAGGAACAGCTCACGGTGCGCATCCTCGGCAGAGCCTGTTCCCGAAAAGGCAAACGTCCGGCTCCTTGTCCCACACGGAAGGTGGCAGCCCTGAAAGCTGTTGCTGGTCTTCACCTTCCCCGGGCAGCCTGTTCACAGGCACAACAGGTATTCGGATCTGTGCTTGCCCAGAGAAGGAACAGCTCACGGTGCGCATCCTCGGCAGAGCCTGTTCCCGAAAAGGCAAACGTCCGGCTCCTTGTCCCACACGGAAGGTGGCAGCCCTGAAAGCTGTTGCTGGTCTTCACCTTCCCCGGGCAGCCTCTTCACAGGCACAACAGGTTTTCGGATCTGTGCTTGCCCAGAGAAGGAACATCTCACGGTGCGCATCCTCGGCAGAGCCTGTTCCCGAAAAGGCAAACGTCCAGCTCCTTGTCCCACACGGAAGGTGGCAGCCCTGAAAGCTGTTGCTGGTCTTCACCTTCCCCGGGCAGCCTAGTCACAGGCACAACAGGTATTCGGTTCTGTGCTTGCCCAGAGAAGGAACAGCTCACGGTGCGCATCCTCGGCAGAGCCTGTTCCCGAAAAGGCAAACGTCCGGCTCCTTGTCCCACACGGAAGGTGGCAGCCCTGAAAGCTGTTGCTGGTCTTCACCTTCCCCGGGCAGCCTACTCACAGGCACAACAGGTATTCGGATCTGTGCTTGCCCAGAGAAGGAACAGCTCACGGTGCGCATCCTCGGCAGAGCCTGTTCCCGAAAAGGCAAACGTCCGGCTCCTTGTCCCACACGGAAGGTGGCAGCCCTGAAAGCTGTTGCTGGTCTTCACCTTCCCCGGGCAGCCTAGTCACAGGCAAAACCGCACTGGGAATCTCTGCTTTCCCAAAGACGCAATCTCTCACGGTGCGCATCCTCGGCAGAGCCTGTTCCCGAAAAGGCAAACGTCCGGCTCCTTGTCCCACACGGAAGGTGGCAGCCCTGAAAGCTGTTGCTGGTCTTCACCTTCCCCGTGCAGCCTAGTCACAGGCACAACCGTACTGGGACTCTCTGCTTTCCCAAAGACGCAATCTCTCACGGTGCGCATCCTCGGCAGAGCCTGTTCCCGAAAAGGCAAACGTCCGGCTCCTTGTCCCACACGGAAGGTGGCAGCCCTGAAAGCTGTTGCTGGTCTTCACCTTCCCCGGGCAGCCTACTCACAGGCACAAAGCGTTTTGGGATCTGTGCTTTCCCAAAGACGCAATCTCTCACGGTGCGCATCCTCGGCAGAGCCTGTTCCCGAAAAGGCAAACGTCCGGCTCCTTGTCCCACACGGAAGGTGGCAGCCCTGAAAGCTGTTGCTGGTCTTCACCTTCCCCGGGCAGCCTGTTCACAGGCACAACAGGTATTCGGATCTGTGCTTGCCCAGAGAAGGAACATCTCACGGTGCGCATCCTCGGCAGAGCCTGTTCCCGAAAAGGCAAACGTCCGGCTCCTTGTCCCACACGGAAGGTGGCAGCCCTGAAAGCTGTTGCTGGTCTTCACCTTCCCCGGGCAGCCTAGTCACAGGCACAAAGCGTTTTGGGATCTGTGCTTTCCCAAAGATGCAATCTCTCACGGTGCGCATCCTCGGCAGAGCCTGTTCCCGAAAAGGCAAACGTCCGGCTCCTTGTCCCACACGGAAGGTGGCAGCCCTGAAAGCTGTTGCTGGTCTTCACCTTCCCCGGGCAGCCTGTTCACAGGCACAACAGGTATTCGGATCTGTGCTTGCCCAGAGAAGGAACATCTCACGGTGCGCATCCTCGGCAGAGCCTGTTCCCGAAAAGGCAAACGTCCGGCTCCTTGTCCCACACGGAAGGTGGCAGCCCTGAAAGCTGTTGCTGGTCTTCACCTTCCCCGGGCAGCCTCTTCACAGGCACAACAGGTTTTCGGATCTGTGCTTGCCCAGAGAAGGAACAGCTCACGGTGCGCATCCTCGGCAGAGCCTGTTCCCGAAAAGGCAAACGTCATGCTCCTTGTCCCACACGGAAGGTGGCAGCCCTGAAAGCTGTTGCTGGTCTTCACCTTCCCCGGGCAGCCTAGTCACAGGCACAACAGGTATTCGGATCTGTGCTTGCCCAGAGAAGGAACAGCTCACGGTGCGCATCCTCGGCAGAGCCTGTTCCCGAAAAGGCAAACGTCCGGCTCCTTGTCCCACACGGAAGGTGGCAGCCCTGAAAGCTGTTGCTGGTCTTCACCTTCCCCGGGCAGCCTACTCACAGGCACAACCGTACTGGGACTCTCTGCTTTCCCAAAGACGCAATCTCTCACGGTGCGCATCCTCGGCAGAGCCTGTTCCCGAAAAGGCAAACGTCCGGCTCCTTGTCCCACACGGAAGGTGGCAGCCCTGAAAGCTGTTGCTGGTCTTCACCTTCCCCGGGCAGCCTACTCACAGGCACAACCGCACTGGGACTCTCTGCTTTCCCAAAGACGCAATCTCTCACGGTGCGCATCCTCGGCAGAGCCTGTTCCCGAAAAGGCAAACGTCCGGCTCCTTGTCCCACACGGAAGGTGGCAGCCCTGAAAGCTGTTGCTGGTCTTCACCTTCCCCGGGCAGCCTGTTCACAGGCACAACAGGTATTCGGATCTGTGCTTGCCCAGAGAAGGAACAGCTCACGGTGCGCATCCTCGGCAGAGCCTGTTCCCGAAAAGGCAAACGTCCGGCTCCTTGTCCCACACGGAAGGTGGCAGCCCTGAAAGCTGTTGCTGGTCTTCACCTTCCCCGGGCAGCCTAGTCACAGGCACAACAGGTATTCGGATCTGTGCTTGCCCAGAGAAGGAACAGCTCACGGTGCGCATCCTCGGCAGAGCCTGTTCCCGAAAAGGCAAACGTCATGCTCCTTGTCCCACACGGAAGGTGGCAGCCCTGAAAGCTGTTGCTGGTCTTCACCTTCCCCGGGCAACCTAGTCACAGGCACAACAGGTTTTGGGATCTGTGCTTGCCCAGAGAAGGAACAGCTCACGGTGCGCATCCTCGGCAGAGCCTGTTCCCGAAAAGGCAAACGTCCGGCTCCTTGTCCCACACGGAAGGTGGCAGCCCTGAAAGCTCTTGCTGGTCTTCACCTTCCCCGGGCAGCCTACTCACAGGCACAACAAGTTTTGGGATCTGTGCTTGCCCAGAGAAGGAACAGCTCACGGTGCGCATCCTCGGCAGAGCCTGTTCCCGAAAAGGCAAACGTCCGGCTCCTTGTCCCACACGGAAGGTGGCAGCCCTGAAAGCTGTTGCTGGTCTTCACCTTCCCCGGGCAGCCTAGTCACAGGCACAACCGCACTGGGAATCTCTGCTTTCCCAAAGACGCAATCTCTCACGGTGCGCATCCTCGGCAGAGCCTGTTCCCGAAAAGGCAAACGTCCGGCTCCTTGTCCCACACGGAAGGTGGCAGCCCTGAAAGCTGTTGCTGGTCTTCACCTTCCCCGGGCAGCCTACTCACAGGCACAACAGCTATTCGGATCTGTGCTTGCCCAGAGAAGGAACAGCTCACGGTGCGCATCCTCGGCAGAGCCTGTTCCCGAAAAGGCAAACGTCATGCTCCTTGTCCCACACGGAAGGTGGCAGCCCTGAAAGCTGTTGCTGGTCTTCACCTTCCCCGTGCAGCCTAGTCACAGGCACAACCGCACTGGGAATCTCTGCTTTCCCAAAGATGCAATCTCTCACGGTGCGCATCCTCGGCAGAGCCTGTTCCCGAAAAGGCAAACGTCCGGCTCCTTGTCCCACACGGAAGGTGGCAGCCCTGAAAGCTGTTGCTGGTCTTCACCTTCCCCGGGCAGCCTAGTCACAGGCACAACCGCACTGGGACTCTCTGCTTTCCCAAAGACGCAATCTCTCACGGTGCGCATCCTCGGCAGAGCCTGTTCCCGAAAAGGCAAACGTCCGGCTCCTTGTCCCACACGGAAGGTGGCAGCCCTGAAAGCTGTTGCTGGTCTTCACCTTCCCCGGGCAGCCTGTTCACAGGCACAACCGCACTGGGAATCTCTGCTTTCCCAAAGACGCAATCTCTCACGGTGCGCATCCTCGGCAGAGCCTGTTCCCGAAAAGGCAAACGTCCGGCTCCTTGTCCCACACGGAAGGTGGCAGCCCTGAAAGCTGTTGCTGGTCTTCACCTTCCCCGGGCAGCCTACTCACAGGCACAAAGCGTTTTGGGATCTGTGCTTTCCCAAAGACGCAATCTCTCACGGTGCGCATCCTCGGCAGAGCCTGTTCCCGAAAAGGCAAACGTCCGGCTCCTTGTCCCACACGGAAGGTGGCAGCCCTGAAAGCTGTTGCTGGTCTTCACCTTCCCCGGGCAGCCTAGTCACAGGCACAACAGGTATTCGGATCTGTGCTTGCCCAGAGAAGGAACATCTCACGGTGCGCATCCTCGGCAGAGCCTGTTCCCGAAAAGGCAAACGTCCGGCTCCTTGTCCCACACGGAAGGTGGCAGCCCTGAAAGCTGTTGCTGGTCTTCACCTTCCCCGGGCAGCCTGTTCACAGGCACAACAGGTATTCGGATCTGTGCTTGCCCAGAGAAGGAACATCTCACGGTGCGCATCCTCGGCAGAGCCTGTTCCCGAAAAGGCAAACGTCCGGCTCCTTGTCCCACACGGAAGGTGGCAGCCCTGAAAGCTGTTGCTGGTCTTCACCTTCCCCGGGCAGCCTAGTCACAGGCACAACCGCACTGGGAATCTCTGCTTTCCCAAAGACGCAATCTCTCACAGTGCGCATCCTCGGCAGAGCCTGTTCCCGAAAAGGCAAACGTCCGGCTCCTTGTCCCACACGGAAGGTGGCAGCCCTGAAAACTGTTGCTGGTCTTCACCTTCCCCGGGCAGCCTGTTCACAGGCACAACCGCACTGGGACTCTCTGCTTTCCCAAAGACGCAATCTCTCACGGTGCACATCCTCGGCAGAGCCTGTTCCCGAAAAGGCAAACGTCCGGCTCCTTGTCCCACACGGAAGGTGGCAGCCCTGAAAGCTGTTGCTGGTCTTCACCTTCCCCGGGCAGCCTGTTCACAGGCACAACAGGTATTCGGATCTGTGCTTGCCCAGAGAAGGAACAGCTCACGGTGCGCATCCTCGGCAGAGCCTGTTCCCGAAAAGGCAAACGTCCGGCTCCTTGTCCCACACGGAAGGTGGCAGCCCTGAAAGCTGTTGCTGGTCTTCACCTTCCCCGGGCAGCCTAGTCACAGGCACAACAGGTATTCGGATCTGTGCTTGCCCAGAGAAGGAACAGCTCACGGTGCGCATCCTCGGCAGAGCCTGTTCCCGAAAAGGCAAACGTCCGGCTCCTTGTCCCACACGGAAGGTGGCAGCCCTGAAAGCTGTTGCTGGTCTTCACCTTCCCCGGGCAGCCTACTCACAGGCACAACAGGTATTCGGATCTGTGCTTGCCCAGAGAAGGAACAGCTCACGGTGCGCATCCTCGGCAGAGCCTGTTCCCGAAAAGGCAAACGTCCGGCTCCTTGTCCCACACGGAAGGTGGCAGCCCTGAAAGCTGTTGCTGGTCTTCACCTTCCCCGGGCAGCCTAGTCACAGGCACAACCGCACTGGGAATCTCTGCTTTCCCAAAGACGCAATCTCTCACGGTGCGCATCCTCGGCAGAGCCTGTTCCCGAAAAGGCAAACGTCCGGCTCCTTGTCCCACACGGAAGGTGGCAGCCCTGAAAGCTGTTGCTGGTCTTCACCTTCCCCGGGCAGCCTGTTCACAGGCACAACAGGTATTCGGATCTGTGCTTGCCCAGAGAAGGAACAGCTCACGGTGCGCATCCTCGGCAGAGCCTGTTCCCGAAAAGGCAAACGTCCGGCTCCTTGTCCCACACGGAAGGTGGCAGCCCTGAAAGCTGTTGCTGGTCTTCACCTTCCCCGGGCAGCCTGTTCACAGGCACAACAGGTTTTGGGATCTGTGCTTGCCCAGAGAAGGAACAGCTCACGGTGCGCATCCTCGGCAGAGCCTGTTCCCGAAAAGGCAAACGTCCGGCTCCTTGTCCCACACGGAAGGTGGCAGCCCTGAAAGCTGTTGCTGGTCTTCACCTTCCCTGTGCAGCCTAGTCACAGGCACAACAGCTATTCGGATCTGTGCTTGCCCAGAGAAGGAACAGCTCACGGTGCGCATCCTCGGCAGAGCCTGTTCCCGAAAAGGCAAACGTCATGCTCCTTGTCCCACACGGAAGGTGGCAGCCCTGAAAGCTGTTGCTGGTCTTCACCTTCCCCGGACAGCCTGTTCACAGGCACAACAGGTTTTCGGATCTGTGCTTGCCCAGAGAAGGAACATCTCACGGTGCGCATCCTCGGCAGAGCCTGTTCCCGAAAAGGCAAACGTCCGGCTCCTTGTCCCACACGGAAGGTGGCAGCCCTGAAAGCTGTTGCTGGTCTTCACCTTCCCCGGGCAGCCTGTTCACAGGCACAACAGGTATTCGGATCTGTGCTTGCCCAGAGAAGGAACAGCTCACGGTGCGCATCCTCGGCAGAGCCTGTTCCCGAAAAGGCAAACGTCCGGCTCCTTGTCCCACACGGAAGGTGGCAGCCCTGAAAGCTGTTGCTGGTCTTCACCTTCCCCGGGCAGCCTAGTCACAGGCACAACAGGTATTCAGTTCTGTGCTTGCCCAGAGAAGGAACAGCTCACGGTGCGCATCCTCGGCAGAGCCTGTTCCCAAAAAGGCAAACGTCCGGCTCCTTGTCCCACACGGAAGGTGGCAGCCCTGAAAGCTGTTGCTGGTCTTCACCTTCCCCGGGCAGCCTACTCACAGGCACAACAGGTATTCGGATCTGTGCTTGCCCAGAGAAGGAACAGCTCACGGTGCGCATCCTCGGCAGAGCCTGTTCCCGAAAAGGCAAACGTCCGGCTCCTTGTCCCACACGGAAGGTGGCAGCCCTGAAAGCTGTTGCTGGTCTTCACCTTCCCCGGGCAGCCTAGTCACAGGCACAACCGCACTGGGAATCTCTGCTTTCCCAAAGACGCAATCTCTCACGGTGCGCATCCTCGGCAGAGCCTGTTCCCGAAAAGGCAAACGTCATGCTCCTTGTCCCACACGGAAGGTGGCAGCCCTGAAAGCTGTTGCTGGTCTTCACCTTCCCCGGGCAGCCTGTTCACAGGCACAACAGGTATTCGGATCTGTGCTTGCCCAGAGAAGGAACAGCTCACGGTGCGCATCCTCGGCAGAGCCTGTTCCGGAAAAGGCAAACGTCCGGCTCCTTGTCCCACACGGAAGGTGGCAGCCCTGAAAGCTGTTGCTGGTCTTCACCTTCCCCGGGCAGCCTAGTCACAGGCACAACAGGTTTTGGGATCTGTGCTTGCCCAGAGAAGGAACAGCTCACGGTGCGCATCCTCGGCAGAGCCTGTTCCCGAAAAGGCAAACGTCCGGCTCCTTGTCCCACACGGAAGGTGGCAGCCCTGAAAGCTGTTGCTGGTCTTCACCTTCCCCGGGCAGCCTAGTCACAGGCAAAACCGCACTGGGAATCTCTGCTTTCCCAAAGACGCAATCTCTCACGGTGCGCATCCTCGGCAGAGCCTGTTCCCGAAAAGGCAAACGTCCGGCTCCTTGTCCCACACGGAAGGTGGCAGCCCTGAAAGCTGTTGCTGGTCTTCACCTTCCCCGTGCAGCCTAGTCACAGGCACAACCGTACTGGGACTCTCTGCTTTCCCAAAGACGCAATCTCTCACGGTGCGCATCCTCGGCAGAGCCTGTTCCCGAAAAGGCAAACGTCCGGCTCCTTGTCCCACACGGAAGGTGGCAGCCCTGAAAGCTGTTGCTGGTCTTCACCTTCCCCGGGCAGCCTACTCACAGGCACAAAGCGTTTTGGGATCTGTGCTTTCCCAAAGACGCAATCTCTCACGGTGCGCATCCTCGGCAGAGCCTGTTCCCGAAAAGGCAAACGTCCGGCTCCTTGTCCCACACGGAAGGTGGCAGCCCTGAAAGCTGTTGCTGGTCTTCACCTTCCCCGGGCAGCCTGTTCACAGGCACAACAGGTATTCGGATCTGTGCTTGCCCAGAGAAGGAACATCTCACGGTGCGCATCCTCGGCAGAGCCTGTTCCCGAAAAGGCAAACGTCCGGCTCCTTGTCCCACACGGAAGGTGGCAGCCCTGAAAGCTGTTGCTGGTCTTCACCTTCCCCGGGCAGCCTAGTCACAGGCACAAAGCGTTTTGGGATCTGTGCTTTCCCAAAGATGCAATCTCTCACGGTGCGCATCCTCGGCAGAGCCTGTTCCCGAAAAGGCAAACGTCCGGCTCCTTGTCCCACACGGAAGGTGGCAGCCCTGAAAGCTGTTGCTGGTCTTCACCTTCCCCGGGCAGCCTGTTCACAGGCACAACAGGTATTCGGATCTGTGCTTGCCCAGAGAAGGAACATCTCACGGTGCGCATCCTCGGCAGAGCCTGTTCCCGAAAAGGCAAACGTCCGGCTCCTTGTCCCACACGGAAGGTGGCAGCCCTGAAAGCTGTTGCTGGTCTTCACCTTCCCCGGGCAGCCTCTTCACAGGCACAACAGGTTTTCGGATCTGTGCTTGCCCAGAGAAGGAACATCTCACGGTGCGCATCCTCGGCAGAGCCTGTTCCCGAAAAGGCAAACGTCCGGCTCCTTGTCCCACACGGAAGGTGGCAGCCCTGAAAGCTGTTGCTGGTCTTCACCTTCCCCGGACAGCCTAGTCACAGGCACAACAGGTATTCGGATCTGTGCTTGCCCAGAGAAGGAACAGCTCACGGTGCGCATCCTCGGCAGAGCCTGTTCCCGAAAAGGCAAACGTCCGGCTCCTTGTCCCACACGGAAGGTGGCAGCCCTGAAAGCTGTTGCTGGTCTTCACCTTCCCCGGGCAGCCTACTCACAGGCACAACCGTACTGGGACTCTCTGCTTTCCCAAAGACGCAATCTCTCACGGTGCGCATCCTCGGCAGAGCCTGTTCCCGAAAAGGCAAACGTCCGGCTCCTTGTCCCACACGGAAGGTGGCAGCCCTGAAAGCTGTTGCTGGTCTTCACCTTCCCCGGGCAGCCTAGTCACAGGCACAACCGCACTGGGACTCTCTGCTTTCCCAAAGACGCAATCTCTCACGGTGCGCATCCTCGGCAGAGCCTGTTCCCGAAAAGGCAAACGTCCGGCTCCTTGTCCCACACGGAAGGTGGCAGCCCTGAAAGCTGTTGCTGGTCTTCACCTTCCCCGGGCAGCCTGTTCACAGGCACAACAGGTATTCGGATCTGTGCTTGCCCAGAGAAGGAACAGCTCACGGTGCGCATCCTCGGCAGAGCCTGTTCCCGAAAAGGCAAACGTCCGGCTCCTTGTCCCACACGGAAGGTGGCAGCCCTGAAAGCTGTTGCTGGTCTTCACCTTCCCCGGGCAGCCTACTCACAGGCACAACAGGTATTCGGATCTGTGCTTGCCCAGAGAAGGAACAGCTCACGGTGCGCATCCTCGGCAGAGCCTGTTCCCGAAAAGGCAAACGTCATGCTCCTTGTCCCACACGGAAGGTGGCAGCCCTGAAAGCTGTTGCTGGTCTTCACCTTCCCCGGGCAACCTAGTCACAGGCACAACAGGTTTTGGGATCTGTGCTTGCCCAGAGAAGGAACAGCTCACGGTGCGCATCCTCGGCAGAGCCTGTTCCCGAAAAGGCAAACGTCCGGCTCCTTGTCCCACACGGAAGGTGGCAGCCCTGAAAGCTCTTGCTGGTCTTCACCTTCCCCGGGCAGCCTACTCACAGGCACAACAGGTTTTGGGATCTGTGCTTGCCCAGAGAAGGAACAGCTCACGGTGCGCATCCTCGGCAGAGCCTGTTCCGGAAAAGGCAAGCGTCCGGCTCCTTGTCCCACACGGAAGGTGGCAGCCCTGAAAGCTGTTGCTGGTCTTCACCTTCCCCGGGCAGCCTAGTCACAGGCACAACCGCACTGGGAATCTCTGCTTTCCCAAAGACGCAATCTCTCACGGTGCGCATCCTCGGCAGAGCCTGTTCCGGAAAAGGCAAACGTCCGGCTCCTTGTCCCACACGGAAGGTGGCAGCCCTGAAAGCTGTTGCTGGTCTTCACCTTCCCCGGGCAGCCTAGTCACAGGCACAACAGCTATTCGGATCTGTGCTTGCCCAGAGAAGGAACAGCTCACGGTGCGCATCCTCGGCAGAGCCTGTTCCCGAAAAGGCAAACGTCATGCTCCTTGTCCCACACGGAAGGTGGCAGCCCTGAAAGCTGTTGCTGGTCTTCACCTTCCCCGTGCAGCCTAGTCACAGGCACAACCGCACTGGGAATCTCTGCTTTCCCAAAGATGCAATCTCTCACGGTGCGCATCCTCGGCAGAGCCTGTTCCCGAAAAGGCAAACGTCCGGCTCCTTGTCCCACACGGAAGGTGGCAGCCCTGAAAGCTGTTGCTGGTCTTCACCTTCCCCGGGCAGCCTACTCACAGGCACAAAGCGTTTTGGGATCTGTGCTTTCCCAAAGACGCAATCTCTCACGGTGCGCATCCTCGGCAGAGCCTGTTCCCGAAAAGGCAAACGTCCGGCTCCTTGTCCCACACGGAAGGTGGCAGCCCTGAAAGCTGTTGCTGGTCTTCACCTTCCCCGGGCAGCCTACTCACAGGCACAACAGGTATTCGGATCTGTGCTTGCCCAGAGAAGGAACAGCTCACGGTGCGCATCCTCGGCAGAGCCTGTTCCCGAAAAGGCAAACGTCCGGCTCCTTGTCCCACACGGAAGGTGGCAGCCCTGAAAGCTGTTGCTGGTCTTCACCTTCCCCGGGCAGCCTAGTCACAGGCACAACCGCACTGGGAATCTCTGCTTTCCCAAAGACGCAATCTCTCACGGTGCGCATCCTCGGCAGAGCCTGTTCCCGAAAAGGCAAACGTCCGGCTCCTTGTCCCACACGGAAGGTGGCAGCCCTGAAAGCTGTTGCTGGTCTTCACCTTCCCCGGGCAGCCTACTCACAGGCACAACCGCACTGGGACTCTCTGCTTTCCCAAAGACGCAATCTCTCACGGTGCGCATCCTCGGCAGAGCCTGTTCCCGAAAAGGCAAACGTCCGGCTCCTTGTCCCACACGGAAGGTGGCAGCCCTGAAAGCTGTTGCTGGTCTTCACCTTCCCCGGGCAGCCTGTTCACAGGCACAACAGGTATTCGGATCTGTGCTTGCCCAGAGAAGGAACAGCTCACGGTGCGCATCCTCGGCAGAGCCTGTTCCCGAAAAGGCAAACGTCCGGCTCCTTGTCCCACACGGAAGGTGGCAGCCCTGAAAGCTGTTGCTGGTCTTCACCTTCCCCGGGCAGCCTAGTCACAGGCACAACAGGTATTCGGTTCTGTGCTTGCCCAGAGAAGGAACAGCTCACGGTGCGCATCCTCGGCAGAGCCTGTTCCCGAAAAGGCAAACGTCCGGCTCCTTGTCCCACACGGAAGGTGGCAGCCCTGAAAGCTGTTGCTGGTCTTCACCTTCCCCGGGCAGCCTACTCACAGGCACAACAGGTATTCGGATCTGTGCTTGCCCAGAGAAGGAACAGCTCACGGTGCGCATCCTCGGCAGAGCCTGTTCCCGAAAAGGCAAACGTCCGGCTCCTTGTCCCACACGGAAGGTGGCAGCCCTGAAAGCTGTTGCTGGTCTTCACCTTCCCCGGGCAGCCTAGTCACAGGCACAACCGCACTGGGACTCTCTGCTTTCCCAAAGACGCAATCTCTCACGGTGCGCATCCTCGGCAGAGCCTGTTCCCGAAAAGGCAAACGTCCGGCTCCTTGTCCCACACGGAAGGTGGCAGCCCTGAAAGCTGTTGCTGGTCTTCACCTTCCCCGGGCAGCCTACTCACAGGCACAACAGGTATTCGGATCTGTGCTTGCCCAGAGAAGGAACAGCTCACGGTGCGCATCCTCGGCAGAGCCTGTTCCCGAAAAGGCAAACGTCCGGCTCCTTGTCCCACACGGAAGGTGGCAGCCCTGAAAGCTGTTGCTGGTCTTCACCTTCCCCGGGCAGCCTACTCACAGGCACAACAGGTATTCGGATCTGTGCTTGCCCAGAGAAGGAACAGCTCACGGTGCGCATCCTCGGCAGAGCCTGTTCCCGAAAAGGCAAACGTCATGCTCCTTGTCCCACACGGAAGGTGGCAGCCCTGAAAGCTGTTGCTGGTCTTCACCTTCCCCGGGCAACCTAGTCACAGGCACAACAGGTTTTGGGATCTGTGCTTGCCCAGAGAAGGAACAGCTCACGGTGCGCATCCTCGGCAGAGCCTGTTCCCGAAAAGGCAAACGTCCGGCTCCTTGTCCCACACGGAAGGTGGCAGCCCTGAAAGCTCTTGCTGGTCTTCACCTTCCCCGGGCAGCCTACTCACAGGCACAACAGGTTTTGGGATCTGTGCTTGCCCAGAGAAGGAACAGCTCACGGTGCGCATCCTCGGCAGAGCCTGTTCCGGAAAAGGCAAGCGTCCGGCTCCTTGTCCCACACGGAAGGTGGCAGCCCTGAAAGCTGTTGCTGGTCTTCACCTTCCCCGGGCAGCCTAGTCACAGGCACAACCGCACTGGGAATCTCTGCTTTCCCAAAGACGCAATCTCTCACGGTGCGCATCCTCGGCAGAGCCTGTTCCGGAAAAGGCAAACGTCCGGCTCCTTGTCCCACACGGAAGGTGGCAGCCCTGAAAGCTGTTGCTGGTCTTCACCTTCCCCGGGCAGCCTAGTCACAGGCACAACAGCTATTCGGATCTGTGCTTGCCCAGAGAAGGAACAGCTCACGGTGCGCATCCTCGGCAGAGCCTGTTCCCGAAAAGGCAAACGTCATGCTCCTTGTCCCACACGGAAGGTGGCAGCCCTGAAAGCTGTTGCTGGTCTTCACCTTCCCCGTGCAGCCTAGTCACAGGCACAACCGCACTGGGAATCTCTGCTTTCCCAAAGATGCAATCTCTCACGGTGCGCATCCTCGGCAGAGCCTGTTCCCGAAAAGGCAAACGTCCGGCTCCTTGTCCCACACGGAAGGTGGCAGCCCTGAAAGCTGTTGCTGGTCTTCACCTTCCCCGGGCAGCCTACTCACAGGCACAAAGCGTTTTGGGATCTGTGCTTTCCCAAAGACGCAATCTCTCACGGTGCGCATCCTCGGCAGAGCCTGTTCCCGAAAAGGCAAACGTCCGGCTCCTTGTCCCACACGGAAGGTGGCAGCCCTGAAAGCTGTTGCTGGTCTTCACCTTCCCCGGGCAGCCTACTCACAGGCACAACAGGTATTCGGATCTGTGCTTGCCCAGAGAAGGAACAGCTCACGGTGCGCATCCTCGGCAGAGCCTGTTCCCGAAAAGGCAAACGTCCGGCTCCTTGTCCCACACGGAAGGTGGCAGCCCTGAAAGCTGTTGCTGGTCTTCACCTTCCCCGGGCAGCCTAGTCACAGGCACAACCGCACTGGGAATCTCTGCTTTCCCAAAGACGCAATCTCTCACGGTGCGCATCCTCGGCAGAGCCTGTTCCCGAAAAGGCAAACGTCCGGCTCCTTGTCCCACACGGAAGGTGGCAGCCCTGAAAGCTGTTGCTGGTCTTCACCTTCCCCGGGCAGCCTACTCACAGGCACAACCGCACTGGGACTCTCTGCTTTCCCAAAGACGCAATCTCTCACGGTGCGCATCCTCGGCAGAGCCTGTTCCCGAAAAGGCAAACGTCCGGCTCCTTGTCCCACACGGAAGGTGGCAGCCCTGAAAGCTGTTGCTGGTCTTCACCTTCCCCGGGCAGCCTGTTCACAGGCACAACAGGTATTCGGATCTGTGCTTGCCCAGAGAAGGAACAGCTCACGGTGCGCATCCTCGGCAGAGCCTGTTCCCGAAAAGGCAAACGTCCGGCTCCTTGTCCCACACGGAAGGTGGCAGCCCTGAAAGCTGTTGCTGGTCTTCACCTTCCCCGGGCAGCCTAGTCACAGGCACAACAGGTATTCGGTTCTGTGCTTGCCCAGAGAAGGAACAGCTCACGGTGCGCATCCTCGGCAGAGCCTGTTCCCGAAAAGGCAAACGTCCGGCTCCTTGTCCCACACGGAAGGTGGCAGCCCTGAAAGCTGTTGCTGGTCTTCACCTTCCCCGGGCAGCCTACTCACAGGCACAACAGGTATTCGGATCTGTGCTTGCCCAGAGAAGGAACAGCTCACGGTGCGCATCCTCGGCAGAGCCTGTTCCCGAAAAGGCAAACGTCCGGCTCCTTGTCCCACACGGAAGGTGGCAGCCCTGAAAGCTGTTGCTGGTCTTCACCTTCCCCGGGCAGCCTAGTCACAGGCACAACCGCACTGGGACTCTCTGCTTTCCCAAAGACGCAATCTCTCACGGTGCGCATCCTCGGCAGAGCCTGTTCCCGAAAAGGCAAACGTCCGGCTCCTTGTCCCACACGGAAGGTGGCAGCCCTGAAAGCTGTTGCTGGTCTTCACCTTCCCCGGGCAGCCTACTCACAGGCACAACAGGTATTCGGATCTGTGCTTGCCCAGAGAAGGAACAGCTCACGGTGCGCATCCTCGGCAGAGCCTGTTCCCGAAAAGGCAAACGTCCGGCTCCTTGTCCCACACGGAAGGTGGCAGCCCTGAAAGCTGTTGCTGGTCTTCACCTTCCCCGGGCAGCCTGTTCACAGGCACAACAGGTTTTGGGATCTGTGCTTGCCCAGAGAAGGAACAGCTCACGGTGCGCATCCTCGGCAGAGCCTGTTCCCGAAAAGGCAAACGTCCGGCTCCTTGTCCCACACGGAAGGTGGCAGCCCTGAAAGCTGTTGCTGGTCTTCACCTTCCCTGTGCAGCCTAGTCACAGGCACAACAGCTATTCGGATCTGTGCTTGCCCAGAGAAGGAACAGCTCACGGTGCGCATCCTCGGCAGAGCCTGTTCCCGAAAAGGCAAACGTCATGCTCCTTGTCCCACACGGAAGGTGGCAGCCCTGAAAGCTGTTGCTGGTCTTCACCTTCCCCGGACAGCCTGTTCACAGGCACAACAGGTTTTCGGATCTGTGCTTGCCCAGAGAAGGAACATCTCACGGTGCGCATCCTCGGCAGAGCCTGTTCCCGAAAAGGCAAACGTCCGGCTCCTTGTCCCACACGGAAGGTGGCAGCCCTGAAAGCTGTTGCTGGTCTTCACCTTCCCCGGGCAGCCTGTTCACAGGCACAACAGGTATTCGGATCTGTGCTTGCCCAGAGAAGGAACAGCTCACGGTGCGCATCCTCGGCAGAGCCTGTTCCCGAAAAGGCAAACGTCCGGCTCCTTGTCCCACACGGAAGGTGGCAGCCCTGAAAGCTGTTGCTGGTCTTCACCTTCCCCGGGCAGCCTAGTCACAGGCACAACAGGTATTCAGTTCTGTGCTTGCCCAGAGAAGGAACAGCTCACGGTGCGCATCCTCGGCAGAGCCTGTTCCCAAAAAGGCAAACGTCCGGCTCCTTGTCCCACACGGAAGGTGGCAGCCCTGAAAGCTGTTGCTGGTCTTCACCTTCCCCGGGCAGCCTGTTCACAGGCACAACAGGTATTCGGATCTGTGCTTGCCCAGAGAAGGAACAGCTCACGGTGCGCATCCTCGGCAGAGCCTGTTCCCGAAAAGGCAAACGTCCGGCTCCTTGTCCCACACGGAAGGTGGCAGCCCTGAAAGCTGTTGCTGGTCTTCACCTTCCCCGGGCAGCCTAGTCACAGGCACAACAGGTATTCAGTTCTGTGCTTGCCCAGAGAAGGAACAGCTCACGGTGCGCATCCTCGGCAGAGCCTGTTCCCGAAAAGGCAAACGTCCGGCTCCTTGTCCCACACGGAAGGTGGCAGCCCTGAAAGCTGTTGCTGGTCTTCACCTTCCCCGGGCAGCCTAGTCACAGGCACAACCGCACTGGGAATCTCTGCTTTCCCAAAGACGCAATCTCTCACGGTGCGCATCCTCGGCAGAGCCTGTTCCCGAAAAGGCAAACGTCCGGCTCCTTGTCCCACACGGAAGGTGGCAGCCCTGAAAGCTGTTGCTGGTCTTCACCTTCCCCGGGCAGCCTGTTCACAGGCACAACAGGTATTCGGATCTGTGCTTGCCCAGACAAGGAACAGCTCACGGTGCGCATCCTCGGCAGAGCCTGTTCCGGAAAAGGCAAACGTCCGGCTCCTTGTCCCACACGGAAGGTGGCAGCCCTGAAAGCTGTTGCTGGTCTTCACCTTCCCCGGGCAGCCTAGTCACAGGCACAACAGGTATTCAGTTCTGTGCTTGCCCAGAGAAGGAACAGCTCACGGTGCGCATCCTCGGCAGAGCCTGTTCCCGAAAAGGCAAACGTCCGGCTCCTTGTCCCACACGGAAGGTGGCAGCCCTGAAAGCTGTTGCTGGTCTTCACCTTCCCCGGGCAGCCTACTCACAGGCACAACAGCTTTTGGGATCTGTGCTTGCCCAGAGAAGGAACAGCTCACGGTGCGCATCCTCGGCAGAGTCTGTTCTCGAAAAGGCAAACGTCCAGCTCCTTGTCCCACACGGAAGGTGGCAGCCCTGAAAGCTGTTGCTGGTCTTCACCTTCCCCGGGCAGCCTACTCACAGGCACAACAGGTTTTCGGATCTGTGCTTGCCCAGAGAAGGAACAGCTCACGGTGCGCATCCTCGGCAGAGCCTGTTCCCGAAAAGGCAAACGTCATGCTCCTTGTCCCACACGGAAGGTGGCAGCCCTGAAAGCTGTTGCTGGTCTTCACCTTCCCCGGGCAACCTAGTCACAGGCACAACAGCTTTTGGGATCTGTGCTTGCCCAGAGAAGGAACAGCTCACGGTGCGCATCCTCGGCAGAGCCTGTTCCCGAAAAGGCAAACGTCCGGCTCCTTGTCCCACACGGAAGGTGGCAGCCCTGAAAGCTGTTGCTGGTCTTCACCTCCCCCTGCAGCCTACTCACAGGCACAACCGCACTGGGACTCTCTGCTTTCCCAAAGACGCAATCTCTCACGGTGCGCATCCTCGGCAGAGCCTGTTCCCGAAAAGGCAAACGTCCGGCTCCTTGTCCCACACGGAAGGTGGCAGCCCTGAAAGCTGTTGCTGGTCTTCACCTCCCCCTGCAGCCTACTCACAGGCACAACCGCACTGGGACTCTCTGCTTTCCCAAAGACGCAATCTCTCACGGTGCGCATCCTCGGCAGAGCCTGTTCCCGAAAAGGCAAACGTCCGGCTCCTTGTCCCACACGGAAGGTGGCAGCCCTGAAAGCTGTTGCTGGTCTTCACCTTCCCCGGGCAGCCTGTTCACAGGCACAACAGGTATTCGGATCTGTGCTTCCCCAGAGAAGGAACAGCTCACGGTGCGCATCCTCGGCAGAGCCTCTTCCCGAAAAGGCAAACGTCCGGCTCCTTGTCCCACACGGAAGGTGGCAGCCCTGAAAGCTGTTGCTGGTCTTCACCTTCCCCGTGCAGCCTAGTCACAGGCACAACCGCACTGGGAATCTCTGCTTTCCCAAAGATGCAATCTCTCACGGTGCGCATCCTCGGCAGAGCCTGTTCCCGAAAAGGCAAACGTCCGGCTCCTTGTCCCACACGGAAGGTGGCAGCCCTGAAAGCTGTTGCTGGTCTTCACCTTCCCCGGGCAGCCTAGTCACAGGCACAAGCGCACTGGGAATCTCTGCTTTCCCAAAGACGCAATCTCTCACGGTGCGCATCCTCGGCAGAGCCTGTTCCCGAAAAGGCAAACGTCCGGCTCCTTGTCCCACACGGAAGGTGGCAGCCCTGAAAGCTGTTGCTGGTCTTCACCTTCCCCGGGCAGCCTACTCACAGGCACAAAGCGTTTTGGGATCTGTGCTTTCCCAAAGACGCAATCTCTCACGGTGCGCATCCTCGGCAGAGCCTGTTCCCGAAAAGGCAAACGTCCGGCTCCTTGTCCCACACGGAAGGTGGCAGCCCTGAAAGCTGTTGCTGGTCTTCACCTTCCCCGGGCAGCCTACTCACAGGCACAACAGGTATTCGGATCTGTGCTTGCCCAGAGAAGGAACAGCTCACGGTGCGCATCCTCGGCAGAGCCTGTTCCCAAAAAGGCAAACGTCCGGCTCCTTGTCCCACACGGAAGGTGGCAGCCCTGAAAGCTGTTGCTGGTCTTCACCTTCCCCGTGCAGCCTGTTCACAGGCACAACAGGTATTCGGATCTGTGCTTGCCCAGAGAAGGAACATCTCACGGTGCACATCCTCGGCAGAGCCTGTTCCCGAAAAGGCAAACGTCCGGCTCCTTGTCCCACACGGAAGGTGGCAGCCCTGAAAGCTGTTGCTGGTCTTCACCTTCCCCGGGCAGCCTGTTCACAGGCACAACAGGTATTCGGATCTGTGCTTGCCCAGAGAAGGAACAGCTCACGGTGCGCATCCTCGGCAGAGCCTGTTCCCGAAAAGGCAAACGTCCGGCTCCTTGTCCCACACGGAAGGTGGCAGCCCTGAAAGCTGTTGCTGGTCTTCACCTTCCCCGGGCAGCCTAGTCACAGGCACAACCGCACTGGGACTCTCTGCTTTCCCAAAGACGCAATCTCTCACGGTGCGCATCCTCGGCAGAGCCTGTTCCCGAAAAGGCAAACGTCCGGCTCCTTGTCCCACACGGAAGGTGGCAGCCCTGAAAGCTGTTGCTGGTCTTCACCTTCCCCGGGCAGCCTAGTCACAGGCACAACCGCACTGGGACTCTCTGCTTTCCCAAAGACGCAATCTCTCACGGTGCGCATCCTCGGCAGAGCCTGTTCCCGAAAAGGCAAACGTCCGGCTCCTTGTCCCACACGGAAGGTGGCAGCCCTGAAAGCTGTTGCTGGTCTTCACCTTCCCCGGGCAGCCTACTCACAGGCACAACAGGTATTCGGATCTGTGCTTGCCCAGAGAAGGAACAGCTCACGGTGCGCATCCTCGGCAGAGCCTGTTCCCGAAAAGGCAAACGTCCGGCTCCTTGTCCCACACGGAAGGTGGCAGCCCTGAAAGCTGTTGCTGGTCTTCACCTTCCCCGGGCAGCCTGTTCACAGGCACAACAGGTTTTGGGATCTGTGCTTGCCCAGAGAAGGAACAGCTCACGGTGCGCATCCTCGGCAGAGCCTGTTCCCGAAAAGGCAAACGTCCGGCTCCTTGTCCCACACGGAAGGTGGCAGCCCTGAAAGCTGTTGCTGGTCTTCACCTTCCCTGTGCAGCCTAGTCACAGGCACAACAGCTATTCGGATCTGTGCTTGCCCAGAGAAGGAACAGCTCACGGTGCGCATCCTCGGCAGAGCCTGTTCCCGAAAAGGCAAACGTCATGCTCCTTGTCCCACACGGAAGGTGGCAGCCCTGAAAGCTGTTGCTGGTCTTCACCTTCCCCGGACAGCCTGTTCACAGGCACAACAGGTTTTCGGATCTGTGCTTGCCCAGAGAAGGAACATCTCACGGTGCGCATCCTCGGCAGAGCCTGTTCCCGAAAAGGCAAACGTCCGGCTCCTTGTCCCACACGGAAGGTGGCAGCCCTGAAAGCTGTTGCTGGTCTTCACCTTCCCCGGGCAGCCTGTTCACAGGCACAACAGGTATTCGGATCTGTGCTTGCCCAGAGAAGGAACAGCTCACGGTGCGCATCCTCGGCAGAGCCTGTTCCCGAAAAGGCAAACGTCCGGCTCCTTGTCCCACACGGAAGGTGGCAGCCCTGAAAGCTGTTGCTGGTCTTCACCTTCCCCGGGCAGCCTAGTCACAGGCACAACAGGTATTCAGTTCTGTGCTTGCCCAGAGAAGGAACAGCTCACGGTGCACATCCTCGGCAGAGCCTGTTCCCAAAAAGGCAAACGTCCGGCTCCTTGTCCCACACGGAAGGTGGCAGCCCTGAAAGCTGTTGCTGGTCTTCACCTTCCCCGGGCAGCCTAGTCACAGGCACAACAGGTATTCGGATCTGTGCTTGCCCAGAGAAGGAACAGCTCACGGTGCGCATCCTCGGCAGAGCCTGTTCCCGAAAAGGCAAACGTCCGGCTCCTTGTCCCACACGGAAGGTGGCAGCCCTGAAAGCTGTTGCTGGTCTTCACCTTCCCCGGGCAGCCTAGTCACAGGCACAACAGGTATTCAGTTCTGTGCTTGCCCAGAGAAGGAACAGCTCACGGTGCGCATCCTCGGCAGAGCCTGTTCCCGAAAAGGCAAACGTCCGGCTCCTTGTCCCACACGGAAGGTGGCAGCCCTGAAAGCTGTTGCTGGTCTTCACCTTCCCCGGGCAGCCTAGTCACAGGCACAACCGCACTGGGAATCTCTGCTTTCCCAAAGACGCAATCTCTCACGGTGCGCATCCTCGGCAGAGCCTGTTCCCGAAAAGGCAAACGTCCGGCTCCTTGTCCCACACGGAAGGTGGCAGCCCTGAAAGCTGTTGCTGGTCTTCACCTTCCCCGGGCAGCCTGTTCACAGGCACAACAGGTATTCGGATCTGTGCTTGCCCAGACAAGGAACAGCTCACGGTGCGCATCCTCGGCAGAGCCTGTTCCGGAAAAGGCAAACGTCCGGCTCCTTGTCCCACACGGAAGGTGGCAGCCCTGAAAGCTGTTGCTGGTCTTCACCTTCCCCGGGCAGCCTAGTCACAGGCACAACAGGTATTCAGTTCTGTGCTTGCCCAGAGAAGGAACAGCTCACGGTGCGCATCCTCGGCAGAGCCTGTTCCCGAAAAGGCAAACGTCCGGCTCCTTGTCCCACACGGAAGGTGGCAGCCCTGAAAGCTGTTGCTGGTCTTCACCTTCCCCGGGCAGCCTACTCACAGGCACAACAGCTTTTGGGATCTGTGCTTGCCCAGAGAAGGAACAGCTCACGGTGCGCATCCTCGGCAGAGTCTGTTCTCGAAAAGGCAAACGTCCAGCTCCTTGTCCCACACGGAAGGTGGCAGCCCTGAAAGCTGTTGCTGGTCTTCACCTTCCCCGGGCAGCCTACTCACAGGCACAACAGGTTTTCGGATCTGTGCTTGCCCAGAGAAGGAACAGCTCACGGTGCGCATCCTCGGCAGAGCCTGTTCCCGAAAAGGCAAACGTCATGCTCCTTGTCCCACACGGAAGGTGGCAGCCCTGAAAGCTGTTGCTGGTCTTCACCTTCCCCGGGCAACCTAGTCACAGGCACAACAGCTTTTGGGATCTGTGCTTGCCCAGAGAAGGAACAGCTCACGGTGCGCATCCTCGGCAGAGCCTGTTCCCGAAAAGGCAAACGTCCGGCTCCTTGTCCCACACGGAAGGTGGCAGCCCTGAAAGCTGTTGCTGGTCTTCACCTCCCCCTGCAGCCTACTCACAGGCACAACCGCACTGGGACTCTCTGCTTTCCCAAAGACGCAATCTCTCACGGTGCGCATCCTCGGCAGAGCCTGTTCCCGAAAAGGCAAACGTCCGGCTCCTTGTCCCACACGGAAGGTGGCAGCCCTGAAAGCTGTTGCTGGTCTTCACCTCCCCCTGCAGCCTACTCACAGGCACAACCGCACTGGGACTCTCTGCTTTCCCAAAGACGCAATCTCTCACGGTGCGCATCCTCGGCAGAGCCTGTTCCCGAAAAGGCAAACGTCCGGCTCCTTGTCCCACACGGAAGGTGGCAGCCCTGAAAGCTGTTGCTGGTCTTCACCTTCCCCGGGCAGCCTGTTCACAGGCACAACAGGTATTCGGATCTGTGCTTCCCCAGAGAAGGAACAGCTCACGGTGCGCATCCTCGGCAGAGCCTCTTCCCGAAAAGGCAAACGTCCGGCTCCTTGTCCCACACGGAAGGTGGCAGCCCTGAAAGCTGTTGCTGGTCTTCACCTTCCCCGTGCAGCCTAGTCACAGGCACAACCGCACTGGGAATCTCTGCTTTCCCAAAGATGCAATCTCTCACGGTGCGCATCCTCGGCAGAGCCTGTTCCCGAAAAGGCAAACGTCCGGCTCCTTGTCCCACACGGAAGGTGGCAGCCCTGAAAGCTGTTGCTGGTCTTCACCTTCCCCGGGCAGCCTACTCACAGGCACAACCGCACTGGGAATCTCTGCTTTCCCAAAGACGCAATCTCTCACGGTGCGCATCCTCGGCAGAGCCTGTTCCCGAAAAGGCAAACGTCCGGCTCCTTGTCCCACACGGAAGGTGGCAGCCCTGAAAGCTGTTGCTGGTCTTCACCTTCCCCGGGCAGCCTACTCACAGGCACAAAGCGTTTTGGGATCTGTGCTTTCCCAAAGACGCAATCTCTCACGGTGCGCATCCTCGGCAGAGCCTGTTCCCGAAAAGGCAAACGTCCGGCTCCTTGTCCCACACGGAAGGTGGCAGCCCTGAAAGCTGTTGCTGGTCTTCACCTTCCCCGGGCAGCCTACTCACAGGCACAACAGGTATTCGGATCTGTGCTTGCCCAGAGAAGGAACAGCTCACGGTGCGCATCCTCGGCAGAGCCTGTTCCCAAAAAGGCAAACGTCCGGCTCCTTGTCCCACACGGAAGGTGGCAGCCCTGAAAGCTGTTGCTGGTCTTCACCTTCCCCGGGCAGCCTGTTCACAGGCACAACAGGTATTCGGATCTGTGCTTGCCCAGAGAAGGAACATCTCACGGTGCACATCCTCGGCAGAGCCTGTTCCCGAAAAGGCAAACGTCCGGCTCCTTGTCCCACACGGAAGGTGGCAGCCCTGAAAGCTGTTGCTGGTCTTCACCTTCCCCGGGCAGCCTGTTCACAGGCACAACAGGTATTCGGATCTGTGCTTGCCCAGAGAAGGAACAGCTCACGGTGCGCATCCTCGGCAGAGCCTGTTCCCGAAAAGGCAAACGTCCGGCTCCTTGTCCCACACGGAAGGTGGCAGCCCTGAAAGCTGTTGCTGGTCTTCACCTTCCCCGGGCAGCCTAGTCACAGGCACAACCGCACTGGGACTCTCTGCTTTCCCAAAGACGCAATCTCTCACGGTGCGCATCCTCGGCAGAGCCTGTTCCCGAAAAGGCAAACGTCCGGCTCCTTGTCCCACACGGAAGGTGGCAGCCCTGAAAGCTGTTGCTGGTCTTCACCTTCCCCGGGCAGCCTAGTCACAGGCACAACCGCACTGGGACTCTCTGCTTTCCCAAAGACGCAATCTCTCACGGTGCGCATCCTCGGCAGAGCCTGTTCCCGAAAAGGCAAACGTCCGGCTCCTTGTCCCACACGGAAGGTGGCAGCCCTGAAAGCTGTTGCTGGTCTTCACCTTCCCCGGGCAGCCTACTCACAGGCACAACAGGTATTCGGATCTGTGCTTGCCCAGAGAAGGAACAGCTCACGGTGCGCATCCTCGGCAGAGCCTGTTCCCGAAAAGGCAAACGTCCGGCTCCTTGTCCCACACGGAAGGTGGCAGCCCTGAAAGCTGTTGCTGGTCTTCACCTTCCCCGGGCAGCCTGTTCACAGGCACAACAGGTTTTGGGATCTGTGCTTGCCCAGAGAAGGAACAGCTCACGGTGCGCATCCTCGGCAGAGCCTGTTCCCGAAAAGGCAAACGTCCGGCTCCTTGTCCCACACGGAAGGTGGCAGCCCTGAAAGCTGTTGCTGGTCTTCACCTTCCCTGTGCAGCCTAGTCACAGGCACAACAGCTATTCGGATCTGTGCTTGCCCAGAGAAGGAACAGCTCACGGTGCGCATCCTCGGCAGAGCCTGTTCCCGAAAAGGCAAACGTCATGCTCCTTGTCCCACACGGAAGGTGGCAGCCCTGAAAGCTGTTGCTGGTCTTCACCTTCCCCGGGCAGCCTAGTCACAGGCACAACAGGTATTCGGATCTGTGCTTGCCCAGAGAAGGAACAGCTCACGGTGCGCATCCTCGGCAGAGCCTGTTCCCGAAAAGGCAAACGTCCGGCTCCTTGTCCCACACGGAAGGTGGCAGCCCTGAAAGCTGTTGCTGGTCTTCACCTTCCCCGGGCAGCCTAGTCACAGGCACAACAGGTATTCAGTTCTGTGCTTGCCCAGAGAAGGAACAGCTCACGGTGCGCATCCTCGGCAGAGCCTGTTCCCGAAAAGGCAAACGTCCGGCTCCTTGTCCCACACGGAAGGTGGCAGCCCTGAAAGCTGTTGCTGGTCTTCACCTTCCCCGGGCAGCCTAGTCACAGGCACAACCGCACTGGGAATCTCTGCTTTCCCAAAGACGCAATCTCTCACGGTGCGCATCCTCGGCAGAGCCTGTTCCCGAAAAGGCAAACGTCCGGCTCCTTGTCCCACACGGAAGGTGGCAGCCCTGAAAGCTGTTGCTGGTCTTCACCTTCCCCGGGCAGCCTGTTCACAGGCACAACAGGTATTCGGATCTGTGCTTGCCCAGACAAGGAACAGCTCACGGTGCGCATCCTCGGCAGAGCCTGTTCCGGAAAAGGCAAACGTCCGGCTCCTTGTCCCACACGGAAGGTGGCAGCCCTGAAAGCTGTTGCTGGTCTTCACCTTCCCCGGGCAGCCTAGTCACAGGCACAACAGGTATTCAGTTCTGTGCTTGCCCAGAGAAGGAACAGCTCACGGTGCGCATCCTCGGCAGAGCCTGTTCCCGAAAAGGCAAACGTCCGGCTCCTTGTCCCACACGGAAGGTGGCAGCCCTGAAAGCTGTTGCTGGTCTTCACCTTCCCCGGGCAGCCTACTCACAGGCACAACAGCTTTTGGGATCTGTGCTTGCCCAGAGAAGGAACAGCTCACGGTGCGCATCCTCGGCAGAGTCTGTTCTCGAAAAGGCAAACGTCCAGCTCCTTGTCCCACACGGAAGGTGGCAGCCCTGAAAGCTGTTGCTGGTCTTCACCTTCCCCGGGCAGCCTACTCACAGGCACAACAGGTTTTCGGATCTGTGCTTGCCCAGAGAAGGAACAGCTCACGGTGCGCATCCTCGGCAGAGCCTGTTCCCGAAAAGGCAAACGTCATGCTCCTTGTCCCACACGGAAGGTGGCAGCCCTGAAAGCTGTTGCTGGTCTTCACCTTCCCCGGGCAACCTAGTCACAGGCACAACAGCTTTTGGGATCTGTGCTTGCCCAGAGAAGGAACAGCTCACGGTGCGCATCCTCGGCAGAGCCTGTTCCCGAAAAGGCAAACGTCCGGCTCCTTGTCCCACACGGAAGGTGGCAGCCCTGAAAGCTGTTGCTGGTCTTCACCTCCCCCTGCAGCCTACTCACAGGCACAACCGCACTGGGACTCTCTGCTTTCCCAAAGACGCAATCTCTCACGGTGCGCATCCTCGGCAGAGCCTGTTCCCGAAAAGGCAAACGTCCGGCTCCTTGTCCCACACGGAAGGTGGCAGCCCTGAAAGCTGTTGCTGGTCTTCACCTCCCCCTGCAGCCTACTCACAGGCACAACCGCACTGGGACTCTCTGCTTTCCCAAAGACGCAATCTCTCACGGTGCGCATCCTCGGCAGAGCCTGTTCCCGAAAAGGCAAACGTCCGGCTCCTTGTCCCACACGGAAGGTGGCAGCCCTGAAAGCTGTTGCTGGTCTTCACCTTCCCCGGGCAGCCTGTTCACAGGCACAACAGGTATTCGGATCTGTGCTTCCCCAGAGAAGGAACAGCTCACGGTGCGCATCCTCGGCAGAGCCTCTTCCCGAAAAGGCAAACGTCCGGCTCCTTGTCCCACACGGAAGGTGGCAGCCCTGAAAGCTGTTGCTGGTCTTCACCTTCCCCGTGCAGCCTAGTCACAGGCACAACCGCACTGGGAATCTCTGCTTTCCCAAAGATGCAATCTCTCACGGTGCGCATCCTCGGCAGAGCCTGTTCCCGAAAAGGCAAACGTCCGGCTCCTTGTCCCACACGGAAGGTGGCAGCCCTGAAAGCTGTTGCTGGTCTTCACCTTCCCCGGGCAGCCTAGTCACAGGCACAAGCGCACTGGGAATCTCTGCTTTCCCAAAGACGCAATCTCTCACGGTGCGCATCCTCGGCAGAGCCTGTTCCCGAAAAGGCAAACGTCCGGCTCCTTGTCCCACACGGAAGGTGGCAGCCCTGAAAGCTGTTGCTGGTCTTCACCTTCCCCGGGCAGCCTACTCACAGGCACAAAGCGTTTTGGGATCTGTGCTTTCCCAAAGACGCAATCTCTCACGGTGCGCATCCTCGGCAGAGCCTGTTCCCGAAAAGGCAAACGTCCGGCTCCTTGTCCCACACGGAAGGTGGCAGCCCTGAAAGCTGTTGCTGGTCTTCACCTTCCCCGGGCAGCCTACTCACAGGCACAACAGGTATTCGGATCTGTGCTTGCCCAGAGAAGGAACAGCTCACGGTGCGCATCCTCGGCAGAGCCTGTTCCCGAAAAGGCAAACGTCCGGCTCCTTGTCCCACACGGAAGGTGGCAGCCCTGAAAGCTGTTGCTGGTCTTCACCTTCCCCGTGCAGCCTGTTCACAGGCACAACAGGTATTCGGATCTGTGCTTGCCCAGAGAAGGAACATCTCACGGTGCACATCCTCGGCAGAGCCTGTTCCCGAAAAGGCAAACGTCCGGCTCCTTGTCCCACACGGAAGGTGGCAGCCCTGAAAGCTGTTGCTGGTCTTCACCTTCCCCGGGCAGCCTGTTCACAGGCACAACAGGTATTCGGATCTGTGCTTGCCCAGAGAAGGAACAGCTCACGGTGCGCATCCTCGGCAGAGCCTGTTCCCGAAAAGGCAAACGTCCGGCTCCTTGTCCCACACGGAAGGTGGCAGCCCTGAAAGCTGTTGCTGGTCTTCACCTTCCCCGGGCAGCCTAGTCACAGGCACAACCGCACTGGGACTCTCTGCTTTCCCAAAGACGCAATCTCTCACGGTGCGCATCCTCGGCAGAGCCTGTTCCCGAAAAGGCAAACGTCCGGCTCCTTGTCCCACACGGAAGGTGGCAGCCCTGAAAGCTGTTGCTGGTCTTCACCTTCCCCGTGCAGCCTAGTCACAGGCACAACCGCACTGGGACTCTCTGCTTTCCCAAAGACGCAATCTCTCACGGTGCGCATCCTCGGCAGAGCCTGTTCCCGAAAAGGCAAACGTCCGGCTCCTTGTCCCACACGGAAGGTGGCAGCCCTGAAAGCTGTTGCTGGTCTTCACCTTCCCCGGGCAGCCTGTTCACAGGCACAACAGCTTTTGGGATCTGTGCTTGCCCAGAGAAGGAACAGCTCACGGTGCGCATCCTCGGCAGAGCCTCTTCCCGAAAAGGCAAACGTCCGGCTCCTTGTCCCACACGGAAGGTGGCAGCCCTGAAAGCTGTTGCTGGTCTTCACCTTCCCCGGGCAGCCTAGTCACAGGCACAAAGCGTTTTGGGATCTGTGCTTGCCCAGAGAAGGAACAGCTCACGGTGCGCATCCTCGGCAGAGCCTGTTCCCGAAAAGGCAAACGTCCGGCTCCTTGTCCCACACGGAAGGTGGCAGCCCTGAAAGCTGTTGCTGGTCTTCACCTTCCCCGGGCAGCCTACTCACAGGCACAACCGCACTGGGAATCTCTGCTTTCCCAAAGACGCAATCTCTCACGGTGCGCATCCTCAGCAGAGCCTGTTCCCGAAAAGGCAAACGTCCGGCTCCTTGTCCCACACGGAAGGCGGCAGCCCTGAAAGCTGTTGCTGGTCTTCACCTTCCCCGGGCAGCCTAGTCACAGGCACAACCGCACTGGGAATCTCTGCTTTCCCAAAGATGCAATCTCTCACGGTGCGCATCCTCGGCAGAGCCTGTTCCCGAAAAGGCAAACGTCCGGCTCCTTGTCCCACACGGAAGGTGGCAGCCCTGAAAGCTGTTGCTGGTCTTCACCTTCCCCGGGCAGCCTAGTCACAGGCACAACCGCACTGGGACTCTCTGCTTTCCCAAAGACGCAATCTCTCACGGTGCGCATCCTCGGCAGAGCCTGTTCCCGAAAAGGCAAACATCCGGCTCCTTGTCCCACACGGAAGGTGGCAGCCCTGAAAGCTGTTGCTGGTCTTCACCTTCCCCGGGCAGCCTGTTCACAGGCACAACCGCACTGGGAATCTCTGCTTTCCCAAAGACGCAATCTCTCACGGTGCGCATCCTCGGCAGAGCCTGTTCCCGAAAAGGCAAACGTCCGGCTCCTTGTCCCACACGGAAGGTGGCAGCCCTGAAAGCTGTTGCTGGTCTTCACCTTCCCCGGGCAGCCTAGTCACAGGCACAACAGGTATTCGGATCTGTGCTTGCCCAGAGAAGGAACAGCTCACGGTGCGCATCCTCGGCAGAGCCTGTTCCCGAAAAGGCAAACGTCCGGCTCCTTGTCCCACACGGAAGGTGGCAGCCCTGAAAGCTGTTGCTGGTCTTCACCTTCCCCGGGCAGCCTACTCACAGGCACAACAGGTATTCGGATCTGTGCTTGCCCAGAGAAGGAACAGCTCACGGTGCGCATCCTCGGCAGAGCCTGTTCCCGAAAAGGCAAACGTCCGGCTCCTTGTCCCACACGGAAGGTGGCAGCCCTGAAAGCTGTTGCTGGTCTTCACCTTCCCCGGGCAGCCTGTTCACAGGCACAACAGGTTTTGGGATCTGTGCTTGCCCAGAGAAGGAACAGCTCACGGTGCGCATCCTCGGCAGAGCCTGTTCCCGAAAAGGCAAACGTCCGGCTCCTTGTCCCACACGGAAGGTGGCAGCCCTGAAAGCTGTTGCTGGTCTTCACCTTCCCCGGGCAGCCTGTTCACAGGCACAACAGGTTTTCGGATCTGTGCTTGCCCAGAGAAGGAACATCTCACGGTGCGCATCCTCGGCAGAGCCTGTTCCCGAAAAGGCAAACGTCCGGCTCCTTGTCCCACACGGAAGGTGGCAGCCCTGAAAGCTGTTGCTGGTCTTCACCTTCCCCGGGCAGCCTGTTCACAGGCACAACAGGTATTCGGATCTGTGCTTGCCCAGAGAAGGAACAGCTCACGGTGCGCATCCTCGGCAGAGCCTGTTCCCGAAAAGGCAAACGTCCGGCTCCTTGTCCCACACGGAAGGTGGCAGCCCTGAAAGCTGTTGCTGGTCTTCACCTTCCCCGGGCAGCCTGTTCACAGGCATAACAGGTATTCGGATCTGTGCTTGCCCAGAGAAGGAACAGCTCACGGTGCGCATCCTCGGCAGAGCCTGTTCCCGAAAAGGCAAACGTCCGGCTCCTTGTCCCACACGGAAGGTGGCAGCCCTGAAAGCTGTTGCTGGTCTTCACCTTCCCCGGGCAGCCTGTTCACAGGCACAACCGCACTGGGAATCTCTGCTTTCCCAAGGACGCAATCTCTCACGGTGCGCATCCTCGGCAGAGCCTGTTCCCGAAAAGGCAAACGTCCGGCTCCTTGTCCCACACGGAAGGTGGCAGCCCTGAAAGCTGTTGCTGGTCTTCACCTTCCCCGGGCAGCCTAGTCACAGGCACAACCGCACTGGGACTCTCTGCTTTCCCAAAGACGCAATCTCTCACGGTGCGCATCCTCGGCAGAGCCTGTTCCCGAAAAGGCAAACGTCCAGCTCCTTGTCCCACACGGAAGGTGGCAGCCCTGAAAGCTGTTGCTGGTCTTCACCTTCCCCGGGCAGCCTGTTCACAGGCACAACCGCACTGGGACTCTCTGCTTTCCCAAAGACGCAATCTCTCACGGTGCGCATCCTCGGCAGAGCCTGTTCCCGAAAAGGCAAACGTCCGGCTCCTTGTCCCACACGGAAGGTGGCAGCCCTGAAAGCTGTTGCTGGTCTTCACCTTCCCCGGGCAGCCTAGTCACAGGCACAACCGCACTGGGACTCTCTGCTTTCCCAAAGACGCAATCTCTCACGGTGCGCATCCTCGGCAGAGCCTGTTCCCGAAAAGGCAAACGTCCGGCTCCTTGTCCCACACGGAAGGTGGCAGCCCTGAAAGCTGTTGCTGGTCTTCACCTTCCCCGGGCAGCCTAGTCACAGGCACAACAGGTTTTGGGATCTGTGCTTGCCCAGAGAAGGAACAGCTCACGGTGCGCATCCTCGGCAGAGCCTGTTCCCGAAAAGGCAAACGTCCGGCTCCTTGTCCCACACGGAAGGTGGCAGCCCTGAAAGCTGTTGCTGGTCTTCACCTTCCCCGGGCAGCCTACTCACAGGCACAACCGCACTGGGAATCTCTGCTTTCCCAAAGACGCAATCTCTCACGGTGCGCATCCTCGGCAGAGCCTGTTCCCGAAAAGGCAAACGTCCGGCTCCTTGTCCCACACGGAAGGTGGCAGCCCTGAAAGCTGTTGCTGGTCTTCACCTTCCCCGGGCAGCCTAGTCACAGGCACAACAGGTATTCGGATCTGTGCTTGCCCAGAGAAGGAACAGCTCACGGTGCGCATCCTCGGCAGAGCCTGTTCCCGAAAAGGCAAACGTCCGGCTCCTTGTCCCACACGGAAGGTGGCAGCCCTGAAAGCTGTTGCTGGTCTTCACCTTCCCTGTGCAGCCTGTTCACAGACACAACCGCACTGGGAATCTCTGCTTTCCCAAAGACGCAATCTCTCACGGTGCGCATCCTCGGCAGAGCCTGTTCCCGAAAAGGCAAACGTCCGGCTCCTTGTCCCACACGGAAGGTGGCAGCCCTGAAAGCTGTTGCTGGTCTTCACCTTCCCCGGGCAGCCTAGTCACAGGCACAAAGCGTTTTGGGATCTGTGCTTTCCCAGAGAAGGAACAGCTCACGGTGCGCATCCTCGGCAGAGCCTGTTCCCGAAAAGGCAAACGTCCGGCTCCTTGTCCCACACGGAAGGTGGCAGCCCTGAAAGCTGTTGCTGGTCTTCACCTTCCCCGGGCAGCCTAGTCACAGGCACAACAGGTTTTCGGATCTGTGCTTGCCCAGAGAAGGAACAGCTCACGGTGCGCATCCTCGGCAGAGCCTGTTCCCGAAAAGGCAAACGTCCGGCTCCTTGTCCCACACGGAAGGTGGCAGCCCTGAAAGCTGTTGCTGGTCTTCACCTTCCCCGGGCAGCCTAGTCACAGGCACAACAGGTTTTGGGATCTGTGCTTGCCCAGAGAAGGAACAGCTCACGGTGCGCATCCTCGGCAGAGCCTGTTCCCGAAAAGGCAAACGTCCGGCTCCTTGTCCCACACGGAAGGTGGCAGCCCTGAAAGCTGTTGCTGGTCTTCACCTTCCCCGGGCAGCCTAGTCACAGGCACAACCGCACTGGGAATCTCTGCTTTCCCAAAGACGCAATCTCTCACGGTGCGCATCCTCGGCAGAGCCTGTTCCCGAAAAGGCAAACGTCCGGCTCCTTGTCCCACACGGAAGGTGGCAGCCCTGAAAGCTGTTGCTGGTCTTCACCTTCCCCGGGCAGCCTAGTCACAGGCACAACAGGTATTCGGATCTGTGCTTGCCCAGAGAAGGAACAGCTCACGGTGCGCATCCTCGGCAGAGCCTGTTCCCGAAAAGGCAAACGTCCGGCTCCTTGTCCCACACGGAAGGTGGCAGCCCTGAAAGCTGTTGCTGGTCTTCACCTTCCCTGTGCAGCCTGTTCACAGACACAACCGCACTGGGAATCTCTGCTTTCCCAAAGACGCAATCTCTCACGGTGCGCATCCTCGGCAGAGCCTGTTCCCGAAAAGGCAAACGTCCGGCTCCTTGTCCCACACGGAAGGTGGCAGCCCTGAAAGCTGTTGCTGGTCTTCACCTTCCCCGGGCAGCCTAGTCACAGGCACAAAGCGTTTTGGGATCTGTGCTTTCCCAGAGAAGGAACAGCTCACGGTGCGCATCCTCGGCAGAGCCTGTTCCCGAAAAGGCAAACGTCCGGCTCCTTGTCCCACACGGAAGGTGGCAGCCCTGAAAGCTGTTGCTGGTCTTCACCTTCCCCGGGCAGCCTACTCACAGGCACAACAGGTTTTCGGATCTGTGCTTGCCCAGAGAAGGAACAGCTCACGGTGCGCATCCTCGGCAGAGCCTGTTCCCGAAAAGGCAAACGTCCGGCTCCTTGTCCCACACGGAAGGTGGCAGCCCTGAAAGCTGTTGCTGGTCTTCACCTTCCCCGGGCAGCCTGTTCACAGGCACAACAGGTATTCGGATCTGTGCTTGCCCAGAGAAGGAACAGCTCACGGTGCGCATCCTCGGCAGAGCCTGTTCCCGAAAAGGCAAACGTCCGGCTCCTTGTCCCACACGGAAGGTGGCAGCCCTGAAAGCTGTTGCTGGTCTTCACCTTCCCCGGGCAGCCTGTTCACAGGCATAACAGGTATTCGGATCTGTGCTTGCCCAGAGAAGGAACAGCTCACGGTGCGCATCCTCGGCAGAGCCTGTTCCCGAAAAGGCAAACGTCCGGCTCCTTGTCCCACACGGAAGGTGGCAGCCCTGAAAGCTGTTGCTGGTCTTCACCTTCCCCGGGCAGCCTGTTCACAGGCACAACCGCACTGGGAATCTCTGCTTTCCCAAGGACGCAATCTCTCACGGTGCGCATCCTCGGCAGAGCCTGTTCCCGAAAAGGCAAACGTCCGGCTCCTTGTCCCACACGGAAGGTGGCAGCCCTGAAAGCTGTTGCTGGTCTTCACCTTCCCCGGGCAGCCTAGTCACAGGCACAACCGCACTGGGACTCTCTGCTTTCCCAAAGACGCAATCTCTCACGGTGCGCATCCTCGGCAGAGCCTGTTCCCGAAAAGGCAAACGTCCGGCTCCTTGTCCCACACGGAAGGTGGCAGCCCTGAAAGCTGTTGCTGGTCTTCACCTTCCCCGGGCAGCCTGTTCACAGGCACAACCGCACTGGGACTCTCTGCTTTCCCAAAGACGCAATCTCTCACGGTGCGCATCCTCGGCAGAGCCTGTTCCCGAAAAGGCAAACGTCCGGCTCCTTGTCCCACACGGAAGGTGGCAGCCCTGAAAGCTGTTGCTGGTCTTCACCTTCCCCGGGCAGCCTACTCACAGGCACAACAGGTTTTCGGATCTGTGCTTGCCCAGAGAAGGAACAGCTCACGGTGCGCATCCTCGGCAGAGCCTGTTCCCGAAAAGGCAAACGTCCGGCTCCTTGTCCCACACGGAAGGTGGCAGCCCTGAAAGCTGTTGCTGGTCTTCACCTTCCCCGGGCAGCCTAGTCACAGGCACAACCGCACTGGGAATCTCTGCTTTCCCAAAGACGCAATCTCTCACGGTGCGCATCCTCGGCAGAGCCTGTTCCCGAAAAGGCAAACGTCCGGCTCCTTGTCCCACACGGAAGGTGGCAGCCCTGAAAGCTGTTGCTGGTCTTCACCTTCCCCGGGCAGCCTAGTCACAGGCACAAAGCGTTTTGGGATCTGTGCTTGCCCAGAGAAGGAACAGCTCACGGTGCGCATCATCGGCAGAGCCTGTTCCCGAAAAGGCAAACGTCCGGCTCCTTGTCCCACACGGAAGGTGGCAGCCCTGAAAGCTGTTGCTGGTCTTCACCTTCCCCGTGCAGCCTAGTCACAGGCACAACCGCACTGGGACTCTCTGCTTTCCCAAAGACGCAATCTCTCACGGTGCGCATCCTCGGCAGAGCCTGTTCCCGAAAAGGCAAACGTCCGGCTCCTTGTCCCACACGGAAGGTGGCAGCCCTGAAAGCTGTTGCTGGTCTTCACCTTCCCCGGGCAGCCTACTCACAGGCACAACAGGTTTTCGGATCTGTGCTTTCCCAAAGACGCAATCTCTCACGGTGCGCATCCTCGGCAGAGCCTGTTCCCGAAAAGGCAAACGTCCGGCTCCTTGTCCCACACGGAAGGTGGCAGCCCTGAAAGCTGTTGCTGGTCTTCACCTTCCCCGGGCAGCCTACTCACAGGCACAACAGGTTTTCGGATCTGTGCTTGCCCAGAGAAGGAACAGCTCACGGTGCGCATCCTCGGCAGAGCCTGTTCCCGAAAAGGCAAACGTCCGGCTCCTTGTCCCACACGGAAGGTGGCAGCCCTGAAAGCTGTTGCTGGTCTTCACCTTCCCCGGGCAGCCTACTCACAGGCACAACCGCACTGGGAATCTCTGCTTTCCCAAAGACGCAATCTCTCACGGTGCGCATCCTCGGCAGAGCCTGTTCCCGAAAAGGCAAACGTCCGGCTCCTTGTCCCACACGGAAGGTGGCAGCCCTGAAAGCTGTTGCTGGTCTTCACCTTCCCCGGGCAGCCTAGTCACAGGCACAACAGGTATTCGGATCTGTGCTTGCCCAGAGAAGGAACAGCTCACGGTGCGCATCCTCGGCAGAGCCTGTTCCCGAAAAGGCAAACGTCCGGCTCCTTGTCCCACACGGAAGGTGGCAGCCCTGAAAGCTGTTGCTGGTCTTCACCTTCCCCGGGCAGCCTACTCACAGGCACAACAGGTTTTGGGATCTGTGCTTGCCCAGAGAAGGAACAGCTCACGGTGCGCATCCTCGGCAGAGCCTGTTCCCGAAAAGGCAAACGTCCGGCTCCTTGTCCCACACGGAAGGTGGCAGCCCTGAAAGCTCTTGCTGGTCTTCACCTTCCCCGGGCAGCCTACTCACAGGCACAACAGGTTTTGGGATCTGTGCTTGCCCAGAGAAGGAACAGCTCACGGTGCGCATCCTCGGCAGAGCCTGTTCCCGAAAAGGCAAACGTCCGGCTCCTTGTCCCACACGGAAGGTGGCAGCCCTGAAAGCTGTTGCTGGTCTTCACCTTCCCCGGGCAGCCTACTCACAGGCACAACAGGTATTCGGATCTGTGCTTGCCCAGAGAAGGAACAGCTCACGGTGCGCATCCTCGGCAGAGCCTGTTCCCGAAAAGGCAAACGTCCGGCTCCTTGTCCCACACGGAAGGTGGCAGCCCTGAAAGCTGTTGCTGGTCTTCACCTTCCCCGGGCAGCCTGTTCACAGGCACAACAGGTATTCGGATCTGTGCTTGCCCAGAGAAGGAACAGCTCACGGTGCGCATCCTCGGCAGAGCCTGTTCCCGAAAAGGCAAACGTCCGGCTCCTTGTCCCACACGGAAGGTGGCAGCCCTGAAAGCTGTTGCTGGTCTTCACCTTCCCCGGGCAGCCTACTCACAGGCACAACCGCACTGGGAATCTCTGCTTTCCCAAAGACGCAATCTCTCACGGTGCGCATCCTCGGCAGAGCCTGTTCCCGAAAAGGCAAATGTCCGGCTCCTTGTCCCACACGGAAGGTGGCAGCCCTGAAAGCTGTTGCTGGTCTTCACCTTCCCCGGGCAGCCTACTCACAGGCACAACCGCACTGGGAATCTCTGCTTTCCCAAAGACGCAATCTCTCACGGTGCGCATCCTCGGCAGAGCCTGTTCCCGAAAAGGCAAACGTCCGGCTCCTTGTCCCACACGGAAGGTGGCAGCCCTGAAAGCTGTTGCTGGTCTTCACCTTCCCCGGGCAGCCTACTCACAGGCACAACAGGTTTTGGGATCTGTGCTTGCCCAGAGAAGGAACAGCTCACGGTGCGCATCCTCGGCAGAGCCTGTTCCCGAAAAGGCAAACGTCCGGCTCCTTGTCCCACACGGAAGGTGGCAGCCCTGAAAGCTGTTGCTGGTCTTCACCTTCCCCGGGCAGCCTACTCACAGGCACAAAGCGTTTTGGGATCTGTGCTTGCCCAGAGAAGGAACAGCTCACGGTGCGCATCCTCGGCAGAGCCTGTTCCCGAAAAGGCAAACGTCCGGCTCCTTGTCCCACACGGAAGGTGGCAGCCCTGAAAGCTGTTGCTGGTCTTCACCTTCCCCGGGCAGCCTGTTCACAGGCACAACAGGTATTCGGATCTGTGCTTGCCCAGAGAAGGAACAGCTCACGGTGCGCATCCTCGGCAGAGCCTGTTCCCGAAAAGGCAAACGTCCGGCTCCTTGTCCCACACGGAAGGTGGCAGCCCTGAAAGCTGTTGCTGGTCTTCACCTTCCCCGGGCAGCCTGTTCACAGGCACAACAGGTTTTGGGATCTGTGCTTGCCCAGAGAAGGAACAGCTCACGGTGCGCATCCTCGGCAGAGCCTGTTCCCGAAAAGGCAAACGTCCGGCTCCTTGTCCCACACGGAAGGTGGCAGCCCTGAAAGCTGTTGCTGGTCTTCACCTTCCCCGGGCAGCCTACTCACAGGCACAACAGGTTTTCGGATCTGTGCTTGCCCAGAGAAGGAACAGCTCACGGTGCGCATCCTCGGCAGAGCCTGTTCCCGAAAAGGCAAACGTCCGGCTCCTTGTCCCACACGGAAGGTGGCAGCCCTGAAAGCTGTTGCTGGTCTTCACCTTCCCCGTGCAGCCTGTTCACAGGCACAACCGCACTGGGAATCTCTGCTTTCCCAAAGACGCAATCTCTCACGGTGCGCATCCTCGGCAGAGCCTGTTCCCGAAAAGGCAAACGTCCGGCTCCTTGTCCCACACGGAAGGTGGCAGCCCTGAAAGCTGTTGCTGGTCTTCACCTTCCCCGGGCAGCCTACTCACAGGCACAAAGCGTTTTGGGATCTGTGCTTGCCCAGAGAAGGAACAGCTCACGGTGCGCATCATCGGCAGAGCCTGTTCCCGAAAAGGCAAACGTCCGGCTCCTTGTCCCACACGGAAGGTGGCAGCCCTGAAAACTGTTGCTGGTCTTCACCTTCCCCGGGCAGCCTACTCACAGGCACAACCGCACTGGGACTCTCTGCTTTCCCAAAGACGCAATCTCTCACGGTGCGCATCCTCGGCAGAGCCTGTTCCCGAAAAGGCAAACGTCCGGCTCCTTGTCCCACACGGAAGGTGGCAGCCCTGAAAGCTGTTGCTGGTCTTCACCTTCCCCGGGCAGCCTACTCACAGGCACAACCGCACTGGGAATCTCTGCTTTCCCAAAGACGCAATCTCTCACGGTGCGCATCCTCGGCAGAGCCTGTTCCCGAAAAGGCAAACGTCCGGCTCCTTGTCCCACACGGAAGGTGGCAGCCCTGAAAGCTGTTGCTGGTCTTCACCTTCCCCGGGCAGCCTACTCACAGGCACAACAGGTTTTGGGATCTGTGCTTGCCCAGAGAAGGAACAGCTCACGGTGCGCATCCTCGGCAGAGCCTGTTCCCGAAAAGGCAAACGTCCGGCTCCTTGTCCCACACGGAAGGTGGCAGCCCTGAAAGCTGTTGCTGGTCTTCACCTTCCCCGGGCAGCCTACTCACAGGCACAACAGGTTTTGGGATCTGTGCTTGCCCAGAGAAGGAACAGCTCACGGTGCGCATCCTCGGCAGAGCCTGTTCCCGAAAAGGCAAACGTCCGGCTCCTTGTCCCACACGGAAGGTGGCAGCCCTGAAAGCTGTTGCTGGTCTTCACCTTCCCCGGGCAGCCTACTCACAGGCACAACAGGTATTCGGATCTGTGCTTGCCCAGAGAAGGAACAGCTCACGGTGCGCATCCTCGGCAGAGCCTGTTCCCGAAAAGGCAAACGTCCGGCTCCTTGTCCCACACGGAAGGTGGCAGCCCTGAAAGCTGTTGCTGGTCTTCACCTTCCCCGGGCAGCCTGTTCACAGGCACAACAGGTTTTCGGATCTGTGCTTGCCCAGAGAAGGAACAGCTCACGGTGCGCATCCTCGGCAGAGCCTGTTCCCGAAAAGGCAAACGTCCGGCTCCTTGTCCCACACGGAAGGTGGCAGCCCTGAAAGCTGTTGCTGGTCTTCACCTTCCCCGGGCAGCCTACTCACAGGCACAACCGCACTGGGACTCTCTGCTTTCCCAAAGACGCAATCTCTCACGGTGCGCATCCTCGGCAGAGCCTGTTCCCGAAAAGGCAAATGTCCGGCTCCTTGTCCCACACGGAAGGTGGCAGCCCTGAAAGCTGTTGCTGGTCTTCACCTTCCCCGGGCAGCCTACTCACAGGCACAACCGCACTGGGACTCTCTGCTTTCCCAAAGACGCAATCTCTCACGGTGCGCATCCTCGGCAGAGCCTGTTCCCGAAAAGGCAAACGTCCGGCTCCTTGTCCCACACGGAAGGTGGCAGCCCTGAAAGCTCTTGCTGGTCTTCACCTTCCCCGGGCAGCCTACTCACAGGCACAACCGCACTGGGAATCTCTGCTTTCCCAAAGACGCAATCTCTCACGGTGCGCATCCTCGGCAGAGCCTGTTCCCGAAAAGGCAAACGTCCGGCTCCTTGTCCCACACGGAAGGTGGCAGCCCTGAAAGCTGTTGCTGGTCTTCACCTTCCCCGGGCAGCCTACTCACAGGCACAACCGCACTGGGAATCTCTGCTTTCCCAAAGACGCAATCTCTCACGTTGCGCATCCTCGGCAGAGCCTGTTCCCGAAAAGGCAAACGTCCGGCTCCTTGTCCCACACGGAAGGTGGCAGCCCTGAAAGCTGTTGCTGGTCTTCACCTTCCCCGGGCAGCCTAGTCACAGGCACAACCGCACTGGGACTCTCTGCTTTCCCAAAGACGCAATCTCTCACGGTGCGCATCCTCGGCAGAGCCTGTTCCCGAAAAGGCAAACGTCCGGCTCCTTGTCCCACACGGAAGGTGGCAGCCCTGAAAGCTGTTGCTGGTCTTCACCTTCCCCGGGCAGCCTGTTCACAGGCACAACAGGTATTCGGATCTGTGCTTGCCCAGAGAAGGAACAGCTCACGGTGCGCATCCTCGGCAGAGCCTGTTCCCGAAAAGGCAAACGTCCGGCTCCTTGTCCCACACGGAAGGTGGCAGCCCTGAAAGCTGTTGCTGGTCTTCACCTTCCCCGGGCAGCCTACTCACAGGCACAACCGCACTGGGACTCTCTGCTTTCCCAAAGACGCAATCTCTCACGGTGCGCATCCTCGGCAGAGCCTGTTCCCGAAAAGGCAAACGTCCGGCTCCTTGTCCCACACGGAAGGTGGCAGCCCTGAAAGCTGTTGCTGGTCTTCACCTTCCCCGGGCAGCCTAGTCACAGGCACAACCGCACTGGGACTCTCTGCTTTCCCAAAGACGCAATCTCTCACGGTGCGCATCCTCGGCAGAGCCTGTTCCCGAAAAGGCAAACGTCCGGCTCCTTGTCCCACACGGAAGGTGGCAGCCCTGAAAGCTGTTGCTGGTCTTCACCTTCCCCGGGCAGCCTACTCACAGGCACAACCGCACTGGGAATCTCTGCTTTCCCAAAGACGCAATCTCTCACGGTGCGCATCCTCGGCAGAGCCTGTTCCCGAAAAGGCAAACGTCCGGCTCCTTGTCCCACACGGAAGGTGGCAGCCCTGAAAGCTGTTGCTGGTCTTCACCTTCCCCGGGCAGCCTAGTCACAGGCACAACCGCACTGGGACTCTCTGCTTTCCCAAAGACGCAATCTCTCACGGTGCGCATCCTCGGCAGAGCCTGTTCCCGAAAAGGCAAACGTCCGGCTCCTTGTCCCACACGGAAGGTGGCAGCCCTGAAAGCTGTTGCTGGTCTTCACCTTCCCCGGGCAGCCTATTCATAGGCACAACAGGTATTCGGATCTGTGCTTGCCCAGAGAAGGAACAGCTCACGGTGCGCATCCTCGGCAGAGCCTGTTCCCGAAAAGGCAAACGTCCGGCTCCTTGTCCCACACGGAAGGTGGCAGCCCTGAAAGCTGTTGCTGGTCTTCACCTTCCCCGGGCAGCCTAGTCACAGGCACAACCGCACTGGGAATCTCTGCTTTCCCAAAGACGCAATCTCTCACGGTGCGCATCCTCGGCAGAGCCTGTTCCCGAAAAGGCAAACGTCCGGCTCCTTGTCCCACACGGAAGGTGGCAGCCCTGAAAGCTGTTGCTGGTCTTCACCTTCCCCGGGCAGCCTACTCACAGGCACAACCGCACTGGGAATCTCTGCTTTCCCAAAGACGCAATCTCTCACGGTGCGCATCCTCGGCAGAGCCTGTTCCCGAAAAGGCAAACGTCCGGCTCCTTGTCCCACACGGAAGGTGGCAGCCCTGAAAGCTGTTGCTGGTCTTCACCTTCCCCGGGCAGCCTGTTCACAGGCACAACCGCAATGGGAATCTCTGCTTTCCCAAAGACGCAATCTCTCACGGTGCGCATCCTCGGCAGAGCCTGTTCCCGAAAAGGCAAACGTCCGGCTCCTTGTCCCACACGGAAGGTGGCAGCCCTGAAAGCTGTTGCTGGTCTTCACCTTCCCCGGGCAGCCTAGTCACAGGCACAACCGCACTGGGAATCTCTGCTTTCCCAAAGACGCAATCTCTCACGGTGCGCATCCTCGGCAGAGCCTGTTCCCGAAAAGGCAAACGTCCGGCTCCTTGTCCCACACGGAAGGTGGCAGCCCTGAAAGCTGTTGCTGGTCTTCACCTTCCCCGGGCAGCCTAGTCACAGGCACAACCGCACTGGGAATCTCTGCTTTCCCAAAGACGCAATCTCTCACGGTGCGCATCCTCGGCAGAGCCTGTTCCCGAAAAGGCAAACGTCCGGCTCCTTGTCCCACACGGAAGGTGGCAGCCCTGAAAGCTGTTGCTGGTCTTCACCTTCCCCGGGCAGCCTACTCACAGGCACAACCGCACTGGGAATCTCTGCTTTCCCAAAGACGCAATCTCTCACGGTGCGCATCCTCGGCAGAGCCTGTTCCCGAAAAGGCAAACGTCCGGCTCCTTGTCCCACACGGAAGGTGGCAGCCCTGAAAGCTGTTGCTGGTCTTCACCTTCCCCGGGCAGCCTACTCACAGGCACAACAGGTATTCGGATCTGTGCTTGCCCAGAGAAGGAACAGCTCACGGTGCGCATCCTCGGCAGAGCCTGTTCCCGAAAAGGCAAACGTCCGGCTCCTTGTCCCACACGGAAGGTGGCAGCCCTGAAAGCTGTTGCTGGTCTTCACCTTCCCCGGGCAGCCTACTCACAGGCACAACCGCACTGGGAATCTCTGCTTTCCCAAAGACGCAATCTCTCACGGTGCGCATCCTCGGCAGAGCCTGTTCCCGAAAAGGCAAACGTCCGGCTCCTTGTCCCACACGGAAGGTGGCAGCCCTGAAAGCTGTTGCTGGTCTTCACCTTCCCCGGGCAGCCTGTTCACAGGCACAACCGCACTGGGAATCTCTGCTTTCCCAAAGACGCAATCTCTCACGGTGCGCATCCTCGGCAGAGCCTGTTCCCGAAAAGGCAAACGTCCGGCTCCTTGTCCCACACGGAAGGTGGCAGCCCTGAAAGCTGTTGCTGGTCTTCACCTTCCCCGGGCAGCCTGTTCACAGGCACAACCGCACTGGGAATCTCTGCTTTCCCAAAGACGCAATCTCTCACGGTGCGCATCCTCAGCAGAGCCTGTTCCCGAAAAGGCAAACGTCCGGCTCCTTGTCCCACACGGAAGGTGGCAGCCCTGAAAGCTGTTGCTGGTCTTCACCTTCCCCGGGCAGCCTAGTCACAGGCACAACCGCACTGGGAATCTCTGCTTTCCCAAAGACGCAATCTCTCACGGTGCGCATCCTCGGCAGAGCCTGTTCCCGAAAAGGCAAACGTCCGGCTCCTTGTCCCACACGGAAGGTGGCAGCCCTGAAAGCTGTTGCTGGTCTTCACCTTCCCCGGGCAGCCTGTTCACAGGCACAACCGCACTGGGACTCTCTGCTTTCCCAAAGACGCAATCTCTCACGGTGCGCATCCTCGGCAGAGCCTGTTCCCGAAAAGGCAAACGTCCGGCTCCTTGTCCCACACGGAAGGTGGCAGCCCTGAAAGCTGTTGCTGGTCTTCACCTTCCCCGGGCAGCCTATTCATAGGCACAACAGGTATTCGGATCTGTGCTTGCCCAGAGAAGGAACAGCTCACGGTGCGCATCCTCGGCAGAGCCTGTTCCCGAAAAGGCAAACGTCCGGCTCCTTGTCCCACACGGAAGGTGGCAGCCCTGAAAGCTGTTGCTGGTCTTCACCTTCCCCGGGCAGCCTAGTCACAGGCACAACCGCACTGGGACTCTCTGCTTTCCCAAAGACGCAATCTCTCACGGTGCGCATCCTCGGCAGAGCCTGTTCCCGAAAAGGCAAACGTCCGGCTCCTTGTCCCACACGGAAGGTGGCAGCCCTGAAAGCTGTTGCTGGTCTTCACCTTCCCCGGGCAGCCTACTCACAGGCACAACCGCACTGGGAATCTCTGCTTTCCCAAAGACGCAATCTCTCACGGTGCGCATCCTCGGCAGAGCCTGTTCCCGAAAAGGCAAACGTCCGGCTCCTTGTCCCACACGGAAGGTGGCAGCCCTGAAAGCTGTTGCTGGTCTTCACCTTCCCCGGGCAGCCTAGTCACAGGCACAACCGCACTGGGAATCTCTGCTTTCCCAAAGACGCAATCTCTCACGGTGCGCATCCTCGGCAGAGCCTGTTCCCGAAAAGGCAAACGTCCGGCTCCTTGTCCCACACGGAAGGTGGCAGCCCTGAAAGCTGTTGCTGGTCTTCACCTTCCCCGGGCAGCCTAGTCACAGGCACAACCGCACTGGGAATCTCTGCTTTCCCAAAGACGCAATCTCTCACGGTGCGCATCCTCGGCAGAGCCTGTTCCCGAAAAGGCAAACGTCCGGCTCCTTGTCCCACACGGAAGGTGGCAGCCCTGAAAGCTGTTGCTGGTCTTCACCTTCCCCGGGCAGCCTATTCATAGGCACAACAGGTATTCGGATCTGTGCTTGCCCAGAGAAGGAACAGCTCACGGTGCGCATCCTCGGCAGAGCCTGTTCCCGAAAAGGCAAACGTCCGGCTCCTTGTCCCACACGGAAGGTGGCAGCCCTGAAAGCTGTTGCTGGTCTTCACCTTCCCCGGGCAGCCTACTCACAGGCACAACCGCACTGGGAATCTCTGCTTTCCCAAAGACGCAATCTCTCACGGTGCGCATCCTCGGCAGAGCCTGTTCCCGAAAAGGCAAACGTCCGGCTCCTTGTCCCACACGGAAGGTGGCAGCCCTGAAAGCTGTTGCTGGTCTTCACCTTCCCCGGGCAGCCTATTCATAGGCACAACAGGTATTCGGATCTGTGCTTGCCCAGAGAAGGAACAGCTCACGGTGCGCATCCTCGGCAGAGCCTGTTCCCGAAAAGGCAAACGTCCGGCTCCTTGTCCCACACGGAAGGTGGCAGCCCTGAAAGCTGTTGCTGGTCTTCACCTTCCCCGGGCAGCCTACTCACAGGCACAACCGCACTGGGAATCTCTGCTTTCCCAAAGACGCAATCTCTCACGGTGCGCATCCTCGGCAGAGCCTGTTCCCGAAAAGGCAAACGTCCGGCTCCTTGTCCCACACGGAAGGTGGCAGCCCTGAAAGCTGTTGCTGGTCTTCACCTTCCCCGGGCAGCCTATTCATAGGCACAACAGGTATTCGGATCTGTGCTTGCCCAGAGAAGGAACAGCTCACGGTGCGCATCCTCGGCAGAGCCTGTTCCCGAAAAGGCAAACGTCCGGCTCCTTGTCCCACACGGAAGGTGGCAGCCCTGAAAGCTGTTGCTGGTCTTCACCTTCCCCGGGCAGCCTACTCACAGGCACAACCGCACTGGGAATCTCTGCTTTCCCAAAGATGCAATCTCTCACGGTGCGCATCCTCGGCAGAGCCTGTTCCCGAAAAGGCAAACGTCCGGCTCCTTGTCCCACACGGAAGGTGGCAGCCCTGAAAGCTCTTGCTGGTCTTCACCTTCCCCGGGCAGCCTAGTCACAGGCACAACCGCACTGGGACTCTCTGCTTTCCCAAAGACGCAATCTCTCACGGTGCGCATCCTCGGCAGAGCCTGTTCCCGAAAAGGCAAACGTCCGGCTCCTTGTCCCACACGGAAGGTGGCAGCCCTGAAAGCTGTTGCTGGTCTTCACCTTCCCCGGGCAGCCTGTTCACAGGCACAACCGCACTGGGAATCTCTGCTTTCCCAAAGACGCAATCTCTCACGGTGCGCATCCTCGGCAGAGCCTGTTCCCGAAAAGGCAAACGTCCGGCTCCTTGTCCCACACGGAAGGTGGCAGCCCTGAAAGCTGTTGCTGGTCTTCACCTTCCCCGGGCAGCCTAGTCACAGGCACAACCGCACTGGGAATCTCTGCTTTCCCAAAGACGCAATCTCTCACGGTGCGCATCCTCGGCAGAGCCTGTTCCCGAAAAGGCAAACGTCCGGCTCCTTGTCCCACACGGAAGGTGGCAGCCCTGAAAGCTGTTGCTGGTCTTCACCTTCCCCGGGCAGCCTATTCATAGGCACAACAGGTATTCGGATCTGTGCTTGCCCAGAGAAGGAACAGCTCACGGTGCGCATCCTCGGCAGAGCCTGTTCCCGAAAAGGCAAACGTCCGGCTCCTTGTCCCACACGGAAGGTGGCAGCCCTGAAAGCTGTTGCTGGTCTTCACCTTCCCCGGGCAGCCTACTCACAGGCACAACCGCACTGGGAATCTCTGCTTTCCCAAAGACGCAATCTCTCACGGTGCGCATCCTCGGCAGAGCCTGTTCCCGAAAAGGCAAATGTCCGGCTCCTTGTCCCACACGGAAGGTGGCAGCCCTGAAAGCTGTTGCTGGTCTTCACCTTCCCCGTGCAGCCTAGTCACAGGCACAACCGCACTGGGACTCTCTGCTTTCCCAAAGACGCAATCTCTCACGGTGCGCATCCTCGGCAGAGCCTGTTCCCGAAAAGGCAAACGTCCGGCTCCTTGTCCCACACGGAAGGTGGCAGCCCTGAAAGCTGTTGCTGGTCTTCACCTTCCCCGGGCAGCCTACTCACAGGCACAACCGCACTGGGAATCTCTGCTTTCCCAAAGACGCAATCTCTCACGGTGCGCATCCTCGGCAGAGCCTGTTCCCGAAAAGGCAAACGTCCGGCTCCTTGTCCCACACGGAAGGTGGCAGCCCTGAAAGCTGTTGCTGGTCTTCACCTTCCCCGGGCAGCCTACTCACAGGCACAACAGGTTTTCGGATCTGTGCTTTCCCAAAGACGCAATCTCTCACGGTGCGCATCCTCGGCAGAGCCTGTTCCCGAAAAGGCAAACGTCCGGCTCCTTGTCCCACACGGAAGGTGGCAGCCCTGAAAGCTGTTGCTGGTCTTCACCTTCCCCGGGCAGCCTAGTCACAGGCACAACAGGTTTTCGGATCTGTGCTTGCCCAGAGAAGGAACAGCTCACAGTGTGCATCCTCGGCAGAGCCTGTTCCCGAAAAGGCAAACGTCCGGCTCCTTGTCCCACACGGAAGGTGGCAGCCCTGAAAGCTGTTGCTGGTCTTCACCTTCCCCGGGCAGCCTACTCACAGGCACAACAGGTTTTGGGATCTGTGCTTGCCCAGAGAAGGAACAGCTCACGGTGCGCATCCTCGGCAGAGCCTGTTCCCGAAAAGGCAAACGTCCGGCTCCTTGTCCCACACGGAAGGTGGCAGCCCTGAAAGCTGTTGCTGGTCTTCACCTTCCCCGGGCAGCCTACTCACAGGCACAACCGCACTGGGAATCTCTGCTTTCCCAAAGACGCAATCTCTCACGGTGCGCATCCTCGGCAGAGCCTGTTCCCGAAAAGGCAAACGTCCGGCTCCTTGTCCCACACGGAAGGTGGCAGCCCTGAAAGCTGTTGCTGGTCTTCACCTTCCCCGGGCAGCCTAGTCACAGGCACAACAGGTATTCGGATCTGTGCTTGCCCAGAGAAGGAACAGCTCACGGTGCGCATCCTCGGCAGAGCCTGTTCCCGAAAAGGCAAACGTCCGGCTCCTTGTCCCACACGGAAGGTGGCAGCCCTGAAAGCTGTTGCTGGTCTTCACCTTCCCCGGGCAGCCTGTTCACAGGCACAACAGGTTTTCGGATCTGTGCTTGCCCAGAGAAGGAACAGCTCACGGTGCGCATCCTCGGCAGAGCCTGTTCCCGAAAAGGCAAACGTCCGGCTCCTTGTCCCACACGGAAGGTGGCAGCCCTGAAAGCTGTTGCTGGTCTTCACCTTCCCCGGGCAGCCTGTTCACAGGCACAACAGGTATTCGGATCTGTGCTTGCCCAGAGAAGGAACAGCTCACGGTGCGCATCCTCGGCAGAGCCTGTTCCCGAAAAGGCAAACGTCCGGCTCCTTGTCCCACACGGAAGGTGGCAGCCCTGAAAGCTGTTGCTGGTCTTCACCTTCCCCGGGCAGCCTACTCACAGGCACAACAGCTTTTGGGATCTGTGCTTGCCCAGAGAAGGAACAGCTCACGGTGCGCATCCTCGGCAGAGCCTGTTCCCGAAAAGGCAAACGTCCGGCTCCTTGTCCCACACGGAAGGTGGCAGCCCTGAAAGCTGTTGCTGGTCTTCACCTTCCCCGGGCAGCCTGTTCACAGGCACAACCGCACTGGGAATCTCTGCTTTCCCAAAGACGCAATCTCTCACGGTGCGCATCCTCAGCAGAGCCTGTTCCCGAAAAGGCAAACGTCCGGCTCCTTGTCCCACACGGAAGGTGGCAGCCCTGAAAGCTGTTGCTGGTCTTCACCTTCCCCGGGCAGCCTACTCACAGGCACAACCGCACTGGGAATCTCTGCTTTCCCAAAGACGCAATCTCTCACGGTGCGCATCCTCGGCAGAGCCTGTTCCCGAAAAGGCAAACGTCCGGCTCCTTGTCCCACACGGAAGGTGGCAGCCCTGAAAGCTGTTGCTGGTCTTCACCTTCCCCGGGCAGCCTGTTCACAGGCACAACCGCACTGGGACTCTCTGCTTTCCCAAAGACGCAATCTCTCACGGTGCGCATCCTCGGCAGAGCCTGTTCCCGAAAAGGCAAACGTCCGGCTCCTTGTCCCACACGGAAGGTGGCAGCCCTGAAAGCTGTTGCTGGTCTTCACCTTCCCCGGGCAGCCTATTCATAGGCACAACAGGTATTCGGATCTGTGCTTGCCCAGAGAAGGAACAGCTCACGGTGCGCATCCTCGGCAGAGCCTGTTCCCGAAAAGGCAAACGTCCGGCTCCTTGTCCCACACGGAAGGTGGCAGCCCTGAAAGCTGTTGCTGGTCTTCACCTTCCCCGTGCAGCCTAGTCACAGGCACAACCGCACTGGGACTCTCTGCTTTCCCAAAGACGCAATCTCTCACGGTGCGCATCCTCGGCAGAGCCTGTTCCCGAAAAGGCAAACGTCCGGCTCCTTGTCCCACACGGAAGGTGGCAGCCCTGAAAGCTGTTGCTGGTCTTCACCTTCCCCGGGCAGCCTACTCACAGGCACAACCGCACTGGGAATCTCTGCTTTCCCAAAGACGCAATCTCCCACGGTGCGCATCCTCGGCAGAGCCTGTTCCCGAAAAGGCAAACGTCCGGCTCCTTGTCCCACACGGAAGGTGGCAGCCCTGAAAGCTGTTGCTGGTCTTCACCTTCCCCGGGCAGCCTAGTCACAGGCACAACCGCACTGGGAATCTCTGCTTTCCCAAAGACGCAATCTCTCACGGTGCGCATCCTCGGCAGAGCCTGTTCCCGAAAAGGCAAACGTCCGGCTCCTTGTCCCACACGGAAGGTGGCAGCCCTGAAAGCTGTTGCTGGTCTTCACCTTCCCCGGGCAGCCTATTCATAGGCACAACAGGTATTCGGATCTGTGCTTGCCCAGAGAAGGAACAGCTCACGGTGCGCATCCTCGGCAGAGCCTGTTCCCGAAAAGGCAAACGTCCGGCTCCTTGTCCCACACGGAAGGTGGCAGCCCTGAAAGCTGTTGCTGGTCTTCACCTTCCCCGGGCAGCCTAGTCACAGGCACAACCGCACTGGGAATCTCTGCTTTCCCAAAGACGCAATCTCTCACGGTGCGCATCCTCGGCAGAGCCTGTTCCCGAAAAGGCAAACGTCCGGCTCCTTGTCCCACACGGAAGGTGGCAGCCCTGAAAGCTGTTGCTGGTCTTCACCTTCCCCGGGCAGCCTATTCATAGGCACAACAGGTATTCGGATCTGTGCTTGCCCAGAGAAGGAACAGCTCACGGTGCGCATCCTCGGCAGAGCCTGTTCCCGAAAAGGCAAACGTCCGGCTCCTTGTCCCACACGGAAGGTGGCAGCCCTGAAAGCTGTTGCTGGTCTTCACCTTCCCCGGGCAGCCTACTCACAGGCACAACCGCACTGGGAATCTCTGCTTTCCCAAAGACGCAATCTCTCACGGTGCGCATCCTCGGCAGAGCCTGTTCCCGAAAAGGCAAACGTCCGGCTCCTTGTCCCACACGGAAGGTGGCAGCCCTGAAAGCTGTTGCTGGTCTTCACCTTCCCCGGGCAGCCTGTTCACAGGCACAACCGCACTGGGAATCTCTGCTTTCCCAAAGACGCAATCTCTCACGGTGCGCATCCTCAGCAGAGCCTGTTCCCGAAAAGGCAAACGTCCGGCTCCTTGTCCCACACGGAAGGTGGCAGCCCTGAAAGCTGTTGCTGGTCTTCACCTCCCCGTGCAGCCTACTCACAGGCACAACCGCACTGGGACTCTCTGCTTTCCCAAAGACGCAATCTCTCACGGTGCGCATCCTCGGCAGAGCCTGTTCCCGAAAAGGCAAACGTCCGGCTCCTTGTCCCACACGGAAGGTGGCAGCCCTGAAAGCTGTTGCTGGTCTTCACCTTCCCCGGGCAGCCTGTTCACAGGCACAACAGGTTTTCGGATCTGTGCTTGCCCAGAGAAGGAACAGCTCACGGTGCGCATCCTCGGCAGAGCCTGTTCCCGAAAAGGCAAACGTCCGGCTCCTTGTCCCACACGGAAGGTGGCAGCCCTGAAAGCTGTTGCTGGTCTTCACCTTCCCCGGGCAGCCTAGTCACAGGCACAACCGCACTGGGAATCTCTGCTTTCCCAAAGACGCAATCTCTCACGGTGCGCATCCTCGGCAGAGCCTGTTCCCGAAAAGGCAAACGTCCGGCTCCTTGTCCCACACGGAAGGTGGCAGCCCTGAAAGCTGTTGCTGGTCTTCACCTTCCCCGGGCAGCCTATTCATAGGCACAACAGGTATTCGGATCTGTGCTTGCCCAGAGAAGGAACAGCTCACGGTGCGCATCCTCGGCAGAGCCTGTTCCCGAAAAGGCAAACGTCCGGCTCCTTGTCCCACACGGAAGGTGGCAGCCCTGAAAGCTGTTGCTGGTCTTCACCTTCCCCGGGCAGCCTACTCACAGGCACAACCGCACTGGGAATCTCTGCTTTCCCAAAGACGCAATCTCTCACGGTGCGCATCCTCGGCAGAGCCTGTTCCCGAAAAGGCAAACGTCCGGCTCCTTGTCCCACACGGAAGGTGGCAGCCCTGAAAGCTGTTGCTGGTCTTCACCTTCCCCGGGCAGCCTATTCATAGGCACAACAGGTATTCGGATCTGTGCTTGCCCAGAGAAGGAACAGCTCACGGTGCGCATCCTCGGCAGAGCCTGTTCCCGAAAAGGCAAACGTCCGGCTCCTTGTCCCACACGGAAGGTGGCAGCCCTGAAAGCTGTTGCTGGTCTTCACCTTCCCCGGGCAGCCTACTCACAGGCACAACCGCACTGGGAATCTCTGCTTTCCCAAAGACGCAGTCTCTCACGGTGCGCATCCTCGGCAGAGCCTGTTCCCGAAAAGGCAAACGTCCGGCTCCTTGTCCCACACGGAAGGTGGCAGCCCTGAAAGCTGTTGCTGGTCTTCACCTTCCCCGGGCAGCCTATTCATAGGCACAACAGGTATTCGGATCTGTGCTTGCCCAGAGAAGGAACAGCTCACGGTGCGCATCCTCGGCAGAGCCTGTTCCCGAAAAGGCAAACGTCCGGCTCCTTGTCCCACACGGAAGGTGGCAGCCCTGAAAGCTGTTGCTGGTCTTCACCTTCCCCGGGCAGCCTACTCACAGGCACAACCGCACTGGGAATCTCTGCTTTCCCAAAGACGCAATCTCTCACGGTGCGCATCCTCGGCAGAGCCTGTTCCCGAAAAGGCAAACGTCCGGCTCCTTGTCCCACACGGAAGGTGGCAGCCCTGAAAGCTGTTGCTGGTCTTCACCTTCCCCGGGCAGCCTAGTCACAGGCACAACCGCACTGGGACTCTCTGCTTTCCCAAAGACGCAATCTCTCACGGTGCGCATCCTCGGCAGAGCCTGTTCCCGAAAAGGCAAACGTCCGGCTCCTTGTCCCACACGGAAGGTGGCAGCCCTGAAAGCTGTTGCTGGTCTTCACCTTCCCCGGGCAGCCTGTTCACAGGCACAACCGCACTGGGAATCTCTGCTTTCCCAAAGACGCAATCTCTCACGGTGCGCATCCTCGGCAGAGCCTGTTCCCGAAAAGGCAAACGTCCGGCTCCTTGTCCCACACGGAAGGTGGCAGCCCTGAAAGCTGTTGCTGGTCTTCACCTTCCCCGGGCAGCCTAGTCACAGGCACAACCGCACTGGGAATCTCTGCTTTCCCAAAGACGCAATCTCTCACGGTGCGCATCCTCGGCAGAGCCTGTTCCCGAAAAGGCAAACGTCCGGCTCCTTGTCCCACACGGAAGGTGGCAGCCCTGAAAGCTGTTGCTGGTCTTCACCTTCCCCGGGCAGCCTATTCATAGGCACAACAGGTATTCGGATCTGTGCTTGCCCAGAGAAGGAACAGCTCACGGTGCGCATCCTCGGCAGAGCCTGTTCCCGAAAAGGCAAACGTCCGGCTCCTTGTCCCACACGGAAGGTGGCAGCCCTGAAAGCTGTTGCTGGTCTTCACCTTCCCCGGGCAGCCTACTCACAGGCACAACCGCACTGGGAATCTCTGCTTTCCCAAAGACGCAATCTCTCACGGTGCGCATCCTCGGCAGAGCCTGTTCCCGAAAAGGCAAATGTCCGGCTCCTTGTCCCACACGGAAGGTGGCAGCCCTGAAAGCTGTTGCTGGTCTTCACCTTCCCCGTGCAGCCTAGTCACAGGCACAACCGCACTGGGACTCTCTGCTTTCCCAAAGACGCAATCTCTCACGGTGCGCATCCTCGGCAGAGCCTGTTCCCGAAAAGGCAAACGTCCGGCTCCTTGTCCCACACGGAAGGTGGCAGCCCTGAAAGCTGTTGCTGGTCTTCACCTTCCCCGGGCAGCCTACTCACAGGCACAACCGCACTGGGAATCTCTGCTTTCCCAAAGACGCAATCTCTCACGGTGCGCATCATCGGCAGAGCCTGTTCCCGAAAAGGCAAACGTCCGGCTCCTTGTCCCACACGGAAGGTGGCAGCCCTGAAAGCTGTTGCTGGTCTTCACCTTCCCCGGGCAGCCTACTCACAGGCACAACAGGTTTTCGGATCTGTGCTTTCCCAAAGACGCAATCTCTCACGGTGCGCATCCTCGGCAGAGCCTGTTCCCGAAAAGGCAAACGTCCGGCTCCTTGTCCCACACGGAAGGTGGCAGCCCTGAAAGCTGTTGCTGGTCTTCACCTTCCCCGGGCAGCCTAGTCACAGGCACAACAGGTTTTCGGATCTGTGCTTGCCCAGAGAAGGAACAGCTCACAGTGTGCATCCTCGGCAGAGCCTGTTCCCGAAAAGGCAAACGTCCGGCTCCTTGTCCCACACGGAAGGTGGCAGCCCTGAAAGCTGTTGCTGGTCTTCACCTTCCCCGGGCAGCCTACTCACAGGCACAACAGGTTTTGGGATCTGTGCTTGCCCAGAGAAGGAACAGCTCACGGTGCGCATCCTCGGCAGAGCCTGTTCCCGAAAAGGCAAACGTCCGGCTCCTTGTCCCACACGGAAGGTGGCAGCCCTGAAAGCTGTTGCTGGTCTTCACCTTCCCCGGGCAGCCTAGTCACAGGCACAACCGCACTGGGAATCTCTGCTTTCCCAAAGACGCAATCTCTCACGGTGCGCATCCTCGGCAGAGCCTGTTCCCGAAAAGGCAAACGTCCGGCTCCTTGTCCCACACGGAAGGTGGCAGCCCTGAAAGCTGTTGCTGGTCTTCACCTTCCCCGGGCAGCCTAGTCACAGGCACAACAGGTATTCGGATCTGTGCTTGCCCAGAGAAGGAACAGCTCACGGTGCGCATCCTCGGCAGAGCCTGTTCCCGAAAAGGCAAACGTCCGGCTCCTTGTCCCACACGGAAGGTGGCAGCCCTGAAAGCTGTTGCTGGTCTTCACCTTCCCCGGGCAGCCTGTTCACAGGCACAACAGGTTTTCGGATCTGTGCTTGCCCAGAGAAGGAACAGCTCACGGTGCGCATCCTCGGCAGAGCCTGTTCCCGAAAAGGCAAACGTCCGGCTCCTTGTCCCACACGGAAGGTGGCAGCCCTGAAAGCTGTTGCTGGTCTTCACCTTCCCCGGGCAGCCTGTTCACAGGCACAACAGGTATTCGGATCTGTGCTTGCCCAGAGAAGGAACAGCTCACGGTGCGCATCCTCGGCAGAGCCTGTTCCCGAAAAGGCAAACGTCCGGCTCCTTGTCCCACACGGAAGGTGGCAGCCCTGAAAGCTGTTGCTGGTCTTCACCTTCCCCGGGCAGCCTACTCACAGGCACAACAGCTTTTGGGATCTGTGCTTGCCCAGAGAAGGAACAGCTCACGGTGCGCATCCTCGGCAGAGCCTGTTCCCGAAAAGGCAAACGTCCGGCTCCTTGTCCCACACGGAAGGTGGCAGCCCTGAAAGCTGTTGCTGGTCTTCACCTTCCCCGGGCAGCCTGTTCACAGGCACAACCGCACTGGGAATCTCTGCTTTCCCAAAGACGCAATCTCTCACGGTGCGCATCCTCGGCAGAGCCTGTTCCCGAAAAGGCAAACGTCCGGCTCCTTGTCCCACACGGAAGGTGGCAGCCCTGAAAGCTGTTGCTGGTCTTCACCTTCCCCGGGCAGCCTGTTCACAGGCACAACCGCACTGGGAATCTCTGCTTTCCCAAAGACGCAATCTCTCACGGTGCGCATCCTCAGCAGAGCCTGTTCCCGAAAAGGCAAACGTCCGGCTCCTTGTCCCACACGGAAGGTGGCAGCCCTGAAAGCTGTTGCTGGTCTTCACCTTCCCCGGGCAGCCTAGTCACAGGCACAACCGCACTGGGAATCTCTGCTTTCCCAAAGACGCAATCTCTCACGGTGCGCATCCTCGGCAGAGCCTGTTCCCGAAAAGGCAAACGTCCGGCTCCTTGTCCCACACGGAAGGTGGCAGCCCTGAAAGCTGTTGCTGGTCTTCACCTTCCCCGGGCAGCCTGTTCACAGGCACAACCGCACTGGGACTCTCTGCTTTCCCAAAGACGCAATCTCTCACGGTGCGCATCCTCGGCAGAGCCTGTTCCCGAAAAGGCAAACGTCCGGCTCCTTGTCCCACACGGAAGGTGGCAGCCCTGAAAGCTGTTGCTGGTCTTCACCTTCCCCGGGCAGCCTATTCATAGGCACAACAGGTATTCGGATCTGTGCTTGCCCAGAGAAGGAACAGCTCACGGTGCGCATCCTCGGCAGAGCCTGTTCCCGAAAAGGCAAACGTCCGGCTCCTTGTCCCACACGGAAGGTGGCAGCCCTGAAAGCTGTTGCTGGTCTTCACCTTCCCCGTGCAGCCTAGTCACAGGCACAACCGCACTGGGAATCTCTGCTTTCCCAAAGACGCAATCTCTCACGGTGCGCATCCTCGGCAGAGCCTGTTCCCGAAAAGGCAAACGTCCGGCTCCTTGTCCCACACGGAAGGTGGCAGCCCTGAAAGCTGTTGCTGGTCTTCACCTTCCCCGGGCAGCCTAGTCACAGGCACAACCGCACTGGGAATCTCTGCTTTCCCAAAGACGCAATCTCTCACGGTGCGCATCCTCGGCAGAGCCTGTTCCCGAAAAGGCAAACGTCCGGCTCCTTGTCCCACACGGAAGGTGGCAGCCCTGAAAGCTGTTGCTGGTCTTCACCTTCCCCGGGCAGCCTAGTCACAGGCACAACCGCACTGGGAATCTCTGCTTTCCCAAAGACGCAATCTCTCACGGTGCGCATCCTCGGCAGAGCCTGTTCCCGAAAAGGCAAACGTCCGGCTCCTTGTCCCACACGGAAGGTGGCAGCCCTGAAAGCTGTTGCTGGTCTTCACCTTCCCCGGGCAGCCTATTCATAGGCACAACAGGTATTCGGATCTGTGCTTGCCCAGAGAAGGAACAGCTCACGGTGCGCATCCTCGGCAGAGCCTGTTCCCGAAAAGGCAAACGTCCGGCTCCTTGTCCCACACGGAAGGTGGCAGCCCTGAAAGCTCTTGCTGGTCTTCACCTTCCCCGGGCAGCCTACTCACAGGCACAACCGCACTGGGAATCTCTGCTTTCCCAAAGACGCAATCTCTCACGGTGCGCATCCTCGGCAGAGCCTGTTCCCGAAAAGGCAAACGTCCGGCTCCTTGTCCCACACGGAAGGTGGCAGCCCTGAAAGCTGTTGCTGGTCTTCACCTTCCCCGGGCAGCCTATTCATAGGCACAACAGGTATTCGGATCTGTGCTTGCCCAGAGAAGGAACAGCTCACGGTGCGCATCCTCGGCAGAGCCTGTTCCCGAAAAGGCAAACGTCCGGCTCCTTGTCCCACACGGAAGGTGGCAGCCCTGAAAGCTGTTGCTGGTCTTCACCTTCCCCGGGCAGCCTACTCACAGGCACAACCGCACTGGGAATCTCTGCTTTCCCAAAGACGCAATCTCTCACGGTGCGCATCCTCGGCAGAGCCTGTTCCCGAAAAGGCAAACGTCCGGCTCCTTGTCCCACACGGAAGGTGGCAGCCCTGAAAGCTGTTGCTGGTCTTCACCTTCCCCGGGCAGCCTGTTCACAGGCACAACCGCACTGGGAATCTCTGCTTTCCCAAAGACGCAATCTCTCACGGTGCGCATCCTCAGCAGAGCCTGTTCCCGAAAAGGCAAACGTCCGGCTCCTTGTCCCACACGGAAGGTGGCAGCCCTGAAAGCTGTTGCTGGTCTTCACCTCCCCGTGCAGCCTACTCACAGGCACAACCGCACTGGGACTCTCTGCTTTCCCAAAGACGCAATCTCTCACGGTGCGCATCCTCGGCAGAGCCTGTTCCCGAAAAGGCAAACGTCCGGCTCCTTGTCCCACACGGAAGGTGGCAGCCCTGAAAGCTGTTGCTGGTCTTCACCTTCCCCGGGCAGCCTGTTCACAGGCACAACAGGTTTTCGGATCTGTGCTTGCCCAGAGAAGGAACAGCTCACGGTGCGCATCCTCGGCAGAGCCTGTTCCCGAAAAGGCAAACGTCCGGCTCCTTGTCCCACACGGAAGGTGGCAGCCCTGAAAGCTGTTGCTGGTCTTCACCTCCCCGTGCAGCCTACTCACAGGCACAACCGCACTGGGACTCTCTGCTTTCTCAAAGACGCAATCTCTCACGGTGCGCATCCTCGGCAGAGCCTGTTCCCGAAAAGGCAAACATCCGGCTCCTTGTCCCACACGGAAGGTGGCAGCCCTGAAAGCTCTTGCTGGTCTTCAACTTCCCCGGGCAGCCTAGTCACAGGCACAACAGGTTTTCGGATCTGTGCTTGCCCAGAGAAGGAACAGCTCACGGTGCGCATCCTCGGCAGAGCCTGTTCCCGAAAAGGCAAACGTCCGGCTCCTTGTCCCACACGGAAGGTGGCAGCCCTGAAAGCTGTTGCTGGTCTTCACCTTCCCCGGGCAGCCTACTCACAGGCACAACAGCTTTTGGGATCTGTGCTTGCCCAGAGAAGGAACAGCTCACGGTGCGCATCCTCGGCAGAGCCTGTTCCGGAAAAGGCAAACGTCCGGCTCCTTGTCCCACACGGAAGGTGGCAGCCCTGAAAGCTGTTGCTGGTCTTCACCTTCCCCGGGCAGCCTAGTCACAGGCACAACCGCACTGGGAATCTCTGCTTTCCCAAAGATGCAATCTCTCACGGTGCGCATCCTCGGCAGAGCCTGTTCCCGAAAAGGCAAACGTCCGGCTCCTTGTCCCACACGGAAGGTGGCAGCCCTGAAAGCTGTTGCTGGTCTTCACCTTCCCCGGGCAGCCTAGTCACAGGCACAACCGCACTGGGACTCTCTGCTTTCCCAAAGACGCAATCTCTCACGGTGCGCATCCTCGGCAGAGCCTGTTCCCGAAAAGGCAAACGTCCGGCTCCTTGTCCCACACGGAAGGTGGCAGCCCTGAAAGCTGTTGCTGGTCTTCACCTTCCCCGGGCAGCCTAGTCACAGGCACAACCGCACTGGGAATCTCTGCTTTCCCAAAGACGCAATCTCTCACGGTGCGCATCCTCGGCAGAGCCTGTTCCCGAAAAGGCAAACGTCCGGCTCCTTGTCCCACACGGAAGGTGGCAGCCCTGAAAGCTGTTGCTGGTCTTCACCTTCCCCGGGCAGCCTAGTCACAGGCACAACCGCACTGGGAATCTCTGCTTTCCCAAAGACGCAATCTCTCACGGTGCGCATCCTCGGCAGAGCCTGTTCCCGAAAAGGCAAACGTCCGGCTCCTTGTCCCACACGGAAGGTGGCAGCCCTGAAAGCTGTTGCTGGTCTTCACCTTCCCCGGGCAGCCTATTCATAGGCACAACAGGTATTCGGAACTGTGCTTGCCCAGAGAAGGAACAGCTCACGGTGCGCATCCTCGGCAGAGCCTGTTCCCGAAAAGGCAAACGTCCGGCTCCTTGTCCCACACGGAAGGTGGCAGCCCTGAAAGCTGTTGCTGGTCTTCACCTTCCCCGGGCAGCCTACTCACAGGCACAACCGCACTGGGAATCTCTGCTTTCCCAAAGACGCAATCTCTCACGGTGCGCATCCTCGGCAGAGCCTGTTCCCGAAAAGGCAAATGTCCGGCTCCTTGTCCCACACGGAAGGTGGCAGCCCTGAAAGCTGTTGCTGGTCTTCACCTTCCCCGTGCAGCCTAGTCACAGGCACAACCGCACTGGGACTCTCTGCTTTCCCAAAGACGCAATCTCTCACGGTGCGCATCCTCGGCAGAGCCTGTTCCCGAAAAGGCAAACGTCCGGCTCCTTGTCCCACACGGAAGGTGGCAGCCCTGAAAGCTGTTGCTGGTCTTCACCTTCCCCGGGCAGCCTATTCATAGGCACAACAGGTATTCGGATCTGTGCTTGCCCAGAGAAGGAACAGCTCACGGTGCGCATCCTCGGCAGAGCCTGTTCCCGAAAAGGCAAACGTCCGGCTCCTTGTCCCACACGGAAGGTGGCAGCCCTGAAAGCTGTTGCTGGTCTTCACCTTCCCCGGGCAGCCTACTCACAGGCACAACCGCACTGGGAATCTCTGCTTTCCCAAAGACGCAATCTCTCACGGTGCGCATCCTCGGCAGAGCCTGTTCCCGAAAAGGCAAATGTCCGGCTCCTTGTCCCACACGGAAGGTGGCAGCCCTGAAAGCTGTTGCTGGTCTTCACCTTCCCCGTGCAGCCTAGTCACAGGCACAACCGCACTGGGACTCTCTGCTTTCCCAAAGACGCAATCTCTCACGGTGCGCATCCTCGGCAGAGCCTGTTCCCGAAAAGGCAAACGTCCGGCTCCTTGTCCCACACGGAAGGTGGCAGCCCTGAAAGCTGTTGCTGGTCTTCACCTTCCCCGGGCAGCCTACTCACAGGCACAACCGCACTGGGAATCTCTGCTTTCCCAAAGACGCAATCTCTCACGGTGCGCATCATCGGCAGAGCCTGTTCCCGAAAAGGCAAACGTCCGGCTCCTTGTCCCACACGGAAGGTGGCAGCCCTGAAAGCTGTTGCTGGTCTTCACCTTCCCCGGGCAGCCTACTCACAGGCACAACAGGTTTTCGGATCTGTGCTTTCCCAAAGACGCAATCTCTCACGGTGCGCATCCTCGGCAGAGCCTGTTCCCGAAAAGGCAAACGTCCGGCTCCTTGTCCCACACGGAAGGTGGCAGCCCTGAAAGCTGTTGCTGGTCTTCACCTTCCCCGGGCAGCCTAGTCACAGGCACAACAGGTTTTCGGATCTGTGCTTGCCCAGAGAAGGAACAGCTCACAGTGTGCATCCTCGGCAGAGCCTGTTCCCGAAAAGGCAAACGTCCGGCTCCTTGTCCCACACGGAAGGTGGCAGCCCTGAAAGCTGTTGCTGGTCTTCACCTTCCCCGGGCAGCCTACTCACAGGCACAACAGCTTTTGGGATCTGTGCTTGCCCAGAGAAGGAACAGCTCACGGTGCGCATCCTCGGCAGAGCCTGTTCCCGAAAAGGCAAACGTCCGGCTCCTTGTCCCACACGGAAGGTGGCAGCCCTGAAAGCTGTTGCTGGTCTTCACCTTCCCCGGGCAGCCTAGTCACAGGCACAACCGCACTGGGAATCTCTGCTTTCCCAAAGACGCAATCTCTCACGGTGCGCATCCTCGGCAGAGCCTGTTCCCGAAAAGGCAAACGTCCGGCTCCTTGTCCCACACGGAAGGTGGCAGCCCTGAAAGCTGTTGCTGGTCTTCACCTTCCCCGGGCAGCCTAGTCACAGGCACAACAGGTTTTCGGATCTGTGCTTGCCCAGAGAAGGAACAGCTCACGGTGCGCATCCTCGGCAGAGCCTGTTCCCGAAAAGGCAAACGTCCGGCTCCTTGTCCCACACGGAAGGTGGCAGCCCTGAAAGCTGTTGCTGGTCTTCACCTTCCCCGGGCAGCCTGTTCACAGGCACAACAGGTATTCGGATCTGTGCTTGCCCAGAGAACGAACAGCTCACGGTGCGCATCCTCGGCAGAGCCTGTTCCCGAAAAGGCAAACGTCCGGCTCCTTGTCCCACACGGAAGGTGGCAGCCCTGAAAGCTGTTGCTGGTCTTCACCTTCCCCGGGCAGCCTACTCACAGGCACAACAGCTTTTGGGATCTGTGCTTGCCCAGAGAAGGAACAGCTCACGGTGCGCATCCTCGGCAGAGCCTGTTCCCGAAAAGGCAAACGTCCGGCTCCTTGTCCCACACGGAAGGTGGCAGCCCTGAAAGCTGTTGCTGGTCTTCACCTTCCCCGGGCAGCCTACTCACAGGCACAACCGCACTGGGAATCTCTGCTTTCCCAAAGATGCAATCTCTCACGGTGCGCATCCTCGGCAGAGCCTGTTCCCGAAAAGGCAAACGTCCGGCTCCTTGTCCCACACGGAAGGTGGCAGCCCTGAAAGCTGTTGCTGGTCTTCACCTTCCCCGGGCAGCCTACTCACAGGCACAACCGCACTGGGACTCTCTGCTTTCCCAAAGACGCAATCTCTCACGGTGCGCATCCTCGGCAGAGCCTGTTCCCGAAAAGGCAAACGTCCGGCTCCTTGTCCCACACGGAAGGTGGCAGCCCTGAAAGCTGTTGCTGGTCTTCACCTTCCCCGGGCAGCCTACTCACAGGCACAACCGCACTGGGACTCTCTGCTTTCCCAAAGACGCAATCTCTCACGGTGCGCATCCTCGGCAGAGCCTGTTCCCGAAAAGGCAAACGTCCGGCTCCTTGTCCCACACGGAAGGTGGCAGCCCTGAAAGCTGTTGCTGGTCTTCACCTTCCCCGGGCAGCCTAGTCACAGGCACAACCGCACTGGGAATCTCTGCTTTCCCAAAGACGCAATCTCTCACGGTGCGCATCCTCGGCAGAGCCTGTTCCCGAAAAGGCAAACGTCCGGCTCCTTGTCTCACACGGAAGGTGGCAGCCCTGAAAGCTGTTGCTGGTCTTCACCTTCCCCGGGCAGCCTACTCACAGGCACAACACGTTTTCGGATCTGTGCTTGCCCAGAGAAGGAACAGCTCACGGTGCGCATCCTCGGCAGAGCCTGTTCCCGAAAAGGCAAACGTCCGGCTCCTTGTCCCACACGGAAGGTGGCAGCCCTGAAAGCTGTTGCTGGTCTTCACCTTCCCCGGGCAGCCTACTCACAGGCACAACAGGTTTTGGGATCTGTGCTTGCCCAGAGAAGGAACAGCTCACGGTGCGCATCCTCGGCAGAGCCTGTTCCCGAAAAGGCAAACGTCCGGCTCCTTGTCCCACACGGAAGGTGGCAGCCCTGAAAGCTGTTGCTGGTCTTCACCTTCCCCGGGCAGCCTACTCACAGGCACAACAGGTATTCGGATCTGTGCTTGCCCAGAGAAGGAACAGCTCACGGTGCGCATCCTCGGCAGAGCCTGTTCCGGAAAAGGCAAACGTCCGGCTCCTTGTCCCACACGGAAGGTGGCAGCCCTGAAAGCTGTTGCTGGTCTTCACCTTCCCCGGGCAGCCTGTTCACAGGCACAACAGGTTTTCGGATCTGTGCTTGCCCAGAGAAGGAACAGCTCACGGTGCGCATCCTCGGCAGAGCCTGTTCCCGAAAAGGCAAACGTCCGGCTCCTTGTCCCACACGGAAGGTGGCAGCCCTGAAAGCTGTTGCTGGTCTTCACCTTCCCCGGGCAGCCTACTCACAGGCACAACAGCTTTTGGGATCTGTGCTTGCCCAGAGAAGGAACAGCTCACGGTGCGCATCCTCGGCAGAGCCTGTTCCCGAAAAGGCAAACGTCCGGCTCCTTGTCCCACACGGAAGGTGGCAGCCCTGAAAGCTGTTGCTGGTCTTCACCTTCCCCGGGCAGCCTACTCACAGGCACAACCGCACTGGGAATCTCTGCTTTCCCAAAGACGCAATCTCTCACGGTGCGCATCCTCGGCAGAGCCTGTTCCCGAAAAGGCAAACGTCCGGCTCCTTGTCCCACACGGAAGGTGGCAGCCCTGAAAGCTGTTGCTGGTCTTCACCTTCCCCGGGCAGCCTAGTCACAGGCACAACCGCACTGGGACTCTCTGCTTTCCCAAAGACGCAATCTCTCACGGTGCGCATCCTCGGCAGAGCCTGTTCCCGAAAAGGCAAACGTCCGGCTCCTTGTCCCACACGGAAGGTGGCAGCCCTGAAAGCTGTTGCTGGTCTTCACCTTCCCCGGGCAGCCTAGTCACAGGCACAACCGCACTGGGAATCTCTGCTTTCCCAAAGACGCAATCTCTCACGGTGCGCATCCTCGGCAGAGCCTGTTCCCGAAAAGGCAAACGTCCGGCTCCTTGTCTCACACGGAAGGTGGCAGCCCTGAAAGCTGTTGCTGGTCTTCACCTTCCCCGGGCAGCCTACTCACAGGCACAACACGTTTTGGGATCTGTGCTTGCCCAGAGAAGGAACAGCTCACGGTGCGCATCCTCGGCAGAGCCTGTTCCCGAAAAGGCAAACGTCCGGCTCCTTGTCCCACACGGAAGGTGGCAGCCCTGAAAGCTGTTGCTGGTCTTCACCTTCCCCGGGCAGCCTACTCACAGGCACAACAGGTTTTGGGATCTGTGCTTGCCCAGAGAAGGAACAGCTCACGGTGCGCATCCTCGGCAGAGCCTGTTCCCGAAAAGGCAAACGTCCGGCTCCTTGTCCCACACGGAAGGTGGCAGCCCTGAAAGCTGTTGCTGGTCTTCACCTTCCCCGGGCAGCCTACTCACAGGCACAACAGGTATTCGGATCTGTGCTTGCCCAGAGAAGGAACAGCTCACGGTGCGCATCCTCGGCAGAGCCTGTTCCCGAAAAGGCAAACGTCCGGCTCCTTGTCCCACACGGAAGGTGGCAGCCCTGAAAGCTGTTGCTGGTCTTCACCTTCCCCGGGCAGCCTGTTCACAGGCACAACAGGTTTTCGGATCTGTGCTTGCCCAGAGAAGGAACAGCTCACGGTGCGCATCCTCGGCAGAGCCTGTTCCCGAAAAGGCAAACGTCCGGCTCCTTGTCCCACACGGAAGGTGGCAGCCCTGAAAGCTGTTGCTGGTCTTCACCTTCCCCGGGCAGCCTACTCACAGGCACAACCGCACTGGGACTCTCTGCTTTCCCAAAGACGCAATCTCTCACGGTGCGCATCCTCGGCAGAGCCTGTTCCCGAAAAGGCAAACGTCCGGCTCCTTGTCCCACACGGAAGGTGGCAGCCCTGAAAGCTGTTGCTGGTCTTCACCTTCCCCGGGCAGCCTACTCACAGGCACAACCGCACTGGGACTCTCTGCTTTCCCAAAGACGCAATCTCTCACGGTGCGCATCCTCGGCAGAGCCTGTTCCCGAAAAGGCAAACGTCCGGCTCCTTGTCCCACACGGAAGGTGGCAGCCCTGAAAGCTGTTGCTGGTCTTCACCTTCCCCGGGCAGCCTAGTCACAGGCACAACAGGTTTTGGGATCTGTGCTTGCCCAGAGAAGGAACAGCTCACGGTGCGCATCCTCGGCAGAGCCTGTTCCTGAAAAGGCAAACGTCCGGCTCCTTGTCCCACACGGAAGGTGGCAGCCCTGAAAGCTGTTGCTGGTCTTCACCTTCCCCGTGCAGCCTAGTCACAGGCACAAAGCGTTTTGGGATCTGTGCTTGCCCAGAGAAGGAAGAGCTCACGGTGCGCATCCTCGGCAGAGCCTGTTCCCGAAAAGGCAAACGTCCGGCTCCTTGTCCCACACGGAAGGTGGCAGCCCTGAAAGCTGTTGCTGGTCTTCACCTCCCCGTGCAGCCTACTCACAGGCACAACCGCACTGGGACTCTCTGCTTTCCCAAAGACGCAATCTCTCACGGTGCGCATCCTCGGCAGAGCCTGTTCCCGAAAAGGCAAACGTCCGGCTCCTTGTCCCACACGGAAGGTGGCAGCCCTGAAAGCTGTTGCTGGTCTTCACCTTCCCCGGGCAGCCTGTTCACAGGCACAACAGGTTTTCGGATCTGTGCTTGCCCAGAGAAGGAACAGCTCACGGTGCGCATCCTCGGCAGAGCCTGTTCCCGAAAAGGCAAACGTCCGGCTCCTTGTCCCACACGGAAGGTGGCAGCCCTGAAAGCTGTTGCTGGTCTTCACCTTCCCCGGGCAGCCTACTCACAGGCACAACAGCTTTTGGGATCTGTGCTTGCCCAGAGAAGGAACAGCTCACGGTGCGCATCCTCGGCAGAGCCTGTTCCGGAAAAGGCAAACGTCCGGCTCCTTGTCCCACACGGAAGGTGGCAGCCCTGAAAGCTGTTGCTGGTCTTCACCTTCCCCGGGCAGCCTACTCACAGGCACAACCGCACTGGGAATCTCTGCTTTCCCAAAGATGCAATCTCTCACGGTGCGCATCCTCGGCAGAGCCTGTTCCCGAAAAGGCAAACGTCCGGCTCCTTGTCCCACACGGAAGGTGGCAGCCCTGAAAGCTGTTGCTGGTCTTCACCTTCCCCGGGCAGCCTAGTCACAGGCACAACCGCACTGGGACTCTCTGCTTTCCCAAAGACGCAATCTCTCACGGTGCGCATCCTCGGCAGAGCCTGTTCCCGAAAAGGCAAACGTCCGGCTCCTTGTCCCACACGGAAGGTGGCAGCCCTGAAAGCTGTTGCTGGTCTTCACCTTCCCCGGGCAGCCTGTTCACAGGCACAACCGCACTGGGAATCTCTGCTTTCCCAAAGACGCAATCTCTCACGGTGCGCATCCTCGGCAGAGCCTGTTCCCGAAAAGGCAAACGTCCGGCTCCTTGTCCCACACGGAAGGTGGCAGCCCTGAAAGCTCTTGCTGGTCTTCACCTTCCCCTGGCAGCCTAGTCACAGGCACAACCGCACTGGGAATCTCTGCTTTCCCAAAGACGCAATCTCTCACGGTGCGCATCCTCGGCAGAGCCTGTTCCCGAAAAGGCAAACGTCCGGCTCCTTGTCCCACACGGAAGGTGGCAGCCCTGAAAGCTGTTGCTGGTCTTCACCTTCCCCGGGCAGCCTATTCATAGGCACAACAGGTATTCGGATCTGTGCTTGCCCAGAGAAGGAACAGCTCACGGTGCGCATCCTCGGCAGAGCCTGTTCCCGAAAAGGCAAACGTCCGGCTCCTTGTCCCACACGGAAGGTGGCAGCCCTGAAAGCTGTTGCTGGTCTTCACCTTCCCCGGGCAGCCTACTCACAGGCACAACCGCACTGGGAATCTCTGCTTTCCCAAAGACACAATCTCTCACGGTGCGCATCCTCGGCAGAGCCTGTTCCCGAAAAGGCAAATGTCCGGCTCCTTGTCCCACACGGAAGGTGGCAGCCCTGAAAGCTGTTGCTGGTCTTCACCTTCCCCGTGCAGCCTAGTCACAGGCACAACCGCACTGGGACTCTCTGCTTTCCCAAAGACGCAATCTCTCACGGTGCGCATCCTCGGCAGAGCCTGTTCCCGAAAAGGCAAACGTCCGGCTCCTTGTCCCACACGGAAGGTGGCAGCCCTGAAAGCTGTTGCTGGTCTTCACCTTCCCCGGGCAGCCTACTCACAGGCACAACCGCACTGGGAATCTCTGCTTTCCCAAAGACGCAATCTCTCACGGTGCGCATCATCGGCAGAGCCTGTTCCCGAAAAGGCAAACGTCCGGCTCCTTGTCCCACACGGAAGGTGGCAGCCCTGAAAGCTGTTGCTGGTCTTCACCTTCCCCGGGCAGCCTACTCAGAGGCACAACAGGTTTTCGGATCTGTGCTTTCCCAAAGACGCAATCTCTCACGGTGCGCATCCTCGGCAGAGCCTGTTCCCGAAAAGGCAAACGTCATGCTCCTTGTCCCACACGGAAGGTGGCAGCCCTGAAAGCTGTTGCTGGTCTTCACCTTCCCCGGGCAGCCTAGTCACAGGCACAACAGGTTTTCGGATCTGTGCTTGCCCAGAGAAGGAACAGCTCACAGTGCGCATCCTCGGCAGAGCCTGTTCCCGAAAAGGCAAACGTCCGGCTCCTTGTCCCACACGGAAGGTGGCAGCCCTGAAAGCTGTTGCTGGTCTTCACCTTCCCCGGGCAGCCTACTCACAGGCACAACAGGTTTTGGGATCTGTGCTTGCCCAGAGAAGGAACAGCTCACGGTGCGCATCCTCGGCAGAGCCTGTTCCCGAAAAGGCAAACGTCCGGCTCCTTGTCCCACACGGAAGGTGGCAGCCCTGAAAGCTGTTGCTGGTCTTCACCTTCCCCGGGCAGCCTACTCACAGGCACAACCGCACTGGGAATCTCTGCTTTCCCAAAGACGCAATCTCTCACGGTGCGCATCCTCGGCAGAGCCTGTTCCCGAAAAGGCAAACGTCCGGCTCCTTGTCCCACACGGAAGGTGGCAGCCCTGAAAGCTGTTGCTGGTCTTCACCTTCCCCGGGCAGCCTAGTCACAGGCACAACAGGTATTCGGATCTGTGCTTGCCCAGAGAAGGAACAGCTCACGGTGCGCATCCTCGGCAGAGCCTGTTCCCGAAAAGGCAAACGTCCGGCTCCTTGTCCCACACGGAAGGTGGCAGCCCTGAAAGCTGTTGCTGGTCTTCACCTTCCCCGGGCAGCCTGTTCACAGGCACAACAGGTTTTCGGATCTGTGCTTGCCCAGAGAAGGAACAGCTCACGGTGCGCATCCTCGGCAGAGCCTGTTCCCGAAAAGGCAAACGTCCGGCTCCTTGTCCCACACGGAAGGTGGCAGCCCTGAAAGCTGTTGCTGGTCTTCACCTTCCCCGGGCAGCCTGTTCACAGGCACAACAGGTATTCGGATCTGTGCTTGCCCAGAGAAGGAACAGCTCACGGTGCGCATCCTCGGCAGAGCCTGTTCCCGAAAAGGCAAACGTCCGGCTCCTTGTCCCACACGGAAGGTGGCAGCCCTGAAAGCTGTTGCTGGTCTTCACCTTCCCCGGGCAGCCTACTCACAGGCACAACAGGTTTTGGGATCTGTGCTTGCCCAGAGAAGGAACAGCTCACGGTGCGCATCCTCGGCAGAGCCTGTACCCGAAAAGGCAAACGCCCGGCTCCTTGTCCCACACGGAAGGTGGCAGCCCTGAAAGCTGTTGCTGGTCTTCACCTTCCCCGGGCAGCCTAGTCACAGGCACAACCGCACTGGGAATCTCTGCTTTCCCAAAGACGCAATCTCTCACGGTGCGCATCCTCGGCAGAGCCTGTTCCCGAAAAGGCAAACGTCCGGCTCCTTGTCCCACACGGAAGGTGGCAGCCCTGAAAGCTGTTGCTGGTCTTCACCTTCCCCGGGCAGCCTGTTCACAGGCACAACCGCACTGGGACTCTCTGCTTTCCCAAAGACGCAATCTCTCACGGTGCGCATCCTCGGCAGAGCCTGTTCCCGAAAAGGCAAACGTCCGGCTCCTTGTCCCACACGGAAGGTGGCAGCCCTGAAAGCTGTTGCTGGTCTTCACCTTCCCCGGGCAGCCTACTCACAGGCACAACCGCACTGGGAATCTCTGCTTTCCCAAAGACGCAATCTCTCACGGTGCGCATCCTCGGCAGAGCCTGTTCCCGAAAAGGCAAACGTCCGGCTCCTTGTCCCACACGGAAGGTGGCAGCCCTGAAAGCTGTTGCTGGTCTTCACCTTCCCCGGGCAGCCTACTCACAGGCACAACAGCTTTTGGGATCTGTGCTTGCCCAGAGAAGGAACAGCTCACGGTGCGCATCCTGGGCAGAGCCTGTTCCCGAAAAGGCAAACGTCCGGCTCCTTGTCCCACACGGAAGGTGGCAGCCCTGAAAGCTGTTGCTGGTCTTCACCTTCCCCGGGCAGCCTACTCACAGGCACAACCGCACTGGGAATCTCTGCTTTCCCAAAGATGCAATCTCTCACGGTGCGCATCCTCGGCAGAGCCTGTTCCCGAAAAGGCAAACGTCCGGCTCCTTGTCCCACACGGAAGGTGGCAGCCCTGAAAGCTGTTGCTGGTCTTCACCTTCCCCGGGCAGCCTAGTCACAGGCACAACCGCACTGGGACTCTCTGCTTTCCCAAAGACGCAATCTCTCACGGTGCGCATCCTCGGCAGAGCCTGTTCCCGAAAAGGCAAACGTCCGGCTCCTTGTCCCACACGGAAGGTGGCAGCCCTGAAAGCTCTTGCTGGTCTTCACCTTCCCCGGGCAGCCTACTCACAGGCACAACCGCACTGGGAATCTCTGCTTTCCCAAAGACGCAATCTCTCACGGTGCGCATCCTCGGCAGAGCCTGTTCCCGAAAAGGCAAACGTCCGGCTCCTTGTCCCACACGGAAGGTGGCAGCCCTGAAAGCTGTTGCTGGTCTTCACCTTCCCCGGGCAGCCTATTCATAGGCACAACAGGTATTCGGATCTGTGCTTGCCCAGAGAAGGAACAGCTCACGGTGCGCATCCTCGGCAGAGCCTGTTCCCGAAAAGGCAAACGTCCGGCTCCTTGTCCCACACGGAAGGTGGCAGCCCTGAAAGCTGTTGCTGGTCTTCACCTTCCCCGGGCAGCCTGTTCACAGGCACAACCGCACTGGGAATCTCTGCTTTCCCAAAGACGCAATCTCTCACGGTGCGCATCCTCGGCAGAGCCTGTTCCCGAAAAGGCAAACGTCCGGCTCCTTGTCCCACACGGAAGGTGGCAGCCCTGAAAGCTGTTGCTGGTCTTCACCTTCCCCGGGCATCCTACTCACAGGCACAACCGCACTGGGACTCTCTGCTTTCCCAAAGACGCAATCTCTCACGGTGCGCATCCTCGGCAGAGCCTGTTCCCGAAAAGGCAAACGTCCGGCTCCTTGTCCCACACGGAAGGTGGCAGCCCTGAAAGCTGTTGCTGGTCTTCACCTTCCCCGGGCAGCCTAGTCACAGGCACAACCGCACTGGGACTCTCTGCTTTCCCAAAGACGCAATCTCTCACGGTGCGCATCCTCGGCAGAGCCTGTTCCCGAAAAGGCAAACGTCCGGCTCCTTGTCCCACACGGAAGGTGGCAGCCCTGAAAGCTGTTGCTGGTCTTCACCTTCCCCGGGCAGCCTAGTCACAGGCACAAAGCGTTTTGGGATCTGTGCTTGCCCAAAGACGCAATCTCTCACGGTGCGCATCCTCGGCAGAGCCTGTTCCCGAAAAGGCAAACGTCCGGCTCCTTGTCCCACACGGAAGGTGGCAGCCCTGAAAGCTGTTGCTGGTCTTCACCTTCCCCGGGCAGCCTAGTCACAGGCACAACAGGTTTTGGGATCTGTGCTTGCCCAGAGAAGGAACAGCTCACGGTGCGCATCCTCGGCAGAGCCTGTTCCCGAAAAGGCAAACGTCATGCTCCTTGTCCCACACGGAAGGTGGCAGCCCTGAAAGCTGTTGCTGGTCTTCACCTTCCCCGTGCAGCCTAGTCACAGGCACAACCGCACTGGGACTCTCTGCTTTCCCAAAGACGCAATCTCTCACGGTGCGCATCCTCGGCAGAGCCTGTTCCCGAAAAGGCAAACGTCCGGCTCCTTGTCCCACACGGAAGGTGGCAGCCCTGAAAGCTGTTGCTGGTCTTCACCTTCCCCGGGCAGCCTGTTCACAGGCACAACCGCACTGGGACTCTCTGCTTTCCCAAAGACGCAATCTCTCACGGTGCGCATCCTCGGCAGAGCCTGTTCCCGAAAAGGCAAACGTCCGGCTCCTTGTCCCACACGGAAGGTGGCAGCCCTGAAAGCTGTTGCTGGTCTTCACCTTCCCCGGGCAGCCTAGTCACAGGCACAAAGCGTTTTGGGATCTGTGCTTTCCCAAAGACGCAATCTCTCACGGTGCGCATCCTCGGCAGAGCCTGTTCCCGAAAAGGCAAACGTCCGGCTCCTTGTCCCACACGGAAGGTGGCAGCCCTGAAAGCTGTTGCTGGTCTTCACCTTCCCCGGGCAGCCTAGTCACAGGCACAAAGCGTTTTGGGATCTGTGCTTGCCCAGAGAAGGAAGAGCTCACGGTGCGCATCCTCGGCAGAGCCTGTTCCCGAAAAGGCAAACGTCCGGCTCCTTGTCCCACACGGAAGGTGGCAGCCCTGAAAGCTGTTGCTGGTCTTCACCTTCCCCGGGCAGCCTAGTCACAGGCACAACCGCACTGGGACTCTCTGCTTTCCCAAAGACGCAATCTCTCACGGTGCGCATCCTCGGCAGAGCCTGTTCCCGAAAAGGCAAACGTCCGGCTCCTTGTCCCACACGGAAGGTGGCAGCCCTGAAAGCTGTTGCTGGTCTTCACCTTCCCCGGGCAGCCTAGTCACAGGCACAACAGCTTTTGGGATCTGTGCTTGCCCAGAGAAGGAACAGCTCACGGTGCGCATCCTCGGCAGAGCCTGTTCCCGAAAAGGCAAACGTCCGGCTCCTTGTCCCACACGGAAGGTGGCAGCCCTGAAAGCTCTTGCTGGTCTTCACCTTCCCCGGGCAGCCTGTTCACAGGCACAACCGCACTGGGAATCTCTGCTTTCCCAAAGACGCAATCTCTCACGGTGCGCATCCTCGGCAGAGCCTGTTCCCGAAAAGGCAAACGTCCGGCTCCTTGTCCCACACGGAAGGTGGCAGCCCTGAAAGCTGTTGCTGGTCTTCACCTTCCCCGGGCAGCCTAGTCACAGGCACAACAGGTTTTGGGATCTGTGCTTGCCCAGAGAAGGAACAGCTCACGGTGCGCATCCTCGGCAGAGCCTGTTCCCGAAAAGGCAAACGTCATGCTCCTTGTCCCACACGGAAGGTGGCAGCCCTGAAAGCTGTTGCTGGTCTTCACCTTCCCCGGGCAGCCTAGTCACAGGCACAACCGCACTGGGAATCTCTGCTTTCCCAAAGATGCAATCTGTCACGGTGCGCATCCTCGGCAGAGCCTGTTCCCGAAAAGGCAAACGTCCGGCTCCTTGTCCCACACGGAAGGTGGCAGCCCTGAAAGCTGTTGCTGGTCTTCACCTTCCCCGGGCAGCCTACTCACAGGCACAAAGCGTTTTGGGATCTGTGCTTTCCCAAAGACGCAATCTCTCACGGTGCGCATCCTCGGCAGAGCCTGTTCCCGAAAAGGCAAACGTCCGGCTCCTTGTCCCACACGGAAGGTGGCAGCCCTGAAAGCTGTTGCTGGTCTTCACCTTCCCCGGGCAGCCTAGTCACAGGCACAACAGGTTTTGGGATCTGTGCTTGCCCAGAGAAGGAACAGCTCACGGTGCGCATCCTCGGCAGAGCCTGTTCCCGAAAAGGCAAACGTCATGCTCCTTGTCCCACACGGAAGGTGGCAGCCCTGAAAGCTGTTGCTGGTCTTCACCTTCCCCGTGCAGCCTAGTCACAGGCACAACCGCACTGGGACTCTCTGCTTTCCCAAAGACGCAATCTCTCACGGTGCGCATCCTCGGCAGAGCCTGTTCCCGAAAAGGCAAACGTCCGGCTCCTTGTCCCACACGGAAGGTGGCAGCCCTGAAAGCTGTTGCTGGTCTTCACCTTCCCCGGGCAGCCTGTTCACAGGCACAACCGCACTGGGACTCTCTGCTTTCCCAAAGACGCAATCTCTCACGGTGCGCATCCTCGGCAGAGCCTGTTCCCGAAAAGGCAAACGTCCGGCTCCTTGTCCCACACGGAAGGTGGCAGCCCTGAAAGCTGTTGCTGGTCTTCACCTTCCCCGGGCAGCCTAGTCACAGGCACAAAGCGTTTTGGGATCTGTGCTTTCCCAAAGACGCAATCTCTCACGGTGCGCATCCTCGGCAGAGCCTGTTCCCGAAAAGGCAAACGTCCGGCTCCTTGTCCCACACGGAAGGTGGCAGCCCTGAAAGCTGTTGCTGGTCTTCACCTTCCCCGTGCAGCCTAGTCACAGGCACAAAGCGTTTTGGGATCTGTGCTTCCCAGAGAAGGAAGAGCTCACGGTGCGCATCCTCGGCAGAGCCTGTTCCCGAAAAGGCAAACGTCCGGCTCCTTGTCCCACACGGAAGGTGGCAGCCCTGAAAGCTGTTGCTGGTCTTCACCTTCCCCGGGCAGCCTAGTCACAGGCACAACCGCACTGGGAATCTCTGCTTTCCCAAAGACGCAATCTCTCACGGTGCGCATCCTCGGCAGAGCCTGTTCCCGAAAAGGCAAACGTCCGGCTCCTTGTCCCACACGGAAGGTGGCAGCCCTGAAAGCTGTTGCTGGTCTTCACCTTCCCCGGGCAGCCTACTCACAGGCACAACAGGTTTTGGGATCTGTGCTTGCCCAGAGAAGGAACAGCTCACGGTGCGCATCCTCGGCAGAGCCTGTTCCCGAAAAGGCAAACGTCCGGCTCCTTGTCCCACACGGAAGGTGGCAGCCCTGAAAGCTGTTGCTGGTCTTCACCTTCCCCGGGCAGCCTACTCACAGGCACAACCGCACTGGGAATCTCTGCTTTCCCAAAGACGCAATCTCTCACGGTGCGCATCCTCGGCAGAGCCTGTTCCCGAAAAGGCAAACGTCCGGCTCCTTGTCCCACACGGAAGGTGGCAGCCCTGAAAGCTGTTGCTGGTCTTCACCTTCCCCGGGCAGCCTAGTCACAGGCACAACAGGTTTTGGGATCTGTGCTTGCCCAGAGAAGGAACAGCTCACGGTGCGCATCCTCGGCAGAGCCTGTTCCCGAAAAGGCAAACGTCATGCTCCTTGTCCCACACGGAAGGTGGCAGCCCTGAAAGCTGTTGCTGGTCTTCACCTTCCCCGGGCAGCCTAGTCACAGGCACAACCGCACTGGGAATCTCTGCTTTCCCAAAGATGCAATCTGTCACGGTGCGCATCCTCGGCAGAGCCTGTTCCCGAAAAGGCAAACGTCCGGCTCCTTGTCCCACACGGAAGGTGGCAGCCCTGAAAGCTGTTGCTGGTCTTCACCTTCCCCGGGCAGCCTACTCACAGGCACAAAGCGTTTTGGGATCTGTGCTTTCCCAAAGACGCAATCTCTCACGGTGCGCATCCTCGGCAGAGCCTGTTCCCGAAAAGGCAAACGTCCGGCTCCTTGTCCCACACGGAAGGTGGCAGCCCTGAAAGCTCTTGCTGGTCTTCACCTTCCCCGGGCAGCCTACTCACAGGCACAACAGGTTTTGGGATCTGTGCTTGCCCAGAGAAGGAACAGCTCACGGTGCGCATCCTCGGCAGAGCCTGTTCCCGAAAAGGCAAACGTCATGCTCCTTGTCCCACACGGAAGGTGGCAGCCCTGAAAGCTGTTGCTGGTCTTCACCTTCCCCGTGCAGCCTAGTCACAGGCACAACCGCACTGGGAATCTCTGCTTTCCCAAAGATGCAATCTGTCACGGTGCGCATCCTCGGCAGAGCCTGTTCCCGAAAAGGCAAACGTCCGGCTCCTTGTCCCACACGGAAGGTGGCAGCCCTGAAAGCTGTTGCTGGTCTTCACCTTCCCCGGGCAGCCTAGTCACAGGCACAAAGCGTTTTGGGATCTGTGCTTGCCCAAAGACGCAATCTCTCACGGTGCGCATCCTCGGCAGAGCCTGTTCCCGAAAAGGCAAACGTCCGGCTCCTTGTCCCACACGGAAGGTGGCAGCCCTGAAAGCTGTTGCTGGTCTTCACCTTCCCCGTGCAGCCTAGTCGCAGGCACAACCGCACTGGGAATCTCTGCTTTCCCAAAGATGCAATCTCTCACGGTGCGCATCCTCGGCAGAGCCTGTTCCCGAAAAGGCAAACGTCCGGCTCCTTGTCCCACACGGAAGGTGGCAGCCCTGAAAGCTGTTGCTGGTCTTCACCTTCCCCGGGCAGCCTACTCACAGGCACAACCGCACTGGGAATCTCTGCTTTCCCAAAGACGCAATCTCTCACGGTGCGCATCCTCGGCAGAGCCTGTTCCCGAAAAGGCAAACGTCCGGCTCCTTGTCCCACACGGAAGGTGGCAGCCCTGAAAGCTGTTGCTGGTCTTCACCTTCCCCGGGCAGCCTACTCACAGGCACAACCGCACTGGGAATCTCTGCTTTCCCAAAGACGCAATCTCTCACGGTGCGCATCCTCGGCAGAGCCTGTTCCCGAAAAGTCAAACGTCCGGCTCCTTGTCCCACACGGAAGGTGGCAGCCCTGAAAGCTGTTGCTGGTCTTCACCTTCCCCGGGCAGCCTAGTCACAGGCACAACAGGTATTCGGATCTGTGCTTGCCCAGAGAAGGAACAGCTCACGGTGCGCATCCTCGGCAGAGCCTGTTCCCGAAAAGGCAAACATCCGGCTCCTTGTCCCACACGGAAGGTGGCAGCCCTGAAAGCTGTTGCTGGTCTTCACCTTCCCCGTGCAGCCTAGTCACAGGCACAAAGCGTTTTGGGATCTGTGCTTGCCCAGAGAAGGAACAGCTCACGGTGCGCATCCTCGGCAGAGCCTGTTCCCGAAAAGGCAAACGTCCGGCTCCTTGTCCCACACGGAAGGTAGCAGCCCTGAAAGCTGTTGCTGGTCTTCACCTTCCCCGTGCAGCCTAGTCACAGGCACAACCGCACTGGGACTCTCTGCTTTCCCAAAGACGCAATCTCTCACGGTGCGCATCCTCGGCAGAGCCTGTTCCCGAAAAGGCAAACGTCCGGCTCCTTGTCCCACACGGAAGGTGGCAGCCCTGAAAGCTGTTGCTGGTCTTCACCTTCCCCGGGCAGCCTACTCACAGGCACAACCGCACTGGGACTCTCTGCTTTCCCAAAGACGCAATCTCTCACGGTGCGCATCCTCGGCAGAGCCTGTTCCCGAAAAGGCAAACGTCATGCTCCTTGTCCCACACGGAAGGTGGCAGCCCTGAAAGCTGTTGCTGGTCTTCACCTTCCCCGTGCAGCCTAGTCACAGGCACAACCGCACTGGGAATCTCTGCTTTCCCAAAGATGCAATCTCTCACGGTGCGCATCCTCGGCAGAGCCTGTTCCCGAAAAGGCAAACGTCCGGCTCCTTGTCCCACACGGAAGGTGGCAGCCCTGAAAGCTGTTGCTGGTCTTCACCTTCCCCGGGCAGCCTACTCACAGGCACAACCGCACTGGGAATCTCTGCTTTCCCAAAGAGGCAATCTCTCACGGTGCGCATCCTCGGCAGAGCCTGTTCCCGAAAAGGCAAACGTCCGGCTCCTTGTCCCACACGGAAGGTGGCAGCCCTGAAAGCTGTTGCTGGTCTTCACCTTCCCCGTGCAGCCTAGTCACAGGCACAACCGCACTGGGAATCTCTGCTTTCCCAAAGACGCAATCTCTCACGGTGCGCATCCTCGGCAGAGCCTGTTCCCGAAAAGGCAAACGTCCGGCTCCTTGTCCCACACGGAAGGTGGCAGCCCTGAAAGCTGTTGCTGGTCTTCACCTTCCCCGGGCAGCCTAGTCACAGGCACAACCGCACTGGGAATCTCTGCTTTCCCAAAGATGCAATCTCTCACGGTGCGCATCCTCGGCAGAGCCTGTTCCCGAAAAGGCAAACGTCCGGCTCCTTTGGGAATCTCTGCTTTCCCAAAGATGCAATCTCTCACGGTGCGCATCCTCGGCAGAGCCTGTTCCCGAAAAGGCAAACGTCCGGCTCCTTGTCCCACACGGAAGGTGGCAGCCCTGAAAGCTGTTGCTGGTCTTCACCTTCCCCGGGCAGCCTACTCACAGGCACAACCGCACTGGGAATCTCTGCTTTCCCAAAGACGCAATCTCTCACAGTGCGCATCCTCGGCAGAGCCTGTTCCCGAAAAGGCAAACATCCGGCTCCTTGTCCCACACGGAAGGTGGCAGCCCTGAAAGCTGTTGCTGGTCTTCACCTTCCCCGGGCAGCCTACTCACAGGCACAACCGCACTGGGACTCTCTGCTTTCCCAAAGACGCAATCTCTCACGGTGCGCATCCTCGGCAGAGCCTGTTCCCGAAAAGGCAAACGTCCGGCTCCTTGTCCCACACGGAAGGTGGCAGCCCTGAAAGCTGTTGCTGGTCTTCACCTTCCCCGGGCAGCCTAGTCACAGGCACAACAGGTTTTGGGATCTGTGCTTTCCCAAAGACGCAATCTCTCACGGTGCGCATCCTCGGCAGAGCCTGTTCCCGAAAAGGCAAACGTCCGGCTCCTTGTCCCACACGGAAGGTGGCAGCCCTGAAAGCTGTTGCTGGTCTTCACCTTCCCCGGGCAGCCTACTCACAGGCACAACCGCACTGGGAATCTCTGCTTTCCCAAAGAGGCAATCTCTCACGGTGCGCATCCTCGGCAGAGCCTGTTCCCGAAAAGGCAAACGTCCGGCTCCTTGTCCCACACGGAAGGTGGCAGCCCTGAAAGCTCTTGCTGGTCTTCACCTTCCCCGGGCAGCCTACTCACAGGCACAACCGCACTGGGACTCTCTGCTTTCCCAAAGACGCAATCTCTCACGGTGCGCATCCTCGGCAGAGCCTGTTCCCGAAAAGGCAAACGTCCGGCTCCTTGTCCCACACGGAAGGTGGCAGCCCTGAAAGCTGTTGCTGGTCTTCACCTTCCCCGGGCAGCCTAGTCACAGGCACAACAGGTTTTCGGATCTGTGCTTTCCCAAAGACGCAATCTCTCACGGTGCGCATCCTCGGCAGAGCCTGTTCCCGAAAAGGCAAACGTCCGGCTCCTTGTCCCACACGGAAGGTGGCAGCCCTGAAAGCTGTTGCTGGTCTTCACCTTCCCCGGGCAGCCTAGTCACAGGCACAACAGGTTTTGGGATCTGTGCTTGCCCAGAGAAGGAACAGCTCACAGTGCGCATCCTCGGCAGAGCCTGTTCCCGAAAAGGCAAACGTCCGGCTCCTTGTCCCACACGGAAGGTGGCAGCCCTGAAAGCTGTTGCTGGTCTTCACCTTCCCCGGGCAGCCTAGTCACAGGCACAACCGCACTGGGAATCTCTGCTTTCCCAAAGAGGCAATCTCTCACGGTGCGCATCCTCGGCAGAGCCTGTTCCCGAAAAGGCAAACGTCCGGCTCCTTGTCCCACACGGAAGGTGGCAGCCCTGAAAGCTGTTGCTGGTCTTCACCTTCCCCGGGCAGCCTAGTCACAGGCACAACCGCACTGGGACTCTCTGCTTTCCCAAAGACGCAATCTCTCACGGTGCGCATCCTCGGCAGAGCCTGTTCCCGAAAAGGCAAACGTCCGGCTCCTTGTCCCACACGGAAGGTGGCAGCCCTGAAAGCTGTTGCTGGTCTTCACCTTCCCCGGGCAGCCTAGTCACAGGCACAACCGCACTGGGAATCTCTGCTTTCCCAAAGATGCAATCTCTCACGGTGCGCATCCTCGGCAGAGCCTGTTCCCGAAAAGGCAAACGTCCGGCTCCTTTGGGAATCTCTGCTTTCCCAAAGATGCAATCTCTCACGGTGCGCATCCTCGGCAGAGCCTGTTCCCGAAAAGGCAAACGTCCGGCTCCTTGTCCCACACGGAAGGTGGCAGCCCTGAAAGCTGTTGCTGGTCTTCACCTTCCCCGGGCAGCCTACTCACAGGCACAACCGCACTGGGAATCTCTGCTTTCCCAAAGACGCAATCTCTCACGGTGCGCATCCTCGGCAGAGCCTGTTCCCGAAAAGGCAAACATCCGGCTCCTTGTCCCACACGGAAGGTGGCAGCCCTGAAAGCTGTTGCTGGTCTTCACCTTCCCCGGGCAGCCTACTCACAGGCACAACCGCACTGGGACTCTCTGCTTTCCCAAAGACGCAATCTCTCACGGTGCGCATCCTCGGCAGAGCCTGTTCCCGAAAAGGCAAACGTCCGGCTCCTTGTCCCACACGGAAGGTGGCAGCCCTGAAAGCTGTTGCTGGTCTTCACCTTCCCCGGGCAGCCTACTCACAGGCACAACAGGTTTTGGGATCTGTGCTTTCCCAAAGACGCAATCTCTCACGGTGCGCATCCTCGGCAGAGCCTGTTCCCGAAAAGGCAAACGTCCGGCTCCTTGTCCCACACGGAAGGTGGCAGCCCTGAAAGCTGTTGCTGGTCTTCACCTTCCCCGGGCAGCCTACTCACAGGCACAACCGCACTGGGAATCTCTGCTTTCCCAAAGAGGCAATCTCTCACGGTGCGCATCCTCGGCAGAGCCTGTTCCCGAAAAGGCAAACGTCCGGCTCCTTGTCCCACACGGAAGGTGGCAGCCCTGAAAGCTCTTGCTGGTCTTCACCTTCCCCGGGCAGCCTAGTCACAGGCACAACCGCACTGGGACTCTCTGCTTTCCCAAAGACGCAATCTCTCACGGTGCGCATCCTCGGCAGAGCCTGTTCCCGAAAAGGCAAACGTCCGGCTCCTTGTCCCACACGGAAGGTGGCAGCCCTGAAAGCTGTTGCTGGTCTTCACCTTCCCCGGGCAGCCTAGTCACAGGCACAACAGGTTTTCGGATCTGTGCTTTCCCAAAGACGCAATCTCTCACGGTGCGCATCCTCGGCAGAGCCTGTTCCCGAAAAGGCAAACGTCCGGCTCCTTGTCCCACACGGAAGGTGGCAGCCCTGAAAGCTGTTGCTGGTCTTCACCTTCCCCGGGCAGCCTAGTCACAGGCACAACAGGTTTTGGGATCTGTGCTTGCCCAGAGAAGGAACAGCTCACGGTGCGCATCCTCGGCAGAGCCTGTTCCCGAAAAGGCAAACGTCCGGCTCCTTGTCCCACACGGAAGGTGGCAGCCCTGAAAGCTGTTGCTGGTCTTCACCTTCCCCGTGCAGCCTAGTCACAGGCACAACCGCACTGGGAATCTCTGCTTTCCCAAAGAGGCAATCTCTCACGGTGCGCATCCTCGGCAGAGCCTGTTCCCGAAAAGGCAAACGTCCGGCTCCTTGTCCCACACGGAAGGTGGCAGCCCTGAAAGCTGTTGCTGGTCTTCACCTTCCCCGGGCAGCCTACTCACAGGCACAACCGCACTGGGACTCTCTGCTTTCCCAAAGACGCAATCTCTCACGGTGCGCATCCTCGGCAGAGCCTGTTCCCGAAAAGGCAAACGTCCGGCTCCTTGTCCCACACGGAAGGTGGCAGCCCTGAAAGCTGTTGCTGGTGTTCACCTTCCCCTGGCAGCCTACTCACAGGCACAACCGCACTGGGAATCTCTGCTTTCCCAAAGATGCAATCTCTCACGGTGCGCATCCTCGGCAGAGCCTGTTCCCGAAAAGGCAAACGTCCGGCTCCTTTGGGAATCTCTGCTTTCCCAAAGATGCAATCTCTCACGGTGCGCATCCTCGGCAGAGCCTGTTCCCGAAAAGGCAAACGTCCGGCTCCTTGTCCCACACGGAAGGTGGCAGCCCTGAAAGCTGTTGCTGGTCTTCACCTTCCCCGGGCAGCCTACTCACAGGCACAACCGCACTGGGAATCTCTGCTTTCCCAAAGACGCAATCTCTCACGGTGCGCATCCTCGGCAGAGCCTGTTCCCGAAAAGGCAAACGTCCGGCTCCTTGTCCCACACGGAAGGTGGCAGCCCTGAAAGCTGTTGCTGGTCTTCACCTTCCCCGGGCAGCCTACTCACAGGCACAACCGCACTGGGAATCTCTGCTTTCCCAAAGACGCAATCTCTCACGGTGCGCATCCTCGGCAGAGCCTGTTCCCGAAAAGGCAAACGTCCGGCTCCTTGTCCCACACGGAAGGTGGCAGCCCTGAAAGCTGTTGCTGGTCTTCACCTTCCCCGGGCAGCCTACTCACAGGCACAACAGGTTTTCAGATCTGTGCTTTCCCAAAGACGCAATCTCTCACGGTGCGCATCCTCGGCAGAGCCTGTTCCCGAAAAGGCAAACGTCCGGCTCCTTGTCCCACACGGAAGGTGGCAGCCCTGAAAGCTGTTGCTGGTCTTCACCTTCCCCGGGCAGCCTACTCACAGGCACAACCGCACTGGGAATCTCTGCTTTCCCAAAGACGCAATCTCTCACGGTGCGCATCCTCGGCAGAGCCTGTTCCCGAAAAGGCAAACGTCCGGCTCCTTGTCCCACACGGAAGGTGGCAGCCCTGAAAGCTGTTGCTGGTCTTCACCTTCCCCGGGCAGCCTAGTCACAGGCACAACCGCACTGGGACTCTCTGCTTTCCCAAAGACGCAATCTCTCATGGTGCGCATCCTCGGCAGAGCCTGTTCCCGAAAAGGCAAACTTCCGGCTCCTTGTCCCACACGGAAGGTGGCAGCCCTGAAAGCTGTTGCTGGTCTTCACCTTCCCCGGGCAGCCTAGTCACAGGCACAACAGGTTTTGGGATCTGTGCTTGCCCAGAGAAGGAACAGCTCACAGTGCGCATCCTCGGCAGAGCCTGTTCCCGAAAAGGCAAACGTCCGGCTCCTTGTCCCACACGGAAGGTGGCAGCCCTGAAAGCTGTTGCTGGTCTTCACCTTCCCCGGGCAGCCTACTCACAGGCACAACAGCTTTTGGGATCTGTGCTTGCCCAGAGAAGGAACAGCTCACGGTGCGCATCCTCGGCAGAGCCTGTTCCCGAAAAGGCAAACGTCCGGCTCCTTGTCCCACACGGAAGGTGGCAGCCCTGAAAGCTGTTGCTGGTCTTCACCTTCCCCGGGCAGCCTACTCACAGGCACAACAGGTTTTCGGATCTGTGCTTGCCCAGAGAAGGAACAGCTCACGGTGCGCATCCTCGGCAGAGCCTGTTCCCGAAAAGGCAAACGTCCGGCTCCTTGTCCCACACGGAAGGTGGCAGCCCTGAAAGCTGTTGCTGGTCTTCACCTTCCCCGGGCAGCCTAGTCACAGGCACAACCGCACTGGGAATCTCTGCTTTCCCAAAGATGCAATCTCTCACGGTGCGCATCCTCGGCAGAGCCTGTTCTCGAAGAGGCAAACGTCCGGCTCCTTGTCCCACACGGAAGGTGGCAGCCCTGAAAGCTGTTGCTGGTCTTCACCTTCCCCGTGCAGCCTAGTCACAGGCACAACCGCACTGGGACTCTCTGCTTTCCCAAAGACGCAATCTCTCACGGTGCGCATCCTCGGCAGAGCCTGTTCCCGAAAAGGCAAACGTCATGCTCCTTGTCCCACACGGAAGGTGGCAGCCCTGAAAGCTGTTGCTGGTGTTCACCTTCCCCTGGCAGCCTACTCACAGGCACAACCGCACTGGGAATCTCTGCTTTCCCAAAGATGCAATCTCTCACGGTGCGCATCCTCGGCAGAGCCTGTTCCCGAAAAGGCAAACGTCCGGCTCCTTTGGGAATCTCTGCTTTCCCAAAGATGCAATCTCTCACGGTGCGCATCCTCGGCAGAGCCTGTTCCCGAAAAGGCAAACGTCCGGCTCCTTGTCCCACACGGAAGGTGGCAGCCCTGAAAGCTGTTGCTGGTCTTCACCTTCCCCGGGCAGCCTACTCACAGGCACAACCGCACTGGGAATCTCTGCTTTCCCAAAGACGCAATCTCTCACGGTGCGCATCCTCGGCAGAGCCTGTTCCCGAAAAGGCAAACGTCCGGCTCCTTGTCCCACACGGAAGGTGGCAGCCCTGAAAGCTGTTGCTGGTCTTCACCTTCCCCGGGCAGCCTACTCACAGGCACAACCGCACTGGGAATCTCTGCTTTCCCAAAGACGCAATCTCTCACGGTGCGCATCCTCGGCAGAGCCTGTTCCCGAAAAGGCAAACGTCCGGCTCCTTGTCCCACACGGAAGGTGGCAGCCCTGAAAGCTGTTGCTGGTCTTCACCTTCCCCGGGCAGCCTACTCACAGGCACAACAGGTTTTCAGATCTGTGCTTTCCCAAAGACGCAATCTCTCACGGGGCGCATCCTCGGCAGAGCCTGTTCCCGAAAAGGCAAACGTCCGGCTCCTTGTCCCACACGGAAGGTGGCAGCCCTGAAAGCTGTTGCTGGTCTTCACCTTCCCCGGGCAGCCTACTCACAGGCACAACCGCACTGGGAATCTCTGCTTTCCCAAAGAGGCAATCTCTCACGGTGCGCATCCTCGGCAGAGCCTGTTCCCGAAAAGGCAAACGTCCGGCTCCTTGTCCCACACGGAAGGTGGCAGCCCTGAAAGCTGTTGCTGGTCTTCACCTTCCCCGGGCAGCCTAGTCACAGGCACAACCGCACTGGGACTCTCTGCTTTCCCAAAGACGCAATCTCTCATGGTGCGCATCCTCGGCAGAGCCTGTTCCCGAAAAGGCAAACGTCCGGCTCCTTGTCCCACACGGAAGGTGGCAGCCCTGAAAGCTGTTGCTGGTCTTCACCTTCCCCGGGCAGCCTAGTCACAGGCACAACAGGTTTTGGGATCTGTGCTTGCCCAGAGAAGGAACAGCTCACAGTGCGCATCCTCGGCAGAGCCTGTTCCCGAAAAGGCAAACGTCCGGCTCCTTGTCCCACACGGAAGGTGGCAGCCCTGAAAGCTGTTGCTGGTCTTCACCTTCCCCGGGCAGCCTACTCACAGGCACAACAGCTTTTGGGATCTGTGCTTGCCCAGAGAAGGAACAGCTCACGGTGCGCATCCTCGGCAGAGCCTGTTCCCGAAAAGGCAAACGTCCGGCTCCTTGTCCCACACGGAAGGTGGCAGCCCTGAAAGCTGTTGCTGGTCTTCACCTTCCCCGGGCAGCCTACTCACAGGCACAACAGGTTTTGGGATCTGTGCTTGCCCAGAGAAGGAACAGCTCACGGTGCGCATCCTCGGCAGAGCCTGTTCCCGAAAAGGCAAACGTCCGGCTCCTTGTCCCACACGGAAGGTGGCAGCCCTGAAAGCTGTTGCTGGTCTTCACCTTCCCCGGGCAGCCTAGTCACAGGCACAACCGCACTGGGAATCTCTGCTTTCCCAAAGATGCAATCTCTCACGGTGCGCATCCTCGGCAGAGCCTGTTCTCGAAGAGGCAAACGTCCGGCTCCTTGTCCCACACGGAAGGTGGCAGCCCTGAAAGCTGTTGCTGGTCTTCACCTTCCCCGTGCAGCCTAGTCACAGGCACAACCGCACTGGGACTCTCTGCTTTCCCAAAGACGCAATCTCTCACGGTGCGCATCCTCGGCAGAGCCTGTTCCCGAAAAGGCAAACGTCCGGCTCCTTGTCCCACACGGAAGGTGGCAGCCCTGAAAGCTGTTGCTGGTCTTCACCTTCCCCGTGCAGCCTCTTCACAGGCACAACCGCACTGGGAATCTCTGCTTTCCCAAAGACGCAATCTCTCACGGTGCGCATCCTCGGCAGAGCCTGTTCCCGAAAAGGCAAACGTCCGGCTCCTTGTCCCACACGGAAGGTGGCAGCCCTGAAAGCTCTTGCTGGTCTTCACCTTCCCCGGGCAGCCTACTCACAGGCACAAAGCGTTTTGGGATCTGTGCTTTCCCAAAGACGCAATCTCTCACGGTGCGCATCCTCGGCAGAGCCTGTTCCCGAAAAGGCAAACGTCCGGCTCCTTGTCCCACACGGAAGGTGGCAGCCCTGAAAGCTGTTGCTGGTCTTCACCTTCCCCGGGCAGCCTACTCACAGGCACAACAGGTTTTCGGATCTGTGCTTGCCCAGAGAAGGAACAGCTCACGGTGCGCATCCTCGGCAGAGCCTGTTCCCGAAAAGGCAAACGTCCGGCTCCTTGTCCCACACGGAAGGTGGCAGCCCTGAAAGCTGTTGCTGGTCTTCACCTTCCCCGTGCAGCCTCTTCACAGGCACAACCGCACTGGGAATCTCTGCATTCTCAAAGACGCAATCTCTCACGGTGCGCATCCTCGGCAGAGCCTGTTCCCGAAAAGGCAAACGTCCGGCTCCTTGTCCCACACGGAAGGTGGCAGCCCTGAAAGCTGTTGCTGGTCTTCACCTTCCCCGGGCAGCCTAGTCACAGGCACAACAGGTTTTGGGATCTGTGCTTGCCCAGAGAAGGAACAGCTCACGGTGCGCATCCTCGGCAGAGCCTGTTCCCGAAAAGGCAAACGTCCGGCTCCTTGTCCCACACGGAAGGTGGCAGCCCTGAAAGCTCTTGCTGGTCTTCACCTTCCCCGGGCAGCCTACTCACAGGCACAACAGGTTTTCGGATCTGTGCTTGCCCAGAGAAGGAACAGCTCACGGTGCGCATCCTCGGCAGAGCCTGTTCCCGAAAAGGCAAACGTCCGGCTCCTTGTCCCACACGGAAGGTGGCAGCCCTGAAAGCTGTTGCTGGTCTTCACCTTCCCCGGGCAGCCTAGTCACAGGCACAACAGGTTTTGGGATCTGTGCTTGCCCAGAGAAGGAACAGCTCACGGTGCGCATCCTCGGCAGAGCCTGTTCCCGAAAAGGCAAACGTCCGGCTCCTTGTCCCACACGGAAGGTGGCAGCCCTGAAAGCTGTTGCTGGTCTTCACCTTCCCCGGGCAGCCTAGTCACAGGCACAACCGCACTGGGAATCTCTGCTTTCCCAAAGACGCAATCTCTCACGGTGCGCATCCTCGGCAGAGCCTGTTCCCGAAAAGGCAAACGTCCGGCTCCTTGTCCCACACGGAAGCTGGCAGCCCTGAAAGCTGTTGCTGGTCTTCACCTTCCCCTGGCAGCCTACTCACAGGCACAACCGCACTGGGACTCTCTGCTTTCCCAAAGACGCAATCTCTCACGGTGCGCATCCTCGGCAGAACCTGTTTCCGAAAAGGCAAACGTCCGGCTCCTTGTCCCACACGGAAGGTGGCAGCCCTGAAAGCTGTTGCTGGTCTTCACCTTCCCCGGGCAGCCTGTTCACAGGCACAACAGGTATTCGGATCTGTGCTTGCCCAGAGAAGGAACAGCTCACGGTGCGCATCCTCGGCAGAGCCTGTTCCCGAAAAGGCATACGTCCGGCTCCTTGTCCCACACGGAAGGTGGCAGCCCTGAAAGCTGTTGCTGGTCTTCACCTTCCCCGGGCAGCCTACTCACAGGCACAACCGCACTGGGACTCTCTGCTTTCCCAAAGACGCAATCTCTCACGGTGCGCATCCTCGGCAGAGCCTGTTCCCGAAAAGGCAAACGTCCGGCTCCTTGTCCCACACGGAAGGTGGCAGCCCTGAAAGCTGTTGCTGGTCTTCACCTTCCCCGGGCAGCCTACTCACAGGCACAACAGGTTTTCGGATCTGTGCTTTCCCAAAGACGCAATCTCTCACGGTGCGCATCCTCGGCAGAGCCTGTTCCCGAAAAGGCAAACGTCATGCTCCTTGTCCCACACGGAAGGTGGCAGCCCTGAAAGCTGTTGCTGGTCTTCACCTTCCCCGGGCAGCCTACTCACAGGCACAACAGGTTTTCGGATCTGTGCTTGCCCAGAGAACGAACAGCTCACGGTGCGCATCCTCGGCAGAGCCTGTTCCTGAAAAGGCAAACGTCCGGCTCCTTGTCCCACACGGAAGGTGGCAGCCCTGAAAGCTGTTGCTGGTCTTCACCTTCCCCGTGCAGCCTACTCACAGGCACAACAGCTTTTGGGATCTGTGCTTGCCCAGAGAAGGAACAGCTCACGGTGCGCATCCTCGGCAGAGCCTGTTCCCGAAAAGGCAAACGTCCGGCTCCTTGTCCCACACGGAAGGTGGCAGCCCTGAAAGCTGTTGCTGGTCTTCACCTTCCCCGGGCAGCCTGTTCACAGGCACAACCGCACTGGGAATCTCTGCTTTCCCAAAGACGCAATCTCTCACGGTGCGCATCCTCGGCAGAGCCTGTTCCCGAAAAGGCAAACGTCCGGCTCCTTGTCCCACACGGAAGGTGGCAGCCCTGAAAGCTCTTGCTGGTCTTCACCTTCCCCGGGCAGCCTAGTCACAGGCACAACCGCACTGGGACTCTCTGCTTTCCCAAAGACGCAATCTCTCACGGTGCGCATCCTCGGCAGAGCCTGTTCCCGAAAAGGCAAACGTCCGGCTCCTTGTCCCACACGGAAGGTGGCAGCCCTGAAAGCTGTTGCTGGTCTTCACCTTCCCCGGGCAGCCTGTTCACAGGCACAACCGCACTGGGAATCTCTGCTTTCCCAAAGACGCAATCTCTCACGGTGCGCATCCTCGGCAGAGCCTGTTCCCGAAAAGGCAAACGTCCGGCTCCTTGTCCCACACGGAAGGTGGCAGCCCTGAAAGCTGTTGCTGGTCTTCACCTTCCCCGGGCAGCCTAGTCACAGGCACAACAGGTTTTGGGATCTGTGCTTGCCCAGAGAAGGAACAGCTCACGGTGCGCATCCTCGGCAGAGCCTGTTCCCGAAAAGGCAAACGTCCGGCTCCTTGTCCCACACGGAAGGTGGCAGCCCTGAAAGCTGTTGCTGGTCTTCACCTTCCCCGGGCAGCCTAGTCACAGGCACAACCGCACTGGGAATCTCTGCTTTCCCAAAGACGCAATCTCTCACGGTGCGCATCCTCGGCAGAGCCTGTTCCCGAAAAGGCAAACGTCCGGCTCCTTGTCCCACACGGAAGGTGGCAGCCCTGAAAGCTGTTGCTGGTCTTCACCTTCCCCGGGCAGCCTAGTCACAGGCACAACCGCACTGGGACTCTCTGCTTTCCCAAAGACGCAATCTCTCACGGTGCGCATCCTCGGCAGAGCCTGTTCCCGAAAAGGCAAACGTCCGGCTCCTTGTCCCACACGGAAGGTGGCAGCCCTGAAAGCTGTTGCTGGTCTTCACCTTCCCCGGGCAGCCTGTTCACAGGCACAACCGCACTGGGACTCTCTGCTTTCCCAAAGACGCAATCTCTCACGGTGCGCATCCTCGGCAGAGCCTGTTCCCGAAAAGGCAAACGTCCGGCTCCTTGTCCCACACGGAAGGTGGCAGCCCTGAAAGCTGTTGCTGGTCTTCACCTTCCCCGGGCAGCCTAGTCATAGGCACAACAGGTATTCGGATCTGTGCTTGCCCAGAGAAGGAACAGCTCACGGTGCGCATCCTCGGCAGAGCCTGTTCCCGAAAAGGCAAACGTCCGGCTCCTTGTCCCACACGGAAGGTGGCAGCCCTGAAAGCTGTTGCTGGTCTTCACCTTCCCCGGGCAGCCTCTTCACAGGCACAACCGCACTGGGAATCTCTGCTTTCTCAAAGACGCAATCTCTCACGGTGCGCATCCTCGGCAGAGCCTGTTCCCGAAAAGGCAAACGTCCGGCTCCTTGTCCCACACGGAAGGTGGCAGCCCTGAAAGCTCTTGCTGGTCTTCACCTTCCCCGGGCAGCCTAGTCACAGGCACAACAGGTTTTGGGATCTGTGCTTTCCCAAAGACGCAATCTCTCACGGTGCGCATCCTCGGCAGAGCCTGTTCCCGAAAAGGCAAACGTCCGGCTCCTTGTCCCACACGGAAGGTGGCAGCCCTGAAAGCTGTTGCTGGTCTTCACCTTCCCCGGGCAGCCTAGTCACAGGCACAAAAGGTTTTCGGATCTGTGCTTGCCCAGAGAAGGAACAGCTCACGGTGCGCATCCTCGGCAGAGCCTGTTCCCGAAAAGGCAAACGTCCGGCTCCTTGTCCCACACGGAAGGTGGCAGCCCTGAAAGCTGTTGCTGGTCTTCACCTTCCCCGTGCAGCCTAGTCACAGGCACAACTGCACTGGGACTCTCTGCTTTCCCAAAGACGCAATCTCTCACGGTGCGCATCCTCGGCAGAGCCTGTTCCCGAAAAGGCAAACGTCCGGCTCCTTGTCCCACACGGAAGGTGGCAGCCCTGAAAGCTGTTGCTGGTCTTCACCTTCCCCGGGCAGCCTACTCACAGGCACAACCGCACTGGGACTCTCTGCTTTCCCAAAGACGCAATCTCTCACGGTGCGCATCCTCGGCAGAGCCTGTTCCCGAAAAGGCAAACGTCCGGCTCCTTGTCCCACACGGAAGGTGGCAGCCCTGAAAGCTGTTGCTGGTCTTCACCTTCCCCGGGCAGCCTGTTCACAGGCACAACAGCTTTTGGGATCTGTGCTTGCCCAGAGAAGGAACAGCTCACGGTGCGCATCCTCGGCAGAGCCTGTTCCCGAAAAGGCAAACGTCCGGCTCCTTGTCCCACACGGAAGGTGGCAGCCCTGAAAGCTGTTGCTGGTCTTCACCTTCCCCGTGCAGCCTAGTCACAGGCACAACAGGTTTTCGGATCTGTGCTTTCCCAAAGACGCAATCTCTCACGGTGCGCATCCTCGGCAGAGCCTGTTCCCGAAAAGGCAAACGTCATGCTCCTTGTCCCACACGGAAGGTGGCAGCCCTGAAAGCTGTTGCTGGTCTTCACCTTCCCCGGGCAGCCTACTCACAGGCACAACCGCACTGGGAATCTCTGCTTTCCCAAAGACGCAATCTCTCACGGTGCGCATCCTCGGCAGAGCCTGTTCCCGAAAAGGCAAACGTCCGGCTCCTTGTCCCACACGGAAGGTGGCAGCCCTGAAAGCTGTTGCTGGTCTTCACCTTCCCCGGGCAGCCTACTCACAGGCACAACAGCTTTTGGGATCTGTGCTTGCCCAGAGAAGGAACAGCTCACGGTGCGCATCCTCGGCAGAGCCTGTTCCCGAAAAGGCAAACGTCCGGCTCCTTGTCCCACACGGAAGGTGGCAGCCCTGAAAGCTCTTGCTGGTCTTCACCTTCCCCGGGCAGCCTCTTCACAGGCACAACCGCACTGGGAATCTCTGCTTTCCCAAAGACGCAATTTCTCACGGTGCGCATCCTCGGCAGAGCCTGTTCCCGAAAAGGCAAACGTCCGGCTCCTTGTCCCACACGGAAGGTGGCAGCCCTGAAAGCTGTTGCTGGTCTTCACCTTCCCCGGGCAGCCTAGTCACAGGCACAACAGCTTTCGGGATCTGTGCTTGCCCAGAGAAGGAACAGCTCACGGTGCGCATCCTCGGCAGAGCCTGTTCCCGAAAAGGCAAACGTCATGCTCCTTGTCCCACACGGAAGGTGGCAGCCCTGAAAGCTGTTGCTGGTCTTCACCTTCCCCGGGCAGCCTAGTCACAGGCACAACTGCACTGGGACTCTCTGCTTTCCCAAAGACGCAATCTCTCACGGTGCGCATCCTCGGCAGAGCCTGTTCCCGAAAAGGCAAACGTCCGGCTCCTTGTCCCACACGGAAGGTGGCAGCCCTGAAAGCTCTTGCTGGTCTTCACCTTCCCCGGGCAGCCTACTCACAGGCACAACCGCACTGGGAATCTCTGCTTTCCCAAAGACGCAATTTCTCACGGTGCGCATCCTCGGCAGAGCCTGTTCCCGAAAAGGCAAACGTCCGGCTCCTTGTCCCACACGGAAGGTGGCAGCCCTGAAAGCTGTTGCTGGTCTTCACCTTCCCCGGGCAGCCTAGTCACAGGCACAACAGCTTTCGGGATCTGTGCTTGCCCAGAGAAGGAACAGCTCACGGTGCGCATCCTCGGCAGAGCCTGTTCCCGAAAAGGCAAACGTCATGCTCCTTGTCCCACACGGAAGGTGGCAGCCCTGAAAGCTGTTGCTGGTCTTCACCTTCCCCGGGCAGCCTAGTCACAGGCACAACTGCACTGGGACTCTCTGCTTTCCCAAAGACGCAATCTCTCACGGTGCGCATCCTCGGCAGAGCCTGTTCCCGAAAAGGCAAACGTCCGGCTCCTTGTCCCACACGGAAGGTGGCAGCCCTGAAAGCTGTTGCTGGTCTTCACCTTCCCCTGGCAGCCTACTCACAGGCACAACCGCACTGGGACTCTCTGCTTTCCCAAAGACGCAATCTCTCACGGTGCGCATCCTCGGCAGAGCCTGTTCCCGAAAAGGCAAACGTCCGGCTCCTTGTCCCACACGGAAGGTGGCAGCCCTGAAAGCTGTTGCTGGTCTTCACCTTCCCCGGGCAGCCTGTTCACAGGCACAACAGGTATTCGGATCTGTGCTTGCCCAGAGAAGGAACAGCTCACGGTGCGCATCCTCGGCAGAGCCTGTTCCCGAAAAGGCAAACGTCCGGCTCCTTGTCCCACACGGAAGGTGGCAGCCCTGAAAGCTGTTGCTGGTCTTCACCTTCCCCGGGCAGCCTACTCACAGGCACAACCACACTGGGACTCTCTGCTTTCCCAAAGACGCAATCTCTCACGGTGCGCATCCTCGGCAGAGCCTGTTCCCGAAAAGGCAAACGTCCGGCTCCTTGTCCCACACGGAAGGTGGCAGCCCTGAAAGCTGTTGCTGGTCTTCACCTTCCCCGGGCAGCCTACTCACAGGCACAACAGGTTTTCGGATCTGTGCTTTCCCAAAGACGCAATCTCTCACGGTGCGCATCCTCGGCAGAGCCTGTTCCCGAAAAGGCAAACGTCATGCTCCTTGTCCCACACGGAAGGTGGCAGCCCTGAAAGCTGTTGCTGGTCTTCACCTTCCCCGGGCAGCCTACTCACAGGCACAACAGGTTTTCGGATCTGTGCTTGCCCAGAGAAGGAACAGCTCACAGTGCGCATCCTCGGCAGAGCCTGTTCCTGAAAAGGCAAACGTCCGGCTCCTTGTCCCACACGGAAGGTGGCAGCCCTGAAAGCTGTTGCTGGTCTTCACCTTCCCCGTGCAGCCTACTCACAGGCACAACAGCTTTTGGGATCTGTGCTTGCCCAGAGAAGGAACAGCTCACGGTGCGCATCCTCGGCAGAGCCTGTTCCCGAAAAGGCAAACGTCCGGCTCCTTGTCCCACACGGAAGGTGGCAGCCCTGAAAGCTCTTGCTGGTCTTCACCTTCCCCGGGCAGCCTAGTCACAGGCACAACCGCACTGGGACTCTCTGCTTTCCCAAAGACGCAATCTCTCACGGTGCGCATCCTCGGCAGAGCCTGTTCCCGAAAAGGCAAACGTCCGGCTCCTTGTCCCACACGGAAGGTGGCAGCCCTGAAAGCTGTTGCTGGTCTTCACCTTCCCCGGGCAGCCTGTTCACAGGCACAACCGCACTGGGAATCTCTGCTTTCCCAAAGACGCAATCTCTCACGGTGCGCATCCTCGGCAGAGCCTGTTCCCGAAAAGGCAAACGTCCGGCTCCTTGTCCCACACGGAAGGTGGCAGCCCTGAAAGCTCTTGCTGGTCTTCACCTTCCCCGGGCAGCCTAGTCACAGGCACAACCGCACTGGGACTCTCTGCTTTCCCAAAGACGCAATCTCTCACGGTGCGCATCCTCGGCAGAGCCTGTTCCCGAAAAGGCAAACGTCCGGCTCCTTGTCCCACACGGAAGGTGGCAGCCCTGAAAGCTGTTGCTGGTCTTCACCTTCCCCGGGCAGCCTGTTCACAGGCACAACCGCACTGGGAATCTCTGCTTTCCCAAAGACGCAATCTCTCACGGTGCGCATCCTCGGCAGAGCCTGTTCCCGAAAAGGCAAACGTCCGGCTCCTTGTCCCACACGGAAGGTGGCAGCCCTGAAAGCTGTTGCTGGTCTTCACCTTCCCCGGGCAGCCTAGTCACAGGCACAACCGCACTGGGAATCTCTGCTTTCCCAAAGACGCAATCTCTCACGGTGCGCATCCTCGGCAGAGCCTGTTCCCGAAAAGGCAAACGTCCGGCTCCTTGTCCCACACGGAAGGTGGCAGCCCTGAAAGCTGTTGCTGGTCTTCACCTTCCCCGGGCAGCCTGTTCACAGGCACAACCGCACTGGGACTCTCTGCTTTCCCAAAGACGCAATCTCTCACGGTGCGCATCCTCGGCAGAGCCTGTTCCCGAAAAGGCAAACGTCCGGCTCCTTGTCCCACACGGAAGGTGGCAGCCCTGAAAGCTGTTGCTGGTCTTCACCTTCCCCGGGCAGCCTACTCACAGGCACAACAGCTTTTGGGATCTGTGCTTGCCCAGAGAAGGAACAGCTCACGGTGCGCATCCTCGGCAGAGCCTGTTCCCGAAAAGGCAAACGTCCGGCTCCTTGTCCCACACGGAAGGTGGCAGCCCTGAAAGCTGTTGCTGGTCTTCACCTTCCCCGGGCAGCCTAGTCACAGGCACAACAGGTTTTGGGATCTGTGCTTGCCCAGAGAAGGAACAGCTCACGGTGCGCATCCTCGGCAGAGCCTGTTCCCGAAAAGGCAAACGTCCGGCTCCTTGTCCCACACGGAAGGTGGCAGCCCTGAAAGCTGTTGCTGGTCTTCACCTTCCCCGGGCAGCCTAGTCACAGGCACAACCGCACTGGGAATCTCTGCTTTCCCAAAGACGCAATCTCTCACGGTGCGCATCCTCGGCAGAGCCTGTTCCCGAAAAGGCAAACGTCCGGCTCCTTGTCCCACACGGAAGGTGGCAGCCCTGAAAGCTGTTGCTGGTCTTCACCTTCCCCGTGCAGCCTGTTCACAGGCACAAAGCGTTTTGGGATCTGTGCTTTCCCAAAGACGCAATCTCTCACGGTGCGCATCCTCGGCAGAGCCTGTTCCCGAAAAGGCAAACGTCCGGCTCCTTGTCCCACACGGAAGGTGGCAGCCCTGAAAGCTGTTGCTGGTCTTCACCTTCCCCGGGCAGCCTAGTCACAGGCACAACAGGTTTTCGGATCTGTGCTTGCCCAGAGAAGGAACAGCTCACGGTGCGCATCCTCGGCAGAGCCTGTTCCCGAAAAGGCAAACGTCCGGCTCCTTGTCCCACACGGAAGGTGGCAGCCCTGAAAGCTGTTGCTGGTCTTCACCTTCCCCGTGCAGCCTCTTCACAGGCACAACCGCACTGGGAATCTCTGCTTTCTCAAAGACGCAATCTCTCACGGTGCGCATCCTCGGCAGAGCCTGTTCCCGAAAAGGCAAACGTCCGGCTCCTTGTCCCACACGGAAGGTGGCAGCCCTGAAAGCTCTTGCTGGTCTTCACCTTCCCCGGGCAGCCTAGTCACAGGCACAACAGGTTTTGGGATCTGTGCTTTCCCAAAGACGCAATCTCTCACGGTGCGCATCCTCGGCAGAGCCTGTTCCCGAAAAGGCAAACGTCCGGCTCCTTGTCCCACACGGAAGGTGGCAGCCCTGAAAGCTGTTGCTGGTCTTCACCTTCCCCGGGCAGCCTAGTCACAGGCACAAAAGGTTTTCGGATCTGTGCTTGCCCAGAGAAGGAACAGCTCACGGTGCGCATCCTCGGCAGAGCCTGTTCCCGAAAAGGCAAACGTCCGGCTCCTTGTCCCACACGGAAGGTGGCAGCCCTGAAAGCTGTTGCTGGTCTTCACCTTCCCCGGGCAGCCTAGTCACAGGCACAACCGCACTGGGACTCTCTGCTTTCCCAAAGACGCAATCTCTCACGGTGCGCATCCTCGGCAGAGCCTGTTCCCGAAAAGGCAAACGTCCGGCTCCTTGTCCCACACGGAAGGTGGCAGCCCTGAAAGCTGTTGCTGGTCTTCACCTTCCCCGGGCAGCCTAGTCACAGGCACAACCGCACTGGGACTCTCTGCTTTCCCAAAGACGCAATCTCTCACGGTGCGCATCCTCGGCAGAGCCTGTTCCCGAAAAGGCAAACGTCCGGCTCCTTGTCCCACACGGAAGGTGGCAGCCCTGAAAGCTGTTGCTGGTCTTCACCTTCCCCGGGCAGCCTACTCACAGGCACAACCGCACTGGGACTCTCTGCTTTCCCAAAGACGCAATCTCTCACGGTGCGCATCCTCGGCAGAGCCTGTTCCCGAAAAGGCAAACGTCCGGCTCCTTGTCCCACACGGAAGGTGGCAGCCCTGAAAGCTGTTGCTGGTCTTCACCTTCCCCGGGCAGCCTACTCACAGGCACAACAGCTTTTGGGATCTGTGCTTGCCCAGAGAAGGAACAGCTCACGGTGCGCATCCTCGGCAGAGCCTGTTCCCGAAAAGGCAAACGTCCGGCTCCTTGTCCCACACGGAAGGTGGCAGCCCTGAAAGCTGTTGCTGGTCTTCACCTTCCCCGTGCAGCCTAGTCACAGGCACAACAGGTTTTCGGATCTGTGCTTTCCCAAAGACGCAATCTCTCACGGTGCGCATCCTCGGCAGAGCCTGTTCCCGAAAAGGCAAACGTCATGCTCCTTGTCCCACACGGAAGGTGGCAGCCCTGAAAGCTGTTGCTGGTCTTCACCTTCCCCGGGCAGCCTAGTCACAGGCACAACCGCACTGGGAATCTCTGCTTTCCCAAAGACGCAATCTCTCACGGTGCGCATCCTCGGCAGAGCCTGTTCCCGAAAAGGCAAACGTCCGGCTCCTTGTCCCACACGGAAGGTGGCAGCCCTGAAAGCTGTTGCTGGTCTTCACCTTCCCCGGGCAGCCTACTCACAGGCACAACAGCTTTTGGGATCTGTGCTTGCCCAGAGAAGGAACAGCTCACGGTGCGCATCCTCGGCAGAGCCTGTTCCCGAAAAGGCAAACGTCCGGCTCCTTGTCCCACACGGAAGGTGGCAGCCCTGAAAGCTGTTGCTGGTCTTCACCTTCCCCGGGCAGCCTAGTCACAGGCACAACAGCTTTCGGGATCTGTGCTTGCCCAGAGAAGGAACAGCTCACGGTGCGCATCCTCGGCAGAGCCTGTTCCCGAAAAGGCAAACGTCATGCTCCTTGTCCCACACGGAAGGTGGCAGCCCTGAAAGCTGTTGCTGGTCTTCACCTTCCCCGGGCAGCCTAGTCACAGGCACAACTGCACTGGGACTCTCTGCTTTCCCAAAGACGCAATCTCTCACGGTGCGCATCCTCGGCAGAGCCTGTTCCCGAAAAGGCAAACGTCCGGCTCCTTGTCCCACACGGAAGGTGGCAGCCCTGAAAGCTCTTGCTGGTCTTCACCTTCCCCGGGCAGCCTAGTCACAGGCACAACCGCACTGGGACTCTCTGCTTTCCCAAAGACGCAATCTCTCACGGTGCGCATCCTCGGCAGAGCCTGTTCCCGAAAAGGCAAACGTCCGGCTCCTTGTCCTACACGGAAGGTGGCAGCCCTGAAAGCTGTTGCTGGTCTTCACCTTCCCCGGGCAGCCTAGTCACAGGCACAACCGCACTGGGACTCTCTGCTTTCCCAAAGACGCAATCTCTCACGGTGCGCATCCTCGGCAGAGCCTGTTCCCGAAAAGGCAAACGTCCGGCTCCTTGTCCCACACGGAAGGTGGCAGCCCTGAAAGCTGTTGCTGGTCTTCACCTTCCCCGGGCAGCCTACTCACAGGCACAAAGCGTTTTGGGATCTGTGCTTTCCCAAAGACGCAATCTCTCACGGTGCGCATCCTCGGCAGAGCCTGTTCCCGAAAAGGCAAACGTCCGGCTCCTTGTCCCACACGGAAGGTGGCAGCCCTGAAAGCTGTTGCTGGTCTTCACCTTCCCCGGGCAGCCTACTCACAGGCACAACAGGTTTTCGGATCTGTGCTTTCCCAAAGACGCAATCTCTCACGGTGCGCATCCTCGGCAGAGCCTGTTCCCGAAAAGGCAAACGTCATGCTCCTTGTCCCACACGGAAGGTGGCAGCCCTGAAAGCTGTTGCTGGTCTTCACCTTCCCCGGGCAGCCTACTCACAGGCACAACAGGTTTTCGGATCTGTGCTTGCCCAGAGAAGGAACAGCTCACAGTGCGCATCCTCGGCAGAGCCTGTTCCTGAAAAGGCAAACGTCCGGCTCCTTGTCCCACACGGAAGGTGGCAGCCCTGAAAGCTGTTGCTGGTCTTCACCTTCCCCGTGCAGCCTACTCACAGGCACAACAGCTTTTGGGATCTGTGCTTGCCCAGAGAAGGAACAGCTCACGGTGCGCATCCTCGGCAGAGCCTGTTCCCGAAAAGGCAAACGTCCGGCTCCTTGTCCCACACGGAAGGTGGCAGCCCTGAAAGCTGTTGCTGGTCTTCACCTTCCCCGGGCAGCCTGTTCACAGGCACAACCGCACTGGGAATCTCTGCTTTCCCAAAGACGCAATCTCTCACGGTGCGCATCCTCGGCAGAGCCTGTTCCCGAAAAGGCAAACGTCCGGCTCCTTGTCCCACACGGAAGGTGGCAGCCCTGAAAGCTGTTGCTGGTCTTCACCTTCCCCGGGCAGCCTGTTCACAGGCACAACCGCACTGGGAATCTCTGCTTTCCCAAAGACGCAATCTCTCACGGTGCGCATCCTCGGCAGAGCCTGTTCCCGAAAAGGCAAACGTCCGGCTCCTTGTCCCACACGGAAGGTGGCAGCCCTGAAAGCTCTTGCTGGTCTTCACCTTCCCCGGGCAGCCTAGTCACAGGCACAACCGCACTGGGACTCTCTGCTTTCCCAAAGACGCAATCTCTCACGGTGCGCATCCTCGGCAGAGCCTGTTCCCGAAAAGGCAAACGTCCGGCTCCTTGTCCCACACGGAAGGTGGCAGCCCTGAAAGCTGTTGCTGGTCTTCACCTTCCCCGGGCAGCCTGTTCACAGGCACAACCGCACTGGGAATCTCTGCTTTCCCAAAGACGCAATCTCTCACGGTGCGCATCCTCGGCAGAGCCTGTTCCCGAAAAGGCAAACGTCCGGCTCCTTGTCCCACACGGAAGGTGGCAGCCCTGAAAGCTGTTGCTGGTCTTCACCTTCCCCGGGCAGCCTAGTCACAGGCACAACCGCACTGGGAATCTCTGCTTTCCCAAAGACGCAATCTCTCACGGTGCGCATCCTCGGCAGAGCCTGTTCCCGAAAAGGCAAACGTCCGGCTCCTTGTCCCACACGGAAGGTGGCAGCCCTGAAAGCTGTTGCTGGTCTTCACCTTCCCCGGGCAGCCTGTTCACAGGCACAACCGCACTGGGACTCTCTGCTTTCCCAAAGACGCAATCTCTCACGGTGCGCATCCTCGGCAGAGCCTGTTCCCGAAAAGGCAAACGTCCGGCTCCTTGTCCCACACGGAAGGTGGCAGCCCTGAAAGCTGTTGCTGGTCTTCACCTTCCCCGGGCAGCCTACTCACAGGCACAACAGCTTTTGGGATCTGTGCTTGCCCAGAGAAGGAACAGCTCACGGTGCGCATCCTCGGCAGAGCCTGTTCCCGAAAAGGCAAACGTCCGGCTCCTTGTCCCACACGGAAGGTGGCAGCCCTGAAAGCTGTTGCTGGTCTTCACCTTCCCCGGGCAGCCTAGTCACAGGCACAACAGGTTTTGGGATCTGTGCTTGCCCAGAGAAGGAACAGCTCACGGTGCGCATCCTCGGCAGAGCCTGTTCCCGAAAAGGCAAACGTCCGGCTCCTTGTCCCACACGGAAGGTGGCAGCCCTGAAAGCTGTTGCTGGTCTTCACCTTCCCCGGGCAGCCTAGTCACAGGCACAACCGCACTGGGACTCTCTGCTTTCCCAAAGACGCAATCTCTCACGGTGCGCATCCTCGGCAGAGCCTGTTCCCGAAAAGGCAAACGTCCGGCTCCTTGTCCCACACGGAAGGTGGCAGCCCTGAAAGCTGTTGCTGGTCTTCACCTTCCCCGGGCAGCCTGTTCACAGGCACAACCGCACTGGGAATCTCTGCTTTCCCAAAGACGCAATCTCTCACGGTGCGCATCCTCGGCAGAGCCTGTTCCCGAAAAGGCAAACGTCCGGCTCCTTGTCCCACACGGAAGGTGGCAGCCCTGAAAGCTGTTGCTGGTCTTCACCTTCCCCGGGCAGCCTACTCACAGGCACAAAGCGTTTTGGGATCTGTGCTTTCCCAAAGACGCAATCTCTCACGGTGCGCATCCTCGGCAGAGCCTGTTCCCGAAAAGGCAAACGTCCGGCTCCTTGTCCCACACGGAAGGTGGCAGCCCTGAAAGCTGTTGCTGGTCTTCACCTTCCCCGGGCAGCCTAGTCACAGGCACAACAGGTTTTCGGATCTGTGCTTGCCCAGAGAAGGAACAGCTCACGGTGCGCATCCTCGGCAGAGCCTGTTCCCGAAAAGGCAAACGTCCGGCTCCTTGTCCCACACGGAAGGTGGCAGCCCTGAAAGCTGTTGCTGGTCTTCACCTTCCCCGGGCAGCCTCTTCACAGGCACAACCGCACTGGGAATCTCTGCTTTCTCAAAGACGCAATTTCTCACGGTGCGCATCCTCGGCAGAGCCTGTTCCCGAAAAGGCAAACGTCCGGCTCCTTGTCCCACACGGAAGGTGGCAGCCCTGAAAGCTCTTGCTGGTCTTCACCTTCCCCGGGCAGCCTAGTCACAGGCACAACAGGTTTTGGGATCTGTGCTTTCCCAAAGACGCAATCTCTCACGGTGCGCATCCTCGGCAGAGCCTGTTCCCGAAAAGGCAAACGTCCGGCTCCTTGTCCCACACGGAAGGTGGCAGCCCTGAAAGCTGTTGCTGGTCTTCACCTTCCCCGGGCAGCCTACTCACAGGCACAAAAGGTTTTCGGATCTGTGCTTGCCCAGAGAAGGAACAGCTCACGGTGCGCATCCTCGGCAGAGCCTGTTCCCGAAAAGGCAAACGTCCGGCTCCTTGTCCCACACGGAAGGTGGCAGCCCTGAAAGCTGTTGCTGGTCTTCACCTTCCCCGGGCAGCCTACTCACAGGCACAACCGCACTGGGACTCTCTGCTTTCCCAAAGACGCAATCTCTCACGGTGCGCATCCTCGGCAGAGCCTGTTCCCGAAAAGGCAAACGTCCGGCTCCTTGTCCCACACGGAAGGTGGCAGCCCTGAAAGCTGTTGCTGGTCTTCACCTTCCCCGGGCAGCCTACTCACAGGCACAACCGCACTGGGACTCTCTGCTTTCCCAAAGACGCAATCTCTCACGGTGCGCATCCTCGGCAGAGCCTGTTCCCGAAAAGGCAAACGTCCGGCTCCTTGTCCCACACGGAAGGTGGCAGCCCTGAAAGCTGTTGCTGGTCTTCACCTTCCCCGGGCAGCCTACTCACAGGCACAACAGCTTTTGGGATCTGTGCTTGCCCAGAGAAGGAACAGCTCACGGTGCGCATCCTCGGCAGAGCCTGTTCCCGAAAAGGCAAACGTCATGCTCCTTGTCCCACACGGAAGGTGGCAGCCCTGAAAGCTGTTGCTGGTCTTCACCTTCCCCGGGCAGCCTAGTCACAGGCACAACCGCACTGGGAATCTCTGCTTTCCCAAAGACGCAATCTCTCACGGTGCGCATCCTCGGCAGAGCCTGTTCCCGAAAAGGCAAACGTCCGGCTCCTTGTCCCACACGGAAGGTGGCAGCCCTGAAAGCTGTTGCTGGTCTTCACCTTCCCCGGGCAGCCTACTCACAGGCACAACAGCTTTTGGGATCTGTGCTTGCCCAGAGAAGGAACAGCTCACGGTGCGCATCCTCGGCAGAGCCTGTTCCCGAAAAGGCAAACGTCCGGCTCCTTGTCCCACACGGAAGGTGGCAGCCCTGAAAGCTCTTGCTGGTCTTCACCTTCCCCGGGCAGCCTCTTCACAGGCACAACCGCACTGGGAATCTCTGCTTTCCCAAAGACGCAATTTCTCACGGTGCGCATCCTCGGCAGAGCCTGTTCCCGAAAAGGCAAACGTCCGGCTCCTTGTCCCACACGGAAGGTGGCAGCCCTGAAAGCTGTTGCTGGTCTTCACCTTCCCCGGGCAGCCTAGTCACAGGCACAACAGCTTTCGGGATCTGTGCTTGCCCAGAGAAGGAACAGCTCACGGTGCGCATCCTCGGCAGAGCCTGTTCCCGAAAAGGCAAACGTCCGGCTCCTTGTCCCACACGGAAGGTGGCAGCCCTGAAAGCTGTTGCTGGTCTTCACCTTCCCCGGGCAGCCTAGTCACAGGCACAACTGCACTGGGACTCTCTGCTTTCCCAAAGACGCAATCTCTCACGGTGCGCATCCTCGGCAGAGCCTGTTCCCGAAAAGGCAAACGTCCGGCTCCTTGTCCCACACGGAAGGTGGCAGCCCTGAAAGCTCTTGCTGGTCTTCACCTTCCCCGGGCAGCCTAGTCACAGGCACAACCGCACTGGGAATCTCTGCTTTCCCAAAGACGCAATCTCTCACGGTGCGCATCCTCGGCAGAGCCTGTTCCCGAAAAGGCAAACGTCCGGCTCCTTATCCTACACGGAAGGTGGCAGCCCTGAAAGCTGTTGCTGGTCTTCACCTTCCCCGGGCAGCCTAGTCACAGGCACAACCGCACTGGGACTCTCTGCTTTCCCAAAGACGCAATCTCTCACGGTGCGCATCCTCGGCAGAGCCTGTTCCCGAAAAGGCAAACGTCCGGCTCCTTGTCCCACACGGAAGGTGGCAGCCCTGAAAGCTGTTGCTGGTCTTCACCTTCCCCGGGCAGCCTACTCACAGGCACAAAGCGTTTTGGGATCTGTGCTTTCCCAAAGACGCAATCTCTCACGGTGCGCATCCTCGGCAGAGCCTGTTCCCGAAAAGGCAAACGTCCGGCTCCTTGTCCCACACGGAAGGTGGCAGCCCTGAAAGCTGTTGCTGGTCTTCACCTTCCCCGGGCAGCCTAGTCACAGGCACAACAGGTTTTGGGATCTGTGCTTGCCCAGAGAAGGAACAGCTCACGGTGCGCATCCTCGGCAGAGCCTGTTCCCGAAAAGGCAAACGTCCGGCTCCTTGTCCCACACGGAAGGTGGCAGCCCTGAAAGCTGTTGCTGGTCTTCACCTTCCCCGTGCAGCCTCTTCACAGGCACAACCGCACTGGGAATCTCTGCTTTCTCAAAGACGCAATCTCTCACGGTGCGCATCCTCGGCAGAGCCTGTTCCCGAAAAGGCAAACGTCCGGCTCCTTGTCCCACACGGAAGGTGGCAGCCCTGAAAGCTCTTGCTGGTCTTCACCTTCCCCGGGCAGCCTAGTCACAGGCACAACAGGTTTTGGGATCTGTGCTTTCCCAAAGACGCAATCTCTCACGGTGCGCATCCTCGGCAGAGCCTGTTCCCGAAAAGGCAAACGTCCGGCTCCTTGTCCCACACGGAAGGTGGCAGCCCTGAAAGCTCTTGCTGGTCTTCACCTTCCCCGGGCAGCCTAGTCACAGGCACAAAAGGTTTTCGGATCTGTGCTTGCCCAGAGAAGGAACAGCTCACGGTGCGCATCCTCGGCAGAGCCTGTTCCCGAAAAGGCAAACGTCCGGCTCCTTGTCCCACACGGAAGGTGGCAGCCCTGAAAGCTGTTGCTGGTCTTCACCTTCCCCGGGCAGCCTAGTCACAGGCACAACCGCACTGGGACTCTCTGCTTTCCCAAAGACGCAATCTCTCACGGTGCGCATCCTCGGCAGAGCCTGTTCCCGAAAAGGCAAACGTCCGGCTCCTTGTCCCACACGGAAGGTGGCAGCCCTGAAAGCTGTTGCTGGTCTTCACCTTCCCCGGGCAGCCTACTCACAGGCACAACCGCACTGGGACTCTCTGCTTTCCCAAAGACGCAATCTCTCACGGTGCGCATCCTCGGCAGAGCCTGTTCCCGAAAAGGCAAACGTCCGGCTCCTTGTCCCACACGGAAGGTGGCAGCCCTGAAAGCTGTTGCTGGTCTTCACCTTCCCCGGGCAGCCTCTTCACAGGCACAACCGCACTGGGAATCTCTGCTTTCCCAAAGACGCAATCTCTCACGGTGCGCATCCTCGGCAGAGCCTGTTCCCGAAAAGGCAAACGTCCGGCTCCTTGTCCCACACGGAAGGTGGCAGCCCTGAAAGCTGTTGCTGGTCTTCACCTTCCCCGGGCAGCCTACTCACAGGCACAACCGCACTGGGACTATCTGCTTTCCCAAAGACGCAATCTCTCACGGTGCGCATCCTCGGCAGAGCCTGTTCCCGAAAAGGCAAACGTCCGGCTCCTTGTCCCACACGGAAGGTGGCAGCCCTGAAAGCTGTTGCTGGTCTTCACCTTCCCCGGGCAGCCTAGTCACAGGCACAACAGGTTTTCGGATCTGTGCTTTCCCAAAGACGCAATCTCTCACGGTGCGCATCCTCGGCAGAGCCTGTTCCCGAAAAGGCAAACGTCATGCTCCTTGTCCCACACGGAAGGTGGCAGCCCTGAAAGCTGTTGCTGGTCTTCACCTTCCCCGGGCAGCCTAGTCACAGGCACAACCGCACTGGGAATCTCTGCTTTCCCAAAGACGCAATCTCTCACGGTGCGCATCCTCGGCAGAGCCTGTTCCCGAAAAGGCAAACGTCCGGCTCCTTGTCCCACACGGAAGGTGGCAGCCCTGAAAGCTGTTGCTGGTCTTCACCTTCCCCGGGCAGCCTACTCAGAGGCACAACAGCTTTTGGGATCTGTGCTTGCCCAGAGAAGGAACAGCTCACGGTGCGCATCCTCGGCAGAGCCTGTTCCCGAAAAGGCAAACGTCCGGCTCCTTGTCCCACACGGAAGGTGGCAGCCCTGAAAGCTGTTGCTGGTCTTCACCTTCCCCGGGCAGCCTCTTCACAGGCACAACCGCACTGGGAATCTCTGCTTTCCCAAAGACGCAATTTCTCACGGTGCGCATCCTCGGCAGAGCCTGTTCCCGAAAAGGCAAACGTCCGGCTCCTTGTCCCACACGGAAGGTGGCAGCCCTGAAAGCTGTTGCTGGTCTTCACCTTCCCCGGGCAGCCTAGTCACAGGCACAACAGCTTTCGGGATCTGTGCTTGCCCAGAGAAGGAACAGCTCACGGTGCGCATCCTCGGCAGAGCCTGTTCCCGAAAAGGCAAACGTCATGCTCCTTGTCCCACACGGAAGGTGGCAGCCCTGAAAGCTGTTGCTGGTCTTCACCTTCCCCGGGCAGCCTCTTCACAGGCACAACCGCACTGGGAATCTCTGCTTTCCCAAAGACGCAATTTCTCACGGTGCGCATCCTCGGCAGAGCCTGTTCCCGAAAAGGCAAACGTCCGGCTCCTTGTCCCACACGGAAGGTGGCAGCCCTGAAAGCTGTTGCTGGTCTTCACCTTCCCCGGGCAGCCTAGTCACAGGCACAACAGCTTTCGGGATCTGTGCTTGCCCAGAGAAGGAACAGCTCACGGTGCGCATCCTCGGCAGAGCCTGTTCCCGAAAAGGCAAACGTCATGCTCCTTGTCCCACACGGAAGGTGGCAGCCCTGAAAGCTGTTGCTGGTCTTCACCTTCCCCGGGCAGCCTAGTCACAGGCACAACCGCACTGGGACTCTCTGCTTTCCCAAAGACGCAATCTCTCACGGTGCGCATCCTCGGCAGAGCCTGTTCCCGAAAAGGCAAACGTCCGGCTCCTTGTCCCACACGGAAGGTGGCAGCCCTGAAAGCTGTTGCTGGTCTTCACCTTCCCCGGGCAGCCTACTCACAGGCACAACCGCACTGGGACTCTCTGCTTTCCCAAAGACGCAATCTCTCACGGTGCGCATCCTCGGCAGAGCCTGTTCCCGAAAAGGCAAACGTCCGGCTCCTTGTCCCACACGGAAGGTGGCAGCCCTGAAAGCTGTTGCTGGTCTTCACCTTCCCCGGGCAGCCTGTTCACAGGCACAACCGCACTGGGAATCTCTGCTTTCCCAAAGACGCAATCTCTCACGGTGCGCATCCTCGGCAGAGCCTGTTCCCGAAAAGGCAAACGTCCGGCTCCTTGTCCCACACGGAAGGTGGCAGCCCTGAAAGCTGTTGCTGGTCTTCACCTTCCCCGGGCAGCCTAGTCACAGGCACAACAGGTTTTCGGATCTGTGCTTTCCCAAAGACGCAATCTCTCACGGTGCGCATCCTCGGCAGAGCCTGTTCCCGAAAAGGCAAACGTCCGGCTCCTTGTCCCACACGGAAGGTGGCAGCCCTGAAAGCTGTTGCTGGTCTTCACCTTCCCCGGGCAGCCTAGTCACAGGCACAACCGCACTGGGAATCTCTGCTTTCCCAAAGACGCAATCTCTCACGGTGCGCATCCTCGGCAGAGCCTGTTCCCGAAAAGGCAAACGTCCGGCTCCTTGTCCCACACGGAAGGTGGCAGCCCTGAAAGCTGTTGCTGGTCTTCACCTTCCCCGGGCAGCCTGTTCACAGGCACAACAGCTTTTGGGATCTGTGCTTGCCCAGAGAAGGAACAGCTCACGGTGCGCATCCTCGGCAGAGCCTGTTCCCGAAAAGGCAAACGTCCGGCTCCTTGTCCCACACGGAAGGTGGCAGCCCTGAAAGCTGTTGCTGGTCTTCACCTTCCCCGGGCAGCCTCTTCACAGGCACAACCGCACTGGGAATCTCTGCTTTCCCAAAGACGCAATTTCTCACGGTGCGCATCCTCGGCAGAGCCTGTTCCCGAAAAGGCAAACGTCCGGCTCCTTGTCCCACACGGAAGGTGGCAGCCCTGAAAGCTGTTGCTGGTCTTCACCTTCCCCGGGCAGCCTAGTCACAGGCACAACCGCACTGGGACTCTCTGCTTTCCCAAAGACGCAATCTCTCACGGTGCGCATCCTCGGCAGAGCCTGTTCCCGAAAAGGCAAACGTCCGGCTCCTTGTCCCACACGGAAGGTGGCAGCCCTGAAAGCTGTTGCTGGTCTTCACCTTCCCCGGGCAGCCTACTCACAGGCACAACAGGTTTTCGGATCTGTGCTTTCCCAAAGACGCAATCTCTCACGGTGCGCATCCTCGGCAGAGCCTGTTCCCGAAAAGGCAAACGTCATGCTCCTTGTCCCACACGGAAGGTGGCAGCCCTGAAAGCTGTTGCTGGTCTTCACCTTCCCCAGGCAGCCTACTCACAGGCACAACAGGTTTTGGGATCTGTGCTTGCCCAGAGAAGGAACAGCTCACGGTGCGCATCCTCGGCAGAGCCTGTTCCCGAAAAGGCAAACGTCCGGCTCCTTGTCCCACACGGAAGGTGGCAGCCCTGAAAGCTGTTGCTGGTCTTCACCTTCCCCGGGCAGCCTAGTCACAGGCACAACCGCACTGGGAATCTCTGCTTTCCCAAAGACGCAATCTCTCACGGTGCGCATCCTCGGCAGAGCCTGTTCCCGAAAAGGCAAACGTCCGGCTCCTTGTCCCACACGGAAGGTGGCAGCCCTGAAAGCTGTTGCTGGTCTTCACCTTCCCCGGGCAGCCTGTTCACAGGCACAACCGCACTGGGAATCTCTGCTTTCCCAAAGACGCAATCTCTCACGGTGCGCATCCTCGGCAGAGCCTGTTCCCGAAAAGGCAAACGTCCGGCTCCTTGTCCCACACGGAAGGTGGCAGCCCTGAAAGCTGTTGCTGGTCTTCACCTTCCCCGGGCAGCCTACTCACAGGCACAACAGGTTATCGGATCTGTGCTTGCCCAGAGAAGGAACAGCTCACGGTGCGCATCCTCGGCAGAGCCTGTTCCCGAAAAGGCAAACGTCCGGCTCCTTGTCCCACACGGAAGGTGGCAGCCCTGAAAGCTGTTGCTGGTCTTCACCTTCCCCGGGCAGCCTACTCACAGGCACAACCGCACTGGGAATCTCTGCTTTCCCAAAGACGCAATCTCTCACGGTGCGCATCCTCGGCAGAGCCTGTTCCCGAAAAGGCAAACGTCATGCTCCTTGTCCCACACGGAAGGTGGCAGCCCTGAAAGCTGTTGCTGGTCTTCACCTTCCCCGGGCAGCCTAGTCACAGGCACAACCGCACTGGGAATCTCTGCTTTCCCAAAGACGCAATCTCTCACGGTGCGCATCCTCGGCAGAGCCTGTTCCCGAAAAGGCAAACGTCCGGCTCCTTGTCCCACACGGAAGGTGGCAGCCCTGAAAGCTGTTGCTGGTCTTCACCTTCCCCGGGCAGCCTAGTCACAGGCACAACCGCACTGGGAATCTCTGCTTTCCCAAAGACGCAATCTCTCACGGTGCGCATCCTCGGCAGAGCCTGTTCCCGAAAAGGCAAACGTCATGCTCCTTGTCCCACACGGAAGGTGGCAGCCCTGAAAGCTGTTGCTGGTCTTCACCTTCCCCGTGCAGCCTAGTCACAGGCACAACCGCACTGGGAATCTCTGCTTTCCCAAAGACGCAATCTCTCACGGTGCGCATCCTCGGCAGAGCCTGTTCCCGAAAAGGCAAACGTCCGGCTCCTTGTCCCACACGGAAGGTGGCAGCCCTGAAAGCTGTTGCTGGTCTTCACCTTCCCCGGGCAGCCTACTCACAGGCACAACCGCACTGGGAATCTCTGCTTTCCCAAAGACGCAATCTCTCACGGTGCGCATCCTCGGCAGAGCCTGTTCCCGAAAAGGCAAACGTCCGGCTCCTTGTCCCACACGGAAGGTGGCAGCCCTGAAAGCTGTTGCTGGTCTTCACCTTCCCCGGGCAGCCTGTTCACAGGCACAACCGCACTGGGAATCTCTGCTTTCCCAAAGACGCAATCTCTCACGGTGCGCATCATCGGCAGAGCCTGTTCCCGAAAAGGCAAACGTCCGGCTCCTTGTCCCACACGGAAGGTGGCAGCCCTGAAAGCTGTTGCTGGTCTTCACCTTCCCCGGGCAGCCTAGTCACAGGCACAACAGGTTTTCGGATCTCTGCTTTCCCAAAGACGCAATCTCTCACGGTGCGCATCCTCGGCAGAGCCTGTTCCCGAAAAGGCAAACGTCATGCTCCTTGTCCCACACGGAAGGTGGCAGCCCTGAAAGCTGTTGCTGGTCTTCACCTTCCCCGGGCAGCCTAGTCACAGGCACAACAGGTTTTGGGATCTGTGCTTGCCCAGAGAAGGAACAGCTCACGGTGCGCATCCTCGGCAGAGCCTGTTCCCGAAAAGGCAAACGTCCGGCTCCTTGTCCCACACGGAAGGTGGCAGCCCTGAAAGCTGTTGCTGGTCTTCACCTTCCCCGGGCAGCCTGTTCACAGGCACAACCGCACTGGGAATCTCTGCTTTCCCAAAGACGCAATCTCTCACGGTGCGCATCCTCGGCAGAGCCTGTTCCCGAAAAGGCAAACGTCCGGCTCCTTGTCCCACACGGAAGGTGGCAGCCCTGAAAGCTGTTGCTGGTCTTCACCTTCCCCGGGCAGCCTAGTCACAGGCACAACCGCACTGGGACTATCTGCTTTCCCAAAGACGCAATCTCTCACGGTGCGCATCCTCGGCAGAGCCTGTTCCCGAAAAGGCAAACGTCCGGCTCCTTGTCCCACACGGAAGGTGGCAGCCCTGAAAGCTGTTGCTGGTCTTCACCTTCCCCGGGCAGCCTACTCACAGGCACAACAGGTTTTCGGATCTGTGCTTTCCCAAAGACGCAATCTCTCACGGTGCGCATCCTCGGCAGAGCCTGTTCCCGAAAAGGCAAACGTCCGGCTCCTTGTCCCACACGGAAGGTGGCAGCCCTGAAAGCTGTTGCTGGTCTTCACCTTCCCCGGGCAGCCTACTCACAGGCACAACAGCTTTTGGGATCTGTGCTTGCCCAGAGAAGGAACAGCTCACGGTGCGCATCCTCGGCAGAGCCTGTTCCCGAAAAGGCAAACGTCCGGCTCCTTGTCCCACACGGAAGGTGGCAGCCCTGAAAGCTGTTGCTGGTCTTCACCTTCCCCGTGCAGCCTAGTCACAGGCACAACAGGTTTTCGGATCTGTGCTTTCCCAAAGACGCAATCTCTCACGGTGCGCATCCTCGGCAGAGCCTGTTCCCGAAAAGGCAAACGTCATGCTCCTTGTCCCACACGGAAGGTGGCAGCCCTGAAAGCTGTTGCTGGTCTTCACCTTCCCCGGGCAGCCTACTCACAGGCACAACCGCACTGGGAATCTCTGCTTTCCCAAAGACGCAATCTCTCACGGTGCGCATCCTCGGCAGAGCCTGTTCCCGAAAAGGCAAACGTCCGGCTCCTTGTCCCACACGGAAGGTGGCAGCCCTGAAAGCTGTTGCTGGTCTTCACCTTCCCCGGGCAGCCTACTCACAGGCACAACAGCTTTTGGGATCTGTGCTTGCCCAGAGAAGGAACAGCTCACGGTGCGCATCCTCGGCAGAGCCTGTTCCCGAAAAGGCAAACGTCCGGCTCCTTGTCCCACACGGAAGGTGGCAGCCCTGAAAGCTCTTCCTGGTCTTCACCTTCCCCGGGCAGCCTCTTCACAGGCACAACCGCACTGGGAATCTCTGCTTTCCCAAAGACGCAATTTCTCACGGTGCGCATCCTCGGCAGAGCCTGTTCCCGAAAAGGCAAACGTCCGGCTCCTTGTCCCACACGGAAGGTGGCAGCCCTGAAAGCTGTTGCTGGTCTTCACCTTCCCCGGGCAGCCTAGTCACAGGCACAACAGCTTTCGGGATCTGTGCTTGCCCAGAGAAGGAACAGCTCACGGTGCGCATCCTCGGCAGAGCCTGTTCCCGAAAAGGCAAACGTCATGCTCCTTGTCCCACACGGAAGGTGGCAGCCCTGAAAGCTGTTGCTGGTCTTCACCTTCCCCGGGCAGCCTAGTCACAGGCACAACTGCACTGGGACTCTCTGCTTTCCCAAAGACGCAATCTCTCACGGTGCGCATCCTCGGCAGAGCCTGTTCCCGAAAAGGCAAACGTCCGGCTCCTTGTCCCACACGGAAGGTGGCAGCCCTGAAAGCTGTTGCTGGTCTTCACCTTCCCCGGGCAGCCTAGTCACAGGCACAACCGCACTGGGACTCTCTGCTTTCCCAAAGACGCAATCTCTCACGGTGCGCATCCTCGGCAGAGCCTGTTCCCGAAAAGGCAAACGTCCGGCTCCTTGTCCCACACGGAAGGTGGCAGCCCTGAAAGCTGTTGCTGGTCTTCACCTTCCCCGGGCAGCCTAGTCACAGGCACAACCGCACTGGGACTCTCTGCTTTCCCAAAGACGCAATCTCTCACGGTGCGCATCCTCGGCAGAGCCTGTTCCCGAAAAGGCAAACGTCCGGCTCCTTGTCCCACACGGAAGGTGGCAGCCCTGAAAGCTGTTGCTGGTCTTCACCTTCCCCGGGCAGCCTACTCACAGGCACAACCGCACTGGGAATCTCTGCTTTCCCAAAGATGCAATCTCTCACGGTGCGCATCCTCGGCAGAGCCTGTTCCCGAAAAGGCAAACGTCCGGCTCCTTGTCCCACACGGAAGGTGGCAGCCCTGAAAGCTGTTGCTGGTCTTCACCTTCCCCGTGCAGCCTACTCACAGGCACAACAGGTTTTCGGATCTGTGCTTTCCCAAAGACGCAATCTCTCACGGTGCGCATCCTCGGCAGAGCCTGTTCCCGAAAAGGCAAACGTCATGCTCCTTGTCCCACACGGAAGGTGGCAGCCCTGAAAGCTGTTGCTGGTCTTCACCTTCCCCAGGCAGCCTACTCACAGGCACAACAGGTTTTGGGATCTGTGCTTGCCCAGAGAAGGAACAGCTCACGGTGCGCATCCTCGGCAGAGCCTGTTCCCGAAAAGGCAAACGTCCGGCTCCTTGTCCCACACGGAAGGTGGCAGCCCTGAAAGCTGTTGCTGGTCTTCACCTTCCCCGGGCAGCCTACTCACAGGCACAACCGCACTGGGAATCTCTGCTTTCCCAAAGACGCAATCTCTCACGGTGCGCATCCTCGGCAGAGCCTGTTCCCGAAAAGGCAAACATCATGCTCCTTGTCCCACACGGAAGGTGGCAGCCCTGAAAGCTGTTGCTGGTCTTCACCTTCCCCGGGCAGCCTAGTCACAGGCACAACCGCACTGGGACTCTCTGCTTTCCCAAAGACGCAATCTCTCACGGTGCGCATCCTCGGCAGAGCCTGTTCCCGAAAAGGCAAATGTCCGGCTCCTTGTCCCACACGGAAGGTGGCAGCCCTGAAAGCTGTTGCTGGTCTTCACCTTCCCCGGGCAGCCTAGTCACAGGCACAACAGGTTTTGGGATCTGTGCTTGCCCAGAGAAGGAACAGCTCACGGTGCGCATCCTCGGCAGAGCCTGTTCCCGAAAAGGCAAACGTCATGCTCCTTGTCCCACACGGAAAGTGGCAGCCTAGTCACAGGCACAACAGGTTTTGGGATCTGTGCTTGCCCAGAGAAGGAACAGCTCACGGTGCGCATCCTCGGCAGAGCCTGTTCCCGAAAAGGCAAACGTCATGCTCCTTGTCCCACACGGAAGGTGGCAGCCCTGAAAGCTGTTGCTGGTCTTCACCTTCCCCGTGCAGCCTAGTCACAGGCACAACCGCACTGGGAATCTCTGCTTTCCCAAAGATGCAATCTCTCACGGTGCGCATCCTCGGCAGAGCCTGTTCCCGAAAAGGCAAACGTCCGGCTCCTTGTCCCACACGGAAGGTGGCAGCCCTGAAAGCTGTTGCTGGTCTTCACCTTCCCCGGGCAGCCTAGTCACAGGCACAACCGCACTGGGACTCTCTGCTTTCCCAAAGACGCAATCTCTCATGGTGCGCATCCTCGGCAGAGCCTGTTCCCGAAAAGGCAAACGTCCGGCTCCTTGTCCCACACGGAAGGTGGCAGCCCTGAAAGCTGTTGCTGGTCTTCACCTTCCCCGGGCAGCCTACTCACAGGCACAACAGGTTTTCGGATCTGTGCTTTCCCAAAGACGCAATCTCTCACGGTGCGCATCCTCGGCAGAGCCTGTTCCCGAAAAGGCAAACGTCATGCTCCTTGTCCCACACGGAAGGTGGCAGCCCTGAAAGCTGTTGCTGGTCTTCACCTTCCCCGGGCAGCCTAGTCACAGGCACAACAGGTTTTGGGATCTGTGCTTGCCCAGAGAAGGAACAGCTCACGGTGCGCATCCTCGGCAGAGCCTGTTCCCGAAAAGGCAAACGTCCGGCTCCTTGTCCCACACGGAAGGTGGCAGCCCTGAAAGCTGTTGCTGGTCTTCACCTTCCCCGTGCAGCCTAGTCACAGGCACAACCGCACTGGGAATCTCTGCTTTCCCAAAGACGCAATCTCTCACGGTGCGCATCCTCGGCAGAGCCTGTTCCCGAAAAGGCAAACGTCCGGCTCCTTGTCCCACACGGAAGGTGGCAGCCCTGAAAGCTGTTGCTGGTCTTCACCTTCCCCGGGCAGCCTAGTCACAGGCACAACCGCACTGGGACTGTCTGCTTTCCCAAAGACGCAATCTCTCACGGTGCGCATCCTCGGCAGAGCCTGTTCCCGAAAAGGCAAACGTCCGGCTCCTTGTCCCACACGGAAGGTGGCAGCCCTGAAAGCTGTTGCTGGTCTTCACCTTCCCCGGGCAGCCTACTCACAGGCACAACAGGTTTTCGGATCTGTGCTTTCCCAAAGACGCAATCTCTCACGGTGCGCATCCTCGGCAGAGCCTGTTCCCGAAAAGGCAAACGTCCGGCTCCTTGTCCCACACGGAAGGTGGCAGCCCTGAAAGCTGTTGCTGGTCTTCACCTTCCCCGGGCAGCCTACTCACAGGCACAACAGCTTTTGGGATCTGTGCTTGCCCAGAGAAGGAACAGCTCACGGTGCGCATCCTCGGCAGAGCCTGTTCCCGAAAAGGCAAACGTCCGGCTCCTTGTCCCACACGGAAGGTGGCAGCCCTGAAAGCTGTTGCTGGTCTTCACCTTCCCCGTGCAGCCTACTCACAGGCACAACAGGTTTTCGGATCTGTGCTTTCCCAAAGACGCAATCTCTCACGGTGCGCATCCTCGGCAGAGCCTGTTCCCGAAAAGGCAAACGTCCGGCTCCTTGTCCCACACGGAAGGTGGCAGCCCTGAAAGCTGTTGCTGGTCTTCACCTTCCCCGGGCAGCCTACTCACAGGCACAACCGCACTGGGAATCTCTGCTTTCCCAAAGACGCAATCTCTCACGGTGCGCATCCTCGGCAGAGCCTGTTCCCGAAAAGGCAAACGTCCGGCTCCTTGTCCCACACGGAAGGTGGCAGCCCTGAAAGCTGTTGCTGGTCTTCACCTTCCCCGGGCAGCCTACTCACAGGCACAACAGCTTTTGGGATCTGTGCTTGCCCAGAGAAGGAACAGCTCACGGTGCGCATCCTCGGCAGAGCCTTTTCCCGAAAAGGCAAACGTCCGGCTCCTTGTCCCACACGGAAGGTGGCAGCCCTGAAAGCTCTTGCTGGTCTTCACCTTCCCCGGGCAGCCTCTTCACAGGCACAACCGCACTGGGAATCTCTGCTTTCCCAAAGACGCAATTTCTCACGGTGCGCATCCTCGGCAGAGCCTGTTCCCGAAAAGGCAAACGTCCGGCTCCTTGTCCCACACGGAAGGTGGCAGCCCTGAAAGCTGTTGCTGGTCTTCACCTTCCCCGGGCAGCCTAGTCACAGGCACAACAGCTTTCGGGATCTGTGCTTGCCCAGAGAAGGAACAGCTCACGGTGCGCATCCTCGGCAGAGCCTGTTCCCGAAAAGGCAAACGTCATGCTCCTTGTCCCACACGGAAGGTGGCAGCCCTGAAAGCTGTTGCTGGTCTTCACCTTCCCCGGGCAGCCTAGTCACAGGCACAACTGCACTGGGACTCTCTGCTTTCCCAAAGACGCAATCTCTCACGGTGCGCATCCTCGGCAGAGCCTGTTCCCGAAAAGGCAAACGTCCGGCTCCTTGTCCCACACGGAAGGTGGCAGCCCTGAAAGCTGTTGCTGGTCTTCACCTTCCCCGGGCAGCCTAGTCACAGGCACAACCGCACTGGGACTCTCTGCTTTCCCAAAGACGCAATCTCTCACGGTGCGCATCCTCGGCAGAGCCTGTTCCCGAAAAGGCAAACGTCCGGCTCCTTGTCCCACACGGAAGGTGGCAGCCCTGAAAGCTGTTGCTGGTCTTCACCTTCCCCGGGCAGCCTAGTCACAGGCACAACCGCACTGGGACTCTCTGCTTTCCCAAAGACGCAATCTCTCACGGTGCGCATCCTCGGCAGAGCCTGTTCCCGAAAAGGCAAACGTCCGGCTCCTTGTCCCACACGGAAGGTGGCAGCCCTGAAAGCTGTTGCTGGTCTTCACCTTCCCCGGGCAGCCTACTCACAGGCACAACCGCACTGGGAATCTCTGCTTTCCCAAAGATGCAATCTCTCACGGTGCGCATCCTCGGCAGAGCCTGTTCCCGAAAAGGCAAACGTCCGGCTCCTTGTCCCACACGGAAGGTGGCAGCCCTGAAAGCTGTTGCTGGTCTTCACCTTCCCCGTGCAGCCTACTCACAGGCACAACAGGTTTTCGGATCTGTGCTTTCCCAAAGACGCAATCTCTCACGGTGCGCATCCTCGGCAGAGCCTGTTCCCGAAAAGGCAAACGTCATGCTCCTTGTCCCACACGGAAGGTGACAGCCCTGAAAGCTGTTGCTGGTCTTCACCTTCCCCAGGCAGCCTACTCACAGGCACAACAGGTTTTGGGATCTGTGCTTGCCCAGAGAAGGAACAGCTCACGGTGCGCATCCTCGGCAGAGCCTGTTCCCGAAAAGGCAAACGTCCGGCTCCTTGTCCCACACGGAAGGTGGCAGCCCTGAAAGCTGTTGCTGGTCTTCACCTTCCCCGGGCAGCCTACTCACAGGCACAACCGCACTGGGAATCTCTGCTTTCCCAAAGACGCAATCTCTCACGGTGCGCATCCTCGGCAGAGCCTGTTCCCGAAAAGGCAAACGTCCGGCTCCTTGTCCCACACGGAAGGTGGCAGCCCTGAAAGCTGTTGCTGGTCTTCACCTTCCCCGGGCAGCCTGTTCACAGGCACAACCGCACTGGGAATCTCTGCTTTCCCAAAGACGCAATCTCTCACGGTGCGCATCCTCGGCAGAGCCTGTTCCCGAAAAGGCAAACGTCCGGCTCCTTGTCCCACACGGAAGGTGGCAGCCCTGAAAGCTGTTGCTGGTCTTCACCTTCCCCGGGCAGCCTAGTCACAGGCACAACAGGTTATCGGATCTGTGCTTGCCCAGAGAAGGAACAGCTCACGGTGCGCATCCTCGGCAGAGCCTGTTCCCGAAAAGGCAAACGTCCGGCTCCTTGTCCCACACGGAAGGTGGCAGCCCTGAAAGCTGTTGCTGGTCTTCACCTTCCCCGGGCAGCCTACTCACAGGCACAACCGCACTGGGAATCTCTGCTTTCCCAAAGACGCAATCTCTCACGGTGCGCATCCTCGGCAGAGCCTGTTCCCGAAAAGGCAAACATCATGCTCCTTGTCCCACACGGAAGGTGGCAGCCCTGAAAGCTGTTGCTGGTCTTCACCTTCCCCGGGCAGCCTAGTCACAGGCACAACCGCACTGGGACTCTCTGCTTTCCCAAAGACGCAATCTCTCACGGTGCGCATCCTCGGCAGAGCCTGTTCCCGAAAAGGCAAACGTCCGGCTCCTTGTCCCACACGGAAGGTGGCAGCCCTGAAAGCTGTTGCTGGTCTTCACCTTCCCCGGGCAGCCTGTTCACAGGCACAACCGCACTGGGAATCTCTGCTTTCCCAAAGACGCAATCTCTCACGGTGCGCATCCTCGGCAGAGCCTGTTCCCGAAAAGGCAAACGTCCGGCTCCTTGTCCCACACGGAAGGTGGCAGCCCTGAAAGCTGTTGCTGGTCTTCACCTTCCCCGGGCAGCCTGTTCACAGGCACAACCGCACTGGGAATCTCTGCTTTCCCAAAGACGCAATCTCTCACGGTGCGCATCCTCGGCAGAGCCTGTTCCCGAAAAGGCAAACGTCCGGCTCCTTGTCCCACACGGAAGGTGGCAGCCCTGAAAGCTGTTGCTGGTCTTCACCTTCCCCGGGCAGCCTAGTCACAGGCAAAACAGGTTTTCGGATCTCTGCTTTCCCAAAGACGCAATCTCTCACGGTGCGCATCCTCGGCAGAGCCTGTTCCCGAAAAGGCAAACGTCCGGCTCCTTGTCCCACACGGAAGGTGGCAGCCCTGAAAGCTGTTGCTGGTCTTCACCTTCCCCGGGCAGCCTAGTCACAGGCACAACAGCTTTCGGGATCTGTGCTTGCCCAGAGAAGGAACAGCTCACGGTGCGCATCCTCGGCAGAGCCTGTTCCCGAAAAGGCAAACGTCATGCTCCTTGTCCCACACGGAAGGTGGCAGCCCTGAAAGCTGTTGCTGGTCTTCACCTTCCCCGTGCAGCCTAGTCACAGGCACAACCGCACTGGGAATCTCTGCTTTCCCAAAGACGCAATCTCTCACGGTGCGCATCCTCGGCAGAGCCTGTTCCCGAAAAGGCAAACGTCCGGCTCCTTGTCCCACACGGAAGGTGGCAGCCCTGAAAGCTGTTGCTGGTCTTCACCTTCCCCGGGCAGCCTACTCACAGGCACAACCGCACTGGGAATCTCTGCTTTCCCAAAGACGCAATCTCTCATGGTGCGCATCCTCGGCAGAGCCTGTTCCCGAAAAGGCAAACGTCATGCTCCTTGTCCCACACGGAAGGTGGCAGCCCTGAAAGCTGTTGCTGGTCTTCACCTTCCCCGGGCAGCCTGTTCACAGGCACAACAGGTTTTCGGATCTATGCTTTCCCAAAGACGCAATCTCTCACGGTGCACATCCTCGGCAGAGCCTGTTCCCGAAAAGGCAAACGTCCGGCTCCTTGTCCCACACGGAAGGTGGCAGCCCTGAAAGCTGTTGCTGGTCTTCACCTTCCCCGGGCAGCCTACTCACAGGCACAACAGCTTTTGGGATCTGTGCTTGCCCAGAGAAGGAACAGCTCACGGTGCGCATCCTCGGCAGAGCCTGTTCCCGAAAAGGCAAACGTCCGGCTCCTTGTCCCACACGGAAGGTGGCAGCCCTGAAAGCTGTTGCTGGTCTTCACCTTCCCCGGGCAGCCTAGTCACAGGCAAAACAGGTTTTCGGATCTCTGCTTTCCCAAAGACGCAATCTCTCACGGTGCACATCCTCGGCAGAGCCTGTTCCCGAAAAGGCAAACGTCCGGCTCCTTGTCCCACACGGAAGGTGGCAGCCCTGAAAGCTGTTGCTGGTCTTCACCTTCCCCGGGCAGCCTGTTCACAGGCACAACCGCACTGGGAATCTCTGCTTTCCCAAAGACGCAATCTCTCACGGTGCGCATCCTCGGCAGAGCCTGTTCCCGAAAAGGCAAACGTCCGGCTCCTTGTCCCACACGGAAGGTGGCAGCCCTGAAAGCTGTTGCTGGTCTTCACCTTCCCCGGGCAGCCTAGTCACAGGCACAACCGCACTGGGAATCTCTGCTTTCCCAAAGACGCAATCTCTCACGGTGCGCATCCTCGGCAGAGCCTGTTCCCGAAAAGGCAAACGTCCGGCTCCTTGTCCCACACGGAAGGTGGCAGCCCTGAAAGCTGTTGCTGGTCTTCACCTTCCCCGGGCAGCCTACTCACAGGCAAAACAGGTTTTCGGATCTCTGCTTTCCCAAAGACGCAATCTCTCACGGTGCGCATCCTCGGCAGAGCCTGTTCCCGAAAAGGCAAACGTCCGGCTCCTTGTCCCACACGGAAGGTGGCAGCCCTGAAAGCTGTTGCTGGTCTTCACCTTCCCCGGGCAGCCTACTCACAGGCACAACAGGTTTTCGGATCTGTGCTTGCCCAGAGAAGGAACAGCTCACGGTGCGCATCCTCGGCAGAGCCTGTTCCCGAAAAGGCAAACGTCCGGCTCCTTGTCCCACACGGAAGGTGGCAGCCCTGAAAGCTGTTGCTGGTCTTCACCTTCCCCGTGCAGCCTAGTCACAGGCACAACCGCACTGGGAATCTCTGCTTTCCCAAAGATGCAATCTCTCACGGTGCGCATCCTCGGCAGAGCCTGTTCCCGAAAAGGCAAACGTCCGGCTCCTTGTCCCACACGGAAGGTGGCAGCCCTGAAAGCTGTTGCTGGTCTTCACCTTCCCCGGGCAGCCTAGTCACAGGCACAACCGCACTGGGACTCTCTGCTTTCCCAAAGACGCAATCTCTCATGGTGCGCATCCTCGGCAGAGCCTGTTCCCGAAAAGGCAAACGTCATGCTCCTTGTCCCACACGGAAGGTGGCAGCCCTGAAAGCTGTTGCTGGTCTTCACCTTCCCCGTGCAGCCTACTCACAGGCACAACAGGTTTTCGGATCTGTGCTTTCCCAAAGACGCAATCTCTCACGGTGCGCATCCTCGGCAGAGCCTGTTCCCGAAAAGGCAAACGTCCGGCTCCTTGTCCCACACGGAAGGTGGCAGCCCTGAAAGCTGTTGCTGGTCTTCACCTTCCCCGGGCAGCCTGTTCACAGGCACAACAGCTTTTGGGATCTGTGCTTGCCCAGAGAAGGAACAGCTCACGGTGCGCATCCTCGGCAGAGCCTGTTCCCGAAAAGGCAAACGTCCGGCTCCTTGTCCCACACGGAAGGTGGCAGCCCTGAAAGCTGTTGCTGGTCTTCACCTTCCCCGGGCAGCCTAGTCACAGGCAAAACAGGTTTTCGGATCTCTGCTTTCCCAAAGACGCAATCTCTCACGGTGCACATCCTCGGCAGAGCCTGTTCCCGAAAAGGCAAACGTCCGGCTCCTTGTCCCACACGGAAGGTGGCAGCCCTGAAAGCTGTTGCTGGTCTTCACCTTCCCCGGGCAGCCTGTTCACAGGCACAACCGCACTGGGAATCTCTGCTTTCCCAAAGACGCAATCTCTCACGGTGCGCATCCTCGGCAGAGCCTGTTCCCGAAAAGGCAAACGTCCGGCTCCTTGTCCCACACGGAAGGTGGCAGCCCTGAAAGCTGTTGCTGGTCTTCACCTTCCCCGGGCAGCCTAGTCACAGGCAAAACAGGTTTTCGGATCTGTGCTTTCCCAAAGACGCAATCTCTCACGGTGCGCATCCTCGGCAGAGCCTTTTCCCGAAAAGGCAAACGTCATGCTCCTTGTCCCACACGGAAGGTGGCAGCCCTGAAAGCTGTTGCTGGTCTTCACCTTCCCCGGGCAGCCTAGTCACAGGCACAACAGGTTTTGGGATCTGTGCTTGCCCAGAGAAGGAACAGCTCACAGTGCGCATCCTCGGCAGAGCCTGTTCCCGAAAAGGCAAACGTCCGGCTCCTTGTCCCACACGGAAGGTGGCAGCCCTGAAAGCTGTTGCTGGTCTTCACCTTCCCCGGGCAGCCTACTCACAGGCACAACAGCTTTTGGGATCTGTGCTTGCCCAGAGAAGGAACAGCTCACGGTGCGCATCCTCGGCAGAGCCTGTTCCCGAAAAGGCAAACGTCCGGCTCCTTGTCCCACACGGAAGGTGGCAGCCCTGAAAGCTGTTGCTGGTCTTCACCTTCCCCGGGCAGCCTAGTCACAGGCAAAACAGGTTTTCGGATCTCTGCTTTCCCAAAGACGCAATCTCTCACGGTGCACATCCTCGGCAGAGCCTGTTCCCGAAAAGGCAAACGTCCGGCTCCTTGTCCCACACGGAAGGTGGCAGCCCTGAAAGCTGTTGCTGGTCTTCACCTTCCCCGGGCAGCCTGTTCACAGGCACAACCGCACTGGGAATCTCTGCTTTCCCAAAGACGCAATCTCTCACGGTGCGCATCCTCGGCAGAGCCTGTTCCCGAAAAGGCAAACGTCCGGCTCCTTGTCCCACACGGAAGGTGGCAGCCCTGAAAGCTGTTGCTGGTCTTCACCTTCCCCGGGCAGCCTAGTCACAGGCACAACCGCACTGGGAATCTCTGCTTTCCCAAAGACGCAATCTCTCACGGTGCGCATCCTCGGCAGAGCCTGTTCCCGAAAAGGCAAACGTCCGGCTCCTTGTCCCACACGGAAGGTGGCAGCCCTGAAAGCTGTTGCTGGTCTTCACCTTCCCCGGGCAGCCTACTCACAGGCAAAACAGGTTTTCGGATCTCTGCTTTCCCAAAGACGCAATCTCTCACGGTGCGCATCCTCGGCAGAGCCTGTTCCCGAAAAGGCAAACGTCCGGCTCCTTGTCCCACACGGAAGGTGGCAGCCCTGAAAGCTGTTGCTGGTCTTCACCTTCCCCGGGCAGCCTACTCACAGGCAAAACAGGTTTTCGGATCTGTGCTTGCCCAGAGAAGGAACAGCTCACGGTGCGCATCCTCGGCAGAGCCTGTTCCCGAAAAGGCAAACGTCCGGCTCCTTGTCCCACACGGAAGGTGGCAGCCCTGAAAGCTCTTGCTGGTCTTCACCTTCCCCGGGCAGCCTAGTCACAGGCACAACCGCACTGGGAATCTCTGCTTTCCCAAAGACGCAATCTCTCACGGTGCGCATCCTCGGCAGAGCCTGTTCCCGAAAAGGCAAACGTCCGGCTCCTTGTCCCACACGGAAGGTGGCAGCCCTGAAAGCTGTTGCTGGTCTTCACCTTCCCCGGGCAGCCTAGTCACAGGCACAACCGCACTGGGACTCTCTGCTTTCCCAAAGACGCAATCTCTCATGGTGCGCATCCTCGGCAGAGCCTGTTCCCGAAAAGGCAAACGTCATGCTCCTTGTCCCACACGGAAGGTGGCAGCCCTGAAAGCTGTTGCTGGTCTTCACCTTCCCCGTGCAGCCTACTCACAGGCACAACAGGTTTTCGGATCTGTGCTTTCCCAAAGACGCAATCTCTCACGGTGCGCATCCTCGGCAGAGCCTGTTCCCGAAAAGGCAAACGTCCGGCTCCTTGTCCCACACGGAAGGTGGCAGCCCTGAAAGCTGTTGCTGGTCTTCACCTTCCCCAGGCAGCCTACTCACAGGCACAACAGCTTTTGGGATCTGTGCTTGCCCAGAGAAGGAACAGCTCACGGTGCGCATCCTCGGCAGAGCCTGTTCCCGAAAAGGCAAACGTCCGGCTCCTTGTCCCACACGGAAGGTGGCAGCCCTGAAAGCTGTTGCTGGTCTTCACCTTCCCCGGGCAGCCTAGTCACAGGCAAAACAGGTTTTCGGATCTCTGCTTTCCCAAAGACGCAATCTCTCACGGTGCACATCCTCGGCAGAGCCTGTTCCCGAAAAGGCAAACGTCCGGCTCCTTGTCCCACACGGAAGGTGGCAGCCCTGAAAGCTGTTGCTGGTCTTCACCTTCCCCGGGCAGCCTGTTCACAGGCACAACCGCACTGGGAATCTCTGCTTTCCCAAAGACGCAATCTCTCACGGTGCGCATCCTCGGCAGAGCCTGTTCCCGAAAAGGCAAACGTCCGGCTCCTTGTCCCACACGGAAGGTGGCAGCCCTGAAAGCTGTTGCTGGTCTTCACCTTCCCCGGGCAGCCTAGTCACAGGCAAAACAGGTTTTCGGATCTGTGCTTTCCCAAAGACGCAATCTCTCACGGTGCGCATCCTCGGCAGAGCCTGTTCCCGAAAAGGCAAACGTCATGCTCCTTGTCCCACACGGAAGGTGGCAGCCCTGAAAGCTGTTGCTGGTCTTCACCTTCCCCGGGCAGCCTAGTCACAGGCACAACAGGTTTTGGGATCTGTGCTTGCCCAGAGAAGGAACAGCTCACAGTGCGCATCCTCGGCAGAGCCTGTTCCCGAAAAGGCAAACGTCCGGCTCCTTGTCCCACACGGAAGGTGGCAGCCCTGAAAGCTGTTGCTGGTCTTCACCTTCCCCGGGCAGCCTACTCACAGGCACAACAGCTTTTGGGATCTGTGCTTGCCCAGAGAAGGAACAGCTCACGGTGCGCATCCTCGGCAGAGCCTGTTCCCGAAAAGGCAAACGTCCGGCTCCTTGTCCCACACGGAAGGTGGCAGCCCTGAAAGCTGTTGCTGGTCTTCACCTTCCCCGGGCAGCCTACTCACAGGCACAACAGGTTTTGGGATCTGTGCTTGCCCAGAGAAGGAACAGCTCACGGTGCGCATCCTCGGCAGAGCCTGTTCCCGAAAAGGCAAACGTAATGCTCCTTGTCCCACACGGAAGGTGGCAGCCCTGAAAGCTGTTGCTGGTCTTCACCTTCCCCGGGCAGCCTACTCACAGGCATAACCGCACTGGGAATCTCTGCTTTCCCAAAGATGCAATCTCTCACGGTGCGCATCCTCGGCAGAGCCTGTTCCCGAAAAGGCAAACGTCCGGCTCCTTGTCCCACACGGAAGGTGGCAGCCCTGAAAGCTGTTGCTGGTCTTCACCTTCCCCGGGCAGCCTAGTCACAGGCACAACCGCACTGGGAATCTCTGCTTTCCCAAAGACGCAATAACTCATGGTGCGCATCCTCGGCAGAGCCTGTTCCCGAAAAGGCAAACGTCATGCTCCTTGTCCCACACGGAAGGTGGCAGCCCTGAAAGCTGTTGCTGGTCTTCACCTTCCCCGTGCAGCCTACTCACAGGCACAACAGGTTTTCGGATCTGTGCTTTCCCAAAGACGCAATCTCTCACGGTGCGCATCCTCGGCAGAGCCTGTTCCCGAAAAGGCAAACGTCCGGCTCCTTGTCCCACACGGAAGGTGGCAGCCCTGAAAGCTGTTGCTGGTCTTCACCTTCCCCGGGCAGCCTAGTCACAGGCACAACCGCACTGGGAATTCTGCTTTCTCAAAGACGCAATCTCTCACGGTGCGCATCCTCGGCAGAGCCTGTTCCCGAAAAGGCAAACGTCCGGCTCCTTGTCCCACACGGAAGGTGGCAGCCCTGAAAGCTCTTGCTGGTCTTCACCTTCCCCGGGCAGCCTACTCACAGGCACAACAGGTTTTCGGATCTGTGCTTGCCCAGAGAAGGAACAGCTCACGGTGCGCATCCTCGGCAGAGCCTGTTCCCGAAAAGGCAAACGTCCGGCTCCTTGTCCCACACGGAAGGTGGCAGCCCTGAAAGCTGTTGCTGGTCTTCACCTTCCCCGGGCAGCCTACTCACAGGCACAAAGCGTTTTGGGATCTGTGCTTTCCCAAAGACGCAATCTCTCACGGTGCGCATCCTCGGCAGAGCCTGTTCCCGAAAAGGCAAACGTCCGGCTCCTTGTCCCACACGGAAGGTGGCAGCCCTGAAAGCTGTTGCTGGTCTTCACCTTCCCCGGGCAGCCTACTCACAGGCACAACAGGTTTTCGGATCTGTGCTTGCCCAGAGAAGGAACAGCTCACGGTGCGCATCCTCGGCAGAGCCTGTTCCCGAAAAGGCAAACGTCCGGCTCCTTGTCCCACACGGAAGGTGGCAGCCCTGAAAGCTGTTGCTGGTCTTCACCTTCCCCGTGCAGCCTAGTCACAGGCACAACCGCACTGGGAATCTCTGCTTTCCCAAAGACGCAATCTCTCACGGTGCGCATCCTCGGCAGAGCCTGTTCCCGAAAAGGCAAACGTCCGGCTCCTTGTCCCACACGGAAGGTGGCAGCCCTGAAAGCTCTTGCTGGTCTTCACCTTCCCCGGGCAGCCTACTCACAGGCACAACCGCACTGGGACTCTCTGCTTTCCCAAAGACGCAATCTCTCACGGTGCGCATCCTCGGCAGAGCCTGTTCCCGAAAAGGCAAACGTCCGGCTCCTTGTCCCACACGGAAGGTGGCAGCCCTGAAAGCTGTTGCTGGTCTTCACCTTCCCCGGGCAGCCTAGTCACAGGCACAACCGCACTGGGAATCTCTGCTTTCCCAAAGACGCAATCTCTCACGGTGCGCATCCTCGGCAGAGCCTGTTCCCGAAAAGGCAAACGTCCGGCTCCTTGTCCCACACGGAAGGTGGCAGCCCTGAAAGCTGTTGCTGGTCTTCACCTTCCCCGGGCAGCCTATTGATAGGCACATCAGGTATTCGGATCTGTGCTTGCCCAGAGAAGGAACAGCTCACGGTGCGCATCCTCGGCAGAGCCTGTTCCCGAAAAGGCAAACGTCCGGCTCCTTGTCCCACACGGAAGGTGGCAGCCCTGAAAGCTGTTGCTGGTCTTCACCTTCCCCGTGCAGCCTAGTCACAGGCACAACCGCACTGGGACTCTCTGCTTTCCCAAAGACGCAATCTCTCACGGTGCGCATCCTCGGCAGAGCCTGTTCCCGAAAAGGCAAACGTCCGGCTCCTTGTCCCACACGGAAGGTGGCAGCCCTGAAAGCTGTTGCTGGTCTTCACTTTCCCCGGGCAGCCTAGTCACAGGCACAACTGCACTGGGACTCTCTGCTTTCCCAAAGACGCAATCTCTCACGGTGCGCATCCTCGGCAGAGCCTGTTCCCGAAAAGGCAAACGTCCGGCTCCTTGTCCCACACGGAAGGTGGCAGCCCTGAAAGCTGTTGCTGGTCTTCACCTTCCCCGTGCAGCCTACTCACAGGCACAACAGGTTTTCGGATCTGTGCTTTCCCAAAGACGCAATCTCTCACGGTGCGCATCCTCGGCAGAGCCTGTTCCCGAAAAGGCAAACGTCATGCTCCTTGTCCCACACGGAAGGTGGCAGCCCTGAAAGCTGTTGCTGGTCTTCACCTTCCCCGGGCAGCCTAGTCACAGGCACAACAGGTTTTCGGATCTGTGCTTGCCCAGAGAAGGAACAGCTCACAGTGCGCATCCTCGGCAGAACCTGTTCCTGAAAAGGCAAACGTCCGGCTCCTTGTCCCACACGGAAGGTGGCAGCCCTGAAAGCTGTTGCTGGTCTTCACCTTCCCCGGGCAGCCTACTGACAGGCACAACAGCTTTTGGGATCTGTGCTTGCCCAGAGAAGGAACAGCTCACAGTGCGCATCCTCGGCAGAGCCTTTTCCCGAAAAGGCAAACGTCCGGCTCCTTGTCCCACACGGAAGGTGGCAGCCCTGAAAGCTGTTGCTGGTCTTCACCTTCCCCGGGCAGCCTAGTCACAGGCACAACAGGTTTTCGGATCTGTGCTTGCCCAGAGAAGGAACAGCTCACGGTGCGCATCCTCGGCAGAGCCTGTTCCCGAAAAGGCAAACGTCCGGCTCCTTGTCCCACACGGAAGGTGGCAGCCCTGAAAGCTGTTGCTGGTCTTCACCTTCCCCGTGCAGCCTAGTCACAGGCACAACCGCACTGGGACTCTCTGCTTTCCCAAAGACGCAATCTCTCACGGTGCGCATCCTCGGCAGAGCCTGTTCCCGAAAAGGCAAACGTCCGGCTCCTTGTCCCACACGGAAGGTGGCAGCCCTGAAAGCTGTTGCTGGTCTTCACCTTCCCCGGGCAGCCTACTCACAGGCACAACAGGTTTTCGGATCTGTGCTTGCCCAGAGAAGGAACAGCTCACGGTGCGCATCCTCGGCAGAGCCTGTTCCCGAAAAGGCAAACGTCCGGCTCCTTGTCCCACACGGAAGGTGGCAGCCCTGAAAGCTGTTGCTGGTCTTCACCTTCCCCGTGCAGCCTAGTCACAGGCACAACCGCACTGGGAATCTCTGCTTTCCCAAAGACGCAATCTCTCACGGTGCGCATCCTCGGCAGAGCCTGTTCCCGAAAAGGCAAACGTCCGGCTCCTTGTCCCACACGGAAGGTGGCAGCCCTGAAAGCTCTTGCTGGTCTTCACCTTCCCCGGGCAGCCTACTCACAGGCACAACCGCACTGGGACTCTCTGCTTTCCCAAAGACGCAATCTCTCACGGTGCGCATCCTCGGCAGAGCCTGTTCCCGAAAAGGCAAACGTCCGGCTCCTTGTCCCACACGGAAGGTGGCAGCCCTGAAAGCTGTTGCTGGTCTTCACCTTCCCCGGGCAGCCTAGTCACAGGCACAACCGCACTGGGAATCTCTGCTTTCCCAAAGACGCAATCTCTCACGGTGCGCATCCTCGGCAGAGCCTGTTCCCGAAAAGGCAAACGTCCGGCTCCTTGTCCCACACGGAAGGTGGCAGCCCTGAAAGCTGTTGCTGGTCTTCACCTTCCCCGGGCAGCCTATTGATAGGCACATCAGGTATTCGGATCTGTGCTTGCCCAGAGAAGGAACAGCTCACGGTGCGCATCCTCGGCAGAGCCTGTTCCCGAAAAGGCAAACGTCCGGCTCCTTGTCCCACACGGAAGGTGGCAGCCCTGAAAGCTGTTGCTGGTCTTCACCTTCCCCGTGCAGCCTAGTCACAGGCACAACCGCACTGGGACTCTCTGCTTTCCCAAAGACGCAATCTCTCACGGTGCGCATCCTCGGCAGAGCCTGTTCCCGAAAAGGCAAACGTCCGGCTCCTTGTCCCACACGGAAGGTGGCAGCCCTGAAAGCTGTTGCTGGTCTTCACTTTCCCCGGGCAGCCTAGTCACAGGCACAACTGCACTGGGACTCTCTGCTTTCCCAAAGACGCAATCTCTCACGGTGCGCATCCTCGGCAGAGCCTGTTCCCGAAAAGGCAAACGTCCGGCTCCTTGTCCCACACGGAAGGTGGCAGCCCTGAAAGCTGTTGCTGGTCTTCACCTTCCCCGTGCAGCCTACTCACAGGCACAACAGGTTTTCGGATCTGTGCTTTCCCAAAGACGCAATCTCTCACGGTGCGCATCCTCGGCAGAGCCTGTTCCCGAAAAGGCAAACGTCATGCTCCTTGTCCCACACGGAAGGTGGCAGCCCTGAAAGCTGTTGCTGGTCTTCACCTTCCCCGGGCAGCCTAGTCACAGGCACAACAGGTTTTCGGATCTGTGCTTGCCCAGAGAAGGAACAGCTCACAGTGCGCATCCTCGGCAGAACCTGTTCCTGAAAAGGCAAACGTCCGGCTCCTTGTCCCACACGGAAGGTGGCAGCCCTGAAAGCTGTTGCTGGTCTTCACCTTCCCCGGGCAGCCTACTGACAGGCACAACAGCTTTTGGGATCTGTGCTTGCCCAGAGAAGGAACAGCTCACAGTGCGCATCCTCGGCAGAGCCTTTTCCCGAAAAGGCAAACGTCCGGCTCCTTGTCCCACACGGAAGGTGGCAGCCCTGAAAGCTGTTGCTGGTCTTCACCTTCCCCGGGCAGCCTAGTCACAGGCACAACAGGTTTTCGGATCTGTGCTTGCCCAGAGAAGGAACAGCTCACGGTGCGCATCCTCGGCAGAGCCTGTTCCCGAAAAGGCAAACGTCCGGCTCCTTGTCCCACACGGAAGGTGGCAGCCCTGAAAGCTGTTGCTGGTCTTCACCTTCCCCGTGCAGCCTAGTCACAGGCACAACCGCACTGGGACTCTCTGCTTTCCCAAAGACGCAATCTCTCACGGTGCGCATCCTCGGCAGAGCCTGTTCCCGAAAAGGCAAACGTCCGGCTCCTTGTCCCACACGGAAGGTGGCAGCCCTGAAAGCTGTTGCTGGTCTTCACCTTCCCCGGGCAGCCTACTCACAGGCACAACCGCACTGGGACTCTCTGCTTTCCCAAAGACGCAATCTCTCACGGTGCGCATCCTCGGCAGAGCCTGTTCCCGAAAAGGCAAACGTCCGGCTCCTTGTCCCACACGGAAGGTGGCAGCCCTGAAAGCTGTTGCTGGTCTTCACCTTCCCCGGGCAGCCTACTCACAGGCACAACCGCACCGGGAATATCTGCTTTCCCAAAGACGCAATCTCTCACGGTGCGCATCATCGGCAGAGCCTGTTCCCGAAAAGGCAAACGTCCGGCTCCTTGTCCCACACGGAAGGTGGCAGCCCTGAAAGCTGTTGCTGGTCTTCACCTTCCCCGGGCAGCCTACTCACAGGCACAAAGCGTTTTGGGATCTGTGCTTTCCCAAAGACGCAATCTCTCACGGTGCGCATCCTCGGCAGAGCCTGTTCCCGAAAAGGCAAACGTCCAGCTCCTTGTCCCACACGGAAGGTGGCAGCCCTGAAAGCTGTTGCTGGTCTTCACCTTCCCCGGGCAGCCTAGTCACAGGCACAACAGGTTTTGGGATCTGTGCTTGCCCAGAGAAGGAACAGCTCACGGTGCGCACCCTCGGCAGAGCCTGTTCCCGAAAAGGCAAACGTCCGGCTCCTTGTCCCACACGGAAGGTGGCAGCCCTGAAAGCTGTTGCTGGTCTTCACCTTCCCCGTGCAGCCTCTTCACAGGCACAACCGCACTGGGAATCTCTGCTTTCTCAAAGACGCAATCTCTCACGGTGCGCATCCTCGGCAGAGCCTGTTCCCGAAAAGGCAAACGTCCGGCTCCTTGTCCCACACGGAAGGTGGCAGCCCTGAAAGCTCTTGCTGGTCTTCACCTTCCCCGGGCAGCCTATTCATAGGCACAACAGGTTTTGGGATCTGTGCTTGCCCAGAGAAGGAACAGCTCACGGTGCGCATCCTCGGCAGAGCCTGTTCCCGAAAAGGCAAACGTCCGGCTCCTTGTCCCACACGGAAGGTGGCAGCCCTGAAAGCTGTTGCTGGTCTTCACCTTCCCCGGGCAGCCTATTCATAGGCACAACAGGTATTCGGATCTGTGCTTGCCCAGAGAAGGAACAGCTCACAGTGCGCATCCTCGGCAGAGCCTGTTCCCGAAAAGGCAAACGTCCGGCTCCTTGTCCCACACGGAAGGTGGCAGCCCTGAAAGCTGTTGCTGGTCTTCACCTTCCCCGGGCAGCCTACTCACAGGCACAACCGCACTGGGACTCTCTGCTTTCCCAAAGACGCAATCTCTCACGGTGCGCATCCTCGGCAGAGCCTGTTCCCGAAAAGGCAAACGTCATGCTCCTTGTCCCACACGGAAGGTGGCAGCCCTGAAAGCTGTTGCTGGTCTTCACCTTCCCCGGGCAGCCTAGTCACAGGCACAACAGGTTTTCGGATCTGTGCTTGCCCAGAGAAGGAACAGCTCACAGTGCGCATCCTCGGCAGAGCCTGTTCCCGAAAAGGCAAACGTCCGGCTCCTTGTCCCACACGGAAGGTGGCAGCCCTGAAAGCTGTTGCTGGTCTTCACCTTCCCCGGGCAGCCTAGTCACAGGCACAAAGCGTTTTGGGATCTGTGCTTTCCCAAAGACGCAATCTCTCACGGTGCGCATCCTCGGCAGAGCCTGTTCCCGAAAAGGCAAACGTCCGGCTCCTTGTCCCACACGGAAGGTGGCAGCCCTGAAAGCTCTTGCTGGTCTTCACCTTCCCCGGGCAGCCTAGTCACAGGCACAACAGGTTTTGGGATCTGTGCTTGCCCAGAGAAGGAACAGCTCACGGTGCGCATCCTCGGCAGAGCCTGTTCCCGAAAAGGCAAACGTCCGGCTCCTTGTCCCACACGGAAGGTGGCAGCCCTGAAAGCTGTTGCTGGTCTTCACCTTCCCCGTTCACCCTAGTCACAGGCACAACCGCACTGGGAATCTCTGCTTTCCCAAAGACGCAATCTCTCACGGTGCGCATCCTCGGCAGAGCCTGTTCCCGAAAAGGCAAACGTCCGGCTCCTTGTCCCACACGGAAGGTGGCAGCCCTGAAAGCTGTTGCTGGTCTTCACCTTCCCCGGGCAGCCTACTCACAGGCACAAAGGGTTTTGGGATCTGTGCTTTCCCAAAGACGCAATCTCTCACGGTGCGCATCCTCGGCAGAGCCTGTTCCCGAAAAGGCAAACGTCCGGCTCCTTGTCCCACACGGAAGGTGGCAGCCCTGAAAGCTGTTGCTGGTCTTCACCTTCCCCGGGCAGCCTACTCACAGGCACAACAGCTTTTGGGATCTGTGCTTGCCCAGAGAAGGAACAGCTCACAGTGCGCATCCTCGGCAGAGCCTGTTCCCGAAAAGGCAAACGTCCGGCTCCTTGTCCCACACGGAAGGTGGCAGCCCTGAAAGCTGTTGCTGGTCTTCACCTTCCCCGGGCAGCCTATTCATAGGCACAACAGGTTTTGGGATCTGTGCTTGCCCAGAGAAGGAACAGCTCACGGTGCGCATCCTCGGCAGAGCCTGTTCCCGAAAAGGCAAACGTCCGGCTCCTTGTCGCACACGGAAGGTGGCAGCCCTGAAAGCTGTTGCTGGTCTTCACCTTCCCCGGGCAGCCTAGTCACAGGCACAAAGCGTTTTGGGATCTGTGCTTTCCCAAAGACGCAATCTCTCACGGTGCGCATCCTCGGCAGAGCCTGTTCCCGAAAAGGCAAACGTCCGGCTCCTTGTCCCACACGGAAGGTGGCAGCCCTGAAAGCTCTTGCTGGTCTTCACCTTCCCCGGGCAGCCTAGTCACAGGCACAACAGGTTTTGGGATCTGTGCTTGCCCAGAGAAGGAACAGCTCACGGTGCGCATCCTCGGCAGAGCCTGTTCCCGAAAAGGCAAACGTCCGGCTCCTTGTCCCACACGGAAGGTGGCAGCCCTGAAAGCTGTTGCTGGTCTTCACCTTCCCCGTTCACCCTAGTCACAGGCACAACCGCACTGGGAATCTCTGCTTTCCCAAAGATGCAATCTCTCACGGTGCGCATCCTCGGCAGAGCCTGTTCCCGAAAAGGCAAACGTCCGGCTCCTTGTCCCACACGGAAGGTGGCAGCCCTGAAAGCTGTTGCTGGTCTTCACCTTCCCCGGGCAGCCTACTCACAGGCACAACCGCACTGGGAATCTCTGCTTTCCCAAAGACGCAATCTCTCACGGTGCGCATCCTCGGCAGAGCCTGTTCCCGAAAAGGCAAACGTCCGGCTCCTTGTCCCACACGGAAGGTGGCAGCCCTGAAAGCTGTTGCTGGTCTTCACCTTCCCCGGGCAGCCTACTCACAGGCACAACAGCTTTTGGGATCTGTGCTTGCCCAGAGAAGGAACAGCTCACAGTGCGCATCCTCGGCAGAGCCTTTTCCCGAAAAGGCAAACGTCCGGCTCCTTGTCCCACACGGAAGGTGGCAGCCCTGAAAGCTGTTGCTGGTCTTCACCTTCCCCGGGCAGCCTAGTCACAGGCACAACAGGTTTTCGGATCTGTGCTTGCCCAGAGAAGGAACAGCTCACGGTGCGCATCCTCGGCAGAGCCTGTTCCCGAAAAGGCAAACATCATGCTCCTTGTCCCACACGGAAGGTGGCAGCCCTGAAAGCTGTTGCTGGTCTTCACCTTCCCCGTGCAGCCTAGTCACAGGCACAACCGCACTGGGACTCTCTGCTTTCCCAAAGACGCAATCTCTCACGGTGCGCATCCTCGGCAGAGCCTGTTCCCGAAAAGGCAAACGTCCGGCTCCTTGTCCCACACGGAAGGTGGCAGCCCTGAAAGCTGTTGCTGGTCTTCACCTTCCCCGGGCAGCCTACTCACAGGCACAACCGCACTGGGACTCTCTGCTTTCCCAAAGACGCAATCTCTCACGGTGCGCATCCTCGGCAGAGCCTGTTCCCGAAAAGGCAAACGTCCGGCTCCTTGTCCCACACGGAAGGTGGCAGCCCTGAAAGCTGTTGCTGGTCTTCACCTTCCCCGGGCAGCCTACTCACAGGCACAACCGCACCGGGAATATCTGCTTTCCCAAAGACGCAATCTCTCACGGTGCGCATCATCGGCAGAGCCTGTTCCCGAAAAGGCAAACGTCCGGCTCCTTGTCCCACACGGAAGGTGGCAGCCCTGAAAGCTGTTGCTGGTCTTCACCTTCCCCGGGCAGCCTACTCACAGGCACAAAGCGTTTTGGGATCTGTGCTTTCCCAAAGACGCAATCTCTCACGGTGCGCATCCTCGGCAGAGCCTGTTCCCGAAAAGGCAAACGTCCAGCTCCTTGTCCCACACGGAAGGTGGCAGCCCTGAAAGCTGTTGCTGGTCTTCACCTTCCCCGGGCAGCCTAGTCACAGGCACAACAGGTTTTGGGATCTGTGCTTGCCCAGAGAAGGAACAGCTCACGGTGCGCACCCTCGGCAGAGCCTGTTCCCGAAAAGGCAAACGTCCGGCTCCTTGTCCCACACGGAAGGTGGCAGCCCTGAAAGCTGTTGCTGGTCTTCACCTTCCCCGTGCAGCCTCTTCACAGGCACAACCGCACTGGGAATCTCTGCTTTCTCAAAGACGCAATCTCTCACGGTGCGCATCCTCGGCAGAGCCTGTTCCCGAAAAGGCAAACGTCCGGCTCCTTGTCCCACACGGAAGGTGGCAGCCCTGAAAGCTCTTGCTGGTCTTCACCTTCCCCGGGCAGCCTATTCATAGGCACAACAGGTTTTGGGATCTGTGCTTGCCCAGAGAAGGAACAGCTCACGGTGCGCATCCTCGGCAGAGCCTGTTCCCGAAAAGGCAAACGTCCGGCTCCTTGTCCCACACGGAAGGTGGCAGCCCTGAAAGCTGTTGCTGGTCTTCACCTTCCCCGGGCAGCCTACTCACAGGCACAACAGGTTTTCGGATCTGTGCTTGCCCAGAGAAGGAACAGCTCACGGTGCACATCCTCGGCAGAGCCTGTTCCCGAAAAGGCAAACGTCCGGCTCCTTGTCCCACACGGAAGGTGGCAGCCCTGAAAGCTGTTGCTGGTCTTCACCTTCCCCGGGCAGCCTAGTCACAGGCACAAAGCGTTTTGGGATCTGTGCTTTCCCAAAGACGCAATCTCTCACGGTGCGCATCCTCGGCAGAGCCTGTTCCCGAAAAGGCAAACGTCCGGCTCCTTGTCCCACACGGAAGGTGGCAGCCCTGAAAGCTCTTGCTGGTCTTCACCTTCCCCGGGCAGCCTATTCATAGGCACAACAGGTTTTGGGATCTGTGCTTGCCCAGAGAAGGAACAGCTCACGGTGCGCATCCTCGGCAGAGCCTGTTCCCGAAAAGGCAAACGTCCGGCTCCTTGTCCCACACGGAAGGTGGCAGCCCTGAAAGCTGTTGCTGGTCTTCACCTTCCCCGGGCAGCCTATTCATAGGCACAACAGGTATTCGGATCTGTGCTTGCCCAGAGAAGGAACAGCTCACAGTGCGCATCCTCGGCAGAGCCTGTTCCCGAAAAGGCAAACGTCCGGCTCCTTGTCCCACACGGAAGGTGGCAGCCCTGAAAGCTGTTGCTGGTCTTCACCTTCCCCGGGCAGCCTACTCACAGGCACAACCGCACTGGGACTCTCTGCTTTCCCAAAGACGCAATCTCTCACGGTGCGCATCCTCGGCAGAGCCTGTTCCCGAAAAGGCAAACGTCATGCTCCTTGTCCCACACGGAAGGTGGCAGCCCTGAAAGCTGTTGCTGGTCTTCACCTTCCCCGGGCAGCCTACTCACAGGCACAACAGGTTTTCGGATCTGTGCTTGCCCAGAGAAGGAACAGCTCACAGTGCGCATCCTCGGCAGAGCCTGTTCCCGAAAAGGCAAACGTCCGGCTCCTTGTCCCACACGGAAGGTGGCAGCCCTGAAAGCTCTTGCTGGTCTTCACCTTCCCCGGGCAGCCTAGTCACAGGCACAACCGCACTGGGAATCTCTGCTTTCCCAAAGATGCAATCTCTCACGGTGCGCATCCTCGGCAGAGCCTGTTCCCGAAAAGGCAAACGTCCGGCTCCTTGTCCCACACGGAAGGTGGCAGCCCTGAAAGCTGTTGCTGGTCTTCACCTTCCCCGTGCAGCCTCTTCACAGGCACAACCGCACTGGGAATCTCTGCTTTCCCAAAGATGCAATCTCTCACGGTGCGCATCCTCGGCAGAGCCTGTTCCCGAAAAGGCAAACGTCCGGCTCCTTGTCCCACACGGAAGGTGGCAGCCCTGAAAGCTGTTGCTGGTCTTCACCTTCCCCGTGCAGCCTGTTCACAGGCACAACCGCACTGGGAATCTCTGCTTTCCCAAAGACGCAATCTCTCACGGTGCGCATCCTCGGCAGAGCCTGTTCCCGAAAAGGCAAACGTCCGGCTCCTTGTCCCACACGGAAGGTGGCAGCCCTGAAAGCTGTTGCTGGTCTTCACCTTCCCCGGGCAGCCTACTCACAGGCACAAAGCGTTTTGGGATCTCTGCTTTCCCAAAGACGCAATCTCTCACGGTGCGCATCCTCGGCAGAGCCTGTTCCCGAAAAGGCAAACGTCCGGCTCCTTGTCCCACACGGAAGGTGGCAGCCCTGAAAGCTGTTGCTGGTCTTCACCTTCCCCGGGCAGCCTACTCACAGGCACAACAGCTTTTGGGATCTGTGCTTGCCCAGAGAAGGAACAGCTCACAGTGCGCATCCTCGGCAGAGCCTGTTCCCGAAAAGGCAAACGTCCGGCTCCTTGTCCCACACGGAAGGTGGCAGCCCTGAAAGCTGTTGCTGGTCTTCACCTTCCCCGGGCAGCCTACTCACAGGCACAACAGGTTTTCGGATCTGTGCTTGCCCAGAGAAGGAACAGCTCACGGTGCGCATCCTCGGCAGAGCCTGTTCCCGAAAAGGCAAACGTCCGGCTCCTTGTCCCACACGGAAGGTGGCAGCCCTGAAAGCTGTTGCTGGTCTTCACCTTCCCCGGGCAGCCTAGTCAAAGGCACAAAGCGTTTTGGGATCTGTGCTTTCCCAAAGACGCAATCTCTCACGGTGCGCATCCTAGGCAGAGCCTGTTCCCGAAAAGGCAAACGTCCGGCTCCTTGTCCCACACGGAAGGTGGCAGCCCTGAAAGCTCTTGCTGGTCTTCACCTTCCCCGGGCAGCCTAGTCACAGGCACAACAGGTTTTGGGATCTGTGCTTGCCCAGAGAAGGAACAGCTCACGGTGCGCATCCTCGGCAGAGCCTGTTCCCGAAAAGGCAAACGTCCGGCTCCTTGTCCCACACGGAAGGTGGCAGCCCTGAAAGCTGTTGCTGGTCTTCACCTTCCCCGGGCAGCCTACTCACAGGCACAACCGCACTGGGACTCTCTGCTTTCCCAAAGACGCAATCTCTCACGGTGTGCATCCTCGGCAGAGCCTGTTCCCGAAAAGGCAAACGTCCGGCTCCTTGTCCCACACGGAAGGTGGCAGCCCTGAAAGCTGTTGCTGGTCTTCACCTTCCCCGGGCAGCCTAGTCACAGGCACAACCGCACTGGGAATCTCTGCTTTCCCAAAGACGCAATCTCTCACGGTGCGCATCCTCGGCAGAGCCTGTTCCCGAAAAGGCAAACGTCCGGCTCCTTGTCCCACACGGAAGGTGGCAGCCCTGAAAGCTGTTGCTGGTCTTCACCTTCCCCGGGCAGCCTACTCACAGGCACAACAGGTTTTCGGATCTGTGCTTTCCCAAAGACGCAATCTCTCACGGTGCGCATCCTCGGCAGAGCCTGTTCCCGAAAAGGCAAACGTCATGCTCCTTGTCCCACACGGAAGGTGGCAGCCCTGAAAGCTGTTGCTGGTCTTCACCTTCCCCGTGCAGCCTACTCACAGGCACAACAGGTTTTGGGATCTGTGCTTGCCCAGAGAAGGAACAGCTCACGGTGCGCATCCTCGGCAGAGCCTGTTCCCGAAAAGGCAAACGTCCGGCTCCTTGTCCCACACGGAAGGTGGCAGCCCTGAAAGCTGTTGCTGGTCTTCACCTTCCCCGGGCAGCCTACTCACAGGCACAACCGCACTGGGACTCTCTGCTTTCCCAAAGACGCAATCTCTCACGGTGCGCATCCTCGGCAGAGCCTGTTCCCGAAAAGGCAAACGTCCGGCTCCTTGTCCCACACGGAAGGTGGCAGCCCTGAAAGCTGTTGCTGGTCTTCACCTTCCCCGTGCAGCCTACTCACAGGCACAACAGGTTTTCGGATCTGTGCTTTCCCAAAGACGCAATCTCTCACGGTGCGCATCCTCGGCAGAGCCTGTTCCCGAAAAGGCAAACGTCATGCTCCTTGTCCCACACGGAAGGTGGCAGCCCTGAAAGCTGTTGCTGGTCTTCACCTTCCCCGGGCAGCCTATTCACAGGCACAACAGGTTTTGGGATCTGTGCTTGCCCAGAGAAGGAACAGCTCACAGTGCGCATCCTCGGCAGAGCCTGTTCCCGAAAAGGCAAACGTCCGGCTCCTTGTCCCACACGGAAGGTGGCAGCCCTGAAAGCTGTTGCTGGTCTTCACCTTCCCCGGGCAGCCTACTCACAGGCAGAACCGCACTGGGACTCTCTGCTTTCCCAAAGACGCAATCTCTCACGGTGCGCATCCTCGGCAGAGCCTGTTCCCGAAAAGGCAAACGTCCGGCTCCTTGTCCCACACGGAAGGTGGCAGCCCTGAAAGCTGTTGCTGGTCTTCACCTTCCCCGGGCAGCCTACTCACAGGCACAACAGGTTTTCGGATCTGTGCTTTCCCAAAGTCGCAATCTCTCACGGTGCGCATCCTCGGCAGAGCCTGTTCCCGAAAAGGCAAACGTCATGCTCCTTGTCCCACACGGAAGGTGGCAGCCCTGAAAGCTGTTGCTGGTCTTCACCTTCCCCGGGCAGCCTAGTCACAGGCACAACAGGTTTTCGGATCTGTGCTTGCCCAGAGAAGGAACAGCTCACAGTGCGCATCCTCGGCAGAGCCTGTTCCCGAAAAGGCAAACGTCCGGCTCCTTGTCCCACACGGAAGGTGGCAGCCCTGAAAGCTGTTGCTGGTCTTCACCTTCCCCGGGCAGCCTAGTCACAGGCACAACAGGTTTTCGGATCTGTGCTTGCCCAGAGAAGGAACAGCTCACAGTGCGCATCCTCGGCAGAGCCTGTTCCCGAAAAGGCAAACGTCCGGCTCCTTGTCCCACACGGAAGGTGGCAGCCCTGAAAGCTGTTGCTGGTCTTCACCTTCCCCGGGCAGCCTACTCACAGGCACAAAGCGTTTTGGGATCTGTGCTTTCCCAAAGACGCAATCTCTCACGGTGCGCATCCTCGGCAGAGCCTGTTCCCGAAAAGGCAAACGTCCGGCTCCTTGTCCCACACGGAAGGTGGCAGCCCTGAAAGCTGTTGCTGGTCTTCACCTTCCCCGGGCAGCCTACTCACAGGCACAACAGGTTTTCGGATCTGTGCTTTCCCAAAGACGCAATCTCTCACGGTGCGCATCCTCGGCAGAGCCTGTTCCCGAAAAGGCAAACGTCCGGCTCCTTGTCCCACACGGAAGGTGGCAGCCCTGAAAGCTGTTGCTGGTCTTCACCTTCCCCGGGCAGCCTAGTCAAAGGCACAAAGCGTTTTGGGATCTGTGCTTTCCCAAAGACGCAATCTCTCACGGTGCGCATCCTCGGCAGAGCCTGTTCCCGAAAAGGCAAACGTCATGCTCCTTGTCCCACACGGAAGGTGGCAGCCCTGAAAGCTGTTGCTGGTCTTCACCTTCCCCGGGCAGCCTACTCACAGGCACAACAGCTTTTGGGATCTGTGCTTGCCCAGAGAAGGAACAGCTCACGGTGCGCATCCTCGGCAGAGCCTGTTCCCGAAAAGGCAAACGTCCGGCTCCTTGTCCCACACGGAAGGTGGCAGCCCTGAAAGCTGTTGCTGGTCTTCACCTTCCCCGGGCAGCCTAGTCACAGGCACAACAGGTTTTGGGATCTGTGCTTGCCCAGAGAAGGAACAGCTCACGGTGCGCATCCTCGGCAGAGCCTGTTCCCGAAAAGGCAAACGTCCGGCTCCTTGTCCCACACGGAAGGTGGCAGCCCTGAAAGCTGTTGCTGGTCTTCACCTTCCCCGGGCAGCCTACTCACAGGCACAACAGGTTTTCGGATCTGTGCTTGCCCAGAGAAGGAACAGCTCACGGTGCGCATCCTCGGCAGAGCCTGTTCCCGAAAAGGCAAACGTCCGGCTCCTTGTCCCACACGGAAGGTGGCAGCCCTGAAAGCTGTTGCTGGTCTTCACCTTCCCCGGGCAGCCTACTCACAGGCACAACAGGTTTTGGGATCTGTGCTTGCCCAGAGAAGGAACAGCTCACGGTGCGCATCCTCGGCAGAGCCTGTTCCCGAAAAGGCAAACGTCCGGCTCCTTGTCCCACACGGAAGGTGGCAGCCCTGAAAGCTGTTGCTGGTCTTCACCTTCCCCGTGCAGCCTCTTCACAGGCACAACCGCACTGGGAATCTCTGCTTTCTCAAAGACGCAATCTCTCACGGTGCGCATCCTCGGCAGAGCCTGTTCCCGAAAAGGCAAACGTCCGGCTCCTTGTCCCACACGGAAGGTGGCAGCCCTGAAAGCTCTTGCTGGTCTTCACCTTCCCCGGGCAGCCTAGTCACAGGCACAACAGGTTTTGGGATCTGTGCTTGCCCAGAGAAGGAACAGCTCAAGGTGCGCACGCTCGGCAGAGCCTGTTCCCGAAAAGGCAAACGTCCGGCTCCTTGTCCCACACGGAAGGTGGCAGCCCTGAAAGCTGTTGCTGGTCTTCACCTTCCCCGGGCAGCCTAGTCACAGGCACAACCGCACTGGGAATCTCTGCTTTCCCAAAGACGCAATCTCTCACGGTGCGCATCCTCGGCAGAGCCTGTTCCCGAAAAGGCAAACGTCCGGCTCCTTGTCCCACACGGAAGGTGGCAGCCCTGAAAGCTGTTGCTGGTCTTCACCTTCCCCGGGCAGCCTAGTCACAGGCACAACAGGTTTTCGGATCTGTGCTTGCCCAGAGAAGGAACAGCTCACAGTGCGCATCCTCGGCAGAGCCTGTTCCCGAAAAGGCAAACGTCCGGCTCCTTGTCCCACACGGAAGGTGGCAGCCCTGAAAGCTGTTGCTGGTCTTCACCTTCCCCGTGCAGCCTAGTCACAGGCACAACCGCACTGGGAATCTCTGCTTTCCCAAAGACGCAATCTCTCACGGTGCGCATCCTCGGCAGAGCCTGTTCCCGAAAAGGCAAACGTCCGGCTCCTTGTCCCACACGGAAGGTGGCAGCCCTGAAAGCTGTTGCTGGTCTTCACCTTCCCCGGGCAGCCTACTCACAGGCACAACAGGTTTTCGGATCTGTGCTTTCCCAAAGACGCAATCTCTCACGGTGCGCATCCTCGGCAGAGCCTGTTCCCGAAAAGGCAAACGTCCGGCTCCTTGTCCCACACGGAAGGTGGCAGCCCTGAAAGCTGTTGCTGGTCTTCACCTTCCCCGGGCAGCCTAGTCACAGGCACAAAGCGTTTTGGGATCTGTGCTTTCCCAAAGACGCAATCTCTCACGGTGCGCATCCTCGGCAGAGCCTGTTCCCGAAAAGGCAAACGTCCGGCTCCTTGTCCCACACGGAAGGTGGCAGCCCTGAAAGCTGTTGCTGGTCTTCACCTTCCCCGGGCAGCCTACTCACAGGCACAAAGCGTTTTGGGATCTGTGCTTGCCCAGAGAAGGAACAGCTCACGGTGCGCATCCTCGGCAGAGCCTGTTCCCGAAAAGGCAAACGTCCGGCTCCTTGTCCCACACGGAAGGTGGCAGCCCTGAAAGCTCTTGCTGGTCTTCACCTTCCCCGGGCAGCCTAGTCACAGGCACAACAGGTTTTGGGATCTGTGCTTGCCCAGAGAAGGAACAGCTCACGGTGCGCATCCTCGGCAGAGCCTGTTCCCGAAAAGGCAAACGTCCGGCTCCTTGTCCCACACGGAAGGTGGCAGCCCTGAAAGCTGTTGCTGGTCTTCACCTTCCCCGGGCAGCCTACTCACAGGCACAAAGCGTTTTGGGATCTGTGCTTGCCCAGAGAAGGAACAGCTCACGGTGCGCATCCTCGGCAGAGCCTGTTCCCGAAAAGGCAAACGTCCGGCTCCTTGTCCCACACGGAAGGTGGCAGCCCTGAAAGCTGTTGCTGGTCTTCACCTTCCCCGTGCACCCTAGTCACAGGCACAACCGCACTGGGAATCTCTGCTTTCCCAAAGATGCAATCTCTCACGGTGCGCATCCTCGGCAGAGCCTGTTCCCGAAAAGGCAAACGTCCGGCTCCTTGTCCCACACGGAAGGTGGCAGCCCTGAAAGCTGTTGCTGGTCTTCACCTTCCCCGTGCAGCCTATTCATAGGCACAACAGGTTTTGGGATCTGTGCTTGCCCAGAGAAGGAACAGCTCACGGTGCGCATCCTCGGCAGAGCCTGTTCCCGAAAAGGCAAACGTCCGGCTCCTTGTCCCACACGGAAGGTGGCAGCCCTGAAAGCTGTTGCTGGTCTTCACCTTCCCCGTGCAGCCTAGTCACAGGCACAACTGCACTGGGACTCTCTGCTTTCCCAAAGACGCAATCTCTCACGGTGCGCATCCTCGGCAGAGCCTGTTCCCGAAAAGGCAAACGTCCGGCTCCTTGTCCCACACGGAAGGTGGCAGCCCTGAAAGCTCTTGCTGGTCTTCACCTTCCCCGGGCAGCCTACTCACAGGCACAACAGGTTTTCGGATCTGTGCTTTCCCAAAGACGCAATCTCTCATGGTGCGCATCCTCGGCAGAGCCTGTTCCCGAAAAGGCAAACGTCATGCTCCTTGTCCCACACGGAAGGTGGCAGCCCTGAAAGCTGTTGCTGGTCTTCACCTTCCCCGGGCAGCCTACTCACAGGCACAACAGGTTTTCGGATCTGTGCTTGCCCAGAGAAGGAACAGCTCACAGTGCGCATCCTCGGCAGAGCCTGTTCCCGAAAAGGCAAACGTCCGGCTCCTTGTCCCACACGGAAGGTGGCAGCCCTGAAAGCTGTTGCTGGTCTTCACCTTCCCCGGGCAGCCTACTCACAGGCAGAACCGCACTGGGAATCTCTGCTTTCCCAAAGACGCGATCTCTCACGGTGCGCATCCTCGGCAGAGCCTGTTCCCGAAAAGGCAAACGTCCGGCTCCTTGTCCCACACGGAAGGTGGCAGCCCTGAAAGCTGTTGCTGGTCTTCACCTTCCCCGTGCAGCCTACTCACAGGCACAACAGGTTTTCGGATCTGTGCTTTCCCAAAGTCGCAATCTCTCACGGTGCGCATCCTCGGCAGAGCCTGTTCCCGAAAAGGCAAACGTCCGGCTCCTTGTCCCACACGGAAGGTGGCAGCCCTGAAAGCTGTTGCTGGTCTTCACCTTCCCCGGGCAGCCTAGTCACAGGCACAACAGGTTTTCGGATCTGTGCTTGCCCAGAGAAGGAACAGCTCACGGTGCGCATCCTCGACAGAGCCTGTTCCCGAAAAGGCAAACGTCCGGCTCCTTGTCCCACACGGAAGGTGGCAGCCCTAAAAGCTGTTGCTGGTCTTCACCTTCCCCGGGCAGCCTAGTCACAGGCACAACCGCACTGGGAATCTCTGCTTTCCCAAAGATGCAATCTCTCACGGTGCGCATCCTCGGCAGAGCCTGGTCCCGAAAAGGCAAACGTCCGGCTCCTTGTCCCACACGGAAGGTGGCAGCCCTGAAAGCTGTTGCTGGTCTTCACCTTCCCCCGGCAGCCTAGTCACAGGCACAACCGCACTGGGAATCTCTGCTTTCCCAAAGACGCAATCTCTCACGGTGCGCATCCTCGGCAGAGCCTGTTCCCGAAAAGGCAAACGTCCGGCTCCTTGTCCCACACGGAAGGTGGCAGCCCTGAAAGCTGTTGCTGGTCTTCACCTTCCCCGGGCAGCCTACTCACAGGCACAACCGCACTGGGAATCTCTGCTTTCCCAAAGACGCAATCTCTCACGGTGCGCATCCTCGGCAGAGCCTGTTCCCGAAAAGGCAAACGTCCGGCTCCTTGTCCCACACGGAAGGTGGCAGCCCTGAAAGCTGTTGCTGGTCTTCACCTTCCCCGGGCAGCCTAGTCACAGGCACAACCGCACTGGGAATCTCTGCTTTCCCAAAGACGCAATCTCTCACGGTGCGCATCCTCGGCAGAGCCTGTTCCCGAAAAGGCAAACGTCCGGCTCCTTGTCCCACACGGAAGGTGGCAGCCCTGAAAGCTGTTGCTGGTCTTCACCTTCCCCGGGCAGCCTACTCACAGGCACAACAGCTTTTGGGATCTGTGCTTGCCCAGAGAAGGAACAGCTCACGGTGCGCATCCTCGGCAGAGCCTGTTCCCGAAAAGGCAAACGTCCGGCTCCTTGTCCCACACGGAAGGTGGCAGCCCTGAAAGCTGTTGCTGGTCTTCACCTTCCCCTGGCAGCCTAGTCACAGGCACAACAAGTTTTGGGATCTGTGCTTGCCCAGAGAAGGAACAGCTCACGGTGCGCATCCTCGGCAGAGCCTGTTCCCGAAAAGGCAAACGTCCGGCTCCTTGTCCCACACGGAAGGTGGCAGCCCTGAAAGCTGTTGCTGGTCTTCACCTTCCCCGGGCAGCCTACTCACAGGCACAACAGGTTTTCGGATCTGTGCTTGCCCAGAGAAGGAACAGCTCACGGTGCGCATCCTCGGCAGAGCCTGTTCCCGAAAAGGCAAACGTCCGGCTCCTTGTCCCACACGGAAGGTGGCAGCCCTGAAAGCTGTTGCTGGTCTTCACCTTCCCCGGGCAGCCTACTCACAGGCACAACAGGTTTTCGGATCTGTGCTTGCCCAGAGAAGGAACAGCTCACGGTGCGCATCCTCGGCAGAGCCTGTTCCCGAAAAGGCAAACGTCCGGCTCCTTGTCCCACACGGAAGGTGGCAGCCCTGAAAGCTCTTGCTGGTCTTCACCTTCCCCGGGCAGCCTACTCACAGGCACAACCGCACTGGGAATCTCTGCTTTCCCAAAGATGCAATCTCTCACGGTGCGCATCCTCGGCAGAGCCTGTTCCCGAAAAGGCAAACGTCCGGCTCCTTGTCCCACACGGAAGGTGGCAGCCCTGAAAGCTGTTGCTGGTCTTCACCTTCCCCGGGCAGCCTATTCATAGGCACAACAGGTATTCGGATCTGTGCTTGCCCAGAGAAGGAACAGCTCACGGTGCGCATCCTCGGCAGAGCCTGTTCCCGAAAAGGCAAACGTCCGGCTCCTTGTCCCACACGGAAGGTGGCAGCCCTGAAAGCTGTTGCTGGTCTTCACCTTCCCCGTGCAGCCTAGTCACAGGCACAACCGCACTGGGAATCTCTGCTTTCCCAAAGACGCAATCTCTCACGGTGCGCATCCTCGGCAGAGCCTGTTCCCGAAAAGGCAAACGTCCGGCTCCTTGTCCCACACGGAAGGTGGCAGCCCTGAAAGCTGTTGCTGGTCTTCACCTTCCCCGGGCAGCCTACTCACAGGCACAAAGCGTTTTGGGATCTGTGCTTTCCCAAAGACGCAATCTCTCACGGTGCGCATCCTCGGCAGAGCCTGTTCCCGAAAAGGCAAACGTCCGGCTCCTTGTCCCACACGGAAGGTGGCAGCCCTGAAAGCTGTTGCTGGTCTTCACCTTCCCCGGGCAGCCTAGTCACAGGCACAACAGGTTTTGGGATCTGTGCTTGCCCAGAGAAGGAACAGCTCACGGTGCGCACCCTCGGCAGAGCCTGTTCCCGAAAAGGCAAACGTCCGGCTCCTTGTCCCACACGGAAGGTGGCAGCCCTGAAAGCTGTTGCTGGTCTTCACCTTCCCCGTGCAGCCTCTTCACAGGCACAACCGCACTGGGAATCTCTGCTTTCTCAAAGACGCAATCTCTCACTGTGCGCATCCTCGGCAGAGACTGTTCCCGAAAAGGCAAACGTCCGGCTCCTTGTCCCACACGGAAGGTGGCAGCCCTGAAAGCTGTTGCTGGTCTTCACCTTCCCCGGGCAGCCTACTCACAGGCACAAAGCGTTTTGGGATCTGTGCTTTCCCAAAGACGCAATCTCTCACGGTGCGCATCCTCGGCAGAGCCTGTTCCCGAAAAGGCAAACGTCCGGCTCCTTGTCCCACACGGAAGGTGGCAGCCCTGAAAGCTGTTGCTGGTCTTCACCTTCCCCGGGCAGCCTACTCACAGGCACAACAGCTTTTGGGATCTGTGCTTGCCCAGAGAAGGAACAGCTCACGGTGCGCATCCTCGGCAGAGCCTGTTCCCGAAAAGGCAAACGTCCGGCTCCTTGTCCCACACGGAAGGTGGCAGCCCTGAAAGCTGTTGCTGGTCTTCACCTTCCCCGGGCAGCCTAGTCACAGGCACAACAGGTTTTGGGATCTGTGCTTTCCCAGAGAAGGAACAGCTCACGGTGCGCATCCTCGGCAGAGCCTGTTCCCGAAAAGGCAAACGTCCGGCTCCTTGTCCCACACGGAAGGTGGCAGCCCTGAAAGCTGTTGCTGGTCTTCACCTTCCCCGGGCAGCCTAGTCACAGGCACAACAGGTTTTGGGATCTGTGCTTGCCCAGAGAAGGAACAGCTCACGGTGCGCATCCTCGGCAGAGCCTGTTCCCGAAAAGGCAAACGTCCGGCTCCTTGTCCCACACGGAAGGTGGCAGCCCTGAAAGCTCTTGCTGGTCTTCACCTTCCCCGGGCAGCCTAGTCACAGGCACAACCGCACTGGGAATCTCTGCTTTCCCAAAGACGCAATCTCTCACGGTGCGCATCCTCGGCAGAGCCTGTTCCCGAAAAGGCAAACATCCGGCTCCTTGTCCCACACGGAAGGTGGCAGCCCTGAAAGCTGTTGCTGGTCTTCACCTTCCCCGGGCAGCCTATTCATAGGCACAACAGGTATTCGGATCTGTGCTTGCCCAGAGAAGGAACAGCTCACGGTGCGCACCCTCGGCAGAGCCTGTTCCCGAAAAGGCAAACGTCCGGCTCCTTGTCCCACACGGAAGGTGGCAGCCCTGAAAGCTGTTGCTGGTCTTCACCTTCCCCGGGCAGCCTACTCACAGGCACAAAGCGTTTTGGGATCTGTGCTTTCCCAAAGACGCAATCTCTCACGGTGCGCATCCTCGGCAGAGCCTGTTCCCGAAAAGGCAAACGTCCGGCTCCTTGTCCCACACGGAAGGTGGCAGCCCTGAAAGCTGTTGCTGGTCTTCACCTTCCCCGGGCAGCCTAGTCACAGGCACAACAGGTTTTCGGATCTGTGCTTGCCCAGAGAAGGAACAGCTCACGGTGCGCACCCTCGGCAGAGCCTGTTCCCGAAAAGGCAAACGTCATGCTCCTTGTCCCACACGGAAGGTGGCAGCCCTGAAAGCTGTTGCTGGTCTTCACCTTCCCCGTGCAGCCTCTTCACAGGCACAACCGCACTGGGAATCTCTGCTTTCTCAAAGACGCAATCTCTCACGGTGCGCATCCTCGGCAGAGCCTGTTCCCGAAAAGGCAAACGTCCGGCTCCTTGTCCCACACGGAAGGTGGCAGCCCTGAAAGCTCTTGCTGGTCTTCACCTTCCCCGGGCAGCCTACTCACAGGCACAACAGGTTTTGGGATCTGTGCTTGCCCAGAGAAGGAACAGCTCACGGTGCGCACGCTCGGCAGAGCCTGTTCCCGAAAAGGCAAACGTCCGGCTCCTTGTCCCACACGGAAGGTGGCAGCCCTGAAAGCTGTTGCTGGTCTTCACCTTCCCCGTGCAGCCTGTTCACAGGCACAACCGCACTGGGAATCTCTGCTTTCCCAAAGACGCAATCTCTCACGGTGCGCATCCTCGGCAGAGCCTGTTCCCAAAAAGGCAAACGTCCGGCTCCTTGTCCCACACGGAAGGTGGCAGCCCTGAAAGCTGTTGCTGGTCTTCACCTTCCCCGGGCAGCCTACTCACAGGCACAACAGGTTTTCGGATCTGTGCTTTCCCAAAGTCGCAATCTCTCACGGTGCGCATCCTCGGCAGAGCCTGTTCCCGAAAAGGCAAACGTCCGGCTCCTTGTCCCACACGGAAGGTGGCAGCCCTGAAAGCTGTTGCTGGTCTTCACCTTCCCCGGGCAGCCTAGTCACAGGCACAACAGGTTTTGGGATCTGTGCTTGCCCAGAGAAGGAACAGCTCACGGTGCGCATCCTCGGCAGAGCCTGTTCCCGAAAAGGCAAACGTCCGGCTCCTTGTCCCACACGGAAGGTGGCAGCCCTGAAAGCTGTTGCTGGTCTTCACCTTCCCCGTGCAGCCTAGTCACAGGCACAACCGCACTGGGAATCTCTGCTTTCCCAAAGACGCAATCTCTCACGGTACGCATCCTCGGCAGAGCCTGTTCCCGAAAAGGCAAACGTCCGGCTCCTTGTCCCACACGGAAGGTGGCAGCCCTGAAAGCTCTTGCTGGTCTTCACCTTCCCCGTGCAGCCTACTCACAGGCACAACAGGTTTTCGGATCTGTGCTTTCCCAAAGACGCAATCTCTCACGGTGCGCATCCTCGGCAGAGCCTGTTCCCGAAAAGGCAAACGTCATGCTCCTTGTCCCACACGGAAGGTGGCAGCCCTGAAAGCTGTTGCTGGTCTTCACCTTCCCCGGGCAGCCTATTCACAGGCACAACAGGTTTTGGGATCTGTGCTTGCCCAGAGAAGGAACAGCTCACAGTGCGCATCCTCGGCAGAGCCTGTTCCCGAAAAGGCAAACGTCCGGCTCCTTGTCCCACACGGAAGGTGGCAGCCCTGAAAGCTGTTGCTGGTCTTCACCTTCCCCGGGCAGCCTAGTCACAGGCACAACCGCACTGGGAATCTCTGCTTTCCCAAAGATGCAATCTCTCACGGTGCGCATCCTCGGCAGAGCCTGTTCCCGAAAAGGCAAACGTCCGGCTCCTTGTCCCACACGGAAGGTGGCAGCCCTGAAAGCTGTTGCTGGTCTTCACCTTCCCCGGGCAGCCTAGTCACAGGCACAACCGCACTGGGAATCTCTGCTTTCCCAAAGACGCAATCTCTCACGGTGCGCATCCTCGGCAGAGCCTGTTCCCGAAAAGGCAAACGTCCGGCTCCTTGTCCCACACGGAAGGTGGCAGCCCTGAAAGCTCTTGCTGGTCTTCACCTTCCCCGGGCAGCCTCTTCACAGGCACAACCGCACTGGGAATCTCTGCTTTCCCAAAGACGCAATCTCTCACGGTGCGCATCCTCGGCAGAGCCTGTTCCCGAAAAGGCAAACGTCCGGCTCCTTGTCCCACACGGAAGGTGGCAGCCCTGAAAGCTGTTGCTGGTCTTCACCTTCCCCGGGCAGCCTACTCACAGGCACAAAGCGTTTTGGGATCTGTGCTTTCCCAAAGACGCAATCTCTCACGGTGCGCATCCTCGGCAGAGCCTGTTCCCGAAAAGGCAAACGTCCGGCTCCTTGTCCCACACGGAAGGTGGCAGCCCTGAAAGCTGTTGCTGGTCTTCACCTTCCCCGGGCAGCCTACTCACAGGCACAACAGGTTTTGGGATCTGTGCTTGCCCAGAGAAGGAACAGCTCACGGTGCGCATCCTCGGCAGAGCCTGTTCCCGAAAAGGCAAACGTCCGGCTCCTTGTCCCACACGGAAGGTGGCAGCCCTGAAAGCTGTTGCTGGTCTTCACCTTCCCCGGGCAGCCTACTCACAGGCACAACAGCTTTTGGGATCTGTGCTTGCCCAGAGAAGGAACAGCTCACGGTGCGCATCCTCGGCAGAGCCTGTTCCCGAAAAGGCAAACGTCCGGCTCCTTGTCCCACACGGAAGGTGGCAGCCCTGAAAGCTCTTGCTGGTCTTCACCTTCCCCGGGCAGCCTACTCACAGGCACAACAGGTTTTGGGATCTGTGCTTGCCCAGAGAAGGAACAGCTCACGGTGCGCATCCTCGGCAGAGCCTGTTCCCGAAAAGGCAAACGTCCGGCTCCTTGTCCCACACGGAAGGTGGCAGCCCTGAAAGCTGTTGCTGGTCTTCACCTTCCCCGGGCAGCCTAGTCACAGGCACAACCGCACTGGGAATCTCTGCTTTCCCAAAGATGCAATCTCTCACGGTGCGCATCCTCGGCAGAGCCTGTTCCCGAAAAGGCAAACGTCCGGCTCCTTGTCCCACACGGAAGGTGGCAGCCCTGAAAGCTGTTGCTGGTCTTCACCTTCCCCGGGCAGCCTATTCATAGGCACAACAGGTATTCGGATCTGTGCTTGCCCAGAGAAGGAACAGCTCACGGTGCGCATCCTCGGCAGAGCCTGTTCCCGAAAAGGCAAACGTCCGGCTCCTTGTCCCACACGGAAGGTGGCAGCCCTGAAAGCTGTTGCTGGTCTTCACCTTCCCCGTGCAGCCTAGTCACAGGCACAACCGCACTGGGAATCTCTGCTTTCCCAAAGACGCAATCTCTCACGGTGCGCATCCTCGGCAGAGCCTGTTCCCGAAAAGGCAAACGTCCGGCTCCTTGTCCCACACGGAAGGTGGCAGCCCTGAAAGCTGTTGCTGGTCTTCACCTTCCCCGGGCAGCCTAGTCACAGGCACAACAGGTTTTGGGATCTGTGCTTTCCCAAAGACGCAATCTCTCACGGTGCGCATCCTCGGCAGAGCCTGTTCCCGAAAAGGCAAACGTCCGGCTCCTTGTCCCACACGGAAGGTGGCAGCCCTGAAAGCTGTTGCTGGTCTTCACCTTCCCCGGGCGGCCTAGTCACAGGCACAACAGGTTTTCGGATCTGTGCTTGCCCAGAGAAGGAACAGCTCACGGTGCGCACGCTCGGCAGAGCCTGTTCCCGAAAAGGCAAACGTCCGGCTCCTTGTCCCACACGGAAGGTGGCAGCCCTGAAAGCTGTTGCTGGTCTTCACCTTCCCCGTGCAGCCTCTTCACAGGCACAACCGCACTGGGAATCTCTGCTTTCTCAAAGACGCAATCTCTCACGGTGCGCATCCTCGGCAGAGCCTGTTCCCGAAAAGGCAAACGTCCGGCTCCTTGTCCCACACGGAAGGTGGCAGCCCTGAAAGCTGTTGCTGGTCTTCACCTTCCCCGGGCAGCCTAGTCACAGGCACAACAGGTTTTGGGATCTGTGCTTGCCCAGAGAAGGAACAGCTCACGGTGCGCATCCACGGCAGAGCCTGTTCCCGAAAAGGCAAACGTCCGGCTCCTTGTCCCACACGGAAGGTGGCAGCCCTGAAAGCTGTTGCTGGTCTTCACCTTCCCCGGGCAGCCTACTCACAGGCACAACCGCACTGGGAATCTCTGCTTTCCCAAAGACGCAATCTCTCACGGTGCGCATCCTCGGCAGAGCCTGTTCCCGAAAAGGCAAACGTCCGGCTCCTTGTCCCACACGGAAGGTGGCAGCCCTGAAAGCTGTTGCTGGTCTTCACCTTCCCCGTGCAGCCTACTCACAGGCACAACAGGTTTTCGGATCTGTGCTTTCCCAAAGACGCAATCTCTCACGGTGCGCATCCTCGGCAGAGCCTGTTCCCGAAAAGGCAAACGTCCGGCTCCTTGTCCCACACGGAAGGTGGCAGCCCTGAAAGCTGTTGCTGGTCTTCACCTTCCCCGGGCAGCCTAGTCACAGGCACAACAGGTTTTGGGATCTGTGCTTGCCCAGAGAAGGAACAGCTCACAGTGCGCATCCTCGGCAGAGCCTGTTCCCGAAAAGGCAAACGTCCGGCTCCTTGTCCCACACGGAAGGTGGCAGCCCTGAAAGCTGTTGCTGCTCTTCACCTTCCCCGGGCAGCCTAGTCACAGGCACAACCGCACTGGGAATCTCTGCTTTCCCAAAGATGCAATCTCTCACGGTGCGCATCCTCGGCAGAGCCTGTTCCCGAAAAGGCAAACGTCCGGCTCCTTGTCCCACACGGAAGGTGGCAGCCCTGAAAGCTGTTGCTGGTCTTCACCTTCCCCGGGCAGCCTAGTCACAGGCACAACCGCACTGGGAATCTCTGCTTTCCCAAAGACGCAATCTCTCACGGTGCGCATCCTCGGCAGAGCCTGTTCCCGAAAAGGCAAACGTCCGGCTCCTTGTCCCACACGGAAGGTGGCAGCCCTGAAAGCTGTTGCTGGTCTTCACCTTCCCCGGGCAGCCTCTTCACAGGCACAACCGCACTGGGAATCTCTGCTTTCCCAAAGACGCAATCTCTCACGGTGCGCATCCTCGGCAGAGCCTGTTCCCGAAAAAGCAAACGTCCGGCTCCTTGTCCCACACGGAAGGTGGCAGCCCTGAAAGCTGTTGCTGGTCTTCACCTTCCCCGGGCAGCCTACTCACAGGCACAAAGCGTTTTGGGATCTGTGCTTTCCCAAAGACGCAATCTCTCACGGTGCGCATCCTCGGCAGAGCCTGTTCCCGAAAAGGCAAACGTCCGGCTCCTTGTCCCACACGGAAGGTGGCAGCCCTGAAAGCTGTTGCTGGTCTTCACCTTCCCCGGGCAGCCTACTCACAGGCACAACAGCTTTTGGGATCTGTGCTTGCCCAGAGAAGGAACAGCTCACGGTGCGCATCCTCGGCAGAGCCTGTTCCCGAAAAGGCAAACGTCCGGCTCCTTGTCCCACACGGAAGGTGGCAGCCCTGAAAGCTGTTGCTGGTCTTCACCTTCCCCGGGCAGCCTAGTCACAGGCACAACAGGTTTTCGGATCTGTGCTTTCCCAAAGACGCAATCTCTCACAGTGCGCATCCTCGGCAGAGCCTGTTCCCGAAAAGGCAAACGTCCGGCTCCTTGTCCCACACGGAAGGTGGCAGCCCTGAAAGCTGTTGCTGGTCTTCACCTTCCCCGGGCAGCCTACTCACAGGCACAACAGGTTTTCGGATCTGTGCTTGCCCAGAGAAGGAACAGCTCACGGTGCGCATCCTCGGCAGAGCCTGTTCCCGAAAAGGCAAACGTCATGCTCCTTGTCCCACACGGAAGGTGGCAGCCCTGAAAGCTCTTGCTGGTCTTCACCTTCCCCGTGCAGCCTAGTCACAGGCACAACCGCACTGGGAATCTCTGCTTTCCCAAAGACGCAATCTCTCACGGTGCGCATCCTCGGCAGAGCCTGTTCCCGAAAAGGCAAACGTCCGGCTCCTTGTCCCACACGGAAGGTGGCAGCCCTGAAAGCTGTTGCTGGTCTTCACCTTCCCCGGGCAGCCTAGTCACAGGCACAACAGGTTTTGGGATCTGTGCTTTCCCAAAGACGCAATCTCTCACGGTGCGCATCCTCGGCAGAGCCTGTTCCCGAAAAGGCAAACGTCCGGCTCCTTGTCCCACACGGAAGGTGGCAGCCCTGAAAGCTGTTGCTGGTCTTCACCTTCCCCGGGCGGCCTAGTCACAGGCACAACAGGTTTTCGGATCTGTGCTTGCCCAGAGAAGGAACAGCTCACGGTGCGCACGCTCGGCAGAGCCTGTTCCCGAAAAGGCAAACGTCCGGCTCCTTGTCCCACACGGAAGGTGGCAGCCCTGAAAGCTGTTGCTGGTCTTCACCTTCCCCGTGCAGCCTCTTCACAGGCACAACCGCACTGGGAATCTCTGCTTTCTCAAAGACGCAATCTCTCACGGTGCGCATCCTCGGCAGAGCCTGTTCCCGAAAAGGCAAACGTCCGGCTCCTTGTCCCACACGGAAGGTGGCAGCCCTGAAAGCTGTTGCTGGTCTTCACCTTCCCCGGGCAGCCTAGTCACAGGCACAACAGGTTTTGGGATCTGTGCTTGCCCAGAGAAGGAACAGCTCACGGTGCGCATCCACGGCAGAGCCTGTTCCCGAAAAGGCAAACGTCCGGCTCCTTGTCCCACACGGAAGGTGGCAGCCCTGAAAGCTGTTGCTGGTCTTCACCTTCCCCGGGCAGCCTACTCACAGGCACAACCGCACTGGGAATCTCTGCTTTCCCAAAGACGCAATCTCTCACGGTGCGCATCCTCGGCAGAGCCTGTTCCCGAAAAGGCAAACGTCCGGCTCCTTGTCCCACACGGAAGGTGGCAGCCCTGAAAGCTGTTGCTGGTCTTCACCTTCCCCGTGCAGCCTACTCACAGGCACAACAGGTTTTCGGATCTGTGCTTTCCCAAAGACGCAATCTCTCACGGTGCGCATCCTCGGCAGAGCCTGTTCCCGAAAAGGCAAACGTCCGGCTCCTTGTCCCACACGGAAGGTGGCAGCCCTGAAAGCTGTTGCTGGTCTTCACCTTCCCCGGGCAGCCTAGTCACAGGCACAACAGGTTTTGGGATCTGTGCTTGCCCAGAGAAGGAACAGCTCACAGTGCGCATCCTCGGCAGAGCCTGTTCCCGAAAAGGCAAACGTCCGGCTCCTTGTCCCACACGGAAGGTGGCAGCCCTGAAAGCTGTTGCTGCTCTTCACCTTCCCCGGGCAGCCTAGTCACAGGCACAACCGCACTGGGAATCTCTGCTTTCCCAAAGATGCAATCTCTCACGGTGCGCATCCTCGGCAGAGCCTGTTCCCGAAAAGGCAAACGTCCGGCTCCTTGTCCCACACGGAAGGTGGCAGCCCTGAAAGCTGTTGCTGGTCTTCACCTTCCCCGTGCAGCCTAGTCACAGGCACAACCGCACTGGGAATCTCTGCTTTCCCAAAGACGCAATCTCTCACGGTGCGCATCCTCGGCAGAGCCTGTTCCCGAAAAGGCAAACGTCCGGCTCCTTGTCCCACACGGAAGGTGGCAGCCCTGAAAGCTGTTGCTGGTCTTCACCTTCCCCGGGCAGCCTCTTCACAGGCACAACCGCACTGGGAATCTCTGCTTTCCCAAAGACGCAATCTCTCACGGTGCGCATCCTCGGCAGAGCCTGTTCCCGAAAAAGCAAACGTCCGGCTCCTTGTCCCACACGGAAGGTGGCAGCCCTGAAAGCTGTTGCTGGTCTTCACCTTCCCCGGGCAGCCTACTCACAGGCACAAAGCGTTTTGGGATCTGTGCTTTCCCAAAGACGCAATCTCTCACGGTGCGCATCCTCGGCAGAGCCTGTTCCCGAAAAGGCAAACGTCCGGCTCCTTGTCCCACACGGAAGGTGGCAGCCCTGAAAGCTGTTGCTGGTCTTCACCTTCCCCGGGCAGCCTACTCACAGGCACAACAGCTTTTGGGATCTGTGCTTGCCCAGAGAAGGAACAGCTCACGGTGCGCATCCTCGGCAGAGCCTGTTCCCGAAAAGGCAAACGTCCGGCTCCTTGTCCCACACGGAAGGTGGCAGCCCTGAAAGCTGTTGCTGGTCTTCACCTTCCCCGGGCAGCCTAGTCACAGGCACAACAGGTTTTCGGATCTGTGCTTTCCCAAAGACGCAATCTCTCACAGTGCGCATCCTCGGCAGAGCCTGTTCCCGAAAAGGCAAACGTCCGGCTCCTTGTCCCACACGGAAGGTGGCAGCCCTGAAAGCTGTTGCTGGTCTTCACCTTCCCCGGGCAGCCTACTCACAGGCACAACAGGTTTTCGGATCTGTGCTTGCCCAGAGAAGGAACAGCTCACGGTGCGCATCCTCGGCAGAGCCTGTTCCCGAAAAGGCAAACGTCATGCTCCTTGTCCCACACGGAAGGTGGCAGCCCTGAAAGCTCTTGCTGGTCTTCACCTTCCCCGGGCAGCCTAGTCACAGGCACAACAGGTTTTGGGATCTGTGCTTGCCCAGAGAAGGAACAGCTCACGGTGCGCATCCTCGGCAGAGCCTGTTCCCGAAAAGGCAAACGTCCGGCTCCTTGTCCCACACGGAAGGTGGCAGCCCTGAAAGCTGTTGCTGGTCTTCACCTTCCCCGGGCAGCCTATTCATAGGCACAACAGGTATTCGGATCTGTGCTTGCCCAGAGAAGGAACAGCTCACGGTGCGCATCCTCGGCAGAGCCTGTTCCCGAAAAGGCAAACGTCCGGCTCCTTGTCCCACACGGAAGGTGGCAGCCCTGAAAGCTGTTGCTGGTCTTCACCTTCCCCGTGCAGCCTAGTCACAGGCACAACCGCACTGGGAATCTCTGCTTTCCCAAAGACGCAATCTCTCACGGTGCGCATCATCGGCAGAGCCTGTTCCCGAAAAGGCAAACGTCCGGCTCCTTGTCCCACACGGAAGGTGGCAGCCCTGAAAGCTGTTGCTGGTCTTCACCTTCCCCGGGCAGCCTACTCACAGGCACAAAGCGTTTTGGGATCTGTGCTTTCCCAAAGACGCAATCTCTCACGGTGCGCATCCTCGGCAGAGCCTGTTCCCGAAAAGGCAAACGTCCGGCTCCTTGTCCCACACGGAAGGTGGCAGCCCTGAAAGCTGTTGCTGGTCTTCACCTTCCCCGGGCAGCCTAGTCACAGGCACAACCGCACTGGGAATCTCTGCTTTCCCAAAGACGCAATCTCTCACGGTGCGCATCCTCGGCAGAGCCTGTTCCCGAAAAGGCAAACGTCCGGCTCCTTGTCCCACACGGAAGGTGGCAGCCCTGAAAGCTGTTGCTGGTCTTCACCTTCCCCGGGCAGCCTACTCACAGGCACAACAGGTTTTCGGATCTGTGCTTTCCCAAAGTCGCAATCTCTCACGGTGCGCATCCTCGGCAGAGCCTGTTCCCGAAAAGGCAAACGTCATGCTCCTTGTCCCACACGGAAGGTGGCAGCCCTGAAAGCTGTTGCTGGTCTTCACCTTCCCCGGGCAGCCTAGTCACAGGCACAATCGCACTGGGACTCTCTGCTTTCCCAAAGACGCAATCTCTCACGGTGCGCATCCTCGGCAGAGCCTGTTCCCGAAAAGGCAAACGTCCGGCTCCTTGTCCCACACGGAAGGTGGCAGCCCTGAAAGCTGTTGCTGGTCTTCACCTTCCCCGGGCAGCCTACTCACAGGCACAACAGGTTTTCGGATCTGTGCTTTCCCAAAGACGCAATCTCTCACGGTGCGCATCCTCGGCAGAGCCTGTTCCCGAAAAGGCAAACGTCATGCTCCTTGTCCCACACGGAAGGTGGCAGCCCTGAAAGCTGTTGCTGGTCTTCACCTTCCCCGGGCAGCCTATTCACAGGCACAACAGGTTTTGGGATCTGTGCTTGCCCAGAGAAGGAACAGCTCACGGTGCGCATCCTCGGCAGAGCCTGTTCCCGAAAAGGCAAACGTCCGGCTCCTTGTCCCACACGGAAGGTGGCAGCCCTGAAAGCTGTTGCTGGTCTTCACCTTCCCCGTGCAGCCTCTTCACAGGCACAAACGCACTGGGAATCTCTGCTTTCCCAAAGACGCAATCTCTCACGGTGCGCATCCTCGGCAGAGCCTGTTCCCGAAAAGGCAAACGTCCGGCTCCTTGTCCCACACGGAAGGTGGCAGCCCTGAAAGCTGTTGCTGGTCTTCACCTTCCCCGGGCAGCCTACTCACAGGCACAAAGCGTTTTGGGATCTGTGCTTTCCCAAAGACGCAATCTCTCACGGTGCGCATCCTCGGCAGAGCCTGTTCCCGAAAAGGCAAACGTCCGGCTCCTTGTCCCACACGGAAGGTGGCAGCCCTGAAAGCTGTTGCTGGTCTTCACCTTCCCCGGGCAGCCTACTCACAGGCACAACAGCTTTTAGGATCTGTGCTTGCCCAGAGAAGGAACAGCTCACGGTGCGCATCCTCGGCAGAGCCTGTTCCCGAAAAGGCAAACGTCCGGCTCCTTGTCCCACACGGAAGGTGGCAGCCCTGAAAGCTGTTGCTGCTCTTCACCTTCCCCGGGCAGCCTAGTCACAGGCACAACAGGTTTTCGGATCTGTGCTTGCCCAGAGAAGGAACAGCTCACGGTGCGCATCCTCGGCAGAGCCTGTTCCCGAAAAGGCAAACGTCCGGCTCCTTGTCCCACACGGAAGGTGGCAGCCCTGAAAGCTCTTGCTGGTCTTCACCTTCCCCGGGCAGCCTAGTCACAGGCACAAAGCGTTTTGGGATCTCTGCTTTCCCAAAGACGCAATCTCTCACGGTGCGCATCCTCGGCAGAGCCTGTTCCCGAAAAGGCAAACGTCCGGCTCCTTGTCCCACACGGAAGGTGGCAGCCCTGAAAGCTGTTGCTGGTCTTCACCTTCCCCGGGCAGCCTAGTCACAGGCACAACAGTTTTTCGGATCTGTGCTTGCCCAGAGAAGGAACAGCTCACGGTGCGCATCCTCGGCAGAGCCTGTTCCCGAAAAGGCAAACGTCCGGCTCCTTGTCCCACACGGAAGGTGGCAGCCCTGAAAGCTGTTGCTGGTCTTCACCTTCCCCGGGCAGCCTACTCACAGGCACAACCGCACTGGGAATCTCTGCTTTCCCAAAGACGCAATCTCTCACGGTGCGCATCCTCGGCAGAGCCTGTTCCCGAAAAGGCAAACGTCCGGCTCCTTGTCCCACACGGAAGGTGGCAGCCCTGAAAGCTGTTGCTGGTCTTCACCTTCCCCGGGCAGCCTACTCACAGGCACAACCGCACTGGGACTCTCTGCTTTCCCAAAGACGCAATCTCTCACGGTGCGCATCCTCGGCAGAGCCTGTTCCCGAAAAGGCAAACGTCCGGCTCCTTGTCCCACACGGAAGGTGGCAGCCCTGAAAGCTGTTGCTGGTCTTCACCTTCCCCGGGCAGCCTACTCACAGGCACAACAGCTTTTGGGATCTGTGCTTGCCCAGAGAAGGAACAGCTCACGGTGCGCATCCTCGGAAGAGCCTGTTCCCGAAAAGGCAAACGTCATGCTCCTTGTCCCACACGGAAGGTGGCAGCCCTGAAAGCTGTTGCTGGTCTTCACCTTCCCCGGGCAGCCTACTCACAGGCACAACAGGTTTTGGGATCTGTGCTTGCCCAGAGAAGGAACAGCTCACGGTGCGCATCCTCGGCAGAGCCTGTTCCCGAAAAGGCAAACGTCCGGCTCCTTGTCCCACACGGAAGGTGGCAGCCCTGAAAGCTGTTGCTGGTCTTCACCTTCCCCGGGCAGCCTAGTCACAGGCACAACCGCACTGGGAATCTCTGCTTTCCCAAAGATGCAATCTCTCACGGTGCGCATCCTCGGCAGAGCCTGTTCCCGAAAAGGCAAACGTCCGGCTCCTTGTCCCACACGGAAGGTGGCAGCCCTGAAAGCTGTTGCTGGTCTTCACCTTCCCCGGGCAGCCTACTCACAGGCACAAAGGGTTTTGGGATCTGTGCTTTCCCAAAGACGCAATCTCTCACGGTGCGCATCCTCGGCAGAGCCTGTTCCCGAAAAGGCAAACGTCCGGCTCCTTGTCCCACACGGAAGGTGGCAGCCCTGAAAGCTGTTGCTGGTCTTCACCTTCCCCGGGCAGCCTAGTCACAGGCACAACAGGTTTTGGGATCTGTGCTTGCCCAGAGAAGGAACAGCTCACGGTGCGCATCCTCGGCAGAGCCTGTTCCCGAAAAGGCAAACGTCCGGCTCCTTGTCCCACACGGAAGGTGGCAGCCCTGAAAGCTCTTGCTGGTCTTCACCTTCCCCGGGCAGCCTAGTCACAGGCACAACAGGTTTTGGGATCTGTGCTTGCCCAGAGAAGGAACAGCTCACGGTGCGCACGCTCGGCAGAGCCTGTTCCCGAAAAGGCAAACGTCCGGCTCCTTGTCCCACACGGAAGGTGGCAGCCCTGAAAGCTGTTGCTGGTCTTCACCTTCCCCGTGCAGCCTACTCACAGGCACAACCGCACTGGGAATCTCTGCTTTCCCAAAGATGCAATCTCTCACGGTGCGCATCCTCGGCAGAGCCTGTTCCCGAAAAGGCAAACGTCCAGCTCCTTGTCCCACACGGAAGGTGGCAGCCCTGAAAGCTGTTGCTGGTCTTCACCTTCCCCGGGCAGCCTATTCATAGGCACAACAGGTATTCGGATCTGTGCTTGCCCAGAGAAGGAACAGCTCACGGTGCGCATCCTCGGCAGAGCCTGTTCCCGAAAAGGCAAACGTCCGGCTCCTTGTCCCACACGGAAGGTGGCAGCCCTGAAAGCTGTTGCTGGTCTTCACCTTCCCCGGGCAGCCTAGTCACAGGCACAACCGCACTGGGAATCTCTGCTTTCCCAAAGACGCAATCTCTCACGGTGCGCATCATCGGCAGAGCCTGTTCCCGAAAAGGCAAACGTCCGGCTCCTTGTCCCACACGGAAGGTGGCAGCCCTGAAAGCTGTTGCTGGTCTTCACCTTCCCCGGGCAGCCTACTCACAGGCACAAAGCGTTTTGGGATCTGTGCTTTCCCAAAGACGCAATCTCTCACGGTGCGCATCCTCGGCAGAGCCTGTTCCCGAAAAGGCAAACGTCCGGCTCCTTGTCCCACACGGAAGGTGGCAGCCCTGAAAGCTGTTGCTGGTCTTCACCTTCCCCGGGCAGCCTAGTCACAGGCACAACAGGTTTTCGGATCTGTGCTTGCCCAGAGAAGGAACAGCTCACGGTGCGCACCCTCGGCAGAGCCTGTTCCCGAAAAGGCAAACGTCCAGCTCCTTGTCCCACACGGAAGGTGGCAGCCCTGAAAGCTGTTGCTGGTCTTCACCTTCCCCGTGCAGCCTCTTCACAGGCACAACCGCACTGGGAATCTCTGCTTTCTCAAAGACGCAATCTCTCACGGTGCGCATCCTCGGCAGAGCCTGTTCCCGAAAAGGCAAACGTCCGGCTCCTTGTCCCACACGGAAGGTGGCAGCCCTGAAAGCTCTTGCTGGTCTTCACCTTCCCCGGGCAGCCTACTCACAGGCACAAAGCGTTTTGGGATCTGTGCTTGCCCAGAGAAGGAACAGCTCACGGTGCGCACGCTCGGCAGAGCCTGTTCCCGAAAAGGCAAACGTCCGGCTCCTTGTCCCACACGGAAGGTGGCAGCCCTGAAAGCTCTTGCTGGTCTTCACCTTCCCCGTGCAGCCTAGTCACAGGCACAACCGCACTGGGAATCTCTGCTTTCCCAAAGACGCAATCTCTCACGGTGCGCATCCTCGGCAGAGCCTGTTCCCGAAAAGGCAAACGTCCGGCTCCTTGTCCCACACGGAAGGTGGCAGCCCTGAAAGCTGTTGCTGGTCTTCACCTTCCCCGGGCAGCCTACTCACAGGCACAACAGGTTTTCGGATCTGTGCTTTCCCAAAGTCGCAATCTCTCACGGTGCGCATCCTCGGCAGAGCCTGTTCCCGAAAAGGCAAACGTCATGCTCCTTGTCCCACACGGAAGGTGGCAGCCCTGAAAGCTGTTGCTGGTCTTCACCTTCCCCGGGCAGCCTAGTCACAGGCACAATAGGTTTTCGGATCTGTGCTTGCCCAGAGAAGGACCAGCTCACGGTGCGCATCCTCGGCAGAGCCTGTTCCCGAAAAGGCAAACGTCCGGCTCCTTGTCCCACACGGAAGGTGGCAGCCCTGAAAGCTCTTGCTGGTCTTCACCTTCCCCGTGCAGCCTACTCACAGGCACAACAGGTTTTCGGATCTGTGCTTTCCCAAAGACGCAATCTCTCACGGTGCGCATCCTCGGCAGAGCCTGTTCCCGAAAAGGCAAACGTCATGCTCCTTGTCCCACACGGAAGGTGGCAGCCCTGAAAGCTGTTGCTGGTCTTCACCTTCCCCGGGCAGCCTATTCACAGGCACAACAGGTTTTGGGATCTGTGCTTGCCCAGAGAAGGAACAGCTCACGGTGTGCATCCTCGGCAGAGCCTGTTCCCGAAAAGGCAAACGTCCGGCTCCTTGTCCCACACGGAAGGTGGCAGCCCTGAAAGCTGTTGCTGGTCTTCACCTTCCCCGTGCAGCCTCTTCACAGGCACAACCGCACTGGGAATCTCTGCTTTCCCAAAGACGCAATCTCTCACGGTGCGCATCCTCGGCAGAGCCTGTTCCCGAAAAGGCAAACGTCCGGCTCCTTGTCCCACACGGAAGGTGGCAGCCCTGAAAGCTGTTGCTGGTCTTCACCTTCCCCGGGCAGCCTACTCACAGGCACAAAGCGTTTTGGGATCTGTGCTTTCCCAAAGACGCAATCTCTCACGGTGCGCATCCTCGGCAGAGCCTGTTCCCGAAAAGGCAAACGTCCGGCTCCTTGTCCCACACGGAAGGTGGCAGCCCTGAAAGCTGTTGCTGGTCTTCACCTTCCCCGGGCAGCCTACTCACAGGCACAACAGCTTTTAGGATCTGTGCTTGCCCAGAGAAGGAACAGCTCACGGTGCGCATCCTCGGCAGAGCCTGTTCCCGAAAAGGCAAACGTCCGGCTCCTTGTCCCACACGGAAGGTGGCAGCCCTGAAAGCTGTTGCTGGTCTTCACCTTCCCCGGGCAGCCTACTCACAGGCACAAAGCGTTTTGGGATCTGTGCTTGCCCAGAGAAGGAACAGCTCACGGTGCGCATCCTCGGCAGAGCCTGTTCCCGAAAAGGCAAACGTCCGGCTCCTTGTCCCACACGGAAGGTGGCAGCCCTGAAAGCTCTTGCTGGTCTTCACCTTCCCCGGGCAGCCTAGTCACAGGCACAAAGCGTTTTGGGATCTCTGCTTTCCCAAAGACGCAATCTCTCACGGTGCGCATCCTCGGCAGAGCCTGTTCCCGAAAAGGCAAACGTCCGGCTCCTTGTCCCACACGGAAGGTGGCAGCCCTGAAAGCTGTTGCTGGTCTTCACCTTCCCCGGGCAGCCTAGTCACAGGCACAACAGTTTTTCGGATCTGTGCTTGCCCAGAGAAGGAACAGCTCACGGTGCGCATCCTCGGCAGAGCCTGTTCCCGAAAAGGCAAACGTCCGGCTCCTTGTCCCACACGGAAGGTGGCAGCCCTGAAAGCTGTTGCTGGTCTTCACCTTCCCCGTGCAGCCTAGTCACAGGCACAACCGCACTGGGAATCTCTGCTTTCCCAAAGACGCAATCTCTCACGGTGCGCATCCTCGGCAGAGCCTGTTCCCGAAAAGGCAAACGTCCGGCTCCTTGTCCCACACGGAAGGTGGCAGCCCTGAAAGCTGTTGCTGGTCTTCACCTTCCCCGGGCAGCCTACTCACAGGCACAACCGCACTGGGACTCTCTGCTTTCCCAAAGACGCAATCTCTCACGGTGCGCATCCTCGGCAGAGCCTGTTCCCGAAAAGGCAAACGTCCGGCTCCTTGTCCCACACGGAAGGTGGCAGCCCTGAAAGCTGTTGCTGGTCTTCACCTTCCCCGGGCAGCCTACTCACAGGCACAACAGCTTTTGGGATCTGTGCTTGCCCAGAGAAGGAACAGCTCACGGTGCGCATCCTCGGAAGAGCCTGTTCCCGAAAAGGCAAACGTCATGCTCCTTGTCCCACACGGAAGGTGGCAGCCCTGAAAGCTGTTGCTGGTCTTCACCTTCCCCGGGCAGCCTACTCACAGGCACAACAGGTTTTGGGATCTGTGCTTGCCCAGAGAAGGAACAGCTCACGGTGCGCATCCTCGGCAGAGCCTGTTCCCGAAAAGGCAAACGTCCGGCTCCTTGTCCCACACGGAAGGTGGCAGCCCTGAAAGCTGTTGCTGGTCTTCACCTTCCCCGGGCAGCCTACTCACAGGCACAAAGCGTTTTGGGATCTGTGCTTTCCCAAAGACGCAATCTCTCACGGTGCGCATCCTCGGCAGAGCCTGTTCCCGAAAAGGCAAACGTCCGGCTCCTTGTCCCACACGGAAGGTGGCAGCCCTGAAAGCTGTTGCTGGTCTTCACCTTCCCCAGGCAGCCTACTCACAGGCACAACAGGTTTTCGGATCTGTGCTTGCCCAGAGAAGGAACAGCTCACGGTGCGCATCCTCGGCAGAGCCTGTTCCCGAAAAGGCAAACGTCCGGCTCCTTGTCCCACACGGAAGGTGGCAGCCCTGAAAGCTCTTGCTGGTCTTCACCTTCCCCGTGCAGCCTGTTCACAGGCACAACCGCACTGGGAATCTCTGCTTTCCCAAAGACGCAATCTCTCACGGTGCGCATCCTCGGCAGAGCCTGTTCCCGAAAAGGCAAACGTCCGGCTCCTTGTCCCACACGGAAGGTGGCAGCCCTGAAAGCTCTTGCTGGTCTTCACCTTCCCCGTGCAGCCTACTCACAGGCACAACAGGTTTTCGGATCTGTGCTTTCCCAAAGACGCAATCTCTCACGGTGCGCATCCTCGGCAGAGCCTGTTCCCGAAAAGGCAAACGTCATGCTCCTTGTCCCACACGGAAGGTGGCAGCCCTGAAAGCTGTTGCTGGTCTTCACCTTCCCCGGGCAGCCTACTCACAGGCACAACAGGTTTTGGGATCTGTGCTTGCCCAGAGAAGGAACAGCTCACGGTGTGCATCCTCGGCAGAGCCTGTTCCCGAAAAGGCAAACGTCCGGCTCCTTGTCCCACACGGAAGGTGGGAGCCCTGAAAGCTCTTGCTGGTCTTCACCTTCCCCGTGCAGCCTCTTCACAGGCACAACCGCACTGGGAATCTCTGCTTTCCCAAAGACGCAATCTCTCACGGTGCGCATCCTCGGCAGAGCCTGTTCCCGAAAAGGCAAACGTCCGGCTCCTTGTCCCACACGGAAGGTGGCAGCCCTGAAAGCTGTTGCTGGTCTTCACCTTCCCCGGGCAGCCTACTCACAGGCACAAAGCGTTTTGGGATCTGTGCTTTCCCAAAGACGCAATCTCTCACGGTGCGCATCCTCGGCAGAGCCTGTTCCCGAAAAGGCAAACGTCCGGCTCCTTGTCCCACACGGAAGGTGGCAGCCCTGAAAGCTGTTGCTGGTCTTCACCTTCCCCGGGCAGCCTACTCACAGGCACAACAGCTTTTAGGATCTGTGCTTGCCCAGAGAAGGAACAGCTCACGGTGCGCATCCTCGGCAGAGCCTGTTCCCGAAAAGGCAAACGTCCGGCTCCTTGTCCCACACGGAAGGTGGCAGCCCTGAAAGCTGTTGCTGGTCTTCACCTTCCCCGGGCAGCCTACTCACAGGCACAAAGCGTTTTGGGATCTGTGCTTTCCCAAAGACGCAATCTCTCACGGTGCGCATCCTCGGCAGAGCCTGTTCCCGAAAAGGCAAACGTCCGGCTCCTTGTCCCACACGGAAGGTGGCAGCCCTGAAAGCTGTTGCTGGTCTTCACCTTCCCCGGGCAGCCTACTCACAGGCACAACAGGTTTTGGGATCTGTGCTTGCCCAGAGAAGGAACAGCTCACGGTGCGCATCCTCAGCAGAGCCTGTTCCCGAAAAGGCAAACGTCCGGCTCCTTGTCCCACACGGAAGGTGGCAGCCCTGAAAGCTCTTGCTGGTCTTCACCTTCCCCGGGCAGCCTAGTCACAGGCACAAAGCGTTTTGGGATCTCTGCTTTCCCAAAGACGCAATCTCTCACGGTGCGCATCCTCGGCAGAGCCTGTTCCCGAAAAGGCAAACGTCCGGCTCCTTGTCCCACACGGAAGGTGGCAGCCCTGAAAGCTGTTGCTGGTCTTCACCTTCCCCGGGCAGCCTAGTCACAGGCACAACAGTTTTTCGGATCTGTGCTTGCCCAGAGAAGGAACAGCTCACGGTGCGCATCCTCGGCAGAGCCTGTTCCCGAAAAGGCAAACGTCCGGCTCCTTGTCCCACACGGAAGGTGGCAGCCCTGAAAGCTGTTGCTGGTCTTCACCTTCCCCGGGCAGCCTACTCACAGGCACAACCGCACTGGGAATCTCTGCTTTCCCAAAGACGCAATCTCTCACGGTGCGCATCCTCGGCAGAGCCTGTTCCCGAAAAGGCAAACGTCCGGCTCCTTGTCCCACACGGAAGGTGGCAGCCCTGAAAGCTGTTGCTGGTCTTCACCTTCCCCGGGCAGCCTACTCACAGGCACAACCGCACTGGGACTCTCTGCTTTCCCAAAGACGCAATCTCTCACGGTGCGCATCCTCGGCAGAGCCTGTTCCCGAAAAGGCAAACGTCCGGCTCCTTGTCCCACACGGAAGGTGGCAGCCCTGAAAGCTGTTGCTGGTCTTCACCTTCCCCGGGCAGCCTACTCACAGGCACAAAGCGTTTTGGGATCTGTGCTTTCCCAAAGACGCAATCTCTCACGGTGCGCATCCTCGGCAGAGCCTGTTCCCGAAAAGGCAAACGTCCGGCTCCTTGTCCCACACGGAAGGTGGCAGCCCTGAAAGCTGTTGCTGGTCTTCACCTTCCCCGGGCAGCCTAGTCACAGGCACAACAGGTTTTCGGATCTGTGCTTGCCCAGAGAAGGAACAGCTCACGGTGCGCATCCTCGGCAGAGCCTGTTCCCGAAAAGGCAAACGTCCGGCTCCTTGTCCCACACGGAAGGTGGCAGCCCTGAAAGCTCTTGCTGGTCTTCACCTTCCCCGTGCAGCCTGTTCACAGGCACAACCGCACTGGGAATCTCTGCTTTCCCAAAGACGCAATCTCTCACGGTGCGCATCCTCGGCAGAGCCTGTTCCCGAAAAGGCAAACGTCCGGCTCCTTGTCCCACACGGAAGGTGGCAGCCCTGAAAGCTCTTGCTGGTCTTCACCTTCCCCGTGCAGCCTACTCACAGGCACAACAGGTTTTGGGATCTGTGCTTTCCCAAAGACGCAATCTCTCACGGTGCGCATCCTCGGCAGAGCCTGTTCCCGAAAAGGCAAACGTCCGGCTCCTTGTCCCACACGGAAGGTGGCAGCCCTGAAAGCTGTTGCTGGTCTTCACCTTCCCCGGGCAGCCTACTCACAGGCACAACAGGTTTTGGGATCTGTGCTTGCCCAGAGAAGGAACAGCTCACGGTGTGCATCCTCGGCAGAGCCTGTTCCCGAAAAGGCAAACGTCCGGCTCCTTGTCCCACACGGAAGGTGGGAGCCCTGAAAGCTCTTGCTGGTCTTCACCTTCCCCGTGCAGCCTCTTCACAGGCACAACCGCACTGGGAATCTCTGCTTTCCCAAAGACGCAATCTCTCACGGTGCGCATCCTCGGCAGAGCCTGTTCCCGAAAAGGCAAACGTCCGGCTCCTTGTCCCACACGGAAGGTGGCAGCCCTGAAAGCTGTTGCTGGTCTTCACCTTCCCCGGGCAGCCTACTCACAGGCACAAAGCGTTTTGGGATCTGTGCTTTCCCAAAGACGCAATCTCTCACGGTGCGCATCCTCGGCAGAGCCTGTTCCCGAAAAGGCAAACGTCCGGCTCCTTGTCCCACACGGAAGGTGGCAGCCCTGAAAGCTGTTGCTGGTCTTCACCTTCCCCGGGCAGCCTACTCACAGGCACAACAGCTTTTAGGATCTGTGCTTGCCCAGAGAAGGAACAGCTCACGGTGCGCATCCTCGGCAGAGCCTGTTCCCGAAAAGGCAAACGTCCGGCTCCTTGTCCCACACGGAAGGTGGCAGCCCTGAAAGCTGTTGCTGGTCTTCACCTTCCCCGGGCAGCCTAGTCACAGGCACAACAGGTTTTGGGATCTGTGCTTTCCCAAAGACGCAATCTCTCACGGTGCGCATCCTCGGCAGAGCCTGTTCCCGAAAAGGCAAACGTCCGGCTCCTTGTCCCACACGGAAGGTGGCAGCCCTGAAAGCTGTTGCTGGTCTTCACCTTCCCCGGGCAGCCTACTCACAGGCACAACAGGTTTTGGGATCTGTGCTTGCCCAGAGAAGGAACAGCTCACGGTGCGCATCCTCGGCAGAGCCTGTTCCCGAAAAGGCAAACGTCCGGCTCCTTGTCCCACACGGAAGGTGGCAGCCCTGAAAGCTCTTGCTGGTCTTCACCTTCCCCGGGCAGCCTAGTCACAGGCACAAAGCGTTTTGGGATCTCTGCTTTCCCAAAGACGCAATCTCTCACGGTGCGCATCCTCGGCAGAGCCTGTTCCCGAAAAGGCAAACGTCCGGCTCCTTGTCCCACACGGAAGGTGGCAGCCCTGAAAGCTGTTGCTGGTCTTCACCTTCCCCGGGCAGCCTAGTCACAGGCACAACAGTTTTTCGGATCTGTGCTTGCCCAGAGAAGGAACAGCTCACGGTGCGCATCCTCGGCAGAGCCTGTTCCCGAAAAGGCAAACGTCCGGCTCCTTGTCCCACACGGAAGGTGGCAGCCCTGAAAGCTGTTGCTGGTCTTCACCTTCCCCGTGCAGCCTAGTCACAGGCACAACCGCACTGGGAATCTCTGCTTTCCCAAAGACGCAATCTCTCACGGTGCGCATCCTCGGCAGAGCCTGTTCCCGAAAAGGCAAACGTCCGGCTCCTTGTCCCACACGGAAGGTGGCAGCCCTGAAAGCTGTTGCTGGTCTTCACCTTCCCCGGGCAGCCTACTCACAGGCACAACCGCACTGGGACTCTCTGCTTTCCCAAAGACGCAATCTCTCACGGTGCGCATCCTCGGCAGAGCCTGTTCCCGAAAAGGCAAACGTCCGGCTCCTTGTCCCACACGGAAGGTGGCAGCCCTGAAAGCTCTTGCTGGTCTTCACCTTCCCCGGGCAGCCTACTCACAGGCACAACAGCTTTTGGGATCTGTGCTTGCCCAGAGAAGGAACAGCTCACGGTGCGCATCCTCGGAAGAGCCTGTTCCCGAAAAGGCAAACGTCATGCTCCTTGTCCCACACGGAAGGTGGCAGCCCTGAAAGCTGTTGCTGGTCTTCACCTTCCCCGGGCAGCCTACTCACAGGCACAACAGGTTTTGGGATCTGTGCTTGCCCAGAGAAGGAACAGCTCACGGTGCGCATCCTCGGCAGAGCCTGTTCCCGAAAAGGCAAACGTCCGGCTCCTTGTCCCACACGGAAGGTGGCAGCCCTGAAAGCTGTTGCTGGTCTTCACCTTCCCCGGGCAGCCTAGTCACAGGCACAACCGCACTGGGAATCTCTGCTTTCCCAAAGATGCAATCTCTCACGGTGCGCATCCTCGGCAGAGCCTGTTCCCGAAAAGGCAAACGTCCGGCTCCTTGTCCCACACGGAAGGTGGCAGCCCTGAAAGCTGTTGCTGGTCTTCACCTTCCCCGGGCAGCCTGTTCACAGGCACAAAGGGTTTTGGGATCTGTGCTTTCCCAAAGACGCAATCTCTCACGGTGCGCATCCTCGGCAGAGCCTGTTCCCGAAAAGGCAAACGTCCGGCTCCTTGTCCCACACGGAAGGTGGCAGCCCTGAAAGCTGTTGCTGGTCTTCACCTTCCCCGGGCAGCCTAGTCACAGGCACAACAGGTTTTCGGATCTGTGCTTGCCCAGAGAAGGAACAGCTCACAGTGCGCATCCTCGGCAGAGCCTGTTCCCGAAAAGGCAAACGTCCGGCTCCTTGTCCCACACGGAAGGTGGCAGCCCTGAAAGCTGTTGCTGGTCTTCACCTTCCCCGGGCAGCCTACTCACAGGCACAACCGCACTGGGACTCTCTGCTTTCCCAAAGACGCAATCTCTCACGGTGCGCATCCTCGGCAGAGCCTGTTCCCGAAAAGGCAAACGTCCGGCTCCTTGTCCCACACGGAAGGTGGCAGCCCTGAAAGCTGTTGCTGGTCTTCACCTTCCCCGGGCAGCCTACTCACAGGCACAAAGCGTTTTGGGATCTGTGCTTTCCCAAAGACGCAATCTCTCACGGTGCGCATCCTCGGCAGAGCCTGTTCCCGAAAAGGCAAACGTCCGGCTCCTTGTCCCACACGGAAGGTGGCAGCCCTGAAAGCTGTTGCTGGTCTTCACCTTCCCCGGGCAGCCTACTCACAGGCACAAAGCGTTTTGGGATCTGTGCTTGCCCAGAGAAGGAACAGCTCACGGTGCGCATCCTCGGCAGAGCCTGTTCCCGAAAAGGCAAACGTCCGGCTCCTTGTCCCACACGGAAGGTGGCAGCCCTGAAAGCTGTTGCTGGTCTTCACCTTCCCCGGGCAGCCTAGTCACAGGCACAACCGCACTGGGAATCTCTGCTTTCTCAAAGACGCAATCTCTCACGGTGCGCATCCTCGGCAGAGCCTGTTCCCGAAAAGGCAAACATCCGGCTCCTTGTCCCACACGGAAGGTGGCAGCCCTGAAAGCTCTTGCTGGTCTTCACCTTCCCCGGGCAGCCTAGTCACAGTCACAACAGGTTTTGGGATCTGTGCTTGCCCAGAGAAGGAACAGCTCACAGTGCGCATCCTCGGCAGAGCCTGTTCCCGAAAAGGCAAACGTCCGGCTCCTTGTCCCACACGGAAGGTGGCAGCCCTGAAAGCTGTTGCTGGTCTTCACCTTCCCCGGGCAGCCTACTCACAGGCACAACCGCACTGGGAATCTCTGCTTTCCCAAAGACGCAATCTCTCACGGTGCGCATCCTCGGCAGAGCCTGTTCCCGAAAAGGCAAACGTCCGGCTCCTTGTCCCACACGGAAGGTGGCAGCCCTGAAAGCTGTTGCTGGTCTTCACCTTCCCCGGGCAGCCTAGTCACAGGCACAACAGGTTTTGGGATCTGTGCTTGCCCAGAGAAGGAACAGCTCACGGTGCGCATCCTCGGCAGAGCCTGTTCCCGAAAAGGCAAACTTCCGGCTCCTTGTCCCACACGGAAGGTGGCAGCCCTGAAAGCTGTTGCTGGTCTTCACCTTCCCCGGGCAGCCTAGTCACAGGCACAACCGCGCTGGGAATCTCTGCTTTCCCAAAGACGCAATCTCTCACGGTGCGCATCCTCGGCAGAGCCTGTTCCCGAAAAGGCAAACGTCCGGCTCCTTGTCCCACACGGAAGGTGGGAGCCCTGAAAGCTGTTGCTGGTCTTCACCTTCCCCGGGCAGCCTACTCACAGGCACAACCGCACTGGGAATCTCTGCTTTCCCAAAGACGCAATCTCTCACGGTGCGCATCCTCGGCAGAGCCTGTTCCCGAAAAGGCAAACGTCCGGCTCCTTGTCCCACACGGAAGGTGGCAGCCCTGAAAGCTCTTGCTGGTCTTCACCTTCCCCGGGCAGCCTAGTCACAGGCACAACAGGTTTTGGGATCTGTGCTTGCCCAGAGAAGGAACAGCTCACGGTGCGCATCCTCGGCAGAGCCTGTTCCCGAAAAGGCAAACGTCCGGCTCCTTGTCCCACACGGAAGGTGGCAGCCCTGAAAGCTGTTGCTGGTCTTCACCTTCCCCGGGCAGCCTACTCACAGGCACAACCGCACTGGGAATCTCTGCTTTCCCAAAGACGCAATCTCTCACGGTGCGCATCCTCGGCAGAGCCTGTTCCCGAAAAGGCAAACGTCCGGCTCCTTGTCCCACACGGAAGGTGGCAGCCCTGAAAGCTCTTGCTGGTCTTCACCTTCCCCGGGCAGCCTAGTCACAGGCACAACCGCACTGGGACTCTCTGCTTTCCCAAAGACGCAATCTCTCACGGTGCGCATCCTCGGCAGAGCCTGTTCCCGAAAAGGCAAACGTCATGCTCCTTGTCCCACACGGAAGGTGGCAGCCCTGAAAGCTGTTGCTGGTCTTCACCTTCCCCGGGCAGCCTACTCACAGGCACAACAGGTTTTCGGATCTGTGATTTCCCAAAGACGCAATCTCTCACGGTGCGCATCCTCGGCAGAGCCTGTTCCCGAAAAGGCAAACGTCCGGCTCCTTGTCCCACACGGAAGGTGGCAGCCCTGAAAGCTGTTGCTGGTCTTCACCTTCCCCGGGCAGCCTACTCACAGGCACAACCGCACTGGGAATCTCTGCTTTCCCAAAGACGCAATCTCTCACGGTGCGCATCCTCGGCAGAGCCTGTTCCCGAAAAGGCAAACGTCCGGCTCCTTGTCCCACACGGAAGGTGGCAGCCCTGAAAGCTGTTGCTGGTCTTCACCTTCCCCGGGCAGCCTACTCACAGGCACAACAGGTTTTGGGATCTGTGCTTGCCCAGAGAAGGAACAGCTCACGGTGCGCATCCTCGGCAGAGCCTGTTCCCGAAAAGGCAAACGTCCGGCTCCTTGTCCCACACGGAAGGTGGCAGCCCTGAAAGCTGTTGCTGGTCTTCACCTTCCCCGGGCAGCCTACTCACAGGCACAACAGGTTTTCGGATCTGTGCTTGCCCAAAGACGCAATCTCTTACGGTGCGCATCCTCGGCAGAGCCTGTTCCCGAAAAGGCAAACGTCCGGCTCCTTGTCCCACACGGAAGGTGGCAGCCCTGAAAGCTGTTGCTGGTCTTCACCTTCCCTGGGCAGCCTAGTCACAGGCACAACAGGTTTTCGGATCTGTGCTTGCCCAGAGAAGGAACAGCTCAAGGTGCGCATCCTCGGCAGAGCCTGTTCCCGAAAAGGCAAACGTCCGGCTCCTTGTCCCACACGGAAGCTGGCAGCCCTGAAAGCTGTTGCTGGTCTTCACCTTCCCCGGGCAGCCTACTCACAGGCACAACAGGTATTCGGATCTGTGCTTGCCCAGAGAAGGAACAGCTTACGGTGCGCATCCTCGGCAGAGCCTGTTCCCGAAAAGGCAAACGTCCGGCTCCTTGTCCCACACGGAAGGTGGCAGCCCGGAAAGCTGTTGCTGGTCTTCACCTTCCCCGGGCAGCCTAGTCACAGGCACAACCGCACTGGGAATCTCTGCTTTCCCAAAGACGCAATCTCTCACGGTGCGCATCCTCGGCAGAGCCTGTTCCCGAAAAGGCAAACGTCCGGCTCCTTGTCCCACACGGAAGGTGGCAGCCCTGAAAGCTGTTGCTGGTCTTCACCTTCCCCGGGCAGCCTACTCACAGGCACAACCGCACTGGGAATCTCTGCTTTCCCAAAGACGCAATCTCTCACGGTGCGCATCCTCGGCAGAGCCTGTTCCCGAAAAGGCAAACGTCCGGCTCCTTGTCCCACACGGAAGGTGGCAGCCCTGAAAGCTGTTGCTGGTCTTCACCTTCCCCGGGCAGCCTACTCACAGGCAGAACCGCACTGGGAATCTCTGCTTTCCCAAAGACGCAATCTCTCACGGTGCGCATCCTCGGCAGAGCCTGTTCCCGAAAAGGCAAACGTCCGGCTCCTTGTCCCACACGGAAGGTGGCAGCCCTGAAAGCTCTTGCTGGTCTTCACCTTCCCCGGGCAGCCTACTCACAGGCACAAAGCGTTTTGGGATCTGTGCTTTCCCAAAGACGCAATCTCTCACGGTGCGCATCCTCGGCAGAGCCTGTTCCCGAAAAGGCAAACGTCCGGCTCCTTGTCCCACACGGAAGGTGGCAGCCCTGAAAGCTGTTGCTGGTCTTCACCTTCCCCGGGCAGCCTACTCACAGGCACAAAGCGTTTTGGGATCTGTGCTTGCCCAGAGAAGGAACAGCTCACGGTGCGCATCCTCGGCAGAGCCTGTTCCCGAAAAGGCAAACGTCCGGCTCCTTGTCCCACACGGAAGGTGGCAGCCCTGAAAGCTGTTGCTGGTCTTCACCTTCCTCGGGCAGCCTGTTCACAGGCACAACCGCACTGGGAATCTCTGCTTTCCCAAAGACGCAATCTCTCACGGTGCGCATCCTCGGCAGAGCCTGTTCCCGAAAAGGCAAACGTCCGGCTCCTTGTCCCACACGGAAGGTGGCAGCCCTGAAAGCTGTTGCTGGTCTTCACCTTCCCCGGGCAGCCTAGTCACAGGCACAACAGGTTTTGGGATCTGTGCTTGCCCAGAGAAGGAACAGCTCACGGTGCGCATCCTGGGCAGAGCCTGTTCCCGAAAAGGCAAACGTCCGGCTCCTTGTCCCACACGGAAGGTGGCAGCCCTGAAAGCTGTTGCTGGTCTTCACCTTCCCCGGGCAGCCTAGTCACAGGCACAACCGCACTGGGAATCTCTGCTTTCCCAAAGACGCAATCTCTCACGGTGCGCATCCTCGGCAGAGCCCGTTCCCGAAAAGGCAAACGTCCGGCTCCTTGTCCCACACGGAAGGTGGCAGCCCTGAAAGCTGTTGCTGGTCTTCACCTTCCCCGGGCAGCCTACTCACAGGCACAACCGCACTGGGAATCTCTGCTTTCCCAAAGACGCAATCTCTCACGGTGCGCATCCTCAGCAGAGCCCGTTCCCGAAAAGGCAAACGTCCGGCTCCTTGTCCCACACGGAAGGTGGCAGCCCTGAAAGCTGTTGCTGGTCTTCACCTTCCCCGGGCAGCCTACTCACAGGCACAACCGCACTGGGAATCTCTGCTTTCCCAAAGACGCAATCTCTCACGGTGCGCATCCTCGGCAGAGCCTGTTCCCGAAAAGGCAAACGTCCGGCTCCTTGTCCCACACGGAAGGTGGCAGCCCTGAAAGCTGTTGCTGGTCTTCACCTTCCCCGGGCAGCCTAGTCACAGGCACAACAGGTTTTCGTATCTGTGCTTGCCCAGAGAAGGAACAGCTCACGGTGCGCATCCTCGGCAGAGCCTGTTCCCGAAAAGGCAAACGTCCGGCTCCTTGTCCCACACGGAAGGTGGCAGCCCTGAAAGCTGTTGCTGGTCTTCACCTTCCCCGGGCAGCCTAGTCACAGGCACAACCGCACTGGGAATCTCTGCTTTCCCAAAGACTCAATCTGTCACGGTGCGCATCCTCGGCAGAGCCTGGCCCCGAAAAGGCAAACGTCCGGCTCCTTGTCCCACACGGAAGGTGGCAGCCCTGAAAGCTGTTGCTGGTCTTCACCTTCCCCGGGCAGCCTACTCACAGGCACAACCACACTGGGAATCTCTGCTTTCCCTAAGACGCAATCTCTCACGGTGCGCATCCTCGGCAGAGCCTGTTCCCGAAAAGGCAAACGTCCGGCTCCTTGTCCCACACGGAAGGTGGCAGCCCTGAAAGCTGTTGCTGGTCTTCACCTTCCCCGGGCAGCCTAGTCACAGGCACAACAGGTTTTCGTATCTGTGCTTGCCCAGGGAAGGAACAGCTCACGGTGCGCATCCTCGGCAGAGCCTGTTCCCGAAAAGGCAAACGTCCGGCTCCTTGTCCCACACGGAAGGTGGCAGCCCTGAAAGCTCTTGCTGGTCTTCACCTTCCCCGGGCAGCCTACTCACAGGCACAACCGCACTGGGAATCTCTGCTTTCCCAAAGACGCACTCTCTCACGGTGCGCATCCTCGGCAGAGCCTGTTCCCGAAAAGGCAAACGTCCGGCTCCTTGTCCCACACGGAAGGTGGCAGCCCTGAAAGCTGTTGCTGGTCTTCACCTTCCCCGGGCAGCCTAGTCACAGGCACAACCGCACTGGGAATCTCTGCTTTCCCAAAGACGCAATCTCTCACGGTGCGCATCCTCGGCAGAGCCTGTTCCCGAAAAGGCAAACGTCCGGCTCCTTGTCCCACACGGAAGGTGGCAGCCCTGAAAGCTGTTGCTGGTCTTCACCTTCCCCGGGCAGCCTAGTCACAGGCACAACCGCACTGGGAATCTCTGCTTTCCCAAAGACGCAATCTCCCACGGTGCGCATCCTCGGCAGAGCCTGTTCCCGAAAAGGCAAACGTCCGGCTCCTTGTCCCACACGGAAGGTGGCAGCCCTGAAAGCTGTTGCTGGTCTTCACCTTCCCCGGGCAGCCTACTCACAGGCACAACCGCACTGGGAATCTCTGCTTTCCCAAAGACGCAATCTCTCACGGTGCGCATCCTCGGCAGAGCCTGTTCCCGAAAAGGCAAACGTCCGGCTCCTTGTCCCACACGGAAGGTGGCAGCCCTGAAAGCTGTTGCTGGTCTTCACCTTCCCCGGGCAGCCTAGTCACAGGCACAACCGCACTGGGAATCTCTGCTTTCCCAAAGACGCAATCTCTCACGGTGCGCATCCTCGGCAGAGCCTGTTCCCGAAAAGGCAAACGTCCGGCTCCTTGTCCCACACGGAAGGTGGCAGCCCTGAAAGCTGTTGCTGGTCTTCACCTTCCCCGGGCAGCCTAGTCACAGGCACAACAGGTTTTCGTATCTGTGCTTGCCCAGGGAAGGAACAGCTCACGGTGCGCATCCTCGGCAGAGCCTGTTCCCGAAAAGGCAAATGTCCGGCTCCTTGTCCCACACGGAAGGTGGCAGCCCTGAAAGCTGTTGCTGGTCTTCACCTTCCCCGGGCAGCCTATTCATAGGCACAACAGGTATTCGGATCTGTGCTTGCCCAGAGAAGGAAAATCTTCACGGTGCGCATCCTGGGCAGAGCCTGTTCCCGAAAAGGCAAACGTCCGGCTCCTTGTCCCACACGGAAGGTGGCAGCTCTGAAACCTGTTGCTGGTCTTCACCTTCCCCGGGCAGCCTCTTCACAGGCACAACCGCACTGGGAATCTCTGCTTTCCCAAAGACGCAATCTCTCACGGTGCGCATCCTCGGCAGAGCCTGTTCCCGAAAAGGCAAACGTCCGGCTCCTTGTCCCACACGGAAGGTGGCAGCCCTGAAAGCTGTTGCTGGTCTTCACCTTCCCCGGGCAGCCTAGTCACAGGCACAACCACACTGGGAATCTCTGCTTTCCCAAAGACGCAATCTCTCACGGTGCGCATCCTCGGCAGAGCCTGTTCCCGAAAAGGCAAACGTCCGGCTCCTTGTCCCACACGGAAGGTGGCAGCCCTGAAAGCTCTTGCTGGTCTTCACCTTCCCCGGGCAGCCTACTCACAGGCACAACCGCACTGGGAATCTCTGCTTTCCCAAAGACGCAATCTCTCACGGTGCGCATCCTCGGCAGAGCCTGTTCCCGAAAAGGCAAACGTCCGGCTCCTTGTCCCACACGGAAGGTGGCAGCCCTGAAAGCTGTTGCTGGTCTTCACCTTCCCCGGGCAGCCTAGTCACAGGCACAACCGCACTGGGAATCTCTGCTTTCCCAAAGACGCAATCTCTCACGGTGCGCATCCTCGGCAGAGCCTGTTCCCGAAAAGGCAAACGTCCGGCTCCTTGTCCCACACGGAAGGTGGCAGCCCTGAAAGCTGTTGCTGGTCTTCACCTTCCCCGGGCAGCCTACTCACAGGCACAACCGCACTGGGAATCTCTGCTTTCCCAAAGACGCAATCTCTCACGGTGCGCATCCTCGGCAGAGCCTGTTCCCGAAAAGGCAAACGTCCGGCTCCTTGTCCCACACGGAAGGTGGCAGCCCTGAAAGCTGTTGCTGGTCTTCACCTTCCCCGGGCAGCCTAGTCACAGGCACAACCGCACTGGGAATCTCTGCTTTCCCAAAGACGCAATCTCTCACGGTGCGCATCCTCGGCAGAGCCTGTTCCCGAAAAGGCAAACGTCCGGCTCCTTGTCCCACACGGAAGGTGGCAGACCTGAAAGCTCTTGCTGGTCTTCACCTTCCCCGGGCAGCCTAGTCACAGGCACAACAGATTTTGGGATCTGTGCTTGCCCAGAGAAGGAACAGCTCACGGTGCGCATCCTCGGCAGAGCCTGTTCCCGAAAAGGCAAACGTCCGGCTCCTTGTCCCACACGGAAGGTGGCAGCCCTGAAAGCTGTTGCTGGTCTTCACCTTCCCCGGGCAGCCTAGTCACAGGCACAACCGCACTGGGAATCTCTGCTTTCCCAAAGACGCAATCTCTCACGGTGCGCATCCTCGGCAGAGCCCGTTCCCGAAAAGGCAAACGTCCGGCTCCTTGTCCCACACGGAAGGTGGCAGCCCTGAAAGCTGTTGCTGGTCTTCACCTTCCCCGGGCAGCCTAGTCACAGGCACAACCGCACTGGGAATCTCTGCTTTCCCAAAGACGCAATCTCTCACGGTGCGCATCCTCGGCAGAGCCTGTTCCCGAAAAGGCAAACGTCCGGCTCCTTGTCCCACACGGAAGGTGGCAGCCCTGAAAGCTGTTGCTGGTCTTCACCTTCCCCGGGCAGCCTACTCACAGGCACAACAGGTTTTCGGATCTGTGCTTGCCCAAAGACGCAATCTCTCACGGTGCGCATCCTCGGCAGAGCCTGTTCCCGAAAAGGCAAACGTCATGCTCCTTGTCCCACACGGAAGGTGGCAGCCCTGAAAGCTGTTGCTGGTCTTCACCTTCCCTGGGCAGCCTAGTCACAGGCACAACAGGTTTTCGGATCTGTGCTTGCCCAGAGAAGGAACAGCTCAAGGTGCGCATCCTCGGCAGAGCCTGTTCCCGAAAAGGCAAACGTCCGGCTCCTTGTCCCACACGGAAGCTGGCAGCCCTGAAAGCTGTTGCTGGTCTTCACCTTCCCCGGGCAGCCTACTCACAGGCACAACAGGTATTCGGATCTGTGCTTGCCCAGAGAAGGAACAGCTTACGGTGCGCATCCTCGGCAGAGCCTGTTCCCGAAAAGGCAAACGTCCGGCTCCTTGTCCCACACGGAAGGTGGCAGCCCGGAAAGCTGTTGCTGGTCTTCACCTTCCCCGGACAGCCTAGTCACAGGCACAACCGCACTGGGAATCTCTGCTTTCCCAAAGACGCAATCTCTCACGGTGCGCATCCTCGGCAGAGCCTGTTCCCGAAAAGGCAAACGTCCGGCTCCTTGTCCCACACGGAAGGTGGCAGCCCTGAAAGCTGTTGCTGGTCTTCACCTTCCCCGGGCAGCCTACTCACAGGCAGAACCGCACTGGGAATCTCTGCTTTCCCAAAGACGCAATCTCTCACGGTGCGCATCCTCGGCAGAGCCTGTTCCCGAAAAGGCAAACGTCCGGCTCCTTGTCCCACACGGAAGGTGGCAGCCCTGAAAGCTCTTGCTGGTCTTCACCTTCCCCGGGCAGCCTACTCACAGGCACAACCGCACTGGGAATCTCTGCTTTCCCAAAGACGCAATCTCTCACGGTGCGCATCCTCGGCAGAGCCTGTTCCCGAAAAGGCAAACGTCCGGCTCCTTGTCCCACACGGAAGGTGGCAGCCCTGAAAGCTCTTGCTGGTCTTCACCTTCCCCGGGCAGCCTACTCACAGGCACAACAGGTTTTGGGATCTGTGCTTGCCCAGAGAAGGAACAGCTCACGGTGCGCATCCTCGGCAGAGCCTGTTCCCGAAAAGGCAAACGTCCGGCTCCTTGTCCCACACGGAAGGTGGCAGCCCTGAAAGCTGTTGCTGGTCTTCACCTTCCCCGGGCAGCCTACTCACAGGCACAACCACACTGGGAATCTCTGCTTTCCCAAAGACGCAATCTCTCACGGTGCGCATCCTCGGCAGAGCCTGTTCCCGAAAAGGCAAACGTCCGGCTCCTTGTCCCACACGGAAGGTGGCAGCCCTGAAAGCTGTTGCTGGTCTTCACCTTCCCCGGGCAGCCTACTCACAGGCACAACCGCACTGGGAATCTCTGCTTTCTCAAAGACGCAATCTCTCACGGTGCGCATCCTCGGCAGAGCCTGTTCCCGAAAAGGCAAACGTCCGGCTCCTTGTCCCACACGGAAGGTGGCAGCCCTGAAAGCTGTTGCTGGTCTTCACCTTCCCCGGGCAGCCTACTCACAGGCACAACAGGTTTTGGGATCTGTGCTTGCCCAGAGAAGGAACAGCTCACGGTGCGCATCCTGGGCAGAGCCTGTTCCCGAAAAGGCAAACGTCCGGCTCCTTGTCCCACACGGAAGGTGGCAGCCCTGAAAGCTGTTGCTGGTCTTCACCTTCCCCGGGCAGCCTAGTCACAGGCACAACCGCACTGGGAATCTCTGCTTTCCCAAAGACGCAATCTCTCACGGTGCGCATCCTCGGCAGAGCCTGGTCCCGAAAAGGCAAACGTCCGGCTGCTTGTCCCACACGGAAGGTGGCAGCCCTGAAAGCTGTTGCTGGTCTTCACCTTCCCCGGGCAGCCTACTCACAGGCACAACCGCACTGGGAATCTCTGCTTTCCCAAAGACGCAATCTCTCACGGTGCGCATCCTCAGCAGAGCCCGTTCCCGAAAAGGCAAACGTCCGGCTCCTTGTCCCACACGGAAGGTGGCAGCCCTGAAAGCTGTTGCTGGTCTTCACCTTCCCCGGGCAGCCTACTCACAGGCACAACCGCACTGGGAATCTCTGCTTTCCCAAAGACGCAATCTCTCACGGTGCGCATCCTCGGCAGAGCCTGTTCCCGAAAAGGCAAACGTCCGGCTCCTTGTCCCACACGGAAGCTGGCAGCCCTGAAAGCTGTTGCTGGTCTTCACCTTCCCCGGGCAGCCTAGTCACAGGCACAACAGGTTTTCGTATCTGTGCTTGCCCAGAGAAGGAACAGCTCACGGTGCGCATCCTCGGCAGAGCCTGTTCCCGAAAAGGCAAACGTCCGGCTCCTTGTCCCACACGGAAGGTGGCAGCCCTGAAAGCTGTTGCTGGTCTTCACCTTCCCCGGGCAGCCTACTCACAGGCACAACCGCACTGGGAATCTCTGCTTTCCCAAAGACGCAATCTCTCACGGTGCGCATCCTCGGCAGAGCCTGTTCCCGAAAAGGCAAACGTCCGGCTCCTTGTCCCACACGGAAGGTGGCAGCCCTGAAAGCTGTTGCTGGTCTTCACCTTCCCCGGGCAGCCTAGTCACAGGCACAACCGCACTGGGAATCTCTGCTTTCCCAAAGACGCAATCTCTCACGGTGCGCATCCTCGGCAGAGCCTGTTCCCGAAAAGGCAAACGTCCGGCTCCTTGTCCCACACGGAAGGTGGCAGCCCTGAAAGCTGTTGCTGGTCTTCACCTTCCCCGGGCAGCCTACTCACAGGCACAACCGCACTGGGAATCTCTGCTTTCCCAAAGACGCAATCTCTCACGGTGCGCATCCTCGGCAGAGCCTGTTCCCGAAAAGGCAAACGTCCGGCTCCTTGTCCCACACGGAAGGTGGCAGCCCTGAAAGCTGTTGCTGGTCTTCACCTTCCCCGGGCAGCCTACTCACAGGCACAACCGCACTGGGAATCTCTGCTTTCCCAAAGACGCAATCTCTCACGGTGCGCATCCTCGGCAGAGCCTGTTCCCGAAAAGGCAAACGTCCGGCTCCTTGTCCCACACGGAAGGTGGCAGACCTGAAAGCTCTTGCTGGTCTTCACCTTCCCCGGGCAGCCTAGTCACAGGCACAACAGATTTTGGGATCTGTGCTTGCCCAGAGAAGGAACAGCTCACGGTGCGCATCCTCGGCAGAGCCTGTTCCCGAAAAGGCAAACGTCCGGCTCCTTGTCCCACACGGAAGGTGGCAGCCCTGAAAGCTGTTGCTGGTCTTCACCTTCCCCGGGCAGCCTAGTCACAGGCACAACCGCACTGGGAATCTCTGCTTTCCCAAAGACGCAATCTCTCACGGTGCGCATCCTCGGCAGAGCCTGTTCCCGAAAAGGCAAACGTCCGGCTCCTTGTCCCACACGGAAGGTGGCAGCCCTGAAAGCTGTTGCTGGTCTTCACCTTCCCCGGGCAGCCTAGTCACAGGCACAACCGCACTGGGAATCTCTGCTTTCCCAAAGACGCAATCTCTCACGGTGCGCATCCTCGGCAGAGCCTGTTCCCGAAAAGGCAAACGTCCGGCTCCTTGTCCCACACGGAAGGTGGCAGCCCTGAAAGCTGTTGCTGGTCTTCACCTTCCCCGGGCAGCCTACTCACAGGCACAACAGGTTTTCGGATCTGTGCTTGCCCAAAGACGCAATCTCTCACGGTGCGCATCCTCGGCAGAGCCTGTTCCCGAAAAGGCAAACGTCATGCTCCTTGTCCCACACGGAAGGTGGCAGCCCTGAAAGCTGTTGCTGGTCTTCACCTTCCCTGGGCAGCCTAGTCACAGGCACAACAGGTTTTCGGATCTGTGCTTGCCCAGAGAAGGAACAGCTCAAGGTGCGCATCCTCGGCAGAGCCTGTTCCCGAAAAGGCAAACGTCCGGCTCCTTGTCCCACACGGAAGCTGGCAGCCCTGAAAGCTGTTGCTGGTCTTCACCTTCCCCGGGCAGCCTACTCACAGGCACAACAGGTATTCGGATCTGTGCTTGCCCAGAGAAGGAACAGCTTACGGTGCGCATCCTCGGCAGAGCCTGTTCCCGAAAAGGCAAACGTCCGGCTCCTTGTCCCACACGGAAGGTGGCAGCCCGGAAAGCTGTTGCTGGTCTTCACCTTCCCCGGACAGCCTAGTCACAGGCACAACCGCACTGGGAATCTCTGCTTTCCCAAAGACGCAATCTCTCACGGTGCGCATCCTCGGCAGAGCCTGTTCCCGAAAAGGCAAACGTCCGGCTCCTTGTCCCACACGGAAGGTGGCAGCCCTGAAAGCTCTTGCTGGTCTTCACCTTCCCCGGGCAGCCTAGTCACAGGCACAACCGCACTGGGAATCTCTGCTTTCCCAAAGACGCAATCTCTCACGGTGCGCATCCTCGGCAGAGCCTGTTCCCGAAAAGGCAAACGTCCGGCTCCTTGTCCCACACGGAAGGTGGCAGCCCTGAAAGCTGTTGCTGGTCTTCACCTTCCCCGGGCAGCCTACTCACAGGCAGAACCGCACTGGGAATCTCTGCTTTCCCAAAGACGCAATCTCTCACGGTGCGCATCCTCGGCAGAGCCTGTTCCCGAAAAGGCAAACGTCCGGCTCCTTGTCCCACACGGAAGGTGGCAGCCCTGAAAGCTCTTGCTGGTCTTCACCTTCCCCGGGCAGCCTACTCACAGGCACAACCGCACTGGGAATCTCTGCTTTCCCAAAGACGCAATCTCTCACGGTGCGCATCCTCGGCAGAGCCTGTTCCCGAAAAGGCAAACGTCCGGCTCCTTGTCCCACACGGAAGGTGGCAGCCCTGAAAGCTCTTGCTGGTCTTCACCTTCCCCGGGCAGCCTACTCACAGGCACAACAGGTTTTGGGATCTGTGCTTGCCCAGAGAAGGAACAGCTCACGGTGCGCATCCTCGGCAGAGCCTGTTCCCGAAAAGGCAAACGTCCGGCTCCTTGTCCCACACGGAAGGTGGCAGCCCTGAAAGCTGTTGCTGGTCTTCACCTTCCCCGGGCAGCCTACTCACAGGCACAACCACACTGGGAATCTCTGCTTTCCCAAAGACGCAATCTCTCACGGTGCGCATCCTCGGCAGAGCCTGTTCCCGAAAAGGCAAACGTCCGGCTCCTTGTCCCACACGGAAGGTGGCAGCCCTGAAAGCTGTTGCTGGTCTTCACCTTCCCCGGGCAGCCTACTCACAGGCACAACCGCACTGGGAATCTCTGCTTTCTCAAAGACGCAATCTCTCACGGTGCGCATCCTCGGCAGAGCCTGTTCCCGAAAAGGCAAACGTCATGCTCCTTGTCCCACACGGAAGGTGGCAGCCCTGAAAGCTGTTGCTGGTCTTCACCTTCCCCGGGCAGCCTAGTCACAGGCACAACAGGTTTTGGGATCTGTGCTTGCCCAGAGAAGGAACAGCTCACGGTGCGCATCCTGGGCAGAGCCTGTTCCCGAAAAGGCAAACGTCCGGCTCCTTGTCCCACACGGAAGGTGGCAGCCCTGAAAGCTGTTGCTGGTCTTCACCTTCCCCGGGCAGCCTAGTCACAGGCACAACCGCACTGGGAATCTCTGCTTTCCCAAAGACGCAATCTCTCACGGTGCGCATCCTCGGCAGAGCCTGGTCCCGAAAAGGCAAACGTCCGGCTGCTTGTCCCACACGGAAGGTGGCAGCCCTGAAAGCTGTTGCTGGTCTTCACCTTCCCCGGGCAGCCTACTCACAGGCACAACCGCACTGGGAATCTCTGCTTTCCCAAAGACGCAATCTCTCACGGTGCGCATCCTCAGCAGAGCCCGTTCCCGAAAAGGCAAACGTCCGGCTCCTTGTCCCACACGGAAGGTGGCAGCCCTGAAAGCTGTTGCTGGTCTTCACCTTCCCCGGGCAGCCTACTCACAGGCACAACCGCACTGGGAATCTCTGCTTTCCCAAAGACGCAATCTCTCACGGTGCGCATCCTCGGCAGAGCCTGTTCCCGAAAAGGCAAACGTCCGGCTCCTTGTCCCACACGGAAGGTGGCAGCCCTGAAAGCTGTTGCTGGTCTTCACCTTCCCCGGGCAGCCTAGTCACAGGCACAACAGGTTTTCGTATCTGTGCTTGCCCAGAGAAGGAACAGCTCACGGTGCGCATCCTGGGCAGAGCCTGTTCCCGAAAAGGCAAACGTCCGGCTCCTTGTCCCACACGGAAGGTGGCAGCCCTGAAAGCTGTTGCTGGTCTTCACCTTCCCCGGGCAGCCTAGTCACAGGCACAACCGCACTGGGAATCTCTGCTTTCCCAAAGACTCAATCTCTCACGGTGCGCATCCTCGGCAGAGCCTGGTCCCGAAAAGGCAAACGTCCGGCTCCTTGTCCCACACGGAAGGTGGCAGCCCTGAAAGCTGTTGCTGGTCTTCACCTTCCCCGGGCAGCCTACTCACAGGCACAACCACACTGGGAATCTCTGCTTTCCCTAAGACGCAATCTCTCACGGTGCGCATCCTCGGCAGAGCCTGTTCCCGAAAAGGCAAACGTCCGGCTCCTTGTCCCACACGGAAGCTGGCAGCCCTGAAAGCTGTTGCTGGTCTTCACCTTCCCCGGGCAGCCTACTCACAGGCACAACAGGTATTCGGATCTGTGCTTGCCCAGAGAAGGAACAGCTTACGGTGCGCATCCTCGGCAGAGCCTGTTCCCGAAAAGGCAAACGTCCGGCTCCTTGTCCCACACGGAAGGTGGCAGCCCTGAAAGCTGTTGCTGGTCTTCACCTTCCCCGGACAGCCTAGTCACAGGCACAACCGCACTGGGAATCTCTGCTTTCCCAAAGACGCAATCTCTCACGGTGCGCATCCTCGGCAGAGCCTGTTCCCGAAAAGGCAAACGTCCGGCTCCTTGTCCCACACGGAAGGTGGCAGCCCTGAAAGCTCTTGCTGGTCTTCACCTTCCCCGGGCAGCCTAGTCACAGGCACAACCGCACTGGGAATCTCTGCTTTCCCAAAGACGCAATCTCTCACGGTGCGCATCCTCGGCAGAGCCTGTTCCCGAAAAGGCAAACGTCCGGCTCCTTGTCCCACACGGAAGGTGGCAGCCCTGAAAGCTGTTGCTGGTCTTCACCTTCCCCGGGCAGCCTACTCACAGGCAGAACCGCACTGGGAATCTCTGCTTTCCCAAAGACGCAATCTCTCACGGTGCGCATCCTCGGCAGAGCCTGTTCCCGAAAAGGCAAACGTCCGGCTCCTTGTCCCACACGGAAGGTGGCAGCCCTGAAAGCTCTTGCTGGTCTTCACCTTCCCCGGGCAGCCTACTCACAGGCACAAAGCGTTTTGGGATCTGTGCTTTCCCAAAGACGCAATCTCTCACGGTGCGCATCCTCGGCAGAGCCTGTTCCCGAAAAGGCAAACGTCCGGCTCCTTGTCCCACACGGAAGGTGGCAGCCCTGAAAGCTCTTGCTGGTCTTCACCTTCCCCGGGCAGCCTAGTCACAGGCACAACAGGTTTTGGGATCTGTGCTTGCCCAGAGAAGGAACAGCTCACGGTGCGCATCCTCGGCAGAGCCTGTTCCCGAAAAGGCAAACGTCCGGCTCCTTGTCCCACACGGAAGGTGGCAGCCCTGAAAGCTGTTGCTGGTCTTCACCTTCCCCGGGCAGCCTAGTCACAGGCACAACCACACTGGGAATCTCTGCTTTCCCAAAGACGCAATCTCTCACGGTGCGCATCCTCGGCAGAGCCTGTTCCCGAAAAGGCAAACGTCCGGCTCCTTGTCCCACACGGAAGGTGGCAGCCCTGAAAGCTGTTGCTGGTCTTCACCTTCCCCGGGCAGCCTAGTCACAGGCACAACCGCACTGGGAATCTCTGCTTTCTCAAAGACGCAATCTCTCACGGTGCGCATCCTCGGCAGAGCCTGTTCCCGAAAAGGCAAACGTCCGGCTCCTTGTCCCACACGGAAGGTGGCAGCCCTGAAAGCTGTTGCTGGTCTTCACCTTCCCCGGGCAGCCTATTCATAGGCACAACAGGTATTCCGATCTGTGCTTGCCCAGAGAAGGAACAGCTCACGGTGCGCATCCTCGGCAGAGCCTGTTCCCGAAAAGGCAAACGTCCGGCTCCTTGTCCCACACGGAAGGTGGCAGCCCTGAAAGCTGTTGCTGGTCTTCACCTTCCCCGGGCAGCCTAGTCACAGGCACAACCGCACTGGGAATCTCTGCTTTCCCAAAGACGCAATCTCTCACGGTGCGCATCCTCGGCAGAGCCCGTTCCCGAAAAGGCAAACGTCCGGCTGCTTGTCCCACACGGAAGGTGGCAGCCCTGAAAGCTGTTGCTGGTCTTCACCTTCCCCGGGCAGCCTACTCACAGGCACAACCGCACTGGGAATCTCTGCTTTCCCAAAGACGCAATCTCTCACGGTGCGCATCCTCAGCAGAGCCCGTTCCCGAAAAGGCAAACGTCCGGCTCCTTGTCCCACACGGAAGGTGGCAGCCCTGAAAGCTGTTGCTGGTCTTCACCTTCCCCGGGCAGCCTAGTCACAGGCACAACCGCACTGGGAATCTCTGCTTTCCCAAAGACGCAATCTCTCACGGTGCGCATCCTCGGCAGAGCCTGTTCCCGAAAAGGCAAACGTCCGGCTCCTTGTCCCACACGGAAGGTGGCAGCCCTGAAAGCTGTTGCTGGTCTTCACCTTCCCCGGGCAGCCTAGTCACAGGCACAACAGGTTTTCGTATCTGTGCTTGCCCAGAGAAGGAACAGCTCACGGTGCGCATCCTCGGCAGAGCCTGTTCCCGAAAAGGCAAACGTCCGGCTCCTTGTCCCACACGGAAGGTGGCAGCCCTGAAAGCTGTTGCTGGTCTTCACCTTCCCCGGGCAGCCTAGTCACAGGCACAACCGCACTGGGAATCTCTGCTTTCCCAAAGACGCAATCTCTCACGGTGCGCATCCTCGGCAGAGCCTGGTCCCGAAAAGGCAAACGTCCGGCTCCTTGTCCCACACGGAAGGTGGCAGCCCTGAAAGCTGTTGCTGGTCTTCACCTTCCCCGGGCAGCCTACTCACAGGCACAACCACACTGGGAATCTCTGCTTTCCCTAAGACGCAATCTCTCACGGTGCGCATCCTCGGCAGAGCCTGTTCCCGAAAAGGCAAACGTCCGGCTCCTTGTCCCACACGGAAGGTGGCAGCCCTGAAAGCTGTTGCTGGTCTTCACCTTCCCCGGGCAGCCTAGTCACAGGCACAACCGCACTGGGAATCTCTGCTTTCCCAAAGACGCAATCTCTCACGGTGCGCATCCTCGGCAGAGCCTGTTCCCGAAAAGGCAAACGTCCGGCTCCTTGTCCCACACGGAAGGTGGCAGCCCTGAAAGCTGTTGCTGGTCTTCACCTTCCCCGGGCAGCCTACTCACAGGCACAACAGGTTTTCGTATCTGTGCTTGCCCAGGGAAGGAACAGCTCACGGTGCGCATCCTCGGCAGAGCCTGTTCCCGAAAAGGCAAACGTCCGGCTCCTTGTCCCACACGGAAGGTGGCAGCCCTGAAAGCTGTTGCTGGTCTTCACCTTCCCCGGGCAGCCTCTTCACAGGCACAACCGCACTGGGAATCTCTGCTTTCCCAAAGACGCAATCTTTAACGGTGCGCATCCTCGGCAGAGCCTGTTCCCGAAAAGGCAAACGTCCGGCTCCTTGTCCCACACGGAAGGTGGCAGCCCTGAAAGCTCTTGCTGGTCTTCACCTTCCCCGGGCAGCCTAGTCACAGGCACAACCGCACTGGGAATCTCTGCTTTCCCAAAGACGCAATCTCTCACGGTGCGCATCCTCGGCAGAGCCTGTTCCCGAAAAGGCAAACGTCCGGCTCCTTGTCCCACACGGAAGGTGGCAGCCCTGAAAGCTGTTGCTGGTCTTCACCTTCCCCGGGCAGCCTAGTCACAGGCACAACCGCACTGGGAATCTCTGCTTTCTCAAAGACGCAATCTCCCACGGTGCGCATCCTCGGCAGAGCCTGTTCCCGAAAAGGCAAACGTCCGGCTCCTTGTCCCACACGGAAGGTGGCAGCCCTGAAAGCTGTTGCTGGTCTTCACCTTCCCCGGGCAGCCTAGTCACAGGCACAACCGCACTGGGAATCTCTGCTTTCCCAAAGACGCAATCTCTCACGGTGCGCATCCTCGGCAGAGCCTGTTCCCGAAAAGGCAAACGTCCGGCTCCTTGTCCCACACGGAAGGTGGCAGCCCTGAAAGCTGTTGCTGGTCTTCACCTTCCCCGGGCAGCCTAGTCACAGGCACAACCGCACTGGGAATCTCTGCTTTCCCAAAGACGCAATCTCTCACGGTGCGCATCCTCGGCAGAGCCTGTTCCCGAAAAGGCAAACGTCCGGCTCCTTGTCCCACACGGAAGGTGGCAGCCCTGAAAGCTGTTGCTGGTCTTCACCTTCCCCGGGCAGCCTAGTCACAGGCACAACAGGTTTTCGTATCTGTGCTTGCCCAGGGAAGGAACAGCTCACGGTGCGCATCCTCGGCAGAGCCTGTTCCCGAAAAGGCAAACGTCCGGCTCCTTGTCCCACACGGAAGGTGGCAGCCCTGAAAGCTGTTGCTGGTCTTCACCTTCCCCGGGCAGCCTACTCACAGGCACAACCGCACTGGGAATCTCTGCTTTCCCAAAGACGCAATCTCTCACGGTGCGCATCCTCGGCAGAGCCTGTTCCCGAAAAGGCAAATGTCCGGCTCCTTGTCCCACACGGAAGGTGGCAGCCCTGAAAGCTGTTGCTGGTCTTCACCTTCCCCGGGCAGCCTATTCATAGGCACAACAGGTATTCGGATCTGTGCTTGCCCAGAGAAGGAACATCTTCACGGTGCGCATCCTCGGCAGAGCCTGTTCCCGAAAAGGCAAACGTCCGGCTCCTTGTCCCACACGGAAGGTGGCAGCTCTGAAACCTGTTGCTGGTCTTCACCTTCCCCGGGCAGCCTCTTCACAGGCACAACCGCACTGGGAATCTCTGCTTTCCCAAAGACGCAATCTCTCACGGTGCGCATCCTCGGCAGAGCCTGTTCCCGAAAAGGCAAACGTCCGGCTCCTTGTCCCACACGGAAGGTGGCAGCCCTGAAAGCTGTTGCTGGTCTTCACCTTCCCCGGGCAGCCTAGTCACAGGCACAACAGGTTTTCGGATCTGTGCTTGCCCAGAGAAGGAACAGCTCACGGTGCGCATCCTGGGCAGAGCCTGTTCCCGAAAAGGCAAACGTCCGGCTCCTTGTCCCACACGGAAGGTGGCAGCCCTGAAAGCTGTTGCTGGTCTTCACCTTCCCCGGGCAGCCTAGTCACAGGCACAACCGCACTGGGAATCTCTGCTTTCCCAAAGACGCAATCTCTCACGGTGCGCATCCTCGGCAGAGCCTGTTCCCGAAAAGGCAAACGTCCGGCTCCTTGTCCCACACGGAAGGTGGCAGCCCTGAAAGCTGTTGCTGGTCTTCACCTTCCCCGGGCAGCCTAGTCACAGGCACAACCGCACTGGGAATCTCTGCTTTCCCAAAGACGCAATCTCTCACGGTGCGCATCCTCGGCAGAGCCTGTTCCCGAAAAGGCAAACGTCCGGCTCCTTGTCCCACACGGAAGGTGGCAGCCCTGAAAGCTGTTGCTGGTCTTCACCTTCCCCGGGCAGCCTAGTCACAGGCACAACCGCACTGGGAATCTCTGCTTTCCCAAAGACGCAATCTCTCACGGTGCGCATCCTCGGCAGAGCCTGTTCCCGAAAAGGCAAACGTCCGGCTCCTTGTCCCACACGGAAGGTGGCAGCCCTGAAAGCTGTTGCTGGTCTTCACCTTCCCCGGGCAGCCTAGTCACAGGCACAACCGCACTGGGAATCTCTGCTTTCCCAAAGACGCAATCTCTCACGGTGCGCATCCTCGGCAGAGCCTGTTCCCGAAAAGGCAAACGTCCGGCTCCTTGTCCCACACGGAAGGTGGCAGCCCTGAAAGCTGTTGCTGGTCTTCACCTTCCCCGGGCAGCCTAGTCACAGGCACAACAGGTTTTCGTATCTGTGCTTGCCCAGGGAAGGAACAGCTCACGGTGCGCATCCTCGGCAGAGCCTGTTCCCGAAAAGGCAAACGTCCGGCTCCTTGTCCCACACGGAAGGTGGCAGCCCTGAAAGCTGTTGCTGGTCTTCACCTTCCCCGGGCAGCCTAGTCACAGGCACAACCGCACTGGGAATCTCTGCTTTCCCAAAGACGCAATCTCTCACGGTGCGCATCCTCGGCAGAGCCCGTTCCCGAAAAGGCAAACGTCCGGCTCCTTGTCCCACACGGAAGGTGGCAGCCCTGAAAGCTGTTGCTGGTCTTCACCTTCCCCGGGCAGCCTAGTCACAGGCACAACCGCACTGGGAATCTCTGCTTTCCCAAAGACGCAATCTCTCACGGTGCGCATCCTCAGCAGAGCCTGTTCCCGAAAAGGCAAACGTCCGGCTCCTTGTCCCACACGGAAGGTGGCAGCCCTGAAAGCTGTTGCTGGTCTTCACCTTCCCCGGGCAGCCTACTCACAGGCACAACCGCACTGGGAATCTCTGCTTTCCCAAAGACGCAATCTCTCACGGTGCGCATCCTCGGCAGAGCCTGTTCCCGAAAAGGCAAACGTCATGCTCCTTGTCCCACACGGAAGGTGGCAGCCCTGAAAGCTGTTGCTGGTCTTCACCTTCCCCGGGCAGCCTAGTCACAGGCACAACCGCACTGGGAATCTCTGCTTTCCCAAAGACGCAATCTCTCACGGTGCGCATCCTCGGCAGAGCCTGTTCCCGAAAAGGCAAACGTCCGGCTCCTTGTCCCACACGGAAGGTGGCAGCCCTGAAAGCTGTTGCTGGTCTTCACCTTCCCCGGGCAGCCTAGTCACAGGCACAACAGGTTTTCGTATCTGTGCTTGCCCAGGGAAGGAACAGCTCACGGTGCGCATCCTCGGCAGAGCCTGTTCCCGAAAAGGCAAACGTCCGGCTCCTTGTCCCACACGGAAGGTGGCAGCCCTGAAAGCTGTTGCTGGTCTTCACCTTCCCCGTGCAGCCTCTTCACAGGCACAACCGCACTGGGAATCTCTGCTTTCCCAAAGACGCAATCTTTAACGGTGCGCATCCTCGGCAGAGCCTGTTCCCGAAAAGGCAAACGTCCGGCTCCTTGTCCCACACGGAAGGTGGCAGCCCTGAAAGCTGTTGCTGGTCTTCACCTTCCCCGGGCAGCCTACTCACAGGCACAACCGCACTGGGAATCTCTGCTTTCCCAAAGACGCAATCTCTCACGGTGCGCATCCTCGGCAGAGCCTGTTCCCGAAAAGGCAAACGTCCGGCTCCTTGTCCCACACGGAAGGTGGCAGCCCTGAAAGCTGTTGCTGGTCTTCACCTTCCCCGGGCAGCCTACTCACAGGCACAACCGCACTGGGAATCTCTGCTTTCTCAAAGACGCAATCTCCCACGGTGCGCATCCTCGGCAGAGCCTGTTCCCGAAAAGGCAAACGTCCGGCTCCTTGTCCCACACGGAAGGTGGCAGCCCTGAAAGCTGTTGCTGGTCTTCACCTTCCCCGGGCAGCCTAGTCACAGGCACAACCGCACTGGGAATCTCTGCTTTCCCAAAGACGCAATCTCTCACGGTGCGCATCCTCGGCAGAGCCTGTTCCCGAAAAGGCAAACGTCCGGCTCCTTGTCCCACACGGAAGGTGGCAGCCCTGAAAGCTGTTGCTGGTCTTCACCTTCCCCGGGCAGCCTACTCACAGGCACAACCGCACTGGGAATCTCTGCTTTCCCAAAGACGCAATCTCTCACGGTGCGCATCCTCGGCAGAGCCTGTTCCCGAAAAGGCAAACGTCCGGCTCCTTGTCCCACACGGAAGGTGGCAGCCCTGAAAGCTGTTGCTGGTCTTCACCTTCCCCGGGCAGCCTAGTCACAGGCACAACAGGTTTTGGTATCTGTGCTTGCCCAGGGAAGGAACAGCTCACGGTGCGCATCCTCGGCAGAGCCTGGTCCCGAAAAGGCAAACGTCCGGCTCCTTGTCCCACACGGAAGGTGGCAGCCCTGAAAGCTGTTGCTGGTCTTCACCTTCCCCGGGCAGCCTAGTCACAGGCACATCCGCACTGGGAATCTCTGCTTTCCCAAAGACGCAATCTCTCACGGTGCGCATCCTCGGCAGAGCCTGTTCCCGAAAAGGCAAATGTCCGGCTCCTTGTCCCACACGGAAGGTGGCAGCCCTGAAAGCTGTTGCTGGTCTTCACCTTCCCCGGGCAGCCTATTCATAGGCACAACAGGTATTCGGATCTGTGCTTGCCAAGAGAAGGAACATCTTCACGGTGCGCATCCTCGGCAGAGCCTGTTCCCGAAAAGGCAAACGTCCGGCTCCTTGTCCCACACGGAAGGTGGCAGCTCTGAAACCTGTTGCTGGTCTTCACCTTCCCCGGGCAGCCTCTTCACAGGCACAACCGCACTGGGAATCTCTGCTTTCCCAAAGACGCAATCTCTCACGGTGCGCATCCTCGGCAGAGCCTGTTCCCGAAAAGGCAAACGTCCGGCTCCTTGTCCCACACGGAAGGTGGCAGCCCTGAAAGCTGTTGCTGGTCTTCACCTTCCCCTGGCAGCCTAGTCACAGGCACAACCGCACTGGGAATCTCTGCTTTCCCAAAGACGCAATCTCTCACGGTGCGCATCCTCGGCAGAGCCTGTTCCCGAAAAGGCAAACGTCCGGCTCCTTGTCCCACACGGAAGGTGGCAGCCCTGAAAGCTGTTGCTGGTCTTCACCTTCCCCGGGCAGCCTAGTCACAGGCACAACCGCACTGGGAATCTCTGCTTTCCCAAAGACGCAATCTCTCACGGTGCGCATCCTCGGCAGAGCCTGTTCCCGAAAAGGCAAACGTCCGGCTCCTTGTCCCACACGGAAGGTGGCAGCCCTGAAAGCTGTTGCTGGTCTTCACCTTCCCCGGGCAGCCTAGTCACAGGCACAACAGATTTTGGGATCTGTGCTTGCCCAGAGAAGGAACAGCTCACGGTGCGCATCCTCGGCAGAGCCTGTTCCCGAAAAGGCAAACGTCCGGCTCCTTGTCCCACACGGAAGGTGGCAGCCCTGAAAGCTGTTGCTGGTCTTCACCTTCCCCGGGCAGCCTAGTCACAGGCACAACCGCACTGGGAATCTCTACTTTCCCAAAGACGCAATCTCTCACGGTGCGCATCCTCGGCAGAGCCCGTTCCCGAAAAGGCAAACGTCCGGCTCCTTGTCCCACACGGAAGGTGGCAGCCCTGAAAGCTGTTGCTGGTCTTCACCTTCCCCGGGCAGCCTAGTCACAGGCACAACCGCACTGGGAATCTCTGCTTTCCCAAAGACGCAATCTCTCACGGTGCGCATCCTCAGCAGAGCCTGTTCCCGAAAAGGCAAACGTCCGGCTCCTTGTCCCACACGGAAGGTGGCAGCCCTGAAAGCTGTTGCTGGTCTTCACCTTCCCCGGGCAGCCTACTCACAGGCACAACCGCACTGGGAATCTCTGCTTTCCCAAAGACGCAATCTCTCACGGTGCGCATCCTCGGCAGAGCCTGTTCCCGAAAAGGCAAACGTCCGGCTCCTTGTCCCACACGGAAGGTGGCAGCCCTGAAAGCTGTTGCTGGTCTTCACCTTCCCCGGGCAGCCTACTCACAGGCACAACCGCACTGGGAATCTCTGCTTTCCCAAAGACGCAATCTCTCACGGTGCGCATCCTCGGCAGAGCCTGTTCCCGAAAAGGCAAACGTCCGGCTCCTTGTCCCACACGGAAGGTGGCAGCCCTGAAAGCTGTTGCTGGTCTTCACCTTCCCCGGGCAGCCTACTCACAGGCACAACAGGTTTTCGGATCTGTGCTTGCCCAGGGAAGGAACAGCTCACGGTGCGCATCCTCGGCAGAGCCTGTTCCCGAAAAGGCAAACGTCCGGCTCCTTGTCCCACACGGAAGGTGGCAGCCCTGAAAGCTGTTGCTGGTCTTCACCTTCCCCGGGCAGCCTAGTCACAGGCACAACCGCACTGGGAATCTCTGCTTTCCCAAAGACGCAATCTCTCACGGTGCGCATCCTCGGCAGAGCCTGTTCCCGAAAAGGCAAACGTCCGGCTCCTTGTCCCACACGGAAGGTGGCAGCCCTGAAAGCTCTTGCTGGTCTTCACCTTCCCCGGGCAGCCTAGTCACAGGCACAACCGCACTGGGAATCTCTGCTTTCCCAAAGACGCAATCTCTCACGGTGCGCATCCTCAGCAGAGCCTGTTCCCGAAAAGGCAAACGTCCGGCTCCTTGTCCCACACGGAAGGTGGCAGCCCTGAAAGCTGTTGCTGGTCTTCACCTTCCCCGGGCAGCCTAGTCACAGGCACAACCGCACTGGGAATCTCTGCTTTCCCAAAGACGCAATCTCTCACGGTGCGCATCCTCGGCAGAGCCTGTTCCCGAAAAGGCAAACGTCCGGCTCCTTGTCCCACACGGAAGGTGGCAGCCCTGAAAGCTGTTGCTGGTCTTCACCTTCCCCGGGCAGCCTACTCACAGGCACAACAGGTTTTCGTATCTGTGCTTGCCCAGGGAAGGAACAGCTCACGGTGCGCATCCTCGGCAGAGCCTGTTCCCGAAAAGGCAAACGTCCGGCTCCTTGTCCCACACGGAAGGTGGCAGCCCTGAAAGCTGTTGCTGGTCTTCACCTTCCCCGGGCAGCCTAGTCACAGGCACAACCGCACTGGGAATCTCTGCTTTCCCAAAGACGCAATCTCTCACGGTGCGCATCCTCGGCAGAGCCTGTTCCCGAAAAGGCAAACGTCCGGCTCCTTGTCCCACACGGAAGGTGGCAGCCCTGAAAGCTGTTGCTGGTCTTCACCTTCCCCGGGCAGCCTAGTCACAGGCACAACCGCACTGGGAATCTCTGCTTTCCCAAAGACGCAATCTCTCACGGTGCGCATCCTCGGCAGAGCCTGTTCCCGAAAAGGCAAACGTCCGGCTCCTTGTCCCACACGGAAGGTGGCAGCCCTGAAAGCTGTTGCTGGTCTTCACCTTCCCCGGGCAGCCTACTCACAGGCACAACCGCACTGGGAATCTCTGCTTTCCCAAAGACGCAATCTCCCACGGTGCGCATCCTCGGCAGAGCCTGTTCCCGAAAAGGCAAACGTCCGGCTCCTTGTCCCACACGGAAGGTGGCAGCCCTGAAAGCTGTTGCTGGTCTTCACCTTCCCCGGGCAGCCTACTCACAGGCACAACCGCACTGGGAATCTCTGCTTTCCCAAAGACGCAATCTCTCACGGTGCGCATCCTCGGCAGAGCCTGGTCCCGAAAAGGCAAACGTCCGGCTCCTTGTCCCACACGGAAGGTGGCAGCCCTGAAAGCTGTTGCTGGTCTTCACCTTCCCCGGGCAGCCTATTCACAGGCACAACCGCACTGGGAATCTCTGCTTTCCCAAAGACGCAATCTCTCACGGTGCGCATCCTCGGCAGAGCCTGTTCCCGAAAAGGCAAACGTCCGGCTCCTTGTCCCACACGGAAGGTGGCAGCCCTGAAAGCTGTTGCTGGTCTTCACCTTCCCCGGGCAGCCTACTCACAGGCACAACCGCACTGGGAATCTCTGCTTTCCCAAAGACGCAATCTCTCACGGTGCGCATCCTCGGCAGAGCCTGGTCCCGAAAAGGCAAACGTCCGGCTCCTTGTCCCACACGGAAGGTGGCAGCCCTGAAAGCTGTTGCTGGTCTTCACCTTCCCCGGGCAGCCTAGTCACAGGCACAACCGCACTGGGAATCTCTGCTTTCCCAAAGACGCAATCTCTCACGGTGCGCATCCTCGGCAGAGCCTGTTCCCGAAAAGGCAAACGTCCGGCTCCTTGTCCCGCACGGAAGGTGGCAGCCCTGAAAGCTGTTGCTGGTCTTCACCTTCCCCGGGCAGCCTAGTCACAGGCACAACCGCACTGGGAATCTCTGCTTTCCCAAAGACGCAATCTCTCACGGTGCGCATCCTCGGCAGAGCCTGTTCCCGAAAAGGCAAACGTCCGGCTCCTTGTCCCACACGGAAGGTGGCAGCCCTGAAAGCTGTTGCTGGTCTTCACCTTCCCCGGGCAGCCTAGTCACAGGCACAACAGGTTTTGGTATCTGTGCTTGCCCAGAGAAGGAACAGCTCACGGTGCGCATCCTCGGCAGAGCCTGTTCCCGAAAAGGCAAACGTCCGGCTCCTTGTCCCACACGGAAGGTGGCAGCCCTGAAAGCTGTTGCTGGTCTTCACCTTCCCCGGGCAGCCTACTCACAGGCACAACCGCACTGGGAATCTCTGCTTTCCCAAAGACGCAATCTCTCACGGTGCGCATCCTCGGCAGAGCCTGTTCCTGAAAAGGCAAACGTCCGGCTCCTTGTCCCACACGGAAGGTGGCAGCCCTGAAAGCTGTTGCTGGTCTTCACCTTCCCCGGGCAGCCTACTCACAGGCACAACCGCACTGGGAATCTCTGCTTTCCCAAAGACGAAATCTCCCACGGTGCGCATCCTCGGCAGAGCCTGTTCCCGAAAAGGCAAACGTCCGGCTCCTTGTCCCACACGGAAGGTGGCAGCCCTGAAAGCTGTTGCTGGTCTTCACCTTCCCCGGGCAGCCTAGTCACAGGCACAACCGCACTGGGAATCTCTGCTTTCCCAAAGACGCAATCTCTCACGGTGCGCATCCTCGGCAGAGCCTGTTCCCGAAAAGGCAAACGTCCGGCTCCTTGTCCCACACGGAAGGTGGCAGCCCTGAAAGCTGTTGCTGGTCTTCACCTTCCCCGGGCAGCCTAGTCACAGGCACAACCGCACTGGGAATCTCTGCTTTCCCAAAGACGCAATCTCTCACGGTGCGCATCCTCGGCAGAGCCTGTTCCCGAAAAGGCAAACGTCCGGCTCCTTGTCCCACACGGAAGGTGGCAGCCCTGAAAGCTGTTGCTGGTCTTCACCTTCCCCTGGCAGCCTAGTCACAGGCACAACAGGTTTTCGTATCTGTGCTTGCCCAGGGAAGGAACAGCTCACGGTGCGCATCCTCGGCAGAGCCTGTTCCCGAAAAGGCAAACGTCCGGCTCCTTGTCCCACACGGAAGGTGGCAGCCCTGAAAGCTGTTGCTGGTCTTCACCTTCCCCGGGCAGCCTATTCACAGGCACAACCGCACTGGGAATCTCTGCTTTCCCAAAGACGCAATCTCTCACGGTGCGCATCCTCGGCAGAGCCTGTTCCCGAAAAGGCAAACGTCCGGCTCCTTGTCCCACACGGAAGGTGGCAGCCCTGAAAGCTGTTGCTGGTCTTCACCTTCCCCGGGCAGCCTACTCACAGGCACAACAGGTTTTCGTATCTGTGCTTGCCCAGGGAAGGAACAGCTCACGGTGCGCATCCTCGGCAGAGCCTGTTCCCGAAAAGGCAAACGTCCGGCTCCTTGTCCCACACGGAAGGTGGCAGCCCTGAAAGCTGTTGCTGGTCTTCACCTTCCCCGGGCAGCCTAGTCACAGGCACAACCGCACTGGGAATCTCTGCTTTCCCAAAGACGCAATCTCTCACGGTGCGCATCCTCGGCAGAGCCTGTTCCCGAAAAGGCAAACGTCCGGCTCCTTGTCCCACACGGAAGGTGGCAGCCCTGAAAGCTGTTGCTGGTCTTCACCTTCCCCGGGCAGCCTAGTCACAGGCACAACCGCACTGGGAATCTCTGCTTTCCCAAAGACGCAATCTCTCACGGTGCGCATCCTCGGCAGAGCCTGTTCCCGAAAAGGCAAACGTCCGGCTCCTTGTCCCACACGGAAGGTGGCAGCCCTGAAAGCTGTTGCTGGTCTTCACCTTCCCCGGGCAGCCTAGTCACAGGCACAACCGCACTGGGAATCTCTGCTTTCCCAAAGACGCAATCTCTCACGGTGCGCATCCTCGGCAGAGCCTGTTCCCGAAAAGGCAAACGTCCGGCTCCTTGTCCCACACGGAAGGTGGCAGCCCTGAAAGCTGTTGCTGGTCTTCACCTTCCCCGGGCAGCCTAGTCACAGGCACAACCGCACTGGGAATCTCTGCTTTCCCAAAGACGCAATCTCTCACGGTGCGCATCCTCAGCAGAGCCTGTTCCCGAAAAGGCAAACGTCCGGCTCCTTGTCCCACACGGAAGGTGGCAGCCCTGAAAGCTGTTGCTGGTCTTCACCTTCCCCGGGCAGCCTACTCACAGGCACAACCGCACTGGGAATCTCTGCTTTCCCAAAGACGCAATCTCTCACGGTGCGCATCCTCGGCAGAGCCTGTTCCCGAAAAGGCAAACGTCCGGCTCCTTGTCCCACACGGAAGGTGGCAGCCCTGAAAGCTGTTGCTGGTCTTCACCTTCCCCGGGCAGCCTACTCACAGGCACAACCACACTGGGAATCTCTGCTTTCCCTAAGACGCAACCTCTCACGGTGCGCATCCTCGGCAGAGCCTGTTCCCGAAAAGGCAACCGTCATGCTCCTTGTCCCACACGGAAGGTGGCAGCCCTGAAAGCTGTTGCTGGTCTTCACCTTCCCCGGGCAGCCTAGTCACAGGCACAACCGCACTGGGAATCTCTGCTTTCCCAAAGACGCAATCTCTCACGGTGCGCATCCTCGGCAGAGCCTGTTCCCGAAAAGGCAACCGTCATGCTCCTTGTCCCACACGGAAGGTGGCAGCCCTGAAAGCTGTTGCTGGTCTTCACCTTCCCCGGGCAGCCTAGTCACAGGCACAACCGCACTGGGAATCTCTGCTTTCCCAAACACGCAATCTCTCACGGTGCGCATCCTCGGCAGAGCCTGTTCCCGAAAAGGCAAACGTCCGGCTCCTTGTCCCACACGGAAGGTGGCAGCCCTGAAAGCTGTTGCTGGTCTTCACCTTCCCCGGGCAGCCTACTCACAGGCACAACAGGTTTTCGGATCTGTGCTTGCCCAGGGAAGGAACAGCTCACGGTGCGCATCCTCGGCAGAGCCTGTTCCCGAAAAGGCAAACGTCCGGCTCCTTGTCCCACACGGAAGGTGGCAGCCCTGAAAGCTGTTGCTGGTCTTCACCTTCCCCGGGCAGCCTAGTCACAGGCACAACCGCACTGGGAATCTCTGCTTTCCCAAAGACGCAATCTTTCACGGTGCGCATCCTCGGCAGAGCCTGTTCCCGAAAAGGCAAACGTCCGGCTCCTTGTCCCACACGGAAGGTGGCAGCCCTGAAAGCTGTTGCTGGTCTTCACCTTCCCCGGGCAGCCTACTCACAGGCACAACCGCACTGGGAATCTCTGCTTTCCCAAAGACGCAATCTCTCACGGTGCGCATCCTCGGCAGAGCCTGTTCCCGAAAAGGCAAACGTCCGGCTCCTTGTCCCACACGGAAGGTGGCAGCCCTGAAAGCTGTTGCTGGTCTTCACCTTCCCCGGGCAGCCTAGTCACAGGAACAAAAGGTTTTCGTATCTGTGCTTGCCCAGGGAAGGAACAGCTCACGGTGCGCATCCTCGGCAGAGCCTGTTCCCGAAAAGGCAAACGTCCGGCTCCTTGTCCCACACGGAAGGTGGCAGCCCTGAAAGCTGTTGCTGGTCTTCACCTTCCCCGGGCAGCCTAGTCACAGGCACAACCGCACTGGGAATCTCTGCTTTCCCAAAGACGCAATCTCTCACGGTGCGCATCCTCGGCAGAGCCTGTTCCCGAAAAGGCAAACGTCCGGCTCCTTGTCCCACACGGAAGGTGGCAGCCCTGAAAGCTGTTGCTGGTCTTCACCTTCCCCGGGCAGCCTATTCATAGGCACAACAGGTATTCGGATCTGTGCTTGCCCAGAGAAGGAACATCTTCACGGTGCGCATCCTCGGCAGAGCCTGTTCCCGAAAAGGCAAACGTCCGGCTCCTTGTCCCACACGGAAGGTGGCAGCTCTGAAACCTGTTGCTGGTCTTCACCTTCCCCGGGCAGCCTCTTCACAGGCACAACCGCACTGGGAATCTCTGCTTTCCCAAAGACGCAATCTCTCACGGTGCGCATCCTCGGCAGAGCCTGTTCCCGAAAAGGCAAACGTCCGGCTCCTTGTCCCACACGGAAGGTGGCAGCCCTGAAAGCTGTTGCTGGTCTTCACCTTCCCCGGGCAGCCTAGTCACAGGCACAACAGGTTTTCGGATCTGTGCTTGCCCAGAGAAGGAACAGCTCACGGTGCGCATCCTGGGCAGAGCCTGTTCCCGAAAAGGCAAACGTCCGGCTCCTTGTCCCACACGGAAGGTGGCAGCCCTGAAAGCTGTTGCTGGTCTTCACCTTCCCCGGGCAGCCTACTCACAGGCACAACCGCACTGGGAATCTCTGCTTTCCCAAAGACGCAATCTCTCACGGTGCGCATCCTCGGCAGAGCCTGTTCCCGAAAAGGCAAACGTCCGGCTCCTTGTCCCACACGGAAGGTGGCAGCCCTGAAAGCTGTTGCTGGTCTTCACCTTCCCCGGGCAGCCTAGTCACAGGCACAACCGCACTGGGAATCTCTGCTTTCCCAAAGACGCAATCTCTCACGGTGCGCATCCTGGGCAGAGCCTGTTCCCGAAAAGGCAAACGTCCGGCTCCTTGTCCCACACGGAAGGTGGCAGCCCTGAAAGCTGTTGCTGGTCTTCACCTTCCCCGGGCAGCCTAGTCACAGGCACAACCGCACTGGGAATCTCTGCTTTCCCAAAGACGCAATCTCTCACGGTGCGCATCCTCGGCAGAGCCTGTTCCCGAAAAGGCAAACGTCCGGCTCCTTGTCCCACACGGAAGGTGGCAGCCCTGAAAGCTGTTGCTGGTCTTCACCTTCCCCGGGCAGCCTAGTCACAGGCACAACCGCACTGGGAATCTCTGCTTTCCCAAAGACGCAATCTCTCACGGTGCGCATCCTCGGCAGAGCCTGTTCCCGAAAAGGCAAACGTCCGGCTCCTTGTCCCACACGGAAGGTGGCAGCCCTGAAAGCTGTTGCTGGTCTTCACCTTCCCCGGGCAGCCTAGTCACAGGCACAACAGGTTTTCGTATCTGTGCTTGCCCAGGGAAGGAACAGCTCACGGTGCGCATCCTCGGCAGAGCCTGTTCCCGAAAAGGCAAACGTCCGGCTCCTTGTCCCACACGGAAGGTGGCAGCCCTGAAAGCTGTTGCTGGTCTTCACCTTCCCCGGGCAGCCTACTCACAGGCACAACCGCACTGGGAATCTCTGCTTTCCCAAAGACGCAATCTCTCACGGTGCGCATCCTCGGCAGAGCCTGTTCCCGAAAAGGCAAACGTCCGGCTCCTTGTCCCACACGGAAGGTGGCAGCCCTGAAAGCTGTTGCTGGTCTTCACCTTCCCCGGGCAGCCTAGTCACAGGCACAACCGCACTGGGAATCTCTGCTTTCCCAAAGACGCAATCTCTCACGGTGCGCATCCTCAGCAGAGCCTGTTCCCGAAAAGGCAAACGTCCGGCTCCTTGTCCCACACGGAAGGTGGCAGCCCTGAAAGCTCTTGCTGGTCTTCACCTTCCCCGGGCAGCCTACTCACAGGCACAACCGCACTGGGAATCTCTGCTTTCCCAAAGACGCAATCTCTCACGGTGCGCATCCTCGGCAGAGCCTGTTCCCGAAAAGGCAAACGTCCGGCTCCTTGTCCCACACGGAAGGTGGCAGCCCTGAAAGCTGTTGCTGGTCTTCACCTTCCCCGGGCAGCCTACTCACAGGCACAACCACACTGGGAATCTCTGCTTTCCCTAAGACGCAACCTCTCACGGTGCGCATCCTCGGCAGAGCCTGTTCCCGAAAAGGCAAACGTCATGCTCCTTGTCCCACACGGAAGGTGGCAGCCCTGAAAGCTGTTGCTGGTCTTCACCTTCCCCGGGCAGCCTAGTCACAGGCACAACCGCACTGGGAATCTCTGCTTTCCCAAAGACGCAATCTCTCACGGTGCGCATCCTCGGCAGAGCCTGTTCCCGAAAAGGCAAACGTCCGGCTCCTTGTCCCACACGGAAGGTGGCAGCCCTGAAAGCTGTTGCTGGTCTTCACCTTCCCCGGGCAGCCTACTCACAGGCACAACAGGTTTTCGTATCTGTGCTTGCCCAGGGAAGGAACAGCTCACGGTGCGCATCCTCGGCAGAGCCTGTTCCCGAAAAGGCAAACGTCCGGCTCCTTGTCCCACACGGAAGGTGGCAGCCCTGAAAGCTGTTGCTGGTCTTCACCTTCCCCGGGCAGCCTCTTCACAGGCACAACCGCACTGGGAATCTCTGCTTTCCCAAAGACGCAATCTTTAACGGTGCGCATCCTCGGCAGAGCCTGTTCCCGAAAAGGCAAACGTCCGGCTCCTTGTCCCACACGGAAGGTGGCAGCCCTGAAAGCTGTTGCTGGTCTTCACCTTCCCCGGGCAGCCTACTCACAGGCACAACCGCACTGGGAATCTCTGCTTTCCCAAAGACGCAATCTCCCACGGTGCGCATCCTCGGCAGAGCCTGTTCCCGAAAAGGCAAACGTCCGGCTCCTTGTCCCACACGGAAGGTGGCAGCCCTGAAAGCTGTTGCTGGTCTTCACCTTCCCCGGGCAGCCTACTCACAGGCACAACCGCACTGGGAATCTCTGCTTTCCCAAAGACGCAATCTCTCACGGTGCGCATCCTCGGCAGAGCCTGTTCCCGAAAAGGCAAACGTCCGGCTCCTTGTCCCACACGGAAGGTGGCAGCCCTGAAAGCTGTTGCTGGTCTTCACCTTCCCCGGGCAGCCTACTCACAGGCACAACCGCACTGGGAATCTCTGCTTTCCCAAAGACGCAATCTCTCACGGTGCGCATCCTCGGCAGAGCCTGTTCCCGAAAAGGCAAACGTCCGGCTCCTTGTCCCACACGGAAGGTGGCAGCCCTGAAAGCTGTTGCTGGTCTTCACCTTCCCCGGGCAGCCTATTCATAGGCACAACAGGTATTCCGATCTGTGCTTGCCCAGAGAAGGAACAGCTCACGGTGCGCATCCTCGGCAGAGCCTGTTCCCGAAAAGGCAAACGTCCGGCTCCTTGTCCCACACGGAAGGTGGCAGCCCTGAAAGCTGTTGCTGGTCTTCACCTTCCCCGGGCAGCCTAGTCACAGGCACAACCGCACTGGGAATCTCTGCTTTCCCAAAGACGCAATCTCTCACGGTGCGCATCCTCGGCAGAGCCTGTTCCCGAAAAGGCAAATGTCCGGCTCCTTGTCCCACACGGAAGGTGGCAGCCCTGAAAGCTGTTGCTGGTCTTCACCTTCCCCGGGCAGCCTATTCATAGGCACAACAGGTATTCGGATCTGTGCTTGCCAAGAGAAGGAACATCTTCACGGTGCGCATCCTCGGCAGAGCCTGTTCCCGAAAAGGCAAACGTCCGGCTCCTTGTCCCACACGGAAGGTGGCAGCTCTGAAACCTGTTGCTGGTCTTCACCTTCCCCGGGCAGCCTCTTCACAGGCACAACCGCACTGGGAATCTCTGCTTTCCCAAAGACGCAATCTCTCACGGTGCGCATCCTCGGCAGAGCCTGTTCCCGAAAAGGCAAACGTCCGGCTCCTTGTCCCACACGGAAGGTGGCAGCCCTGAAAGCTCTTGCTGGTCTTCACCTTCCCCGGGCAGCCTAGTCACAGGCACAACAGGTTTTGGGATCTGTGCTTGCCCAGAGAAGGAACAGCTCACGGTGCGCATCCTGGGCAGAGCCTGTTCCCGAAAAGGCAAACGTCCGGCTCCTTGTCCCACACGGAAGGTGGCAGCCCTGAAAGCTGTTGCTGGTCTTCACCTTCCCCGGGCAGCCTAGTCACAGGCACAACCGCACTGGGAATCTCTGCTTTCCCAAAGACGCAATCTCTCACGGTGCGCATCCTCGGCAGAGCCTGTTCCCGAAAAGGCAAACGTCCGGCTCCTTGTCCCACACGGAAGCTGGCAGCCCTGAAAGCTGTTGCTGGTCTTCACCTTCCCCGGGCAGCCTAGTCACAGGCACAACCGCACTGGGAATCTCTGCTTTCCCAAAGACGCAATCTCTCACGGTGCGCATCCTCAGCAGAGCCTGTTCCCGAAAAGGCAAACGTCCGGCTCCTTGTCCCACACGGAAGGTGGCAGCCCTGAAAGCTCTTGCTGGTCTTCACCTTCCCCGGGCAGCCTAGTCACAGGCACAACCGCACTGGGAATCTCTGCTTTCCCAAAGACGCAATCTCTCACGGTGCGCATCCTCGGCAGAGCCTGTTCCCGAAAAGGCAAACGTCCGGCTCCTTGTCCCACACGGAAGGTGGCAGCCCTGAAAGCTGTTGCTGGTCTTCACCTTCCCCGGGCAGCCTAGTCACAGGCACAACCGCACTGGGAATCTCTGCTTTCCCAAAGACGCAATCTCTCACGGTGCGCATCCTCGGCAGAGCCTGTTCCCGAAAAGGCAAACGTCCGGCTCCTTGTCCCACACGGAAGGTGGCAGCCCTGAAAGCTGTTGCTGGTCTTCACCTTCCCCGGGCAGCCTAGTCACAGGCACAACAGATTTTGGGATCTGTGCTTGCCCAGAGAAGGAACAGCTCACGGTGCGCATCCTCGGCAGAGCCTGTTCCCGAAAAGGCAAACGTCCGGCTCCTTGTCCCACACGGAAGGTGGCAGCCCTGAAAGCTGTTGCTGGTCTTCACCTTCCCCGGGCAGCCTAGTCACAGGCACAACCGCACTGGGAATCTCTGCTTTCCCAAAGACGCAATCTCTCACGGTGCGCATCCTCGGCAGAGCCCGTTCCCGAAAAGGCAAACGTCCGGCTCCTTGTCCCACACGGAAGGTGGCAGCCCTGAAAGCTGTTGCTGGTCTTCACCTTCCCCGGGCAGCCTAGTCACAGGCACAACCGCACTGGGAATCTCTGCTTTCCCAAAGACGCAATCTCTCACGGTGCGCATCCTCAGCAGAGCCTGTTCCCGAAAAGGCAAACGTCCGGCTCCTTGTCCCACACGGAAGGTGGCAGCCCTGAAAGCTGTTGCTGGTCTTCACCTTCCCCGGGCAGCCTACTCACAGGCACAACCGCACTGGGAATCTCTGCTTTCCCAAAGACGCAATCTCTCACGGTGCGCATCCTCGGCAGAGCCTGTTCCCGAAAAGGCAAACGTCCGGCTCCTTGTCCCACACGGAAGGTGGCAGCCCTGAAAGCTGTTGCTGGTCTTCACCTTCCCCGGGCAGCCTACTCACAGGCACAACCACACTGGGAATCTCTGCTTTCCCTAAGACGCAACCTCTCACGGTGCGCATCCTCGGCAGAGCCTGTTCCCGAAAAGGCAAACGTCATGCTCCTTGTCCCACACAGAAGGTGGCAGCCCTGAAAGCTGTTGCTGGTCTTCACCTTCCCCGGGCAGCCTAGTCACAGGCACAACCGCACTGGGAATCTCTGCTTTCCCAAAGACGCAATCTCTCACGGTGCGCATCCTCGGCAGAGCCTGTTCCCGAAAAGGCAAACGTCCGGCTCCTTGTCCCACACGGAAGGTGGCAGCCCTGAAAGCTGTTGCTGGTCTTCACCTTCCCCGGGCAGCCTACTCACAGGCACAACAGGTTTTCGGATCTGTGCTTGCCCAGGGAAGGAACAGCTCACGGTGCGCATCCTCGGCAGAGCCTGTTCCCGAAAAGGCAAACGTCCGGCTCCTTGTCCCACACGGAAGGTGGCAGCCCTGAAAGCTGTTGCTGGTCTTCACCTTCCCCGGGCAGCCTAGTCACAGGCACAACCGCACTGGGAATCTCTGCTTTCCCAAAGACGCAATCTTTCACGGTGCGCATCCTCGGCAGAGCCTGTTCCCGAAAAGGCAAACGTCCGGCTCCTTGTCCCACACGGAAGGTGGCAGCCCTGAAAGCTGTTGCTGGTCTTCACCTTCCCCGGGCAGCCTACTCACAGGCACAACCGCACTGGGAATCTCTGCTTTCCCAAAGACGCAATCTCTCACGGTGCGCATCCTCGGCAGAGCCTGTTCCCGAAAAGGCAAACGTCCGGCTCCTTGTCCCACACGGAAGGTGGCAGCCCTGAAAGCTGTTGCTGGTCTTCACCTTCCCCGGGCAGCCTACTCACAGGCACAACAGGTTTTCGTATCTGTGCTTGCCCAGGGAAGGAACAGCTCACGGTGCGCATCCTCGGCAGAGCCCGTTCCCGAAAAGGCAAACGTCCGGCTCCTTGTCCCACACGGAAGGTGGCAGCCCTGAAAGCTGTTGCTGGTCTTCACCTTCCCCGGGCAGCCTAGTCACAGGCACAACCGCACTGGGAATCTCTGCTTTCCCAAAGACGCAATCTCTCACGGTGCGCATCCTCGGCAGAGCCTGTTCCCGAAAAGGCAAATGTCCGGCTCCTTGTCCCACACGGAAGGTGGCAGCCCTGAAAGCTGTTGCTGGTCTTCACCTTCCCCGGGCAGCCTATTCATAGGCACAACAGGTATTCGGATCTGTGCTTGCCAAGAGAAGGAACATCTTCACGGTGCGCATCCTCGGCAGAGCCTGTTCCCGAAAAGGCAAACGTCCGGCTCCTTGTCCCACACGGAAGGTGGCAGCTCTGAAACCTGTTGCTGGTCTTCACCTTCCCCGGGCAGCCTCTTCACAGGCACAACCGCACTGGGAATCTCTGCTTTCCCAAAGACGCAATCTCTCACGGTGCGCATCCTCGGCAGAGCCTGTTCCCGAAAAGGCAAACGTCCGGCTCCTTGTCCCACACGGAAGGTGGCAGCCCTGAAGCTGTTGCTGGTCTTCACCTTCCCCGGGCAGCCTAGTCACAGGCACAACAGGTTTTGGGATCTGTGCTTGCCCAGAGAAGGAACAGCTCACGGTGCGCATCCTGGGCAGAGCCTGTTCCCGAAAAGGCAAACGTCCGGCTCCTTGTCCCACACGGAAGGTGGCAGCCCTGAAAGCTGTTGCTGGTCTTCACCTTCCCCGGGCAGCCTAGTCACAGGCACAACCGCACTGGGAATCTCTGCTTTCCCAAAGACGCAATCTCTCACGGTGCGCATCCTCGGCAGAGCCTGTTCCCGAAAAGGCAAACGTCCGGCTCCTTGTCCCACACGGAAGGTGGCAGCCCTGAAAGCTGTTGCTGGTCTTCACCTTCCCCGGGCAGCCTAGTCACAGGCACAACCGCACTGGGAATCTCTGCTTTCCCAAAGACGCAATCTCTCACGGTGCGCATCCTCGGCAGAGCCTGTTCCCGAAAAGGCAAACGTCCGGCTCCTTGTCCCACACGGAAGGTGGCAGCCCTGAAAGCTCTTGCTGGTCTTCACCTTCCCCGGGCAGCCTAGTCACAGGCACAACCGCACTGGGAATCTCTGCTTTCCCAAAGACGCAATCTCTCACGGTGCGCATCCTCGGCAGAGCCTGTTCCCGAAAAGGCAAACGTCCGGCTCCTTGTCCCACACGGAAGGTGGCAGCCCTGAAAGCTGTTGCTGGTCTTCACCTTCCCCGGGCAGCCTAGTCACAGGCACAACCGCACTGGGAATCTCTGCTTTCCCAAAGACGCAATCTCTCACGGTGCGCATCCTCGGCAGAGCCTGTTCCCGAAAAGGCAAACGTCCGGCTCCTTGTCCCACACGGAAGGTGGCAGCCCTGAAAGCTGTTGCTGGTCTTCACCTTCCCCGGGCAGCCTATTCACAGGCACAACAGATTTTGGGATCTGTGCTTGCCCAGAGAAGGAACAGCTCACGGTGCGCATCCTCGGCAGAGCCTGTTCCCGAAAAGGCAAACGTCCGGCTCCTTGTCCCACACGGAAGGTGGCAGCCCTGAAAGCTGTTGCTGGTCTTCACCTTCCCCGGGCAGCCTAGTCACAGGCACAACCGCACTGGGAATCTCTGCTTTCCCAAAGACGCAATCTCTCACGGTGCGCATCCTCGGCAGAGCCCGTTCCCGAAAAGGCAAACGTCCGGCTCCTTGTCCCACACGGAAGGTGGCAGCCCTGAAAGCTGTTGCTGGTCTTCACCTTCCCCGGGCAGCCTACTCACAGGCACAACCGCACTGGGAATCTCTGCTTTCCCAAAGACGCAATCTCTCACGGTGCGCATCCTCGGCAGAGCCTGTTCCCGAAAAGGCAAACGTCCGGCTCCTTGTCCCACACGGAAGGTGGCAGCCCTGAAAGCTGTTGCTGGTCTTCACCTTCCCCGGGCAGCCTACTCACAGGCACAACAGGTTTTGGTATCTGTGCTTGCCCAGGGAAGGAACAGCTCACGGTGCGCATCCTCGGCAGAGCCTGTTCCCGAAAAGGCAAACGTCCGGCTCCTTGTCCCACACGGAAGGTGGCAGCCCTGAAAGCTGTTGCTGGTCTTCACCTTCCCCGGGCAGCCTAGTCACAGGCACAACCGCACTGGGAATCTCTGCTTTCCCAAAGACGCAATCTCTCACGGTGCGCATCCTCGGCAGAGCCTGTTCCTGAAAAGGCAAACGTCCGGCTCCTTGTCCCACACGGAAGGTGGCAGCCCTGAAAGCTGTTGCTGGTCTTCACCTTCCCCGGGCAGCCTACTCACAGGCACAACCGCACTGGGAATCTCTGCTTTCCCAAAGACGAAATCTCCCACGGTGCGCATCCTCGGCAGAGCCTGTTCCCGAAAAGGCAAACGTCCGGCTCCTTGTCCCACACGGAAGGTGGCAGCCCTGAAAGCTGTTGCTGGTCTTCACCTTCCCCTGGCAGCCTAGTCACAGGCACAACCGCACTGGGAATCTCTGCTTTCCCAAAGACGCAATCTCTCACGGTGCGCATCCTCGGCAGAGCCTGTTCCCGAAAAGGCAAACGTCCGGCTCCTTGTCCCACACGGAAGGTGGCAGCCCTGAAAGCTGTTGCTGGTCTTCACCTTCCCCGGGCAGCCTACTCACAGGCACAACCGCACTGGGAATCTCTGCTTTCCCAAAGACGCAATCTCTCACGGTGCGCATCCTCGGCAGAGCCTGTTCCCGAAAAGGCAAACGTCCGGCTCCTTGTCCCACACGGAAGGTGGCAGCCCTGAAAGCTGTTGCTGGTCTTCACCTTCCCCTGGCAGCCTAGTCACAGGCACAACAGGTTTTCGTATCTGTGCTTGCCCAGGGAAGGAACAGCTCACGGTGCGCATCCTCGGCAGAGCCTGTTCCCGAAAAGGCAAACGTCCGGCTCCTTGTCCCACACGGAAGGTGGCAGCCCTGAAAGCTGTTGCTGGTCTTCACCTTCCCCGGGCAGCCTATTCACAGGCACAACCGCACTGGGAATCTCTGCTTTCCCAAAGACGCAATCTCTCACGGTGCGCATCCTCGGCAGAGCCTGTTCCCGAAAAGGCAAACGTCCGGCTCCTTGTCCCACACGGAAGGTGGCAGCCCTGAAAGCTGTTGCTGGTCTTCACCTTCCCCGGGCAGCCTACTCACAGGCACAACAGGTTTTCGTATCTGTGCTTGCCCAGGGAAGGAACAGCTCACGGTGCGCATCCTCGGCAGAGCCTGTTCCCGAAAAGGCAAACGTCCGGCTCCTTGTCCCACACGGAAGGTGGCAGCCCTGAAAGCTGTTGCTGGTCTTCACCTTCCCCGGGCAGCCTAGTCACAGGCACAACCGCACTGGGAATCTCTGCTTTCCCAAAGACGCAATCTCTCACGGTGCGCATCCTCGGCAGAGCCTGTTCCCGAAAAGGCAAACGTCCGGCTCCTTGTCCCACACGGAAGGTGGCAGCCCTGAAAGCTGTTGCTGGTCTTCACCTTCCCCGGGCAGCCTAGTCACAGGCACAACCGCACTGGGAATCTCTGCTTTCCCAAAGACGCAATCTCTCACGGTGCGCATCCTCGGCAGAGCCCGTTCCCGAAAAGGCAAACGTCCGGCTCCTTGTCCCACACGGAAGGTGGCAGCCCTGAAAGCTGTTGCTGGTCTTCACCTTCCCCGGGCAGCCTAGTCACAGGCACAACCGCACTGGGAATCTCTGCTTTCCCAAAGACGCAATCTCTCACGGTGCGCATCCTCGGCAGAGCCCGTTCCCGAAAAGGCAAACGTCCGGCTCCTTGTCCCACACGGAAGGTGGCAGCCCTGAAAGCTGTTGCTGGTCTTCACCTTCCCCGGGCAGCCTAGTCACAGGCACAACCGCACTGGGAATCTCTGCTTTCCCAAAGACGCAATCTCTCACGGTGCGCATCCTCAGCAGAGCCTGTTCCCGAAAAGGCAAACGTCCGGCTCCTTGTCCCACACGGAAGGTGGCAGCCCTGAAAGCTGTTGCTGGTCTTCACCTTCCCCGGGCAGCCTACTCACAGGCACAACCGCACTGGGAATCTCTGCTTTCCCAAAGACGCAATCTCTCACGGTGCGCATCCTCGGCAGAGCCTGTTCCCGAAAAGGCAAACGTCCGGCTCCTTGTCCCACACGGAAGGTGGCAGCCCTGAAAGCTGTTGCTGGTCTTCACCTTCCCCGGGCAGCCTACTCACAGGCACAACCACACTGGGAATCTCTGCTTTCCCTAAGACGCAACCTCTCACGGTGCGCATCCTCGGCAGAGCCTGTTCCCGAAAAGGCAACCGTCATGCTCCTTGTCCCACACGGAAGGTGGCAGCCCTGAAAGCTGTTGCTGGTCTTCACCTTCCCCGGGCAGCCTAGTCACAGGCACAACCGCACTGGGAATCTCTGCTTTCCCAAAGACGCAATCTCTCACGGTGCGCATCCTCGGCAGAGCCTGTTCCCGAAAAGGCAAACGTCCGGCTCCTTGTCCCACACGGAAGGTGGCAGCCCTGAAAGCTGTTGCTGGTCTTCACCTTCCCCGGGCAGCCTACTCACAGGCACAACAGGTTTTCGGATCTGTGCTTGCCCAGGGAAGGAACAGCTCACGGTGCGCATCCTCGGCAGAGCCTGTTCCCGAAAAGGCAAACGTCCGGCTCCTTGTCCCACACGGAAGGTGGCAGCCCTGAAAGCTGTTGCTGGTCTTCACCTTCCCCGGGCAGCCTAGTCACAGGCACAACCGCACTGGGAATCTCTGCTTTCCCAAAGACGCAATCTTTCACGGTGCGCATCCTCGGCAGAGCCTGTTCCCGAAAAGGCAAACGTCCGGCTCCTTGTCCCACACGGAAGGTGGCAGCCCTGAAAGCTGTTGCTGGTCTTCACCTTCCCCGGGCAGCCTAGTCACAGGCACAACCGCACTGGGAATCTCTGCTTTCCCAAAGACGCAATCTCTCACGGTGCGCATCCTCGGCAGAGCCTGTTCCCGAAAAGGCAAACGTCCGGCTCCTTGTCCCACACGGAAGGTGGCAGCCCTGAAAGCTGTTGCTGGTCTTCACCTTCCCCGGGCAGCCTACTCACAGGCACAACAGGTTTTCGTATCTGTGCTTGCCCAGGGAAGGAACAGCTCACGGTGCGCATCCTCGGCAGAGCCCGTTCCCGAAAAGGCAAACGTCCGGCTCCTTGTCCCACACGGAAGGTGGCAGCCCTGAAAGCTGTTGCTGGTCTTCACCTTCCCCGGGCAGCCTAGTCACAGGCACAACCGCACTGGGAATCTCTGCTTTCCCAAAGACGCAATCTCTCACGGTGCGCATCCTCGGCAGAGCCTGTTCCCGAAAAGGCAAATGTCCGGCTCCTTGTCCCACACGGAAGGTGGCAGCCCTGAAAGCTGTTGCTGGTCTTCACCTTCCCCGGGCAGCCTATTCATAGGCACAACAGGTATTCGGATCTGTGCTTGCCAAGAGAAGGAACATCTTCACGGTGCGCATCCTCGGCAGAGCCTGTTCCCGAAAAGGCAAACGTCCGGCTCCTTGTCCCACACGGAAGGTGGCAGCTCTGAAACCTGTTGCTGGTCTTCACCTTCCCCGGGCAGCCTCTTCACAGGCACAACCGCACTGGGAATCTCTGCTTTCCCAAAGACGCAATCTCTCACGGTGCGCATCCTCGGCAGAGCCTGTTCCCGAAAAGGCAAACGTCCGGCTCCTTGTCCCACACGGAAGGTGGCAGCCCTGAAAGCTGTTGCTGGTCTTCACCTTCCCCGGGCAGCCTAGTCACAGGCACAACAGGTTTTGGGATCTGTGCTTGCCCAGAGAAGGAACAGCTCACGGTGCGCATCCTGGGCAGAGCCTGTTCCCGAAAAGGCAAACGTCCGGCTCCTTGTCCCACACGGAAGGTGGCAGCCCTGAAAGCTGTTGCTGGTCTTCACCTTCCCCGGGCAGCCTAGTCACAGGCACAACCGCACTGGGAATCTCTGCTTTCCCAAAGACGCAATCTCTCACGGTGCGCATCCTCGGCAGAGCCTGTTCCCGAAAAGGCAAACGTCCGGCTCCTTGTCCCACACGGAAGGTGGCAGCCCTGAAAGCTCTTGCTGGTCTTCACCTTCCCCGGGCAGCCTAGTCACAGGCACAACCGCACTGGGAATCTCTGCTTTCCCAAAGACGCAATCTCTCACGGTGCGCATCCTCGGCAGAGCCTGTTCCCGAAAAGGCAAACGTCCGGCTCCTTGTCCCACACGGAAGGTGGCAGCCCTGAAAGCTCTTGCTGGTCTTCACCTTCCCCGGGCAGCCTAGTCACAGGCACAACCGCACTGGGAATCTCTGCTTTCCCAAAGACGCAATCTCTCACGGTGCGCATCCTCGGCAGAGCCTGTTCCCGAAAAGGCAAACGTCCGGCTCCTTGTCCCACACGGAAGGTGGCAGCCCTGAAAGCTGTTGCTGGTCTTCACCTTCCCCGGGCAGCCTAGTCACAGGCACAACCGCACTGGGAATCTCTGCTTTCCCAAAGACGCAATCTCTCACGGTGCGCATCCTCGGCAGAGCCTGTTCCCGAAAAGGCAAACGTCCGGCTCCTTGTCCCACACGGAAGGTGGCAGCCCTGAAAGCTGTTGCTGGTCTTCACCTTCCCCGGGCAGCCTAGTCACAGGCACAACAGATTTTGGGATCTGTGCTTGCCCAGAGAAGGAACAGCTCACGGTGCGCATCCTCGGCAGAGCCTGTTCCCGAAAAGGCAAACGTCCGGCTCCTTGTCCCACACGGAAGGTGGCAGCCCTGAAAGCTGTTGCTGGTCTTCACCTTCCCCGGGCAGCCTAGTCACAGGCACAACCGCACTGGGAATCTCTGCTTTCCCAAAGACGCAATCTCTCACGGTGCGCATCCTCGGCAGAGCCCGTTCCCGAAAAGGCAAACGTCCGGCTCCTTGTCCCACACGGAAGGTGGCAGCCCTGAAAGCTGTTGCTGGTCTTCACCTTCCCCGGGCAGCCTACTCACAGGCACAACCGCACTGGGAATCTCTGCTTTCCCAAAGACGCAATCTCTCACGGTGCGCATCCTCAGCAGAGCCTGTTCCCGAAAAGGCAAACGTCCGGCTCCTTGTCCCACACGGAAGGTGGCAGCCCTGAAAGCTGTTGCTGGTCTTCACCTTCCCCGGGCAGCCTACTCACAGGCACAACCGCACTGGGAATCTCTGCTTTCCCAAAGACGCAATCTCTCACGGTGCGCATCCTCGGCAGAGCCTGTTCCCGAAAAGGCAAACGTCCGGCTCCTTGTCCCACACGGAAGGTGGCAGCCCTGAAAGCTGTTGCTGGTCTTCACCTTCCCCGGGCAGCCTACTCACAGGCACAACCACACTGGGAATCTCTGCTTTCCCTAAGACGCAACCTCTCACGGTGCGCATCCTCGGCAGAGCCTGTTCCCGAAAAGGCAAACGTCATGCTCCTTGTCCCACACGGAAGGTGGCAGCCCTGAAAGCTGTTGCTGGTCTTCACCTTCCCCGGGCAGCCTAGTCACAGGCACAACCGCACTGGGAATCTCTGCTTTCCCAAAGACGCAATCTCTCACGGTGCGCATCCTCGGCAGAGCCTGTTCCCGAAAAGGCAAACGTCCGGCTCCTTGTCCCACACGGAAGGTGGCAGCCCTGAAAGCTGTTGCTGGTCTTCACCTTCCCCGGGCAGCCTAGTCACAGGCACAACAGGTTTTCGGATCTGTGCTTGCCCAGGGAAGGAACAGCTCACGGTGCGCATCCTCGGCAGAGCCTGTTCCCGAAAAGGCAAACGTCCGGCTCCTTGTCCCACACGGAAGGTGGCAGCCCTGAAAGCTGTTGCTGGTCTTCACCTTCCCCGGGCAGCCTACTCACAGGCACAACCGCACTGGGAATCTCTGCTTTCCCAAAGACGCAATCTCTCACGGTGCGCATCCTCGGCAGAGCCTGTTCCCGAAAAGGCAAACGTCCGGCTCCTTGTCCCACACGGAAGGTGGCAGCCCTGAAAGCTCTTGCTGGTCTTCACCTTCCCCGGGCAGCCTAGTCACAGGCACAACCGCACTGGGAATCTCTGCTTTCCCAAAGACGCAATCTCTCACGGTGCGCATCCTCAGCAGAGCCTGTTCCCGAAAAGGCAAACGTCCGGCTCCTTGTCCCACACGGAAGGTGGCAGCCCTGAAAGCTGTTGCTGGTCTTCACCTTCCCCGGGCAGCCTAGTCACAGGCACAACCGCACTGGGAATCTCTGCTTTCCCAAAGACGCAATCTCTCACGGTGCGCATCCTCGGCAGAGCCTGTTCCCGAAAAGGCAAACGTCCGGCTCCTTGTCCCACACGGAAGGTGGCAGCCCTGAAAGCTGTTGCTGGTCTTCACCTTCCCCGGGCAGCCTACTCACAGGCACAACAGGTTTTCGTATCTGTGCTTGCCCAGGGAAGGAACAGCTCACGGTGCGCATCCTCGGCAGAGCCTGTTCCCGAAAAGGCAAACGTCCGGCTCCTTGTCCCACACGGAAGGTGGCAGCCCTGAAAGCTGTTGCTGGTCTTCACCTTCCCCGGGCAGCCTAGTCACAGGCACAACCGCACTGGGAATCTCTGCTTTCCCAAAGACGCAATCTCTCACGGTGCGCATCCTCGGCAGAGCCTGTTCCCGAAAAGGCAAACGTCCGGCTCCTTGTCCCACACGGAAGGTGGCAGCCCTGAAAGCTGTTGCTGGTCTTCACCTTCCCCGGGCAGCCTAGTCACAGGCACAACCGCACTGGGAATCTCTGCTTTCCCAAAGACGCAATCTCTCACGGTGCGCATCCTCGGCAGAGCCTGTTCCCGAAAAGGCAAACGTCCGGCTCCTTGTCCCACACGGAAGGTGGCAGCCCTGAAAGCTGTTGCTGGTCTTCACCTTCCCCGGGCAGCCTACTCACAGGCACAACCGCACTGGGAATCTCTGCTTTCCCAAAGACGCAATCTCCCACGGTGCGCATCCTCGGCAGAGCCTGTTCCCGAAAAGGCAAACGTCCGGCTCCTTGTCCCACACGGAAGGTGGCAGCCCTGAAAGCTGTTGCTGGTCTTCACCTTCCCCGGGCAGCCTAGTCACAGGCACAACCGCACTGGGAATCTCTGCTTTCCCAAAGACGCAATCTCTCACGGTGCGCATCCTCGGCAGAGCCTGTTCCCGAAAAGGCAAACGTCCGGCTCCTTGTCCCACACGGAAGGTGGCAGCCCTGAAAGCTGTTGCTGGTCTTCACCTTCCCCGGGCAGCCTAGTCACAGGCACAACCGCACTGGGAATCTCTGCTTTCCCAAAGACGCAATCTCTCACGGTGCGCATCCTCGGCAGAGCCTGTTCCCGAAAAGGCAAACGTCCGGCTCCTTGTCCCACACGGAAGGTGGCAGCCCTGAAAGCTGTTGCTGGTCTTCACCTTCCCCGGGCAGCCTAGTCACAGGCACAACCGCACTGGGAATCTCTGCTTTCCCAAAGACGCAATCTCTCACGGTGCGCATCCTCGGCAGAGCCTGGTCCCGAAAAGGCAAACGTCCGGCTCCTTGTCCCACACGGAAGGTGGCAGCCCTGAAAGCTGTTGCTGGTCTTCACCTTCCCCGGGCAGCCTAGTCACAGGCACAACCGCACTGGGAATCTCTGCTTTCCCAAAGACGCAATCTCTCACGGTGCGCATCCTCGGCAGAGCCTGTTCCCGAAAAGGCAAACGTCCGGCTCCTTGTCCCGCACGGAAGGTGGCAGCCCTGAAAGCTGTTGCTGGTCTTCACCTTCCCCGGGCAGCCTACTCACAGGCACAACCGCACTGGGAATCTCTGCTTTCCCAAAGACGCAATCTCTCACGGTGCGCATCCTCGGCAGAGCCTGTTCCCGAAAAGGCAAACGTCCGGCTCCTTGTCCCACACGGAAGGTGGCAGCCCTGAAAGCTGTTGCTGGTCTTCACCTTCCCCGGGCAGCCTACTCACAGGCACAACAGGTTTTGGTATCTGTGCTTGCCCAGGGAAGGAACAGCTCACGGTGCGCATCCTCGGCAGAGCCTGTTCCCGAAAAGGCAAACGTCCGGCTCCTTGTCCCACACGGAAGGTGGCAGCCCTGAAAGCTGTTGCTGGTCTTCACCTTCCCCGGGCAGCCTAGTCACAGGCACAACCGCACTGGGAATCTCTGCTTTCCCAAAGACGCAATCTCTCACGGTGCGCATCCTCGGCAGAGCCTGTTCCTGAAAAGGCAAACGTCCGGCTCCTTGTCCCACACGGAAGGTGGCAGCCCTGAAAGCTGTTGCTGGTCTTCACCTTCCCCGGGCAGCCTACTCACAGGCACAACCGCACTGGGAATCTCTGCTTTCCCAAAGACGAAATCTCCCACGGTGCGCATCCTCGGCAGAGCCTGTTCCCGAAAAGGCAAACGTCCGGCTCCTTGTCCCACACGGAAGGTGGCAGCCCTGAAAGCTGTTGCTGGTCTTCACCTTCCCCTGGCAGCCTAGTCACAGGCACAACCGCACTGGGAATCTCTGCTTTCCCAAAGACGCAATCTCTCACGGTGCGCATCCTCGGCAGAGCCTGTTCCCGAAAAGGCAAACGTCCGGCTCCTTGTCCCACACGGAAGGTGGCAGCCCTGAAAGCTGTTGCTGGTCTTCACCTTCCCCGGGCAGCCTACTCACAGGCACAACCGCACTGGGAATCTCTGCTTTCCCAAAGACGCAATCTCTCACGGTGCGCATCCTCGGCAGAGCCTGTTCCCGAAAAGGCAAACGTCCGGCTCCTTGTCCCACACGGAAGGTGGCAGCCCTGAAAGCTGTTGCTGGTCTTCACCTTCCCCTGGCAGCCTAGTCACAGGCACAACAGGTTTTCGTATCTGTGCTTGCCCAGGGAAGGAACAGCTCACGGTGCGCATCCTCGGCAGAGCCTGTTCCCGAAAAGGCAAACGTCCGGCTCCTTGTCCCACACGGAAGGTGGCAGCCCTGAAAGCTGTTGCTGGTCTTCACCTTCCCCGGGCAGCCTACTCACAGGCACAACAGGTTTTCGGATCTGTGCTTGCCCAGGGAAGGAACAGCTCACGGTGCGCATCCTCGGCAGAGCCTGTTCCCGAAAAGGCAAACGTCCGGCTCCTTGTCCCACACGGAAGGTGGCAGCCCTGAAAGCTGTTGCTGGTCTTCACCTTCCCCGGGCAGCCTAGTCACAGGCACAACCGCACTGGGAATCTCTGCTTTCCCAAAGACGCAATCTTTCACGGTGCGCATCCTCGGCAGAGCCTGTTCCCGAAAAGGCAAACGTCCGGCTCCTTGTCCCACACGGAAGGTGGCAGCCCTGAAAGCTGTTGCTGGTCTTCACCTTCCCCGGGCAGCCTAGTCACAGGCACAACCGCACTGGGAATCTCTGCTTTCCCAAAGACGCAATCTCTCACGGTGCGCATCCTCGGCAGAGCCTGTTCCCGAAAAGGCAAACGTCCGGCTCCTTGTCCCACACGGAAGGTGGCAGCCCTGAAAGCTGTTGCTGGTCTTCACCTTCCCCGGGCAGCCTACTCACAGGCACAACAGGTTTTCGTATCTGTGCTTGCCCAGGGAAGGAACAGCTCACGGTGCGCATCCTCGGCAGAGCCCGTTCCCGAAAAGGCAAACGTCCGGCTCCTTGTCCCACACGGAAGGTGGCAGCCCTGAAAGCTGTTGCTGGTCTTCACCTTCCCCGGGCAGCCTAGTCACAGGCACAACCGCACTGGGAATCTCTGCTTTCCCAAAGACGCAATCTCTCACGGTGCGCATCCTCGGCAGAGCCTGTTCCCGAAAAGGCAAATGTCCGGCTCCTTGTCCCACACGGAAGGTGGCAGCCCTGAAAGCTGTTGCTGGTCTTCACCTTCCCCGGGCAGCCTATTCATAGGCACAACAGGTATTCGGATCTGTGCTTGCCAAGAGAAGGAACATCTTCACGGTGCGCATCCTCGGCAGAGCCTGTTCCCGAAAAGGCAAACGTCCGGCTCCTTGTCCCACACGGAAGGTGGCAGCTCTGAAACCTGTTGCTGGTCTTCACCTTCCCCGGGCAGCCTCTTCACAGGCACAACCGCACTGGGAATCTCTGCTTTCCCAAAGACGCAATCTCTCACGGTGCGCATCCTCGGCAGAGCCTGTTCCCGAAAAGGCAAACGTCCGGCTCCTTGTCCCACACGGAAGGTGGCAGCCCTGAAAGCTGTTGCTGGTCTTCACCTTCCCCGGGCAGCCTAGTCACAGGCACAACAGGTTTTGGGATCTGTGCTTGCCCAGAGAAGGAACAGCTCACGGTGCGCATCCTGGGCAGAGCCTGTTCCCGAAAAGGCAAACGTCCGGCTCCTTGTCCCACACGGAAGGTGGCAGCCCTGAAAGCTGTTGCTGGTCTTCACCTTCCCCGGGCAGCCTAGTCACAGGCACAACCGCACTGGGAATCTCTGCTTTCCCAAAGACGCAATCTCTCACGGTGCGCATCCTCGGCAGAGCCTGTTCCCGAAAAGGCAAACGTCCGGCTCCTTGTCCCACACGGAAGGTGGCAGCCCTGAAAGCTGTTGCTGGTCTTCACCTTCCCCGGGCAGCCTAGTCACAGGCACAACCGCACTGGGAATCTCTGCTTTCCCAAAGACGCAATCTCTCACGGTGCGCATCCTCGGCAGAGCCTGTTCCCGAAAAGGCAAACGTCCGGCTCCTTGTCCCACACGGAAGGTGGCAGCCCTGAAAGCTCTTGCTGGTCTTCACCTTCCCCGGGCAGCCTAGTCACAGGCACAACCGCACTGGGAATCTCTGCTTTCCCAAAGACGCAATCTCTCACGGTGCGCATCCTCGGCAGAGCCTGTTCCCGAAAAGGCAAACGTCCGGCTCCTTGTCCCACACGGAAGGTGGCAGCCCTGAAAGCTGTTGCTGGTCTTCACCTTCCCCGGGCAGCCTAGTCACAGGCACAACCGCACTGGGAATCTCTGCTTTCCCAAAGACGCAATCTCTCACGGTGCGCATCCTCGGCAGAGCCTGTTCCCGAAAAGGCAAACGTCCGGCTCCTTGTCCCACACGGAAGGTGGCAGCCCTGAAAGCTGTTGCTGGTCTTCACCTTCCCCGGGCAGCCTAGTCACAGGCACAACAGATTTTGGGATCTGTGCTTGCCCAGAGAAGGAACAGCTCACGGTGCGCATCCTCGGCAGAGCCTGTTCCCGAAAAGGCAAACGTCCGGCTCCTTGTCCCACACGGAAGGTGGCAGCCCTGAAAGCTGTTGCTGGTCTTCACCTTCCCCGGGCAGCCTAGTCACAGGCACAACCGCACTGGGAATCTCTGCTTTCCCAAAGACGCAATCTCTCACGGTGCGCATCCTCGGCAGAGCCCGTTCCCGAAAAGGCAAACGTCCGGCTCCTTGTCCCACACGGAAGGTGGCAGCCCTGAAAGCTGTTGCTGGTCTTCACCTTCCCCGGGCAGCCTACTCACAGGCACAACCGCACTGGGAATCTCTGCTTTCCCAAAGACGCAATCTCTCACGGTGCGCATCCTCAGCAGAGCCTGTTCCCGAAAAGGCAAACGTCCGGCTCCTTGTCCCACACGGAAGGTGGCAGCCCTGAAAGCTGTTGCTGGTCTTCACCTTCCCCGGGCAGCCTACTCACAGGCACAACCGCACTGGGAATCTCTGCTTTCCCAAAGACGCAATCTCTCACGGTGCGCATCCTCGGCAGAGCCTGTTCCCGAAAAGGCAAACGTCCGGCTCCTTGTCCCACACGGAAGGTGGCAGCCCTGAAAGCTGTTGCTGGTCTTCACCTTCCCCGGGCAGCCTACTCACAGGCACAACCACACTGGGAATCTCTGCTTTCCCTAAGACGCAACCTCTCACGGTGCGCATCCTCGGCAGAGCCTGTTCCCGAAAAGGCAAACGTCATGCTCCTTGTCCCACACGGAAGGTGGCAGCCCTGAAAGCTGTTGCTGGTCTTCACCTTCCCCGGGCAGCCTAGTCACAGGCACAACCGCACTGGGAATCTCTGCTTTCCCAAAGACGCAATCTCTCACGGTGCGCATCCTCGGCAGAGCCTGTTCCCGAAAAGGCAAACGTCCGGCTCCTTGTCCCACACGGAAGGTGGCAGCCCTGAAAGCTGTTGCTGGTCTTCACCTTCCCCGGGCAGCCTACTCACAGGCACAACAGGTTTTCGGATCTGTGCTTGCCCAGGGAAGGAACAGCTCACGGTGCGCATCCTCGGCAGAGCCTGTTCCCGAAAAGGCAAACGTCCGGCTCCTTGTCCCACACGGAAGGTGGCAGCCCTGAAAGCTGTTGCTGGTCTTCACCTTCCCCGGGCAGCCTACTCACAGGCACAACCGCACTGGGAATCTCTGCTTTCCCAAAGACGCAATCTCTCACGGTGCGCATCCTCGGCAGAGCCTGTTCCCGAAAAGGCAAACGTCCGGCTCCTTGTCCCACACGGAAGGTGGCAGCCCTGAAAGCTCTTGCTGGTCTTCACCTTCCCCGGGCAGCCTAGTCACAGGCACAACCGCACTGGGAATCTCTGCTTTCCCAAAGACGCAATCTCTCACGGTGCGCATCCTCAGCAGAGCCTGTTCCCGAAAAGGCAAACGTCCGGCTCCTTGTCCCACACGGAAGGTGGCAGCCCTGAAAGCTGTTGCTGGTCTTCACCTTCCCCGGGCAGCCTAGTCACAGGCACAACCGCACTGGGAATCTCTGCTTTCCCAAAGACGCAATCTCTCACGGTGCGCATCCTCGGCAGAGCCTGTTCCCGAAAAGGCAAACGTCCGGCTCCTTGTCCCACACGGAAGGTGGCAGCCCTGAAAGCTGTTGCTGGTCTTCACCTTCCCCGGGCAGCCTACTCACAGGCACAACAGGTTTTCGTATCTGTGCTTGCCCAGGGAAGGAACAGCTCACGGTGCGCATCCTCGGCAGAGCCTGTTCCCGAAAAGGCAAACGTCCGGCTCCTTGTCCCACACGGAAGGTGGCAGCCCTGAAAGCTGTTGCTGGTCTTCACCTTCCCCGGGCAGCCTAGTCACAGGCACAACCGCACTGGGAATCTCTGCTTTCCCAAAGACGCAATCTCTCACGGTGCGCATCCTCGGCAGAGCCTGTTCCCGAAAAGGCAAACGTCCGGCTCCTTGTCCCACACGGAAGGTGGCAGCCCTGAAAGCTGTTGCTGGTCTTCACCTTCCCCGGGCAGCCTAGTCACAGGCACAACCGCACTGGGAATCTCTGCTTTCCCAAAGACGCAATCTCTCACGGTGCGCATCCTCGGCAGAGCCTGTTCCCGAAAAGGCAAACGTCCGGCTCCTTGTCCCACACGGAAGGTGGCAGCCCTGAAAGCTGTTGCTGGTCTTCACCTTCCCCGGGCAGCCTACTCACAGGCACAACCGCACTGGGAATCTCTGCTTTCCCAAAGACGCAATCTCCCACGGTGCGCATCCTCGGCAGAGCCTGTTCCCGAAAAGGCAAACGTCCGGCTCCTTGTCCCACACGGAAGGTGGCAGCCCTGAAAGCTGTTGCTGGTCTTCACCTTCCCCGGGCAGCCTAGTCACAGGCACAACCGCACTGGGAATCTCTGCTTTCCCAAAGACGCAATCTCTCACGGTGCGCATCCTCGGCAGAGCCTGTTCCCGAAAAGGCAAACGTCCGGCTCCTTGTCCCACACGGAAGGTGGCAGCCCTGAAAGCTGTTGCTGGTCTTCACCTTCCCCGGGCAGCCTAGTCACAGGCACAACCGCACTGGGAATCTCTGCTTTCCCAAAGACGCAATCTCTCACAGTGCGCATCCTCGGCAGAGCCTGTTCCCGAAAAGGCAAACGTCCGGCTCCTTGTCCCACACGGAAGGTGGCAGCCCTGAAAGCTGTTGCTGGTCTTCACCTTCCCCGGGCAGCCTAGTCACAGGCACAACCGCACTGGGAATCTCTGCTTTCCCAAAGACGCAATCTCTCACGGTGCGCATCCTCGGCAGAGCCTGGTCCCGAAAAGGCAAACGTCCGGCTCCTTGTCCCACACGGAAGGTGGCAGCCCTGAAAGCTGTTGCTGGTCTTCACCTTCCCCGGGCAGCCTAGTCACAGGCACAACCGCACTGGGAATCTCTGCTTTCCCAAAGACGCAATCTCTCACGGTGCGCATCCTCGGCAGAGCCTGTTCCCGAAAAGGCAAACGTCCGGCTCCTTGTCCCGCACGGAAGGTGGCAGCCCTGAAAGCTGTTGCTGGTCTTCACCTTCCCCGGGCAGCCTACTCACAGGCACAACCGCACTGGGAATCTCTGCTTTCCCAAAGACGCAATCTCTCACGGTGCGCATCCTCGGCAGAGCCTGTTCCCGAAAAGGCAAACGTCCGGCTCCTTGTCCCACACGGAAGGTGGCAGCCCTGAAAGCTGTTGCTGGTCTTCACCTTCCCCGGGCAGCCTACTCACAGGCACAACAGGTTTTGGTATCTGTGCTTGCCCAGGGAAGGAACAGCTCACGGTGCGCATCCTCGGCAGAGCCTGTTCCCGAAAAGGCAAACGTCCGGCTCCTTGTCCCACACGGAAGGTGGCAGCCCTGAAAGCTGTTGCTGGTCTTCACCTTCCCCGGGCAGCCTAGTCACAGGCACAACCGCACTGGGAATCTCTGCTTTCCCAAAGACGCAATCTCTCACGGTGCGCATCCTCGGCAGAGCCTGTTCCTGAAAAGGCAAACGTCCGGCTCCTTGTCCCACACGGAAGGTGGCAGCCCTGAAAGCTGTTGCTGGTCTTCACCTTCCCCGGGCAGCCTACTCACAGGCACAACCGCACTGGGAATCTCTGCTTTCCCAAAGACGAAATCTCCCACGGTGCGCATCCTCGGCAGAGCCTGTTCCCGAAAAGGCAAACGTCCGGCTCCTTGTCCCACACGGAAGGTGGCAGCCCTGAAAGCTGTTGCTGGTCTTCACCTTCCCCGGGCAGCCTAGTCACAGGCACAACCGCACTGGGAATCTCTGCTTTCCCAAAGACGCAATCTCTCACGGTGCGCATCCTCGGCAGAGCCTGTTCCCGAAAAGGCAAACGTCCGGCTCCTTGTCCCACACGGAAGGTGGCAGCCCTGAAAGCTGTTGCTGGTCTTCACCTTCCCCGGGCAGCCTACTCACAGGCACAACCGCACTGGGAATCTCTGCTTTCCCAAAGACGCAATCTCTCACGGTGCGCATCCTCGGCAGAGCCTGTTCCCGAAAAGGCAAACGTCCGGCTCCTTGTCCCACACGGAAGGTGGCAGCCCTGAAAGCTGTTGCTGGTCTTCACCTTCCCCTGGCAGCCTAGTCACAGGCACAACAGGTTTTCGTATCTGTGCTTGCCCAGGGAAGGAACAGCTCACGGTGCGCATCCTCGGCAGAGCCTGTTCCCGAAAAGGCAAACGTCCGGCTCCTTGTCCCACACGGAAGGTGGCAGCCCTGAAAGCTGTTGCTGGTCTTCACCTTCCCCGGGCAGCCTATTCACAGGCACAACCGCACTGGGAATCTCTGCTTTCCCAAAGACGCAATCTCTCACGGTGCGCATCCTCGGCAGAGCCTGTTCCCGAAAAGGCAAACGTCCGGCTCCTTGTCCCACACGGAAGGTGGCAGCCCTGAAAGCTGTTGCTGGTCTTCACCTTCCCCGGGCAGCCTACTCACAGGCACAACAGGTTTTCGTATCTGTGCTTGCCCAGGGAAGGAACAGCTCACGGTGCGCATCCTCGGCAGAGCCTGTTCCCGAAAAGGCAAACGTCCGGCTCCTTGTCCCACACGGAAGGTGGCAGCCCTGAAAGCTGTTGCTGGTCTTCACCTTCCCCGGGCAGCCTAGTCACAGGCACAACCGCACTGGGAATCTCTGCTTTCCCAAAGACGCAATCTCTCACGGTGCGCATCCTCGGCAGAGCCTGTTCCCGAAAAGGCAAACGTCCGGCTCCTTGTCCCACACGGAAGGTGGCAGCCCTGAAAGCTGTTGCTGGTCTTCACCTTCCCCGGGCAGCCTAGTCACAGGCACAACCGCACTGGGAATCTCTGCTTTCCCAAAGACGCAATCTCTCACGGTGCGCATCCTCGGCAGAGCCCGTTCCCGAAAAGGCAAACGTCCGGCTCCTTGTCCCACACGGAAGGTGGCAGCCCTGAAAGCTGTTGCTGGTCTTCACCTTCCCCGGGCAGCCTAGTCACAGGCACAACCGCACTGGGAATCTCTGCTTTCCCAAAGACGCAATCTCTCACGGTGCGCATCCTCGGCAGAGCCCGTTCCCGAAAAGGCAAACGTCCGGCTCCTTGTCCCACACGGAAGGTGGCAGCCCTGAAAGCTGTTGCTGGTCTTCACCTTCCCCGGGCAGCCTAGTCACAGGCACAACCGCACTGGGAATCTCTGCTTTCCCAAAGACGCAATCTCTCACGGTGCGCATCCTCAGCAGAGCCTGTTCCCGAAAAGGCAAACGTCCGGCTCCTTGTCCCACACGGAAGGTGGCAGCCCTGAAAGCTGTTGCTGGTCTTCACCTTCCCCGGGCAGCCTACTCACAGGCACAACCGCACTGGGAATCTCTGCTTTCCCAAAGACGCAATCTCTCACGGTGCGCATCCTCGGCAGAGCCTGTTCCCGAAAAGGCAAACGTCCGGCTCCTTGTCCCACACGGAAGGTGGCAGCCCTGAAAGCTGTTGCTGGTCTTCACCTTCCCCGGGCAGCCTACTCACAGGCACAACCACACTGGGAATCTCTGCTTTCCCTAAGACGCAACCTCTCACGGTGCGCATCCTCGGCAGAGCCTGTTCCCGAAAAGGCAACCGTCATGCTCCTTGTCCCACACGGAAGGTGGCAGCCCTGAAAGCTGTTGCTGGTCTTCACCTTCCCCGGGCAGCCTAGTCACAGGCACAACCGCACTGGGAATCTCTGCTTTCCCAAAGACGCAATCTCTCACGGTGCGCATCCTCGGCAGAGCCTGTTCCCGAAAAGGCAAACGTCCGGCTCCTTGTCCCACACGGAAGGTGGCAGCCCTGAAAGCTGTTGCTGGTCTTCACCTTCCCCGGGCAGCCTACTCACAGGCACAACAGGTTTTCGTATCTGTGCTTGCCCAGGGAAGGAACAGCTCACGGTGCGCATCCTCGGCAGAGCCTGTTCCCGAAAAGGCAAACGTCCGGCTCCTTGTCCCACACGGAAGGTGGCAGCCCTGAAAGCTGTTGCTGGTCTTCACCTTCCCCGGGCAGCCTACTCACAGGCACAACCGCACTGGGAATCTCTGCTTTCCCAAAGACGCAATCTTTCACGGTGCGCATCCTCGGCAGAGCCTGTTCCCGAAAAGGCAAACGTCCGGCTCCTTGTCCCACACGGAAGGTGGCAGCCCTGAAAGCTGTTGCTGGTCTTCACCTTCCCCGGGCAGCCTACTCACAGGCACAACCGCACTGGGAATCTCTGCTTTCCCAAAGACGCAATCTCTCACGGTGCGCATCCTCGGCAGAGCCTGTTCCCGAAAAGGCAAACGTCCGGCTCCTTGTCCCACACGGAAGGTGGCAGCCCTGAAAGCTGTTGCTGGTCTTCACCTTCCCCGGGCAGCCTACTCACAGGCACAACAGGTTTTGGTATCTGTGCTTGCCCAGGGAAGGAACAGCTCACGGTGCGCATCCTCGGCAGAGCCTGTTCCCGAAAAGGCAAACGTCCGGCTCCTTGTCCCACACGGAAGGTGGCAGCCCTGAAAGCTGTTGCTGGTCTTCACCTTCCCCGGGCAGCCTAGTCACAGGCACAACCGCACTGGGAATCTCTGCTTTCCCAAAGACGCAATCTCTCACGGTGCGCATCCTCGGCAGAGCCTGTTCCCGAAAAGGCAAACGTCCGGCTCCTTGTCCCACACGGAAGGTGGCAGCCCTGAAAGCTCTTGCTGGTCTTCACCTTCCCCGGGCAGCCTAGTCACAGGCACAACCGCACTGGGAATCTCTGCTTTCCCAAAGACGCAATCTCTCACGGTGCGCATCCTCGGCAGAGCCTGTTCCCGAAAAGGCAAACGTCCGGCTCCTTGTCCCACACGGAAGGTGGCAGCCCTGAAAGCTGTTGCTGGTCTTCACCTTCCCCTGGCAGCCTAGTCACAGGCACAACCGCACTGGGAATCTCTGCTTTCCCAAAGACGCAATCTCTCACGGTGCGCATCCTCGGCAGAGCCTGTTCCCGAAAAGGCAAACGTCCGGCTCCTTGTCCCACACGGAAGGTGGCAGCCCTGAAAGCTGTTGCTGGTCTTCACCTTCCCCGGGCAGCCTAGTCACAGGCACAACAGGTTTTCGTATCTGTGCTTGCCCAGGGAAGGAACAGCTCACGGTGCGCATCCTCGGCAGAGCCTGTTCCCGAAAAGGCAAACGTCCGGCTCCTTGTCCCACACGGAAGGTGGCAGCCCTGAAAGCTGTTGCTGGTCTTCACCTTCCCCGGGCAGCCTAGTCACAGGCACAACCGCACTGGGAATCTCTGCTTTCCCAAAGACGCAATCTCTCACGGTGCGCATCCTCGGCAGAGCCTGTTCCCGAAAAGGCAAACGTCCGGCTCCTTGTCCCACACGGAAGGTGGCAGCCCTGAAAGCTGTTGCTGGTCTTCACCTTCCCCGGGCAGCCTAGTCACAGGCACAACCGCACTGGGAATCTCTGCTTTCCCAAAGACGCAATCTCTCACGGTGCGCATCCTCGGCAGAGCCTGTTCCCGAAAAGGCAAACGTCCGGCTCCTTGTCCCACACGGAAGGTGGCAGCCCTGAAAGCTGTTGCTGGTCTTCACCTTCCCCGGGCAGCCTACTCACAGGCACAACAGGTTTTCGTATCTGTGCTTGCCCAGGGAAGGAACAGCTCACGGTGCGCATCCTCGGCAGAGCCTGTTCCCGAAAAGGCAAACGTCCGGCTCCTTGTCCCACACGGAAGGTGGCAGCCCTGAAAGCTGTTGCTGGTCTTCACCTTCCCCGGGCAGCCTAGTCACAGGCACAACCGCACTGGGAATCTCTGCTTTCCCAAAGACGCAATCTCTCACGGTGCGCATCCTCGGCAGAGCCTGTTCCCGAAAAGGCAAATGTCCGGCTCCTTGTCCCACACGGAAGGTGGCAGCCCTGAAAGCTGTTGCTGGTCTTCACCTTCCCCGGGCAGCCTATTCATAGGCACAACAGGTATTCGGATCTGTGCTTGCCCAGAGAAGGAACATCTTCACGGTGCGCATCCTCGGCAGAGCCTGTTCCCGAAAAGGCAAACGTCCGGCTCCTTGTCCCACACGGAAGGTGGCAGCTCTGAAAGCTGTTGCTGGTCTTCACCTTCCCCGGGCAGCCTCTTCACAGGCACAACCGCACTGGGAATCTCTGCTTTCCCAAAGACGCAATCTCTCACGGTGCGCATCCTCGGCAGAGCCTGTTCCCGAAAAGGCAAACGTCCGGCTCCTTGTCCCACACGGAAGGTGGCAGCCCTGAAAGCTGTTGCTGGTCTTCACCTTCCCCGGGCAGCCTAGTCACAGGCACAACAGGTTTTGGGATCTGTGCTTGCCCAGAGAAGGAACAGTTCACGGTGCGCATCCTCGGCAGAGCCTGGTCCCGAAAAGGCAAACGTCCGGCTCCTTGTCCCACACGGAAGGTGGCAGCCCTGAAAGCTGTTGCTGGTCTTCACCTTCCCCGGGCAGCCTAGTCACAGGCACAACCGCACTGGGAATCTCTGCTTTCCCAAAGACGCAATCTCTCACGGTGCGCATCCTCGGCAGAGCCTGTTCCCGAAAAGGCAAACGTCCGGCTCCTTGTCCCACACGGAAGGTGGCAGCCCTGAAAGCTGTTGCTGGTCTTCACCTTCCCCGGGCAGCCTAGTCACAGGCACAACCGCACTGGGAATCTCTGCTTTCCCAAAGACGCAATCTCTCACGGTGCGCATCCTCGGCAGAGCCTGTTCCCGAAAAGGCAAACGTCCGGCTCCTTGTCCCACACGGAAGGTGGCAGCCCTGAAAGCTGTTGCTGGTCTTCACCTTCCCCGGGCAGCCTAGTCACAGGCACAACCGCACTGGGAATCTCTGCTTTCCCAAAGACGCAATCTCTCACGGTGCGCATCCTCGGCAGAGCCCGTTCCCGAAAAGGCAAACGTCCGGCTCCTTGTCCCACACGGAAGGTGGCAGCCCTGAAAGCTGTTGCTGGTCTTCACCTTCCCCGGGCAGCCTACTCACAGGCACAACCGCACTGGGAATCTCTGCTTTCCCAAAGACGCAATCTCTCACGGTGCGCATCCTCGGCAGAGCCTGTTCCCGAAAAGGCAAACGTCCGGCTCCTTGTCCCACACGGAAGGTGGCAGCCCTGAAAGCTGTTGCTGGTCTTCACCTTCCCCGGGCAGCCTAGTCACAGGCACAACAGGTTTTGGGATCTGTGCTTGCCCAGAGAAGGAACAGCTCACGGTGCGCATCCTGGGCAGAGCCTGTTCCCGAAAAGGCAAACGTCCGGCTCCTTGTCCCACACGGAAGGTGGCAGCCCTGAAAGCTGTTGCTGGTCTTCACCTTCCCCGGGCAGCCTAGTCACAGGCACAACCGCACTGGGAATCTCTGCTTTCCCAAAGACGCAATCTCTCACGGTGCGCATCCTCGGCAGAGCCTGTTCCCGAAAAGGCAAACGTCCGGCTCCTTGTCCCACACGGAAGGTGGCAGCCCTGAAAGCTGTTGCTGGTCTTCACCTTCCCCGGGCAGCCTAGTCACAGGCACAACCACACTGGGAATCTCTGCTTTCCCAAAGACGCAATCTCTCACGGTGCGCATCCTCGGCAGAGCCTGTTCCCGAAAAGGCAAACGTCCGGCTCCTTGTCCCGCACGGAAGGTGGCAGCCCTGAAAGCTGTTGCTGGTCTTCACCTTCCCCGGGCAGCCTAGTCACAGGCACAACCGCACTGGGAATCTCTGCTTTCCCAAAGACGCAATCTCTCACGGTGCGCATCCTCGGCAGAGCCTGTTCCCGAAAAGGCAAACGTCCGGCTCCTTGTCCCACACGGAAGGTGGCAGCCCTGAAAGCTGTTGCTGGTCTTCACCTTCCCCGGGCAGCCTAGTCACAGGCACAACCACACTGGGAATCTCTGCTTTCCCAAAGACGCAATCTCTCACGGTGCGCATCCTCGGCAGAGCCTGTTCCCGAAAAGGCAAACATCCGGCTCCTTGTCCCACACGGAAGGTGGCAGCCCTGAAAGCTGTTGCTGGTCTTCACCTTCCCCGTGCAGCCTAGTCACAGGCACAACCGCACTGGGAATCTCTGCTTTCCCAAAGACGCAATCTCTCACGGTGCGCATCCTCGGCAGAGCCTGTTCCCGAAAAGGCAAACGTCCGGCTCCTTGTCCCACACGGAAGGTGGCAGCCCTGAAAGCTGTTGCTGGTCTTCACCTTCCCCGGGCAGCCTAGTCACAGGCACAACCGCACTGGGAATCTCTGCTTTCCCAAAGACGCAATCTCTCACGGTGCGCATCCTCGGCAGAGCCTGTTCCCGAAAAGGCAAACGTCCGGCTCCTTGTCCCACACGGAAGGTGGCAGCCCTGAAAGCTGTTGCTGGTCTTCACCTTCCCCGGGCAGCCTAGTCACAGGCACAACCGCACTGGGAATCTCTGCTTTCCCAAAGACGCAATCTCTCACGGTGCGCATCCTCGGCAGAGCCTGTTCCCGAAAAGGCAAACGTCCGGCTCCTTGTCCCACACGGAAGGTGGCAGCCCTGAAAGCTGTTGCTGGTCTTCACCTTCCCCGGGCAGCCTACTCACAGGCACAACCGCACTGGGAATCTCTGCTTTCCCAAAGACGCAATCTCCCACGGTGCGCATCCTCGGCAGAGCCTGTTCCCGAAAAGGCAAACGTCCGGCTCCTTGTCCCACACGGAAGGTGGCAGCCCTGAAAGCTGTTGCTGGTCTTCACCTTCCCCGGGCAGCCTAGTCACAGGCACAACCGCACTGGGAATCTCTGCTTTCCCAAAGACGCAATCTCTCACGGTGCGCATCCTCGGCAGAGCCTGTTCCCGAAAAGGCAAACGTCCGGCTCCTTGTCCCACACGGAAGGTGGCAGCCCTGAAAGCTGTTGCTGGTCTTCACCTTCCCCGTGCAGCCTAGTCACAGGCACAACCGCACTGGGAATCTCTGCTTTCCCAAAGACGCAATCTCTCACGGTGCGCATCCTCGGCAGAGCCTGTTCCCGAAAAGGCAAACGTCCGGCTCCTTGTCCCACACGGAAGGTGGCAGCCCTGAAAGCTGTTGCTGGTCTTCACCTTCCCCTGGCAGCCTAGTCACAGGCACAACAGGTTTTCCTATCTGTGCTTGCCCAGGGAAGGAACAGCTCACGGTGCGCATCCTCGGCAGAGCCTGTTCCCGAAAAGGCAAACGTCCGGCTCCTTGTCCCACACGGAAGGTGGCAGCCCTGAAAGCTGTTGCTGGTCTTCACCTTCCCCGGGCAGCCTACTCACAGGCACAACCGCACTGGGAATCTCTGCTTTCCCAAAGACGCAATCTCTCACGGTGCGCATCCTCGGCAGAGCCTGTTCCCGAAAAGGCAAACGTCCGGCTCCTTGTCCCACACGGAAGGTGGCAGCCCTGAAAGCTGTTGCTGGTCTTCACCTTCCCCGGGCAGCCTAGTCACAGGCACAACCGCACTGGGAATCTCTGCTTTCCCAAAGACGCAATCTCTCACGGTGCGCATCCTCGGCAGAGCCTGTTCCCGAAAAGGCAAACGTCCGGCTCCTTGTCCCGCACGGAAGGTGGCAGCCCTGAAAGCTGTTGCTGGTCTTCACCTTCCCCGGGCAGCCTAGTCACAGGCACAACCGCACTGGGAATCTCTGCTTTCCCAAAGACGCAATCTCTCACGGTGCGCATCCTCGGCAGAGCCTGTTCCCGAAAAGGCAAACGTCCGGCTCCTTGTCCCACACGGAAGGTGGCAGCCCTGAAAGCTGTTGCTGGTCTTCACCTTCCCCGGGCAGCCTAGTCACAGGCACAACAGGTTTTGGTATCTGTGCTTGCCCAGGGAAGGAACAGCTCACGGTGCGCATCCTCGGCAGAGCCTGTTCCCGAAAAGGCAAACGTCCGGCTCCTTGTCCCACACGGAAGGTGGCAGCCCTGAAAGCTGTTGCTGGTCTTCACCTTCCCCGGGCAGCCTAGTCACAGGCACAACCGCACTGGGAATCTCTGCTTTCCCAAAGACGCAATCTCTCACGGTGCGCATCCTCGGCAGAGCCTGTTCCTGAAAAGGCAAACGTCCGGCTCCTTGTCCCACACGGAAGGTGGCAGCCCTGAAAGCTGTTGCTGGTCTTCACCTTCCCCGGGCAGCCTACTCACAGGCACAACCGCACTGGGAATCTCTGCTTTCCCAAAGACGAAATCTCCCACGGTGCGCATCCTCGGCAGAGCCTGTTCCCGAAAAGGCAAACGTCCGGCTCCTTGTCCCACACGGAAGGTGGCAGCCCTGAAAGCTCTTGCTGGTCTTCACCTTCCCCGGGCAGCCTAGTCACAGGCACAACCGCACTGGGAATCTCTGCTTTCCCAAAGACGCAATCTCTCACGGTGCGCATCCTCGGCAGAGCCTGTTCCCGAAAAGGCAAACGTCCGGCTCCTTGTCCCACACGGAAGGTGGCAGCCCTGAAAGCTGTTGCTGGTCTTCACCTTCCCCTGGCAGCCTAGTCACAGGCACAACAGGTTTTCCTATCTGTGCTTGCCCAGGGAAGGAACAGCTCACGGTGCGCATCCTCGGCAGAGCCTGTTCCCGAAAAGGCAAACGTCCGGCTCCTTGTCCCACACGGAAGGTGGCAGCCCTGAAAGCTGTTGCTGGTCTTCACCTTCCCCGGGCAGCCTAGTCACAGGCACAACCGCACTGGGAATCTCTGCTTTCCCAAAGACGCAATCTCTCACGGTGCGCATCCTCGGCAGAGCCTGTTCCCGAAAAGGCAAACGTCCGGCTCCTTGTCCCACACGGAAGGTGGCAGCCCTGAAAGCTGTTGCTGGTCTTCACCTTCCCCGGGCAGCCTATTCATAGGCACAACAGGTATTCGGATCTGTGCTTGCCCAGAGAAGGAACATCTCACGGTGCGCATCCTCGGCAGAGCCTGTTCCCGAAAAGGCAAACGTCCGGCTCCTTGTCCCACACGGAAGGTGGCAGCTCTGAAACCTGTTGCTGGTCTTCACCTTCCCCGGGCAGCCTCTTCACAGGCACAACCGCACTGGGAATCTCTGCTTTCCCAAAGACGCAATCTCTCACGGTGCGCATCCTCGGCAGAGCCCGTTCCCGAAAAGGCAAACGTCCGGCTCCTTGTCCCACACGGAAGGTGGCAGCCCTGAAAGCTGTTGCTGGTCTTCACCTTCCCCGGGCAGCCTCTTCACAGGCACAACCGCACTGGGAATCTCTGCTTTCCCAAAGACGCAATCTCTCACGGTACGCATCCTCGGCAGAGCCTGTTCCCGAAAAGGCAAACGTCCGGCTCCTTGTCCCACACGGAAGGTGGCAGCCCTGAAAGCTGTTGCTGGTCTTCACCTTCCCCGGGCAGCCTAGTCACAGGCACAACCGCACTGGGAATCTCTGCTTTCCCAAAGACGCAATCTCTCACGGTGCGCATCCTCGGCAGAGCCTGTTCCCGAAAAGGCAAACGTCCGGCTCCTTGTCCCACACGGAAGGTGGCAGCCCTGAAAGCTGTTGCTGATCTTCACCTTCCCCGGGCAGCCTAGTCACAGGCACAACCGCACTGGGAATCTCTGCTTTCCCAAAGACGCAATCTCTCACGGTGCGCATCCTCGGCAGAGCCTGTTCCCGAAAAGGCAAACGTCCGGCTCCTTGTCCCACACGGAAGGTGGCAGCCCTGAAAGCTGTTGCTGGTCTTCACCTTCCCCTGGCAGCCTAGTCACAGGCACAACAGGTTTTCGTATCTGTGCTTGCCCAGGGAAGGAACAGCTCACGGTGCGCATCCTCGGCAGAGCCTGTTCCCGAAAAGGCAAACGTCCGGCTCCTTGTCCCACACGGAAGGTGGCAGCCCTGAAAGCTGTTGCTGGTCTTCACCTTCCCCGGGCAGCCTAGTCACAGGCACAACCGCACTGGGAATCTCTGCTTTCCCAAAGACGCAATCTCTCACGGTGCGCATCCTCGGCAGAGCCTGTTCCCGAAAAGGCAAACGTCCGGCTCCTTGTCCCACACGGAAGGTGGCAGCCCTGAAAGCTGTTGCTGGTCTTCACCTTCCCCTGGCAGCCTAGTCACAGGCACAACAGGTTTTCCTATCTGTGCTTGCCCAGGGAAGGAACAGCTCACGGTGCGCATCCTCGGCAGAGCCTGTTCCCGAAAAGGCAAACGTCCGGCTCCTTGTCCCACACGGAAGGTGGCAGCCCTGAAAGCTGTTGCTGGTCTTCACCTTCCCCGGGCAGCCTAGTCACAGGCACAACCGCACTGGGAATCTCTGCTTTCCCAAAGACGCAATCTCTCACGGTGCGCATCCTCGGCAGAGCCTGTTCCCGAAAAGGCAAACGTCCGGCTCCTTGTCCCACACGGAAGGTGGCAGCCCTGAAAGCTGTTGCTGGTCTTCACCTTCCCCGGGCAGCCTATTCATAGGCACAACAGGTATTCGGATCTGTGCTTGCCCAGAGAAGGAACATCTCACGGTGCGCATCCTCGGCAGAGCCTGTTCCCGAAAAGGCAAACGTCCGGCTCCTTGTCCCACACGGAAGGTGGCAGCTCTGAAACCTGTTGCTGGTCTTCACCTTCCCCGGGCAGCCTCTTCACAGGCACAACCGCACTGGGAATCTCTGCTTTCCCAAAGACGCAATCTCTCACGGTGCGCATCCTCGGCAGAGCCCGTTCCCGAAAAGGCAAACGTCCGGCTCCTTGTCCCACACGGAAGGTGGCAGCCCTGAAAGCTGTTGCTGGTCTTCACCTTCCCCGGGCAGCCTCTTCACAGGCACAACCGCACTGGGAATCTCTGCTTTCCCAAAGACGCAATCTCTCACGGTACGCATCCTCGGCAGAGCCTGTTCCCGAAAAGGCAAACGTCCGGCTCCTTGTCCCACACGGAAGGTGGCAGCCCTGAAAGCTGTTGCTGGTCTTCACCTTCCCCGGGCAGCCTAGTCACAGGCACAACCGCACTGGGAATCTCTGCTTTCCCAAAGACGCAATCTCTCACGGTGCGCATCCTCGGCAGAGCCTGTTCCCGAAAAGGCAAACGTCCGGCTCCTTGTCCCACACGGAAGGTGGCAGCCCTGAAAGCTGTTGCTGGTCTTCACCTTCCCCGGGCAGCCTAGTCACAGGCACAACCGCACTGGGAATCTCTGCTTTCCCAAAGACGCAATCTCTCACGGTGCGCATCCTCGGCAGAGCCTGTTCCCGAAAAGGCAAACGTCCGGCTCCTTGTCCCACACGGAAGGTGGCAGCCCTGAAAGCTGTTGCTGGTCTTCACCTTCCCCTGGCAGCCTAGTCACAGGCACAACAGGTTTTCGTATCTGTGCTTGCCCAGGGAAGGAACAGCTCACGGTGCGCATCCTCGGCAGAGCCTGTTCCCGAAAAGGCAAACGTCCGGCTCCTTGTCCCACACGGAAGGTGGCAGCCCTGAAAGCTGTTGCTGGTCTTCACCTTCCCCGGGCAGCCTAGTCACAGGCACAACCGCACTGGGAATCTCTGCTTTCCCAAAGACGCAATCTCTCACGGTGCGCATCCTCGGCAGAGCCTGTTCCCGAAAAGGCAAACGTCCGGCTCCTTGTCCCACACGGAAGGTGGCAGCCCTGAAAGCTGTTGCTGGTCTTCACCTTCCCCGGGCAGCCTAGTCACAGGCACAACAGGTTTTCGGATTTGTGCTTGCCCAGGGAAGGAACAGCTCACGGTGCGCATCCTCGGCAGAGCCTGGTCCCGAAAAGGCAAACGTCCGGCTCCTTGTCCCACACGGAAGGTGGCAGCCCTGAAAGCTGTTGCTGGTCTTCACCTTCCCCGGGCAGCCTACTCACAGGCACAACCGCACTGGGAATCTCTGCTTTCCCAAAGACGCAATCTCTCACGGTGCGCATCCTCGGCAGAGCCTGTTCCCGAAAAGGCAAACGTCCGGCTCCTTGTCCCACACGGAAGGTGGCAGCCCTGAAAGCTGTTGCTGATCTTCACCTTCCCCGGGCAGCCTACTCACAGGCACAACCGCACTGGGAATCTCTGCTTTCCCAAAGACGCAATCTCTCACGGTGCGCATCCTCGGCAGAGCCTGTTCCCGAAAAGGCAAACGTCCGGCTCCTTGTCCCACACGGAAGGTGGCAGCCCTGAAAGCTGTTGCTGGTCTTCACCTTCCCCGGGCAGCCTAGTCACAGGCACAACCGCACTGGGAATCTCTGCTTTCCCAAAGACGCAATCTCTCACGGTGCGCATCCTCGGCAGAGCCTGTTCCCGAAAAGGCAAACGTCCGGCTCCTTGTCCCACACGGAAGGTGGCAGCCCTGAAAGCTGTTGCTGGTCTTCACCTTCCCCGGGCAGCCTAGTCACAGGCACAACAGGTTTTCGTATCTGTGCTTGCCCAGGGAAGGAACAGCTCACGGTGCGCATCCTCGGCAGAGCCTGTTCCCGAAAAGGCAAACGTCCGGCTCCTTGTCCCACACGGAAGGTGGCAGCCCTGAAAGCTGTTGCTGGTCTTCACCTTCCCCGGGCAGCCTAGTCACAGGCACAACCGCACTGGGAATCTCTGCTTTCCCAAAGACGCAATCTCTCACGGTGCGCATCCTCGGCAGAGCCTGTTCCCGAAAAGGCAAACTTCAGGCTCCTTGTCCCACACGGAAGGTGGCAGCCCTGAAAGCTGTTGCTGGTCTTCACCTTCCCCGGGCAGCCTAGTCACAGGCACAACCGCACTGGGAATCTCTGCTTTCCCAAAGACGCAATCTCTCACGGTGCGCATCCTCGGCAGAGCCTGTTCCCGAAAAGGCAAACGTCCGGCTCCTTGTCCCACACGGAAGGTGGCAGCCCTGAAAGCTGTTGCTGGTCTTCACCTTCCCCGGGCAGCCTACTCACAGGCACAACCGCACTGGGAATCTCTGCTTTCCCAAAGACGCAATCTCTCACGGTGCGCATCCTCGGCAGAGCCTGTTCCCGAAAAGGCAAACGTCCGGCACCTTGTCCCACACGGAAGGTGGCAGCCCTGAAAGATGTTGCTGGTCTTCACCTTCCCCGTGCAGCCTATCCACAGGCACAACCGCACTGGGAATCTCTGCTTTCCCAAAGACGCAATCTCTCACGGTGCGCATCCTCGGCAGAGCCTGTTCCCGAAAAGGCAAACGTCCGGCTCCTTGTCCCACACGGAAGGTGGCAGCCTTGAAAGATGTTGCTGGTCTTCACCTTCCCCGGGCAGCCTAGTCACAGGCACAACCGCACTGGGAATCTCTCCTTTCCCAAAGACGCAATCTCTCACGGTGCGCATCCTCGGCAGAGCCTGTTCCCGAAAAGGCAAACGTCCGGCTCCTTGTCCCACACGGAAGGTGGCAGCCCTGAAAGCTGTTGCTGGTCTTCACCTTCCCCGGGCAGCCTAGTCACAGGCACAACCGCACTGGGAATCTCTGCTTTCCCAAAGACGCAATCTCTCACGGTGCGCATCCTCGGCAGAGCCTGTTCCCGAAAAGGCAAACGTCCGGCTCCTTGTCCCACACGGAAGGTGGCAGCCCTGAAAGCTGTTGCTGGTCTTCACCTTCCCCGGGCAGCCTACTCACAGGCACAACCGCACTGGGAATCTCTGCTTTCCCAAAGACGCAATCTCCCACGGTGCGCATCCTCGGCAGAGCCTGTTCCCGAAAAGGCAAACGTCCGGCTCCTTGTCCCACACGGAAGGTGGCAGCCCTGAAAGCTGTTGCTGGTCTTCACCTTCCCCGGGCAGCCTAGTCACAGGCACAACCGCACTGGGAATCTCTGCTTTCCCAAAGACGCAATCTCTCACGGTGCGCATCCTCGGCAGAGCCTGTTCCCGAAAAGGCAAACGTCCGGCTCCTTGTCCCACACGGAAGGTGGCAGCCCTGAAAGCTGTTGCTGGTCTTCACCTTCCCCGGGCAGCCTAGTCATAGGCACAACAGGTATTCGGATCTGTGCTTGCCCAGAGAAGGAACATCTCACGGTGCGCATCCTCGGCAGAGCCTGTTCCCGAAAAGGCAAACGTCCGGCTCCTTGTCCCACACGGAAGGTGGCAGCCCTGAAAGCTGTTGCTGGTCTTCACCTTCCCCGGGCAGCCTAGTCACAGGCACAACCGCACTGGGAATCTCTGCTTTCCCAAAGACGCAATCTCTCACGGTGCGCATCCTCGGCAGAGCCTGTTCCCGAAAAGGCAAACGTCCGGCTCCTTGTCCCACACGGAAGGTGGCAGCCCTGAAAGCTGTTGCTGGTCTTCACCTTCCCCGGGCAGCCTAGTCACAGGCACAACAGGTTTTCGGATTTGTGCTTGCCCAGGGAAGGAACAGCTCACGGTGCGCATCCTCGGCAGAGCCTGTTCCCGAAAAGGCAAACGTCCGGCTCCTTGTCCCACACGGAAGGTGGCAGCCCTGAAAGCTGTTGCTGGTCTTCACCTTCCCCGGGCAGCCTAGTCACAGGCACAACCGCACTGGGAATCTCTGCTTTCCCAAAGACGCAATCTCTCACGGTGCGCATCCTCGGCAGAGCCTGTTCCCGAAAAGGCAAACGTCCGGCTCCTTGTCCCACACGGAAGGTGGCAGCCCTGAAAGCTGTTGCTGGTCTTCACCTTCCCCGGGCAGCCTAGTCACAGGCACAACCGCACTGGGAATCTCTGCTTTCCCAAAGACGCAATCTCTCACGGTGCGCATCCTCGGCAGAGCCTGTTCCCGAAAAGGCAAACGTCCGGCTCCTTGTCCCACACGGAAGGTGGCAGCCCTGAAAGCTGTTGCTGGTCTTCACCTTCCCCGTGCAGCCAATTCACAGGCACAACAGGTTTTGACATCTGTGCTTGCCCAGAGAAGGAACAGCTCACGGTGCACATCCTCGGCAGAGCCTGTTCCCGAAAAGGCAAACGTCCGGCTCCTTGTCCCACACGGAAGGTGGCAGCCCTGAAAGATGTTGCTGGTCTTCGCCTTCCCCGTGCGGCCTATTCACAGGCACAACTGGCTTTGGGATCTGTGCTTGCCCAGAGAAGGAACAGCTCACGGTGCGCATCCTCGGCAGAGCCTGTTCCCGAAAAGGCAAATATCCGGCTCCTTGTCCCACAAGGAAGGTGGCAGCCTTGAAAGATGTTGCTGGTCTTCGCCTTCCCCGTGAGGCCTATTCACAGGCAAAACAGGTTTTGGGATCTGTGTTTGCCCAGAGAAGGAACAGCTCACGGTGCACATCCTCGGCAGAGCCTGTTCCCGAAAAGGCAAACGTCCGGCTCCTTGCTCCACACGAAACGTGGCAGCCCTGAAAGCTGTTGCTGGTCTTCGCCTTCCCCGTGAGGCCTATCCACAGGCACAACAGATATTGGGATCTCTGCTTGCCCAGAGAAGGAACATCTCACGGTGCGCATCCTCGGCAGAGCCTGTTCCCGAAAAGGCAAACGTCCGGCTCCTTGTCCCACACGGAAGGTGGCAGCCCTGAAAGCTGTTGCTGGTCTTCACCTTCCCCGGGCAGCCTAGTCACAGGCACAACCGCACTGGGAATCTCTGCTTTCCCAAAGACGCAATCTCTCACGGTGCGCATCCTCGGCAGAGCCTGTTCCCGAAAAGGCAAACGTCCGGCTCCTTGTCCCACACGGAAGGTGGCAGCCCTGAAAGCTGTTGCTGGTCTTCACCTTCCCCGGGCAGCCTAGTCACAGGCACAACAGGTTTTCGGATTTGTGCTTGCCCAGGGAAAGAACAGCTCACGGTGCGCATCCTCGGCAGAGCCTGGTCCCGAAAAGGCAAACGTCCGGCTCCTTGTCCCACACGGAAGGTGGCAGCCCTGAAAGCTGTTGCTGGTCTTCACCTTCCCCGGGCAGCCTACTCACAGGCACAACCGCACTGGGAATCTCTGCTTTCCCAAAGACGCAATCTCTCACGGTGCGCATCCTCGGCAGAGCCTGTTCCCGAAAAGGCAAACGTCCGGCTCCTTGTCCCACACGGAAGGTGGCAGCCCTGAAAGCTGTTGCTGGTCTTCACCTTCCCCGGGCAGCCTAGTCACAGGCACAACCGCACTGGGAATCTCTGCTTTCCCAAAGACGCAATCTCTCACGGTGCGCATCCTCGGCAGAGCCTGTTCCCGAAAAGGCAAACGTCCGGCTCCTTGTCCCACACGGAAGGTGGCAGCCCTGAAAGCTGTTGCTGGTCTTCACCTTCCCCGTGCAGCCAATTCACAGGCACAACAGGTTTTGACATCTGTGCTTGCCCAGAGAAGGAACAGCTCACGGTGCACATCCTCGGCAGAGCCTGTTCCCGAAAAGGCAAACGTCCGGCTCCTTGTCCCACACGGAAGGTGGCAGCCCTGAAAGATGTTGCTGGTCTTCGCCTTCCCCGTGCGGCCTATTCACAGGCACAACTGGCTTTGGGATCTGTGCTTGCCCAGAGAAGGAACAGCTCACGGTGCGCATCCTCGGCAGAGCCTGTTCCCGAAAAGGCAAATATCCGGCTCCTTGTCCCACAAGGAAGGTGGCAGCCTTGAAAGATGTTGCTGGTCTTCGCCTTCCCCGTGAGGCCTATTCACAGGCAAAACAGGTTTTGGGATCTGTGTTTGCCCAGAGAAGGAACAGCTCACGGTGCACATCCTCGGCAGAGCCTGTTCCCGAAAAGGCAAACGTCCGGCTCCTTGCTCCACACGAAACGTGGCAGCCCTGAAAGCTGTTGCTGGTCTTCGCCTTCCCCGTGAGGCCTATCCACAGGCACAACAGATATTGGGATCTGTGCTTGCCCAGAGAAGGAACATCTCACGGTGCGCATCCTCGGCAGAGCCTGTTCCCGAAAAGGCAAACGTCCGGCTCCTTGTCCCACACGGAAGGTGGCAGCCCTGAAAGCTGTTGCTGGTCTTCACCTTCCCCGGGCAGCCTATTCACAGGCTCAACAGGTTTTGGGATCTGTGCTTGCCACAGAAGGAACAGCTCACGGTGCGCATCCTCGGCAGAGCCTGTTCCCAAAAATCAAACGTCCGGCTCCTCGTCCCACACGGAAGGTGGCAGCCCTGAAAGCTGTTGCTGGTCTTCACCTTCCCCGGGCAGCCTATTCACAGGCACAACAGGCTTTGGGATCTGTGCTTGCCACAGAAGGAACAGCTCACGGTGCGCATCCTCGGCAGAGCCTGTTCCCAAAAATCAAACGTCCGGCTCCTCGTCCCACACGGAAGGTGGCAGCCCTGAAAGCTGTTGCTGGTCTTCACCTTCCCCGGGCAGCCTAGTCACAGGCACAACCGCACTGGGAATCTCTGCTTTCCCAAAGACGCAATCTCTCACGGTGCGCATCCTCGGCAGAGCCTGTTCCCGAAAAGGCAAACGTCCGGCTCCTTGTCCCACACGGAAGGTGGCAGCCCTGAAAGCTGTTGCTGGTCTTCACCTTCCCCGGGCAGCCTCTTCACAGGCACAACCGCACTGGGAATCTCTGCTTTCCCAAAGACGCAATCTCTCACGGTGCGCATCCTCGGCAGAGCCTGTTCCCGAAAAGGCAAACGTCCGGCTCCTTGTCCCACACGGAAGGTGGCAGCCCTGAAAGCTGTTGCTGGTCTTCACCTTCCCCGGGCAGCCTAGTCACAGGCACAACAGGTTTTCGTATCTGTGCTTGCCCAGGGAAGGAACAGCTCACGGTGCGCATCCTCGGCAGAGCCTGTTCCCGAAAAGGCAAACGTCCGGCTCCTTGTCCCACACGGAAGGTGGCAGCCCTGAAAGCTGTTGCTGGTCTTCACCTTCCCCGGGCAGCCTAGTCACAGGCACAACCGCACTGGGAATCTCTGCTTTCCCAAAGACGCAATCTCTCACGGTGCGCATCCTCGGCAGAGCCTGTTCCCGAAAAGGCAAACGTCCGGCTCCTTGTCCCACACGGAAGGTGGCAGCCCTGAAAGCTGTTGCTGGTCTTCACCTTCCCCGGGCAGCCTAGTCACAGGCACAACCGCACTGGGAATCTCTGCTTTCCCAAAGACGCAATCTCTCACGGTGCGCATCCTCGGCAGAGCCTGTTCCCGAAAAGGCAAACGTCCGGCTCCTTGTCCCACACGGAAGGTGGCAGCCCTGAAAGCTGTTGCTGGTCTTCACCTTCCCCGGGCAGCCTAGTCACAGGCACAACCGCACTGGGAATCTCTGCTTTCCCAAAGACGCAATCTCTCACGGTGCGCATCCTCGGCAGAGCCTGTTCCCGAAAAGGCAAACGTCCGGCTCCTTGTCCCACACGGAAGGTGGCAGCCCTGAAAGCTGTTGCTGGTCTTCACCTTCCCCGGGCAGCCTAGTCACAGGCACAACCGCACTGGGAATCTCTGCTTTCCCAAAGACGCAATCTCTCACGGTGCGCATCCTCGGCAGAGCCTGTTCCCGAAAAGGCAAACGTCCGGCTCCTTGTCCCACACGGAAGGTGGCAGCCCTGAAAGCTGTTGCTGGTCTTCACCTTCCCCGGGCAGCCTAGTCACAGGCACAACCGCACTGGGAATCTCTGCTTTCCCAAAGACGCAATCTCTCACGGTGCGCATCCTCGGCAGAGCCTGTTCCCGAAAAGGCAAACGTCCGGCTCCTTGTCCCACACGGAAGGTGGCAGCCCTGAAAGCTGTTGCTGGTCTTCACCTTCCCCGGGCAGCCTAGTCACAGGCACAACCGCACTGGGAATCTCTGCTTTCCCAAAGACGCAATCTCTCACGGTGCGCATCCTCGGCAGAGCCTGTTCCCGAAAAGGCAAACGTCCGGCACCTTCTCCCACACGGAAGGTGGCAGCCCTGAAAGCTGTTGCTGGTCTTCACCTTCCCCGTGCAGCCTCTCCACAGGCACAACCGCACTGCGAATCTCTTTTTTCCCAAAGACGCAATCTCTCACGGTGCGCATCCTCGGCAGAGCCTGTTCCTGAAAAGGCAAACGTCCGGCTCCTTGTCCCACACGGAAGGTGGCAGCCTTGAAAGATGTTGCTGGTCTTCACCTTCCCCGTGCAGCCTACTCACAGGCACAACCGCACTGGGAATCTCTGCTTGCCCAGAGACGCAATCTCTCACGGTGCGCATCCTCGGCAGAGCCTGTTCCCGAAAAGGCAAACTTCAGGCTCCTTGTCCCACACGGAAGGTGGCAGCCCTGAAAGCTGTTGCTGGTCTTCGCCTTCCCCGGGCAGCCTAGTCACCGGCACAACAGGTTTTGGGATCTGTGCTTGCCCGGAGAAGGAACAGCTCACGGTGCGCATCCTCGGCAGAGCCTGTTCCCAAAAAGGCAAACGTCCGGCTCCTTGTCCCACACGGAAGGTGGCAGCCCTGAAAGCTGTTGCTGGTCTTCACCTTCCCCGTGCAGCCTATTCACAGGCACAACAGGCTTTGGATTCTGTGCTTGCCCAGAGAAGGAACAGCTCAAGGTGCGCATCCTCGGCAGAGCCTGTTCCCGAAAAGGCAAACGTCTGGCTCCTTGTCCCACACGGAAGGTGGCAGCCCTGAAAGATGTTGCTGGTCTTCACCTTCCCCGTGCAGCCAATTCACAGGCACAACAGGTTTTGACATCTGTGCTTGCCCAGAGAAGGAACAGCTCACGGTGCACATCCTCGGCAGAGCCTGTTCCCGAAAAGGCAAACGTCCGGCTCCTTGTCCCACACGGAAGGTGGCAGCCCTGAAAGATGTTGCTGGTCTTCGCCTTCCCCGTGCGGCCTATTCACAGGCACAACTGGCTTTCGGATCTGTGCTTGCCCAGAGAAGGAACAGCTCACGGTGCGCATCCTCGGCAGAGCCTGTCCCCGAAAAGGCAAATATCCGGCTCCTTGTCCCACAAGGAAGGTGGCAGCCTTGAAAGATGTTGCTGGTCTTTGCCTTCCCCGTGAGGCCTATTCACAGGCAAAACAGGTTTTGGGATCTGTGTTTGCCCAGAGAAGGAACAGCTCACGGTGCGCATCCTTGGCAGAGCCTGTTCCCGAAAAGGCAAACGTCCGGCTCCTTGTCCCACACGGAAGGTGGCAGCCCTGAAAGCTGTTGCCTGTCTTCGCCTTCCCCGTGAGGCCTATCCACAGGCACAACAGATATTGGGATCTGTGTTTGCCCAGAGAAGGAACAGCTCACGGTGCGCATCCTCGGCAGAGCCTGTTCCCGAAAAGGCAAACGTCCGGCTCCTTGCTCCACACGGAAGGTGGCAGCCCTGAAAGCTGTTGCTGGTCTTCACCTTCCCCGTGCAGCCTATTCACAGGCTCAACAGGTTTTGGGATCTGTGCTTGCCACAGAAGGAACAGCTCACGGTGCGCATCCTCGGCAGAGCCTGTTCCCGAAAAGGCAAACGTCCGGCACCTTGTCCCACACGGAAGGTGGCAGCCCTGAAAGCTGTTGCTGGTCTTCACCTTCCCCGTGCAGCCTATTCACAGGCTCAACAGGTTTTGGGATCTGTGCTTGCCACAGAAGGAACAGCTCACGGTGCGCATCCTCGGCAGAGCCTGTTCCCAAAAATCAAACGTCCGGCTCCTCGTCCCACACGGAAGGTGGCAGCCCTGAAAGCTGTTGCTGGTCTTCACCTTCCCCGGGCAGCCTAGTCACAGGCACAACCGCACTGGGAATCTCTGCTTTCCCAAAGACGCAATCTCTCACGGTGCGCATCCTCGGCAGAGCCTGTTCCCGAAAAGGCAAACATCCGGCTCCTTGTCCCACACGGAAGGTGGCAGCCCTGAAAGCTGTTGCTGGTCTTCACCTTCCCCGTGCAGCCAATTCACAGGCACAACCGCACTGGGAATCTCTGCTTTCCCAAAGACGCAATCTCTCACGGTGCGCATCCTCGGCAGAGCCTGTTCCCGAAAAGGCAAACGTCCGGCTCCTTGTCCCACACGGAAGGTGGCAGCCCTGAAAGCTGTTGCTGGTCTTCACCTTCCCCGGGCAGCCTAGTCACAGGCACAACAGGTTTTCGGATTTGTGCTTGCCCAGGGAAGGAACAGCTCACGGTGCGCATCCTCGGCAGAGCCTGGTCCCGAAAAGGCAAACGTCCGGCTCCTTGTCCCACACGGAAGGTGGCAGCCCTGAAAGCTGTTGCTGGTCTTCACCTTCCCCGGGCAGCCTAGTCACAGGCACAACCGCACTGGGAATCTCTGCTTTCCCAAAGACGCAATCTCTCACGGTGCGCATCCTCGGCAGAGCCTGTTCCCAAAAATCAAACGTCCGGCTCCTCGTCCCACACGGAAGGTGGCAGCCCTGAAAGCTGTTGCTGGTCTTCACCTTCCCCGGGCAGCCTAGTCACAGGCACAACCGCACTGGGAATCTCTGCTTTCCCAAAGACGCAATCTCTCACGGTGCACATCCTCGGCAGAGCCTGTTCCCGAAAAGGCAAACGTCCGGCTCCTTGTCCCACACGGAAGGTGGCAGCCCTGAAAGCTGTTGCTGGTCTTCACCTTCCCCGGGCAGCCTCTTCACAGGCACAACCGCACTGGGAATCTCTGCTTTCCCAAAGACGCAATCTCTCACGGTGCGCATCCTCGGCAGAGCCTGTTCCCGAAAAGGCAAACGTCCGGCTCCTTGTCCCACACGGAAGGTGGCAGCCCTGAAAGCTGTTGCTGGTCTTCACCTTCCCCGGGCAGCCTAGTCACAGGCACAACAGGTTTTCGTATCTGTGCTTGCCCAGGGAAGGAACAGCTCACGGTGCGCATCCTCGGCAGAGCCTGTTCCCGAAAAGGCAAACGTCCGGCTCCTTGTCCCACACGGAAGGTGGCAGCCCTGAAAGCTGTTGCTGGTCTTCACCTTCCCCGGGCAGCCTAGTCACAGGCACAACCGCACTGGGAATCTCTGCTTTCCCAAAGACGCAATCTCTCACGGTGCGCATCCTTGGCAGAGCCTGTTCCCGAAAAGGCAAACGTCCGGCTCCTTGTCCCACACGGAAGGTGGCAGCCCTGAAAGCTGTTGCTGGTCTTCACCTTCCCCGGGCAGCCTAGTCACAGGCACAACCGCACTGGGAATCTCTGCTTTCCCAAAGACGCAATCTCTCACGGTGCGCATCCTCGGCAGAGCCTGTTCCCGAAAAGGCAAACGTCCGGCTCCTTGTCCCACACGGAAGGTGGCAGCCCTGAAAGCTGTTGCTGGTCTTCACCTTCCCCGGGCAGCCTCTTCACAGGCACAACCGCACTGGGAATCTCTGCTTTCCCAAAGACGCAATCTCTCACGGTGCGCATCCTCGGCAGAGCCTGTTCCCGAAAAGGCAAACGTCCGGCTCCTTGTCCCACACGGAAGGTGGCAGCCCTGAAAGCTGTTGCTGGTCTTCACCTTCCCCGGGCAGCCTACTCACAGGCACAACCGCACTGGGAATCTCTGCTTTCCCAAAGACGCAATCTCTCACGGTGCGCATCCTCGGCAGAGCCTGTTCCCGAAAAGGCAAACGTCCGGCACCTTGTCCCACACGGAAGGTGGCAGCCCTGAAAGATGTTGCTGGTCTTCACCTTCCCCGTGCAGCCTCTCCACAGGCACAACCGCACTGCGAATCTCTTTTTTCCCAAAGACGCAATCTCTCACGGTGCGCATCCTCGGCAGAGCCTGTTCCCGAAAAGGCAAACGTCCGGCTCCTTGTCCCACACGGAAGGTGGCAGCCTTGAAAGATGTTGCTGGTCTTCACCTTCCCCGGGCAGCCTAGTCACAGGCACAACCGCACTGGGAATCTCTGCTTTCCCAAAGACGCAATCTCTCACGGTGCGCATCCTCGGCAGAGCCTGTTCCCGAAAAGGCAAACGTCCGGCTCCTTGTCCCACACGGAAGGTGGCAGCCCTGAAAGCTGTTGCTGGTCTTCACCTTCCCCGTGCAGCCTATTCACAGGCACAACCGCTCTGGGAATCTCTGCTTTCCCAAAGACGCAATCTCTCACGGTGCGCATCCTCGGCAGAGCCTGTTCCCGAAAAGGCAAACGTCCGGCACCTTGTCCCACACGGAAGGTGGCAGCCCTGAAAGATGTTGCTGGTCTTCACCTTCCCCGTGCAGCCTATCCACAGGCACAACCGCACTGCGAATCTCTTTTTTCCCAAAGACGCAATCTCTCACGGTGCGCATCCTCGGCAGAGCCTGTTCCTGAAAAGGCAAACGTCCGGCTCCTTGTCCCACACGGAAGGTGGCAGCCTTGAAAGATGTTGCTGGTCTTCACCTTCTCCGTGCAGCCTATTCACAGGCACAACCGCACTGGGAATCTCTGCTTGCCCAGAGACGCAATCTCTCACGGTGCGCATCCTCGGCAGAGCCTGTTCCCGAAAAGGCAAACGTCCGGCTCCTTGTCCCACACGGAAGGTGGCAGCCCTGAAAGCTGTTGCTGGTCTTCGCCTTCCCCGGGCAGCCTAGTCACCGGCACAACAGGTTTTGGGATCTGTGCTTGCCCGGAGAAGGAACAGCTCACGGTGCGCATCCTCGGCAGAGCCTGTTCCCAAAAAGGCAAACGTCCGGCTCCTTGTCCCACACGGAAGGTGGCAGCCCTGAAAGCTGTTGCTGGTCTTCACCTTCCCCGTGCAGCCTATTCACAGGCACAACAGGCTTTGGATTCTGTGCTTCCCCAGAGAAGGAACAGCTCAAGGTGCGCATCCTCGGCAGAGCCTGTTCCCGAAAAGGCAAACGTCTGGCTCCTTGTCCCACACGGAAGGTGGCAGCCCTGAAAGATGTTGCTGGTCTTCACCTTCCCCGTGCAGCCAATTCACAGGCACAACAGGTTTTGACATCTGTGCTTGCCCAGAGAAGGAACAGCTCACGGTGCACATCCTCGGCAGAGCCTGTTCCCGAAAAGGCAAACGTCCGGCTCCTTGTCCCACACGGAAGGTGGCAGCCCTGAAAGATGTTGCTGGTCTTCGCCTTCCCCGTGCGGCCTATTCACAGGCACAACTGGCTTTGGGATCTGTGCTTGCCCAGAGAAGGAACAGCTCACGGTGCGCATCCTCGGCAGAGCCTGTTCCCGAAAAGGCAAATATCCGGCTCCTTGTCCCACAAGGAAGGTGGCAGCCTTGAAAGATGTTGCTGGTCTTCGCCTTCCCCGTGAGGCCTATTCACAGGCAAAACAGGTTTTGGGATCTGTGTTTGCCCAGAGAAGGAACAGCTCACGGTGCGCATCCTCGGCAGAGCCTGTTCCCGAAAAGGCAAACGTCCGGCTCCTTGCTCCACACGAAACGTGGCAGCCCTGAAAGCTGTTGCTGGTCTTCGCCTTCCCCGTGAGGCCTATCCACAGGCACAACAGATATTGGGATCTGTGCTTGCCCAGAGAAGGAACATCTCACGGTGCGCATCCTCGGCAGAGCCTGTTCCCGAAAAGGCAAACGTCCGGCACCTTGTCCCACACGGAAGGTGGCAGCCCTGAAAGCTGTTGCTGGTCTTCACCTTCCCCGGGCAGCCTATTCACAGGCTCAACAGGTTTTGGGATCTGTGCTTGCCACAGAAGGAACAGCTCACGGTGCGCATCCTCGGCAGAGCCTGTTCCCAAAAATCAAACGTCCGGCTCCTCGTCCCACACGGAAGGTGGCAGCCCTGAAAGCTGTTGCTGGTCTTCACCTTCCCCGGGCAGCCTATTCACAGGCACAACAGGCTTTGGGATCTGTGCCTGCCCAGAGAAGGAACAGCTCACGGTGCGCATCCTCGGCAGAGCCTGTTCCCGAAAAGGCAAACATCCGGCTCCTTGTCCCACACGGAAGGTGGCAGCCCTGAAAGCTGTTGCTGGTCTTCACCTTCCCCGGGCAGCCTATTCACAGGCACAACAGGTTTTGGGATCTGTGCTTGCCCACAGAAGAAACATCTCACGGTGCGCATCCTCGGCAGAGCCTGTTCCCGAAAAGGCAAACGTCCGGCTCCTTGTCCCACACGGAAGGCGGCAGCCCTGAAAGCTGTTGCTGGTCTTCACCTTCTCCGTGCAGCCTATTCACAGGCACAAACGCACTGGGAATCTCTGCTTTCCCAAAGACGCAATCTCTCACGGTGCGCATCCTCGGCAGAGCCTGTTCCCGAAAAGGCAAACGTCCGGCTCCTTGTCCCACACGGAAGGTGGCAGCCCTGAAAGCTCTTGCTAGTCTTCACCTTCCCCGTGCAGCCTATTCACAGGCACAACAGCCCTGGGGATCTGTGCTTTCCCACAGGCGGAACATCTCATGGCGCTCGTCCTTGGCACAGCCTCTTTCCAAAATGTCAAACTTCCGGCTCCTTCTCCCACAAGGAAGGTGCCATCCCTGAAAGCTGTTGCTGGTCTTCACCTTCCCTTGGCAGCCTATTCACAGGCACAACAGCCCTGGGGATCTGTGCTTTCCCACAGGCGGAACATCTCATGGCGCTCGTTCTCGGCACATCCTCTTTCCGAAACGGCAAACGTCTGGCTCCTTCTCCCTGAAGCACACTGCCATCCCTGAAAGCTGTTGCTGGTCTTCAACTTTCCTTTAGCAGCCTATTCATAGGCACAACAGCACTGTGGATCTGTGCTTTCCTTCGGTAAATTAACCTTGTCATCCAAAGTCCCTTGAACATCTCTTGGCAGGGGCATTTCACCCCGTGCTTTTCTGCATCTTATAATTTTGCCTTTCGGGGTGTGAGGGTGGTTGTGAGCACAGAATTCTTCCGGCTCAGCCTGTGTGATTGTCCCTTTTCCATCCAGACTGAGTAATTTTATTTCTCAGGATAGACCCCTCTACATTTCAGTTTGTGGGATTGGTGTGCAGTCTGGGGAGCTACTGCAGGCACCCTTGTGCAGTGGATATAAAAGTAGAGCCTTTCTAAGGTATGATCGCCTTGCTCAGCAGTTGACAGCAGTAATGGATACTGCCTTCTGCTCTCTGCAGCTCTGAAAGATGGAAATTGTTGTCTCACATTATCGTGATGGTTTGACCGGTCAGATAGGCATCTCATAGCAGGGTGAAACAACCCAGCCTCCCAGTTGCAGCTGAAGCCCTCATGCAGAGAGGCTGATGGGGAAAGGAACACTTTAGGACTTGCAGGGATCCTTGGGGATCTCCAAGAGCAGAGGTTATCACATATTTGCACAGCATGATGCATGCTGTGATTGCCTTTTTACCCCACATGCAAAGCAGCTCTTCAGGAGCAAGCAAGTTCACACACCACAGTGGGGTCTTAGTCTGGCTCTGGAATTTCTGCAGGAGGGAGCAAATTCCTATGGATCTGTGTCATGAGCTTGCCCTAGGCAGCTATCACCCCAATGTCATAGCAATGCAAAAACAAGTATTTACTGCTATCGGGAGACTAGTTTTCCTCCAGTACCTGGATAAATGATGTAGTGATGCAAGCTACCAGTTGAGGCCCTGGTAGGGGAATTTTGCAATGGTATTATGAAGTAATATATCTATTGGTAATCAGTATTGCAGATATACTTGAAATTCTAACGAGGTTCAAGAAAATGGGATTCTCAGCTTGCACAGGGAGCACTAATGGCACACACAGGCCTCTCTCACACTCTCTTGCAGGTGCCAATAAATGAGCTCTCCACAAGAATGCTCCTCCTGCGTTCTGCAGGGCTTACTTGGGATTGGTCTCACGCAGAATATGGCTTTGAAATACGGCTCCTTCTCCCAAAACTACAGTGTTTGCTGTATTCTTCCTCTTCAACTTGAGGATGGGACTGTGCTTAACTGCCACCTAACCAGGTGTCAGCTGGACACTATGAAAACATGGAGGGAGAAGCAAAGTAGGACTAGAAGGCAGCCCTAGGCAAATACAAATGTTTCTCGCAGGCTGCAGACATTTGGAAGGCACAGGAGATATTATGATGTCCTGCTCATCTTCCTGGCAGTACAGAGAAGAAACGTCTGCAGAATGATGGGGAGATGTAGGAAGAGAGCATTGTGGGATCACTCCTGAAGGACTTCACCAGTGAACATATTGCAAGTCATAGCAAAGCAGTGACCAGACCACAAATTGGGTGTACGAAAAAGCTGAAGCAAAGCTTATGTATTCGGAGGCTAAGAGGAACTCTTGTGACCTGGATGTATTCTAGGTTAAAAGGGTAGGGAGCTGTGTAGATCTCTCTGCCCAATTTAGTAATCCTAGCTGCCTCGAGAGAAAAAAAAAGAAAAAAGGAGAAGAACAGCTCTAGAGCATGATGCACTTCATCCTGAAGTAGATGTTATGTCAGTTGAGTCACAGCCTAAAATTGCCTATTTCAGACCACTATAAACGGGAGCCCAGCATGATTAGTTCAGATGAAGATACCTACAATTATTGGTATGTTAGATGAGCTGAATCTCCCAAAAGAAGTTATCAGTAAGTCTGCAGGTATGGACACAGGTTTTGGTACACACCAGTTCAGCAGTGCAGAGATATTCTCTGGAGGCTTTACCCTGAGAGCCATCCAGGAAAAGCCTTACAGCTGGCTTAACCATGAAAAGCAGAATTTGTACTTGTCTGAGACAAGGGGAGTCAAAAGAATCTCAGTAGACATAATAAAGGGGGGTGAGAGATGATGTTTAGTGCTTACATTGTTGAAATTAGCTGAGGTAGAGACAGTCCTTGATAAGAAGAGCTGGTCCCAAGAACCAGACAATGAGGTAGAGATAGTCCTTGATAAGAAGCAGGAGCAGGCCCCAAGAGCCAGCTAAGACTGGTCTTGCGGCTTGGGTGAATACCAAGAAATCACTGAGCCTGCGCAAGGAAAGAGGTTACTAGCAGTGACGAAGAGGAGTCATCTATCTTCATCTCTGTGACCACCAGATGACCACCATAAAGAGGCACTGCGCAGGCGCAGTTGAGAGGAGACTATGGAAATGACCTCTCAGAGCTAATTTTAATACGAAGCGGGGATAGGTCATGCATATGTATAGGCGTATTGTGAATATGTAATACCTGACTGTATAAACTTGAGGCAAACTGCTGAGTCAGGCGCGCACGACTTGGTGGGACTACGCCCCCCGTGCTGCCCAGTGCTGAATGAACATACCTACTTTACAATCTCACTGATTGTGGAGTCTGTTTTCCTCACGTCATGTCCATATCATCTCCTCCTTTAAACTCTGTCTTAAATCTACCCTATCAGTTATTCAAAGAGATCTTATCTCTGAGAGAAAACGTGATTTCTGAGTAAAAAAAACACCTGACATTAGTCATGTAGGTTTATGGATCACGGTTTCCACATAAAGGCTTTGTGGGGCCTGCTATTTGAACATCTAAGTCTGTACTTGGATACACAAACTGGATTTCTACCATGAACTGAGCTAATGCAGAAGTAGGAGTTATATGTCTTTCTATTACACAGATATTTGAAATTCGGCCTATTGCTACTAATACAACAGAGTCTGTGAGAATGGGAATGATCCGACTGTTATTCTCTGGTGGAATGAGCTTAGTCGAAGACCGTAGCTGGAAGAGCTACAGCCTGGCAGAGGATCAGAGGGAAGACAGGACATGGGGGCAAGCAGCAGTTCCATCGCTCCAGAGGAAAAGTTGGCTCTGAGAGTACACCAGGACCTCCTCTGACGTGAGCTGTCCTTTCAGACCTCTGCAAATAGCGTATGTTGGCAGAAACTGCTTCCCTAGCCTTTCCTCCAGTCCAGGTCTGGAAGAAGGAAGACGTGGCAAGAGAATAGTGGGACCAAAGCACTTTAAGCAAAATTCTCGATTTAAGTCAGTTGTTCAATTACAAAACATTATTTGTACAGCTAGGTTTCCACTATGCACAGGTAGCTTATCTGGCTTATGGATAAGCAACACCAAGGGGCAGAAATATCCATTCTGCTCTCCTCAACAGTCCATCCCATGTCCAGCAACACATACTTATTTTTACGCTGCACCTGTGCAAAGATACCTTCATGAACTTTCATGGCCCTGCAACGATGAAGAACTTTCTTGAAAGTGGAAGTCTGGTGCAAAACCAGCACTGAGGGAATCAGCTCAGGGCCAGTAATATCATCCTGGAAGTAAACTGCTACTTCCTGACCCATCAGCCCACATGGTGATGAGTTGACTGCATGGGCAGAAAGCTGCCTATAATCACTGATGCAATGCAAGTCTGTGGCACATTTATTTGTATTCTTGGAAAGAGTGCTTTTTTCAGAGGTGGTACAGCCCTTGGGTCCATGCAAAGCTAATGTTACAGATCTGCTTTCAGGACTTTGTGCCTCATTATGCTCAGCCGTTCAGATGGGAAGAGCTGGAGCCAACAAAGACAGGTGATTAAAAGTCTGAAAGTTCTTTATAAAGAAACACTTCTCACATTTCCAGCTAATTGGAGATAATCATGTAAGCTTTCCCGCACCCTCAGTTTAACAGACTGGTGACATTTGCACATCTGGCTCATGGTAGCCTTATGGGCTTAACATCTGTGCATGGCAAAAGCATTTATCTTCAGAGCTGCATTCCCCGAGAGTGCTATTAGTGTGGAACAAATTCTGTTCACTTAACAAATGTGCTGTATAGTCTAGGGGCTGTATAATATTTGAAAAACAGGGAGAACAAGGCTACTTTTCAAAGCGACAGAAGAGCAGTTAAAACAGCACAGACAGCCCCTATGACTGTGAACCACATGTTGGTTAATATGAAATGGCTGGGCAGATGCTCCTCTGCACAGGTGAAATAAGAACACTAGGCCAATAAACCACAGGCCTGAGATACAGAAATGGCCCAGACACCCTGCAGTGTGAGGAGGTAGGCAGCGTGGCTCTCTGAAGGAAAGCAGCAGCTCAAGAGGAGATGTTAATGCACACTTCTCGGCACTGTGCTGCAAGTGCCTGGCTTATCCCTGCACCATGCCCTTCAGCAGAGGAATGTACGTCTTAAATGGCTTTGTTCAGGAATTTCGTTCTAAACATCTGTTTGCTAGAATGTATAAATGAAAAATGTTTATGAATACCTGTATTTTTACTAATCAAATTATCTAAGCATATTTAAATGGCAGGTTAACCAGAAATCCTAAGAATCACTTATGAGGGCAGAGGGATTATTTTAGAATCCATTTCCACCTTTACCCTGATCATATGTCTTCACTGCAGATTCAGCCTGGAGGACCACAACTAGCCTTGCCAGACTGTAGGCTTTTCCATTGCAAATACCATATCTTCACTCTAGCCATGCATCTAGCCACATGGATTTGGGTCCTTTCTGCAGGGACCTTTACCCTTTGCTGGCCAGTGCTAACAGAGCTCACCTGGCCAGGACAAATGGTGGACAGGCTCCAAAAGACCACGAACACTTGACTGGGCTTTAAGTGCCTCCTCAACTATTTGTAGAACAGAGGGTCTCCAGTTTGGAAAAGAGTCAAAGTCAGTAGTAGAGTGAAGATATATCTCCAGTTTGGAAAAGAGTCAAAGTCAGTAGTAGAGTGAAGATATACTCTTTTTTGATGGCTGGTACACATGAATGCCCTGCACACACACCTAAACATACCCACATCTCTTTCTGTTTTGGAGTGATGAGTTCACTACCATATAGCAATTATCCAATTCAGAAACGAGTCATATTAACTACCAGAAGAGTCAAATCTGTCCACGCAGTAACTTTTGGCATTATAAATGCCTTTGAAGAATATCCTGTTGGACTATTTGTTCCTGCCTTTTAGGGGAAAATGGAGGGGCTGGTTTAGTTTGGCAGCACAGAAGTTAGCCAAGCAAGGATAGGCAAGAGGCAGGTGATCCATGCAGAACCAAAATCAAGCGAGGTCTGAAAACCTGTTAGTGCAAATTTCAGCTCAGTGCTGGAATCCAGTGAAACCTTCAAACACATTGTTATTCATTAAACAGATTGAAGGAGTGAAATGAAATTCAGCCAATTGTCTGCCTCTGTGGAGAGCAATATGTCCATTTTGAAGGGAAACCGGTGTATGGATGGAAGGTGAAGTGCGAGCAACACTTACCTCAGGGGGAGGAGTGGGGAGGTGTCAAATGTTTTTTAAAAAATCCATGTCCCTCTCTCAATGCACATACCTCACTGGCCTGTCTGACCCCGTCAATATGCACTGGTGATAAAGTCCACCTGTCCGTCCTCACCTGCTGCATGCGCTGATGCCGGGGCACCAAAGGTTCACAAGTGGCAGTCCCACTGAGGTCCCTTAGAAGCCAGACTCTTGACTGATCCTTTATTAAGACTAACCTCTTGTTCATCCCTGCTCCCATGGCATTTTGTGGGAGCTAATTCAAATTTTCTGTATTTTGCTTGAAATACAAAGCTAAAGGTGAGTAGGGAAGACTCTTCCTTCAGCCATTGTGTATGTTATCTTCTTCCTGCCATTTGAGGGATTCATTTTGTTCTAATTACCCAGGCAGACCAGTTTATTATTTGCTCTGTGACAGTGTCCATCAGAGACTAAAGGATTTTTTTTGTGGAGACCCACAGAAGGAGACAGTGTGCAATGAAGGACTGTGTTACTAGACAGGACCAACACAGCAGGAAAAGAACCAAAGGAACATTTTCTCCTGTGTTATGGGGGAGCTGGAGTAGCTCGCTCAGGTAGTCAGAGCTCAGCACCCTCTGCCCCCACTTATTCCTTTTGTTTATCTCATGCTGTGTTACCACAAGCATTCAAGGCCGACCTCCCTTCAGGGCAACACGGTGATCATGGCTGGGTTTCAGCCCTGTCTGCCACGCTGCTTCTCTGCTGACCTGGAGGGTGAGACCTGTCGCATCAAAGCTTAGAAATGCCTTGTTCACACTGTCTCCATCCCCACTGGTGGCACCAGCTCCACCTGGGAAACAGAGAGGGGAACAGGTACTTTTCAGATTCATGAGATTGAGGTTAGGTATCTGCCTCGAGATGAGAGGAATGGCTGTGTCTCTCTACAAACTGCAAGAGAAACCTGGAAAAAGTAGCTGAAATGAACATGCTAAATGATACGTAGACACTGCCATTAAGTGGGATGACTCTCACCCAAGGTAATTAGAGGCTAGCAGACTTAGGGGTAAGTAGTTTAAAGCAGAAGACTTTTTCCATCATCTATTTTTTATTTCCTGAAGTAGAAATGGTAAGAAAACCAGTTATTCAGGGTCCTAGAGGCTAAAGACTGTAGCATACTGCTTCAGAGCTTGCTTGATTAGTATTTAATGTCAGTCAGGCATCCTCTCCTAATGAAATGTCTCACCTATAACATTTCTCTGAGCTTTGGCAGTTTATTTTCTGTAGAAGATTATCTTCTAATGGGAATAACAGTTTGTACGATAAAGTTCCTTTCTTCCAGTGAGTGCACAGCACTCTGCAGTTGTTAGCTGCACCTCTCACTGCATCATAGCCCTCTCTTGTTGCCAGAAATACACCGATAAACAGGAATTTCTCTCCAGGGCGTCTCCTTCTTCAGGTAGGCAATGCCTGGCAAGATGAGGGAACGAATCCATGATTAAGGTCAATCTGTCATATCCTCTTATGCAGTGCTTTCCTAACAAAGTAGTAGCTGAGCCAAGAAGGAGCTCTGGGTGCTCATTCCACCACACACACTCCCTAGACTGTTAATTGTGCTTGAACAATGAAAAGTCATTCTGGAATTAAATCTGCCATGGAAGTCCTCAGCCAAAATGTACATTTACTTAGGACATTTGGGAAGTGAGATAGTGGGGGTAGATTGCCTGCATCTTGCTGCACTGATGCTCATGTGGCCCCTGGGCACTTTAGAGTGGATTTGGACTACCTACAAGGATACCTCGGGAAGACTTGGGCACCAGCGAAGGAATTTGGGGAAATGGTGAGCACTTTAAAAAGCCTACAGCTGCCTAACTGTGACCCATACATCTGGCCACGAGAGGGGACAGGCTGCGAACAGGGGCAGCCCCACTGCAGCAGAAGGTGTCAGGGCAGCCCAGGCTGGTGGGGCCCCAAAAGCTCAGCTCCTGCAGACCCATGCACCCAGAAGCATGGCAAGCAGCCCAAACACAACCTGCTGGCAAGAAGATTCCCAACCAGCATAATTTGCTCAATTGAGGTTCATTCCAAAATTGTTTAAAAAGTTAAATTACCCATCTTTCGAATGGGGAAACGGTGAGGCAGCTTCCTCGCTGCTGTGTTTTCTCTGCATGTACTCCCGGGGCTTTGCTGTCTCCAGTATAAGTGCAATGTTCAACTGCCATAGCAACAGCATTGGGCAGGTGCAAAACGCTGTATTTTCTCCGCTAGATGTAAAGGAAAGCCTTTCTGCTCCAGGGAAGGGGACTGTCAGTCCTAATGAAGATTGTCCTCTCTTCTGTTACCTGGAAATGTAGCAAGGAAAACTCTTTATTGATTTTTGTGAGGGAACTGGGGCTCCAGGATTAATTATCTTCTGCTGTTTATTTTTGCTACACAATAGGTATCCATATAGGTACACGCAATAAGTGTTTGGGCTATATATAACACCATCTACATACCAGCCAAGGGAATTTCTCTCTGCAGCAGACAGGGGGTAATGAGAAGGAGGTGAAGTTGCACGGAAAATGATACTGCTTTTCCCAGCGGCCCCATGAGTGTCCTGCCCAGAGCGCAGGTCAGTTCTGACAAGGCAGAGGTGGCCCAGGGAGCTTCCTCCCTCCCTTTCAAGGCTGCCGGGGGCTAGTACTGGGGCCAGATGTGTAGGGCATGCCTTCCTGTTTCAGACAGACCCAGTTTCCCCCCGCTGTGCCCCAGGAGCAGCTTTTTCCAGCACGATGGTGTTGGGATGCTCCCAGCGCTCAGGGCTGGCCCAGCAGGAGGTGGCAGCACATCCGCTGAGGCATGCTCCATCGCCTTGCCTTTAAACCTTGGGAAAGCTGGAGGAGAGGAGTGTCCGGCAGCACAGCCCAAAAGCATGTGTGTTTTCATTACATTATACACCTGAAACCTCAATGACAGGGTCACCCAGCTCAGGGTGACTGTGCCCTGAAGAGGAAGAGGAGGATGTGTTTGGCCACATGCGTCTGCATAGCCATCAACCAGTGTACTTTGCAATTTGTCGTTCAATTCAATTATTTGAGGGCTGTCCCTCATTATTTTGAAGTGGTCCCTATTCCACATAAATTCTCTGTTTTACTGTTGAAAATACCAGAAGTAAATAACCCATGGACAGAGGTCAGAGAAATGTTAATTACAACGAAGGGCTAAATCCCAGAGCATCCTAAGTTTCTAAGTCATGGGTACCAATTTTTGTGTCCTTCTTTTTCAGTTTTGTCACAATTTTTGTCCTGTCATTGTTCCTGGCGGTTTAAAACAAATTACTCCTAGTTCCCATTAATTTTGCAGCCACAATTACATTACCAGAGGGGAGCCTGGCGTACAGACATCATTCCTTTTGAAGTGGCAGCCTTGGCGGCTGAAAGCTCTCCTCCACCCGAAACACCTCTTAACCTACAGCTGACAGATACAGCCACCTGGTGGCATTTGGGTGGGAAATTAAGGGCACACATTACAGTCAGCAACGCCAGCAGAAAAGGGGTGAGAATGGTGCACAGATAGTTATCGGTGGTCCGTCCCACCATGTTGCAGAAGAGTATTAAACAAACAGTCCTCTATAATAGTTTCTCGACCTTTTCCACCTTTTTTTTATGTACAGACGTATCTCAAAATTAATTTTGATTTAAAGAATGGGGTTTGGGAATGAACTGGCATCCAAGCACTTTTTGCATTGTGACATTATCACTCAAGTAAGAAAATCTACAGGTAAACCATGAGACAGGTGAGCAGTGTCGGTGTGTCTTCTGAGGATGAATGGGTCTGTGATGCTGCATAATAAATACTAATTATTAAATGTGTATTTCCATGTCACACAGTCTTTCCTTCTGTTTCTTAGGGAGTGAAATCCACGGTAACCATTTTATTTACCAGTATTATTAACAATATTGAATATGTTACAGATCAAAAGTAGCCAAACCCAAGATTATTTCATTGATAGAGATAACTTTGACCTGTCAATGGAGTCCATAAAAGACCAACAGAAGAGCAGCAAGGCCATCCGCTTCAAAGGCACTGAAGGCTGCAGTTAACCATATTCTGAATCATAAAAAGCACAAATTCAGAGAGGTAACATGTCCTAACAACGCTCTCCAATGCAACCTTCTAGCTAGAAAAAATATGCCTAAAAATACATCTGCTGATGAGGTCTGTAGGTTTATCCCTGGTGAGAGTTGGAAGGGCAGGAACTAAATAATAATGCAGAATCAGAAAAAAAAAAAAAAAAGGCTACAGCAGTGGGAAAATATCAAGCTCTTTGTTCGTAGTTTCAGCTTTCCTGACCAGCTCCAGTATGTGATCTCTTTCCTGCTGCTGAAACTTCAAGGTCAAATGATCACCGCCCACACTGCGGCATAATTATTATAATAAAAATGTGTTGAAAAACAACATAAACAGCTACTAAATAAAAAACATTTTGTAGTAGAAGATTCCTCCACCCCACATCCCTACGTAAAGACACAGATTTAGTGTCATTACGGCTGACAGTGACTGATTTACTCATCACTAGACAACAGTGTCCACTAGACTGTGTGTGTCAGGGAAGACAGGATGGTCAAACTGTACTCACACGATCCTCTTCCCCTGCAGTTATGGTTTTCCTGAGAGACTGGTACATAAGATATTTCCCTGCTCTGACAGAAGCCTTGCGTGAAGAAGAAAATGTGGTGGCTTTTAGTCCTGTGAGCATGCTCTTCAAGCCATCACCTCACCCAAGATGCCAGAAACTTCCAGACATAGCAAGAGGTGGCAGAGCTTTAGGGCACTCAAGGATTTTTCCAATGAGTGAATAAAAGACAAAAGTTAAAATCTGCAATTGCTTTGAAGAGAACCAAAAGAATTTCTGAAGACCCTGACACAGAACTGCTAGGGCCACTGCAGAACAGCAAGCAGAGGTGGAAAAAAGCATCGGCCAGCCCAATAGCTACAGACATTCGTGGTGCAATGCCTTCCAGTGAAGGAATCCAAACCAATTCCTGCTTAAAAGCAGTAGCCTATTTTAAAAGACTCATAGGAAAAAGAAGGAAAAAAAGAAAGAAAAAAAGAAAAAGAAAAAGAACCTTGGCTTTATACTTCTGCCACACTGCCTGCTTACTGTTAAGGCACAACCTACAGATGTGTGCTGGGTTTGCAAATCATACTAAAGTATCTGTGCCTGGGGACCAGTCCTGCTCTTAAGTCAGCATTTTCTCCCCTGACATCCTGGAACGACAAGAGTTGACCTTACTGACACTGCTGCTCTAGAAGAAATGGAAGGACCATTTGCATCACAAAAGCAACTCCATTGAGGCAACAGCACCACCCAAGGCAAGCCCCGCTGAACTGCGAGGTCCCCAAACAAAACTCTCTTGCAAGTCTGCATCTGCTCCCATCACTACGAGTGCGAAAAATGCCCTTGACTTCAGCTAGAGCAGGATCAGGTTCTGTTTCATGGGAAAGGCAGAGCCATCCTAGCAGATAAAGTCTATCAAATAGGATAAAATACAGCAATTGTGAAGGAATCCTTTGGGATGATCTGGAGGGGAAGCACCCCTGTACTTCCATTATTGTTACCAGAGTCCCTTGATGAGACAGAGGTGACTGTGAAACTGCAAGTCTGCCCCTGTAGGGATAGCACTGGCAGGTTAAGATGCAGATATTTTATAGCCAGAGTGGTAGTTCTGGTTTTTAAGCTCCCTGAATCTCTTTGGATACCTGAGCAAAACTGACAAGGTTGATAAAATCAAGGCAGCTAAGAGGCAGCTGTGACATTCTTATTTGTGGGGCATCCAACCAAGAGGTCACGCACACTGACTTCAGCCATGTTACCTTTGGAATAAATGGGACCCATGAGGTTTTTGCTCAGTTCACAACTGCACAACAGCACAGTCTATAACAACTCAGGGTGTCTTAGCCCTGATATACTCCCCAGCTGAGCATGCTCCTGCCCCTGCTTTTGGTCTGGCACCTATGCTTTGGGGCACAGCAGCATCCAGACACTGCTTCAGGCTCATCTCTCCGTGCTCAACCAGGGGTGCATTGAGCTATGCCGTACCCCAGCCAAAGGCTGGCACTCCAGCAGCACTGACCAAATCCCAGGCACATCCTTGCCAGTCTCCGCTGCACCTAACAGCCAGCTTTTCCTGTAACACAGCCCTCATGGGGCTGGCTGAGCCGTTCATGGCTTATCCCTCCAGGGACCTTGTACTTGCAGCCCATACAGCCCATAACACACAATTCCTACCAGAGTTGGGGAAGGGGGGTCTTTTGTTTTAAGTCATTTGCATTAGACCACACAAGAAATACAAAGATTCAGCCCAAAGAAGTAATCTTCTATATGCTGTGACATCCTTGCTTTGTCTCACCACCCTAAATTGTTTTTTGAAATTGAGGGAAATTCATCTCAGGAGAGGAGTGTCTCTTCACTCTCCAGACATCAGGAGCACTGCTGACCTTTGGAAGATGCAGGTCCTCTGATTTTTCTATCTGTGTCTTTCAAACAGGCCCATGAGAGAGTTATATTCTTTTTTTTCTACCATGTGGTAACCCCACATCTGTTTCTGTCAGGTGATCAAGGTTCCTCACAGCACAATTCCTCAGGAATAAGATGTCTTTTCCAAATAATCACATACAACATCAACAAAATAAAGGCTATTTAAAGTATACGCTAGCAGATTGTTATTTACTCTTGGAATTGTTTTTGCAGACAGAAAGTAAATTTTATTTGAAGCAATCATAATTGTAGATGAGGGATGCAAGGCTGTATTTGTTCAGGAAAAAAAAATCCCACTATTGGAGTTATAAATGCTAAATGCAAGGCAGAGGACATTTCTTGACTGATAAAACAAGAACTAAATAAGCAGTTTTAAAATATTTTTGAAGTATGTCTTATTCGTGTCCTATTCTAATCTGAAGACTTTGACCTGTCTAATATATGTGGAATTCCAGTGTAAATCTAAGTTTTATCAGCTGTTTAAAAGAAACTGCAAGGTTCTCCTCTCAAAAGACAGACCACCCTGTGTAGAGCAAAGAACAGCTATGTGCCAGGTTCTGCAAATTCCATGTCCTCTGCTTATTGTTAGGCACAAAAACTCTGGTCAACTCTATAGCATTAATCATATACCTACCATTTGATCCTGCTGAAGATAGGCGGTATTAAACAAATTGCAAAATCAAGGTATCCTGTCAGCTATATCTGCTCAATAAAAAACTCTCTGCATGGAAATGAATGGAGTATGCCTAATTAGGCAGACTGGACCAGACCTGACATCTGATGAGTCTTTTTGGGGAAACTGGATCTGGGTAGGAGTTGTGATTACATGTTTCTGACATTGGCTGCTGCTGGAGGAAGAACACCACATGAGATGTACTGCTCCAGCAAGTGCGAAGTTCTTAATTTAGGCACTTTATGGAAATTGTTGAAAAACATTCTAATTGGAAGCAATGTCTGCTTCTCCAGCATATAATTTTTCCCCATTTTTTAGCACTGAGGCATTTGCATGAAAACAAGTTCTTTGTTTTTAAAATTCCACTGCTCTTGTTGTTTATCTCACTGGAATTCATAATCCTGTGTTTGCACAAAACACTGTAATTGGTTGCTGTGGAAGTGTTTCTATCAAAAGGAAATGATTATTAATAATCAAGACTGAACAGTTGCATAATAGAGATTAGTAAAATAAGCACCATTCTAATAATAATGCTAATCTCCATGAAACCAATGTCTTCAAATGCTTTGAAACATAAACATATCCCAGTGTCCTGGTTTTGGCTGGGATAGAGTTAATTTCCTTTCTAGTAGCTGGTACAGTGTTATGTTTAGGATTCAGTATGAGAATAATGTTGATAATACACTGATGTTTTCAGTTGTTGCTGAGCAGTGTTTAGACTAAGTCAAGGGTTTTTCATCTTCTCCTGCCCAGCCAGAAAGAAGGCTGGGGAGGCACAAGAAGTTGGGAGGGGACAGACAGCTGAGCCAAACCGGCCAAAGGGGCATTCCATACCATGTGACGTCATGCCCAGTATATAAACTGGGGGGAGTTGGGAATCACTGCTCAGTTGGCAAGTGGTGAGCAATTGCATCACTTGTTTTCTATATTCTAATGCTTTTATTATTATTCTCATTTTATTATTGTTATTATTATCATAATGAAAATAATAATTATTTTCTTCCTTTCTGTCCTATTAAACTGTCTTTATCTCAACCCATGCATTTTACCTTTTTTCTATTCTCTCCCCCTTCCCACTGGGTGGGGGGAGTGAGTGAGCAGCTGCGTGGTTGTTAGTTGCAGCCACCCAGGGATAAAAATCATCTTTAAACATGAAGAGCAGTAAGAACCATAGGAGCAAGTACAGGTGGAGGTTGGCTGTATCAACAGTAGCAGTGCATTTTGCACATGGCAGTAAGTTAAAAATTCTACCATGAGCTAAGTGTGTCCCAGGCTAATATTTACGAGACTCAACTGGCAATTGATAACTTCAAATAGGCAATTCCTGTAGTCCAAAATACATGTAATAATGAATTAACAATGGACGAGTTCCTTCATGTCATCCATTTCAAAAATTCTTGAGAGAAGGAGAGGCTTATTTCTGATATATTGTTTCTGATATGCTTACTGCAGACATGGAAGGCTTCATTTTTCTGGTTCCTGAGACTCAGAAGTCTGGCACAGAGGATTCTGTTTCTAAATATCTTGGGGAATCAGCAAAGAGAGTCCTCCAAAGGGCTTTTGACAATCTTGACACAGTTTTTGAAGTCCACAAGTGTCTGCTGGTACATTACTAACTCCCTGCAGACCTTCAGGGCTAAAGCACCTTCCTTCTTACCAAAGAACTTCCTAATTTTCCCTTTGATTAAAACAAATTTCTTCTTTTCCAGCCCACTGTGATTCCAACTTTTAACCCAGAGCCATGCTACTTCAATGGCAGTAGGAGCAACCCTTGTTTTGAAGCAATGTCACAGGGATCTGGACGCTTAGCCAGGGCTCCCAGTCCCTGGGTTTACCAGTGCCAGATTGCCAGAGGAGTGCCCTGCTGCCTGCCAAGACACCCTGAGTCAGCTTTAACAAAAGTCAGGATTTAACAATAAAATGTTTACTTTAAAACATTGATATGCAATCATGGAACAATGTTATAAAAAGATAAAATAAATTGCCTTAACAAGGGCATATTTAACAATAAATATCCTCCTCCATAGCAGCTAGCATCTACCTTTTTTTGTTCTAGGTTAAAAAAATAATATCTCCCAAATAATCAAGTTCTTTTTTCTTTTGAGACTGTTTCTGCCTCCTCTTGCATCTTTTCCTCAATCCCACCACCTGCCCTCTCCCTGGGAGGCAGCGAACAGAGCAGCACAGGGGAGTGCCCAGATCATTCGTCCACACCAGCTGGGATCTTCAAACTTGCTCTCTTCTCACCTGCGAAACCTCCCTCCCTGTTGTCTATGCCTGGACATTAGACACCACCTAGTGCTCCATGTTGAGTAAGGAGATGAAAAAGTCACTTTTTTCCTTTCTTTTTTGTTCTACGTAGGTGATTTTACAAACTTTTCAATAGCCAAAGTTAAATGCCGTGTTCCTGGCTTCAGGCTGTTTGTCTGTTAAAATGTCCTGAGGAAACATTGATAAATCTTATGCATGATAAGTATTAACATTCAATATTCTTCATATATTCATAACTAGCTTTCAATTATATGAGTATCATGTAAGTTTAAACATGTTACTTCAGAGACCACTACTGGGAATGGTTGCTTTACCATCTGCAGCTCCCTAAGACACGGTCTCAGTTAACAGAGCCTTTGCAGGGAAAAGCAAACTGATAGCCTGTGATGTACAGAAACAGACTCCACAATCAGTGAGATTGTAAAGTAGGTATGTTCATTCAGTGCTGGGCAGCAAGGGGGGGTAGTCCCACCAAAGTCGTGCACGCCTGACTCAGCAGTTCACTTCAAATTTATACAGTCAAGTGTTACATATACGTAGAGTTTCACAATACGCCTATACATATGCATAGCCTGTCCCCGCTTCATATTAAAATGAGTTCCAAGAGGTCATTTCCATAGTCTCCTCTCAACTGCGGTTGCACAGTGCCTCCTTAAGGTGGTCGTCTGGTAGTTGCAGAGATGAAGATAGACAACTCCTCTTCATCACCACTAGTAACCTCTTTTCTTGTGCAGGCTCAGTGGTTTCCTGGTATTCACCCAAGCCGCAAGACCAGTCTTGGCTAGTTCTTGGGACCAGCTCCTGCTTCTTATCAGGAACTGTCTCTGCCTCATTGGCTGGTTCTTGGGTCCAGTTCTTCTTATCAAGGACTGTCTCTACCTCAGCTAATTTCAACAATGTAAGCACTAAACATCATCTTTCATCCCCCTTTATTATATCTACTAAGATTCTTTTGACTCCCCTTGTCTCACCTGAACATCTGGTCCACTGTTGCAATGGAAAACGGGGTACAGAGTAACAAGGGAACGTCACCTCCCCAGTAGACCAGGCTGTGGTGGTGCCTCTGCCTCTCTCCTTGCCACCCCACAGCTTTCACGCAGCAAGCAGCCTGGAGCTGAGGCTGACTGTAGTGGGCACAGACTTGTTTCCAGGTCTGGCTATCACCTGCCCTATATGACTAAGCAAAACAGCCATACAGTTAAAGATTGTCCTGCTCTGTCTACCTAACAGTTCAGTTAAGTGACCAATAAAAGGCAAAGCTGCAAAAACCAGCCCTATTCTGAGTAGCCATGTTTCAAATTAAGTTAGAGCTTCTGTTTTTAAAGAAAGGCAAACTCTACTGCTTCAGATTAATATGCATCCTAATAATTCTTTTGATTTAAGATTTACTTCAACGCACAGCCATCAATATATGTGCATATTGCACATATTAAAAAAAAAAATAAATAAATAAATAAATTAAAAAAAAAAAAAAAAAAAATATGTGTGCATATGTGTGCATATTGTCCTTAAATAAAATTATAGAATTTACTTCTTAGTGAATTATATTTTTATGTAAGAGAAAAACAGTGATGCAATGTACAAGTGAGAAGTCTTTCTAATGGCAGTCATCTTCAATTGCCTTCCTGTCTGGCTCTTGGCAGACCGAGGGACATTTGAGTCCTAAAAGTGTGGCACAGGGGTCTTTTCAAAGCAAACATCATTCTGACACAGAAACATGAAAATACAGTCCCTAATATGGACTCTAAATTACTTCATGCATGCATGACAAAGATGAAACTGAAATATTTATATAATCTCCTTTTGTTACAGGGTTTGCCAAAGCCTGTAATGTGCCCTTTTATTGAGTAAAAGGACTGTGTCTTGTCTGCTCATTATGGCATCTTTTGGATGGGCTGGAGGTGCCTATGTCTCTGTTTTGACAGATAGAGAGTTCAAGGTCCAGGTAGCACTTCTTCAGGTGCAGTCACTAAGTGAATTGTTTGGTGGTAATACGACACGGGAGGGCTTGGAAATATCCTTTGCCTTGCTCTTTTCATCAAGAAGCTACCTCGCTGATAAAAACACACATTATCAGACAGTGAAGGGAAAGTGGAATCTCTATCTCTTCCTTTTGCCAAATAAACCACATTGATGTAATTAACTAAATTCAAAGACAACTGATGTAGGTTAACTTAAACTTGTTCAGTAAATAGACATATAGCTGAACTCTCTGTCAACGGTCTTCTCTGGCATTTATACATGAGTAACGGCCCTCAAACCCCACATAGGCATGCAGGAATCCTTCTAGAGCTCGCATAAAATGAGAAATATTCAGGTCAAACCAAAGAAATGACACATTGGTATGCAAGCAAAGGCATGGTATCTTGGAGATGTACATGTCTGGATTTTTCAAAAGGCTTTGAACAAGCTCCTCGCCAAAGACTGTTAAGCATCTGAGTTGTCAGGATATATGTGGGAATACACTCTTCTGAATTAGTAACTAGTCAGAAGATACAACACAAAGGATACAAATATGGTCTAAGTTCACTGCAAAGTGACTTTCCCAGCAGGATCCAGGAAGGATTTGAGACCTATATTAAATACCATATTTGTGTATGACCTAGAAAGGAGAAAGGGGGGTAATTGAAGCAACAAAGTTCACAGGGGGTGCAGAGCGATTCAGAGCAGCCATATCCAACTGCAAGGAAAAGCTGAAGTCAAGCTGATGGTGCAGACCTGCAGGGAATTACACAACATGGAGATAATGGCAGGCAAATTGCAGTGTCAGTAACTCCAATGTAATGCACATGGAGAAAAAACATAACCTTAAACTGTATCTGACGGAGTCTAAAGAAGGTATAATCAGTCAGGAAAGAAATCTTGAAACCACGTGTTAGTTCTCTGGAAGTAACTCAGTGTTCAACAGTGGTTAAAAAGGCGTTTTCGGAATTACTAGCAAAAGAATAGAAAAAAAACAGAAAATAACTGTTACGCTATTGCATAAATCCCCAGAGTGTATATTCATTGAATATTGAGTCATGCCATCTCAAAAGAAATATAATACAATTGGAAGCAGTACCGGTGGGACAGCAGGATGGTATGACTTCCACATGAGGAAATGACTAAACAGACTAGGAGTTCACTTTGGAAATGGTATGATTGAAGGGGTATATAACATGGGGCTCCACAATCAATGTGCTGTTGCTAAAGCAAATAGGGAATGTCTGTTTCCCTACTTGCTATTTATCTGAGAAGAGTGACATGGTCTGGTAGCAGGTTTAAACAAAGCACAGGAAGAACTTTTTCACCCACCACATAATTGTATCACTGAACTCTGTGACACAAGATAATGTGAAGTGCAGAAATAGCAATCACTTCAAAAGGGGATTAGATCAGCTCATGAAATAGCACTGAAGGCTATTAAACATGATGGTCTGTCTGCAACTACTTACTGAGGAAAATCCCTCAGCCACAGAGACTGAAAAGTGGGCCAGGTAATACCACATATATCCTCTATATCTGCCCTTGGCATGGGCTCCTAGCCACTGGAAAGAGCATGCACAGGGCATTGGGTCTAACCTAACTCTGACTGTCACCCTAATGCATTTATGACGACTACGGTTTCCACACTGGTTGTTTGGGGTCGCTTCACAGCTCCCTGGAGTTAGAGATTCAGTTTCCTGACGTTCAGCTACATGAAATTCAGTGAATATCAGCCTATCAAATCATTATGAATATGTTGTTTCACCAGTGGCAGAGGAGGCAAATGCACAAATACTATTTTGCTCCTGGGGTTTCCTTCGGGGTCAATTCATTATTTTCTCCTGAAACAAAGCCACAGTAACCTCATAGGGATACTGCACTCCAGATGTTGCTGAAAAAAGACGGAAAGGACAAGGCAAACCAAGGTTTGGCTCTCTCCAGCCCATGCAGCCGTCTTGCACTACCTCAGCTGCCTTTGCACCCACAAATTCTTGTGCTCTTCCCCAGACCCTGCCACACAGGCACCACTTTCATGCTTTAAAAGCATCACTCTGGTGGGCTTCAGCATGGCCTCTGCCTCCCCAGACACTGTAAGAGGCAGAAACACCCACAAAAGCACAGCCACAGGATTGGATTACCCCATGTGGCTCAAGGAAAATCCAAGGCCAAACAGTATATAACTTGAACAGAAGCAGCTTGCTGCACCGGAGGGGACCTGCACTGAGTTGGGTTGATGCATGTTGGCTTTGTCCCACTGGCAACATGATCCTGAGGTCTCTGAGTTGAAAGCTGGGGAAATCTGAGGGGACAAAATGTAAGAGTATGTGATGAGAAGGGGATGCTGAGAAACAGAGAGCAGGCCCACATAAGGTGAGGAATTATACGTTAAGGCTTAAGGCCATCTTGTGGGATGCTCTGCCTATGGGAAGCTCAGTGAAAGCCCATGAAACTTCAGGAAAGCATCAGGGAGCTCTGGGGCCAGAGAAATCTTGACCAGCAACTACTATTGCCAGAATTTTCCCTGCAAACACTTCCATGTCTCTGATCACCAAATGAAGATTTCTGCTTTGCTGTTTCAGCTTATCTGGGAGCCCTTGTCCCAGGCAATGCACTTACATCCTTTCTAGCATATACAGCAAAATTCCATTTTGTTTGTGAAACATCTAGTTCTCGCAGCCTTCACTACTGCACTTTTGCTGAGGCCACACCCTTTTACAGGATTATAACCTCTGCAGTTTAGCAGAGTCAGATTTATCAGATACCACGATGGGTAAAACTGCAGAGTCCAGAGGAAATTATGAAAATCTCAGTCGAAAAGAGAAATTACAATTAACGTAGGAGTTCTTTTTTCTCAGCTTAAGCAAACAAGATATGCACCTGAGCATTTAGGCTTTAGAGGCTGTAGAAGCCAGGTTTACCACTAAGTCTGACAGTACATCATTATGACTATGGGAGTAACTGAATTACTGCAAATCACACCTTCTACTTATGTGACACCTCATGGATCAGCTGATTTTTCTTTAGAAATCACAGGACTGTGTGGTTAATGAATCCCAGGAGCAAAACACAGATATTCATGTTTACTAGTTTTAAAAGCCTGAAAAATCTGTGTGTGTGTCAAATTAATGAAGCACTAAAGTATCGGAACAGTTACCAGGGCAATATATTTATGTACAATTATAAGAAATTAAAAAGCACAGATATTCAGCATATAATGAGGAGGAAAAACACATAAAAGAAGATAAAAGAAAGTGCTGACAGTGTAAACTTCTGTCAGTAGAATGGTGGAAGAAAAATGTAAAACTCACTGAAAACCAGTACTTTTATGGAGAAAAAATACTCCCCCAAGAGTAGTACTTCTGAGATAGTGGCTAGAATGTACCATCTGAGGTCAGCTTAATGAAGGTGAGAGTAAATGAATAGCTAATCGGACCTATAACTTCTGTAGCTTTATAGTTTTATATGACTTTTTTCTCACTGGTTGAATTTTGTTAAAATTAAAATTGTACTTCATAAGTCTGAGAATTTGTTCCAATTTTCTTTCTTCTTTCTATGTCCACAGTTTTTACACTTGAAGCAGTTTTTGTAGCTGAGTTAATGCAAAACTTAGATAGCTTCAAAAGGTGTACAAATATTGCTGATTTATTGTAGTTACATTAGTAGCCCCCTAAGGGATGGGGTCCCAGGTTATTTTCCCTCCTTTGGAAAACCAGCCCACCTGTCACCTCCTAATCCCCCTGGGATGGTCCCTCTGGAGTAGTGGTCCTGAGGAAGGGTCTCCTCTCCACACCCTCTGCTTTGCCTAGCAAAGATTCGTCAGGAAGAGAGATGACAGGAGAGGGTTTGATTGTATGTCCCAGCAGCTAGATGCTTATCTTGGACATGAAAGTCATAAGCCTACTCCAGAACTATCTAGATAGATAGATCCCTGCTCCAGAACTATATGAAGTTTTTATACAGTCATTGCTTAAATCTTAAAAAGCTTAAAATTCATTAAAATAAAAGGAGCTGAAGTCCCGTGCCTTACGCTGAATCCCTTGCCCTAGGCTGCAGAGCCAGACTAGGTTTATGGTGTGTGTTTGAGGCAGGCAGGACCCCCAACCTTACGGCACCCAGATAAGGACATAGTGAAGCCCAGGTCCCCGCTGTGAGGGCACAGCCACCAGCCAGCACTGCCCTCGGCTGAGCCAAGTGCCTTGATGTATGGCTTTTGCCTGCCGTGCTGAACAACCTCACCTCCCACCCGGGGACTGCTCTCGGCCGAGCAGCGATGGTTGCCGGCACCTCTGGCTCCCCAGGAGCAAGAATCTCCCACAGGACCAGCTCTTGCAGTACAGCCCCTTGCAGCAGTGGTCTGGAGGCCTGTTCAGGAATTCAATAAATCCCAATCTTTAGATGCCTAAATAGCCTTATTAATCTGCTTGATGAATAAGGATGGCTTGCTGTCTGTACAAGTAACATAAAAGTACGGCGTCTCTTAGCATATTAAGCATTATTGACTGTTCCTTGTCCTAACGGCCAAAATGCCGAATGGGAAAACCTGACAGGCACAGCTTCACCCACTGAATTCCAGCTACCACTGTCTTTGTCCTGGAAAGGGACAAGGAAAAGACCAGCTTTCTGATGTCAAACACGACTGCTGTTGGAGGAGGAAAATTTTCAGGTGAGTCACTGAGGTTCCGTAAAAACTAAGAAAGGAAAAAATATAACAGCAAATCCCTACAAGAATAAGTTCAATGATCTTGTTTCTCAGGCTATTCACAGATGATGTCATTAAAAACCCCAGCTTGAGGCTCTGTTCCCCCACCCCTCTCGTGGAGGCTCTCCTCTGCTTTCTGTTTCCTCTGTAAGGAGTATATATTTAGGTCGAGAAGAGTGCTGACACAGTCCAAATGCTGGCATGGGCACCTGGGCAATCCAACAGCCCTCAAGCTGTGCAGCTTCAGCTGGGGGTCTGGCACGGACGGAGATTCAGAGTAACTAACATTGATTTAAAGGAGAAAAAGTTCTTCTGAACTGATTCCCTGTTGTTTCTAATCAGAAGCAGCATTTGCCTTTTTTTTTTTTGCTTTCTCTTCCCTATCCGTTTTAAGCCCCATGCTACTCTCACTGTCATCATGGCCCGTACTGAGGCCCAGCACAGCTTACAGTAAAATTTAACCTTTCAATTTATCACTGGCAATACAGTGGTTAAAAGCTCAAACACCCAATCAGAAAGTCACACAAAGGCTGAAAGCTGTTGAAGGTGTTGACACAATGCTGTGCCGGCAAGATGTGGTGGGTTCACCTTGGCTGGCTGCCAGACATCCACCCAGCCACTCTCTCACTCCCCCTCCTCAGCAGGACAGGGGGAGTAAATAAGATGGAAAAGCTCATGGGTTGAGATAAAGACAGTGTAATAAGAAAAACAAAAGCTCTGCGCAGAAGCAAAACAAAAAGAGGAATTTATTTGTTCCTTCCCATTAGCAGGCAGGTATCCAGCCACTCCCTAGGAAGCAGGGCCTCAGTACATGTAGCACTTGCTTGGGAACACAAACATCATAATCACAGTGTCTCCTCATTCTCCCCCTTTGCCTCAGCTTTTATGGCTGAGTACAACATCAAGATGATACGGAATATCCCTTTGGTCAGCTGTCTCTCCCAGCCTCTTGCCACTCTCAGCCTACTGGCCTTTTTTTGGGTGAGAGGGTTTGAGAGACAGCTTCAATGCTGTGCAGTCACTGCTCAGCAGTAGCCAAAATACTAGTGTATTATCAGTACTGGTTTAGCCACAAATGCAAAGCCCCGCAGCCATGCAAGCTGGTATGAAGAAAGCCAACTTCATCCCAACCAGACCCAGTAAGTAAGAGCTTGACAGAATCTGACTGGCTAGAAAAGAAAAGGAAAAAAACAAACCAAAACAAAAAAAATCCCTGCCTGTTCTATAAACAAGCCTACTACAGACAACCATACTCCTACAACTAATCCAACTTCATAGGTGGCTACTCTTCTAGCACCAATTTCTTCACTTGCAATTTAGGCAATAAAGAACAACAAGCTACATAGCTGAGATTTACACATCCTCTGTCATGGACACATGGAAGTTGAAAAAGATCTTTTATTAGTCTATGGTATAATAGTTCTTCTTGGCTCATGTGGTACAGTCAAAAATATAGCTGGATTGTTTTTCTGTCATTTTTTTATGCAACTACAATTACGAGCTGACGATACTTTCATTTTGGAAAGGATTTCCAATGGGGGAAACTGAAAGGCTTAAACCCTACAGACTGCCATCAGTTCCTTTTTTGGTCTGGAAGCATGAGTACCTGCAGAGCTGGATGAGCTGTAAAGGTGATTGGATGCTGTGCGTTGGCTGTAGCCAGCTTGCCACACAAGACCTCAGGAACACTACCTCTGTTTTGCGTTCTCAGGTGTGATTTTGCACTGGGAAGCTGCGGATGGGACAAAATCCAGCACCTTTCCCGGAAAGGGGAAAAAAAAAAAAAATCTCCTAACATCAGATGTAGTAAGCTCTGAGGACTTTGGTCTTAGTATAAACTGAGCAAACACTGGCACTATTTTCTAAACAGCAAGGCGTAGCTGAAGCCAGGTAGAGTACCAACAACGAGGAAAAGTCTGAACAGGGAATGGGCCTGAAAACCACGGCGAGGAAGGCATGGTTTCACCTCACTTAACACATGCCCAGGTCCCACTGCAGCCACCAGAGAGGCACTTCTGAAAGCCATTCAGACCTTACATTGGCTGATTTCCCTTTGGGGCTTGCCTATTGCTCTCCCTCGATGACGGAAACAGTCTAGCAGGGCAGCGGCACTGCCCAGAGAGTCTGTCTTGCTCCAGTACCTAATTTTAAGGCATGTCAAGTCAGAGTCAGTCCTCTGAGAAATTTTTTTGTGTGTTTAATTTCACCTTGATGACTAACAAATGAAAGCAAAAGAGTTTTAAATTATAGCCACTCCTTTGAATTTGGCTAATACTGGGCTCTGCAATGAGCAAAGAAAGTACATGTGGATGGGCAGATGTAAGAGACTGAATTCTTATCCTGAACCATTTGCCTCAAAGATTGTTAGGTGTGGGGGACTGGACCATCATCTCAAGGAACTGTGAACTGCTTATCTTGAGCCCTTTGTCTCTAAGATGGCCTGTTTAAGCAGGACACTCCTCTGTCGATAAGGACAATTACCAGGTCATTGAGGCATCCAGAAGAGGAAACGGGGCTGGAGCTGATAAGATACTGGTTTCTGGTGTTGATCACGTGAAGGTCCTGTGATGGACGAAACCTGCAGCACATGACATCATTGAAATATGCTCTATAAAAAAACTCGTAGAGACAAGCTGTGGGGGCCTTCTTCACCACCAAAAAATTGAAGACTGAGGATCAACGGGACGCCACTGGATCCGTGGTGGTGACTATCCTAGCAATCCTATCCCGGCTGCTTGCTTAATTTCTACCTTTTCTTCCATTCTATCCTATCGCTACCATTTTCCACTTTTGATAATAAAACCTATTTTGACTATACGGCATTTCACCTCGTTTGTGTCTTAATCTCGCTCTTGGGATCATATCAAAACCTTCCCCGACATTGGATCGGGACAGCAGAGGAAAAGCAGAAGCTCAAATTTAGGGCACACTACAGTGCTATGACATTTCGCACACTGGAAGCTAATCATTAAAAGTCTTCTTAATCATTTATCTGTTGTAGCCCTCTCAAACCTGAATAAGTGTTCATTCACTGCCTGGTAATAGCCGACAAAGTCCTGGATACTGGAACAAAGCTTTCAGCCCTATTTAGTCAGATTCTGGAAAGCTATTTATGTCTATTTTTCTTTTATTCTTATTAACACTGCCCCATTAAGAAGCATGATAATCATTTACAAACTAAAGAACTGGTAAATATGTCTGGGTGCAAAATTTATTAGTGAGAGGCTATTGCCTGATGTGACAGAGATTGGTGTAGTTCCCAATTTTTCACACAAAATCTTGCTTCCAATAGGGAATTGTTGGAAATGTTAATAAATCTTTGCTATGATATATTTAAAGGCTGCTGCTGAACACTGCAAGACATAAATTACAGAAGGTGGCATTTTTAACTAGTAAATAAAAAGTAAATGAAAATATCATCACATAGATTTAGAGGGTGTTTGACAACAAGGACCTATGAGTAGTTTTGTTTTACTGGTAAGAGCTCTAAATGGGAAACGACAAATTCTGAAAGTCCATATTGCCACCCTGCATTTCTAAGGCAACACCCTGTCACCAAAACTTGAATTATGACTACCTCCAACTGTGAATAATGACAGAACCTTTCCCACAGCATATAGCAACATCCACTCTGCTCAACTGTAAAAGAATCTGGAGGACAAAGCACAAAGTGGTTTGGAGGGAGAGGATCAGACGGGCCTATTCAGCGAGCTTAGAGTATGCCTTAAGGAAAGGACAAATCTTACACTTATGTGAACAAAAGAAAACAAAGCAAATGAAAACAAAGCCGGGGACATGCTGGCTGGAAAGTGCCAAGCTCAAGCTGTAAACAGAAATAATAAGAAGCTGCAATTTGCCACTATCGGCGAGTAATGCCCATAGTATTTTTGGATGTGCAGGGTGAGAATTATCTAATCCAGAATTTCCCCTCCTACCAGTAAAATGCAGATTTGACTCAACAAGCATAACCCTCAGAGTGAGCAGTGTGTTTTTCGCATGGGTTGCAAATTGGGATGTAACAGCACAGGATCAAGGTGCCCAAAGATGACTACCTCGAACCTCCCTTTCTTTTCTATTATCAGTGTTAAATGCTGGAGTGACACTGCTCTGCAGCTCCTCTCTGACACAGGTCCTCCCAGGGCACAGGACTGTTGGGAGAGGAAAGCACAGGACAACATCCTCCTACCATCGCTCGGTCTGCACGCGTGGCCACAGCAGGTCTGGTTTCAGTCAGTGGGCAGTCAAAACCTATCAAGGAAGACAATCATTTTTACTCTTTAAAGAGACGCAAGGCAACTTTCTCTGCTTTGGACCATGCACAACTGAATTTCCAGATTCCTAAAGTTCACTGCATTCTGCTGGAGTGTATCCAACCTACAGAAGTCATTTCATGAACACCTTTGCCATATGAGTTATTTAAGAAATTTAGAAACTAATTTGAAATATTAAGCTTTTCGATCTTAAAGTTTGTTCTTAGGTCTGGTACTTCCTGTGTTAAAGAAGATGTTCCTCACTAGCAGGAACATCAGAAAGCATTTTCTGGAAGAAGAGTTACCTAGAACAGCTTAGCTATTTTGGTTCAATAGTCCCATAAGCATGAGACTAAGCCTAGGTTTTCTACCAGGAAACTTCTTATCTGAGATATATTTGTATCCTGATATATGTTACATTCCAGAGCCTACAGTGAAAAGTAAAGTTTGCCCTGGTCTGCGGAAGAAGGTGGATTCCAGGCAAATTCCATGTTTTGAAAGGATCAAATTCTCACTTTTTCTACTGCCATGCATTGAATTAACCAGCTTTTGAGGTTCAAAATCAAATTCTTCATGTGCAGTTGTGAAGAACTGTGTGAGTGTGGATTCCCCTGGATGGAAAAAAAAATCTAATAAATCCCACATTTTTAGTAAGTCAGCCCAGATTTTTGCTGCACAGTCCTTCAGTATCACCAAAGAAGGGTGTAAGGCCATTAAGTCAGTGGAGCTGTATCTTCAGTTCTATTTTCTTCATTTGGTTTAAATGGTGTTGCCAGCATTTCTCCTTTTTAAAATAAACACAGATAGGGTTTTTTTATTAGCACCGAGTTTCTAGCTGGGGGAAAGAATGGGGGAAAGTTAAATTGTGTTTGCTTCATTAGAATGTTGTTTGCATTAGATTACTGATTTTATGCAGCTGTTACTATCTGCAAATGTTAAATACTGGGCAAGGCTTTTGTGTCAGTACTATGAAAATTTTCAAAAGCAATTTTTTAGTAGCAACACTGTTGACTTTAAGTATTTTAGGCAAGCTTCCGTTTCTATTTTGGTCTACTTATGTGTTCACATGTTTGTAAAACAGTATCACACACCCAAAACACTTCTTGCACTATGACAGCAGGAGAGCAAAGGGACATTAATTCCATCAATCTGTCCCTGAACAATGCATGACCTTTATCTGTCTCTCCACACAGTTTAAAAAAGACTTTTAAACTATCACCTTGAGAGACTGTGACCTGGTTTGACCTCTTAGCATATCAGAAATCTGTACTGAGGGGCCTGAATGAAGCCCTTGAACTCCACTGAGCAGAAGAGGGCTTGGACACCTGGTTCACAGCCCGTGTCCACATGTACACATCTACCTAAATATCACTAAACTTTGGAGCTGAAGCCCGTGCTATGCCTTTAGTCCAATGCTATTTAGACACGATCTGATGACACTGCTAATGCCCATGTTTGTGACACTCTATTTGGGTGACGCTGGGGTCACAGCGCCGGATAGCAAATCACAGTCTGGCCTCTTTGGGGAGCCGAACTCTTCCTGGTGCTGCTGGAGGAGCACACGCTGCACCAGCATGATGTGCAGACGCTGAGCTTTCCCTCTCCTCTTACTCCAGGTCTGCAGCATGCCTAATTTACACCCCCGACACTGATAAATTCCTGTCCCAAACAAGGTGCTCTCCAGGCACTGATCTATTTGCTGCACTATATTTTAGTCACAGCAAAACCCAAGGAACAGATTATGTCTTCTCTAACTCTGCCAGACAAGCATTTTGCATTTGATGAGGGGCAATTTATAATGGCTCTTGGCTGAGCTGAAAGCCAGCAAGTATGGCAATCCAATTTCAGGCAGGGAAAGACTCAGGCGAGGAGGGACTACCTTATTGCTTCAGACTCCTAGGAAAACACCCAGGCACTTTCCAAAAAGAAGACCTTTGAAGTGACTCATGTGGGCTGCTGACTTGGGCTCTTCACTCCCACACGTGACTGGCGGTGGCAGTGGTCCCACTATCCAGAGAGGCACATGTGGGAGGGGAGTCAGCCTGGACCCCGAGCCCACCCAGGGCATCCCTGCTCCTCCTGCTGCTACTTTGCAGGGACCCAGCCTCAGCCTCCTGCCCCCTTTGGCTCTTTCCCCTTTGGCAGAATCTCATGAGCACCTCCTCCCCTATCCCAAAACAATCGGCCTTGAATATTTTCTCTAACAAACGCTCCCTGCTCCTGCCAAAGTTAATGAAAACACCATATAAGTTAGAGGGAAGGTCAGACCCCATAGCAGGAATCCAGTCCCATGGGTGAACATGGGCTCTACAGGGTTTGGGTACCCAAGGTCTCTTTTGCTTAAACCAATTGGTTTTGTATTGAGGCTTCATGAACAATGGAAAAAGTAGCAATGGGTTCAGCCCACCCATGGTATGTTTTGTACATCTCGTCTTCCAGACAGAGTCACCCTCATTGCTGTTTCATAATGTTGGAAATGGAGTTTACTGTCAGGACATGGCAAGTAGATGAAGCGTGATTTGGAGGGGTGTGCTGGTTTTGGCTGGAATAGAGTTAATTTCCTCCACAGTAGCTAGTATGGGGCTATGTTTTAGATTTGTGCTGGAAACAGTGTTGATAACACAGGGATGTTTTCATTACTGCTGAGCAGTGCTTACACAGAGCCAAGGGCTTTTCCGCTTCTCCCCCCACCCCGCCAGCGAGCAGGCTGGGGGCACAAGGAGTTGGGAGGGGACACAGCCGGGACAGATGACCCCAACTGACCCAAGGGATGTCCCAGACCATAGGACATCATGCTCAGCATGTAAAGCTGGGGGAAGAAGAAGGAAGGGGGGGACGTTCAGAGTGATGGCATTTGTCTTCCCAAGTCACCGTTAGGTGTGATGCAGCCCTGCTTTCCTGGAGATGGCTGGGGAAGCAGTGAATGAATTCCTTATTTTTGCTTGGCTTGTGTGCATGTACAGGGTGCTGATGAGCCTCATCCAGCACAGCACCCCACTTCTGCTCATCCCCCTTCACAAGGAGAAATGTGAAGTGCCCAGATCCCATGTGGGGCTGCCAGAAGGACCAGCGATGGGGACCCAGCCTTGACAAGCAGAGACCCAGAGAGCCCGTGTTGTTTATCCCACGGAAGAGAGGCAGAGGGAGATGCGATTGCTTTCCTAGAAGTGCCTGCCAGGAGGCAGAGGCACTCCTTACCCCAAAAGACAATGCTGGCACAAGGCTGAATGCCTATGAATAATTCAGGCTGGAAACTCAGTCGGATCGAGAGGTGAGATTCAGCATCAGATTTCCCATAGGACAACGGGGGAAACAGTCTAAACTTCTCGGCTGGAGCCTGCTGCGGTTATGAAAGCACAAGTGTGTCAGTGGGGGGAGTAGATGAGTGAGGTTAGGCTGGCAGGAAAAGCCAGGATTTTGGAATGGAAAAAAAGAACACGTTTTCAAGTGGGGAAGCCCTTCTTCAAGGCATTTTGTAACATCAGGAATGCTCTGCAAGCCGGGGGGCTGAGACAAGCAACACAGTGTGCAGCTTTGCCCATTCCTGCTCTGCGCCGTGTGCCCCTACCAGTGTCAGCATGTTACAGGCTAAGGCTATCCCAGCAGTAAGATGATTACTTATCTCTTTGTGCACACTTTCTCACCTGTTTTAAAATGCAAAATCAGCAGGGATGAAATTTGCAACTGTAGCATTGTGGACATTTCTGATGTCCCACCTTGAAGGTGCCCATTATCCTGTTTACATCGTCATTAGGCCAGCAAGATCATGTCTACCCATCATCTCCTGTGGGCAGTGCAGCATTTCTGCTTGCCTGTCACTTTGGTGTCTGCACTTCTTTATCGTAGTATCTGCATATCTCTGCAGTGATATTTCGGTTGCGTGCCAGGCACAGCTCTGCCAGACCACATGGAAAACAAAGCCCTCCTAGCCTTTCTCCAGACTGAAGAGTGGTCCTGAAAAACCTCTAAAAGAGAGTAAGGATGTAACTTGCTTCTAGTAGAAATTGCCTAGTTTCAAATTGCTCATGGCTAATTTATGTACAGAGGAAAAAAATGGTCAGCTCCTCCAATATTCAATATGAATTTTGTATCTATATAACATCATAAGGACCTATATTTTGAATAAATAAAGTGTGGGCAGGGCTAGTCATGATTTAATCCCACCAAATTATGTCATGATTAAATCACTGAATTATTAGTCATGATTAAATCCTACCAAACCCTGCAGTGCAGGAACACTAGTGAGACCAGCTAAAGCTTGCCTCCTCCACCCTCAGAGGTGCCCATCCACCCCTGTCACCCACCCTAAAGCTGTGTGCCAGGTACAGCAGTGCGGTGCTGGGGGGCTGCTGCCAGCACAGATCCTGCAGTAACACCCTCCTCCAGGTTTGCTGCAAATTTCTGTCCCCTGCCACCTTTATGAAAATAAACCGCTCTCACTCTTATTCCCAAGTGGAAATGGTCTGAGGCGGCATATTTCATTTTTGAGTAGTAGCCTGCGGTGGCTTTTTCCAAGGGCCTTTTCCTGCCTGGGAGTGGTTTTATTTGATGGGTGAACAGTGACATCTGCTGGGAAAGTCCCTGGGAGGAGGATGGGGCTACCGAGGTGCCCAGCACCCCTGCATCCCGCCCCTCCTCTCCCCTGCCATCAGGGGCGGACGGGGCTCTTCCACAGCCCGCAGGGCTCGTTAGCTGCACGCCATTCATTCCGGATAGGAACAATTAAGCCTATGCAATAATTACCTCTCGGACTGTATCAATGAGCAATTGATAAAATTTGCTAGGTACATATCTATTTTTTTAATGCTTTTTCAAGTGCTAAAGGTTGCGGGGCCAGGCATGGGATTGTGGCATGCAGTGGCTGAGCGATCGGAGCTTCTATCCAGGTGTCTCGCTGAGCATTTTGGTCCTCCAGCTCTCTCCCACTCAGCACTCCTCTGATTTCCCCGCTGCCTCCCCTTTTATTGTACTATATTTACAATAGAGCTTATTTGAAAGTGGAATGCCCTGGCAGAATTGCCAGCAGTAACCGGCGGCGATGGCTGTGTTACTCCAGGCACCAGGGTGCCTCTTCAGCCGGAGTGCAGCATGTGTCTGATGTCCCATATAAAAGGCACAATATTACACTCTCTTTAAAATTTCCCCCTCTCAAAAAAAGAGCTTTACATTAGGAAAAGTACAATCTGCTGCTTCGATGTGGCAAGCTGCGCACTTCCTTGGCTTCTCTGAGGTATTAGCGATACTCCTCTCCAAAATACTATTGTGAAGTAAAAATGCATAAACGTAGGATCCAGACATCAGCAGCCCTCTGACTGTATGGCAGTGGTTAGGTGATTTTGCAAGAGCCCTGTCTCCCCGTTTCCCCTTTTATTTCTGAAATGCCCAAGGAGAGAGGCATGGGGGTGCGAGCCCAGCACTAGGCACAAAGAAACACCTTGCATGTATCATTTAAGTCGTCTGACCCATGTTACTGGTAACACAAGAGCTATTGTAATTTAAGAGCGTCAGCTCATGCTGATCATTATGTAACTTTAAAAAAGAAAATCGCTCATGGCTTGAGCCTAAGCACATCCTGCTGCAGGGAAACTGGGCTGCTCCCCGAACTGGGTTGCTCCTTCTGGCATAGAAACAATGTGGTGCAAGAAGCACTCACCTTCAGCTGGAGGAAGAGGAAAAGACAGTGCACCTGAACTTGCTTCGCTGCAGGAACACACGGGGTACTAGCAGCTAAGCCCAACTTTGCCCTCAGCTCAGGCTGTCTTGCTCCCCCCGCAGAGCCCCATCGTTCAGCCCTTCCTCTCCAGAGGTCCCAGCACTCCCTGTCCTCCTGTCCCAAGGCCCAGCTGCCCCCATCACAATCCCCGCAGGGATTTCTGATCCAGAGCTCCCATGCCTCAGCCTTTCCTCCCTGAGAGCCCTGCTAACCTCACCCTGTTAAAATAGTTCAAAGAATCATGTTTCTTCTGCATCAGCCTTCTGCCCAAGGAAATGTGGTCCGATATAAAGATGCTGTTCAAAGAGAAAAGAAGGCCTTACAAAACACAGGGTGTGAAGCTGGAGCCCTTCACCGGGCCATAAATCACAGGAGCAGAAGAAGCGATGGCAGATTGTGCATGTGTGCCACATGGGCAATTGCTACGCTGCGGGTCCCTCCCACACCTGAGCACAATCGCGCTCAGCACCCCCCCCCGCTGACGATGGATGCCATCCCCTGGCCCCCGGGGTCTGAAGCAACTGGCAGACATCCCTGGGGCCAAGGAGGAAGAAGTAGGCAATCTCCTACAGGCTTCTCAGCAGAGGACTCAGGCAGCGTGCCGCTTCCAGCCCCGGAAGAATACAGCCTTTCCCAGCACGCATACGCTTCATCCAGATATGTATATAGATAATGTATGCAGAATGATGCTATATGCCTGTGCTGCTGTCCACCTCCTTCCCATGCTGGTTGGGTTCATTGCGTAGGGTGTTGCTCATGAGGCCCTGGTCTTGTGGAGGATACAGACAAAAAAAAAAGCTGAGGGACATCCTCAGAGACGCTAGTGAGAAAGGGCTGCAATGATGCAAACACCACAAGGTGAGGTGAAATGTCCAAAGTTGGGGAGAAGCAAGTGGGAAGCAAGTGAGAGACTTTGGGAGAGGCTGACAGATGGAGTAAAGAGGAAGACCTTGGAGACACTAGGGAAGAGAGAGACCACGAAGGAAAGAAATACTGAAATTGGGGCCAGTCTAAAAGCTTATTTTTTATTTTCTTAACTTGGCAGGTGGCTTTTCACCTGAAATTGCACATGAAACTATAGTTTTTAGCTGGGAAAAAATAAATAAATAAAAATAAACCCATCTGGCTTTCTGTTTGTGATTTGGAGAAGGAAATCAAAGATTTCCAAAGAAATCAAAGTAAAACCTTGCAAAAGATTCTTTGGAAAAAAAATTCATTTTCATATTACTCCTCTGTGACTCTTCCCACATAGCGGAGCACACTTATGTGAATCACCAGTTAACTCAGAAGAGTAAACACCCAGCTCACAGCACTGAGAGCTAAAGCTGGGACACCCAGAGCCGCAGCCTTGCTTGTTTTAGACCACAGAGCTGGAGCTGCCATGGGGGTTTCAGGAAGCCCTTTCACTTTCACGCACTGATACAGGGGAAAATCTGATGGGGACTCACAAGAAGAAGACAACTGAACAAAGTGGTTAAGAAAGCACGAGTAAATACATGTTTTTGCACAGGCAGGACTATCTTCTCTTGCTGCAAAGCAATCACCATGCATCTGCTAGGCAAAAGCTGGCGTTTAAAGCAAGCAGAAGGCTTACTAAACAGCCTTGCACCAAGGAGGAGGCGAGTAACTAAGCCCCAAAGAACTGTATATGTATGTGCTTGGGTGTGCGTTCCAATTTAGCATACTGGCAACAGCACTACTGCCAAGCAGTCAAAATCTTGAAGTTACCACCAAAAAAAATGAGGTTCAAAAAATAGCCTGGGGACTCTTTCTGCTCTTTGTGCCGTTCCCATATATACCTTCTTCATGTTTTCAAGCTTTTCCCACCAGGTAAGCAGGGTCAACTTTCTTTCTTACACTGAAACAAGAGATATTCTGGTGTTTCTTTTGATTCTAGCAGCTTTATAAAGACTGAGCACTGTAAGCTGGTGATCAGAGAGTAAGAAATGGCACACTTTACTCCTTCTTAGAGCAGGAGTAACTTCACCAAAGAACCAGAGAGACAGAAGCAATAAACAGCGTCCTCTGATCATAGACAAGAAGAAAACCCAAAGTGACATCATGAGGAAAGTGAAGTGGAAGGGTAGAAAGCTGCACTTCTAAAACATGGTGTGAAATAGGGACTAAATGTTTCTCCTCTGTCATAATTAGCAGCTCCTGAAGAGAAACTCCTGGCCAGCCTCTCCAGGCTGTGTTGTGAAAGGAGCAACCTCTAAGGATTTACATGAGGCTGCTGTGCTATCTGCAAAATCCCCGTTGTGTCTAACTTTCAATACAGCTTGGTCATGTTCTATTTTATGTTCTGCTTCACTATGTTTGAAGTCCAGAAACCAGGAATAAAAGTGTAACAGGCTTGCTCTCTCCTCCAGATTTCAGAGCTACTCTACCGCTGATAAGCACTCAGGAGGCTGCTTGGTTGAAGTGAAAGCTCAAAGTTTTTTTTAAAGTCTGTGAGCAGTATCTGTACTCACACCGAATCTCCTTATCCATAGTTCACCATACTAAGAATGTCTTATCCCTTAAGCATTGTCCCTAGCAGTAGCTTGACGTGAGTCCTGCCCATGACACCTTCATTGCTCCCAAGGGGCTGCATTGTCCCCAGTCACCATGATAAATAATGCAAAACAAGCCTTGAAAGTACCAAAAGAGAAGCTTCCCAGCATGCCCAGCCGGGATGCCCAGATGCAGCACAGGCATGGCGTTTCTTCAATCTTCACAGCTACAAGCACCTCAGCTCTGCCTCTCGGTGTACAACACTCAGCACTACAGCCTTCTGAAATACAGGGATTTTATCCTTCCCACAAGGAGAAGTTAGATAAATGAGCTGCAGCCTTAAAGTGACTTACTCCCACTGCGAAAACTGCTGTTAGAAACATTAACCCTGTCTGAGCAGACTGGATAAAGGGAAACTAGGTAAGTAATGGCAAGGCACAGAGTCAAGCCTGGCTTTTGCAATAACGAGTTCATTTTCTCCCTCTCCTCTCTTCCGCAACCTCCTTTCATAAGGGAATGCCTGGCTGGGCTGGCTTTCTTCTTTTCAAAGTGAAGTTCCTCTGTTGTTGACATCCAAGCTGGGTTTTTGTCTCCTTAAATTATGGGGCCAATGCACACAGAACATACTAAAGGAGTGGCAAACACTCTCCATTTTCTTCTTGACCTAACTTCAGAAGAAAGAGCAAGCACAAGGAGCTGCATTACTATCAGCATCTAAGACCTTATAACCTTCAGGGAAGGAAAGGGAAAGCCCTCATTGAGGGTCATTGTATTTGAATTTGACAGGTATGGGAAGGTCTCACTGATCCCTCTGCCACTATCAAACACCTACTTTATGTCTTCAAACTCTCCCCAGTAAAGAGGCAGTGTAGAGTCTTTCTTAAAATGAAATAACAGATACACAGGCATTTGCTTTGATTCTAGCAACTTCTAAGAAGACCAAACTTTTTTTTTTTAAAAAAAAACAACGATGAGTAGGCAGGCTCCTGTTTTCCTTAGGCCAGGAGGATGGCATGGTTTCACCAAAAGACCAGAAAGAAGCAGAAGCATCAAGCAGCCCCCTCTGATTGTTGCCGAAATCCAGAATAAAACTCCTTAACAGCAATGAGAAGTTAAGAAGCAGGCACTTCTTTATTGCAGCGCTGGGCACACAGGGGATCACTCCACCTAGTGTATGCATCTGTCTGGTTTAATCATGCAGGTTAAATACACACCTGTTATACATATTCACTAAATTTCTGGGAAATGTCATACATAATCATCAACTGTCCAATAAATCATTAGCATATGTAAATGTCCCTTTACACAGGCATGGTGAAGTCTCTGGTGGTCTTCAGAAGCCCTCTGGTGGTCTTCCATAGTCTTCCTCACTTTGTCCGATAGTTGACCTCTCTTATGTGATTCTGCGCAGTACGATTTTCGCCATCATGTATTAGATTTACATAAAAGTACATTCAATGTTAATTCTTGAATTTAACATTTCTAGTGATTGGCCCTCAGTCACACCACCTTATCAATATTCTTATACTAAAACATTCATTGGTTAATCTTACTTAATTCCACTAACTAGAATCTTGATCAAAGTGGGGTTTCTAAGCAACAGAACTAAGGTCCATAACGATCTCTCTTAGTTTCTTAGGACAAAACACTACAAACTAACAAATCGGTCGAAGTTTCTATGGTTAACTAATTTTAGACAATACTCATTTTCTTATGACTGTATACAGCATATTTTGCATGTTCCTAAGTTTCGATGACTACATTGCGAGCTTCAAACCCCTATATTCTACAATCTTTACCTTTTGATCAAACCCAGCTTATATAAAATTTTAACTTATCAGAATATTTGTAACATGATCATGGTTCTGTATCTTGTTTCTGCTGCCTCCAAGCAGTTCAACTGGTAGATTCAACTTGGAGTGCTCATGAGAGCACTTAGATGAAGTACTTAGATGTTGTAATAGCCTATATGTTTTTCAACAGCTTCGATAATATGTGATGCACAGTGACACGGAGCTGCACAGGGAAAAAGATTACCAAGCTAAAGGCAAAACCATATGTATAAGTGTGAGTTGTGGCTATCTGTACGTAATGAAATAACATGGGGGTGTTATCCTTTTTCTTCCCCCGCTCCCACTCAGGTGTCCAAGCACAGCCATATATGATAGGTCTGGATGCTCTCATGGCTTTCCAACTCTTGAGGTATCTCCAGAATCATACCTAGGTATGATTAATATGTACCCTTACCACAGCTGGGACAGTAGTGAGAAACAACTGGCAGATATTCTTAAAAAAATAAGAATATATTTTAAAAGTGCTTTCATACTCAAGTAATGAAATATAAACTCAGAATAACTAAAAATATACATAGTAAGGGCTTGCCTCTTATTAGTAGTGCGCCATCACTTCCATAACAAAATAGAAAATCAAAATGCAGGAAGATTACATTTTTCATTCATTATCAATGTGATAGAGACGAAAAATTTAGTCTATTAATTATAAAAAAAAATGCAGAATAAAACATTTTTTTAAAAATGGAACAAAGTAGGGTAAGTTTTCCTTCAGGAAATCCCACGAAGTTCAAAGTGAGCATGAGATGGCACACTTGTGTAACATCATCTATTGATCCAAGACTGGAAAGAGACTCATAGATCTTACCTTCTGTGATGGGAATAAAGGTCAACCAAAATATGTCACCACTCTTTCCCTTTTTCACCCTGGACTCCAGTAACAGAAGTTAGGTTGATATATTTATTCCTGTTTGTATATATAATTCACTGCAAGCTCCGTGACTTCTATCAGTTTGGCAACTAGTGCAACTAGTAAGTGTTTTTTAATGACTGGATGGATGGGTTTACTGTGTCTTTCAAGAAATATTACTTTTATGAAACACAAGAGAAGATATTGTCTCTTTAAAAAGCTAAAAAAATCCTTTACGATCTTTTGAAAATATATTGGCATTGCAATACTTAAAGCCTGATCTTTCCTTGAAGATGTATTTTAACACCAGACTCCCTGTCAACCAACTAATGACACAATGTTCAGCTACCCCTCTGTGGTCTAAATACTAAAAGTTCTTAGCTAACATATTCAAGCTGTTTTTCAAAGTGCATTTTTATCCTTATTTAGACAATCCTGAAGAAAAAGTGTATCACTAAAGCAACAAATAGTACTAGGAAATTCAGCAATGTTATCATTCATAATTGGTTCCGGACTCATGCTCCCATGAGCTCCCGTTCTTCAAATGTGGGAATGAAGCTAACCATGAAATAGTTCATGGGTTTAGCTCCAGTAAGACCATGAGGCTGAGGAGCGTGACTAATAAACATACAAATTACTAGCTCCTTCCATGCTAAGATGATGCACAGGTATAACACAGAAAGTATATAGGGAATCACAACAGCAAGGAAACAGCATCTGTTCTACTCATGCTTTGTTACTTTAAATGATGATAATATCAGAGGGACAACAATATCTCAGGAAGCAGTGCAGCCTTATTAGCTCTGAATTCCTTTCTCCACTTTAAGGCATAGTCATTCAGCATGGCACCAGCTGGAAAGTGCTGGTGTATACAAGAACTGTCTTTGCCATCAATTAAAAGAAGCTGAACAAGGATATTGCACTTAAGATTCACAGTGGAAAGGTTTACCCCCTCTCTTGACTTCCTGTAGCAGTGGATAACCTATTTAGGTTTAAGGATAACTATTTCAGATTTAGTTTTGCAAGTCCTAGAATAGTTCTTATTCAAGATGCATGTAGCATGTTCTGAAAATTGCTTGGTTTTAATTAAAAGGTCAAATTCCACCAGGACTGTAAAACTAGTTACCCTAAAAAAACATGTCCCTGAAGCTTTGGTTCACTGAACCAAGTTGGCTCTGTTATATACCCAAACTTTGTTTCCTCATCCCTCAAACTAAAAGAAACAATTTCTTAAAATTGTCAACTTATACGAAAACATTTATGTTCTTTTAGGAAAAAGGAATTTTCATGTTGTCCTGGTTTTGGCTGGGATAGAGTTAATTTTCTTCCTAGTAGCTGGTATAGTGTTCTGGTTTGGATTTAGTGTGAGAATAATGTTGATAACATACTGATGTTTTCAGTCATTGCTAAGCAGTGTTTAGACTAAGTCAAGGATTTTTCAGCTTCTCTTGCCCAGCCAGCAAGAAGGCTGGAGGGGCACAAGAAGTTGGGAGGGGACACAGCCAGGACAGCTGAGCCAAACCTGCCGAAGGGGTATTCCATATCATGTGATGTCATGCCCAGTATATAAACTAGAGGAAGTTGGCCTGCAGGGAGGATCGCTGCTCGGGAACTTACTGGGCATCAGTTGGCAAGTGGTGAGCAACTGCATTGTGCATCACTTGTTTTATATATTCCAATTCTTTTATTATTATTGTCTTTTTATTATTATCATTATTATTTTCTTCCTTTCTGTCCTGTTAAACTGTCTTTATCTCAACCTACCAGTTTTACTTTTTTCATTTCTCTACCCCATCCCACTGTGTGTGGGGGGTGTGAGCAAGCAGCTGCATGGTGCTTAGTTGCCAGCTGGGGTTAAACCACAGCACACACATAATTCTCGCACACAGAACTGAGCTAATTGGAATGATAAAATGGCTGTATTCAAGCAGGTAGGACCCAGTATGAGCTCTCACAAATTGTGCTGGCAACTGGGGCTGCAAACTAGTGGTGCAGTCATGCCATTTTGGACATCCCACAAGAACAGACAATAATCAGATATGGAATGCCCATCAGTCTTGGGGAGGAAACTGAGAAACCAACCTGCCTGCTGCTCTCCCTGTTTACTGATATTCACAGCCCTGAGACTCCCGAGGAGCCACTGAAAGGCAGGTCAGGGCAGTTGCAAGTCTTCGAGGAAGTCTCTCGAGCATACTTGGGAAAAATCCTGGGGACAGGCGGCACAGTGCCGCACCCCTGGTCAGCAGCCCTGAGGGCTCTGAGGACATAAGAAGTAGCAGGGCTGGGGCTTCATGACTGCTAGTTTAAACCCCAAGGGCACCTCTGCTCTCAAATAACTCAGTTCTCCAGTTCAGCCCTGGGCTCTGATGATCTTCCACGCTGCATAAATATTTGTTCACTCCTGGCTTCAGGCAACAGTAGGCTCCAGGAGCAGCTCCCACTAGGCAGTTTGGAAGTAGTCGCACCAGCTTTGCATCTCTCCACCCACTGCCACCCTGCAGCATGACCCCAGCCCGCTCTTGACCTTCACACGCACCCACAGGCTTTGATGCCACAGCCCCAAGCACAAAACTTGTATCCTCCATTTCCTTCCATTAAAGCATTGCTGCAGTAGGTTAGAATGGAGCCTTCAGACCATTTTGAAGGTTGGAAGCTCAGGAAGTCACACATCATCATCACAACAGCAATAATAGTAGAAGCAGCAATGGCGACAATCGCAGAGCCAGCAGCTGTGCCACGGGGCTGCCTCCAGCCTGCCCTCGAGGCAGACAGCCCTGAACCATCTCAACAGGACTGCTTTGCACAGCCCGACCTGCTACGGGACCATCCTGCCCTGGAGCAGCCAGGGCACTTGTAGTCACTTAGCAGTCACCTACTAGTTTGTCTGCACCAGTAAAATAGGACAGGCCAGGGGCTGTGCGCTGACACTGAGGACAAACAGAGCCCAGGTCTCCCCTGTATCTCTCCCTCTCCTCCCAAAAACAGGGTGGTCGTATACGGACTGCCTGGCAGGACGGGTCCTTGGCATATGCCCCTCTCCTCACGGCACCCCGTGTCTGCAGCTGGTAGTCAGTACTGGCCAAAACCATGCCAGCAGCTGCACTAACCCAGCCAAGCAGTGTGGGAAACCACAGAGCACTGCTCAAACCTATGCCCCGACCCTTACGAGCACAGACATAGCTCAGATGCCCAGCTAACGGGCACCTCCTGCAGTGCCCCCTTGCCCGATCTGTGCCAGGGAGCCTCGGACCCATTGTCTCACTTCATAAAACTCAAAAGCTGTCAGAAAGGTAGGGCTGCCTCAGGACCACTGACCAGAAACCTGAGCTTGTGAGCTGGTGGGAAAACAGGCAGATTTCCACTGGAGCTAGGCTTTCCAACAGCTTAATGGTCCAGGAATTGCAAGCACTTGCCATTGCTAAAATATACATCAAAAATAGCCAGGCATTGCCCATACCTCTCTACAGAGGTGTACGTTGCACTGGAGGGAGTGCTCCAGGGGAGAACGCAGTAGGAAAGAAAATAACCTGATGGCTTTGTAAGAAGAAAAATAGATTGACCTTGAAGCCCCGGAGAGGTAAGGGAAGCAGTGAAGAAAGTACTCCAGGTATCTTGAATCAACAACCATAAATTGTTAGAAGGAAGTGCTGCAGCACTGCTCTTGATGTAAAATCTGGCAGCCTGTTGCCATATCAACACACAGTGCAGGAGGCTCGCAGGGAACAGCTTGAGCCATCAGCACAGAAGAAAGGCTGAATGTGCTGCTTGCGAAAAGTACTACAAATGACAGCTCCAGAACCTGAAGGGCTTTATGTCTTTTTTCCGGGACCTGGAATTAGCAACAGTGGGACACATGTCACCCAGCCCCCCCACCCCCACCCCCTGCTGGTAAACAGACACCCCTGAACTGGAGTCCATATACTATGATAAGCCTTAAACCTAATACACGTGAAGTTAACAAATGTCAGAGAAAAATGTCTGAGAGGAAAGACAATCCCTGCGGGTCTTTCAAGCTGCTCACCCCAACATGTGGGAATAACAGAGCTGAACTCAAATTTTCCAAGAGCTATTACATTCATCCCAAGCCTCTCAAAGGTCAAACTGCTCTTACACACATTACCCTAAAAAATGTTCTTCACGTTGTCCTGAAGGAATGCCCAAAAAGCCAAGGCAGGAATTAGGTCTCCATGCCTACACAGGTGTTAGTCATTTTTTTACTCAGTTAGCAGGATTTTCTGATGTCTTAGATATGAGCCAATGATAACTGACTTCTTGTGACGTAGACTACAATCCCCATTGTAATCACGTACTTGGAATGAAAAAGAAGTGTTTTTAAAGAAAAACAGAAAAACTTTTAGTATAAATAATCTGACAGATTGTCGTGGTTTAACCCCAGCCAGCAACTAAGCACCACGCAGCCGCTCACTCACTCCCCCCCCCCACCCAGTGGGATGGGGGAGAAAATCAGGAAAAGAAGTAAAACTCGTGGGTTGAGATAAGAACAGTTTAATAGAACAGAAAAGAAGAAACTAATAATGATAAAGATAACACTAATAAAATGACAACAGTAGTAATAAAAGGATTGGAATGTACAAATGATGCACAGTACAATTGCTCACCACCCGCTGACCAACTCCCAGCTAGTCCCCAAGTGGCGATTCCCCACCCCCACTCCCCCCAGTTTATATACTAGATGTGACTTCACATGGTATGGAATACCCTGTTGGCCACTTTGGGTCAGCTGCCCTGGCTGTGTCCTGTGCCAACTTCTTGTGCCCCTCCGGCTTTCTCGCTGGCTGGGCAGGAGAAGCTGAAAAATCCTTGACTTCAATCTAAACACTACCTAGCAACAACTGAAAACATCAGTGTTATCAACATTCTTCGCATACTGAACTCAAAACATGGCACTGTACCAGCTACTAGGAAGACAGTTAACTCTATCCCAGCTGAAACCAGGACACAGACATTAAGTAGGAGGGATCTTAGTCCACCTGACCTAGTACTATCAACCCCAGGTGTTCAGGTATTTCCCATATCCCTATTCCATGGCAAAACTGTCGTAAGCTGGGACACCGGCAGGCATTATGTCCTGTGAAAAATATTCTAGCATCAGTCATTTCACCTCTATTAGTCAGTGCTGTGTAGCCATCAAACCAGCTAGTATTGGTTTGGTTTGGGTTTTTTCTCCCCTTAGCCACATCCGGAGAGCCTTGCAGGGACCTGCTTCCAAGACTTGCTATGGCTGGGAGACCCCTGCCTATGGACACTGAATTTTCATCAACCCTGAGATGTGTCCATGAAATACTCTGCATTCAAATAACCATTTTTTATCAGAAGCATGCCTCACTGGAAAATGCCTGGCCAGCTGAAGGGAAGCACATGGACCATTGCCATCCTTTGTCCAGTCACTCTAAGCTCCTTCATTAGTACTTCTATCTTAGAAGCCCAAATGTGCTATGATTTTCTTTTCCCACTCTTCAATCTTGTGTATGACATCAGTCAACAATACACAGAGAAAATCTTTTTCAAATAATGTGGTGTCTACTCATCCCATTGTAATCCCATTATAACTGACACTGAATCATTGTTCCACAAACAGGGAATCACAGGAAGTAGCAGGGGCTCAAATAGTCCCAGCATCCGATGAATTTTAAAATTCCTAAAGTCTGAGTCACATTACTCCATGGCTTAGCAGAGGAGCAAAACTGGAGCATCCATGAGATGTCAGCTTAACGTAGTACTTCAGCTAGAGAGTGAGAAAAGCTGTTATTTAAATAGTAATTAAAGGTTTTGTCTGGTCTCAAGAATTAACTCCAGAAGTAACCACCAAAGCCTATCTCTTCTGTTGAAAGTTGGCATGTTTTGACCACCAGACCCATCCAGCTCCTGGTTAAGGTGGGGCAGAGCGTTTGCAATTTCTAACATGGCCTTAGGGGGCAACTGAGTGCTGGGATAAGTTTTGTACTGGGGGAAAGCAGTTTTACAATGTAGAAAACAGAGCTGCTCCAAGAAAATGTGGTTAGTTAACTATAGCACTTTAATAGAGCTACTTTATCTTTAATAAACAAAGTATGTGTACGTAATTACATCATTTAGAATATCAGCTACCTGTGCAGTGCAAAAATATTGCTCTCAGTTTCTTAATTAAAGTACAGCTCAGCTCACATGTATGTGGTTTGTCTGCTCTCCAGTGCATGGACCTACTCCCTGAAAACTGAGACAAATATGCACAGGAGATAGGACCAAATTTCCCCAGGTCTTTCACAGAGCACAAATGCCAAACAAGCTGTATTTTCATCAGCTGATACATGTACATAAATATACTGGCTTTTCTCCAATGCTAAGTGAAGTCTCTAAGAGCTTTCTGATGAATTTGGTGAGCTCCACGTTGCATCATTTACCACTCCTCAGTCACTAACCACAGCTCTAAACCAGGGATAGTAAGAAAGCAGTACTTACCTGTACCTAGCAGAAAATCTTTAAGCTATGACAAAACATATCATTATGTTTATCCATTACTGATGTTTCCATTTACCAACGCAGGGAGGCTGAGGCACTGAGAGAGGTTCAGTGAGTTACCAGGACTTGCCTAGAGCTATAGTTTCTAACCAGTGATGTGGGCTTCAGAGGTGAGGAATGAGAATGTTACACCTGAACCATAGCCCAGTGCCCAAGCTAGCAGACCCACCAGTCCAGTGCAGGCTCCACAGTGACTTGGTGGGCTCAGGGACACTGCTGTGAAAACTGGGAGTCACTGCTCCAGTGCAGCATATGGACCTGTAGGTCCATGTGTCAGAAGACCTTAAGCCTAAGGCGGTTATTATGGTTTAAAAAAAAATCATAATTTATTTACCTCACCAAAAAACCCACAGGTATTTCAAGATGTTATTATCTGAAGTCAGGTTTTCAGCAGAGAGATTTTTTTTTCTCTTAACCAACTCAAATTCTTCTCTTCTTTCTTTTGACACCACAGGAAGGGACGATGTGTGTTATGCTATTCTGGATCTACGCATGGCCAAAAGGCACATGTATTTTGACCAGCCACCTGCCATCTACAAGCATGGATAATAGTCCATTTCTCTCCCATACCAATTTTGGATTTCCTTCCCTACCCAACCACCAAACACCAGACTGATTGACAAACAGGATTTTCCCTGGGAAGTCAGATTAAAAAATTCTTCACCAAGCAATGTATAGTCTAAAACTCCAAAGGGAGCTTAGGGTGGCCATGCTAAATTTTCAGGCTATCTGTCAGCCGGGGCCAATCATAGCCCAAAGTTAGGCAGAAGAACAGCAATTTCAGAAATTAGCAACCAACAATTGCCTCTGACACCCAAAAGGAAATACCAACTAGACACATGCTCCCTGATCCTTATCCCCAAATGTATTTGAACCCCTCACTCTGGTCAGTATTCCCAACCAAGATATTTCTGCTGGAGTTATGCATATAACCGAGGTCAGCCTTTTCCCATGGAAAAAGAGGGAGGAAAAAGGACTTTTCTCGATCCTGTTTAGCAAATAGACAAGTGGCCTTTTTTCTAATCTATTTAGTTTTGAGTCTCTCTCTTATTGACACACCGCTCAACACAATGAAAGAAATCTTTATTGGAAGAAAGGTTCAAAACTGGTTTGCACAAGACCTGAGGTTTGTACTGGAAGCCAAAGGCAGAGGTAGACTCGCCTTCCTTCGCTCCCCTCCCTCTCTTCCTTCCTTCCTCATCCAGGAGCGCAACTGAGGGAGACTTTATCCCATGATAATCTGCTGGTTCTCACCAAAAGAATCAGTAAGCACAAGGATTTTGAATGAAGTAAATGAAGCAGAACATAGATTTTAAAACAGAGAAATGCCCCGACTGCTCAGAGGTGCAAGGGGGTACTTGGATAACTTTGGTTTTGCCCTTTCTCAGCTCTCTTTTTGCATGAGAGCTGATGTGGCAGACGTGTTGTGGGAAGACCCAAAGGCTGGAGTGACTTGGTTTGCAGGAACTATGGTCTATTCTGAGAATCCCCGGGGGCTTGGATAGGAGTAGGAGCCTGATTAGCTCAGCTCGCTCCCCGTGCTTTTACCTAACTCCAAAGTAGCCCCAGGCAATCCCAGGTTGTTTCAGGCATGTACAGACAAACCTGGACCAGTTCCACCCACTGGGGTGCTGGGACTGGAAGGACGGGAGCACGGCGTGGATGGGAGCTGGCTTGGAGATGCCAGATCACTGCATTAACCTGGAGCTGAACCCGACGTCTGCTCCAAAAATACTTGGCTTTGCTCTCTACTAACGCAGGTTTACAGCTTCCAGAGCTAAGCGAGTAAATCCTTAAGGGGCGGGACACTTTGCAGATTGACAAATTCAGATCTGTGGCAGTTTAGGAATCTCTTTGCTATATTCTGTCTCACGCTGTAGGTGCCTAGAAACTGAGACAAGGTTTTGAGCAACATCTAAATTGTGAAGGCAGCCCCAGAAAATTACCTGCTGAGTAAGAGCCGTGCAGCCCAGCTGGCATTTTACAGGTGTGTATGTAGGGAAGGGACATTTTAAGGCAAGTCCGAGCGGGCAGTTGTTTTCATCCTGTTACTGCTCAACTGTGGGACTGCTGAGCATTTTCTATAATACTATCTGAGCAGAAGGATCCACCAAGATTAATACAGCTTGTTTCTTGGCTTTTCTGAACCATGGCTTAATGAAATAAATTGGAATAGATTGGACAGAGTTGGCTAAGTGCCCAACTCAAGCCTGTCATCGCTGGGGGAAGAGTAGCATGCATCAGTATGAGAGGCTACAGGCTTTTGCTGCCAAGGGTTTTATTATATGACTATTATATGGTTTTATTTATGGGTGTCAGACTTGGTAGGTGCCTGACTCTGCAGCTCCATCTCTTGGCAAACATCGGGTAACAAACATACTGTGAAGGCTCTTCATACTCAGGCAGAGATGCGTGATAAATACTTTTCAGTGCAAAATACTCCTCACTTCCTTAGCAATAATGGAGGGACATAACTCTCACCTAAAATAGAAAAGGGAATTCTCTTGTGTACTTCCTTCAGTGTTTGTTATGTTATCAACTGTTGCCCTGGAAACAGAATCCCAAAGTCAGAAACTGGCAATTCAGAGAGAAGAAACTGGGGTTTCTGGGGGTTTTTTCCAAATGTTTTAAAAATACATAATTAAATTTTTTAATCTGTTACTATTTTTCGGTCATGAGAATCGCTTAAGCAATTCCTGGATAAGCATTTTTATTTAAAAAAAAAAAGTCTGGAATCTTCTTTTCTGATCAGCCAATTTGCCCCTGTGGTGCTGATGTAACCACGAAATACACAGCTACACTGTTCTCCTTGTTTTTAGGTCAGTATGTCTAATGAAGAAGAAAAGCCCCCAAATTATCAATCAATTATTATTATTTGCTGCACCGTGGCCTTCTGCAGCCTGTATGATGGATGAGCTGATCAGCGCCTGTGCTTCCGAGTGAACCTCAGTGATTTATCCTAGTTGATGAAGTGGTTTTGCCATAAGTACAGACTAGTCAAGCCAAATATTTTCAGACTCACTAATAAATCATGGTAATGCCTTGATCTGACCTGGATTTAAAGTATTTTAAAAATGGACAATACTAAAAAAACTCAAGTTATCTTGTAACAAGTACAGATAAACTCAGGCTCTGGGAATGGAGAAGAATAAAATGCAGCTACAAAACAGTCTTGGGCAGTCAAGTGACAAAAGATTTTTTGCTGAGAAAGTTTGAAAATGAATAAAGAAACAGGAGAGTGAAAATGGTGGAAGGTAAAAACTTCTAAGTAAACTGAGTGGAGCTTGGAGGAGATACCAACAAAGCAAGATGCCAGCACAGATGAATGCAGCATTTTCAAACACAAAATGGTGCCTTCTGAGAGGAAGAATATGAACTACATCTTCTGGCTTCTAAATTTAACTGTCAAGAGTCATAAAAACACTTGGGTGTCACTGTAGGCATTTTGTTGGAGGTGTCTTGCAGGGCTAAAGCAAGGAATAGTTAGAAAGGAAAAAGAATGGAACAGAGAAGCGATACCGAAAATACTTTTTATTACCCCAACTTAGCGCATCATGATCAGTTCTGGGTACCTTGAAAAGGTCAAAGCAGAAATGAAATGAGTTAAAAAATGACAATGAAAATAATTAGAGGCATGAAAAGCTTCTAGATGAATAGTAAAATCAAACCTGTTCGCTTCAGAGAAGGGAAAAGAGAAAAGTGTTCAAAATAATGAATGGCACCAAAGAAAGCGAGCCCTGTTCATCATTTGCCATCATATACAAGCAGGAGGGCATCTGCTGAAAATGAAAGGCAGAGGGTGAAAAGCAATTGTTTCCCACAGCATACGACTGCCTGGCGCAGTTCCTTCCCACTGGAGGCAACTGAGGCCAGGAGTTTTGCAAATTAAAAGGGAATGGAAATGTGCGTGGAAAAAAGAGAATACGTTAAGTGCTAAAAATAAAGTTGTGATTTTATTTTAACGGAGCTTATCTTCCTGTGTAGGCTGCAGGACAGAAAGCAGTCTTTGAGGGTGGGCAAGAACTAACTTTTTCCCCTCAGATGAGATTCTTTTAAACTACCTTGCTCCACCATTTCACAGACCTTTCACTGCTGGACCCAGCGCTTCCCACTGTCCCAGAGAGGATGCTGGAGCAGATGCAGAACTGGCTGGTTATGGAGCAGCAGGTCCTGTTCTACTGCACCAGCAAATACGAAAAACTGGGAGAAGCTAAATGTGGCCACAGGGAGACAAAAAGAGACAGAGTTTGCAACAGTGCAAAAATGAAAACCAGCCCCACAGTTCAGCTCAGTTCCTAAACAGCCAAACTTTCAGAGAGTGATGCTCCCACTTGGAAACTAGCAGGGGAAAACAGACAGAAGCTCTGAGCACAGGCTTTTCAGGAAAGATTATTAAACTGACACAAGTCACTGAAGAGAAAATTTCACCGCCTGTGCAAAGCAGAAGAGCCTTGAGTAACCCAGGAAGCACCGAGGGCAGCAGGAGACGGCAGTTGTCCCAGTGAAAACTGGAGATAGTGTCTCTGCACCTGGAGAGGAACACAGATACCCTGTATTTCCCTAACTGGTCTCACTTTCACCCTTGTGTGGTCCCACATGGTAACTCATACTCACTCCATTTATTGCTTTTATTGACAGTTTCCTGTGTTGTGAAACACACTGTAAGAACAGATACATTCACTTCATTTTTTTCTTAGTGTCTTGGCTAAAACTGAATCTTTTTTGGCCTTTTTTGAAAATATGAAATAGAAAAATAGGACCAGTTTTGGCATATGTGCCATATCCCACTTCTTTCAGCATCTTCTGTGTTAAAATTTTGAGTAAGGCCCACTGCATTGCTCTCAGGGATTTTATGAACAAGCAGGGTTGCTTTACCACTTCTGGAGATGCCAAGCAGGAGTCCCTCTCTCTCCCCTGCCTATTGAGGGACTTGAGGTGGGCCAAACACCCAACCTAGGAACAAAGGTTTATGACCAAAAAGAGATGGAATACAACACACACGTGTTTTCAGTATTTCAGAAATGTCCCACCTTCTTCCTTGTTTCAGCATGTTTTTTGAGATTTTCTGTCTCTTCCAAAATAGCAAAGGTTCTGAAGTCTGGTATGACTTGAATTTAAAATGCAACAGATATTCCTTTGTGTGTACAGATGGCAGTTTCTAGCATTAGTTCTGCCCCACAGTTCTTATTTTTGTGCTATTTTAACTCTGCTTCTCTCACCTGATCTAATGTGGCATCCTCCCCAGCTAGTGTGGTTAATTACGCAGTCACTCTGCTTGCAGAGTTAAGCGTGACAAGAAGTTTTTACACAACTAATTTTTTTCTTGGGTAGCATTTTCCAAAAGCCCAGGTGAAAAGATTCACTGGATGCCTCTGTCCATGCATTAGTAACTTGAAACTCCATTGCAGGTAAAGTAATTCATTTGCAAGTAGTTTTCCTTTCCCTTAAAGATATGTAAATCATTACTTGCTGGAAGTTCTTTCTTCTATAAAGGACAAGCTACTGTTTTGAGGGTCGTGCACTCTCTCTGAGATTTTCTCCATTTCTGCGCAAGAGTTCATCCTCTGAGCACACCCAAAGGGGAGAGTGGGGCAGAGCAGCAGGGAAACACAGCCAAGGACGGCCTGGGAACAATTTCACACACCTCTTTCCTTTGGTCCCTCAATGCATACTGACAGAAACAGATGGCTGAGAACACCATCAACCTGATCTGCTCTTTGATTTTTATTTTTTGTATAGAGGGGTGTGGCAGTACATCCTCCCCCCCCCCCCCCCATCCTGCCAGCAGGAAACGAAACTTCTCCAGGAAGGGAGAAGGGGAAGGAGACCCTGGAGGCTGCAGGTTGAAATTTGAACTGGCCAATTGAGATGCACTAGGTACACCAAGGTGACCCTCCTAGCCAATAGAATTCAATGACCACAGGTCAGATTCGGCAGGGGTATAAACAGGGTCCCGCCAGAGGACATGTTGGAATCAGTCCTCCTCGGAGCAGCGGGTGTGCAGTCAGGGACTCCCCCTCGGGTCAGGGCACCGCCCGAGGTTAACTCCTTGAGGGAGAGAGCCCTCAGCTTTTAGGGGAGTGATACGCATGTTTTGAGCCATCGCTTTAAAACTTGGGGATTCTTAAGTTGGCCATGTAGTATCAATTCTCTTTACATCATTGAGCCTGTGGTTTTATAAAATGTTACCAGACTTCTAACTAACTTTTGCTGAAGAATAAATCTGAGTTTTAACACCTGTTGGATTTGGTTAGTCGTGCATCCATAACAAGGGGCTGTTCTGGTATGCAGAAAGTTGATGAGGTTTTGCAATAAGCAATATGAGCTTTGAATCAGTGCTTAGAATGGTTGGCATTTAAATACATACAGACACACTTTGCTGTCCAGCACCGGGCAGGGAATATTAACCAGCTGAAATACTTATTCACAGACCTTTCACAATCTGGTTCTGTCTGCATAACACTTCTCAAGCCAATCATAGGTACAAGGATTTCAGTGAAAAAAACTGTAAAGTCAAAAGTCTTTAAGCAGCTCAGAGCGTATAAAACTCTGTGAACAGATGATGAAAGTCAGTGAAACAGAAAGGACAAGCTCGTCTGTGTGACCATCTCCAGCTCAAGCTTCTTTGCTGATGCCGGGGGGATACAGTATAAATATAAAACAAAAAAAATTAAACAGTCTGATATCTTCAGCATCTGGAATGGCATCAGCTGGAATTGCACAGGTGCTCTCGTATCGCTTGGTTCTGCACCCTGTAACAGATGATGTGCTTTCCTGCAGTTTTTTGAAGTTCAGCTGAGATGGGCAGCTTGAGTTAAAAACTTAATCCAGGGAAGACCAAAGCAAATGTGGCAGAGCATAGGCACGTGTGTGAAACCTGAAAGGAAAAGCAGAGGTAAGATCCCTTCCATCACTGCTCATCCTTAGGCTTGCCCTGCAGGCACCCCACCCAAAGACTTGCAGTTGGCCTTGGACACACAGGTAACACAAGGGGGGAAATACTTCCTTCCCTACCTATGCCTTTACAAGTAGCAACTCCTCCGGCCAGACAGCTTTGCATCTGTGTCAATAAATGCAGCTCAGCAGTTAGGGGACTGTGTATCTTGAAGGACTAAGACTTCAGCAAAACCCCTCTCATCTGAAGGAAATTAATTTGCTTTGTCAAGCCAGCTTGACTTGACTTTTATGAAATAGAAAAATAGAACAGCTAAGCCAGAATGTAAATTTATGAAGTGATTTGGAGAAACTAAACAGTACTTCTGAAAACCAGAAGGAAAGTAAGAAGAGGGAAAATTATAACGTACCAATTAGAGTGGAATGTGAGTTGCCCATGCTAATCCAGGATTCTTTTTATTTTGTTTTTCAGCAGAGTCTTCAAAAATATTGAAATTCAGCATCAGCACCTCAGACTGGCAACAAGGACGACAACAATAATAATAAACCACCATATTTCAAATAGGCAAGAGAAAGGCTAGGTCTTTTAGGTTTTATTCACTGTCTTAATAGCTTGTATCCATTAAAATTCATAGAAATTTCAATGGGATCATAGCTTCACTGCATTTTTGAAAATCAGTAACCAGTAGAGTCCTGTGACAGTGCTTTAGGCTCATGAAAAAGCCTAACAGGAGTAAAAGATACGCTTGCATTTTGTCAGCGTTAGTTGCCATCACTTCCACTTCTGAATCAAAACAAGATGCACACATAGATATACATCCTTTCATCTTTTTCATAATGATTTCCTACCTCCCACACACAAAAAGAAAAGGTGGTTTTGTATTGTTTTACCAACGCAGAAAATTAGTAAACACTGAATTGGTTCACCCCTCACTCTGGGTAAGGTTCATTAAGATCCAGTGGAAGAAAGAGAAGTGCTTTAAAGTGACAGTTTGTAAGAGAATCATGTGCAGCCCATTCACAGATCCTAAAACAGGTTTTTGGGATCTCAAGGTTATGTACATATTTTGACAACAAAGAATTCAGCTCTCTGACTTTTAAAAATTAAAGAAAATCTTACAGCTCCATTCCCACAAAACTGCTTAAAATGGTTAAATAAATAAAAATGAAAATGAGGAGAAAGGCTCAAGCTTCCCAACATGACTGCAGCCAGCCCAGCCGCAGGGCCAGACCTGGCAGGACGTACTGCCAGCTCAAAACTCGGAGGGAAACAAGGTGAGCCTGGCATCGTTCACCTGGGAGCTTTTGGTTGGCCCCTTGGCCCCTCGCCTGCTCCTTCACCTCGCTGCACCCTTCAGACCCACCGCAGTAAGCCAACCCCCAGCAAAAGTTCAAAGCCTTATCACCTCCCTCCACTGGGCAGAAACTGCAGCCCTGGGACTTTGAGAGAGCGATGGCAGCCAGGGGAAATTGAGGGAATGGGGGGAAAAGCTGCTGCGTCACCGTATAACGCTTGGCACCCTGTTGCAGGGAGTGAGACAGCAAAGTCAGCTGCGGTTGAGCCTAATCCTCACCAGCAAGGGGGAGAGCAGGAAAGAGAAAGCTGAGGAGGAAACAGTGGGGAATTCCCCTCAGCAACAGTGATCTTTGAAAGCATAGAGATATGAATTATTTTTGGACTGTAGGGACACTTAGCAGGAGCCGGGGGTTATTCATGCGGAGGAGTTCAGAACAGGCTGTAAGCGCTTTGGGAGGATCCTAAACTGAGTGTAAACTGAGTAAGTCTCTGGTCAGCTGTGAGAGGGAAGCTGCAGTGATTTATTTGGGCTGAAAAGGTTTTAAAAAAAACCTTACAGGCTTCCTGGGACCATTGCTTACCGCAATGACCATCACTGCAGCAGTGTTCAAGGCATCTGCTGTCTTCACTTCCCGCTTCTCTCTGTAGAGGGTATGACACAGGCACTTTTATTTTCAATGCTCGTGATTATTTTGCCTGGGAAGCTCAGTGCAAGGGGACTTAAATCCACTTTTGGTAGCCTCTCAGCCCCAAAGAAATACAAATAATAGCAAAATACACTAACTGAAGCTATCAGAAAGACCTCTACCATTTCCACCTGTACTTTCTGGGGCTCTGAAGCACCATGGGCTCAAATGTGCATGCTCATTTGCTGGGACAGCCCAGCCCCAAAGTCAGGACCCAGCTGGTGGCCATCAGCAAACAAGGGAAACAGAAATGACAAGCTCAAAGAGAGGAATCTGGAGCAGGGGCCCCAACACACCCACATATAGCCTATTACACTGCAAAGACATCCAGGAGACGCCACCAGCAGGAACCCTACCCAGACATGTTAAGCAATTCCCTATTGATATGGATTGCATCAGTTCTCTGGATACAGCTAAATCACGCCAGTGATTTTTGCTGTCCTTGAAACTCTTTAAAATACACAGTAAAAGCTTTTTTTTTTTTAACCATTGTTAAAACTCAGATTGCCCCATATGTTTTATATTTTCTGTTCATTTGCTGGGACAGAGAATACCTTTGGGCAAAGTCTTTGTTTCCTTAAACTTAACTCAGCTGTATAACCCATAGAGATGAACAACAGTTTTCAGAAGGAAGGTACAGAGAAGTCCAGCAGTAAGTACAGACTACAGTTTCTTTGCCATGTAGATGATGTCTTTCCTCATTATGGCACAGCCTTTTCAGTTCCAGTGTGCTTTGCCCTCAGTTTATGCACCAGTTCCCCATTTCTTCAGCCCTCCTCGGACAACCTCGAAATTAGGGTTAGGCAGCAGCTAAACTGGAAGACTGCTCTGACCACCCCTGCTCACTCACATTATTTCAAATAACCTCCCGTGTAGAAAAATCTCTCCCAGTTGGAGGGCAGCTTCCCTCCAGCAGCAGCTCATGCCAAGGGATTCTGTGAAGGGCCGGAGCATCCTTTCCTCCTCCCCACAAAATCCTAGCCGGATGATGCCACTGTGCATCAACAAAAAGAGAGCAAGGTCGCAACGGCACCCACCTCACGCCGCCTTTCTGCCCGAGAGAGGAGGCAGCCCCGTGCGTGGAAGGTGCCGGGCCGGGGAGGGTGAAGGAGGCAGGTGCCGGCGGCCAGGTCACGCAGGCACGCCAAAGGCTTTGCCCATGTCCAGCTTCCACCCTCTGCGCTAACTCTTGCTCCCTCAGAGGGGATGGGAAAAGCAAACCCTGGAGAGGAGCCACAATAACGGGGCTGTCTAAAATGCCACCTCGAAGGAACGGAGCGGTCTCCCACCTGCCTGCCACCCACGCTCCCTCCCCACTACCCCTCTGCCCCGCCACATCCTCCCCAGGCCTGCTGAGGGATCCTGTTTTTACACATCCTGCTCATCCACAAGCAGCCTTACCGATGTCCACAGCCCCTCTGGCCCCAGAAAGGTCTCCTCGAAGTGACTGCCAGTGCTGTCACACGCTGGATCTGCTCCCTTTTGCCCAGAGCCGCACTTCCACAGCTCTGGGATGCTTCAGGCTGAGCAGTGGCCAAAACTGAAGAGCAAGGAGCCATCCGAGCACCGTGTTAGAAGACACCTGAGTCAGATGTGGAGTAGATGGGGATCAGCATAGTCTGATCTGGGTTTGGGGGAGGCAGGGAGCAGATGAGGACCAGCAGCTGGAGCATGAAAAGGCAAAGAAGATGAGGAGGGCAAAATGGGGGGGGACACAAGTTTGGAAGCTGGCAAGACCATGAGGAAAACAACGTGCAGGGGGAGTAGAAAGGGAAAACTGGGACTGGCTGAGTAGTGAGAGCATGAAAGAGCAAAGCAGGGACTGGTGTTCAGCAAGGCAGTAGGAAGAGCGACATATAAATAAAACATGGTACAAGAAGCACAGAGGCCTGGGGAGAACCAGAAATGTGGAGAAAGGCAAGCACACGGCATCAGGAGAGAGGGAGAGGTACAAAACATTATACAAAGAAAAAGTAGAAAGATTAAAGCAAAAGCTTCTGTGCTCGGGAGCTGAGAGGCATTGGAGCTCTCCTTTTTTTTTTTCTTTTCTGTCCAGAAATGCCTATGAAAGTTCCTGACAGAGTGTCCCAGCTCTCCCAAAAGCCTCAGCCACCCTGCACAGGGCAGCTGGCAGCTGCTCTCTGCCACCTTCTTCATCCTGTACCTGGCACCAGTCCTGTAGGGAAACTCCCATTTTTGTCCTGGCTGTTGGCATGTCTGCAGGTATCAACGATATGATAAATCCATGTGTTTTCTTTGCTTTTTAGAAACCCAGGCTCCCAGTCTTGATTCCATCTGCCACGGCATGTAGCATCATGTAACTCCTGTATAGAGAATACGCGTTAGGAGACATAACCCACCAAGGACTCTGCTCCACTGACTGACTCTATTTCTTTTCAAAAGAAGAGATTTCAAATGAAATATTTGGATCCAGTGCAAAAAAACCAAATGTGTTCCTCTTAAATTCAAGCACATGGAAGGAAAACATTTTCATTTTCTTTTTCTGGAGGAAAAAACAAAAGCATCACACTTCCAGAGTGACACAACCACACTTTCCAGAGAGGTTTCCAGCTAAAAGCAAACCCCATCAATGGACAATTTAATCTTCTTGAAATGGCATTTTCCCTCAATAAATGAATAAATTTACTTCATTTTTTACTTTCTATTGTTAATCTGTAAAGCACAGTAATGCTACCTATTAATCTCTTTGAGATGTTATGAAAATAAAGCCATGTGAAGCACTCAGTTGCTGTAGTAATTAGCATCATAGGAAAAGGCCAATGAGGAAACAAAGGACATTGTCTCCAGAATACAGTTTAAATCATGCATGAACTGTGCGTTAACCTTAAGACCCACATAAAATGATGAGGAGGAAAAAAACATACTGAGGCAAAAATCCTGCAAGAATAAATATGCTGTGTGCTGATATAATTAAAGGCTCCATGCCTCACACAGGCTCCTTCTTTCTGACATTTCCTGACAGATTTTTAGGTGACTTGGCAACCAGAAGAATGTTTTTATTAGTTAGTGGGTTTTGTGTCAAACTCTATTCGATTTGCCTTGTATGCGTAATTTAGTCTCTTGTCTGGATACTTGAGGAAATTATGAACTTGTAAGTTCTTTTTCCATTAGACTAGGTACCTCAGAAATATATCTAAACCATACCGTATATATATATATTTAAAAATACTTAGGATAAAAAACTTCACTTTCTGTTCTAACCTTTGTCCACAATCTATTTTTTTGCTCTGGAAGACTTTCTTTTTATCAGCTTTATGCTCCACTCTATCTTCAATTAAAAAAAAAAAAAAAGAAATGCTTCCTACTCACAAGACATGACAGAGCTTGCTACGTTTTGAAACAGCAGTATGCTTGGGTGCTTAAGAGCATTTGGCTTTGTGCTTTGCATCTAACCAACAACGCACCCAGGTGAGCTGCTATTGGACAGGGACTTAATCCTTGCCAAGTTTAATCACTACATTAAAAGATTCAAAGACTAACGTTAAAGGCCATTCAGTTTGAGCACCATAGACTAAAATGAGGGAGTTGGGAAAAGCCACTGGGTTTTATCTAGGCAAAACCTGTTTTAAATCTTTGAGAACAAAAGCCAGGGGAGCTGAGAAGAAAAATCCTTCTCTGTGGCCCCTGCTCCCCATGGCTCAGACATCCACCCCGATGCCCTCGGACTTCCTGCAAGTTTCACATATGAGGTGTTACTTGCACCATTTACTTAAATAGCTGCAATAAATTGTTAGCTCTGGCCTGCTTCTGTTCTGCATGACAGCAATAAGAAAGTTATTAGGTCAGTACTGAATGCACTGAAAAATCCCATCCCTGCTCGGTGCATAATGCTCTGCAGCGAGGATGACTCATCTGTTCCCCAGTGCAGAAGACACAAGGGGGCCATTTTACATCCCCTCAGGAATTTGATCCCCAAATGTGAAGTCTTCTGCTTGAATTCCATGTCGTTTCAGGATGTGATTGCCAGCAGCAGTAGCCAGGGCTGTTGCTGCCTGTCCAGTTGGCTAAGGATTTAGAAGCCTCTCTTGGAGGTGTGGACTTTGCTAGAACAAAACCCAGGTGCTGTCACGGTGCTTAACTCAGATCTCAGGCAGCTACACAGGTTTGTCCCCTGGGGCCACATGGCTCCCATGTTGCATGAACTCTGTTGGCTTTCAAATTCAGTTCTCCAGCCCAAATCCACTACTAGGCATTTTCAGCCTAGTAATTCATCAGCTGGAGGACTCTGATGCTACTATGGGGCAAATGCAATGCCTTCTGCACTGTGTCCCAAAGTCTCTGTCCCTCAATGCCCAGATGAGGGCACTGATGGAGGCCACCACAGATTCTTCCTTGAGTTTCTTACAGGTTTTCTTCCAGTGGAAGCCAGGGTAGGCAGTGGGGGAGGAGAGATGCATGCTGGTTCTCTCTCTAATGTGCTGTCAGGGTGGGTGCAGGTACGACAGCTCGGAGGCATCCCCATGGCTGCCCAGATAGATACCTCATGTCTCAGAGGATATACCATTCAAAGTTCCTTTCACTGGCAAAGACCAAGTTTAACCAACTTCAGAGGATGCTTTGAGGATAATTAGTTATTTAACCAGACCATTTCCAGAGTGTTATTGAGAAAACCAGAGAGCTTGAAGGGTATTTTAGTCATTTAGTTCGTACTTCCTTACATGTTGTGCTAGTTAACTTTGCTGCTCAGTTTATACCTGTGTTAAGTGTAAGTAAGTGTATCTGGAGGTGGTATATAGATGCATCACATAAAAGGACAAAATAATAACATTAATCATCATATTGATTTTAACCATATTCCAACAATATAAATGGAAGCTGAAATTCCAGCTGAGATGGACACCTGAGATGCCTTCCATTGAGTAGGGAGAAAATACAACATTATAAGACCATCATAAGGAACTCTACTGAAGATACAAGATCTTTCTAATTGTATTAATGAATTCATATGTGAAAAATGAGATTTCAGAACTCAAATCACAAGATAGTTGAAGGAGAACTTGGGTCTACAGCAAGGTTTCCCCACATTACAATCCCTCTTCTTGCAAAGAACAGTATGAAGAACTGAACCTGCAAATCCTGTCTCGTATGACCTTCCCTGTGAACAACAGGGGCCGTCCAAAGCCTCTCACATTACTTTCCCAAGTGGGTGAGAAATTAGTATTGTGATAGCAGTGCATACAGTACCTTTATAACTGCTTTATCTACAGATAAAATTTACTTTTTCACAGGCAGCCCTACAGTAATCATCACTCTTTCCAGCTACCAGAACCTGGCACAAACTTCCAGGGAGCAGCTCTGTTTCAATAATCAGCTTCTGCCAGCACCCGTGGAGCAAAGACATCCCTTCCTGATGCTTTCCCTGCAGCCCTTTTATCTGTGCTGCCCTGACTGAAAACATTTTCACAGCCACAACGCTAACAATATCACACATCTTTTCAAACATCAAGTCTTCCTCATATGGTAAAAAAAAAGAAATTGTAAACCAGCAGACTACACAGTGATAAACACTGATGTAGAATCTACATCACATAAGGGTCTTGTCAGTAAGGTCATTCCTTATGAGTGCTCATTTGGATTTACAATGCCTCTATACAAATAATTAGCAATTTATTCCATTTATCCCCATTTTATGTTAACACTATGTGGCATCATTCAAACCATGCAACTTTTTTTCCATTAAAAATAAATACACCACTGTTCTTTTCCTACCAATCCTTATCAGGGTAATAAAAATTGTCTTTGTCATAGGTGTATGATAACCCAATACAGGTAGGTTTTAATACTCCAAAACAACTTTTCAAATGTTAGCCTTTATCATACATTTGCCTTCTCTTTTCATGCATCAATGTGCACACGCACACACACACAGATAAATACAAACAAACAGAAAAGCTAAGGAAAATAAAACACTTTCTAGCCCAACCACTGCTAGCAACAGACACTTGAAAATGAGACAAATCATGATCCCTGTACGCAAGAGAATTATTTGCCAAGTAGGTCAGGGAAGATTTGGCCTAGGATGTTGTTTAATGAAAACGTAATGTAAAAGAGTTTGCAGTTCAAATATTCCATCATTCACATGGCTTGCATATAGTCTGTGGCATAAACAGCACAGAAAGTGGGCTTCTCTTGTGCTAAGTATATTTTTTTTTAAACTTAAGAGAGTGGAAACTGAAATATGAGCACAAAGGAGTCGTCAGTGGGGGTCACTCTGCGAAATGGCCTCTCCAATTCTCCCTCACCCTAAAAACAAACACTTGTGTCTGTGGAAGGCAGATAAAGCTTGCGTGCCCTCTGTGTCTGTGATGGGACAGCGTGAGAGGTGTTTTCTTCTTCTAAGGAAAGTTCAACAAGAAGTATAGAGCTGCTGTTCCTTACGTATTCCTTACCCAAATATTTGCATATTGCCACAGTAAGACCAAGGATCAGAACTTTACTTGGTGGTAAACTTCAGGGCTCATACCTAGTCCTGAGTATTTTGCACTGATTTTGATATTATTTTCAACTACTTTCAGTTCATGATTTTACAGATTTGGCATCACTTTTTTGGGGGGGGGGGAGAAGATTTAGGGATGACCGCTAATGTTTCAGCTAGTTATGTCTTAATTAGTAATTAAGCGTATGATGCACTTATGACACACAGTATGAAAGTACTATTTCCAGCATTACAAGCATTATAGCATTAGAAATCACTCCACAACTCTATTTCTAGTTCATAAACGATTACAAGCACTTACTATGCTATATAACCCTTAGCAGAGGATCCTACATGCTTATAAGCAAGCTTTTGAGAAGCCTGGAGTCTTGGCAGAGAAATCAAACCACAGTATTCACACTCAGGGCAAAGATTTTCTTGCGTAAATCTTGCTTTCAGGTTCAGTAGGAGTGTTTTTATGGGGAACGGAAAAAAAAGCAGGGGGTGTTACTTGCTACATTTAGGAGATCATTTGTTTAATTGAAGAGTGGAGAGCACGACGGTGTCTGTAAGCATGGAATTAACCACAATTATAAGATGAAAATGGAAGGATGTTCTTTCTGGAGCATAACATGCCAGTCTTAGAAACATCAGTGTGGATACTTTAATGAAAGATAAACCCCCATCCTACACAATGCATCTTACCACATTTCCCCTCATTCTGCAGGACAGACCCTTCAGCAATTTCCAGCTGTTCACTCCAAGCTGGAGAAGGTAATTTGTGCCTTGAAAGAAAACTGTCCATTCCAACACGGAAGTTCACACTGGTGATTGAGTCTCAGAGATGCAATTCTTATGACTTTGGCTCCAAAAGCACACCAGTTTAAAATTCACTGTACCTTTTCACCTCCTTTATGGTCATTACAGGTAAAAAGTCCTAAATAACAGACAAGCATCCAGTCTTTCTTATACAGTAAGAACAAGAAACCGAAAACCAGCAGACTACGCCATAATGTCTGCTGTTACAGAATCTACATCGTATAAAGCTCTTACCCTTGAAGTTATGCCCTGTAAGTGCTCATCCAGCTTTACAATGCCTTTATGTCTGTAATGACACCAATTTTGATCAATTTAGAAGTGTGAGATTGTATTAATATTCAATATCCTCTCTAGAATGCTGAAGATACCAGGTGAGGTACTTCTTAAATCAGATGTCACTTGTGAGAAAGCATATAGGTGCTCACCCGCTGCTTCCTTTTGCAAAAGCAGTATCAGTTCAAACTTTCAGGGTTACAGAATAATCCCTGGGCACAGAATCACATCTGCTCTGTGATTTTTGTTTTTAATATTTCTTTCCTTAATTGCAAGGCTGTCAGGGAACTTGTAGGCTTACAAAGGAAAACCTGACTAGAAGTCACAATTAGCTTTTATTGTATCTGTTTGAATATGATTCTCATGTGCATGAAGAGCTCTATATTTCTTCTTCAATGTCTCTAAACAGTGTGAAGTAGCTGGTTTTTATTTTTAAGTGCCTGCAATAAATGGTCATTGTAGATTAGTAAAGAAACTAGCTCAAAAGAGCTTGTCCGATCTTTAGCAACACAATAATTTGCTCACAAGCTTGGCCTTTTCCATATAAGTAAAGTAAAATCAGTATTTCACAGTTCACACAGATTAAACACCAGCCTAGAAAATCAGTACCAAAAGCAATACACTGTTTCGTACCTGAGCAGACTTTTTGAGAGACCAGAGCATGAAGATCCTGTTTTAACAGTTACTTATTCTTAGTTCAAATGAGTTCTGCATCCAGACAGCTCCAGTCATCATATTTGAAAGAGAAAAGCAAGGGGAACAAGGAGCTCTGAAGCACCTTGGTAAAACTCCAAGGTCTACTTCCATCCCAAGGGCCAAACCTTTCCGTACTTATTCAGGCAACTCCCACATAATTCAACTGGATTTTCCTCTGTCATGTAGGATTTCACCTCCTCAGTGAAAATATCTGCATTTCTCCAGCATGCCAGACAGGAAGTATTATTTTCTAGTATTACAAAATGTAAAATTAAGAAAGCAAAACTGTGAAAGCAAAAGCACAAATACAAAGAAGACCCCTTACCCTAGATCTATGTTTGGGCAGTGACAGATTGACATGTATGGGATAGACGTTCAATGCTTTTCCAGACAAAACACTTTTTGAATGCATTTGCTGGGTACATAATGGCCTGGATGATCTCTTCTGCAATACGGATATTACCAGTCCAGAGTATATTTCAGCTCTGGCGTGACATGGCCACATGCCAATGTCACATGGGGCTGAGACAGAGACTATATAGTAGTTTCCATAGAAAGGCAATGCAGGCACATGGGTCAGATGCAGCCTGCAACACACTCTAGCAGAACCCCAAGCATAAAACTACATCCTCCAGCAGATATCTGTATGGCATCTCCCAACTCAATGCTTCTGTGGTGAGCTCAGTACCGGGGATAGTCGTTGTCTCAGGAGACAAACAAGCTATAGTACTTTTAACCTCTGGGTTCAAACACAATTCATCCCCACTTTAGTAATAAATTAACATTTTCATCCCCTTCTCCCCGGCTACGGTCTTCAATGGTCAATGTTTCCCACATCCTTGTCCTTCTGCCCCCTCCTCTGATGCTCCTTGGAAGTAAGGCAGGGAGCAAGGCCCAAAACACAGAGCGTAAATTTCCACCTTATACTAAAACCAGGCAATTCACTGGGACAAGGCACGTGAGGCAGCTTAAACTCTCCTTCTTCTCCTCCACCCCTTCTTACTTCTGTGTTTTCCTGCCCCTGCAAGGGGCAGCCAGCCAAGCATCTGGTGTTTATATACGGATGAAAAAATGTTGCAACTTGTATATTCTACTTTCCGGGTAAGGGCATACTGCAGGATAGGTCCCAATAGCTACAGTAAGCAGCAGCAAGAGCTACAGTAAAATAAGTACTGCTGCTGAGGAAAGGAGGGGAGTGGGCTTCCCTTCTACTATCTTCTAGCACCTGATCCAAAAGAGGTTGGAGCTGTGGCTGATGCTTTTTCTTCTCAAGCTAAATAAGGTTTCATCTTCAAGCAGACATCCCTCGGGACTGCCCTCCTTTTCAAATTAAAACCTCCCCAGACAACAGTATTAGTGATGCAGCTGTATAAAAATACTGGGTGTGGAAAGCTGCATATTGTATACTAATTACTTGAGCCTACAACTTCTGAATTATGTCACAATGACCTTTTAAAAATCATTTATTGACTGGAAAAAATATGGATAGCTGGTTGGACCTGATTTCACCAAGGTGCCACTGCAGCGCTAATAACCAAACCATACTTTGTATTCAAGGAATGAGCTGTTTAAATTGGAAAGTAATTACAACACTAAGATACCAAAGGAAAAAAAAAAGTAAACTGAATTTGTTATTCTGTAGTATAATCCAAGGGTAAAGTGAGTTTCAGGCATGACACAAGTTTCTCTTGAAAAAATAGAGTGTCTCGTCTCAAAAGCAATATAACCAACTGGGCATTGTGCGGTCCCTTGGTTTAGAAAAACATGTGCTCTGTTTGCACTGGGATTGCTTGTCAGATTTTTTTTTAGCCATGGCAGGTTGATAAATGCAGATCCCTGCACCCTTCCAAGCATTATTAAGCATGTCACATTAATTGCACAATGTCATTTTCCTCTGCTCAGCAAGTCAGAGTTCTATATATACCTTGGAAAAATAATGTAGGCATGTGGTCAGTAAAACAGCTGTCAGTCAGGCTTCTCTTTTACAACCGAAACAACAGTTAACCCAAAGCTGCATAGCTATGTGGCGTAAGGCAGTTTAAGCTGCACTGCATGCTGCAGAACATACCAAGATGTCCCCATGAAATCTCTGAGTAAACAAAAGCATCTCTCCTAACCATCCTTCACAACTACAGCAACTCCTCAAGACTCCTTTCTGAAACCAGACACCATGTCAGGAACCAGGACCAGGCTGTGAATGTAGAAAAGCGCGTGATACAGCACAGCAGACAGCAAAAAGGCAGAAAAAAAAAATGGGTTGAAAATCCCTGCAGTGCTGGCATCCTCACGGCACAGAACTGGAAAGAATGCAGAATGGCCAAAAAAAAGGGAGCATTTCCAGTCCATCTGCAGAGGTGACCAAAGGAAATAACATGGAGACCTGCAGCAAAGCACAGATGTCTATATTCTGCTCCCTCAGGGTGACTGGAGGAGGTAAGTGCAAGGCTGGCCGAAAGATGGTACGTGAGACTTGGAGATGAAGGGGTGCGCATGAGCTGCTTCTCCTTTCACCCTATTTCTTTTCAGAGGCTACCATGCCGGGTGAAGCATTCAGGGAAATAAGACTCTCCCTGGACAGGCTCACTTCAGCAAAACGCAGCAGGAAATCTCCCTCAGCTCACAGGGAGGAACTGAAACATCCTCACTCGATCAAGATCGGTCTTCGGGCCACAAGTGGGAACTGCTTCAAGATAGCATGAACCTCCACGTCACAGCTTAACCAAGAGACTAGTTCGTCTCTTCATGTCCGGAAAGGGGAGAACAAGTGTGCTTTTCAGGACTCAGAAGCACACATGGCACTTCAGAAATGCCCATGGCAAAATTCAATTCTTCAGGTTAAAGTGAAGAAATGGAGGTAAGTAGCTCAGATCCTAGAATGAAATATTGAAAACTGCTCTCAATAGCATGTTGACTGATCACTCATCAACTTTTCCTTCTCTGGCAGGAATTTAAGTTAATTGGAGGCATACCTGACAAAAGTCAATGTCAAGTTTAGTCAAGGAATGAAATAAGCTTTTCTGAGTACTGCTTGCATTTGGCTTCTGTATTTTTCAAACTGGCGTTTCTGTCTTATGAATAAAAAGAGCAGTAATTTGGTAGAGTCTAAACATTCTCCTTGCTATTCCTACACACCAAACCAATGACAAAACCCAAGATTGTTTCAGACATTAAAAATCAACATGGGCAAAACCCCACACCTGTATAAAACAATATGGGAGGTGGGAGGAATCATATCTGGGCCATGTCCAGAGGACTTTGAAAAGAGAAGTGCCTGTTTCCCTATTTCCACTTGCTTCACTCAGATCTGACTCCACTAAGAGTTTTACCACAGCTCTCAATACAAGGAGGGTGGAGTGGCCAGAAGGGGCTGGACAGGTTTTACAATTTTAGGGGCACATTACTAACCACTTTAAATTAGCCAACACCTCACCGTCATGACAGGAATGGGAGACGAAAAGGTTAGAAGCAATGCCCACTTCAGTTCTGACCTGCCTTCTCCTACATCCAGGGCTCGAGCTCAAAGCATCTCGCCTGCCTGCCAAGGCCTGCCCATGCAGCCTACACCACGCTGTCTTAGCTTCACCGCCTGCTTAAGATAAGGATTACACTGTATTAAGTCAACTGATTTTCAGTCCCCTATGGACAGCCTTAAGAGTTCAAGTCACCCTGTCTGCATTAAAAATGAGGAGATCTGAGTCAAGAGTGTTATCCCCACCTCCAAATCTCTACTAGGGAAAAAAACAAGGAACAGATGAGAAGACAGACGACCACAGTCCATCATCATCACCCAGTCACTACAGGGATTTTTTATCTCCCAGTTGCCCAGACTAAGCTCTAACTCAGAATTGCAGTATTTCATTACACTGCTGATGATCTTTTTCCCTTCCTTATCTTTTTATCTGCACAGGGAGGCATAAAGGCTTCAGCTATCAGCAGGTTAAAGCATTTGGCTTGGCTCCCAAAGGCTCGTAACACTTCAGTGTACTCCTTCTGTCTAAAGAGGATTAACTAAGGTAGATTGTTCACAAAAAGATGTATCATCTAAGGAGTTACACTTACAGAGCTTCACAATCTAATTTTCACTCACATAATTACTTGAAATCAACACCAAAAAATGCATTATCAGGTCATTTGTATTGGGGTTTTCACATGAAATGAGAACAGGACACATGCAGCGTTCTGTGTGTGTTTACAAAGACATCCCCAGAGGAAACTATTTTCTACAAAGCTCTGAAGTGAGACATCAACAGCTACTGAAATTAATATGCAGCAGACTTGGTTCATGATGGCATTTCTCCAGCATCACAAGTAAATAGTGAACGAGGCTTGGGATTCTATTTTTAATGTTCTTTTCCTCCTCCTGGAAACCGCTGACTATTCCATACAACTTTTATACAAGGCAAGTTGTATTTGCTCCCCTTCAGCAGTTAAAAAAGACACTTGTTTCCAGATGTTAAGCTTAGATTTTCTGCAGGGCTTCTACTCAGTGACCAGGTTATTAGCTATAACTGTTGAGTTTTACTTTTCCACCAAGCATTACTTCAGTCACATAATTGAAGCATCTCACTAGGGCCTGCTCTGTGGAGGGGATTGCTGCAAAACACAGTCTAACCACTTGTTCCCCTCAGCTGCAGTGCACACCCAGGCCCTAGAGCTGCAGCAGGGAGGGAGCGGTGGCTTTTCCACTGGGAATTCCAATCAGGTTTCTCCAAATTCAGAATCTGCTCAGCTGGGCAGATCCAGTTGCTTTCTAGCAGCTGGCTATACCAATGTAAAGTAGCTGAAAGCACTCAAGGCAGCAAAAGCATTTCTGCACCCTAATACCCCAGCACTTCAGAATATGTAACATATTTAAATGAAGCAGGAAAGTACAGTTACCCCATTGTAACAGAAACAACTTGGGCACACCAATGGCCATAGTTAATCTATAGCTAGTCAAGCTACTTCCATGTAAAAAAAGTTGCAAGCACATGATACAAAACCTAAAAATGATTTAGTACTTCCCCCAAAACAGCAATTTATCCCTAGCAGAATCAAAGTGAAATCCATCGCGCAGCTTGGTCATCTGTGCACCACTGCTATAGAGCAAATTGCTCTGGGTATATACCTTAACGTATCATTTTTCGCATGTTCACAGCCAATGTGATTTGTCCCACACCTTCTCAAAACAGAAGGAACGCTGATTCTTTCCATACCTGTGTCCTATTCGGAGAAGTCTCCTTCCCATAACCCTGCATCCAGCCAGTGCAGTACATAAACCCCAGCATCCACATTAGCTGGATCCATCCTGCCCATTTCCTCCATCAGCTATCATCTGCCTCTTCCTCACAATTGCATTGGTTTCTTCAGAGGAAAACCTGTGACGTGTCTAAGCAATATGACCTCAGAGCAGTGATGGGCCATGAGCTGCCCATTACCAACCAGGGACAAGATCTCAGGATTGCAATCAATAGTTCCATGGAAAAAAATGCACTTGATCCTTTGCAAGGGCCCAAAAACCCAACTCCAAACCAAGTGTAGGCTACTATTTGGAAACAAAGAGGGGTAAAAAAGACCATCATAGCATAAATCCACAGTGTCCCTATCTTGGATATTTTGAGCAGTCCTGGTCCTTCCTGCTATAAGGATGCAAGAAGATGACCAAATGTCCTGATAAAAGTTATAGAGACAGCTTCCATGCAATGATCGACCGGAGTATGTTCCAGAAAGGGCTTTAGGAGCATCATGGAAGCATGCAGTGTTGAAATTATAAAGGCCAAAGCTAGGCCGGAGTTGAAACTGGTGAGGGATGTGAAGGGCAATAACAACATCTGTGGGTACATCAACAGCAAAAGGAGGACTAAGGAAATTGCGGCGTTGCTGCTTAATGGGGCAGAGCACCTAGTGGCACAGGACACACAAAAGACTATGTCACTGTCATCGCTACTGGCAAGGTGCGGTCTTGGGGATCCCAGATCCCTATGGGTAGTAGCAAAGCTTGGGGGAGAAAGGTGCTGCTCACAAAAGAGGAGGATAAAGTTATGGACTACTTAGATAAACTGGACATATGTAAGGCCATGGGATCAGAGCACTGAGAGCTGGCCAATGTCATTGTGGGGCCACCTTCTGTCACCTCTGAATGATCATGGTGTTCATGGGAGCTCCCCAAGGGCTGGAGGCGAGGAGGATCTGGGGAACTTATGGCTGATCAGCTTCACCTGAAGCTCTGGGAGGTTATTTCCAGACTCAGTAAGAGCAAGAAGGTGACTGGGGACAGCCAGCATGGATTTACGAAAGCAAATTACGCCTGACTGGCCTGAGCACGTCTGTGATGAGAAGACTGGCTCTGCAGGCAAGGGGAGAGCAGAAGATGTTGCTTACTTGGACTTTAGCCTGTGATGTGCTTCCCCATAGCATCCTTACGGTCAAGCAGGAGATAAGGACTGGACATGTGGGCTCTGCAACAGAGCAAGGGAAAAGCAGCAAGAGAGTGCACCTTCCAGATCCAGTTTTCTCAATGTTGTTATTTCTAACAGGAAAGCTCATGGCACAGTAAATTTCATCCTGAATCTGAAATTTTAATACATCAAAGTTGGCAGGTTTTGCTACTGTGTGGGAGAGAGCCTCTGGATCAGAAGTCTGTGTTCATTTCAGTGATTATTTTTAGATTAATATGATGTCCATCTGAGCACAGCAATGTACCCTGCTTTCAGACCACACTGAAGTACAAGAGTACTTCATTCAGTCTTAGTATTTCAGTTATGCATCTGCCCACTATCTTGTGAGTACCAGGACTCTGTGCGCTGATTTGTAACACTGCAGTTTAAGCCCATTGGTCTTACCAGCTATTACCCTGTAACATACACATTAGGCCTTCCAAAATTGTGCTAAAAACTGTAATGGATCTATGTCTTCTTAGAGATCTCAAACGCAGATTTCCTGGCACAGAACAAATACTTGGCTTCAGTATCATGCTTTTGAGAATTTATGTTTATGGTTTTAACAGCTTATTCTAGCATTTAAGAACTTCTCATGCTTCTAGATTACACTTTTTTTTTTTTTAAATGTATACTCTTTGCCAGGGTAGAACCACCTCTATTTAATTTCCTTTATTAAGGGATAATGTAAAAAAGATTCAGATCTGTTTTCCTTTTTTCTTTCTACTTACTCCTCCCCGCCCCACGCTTGCAGCTCCACATATGTAATGCCTAAAAAAAGTCAAAACCCCAAAAGGTCAAATTTTGCACGTGTTGCCCAATTTTGAAATTATTTGATCAGCCTGCTTTCAACACTGACCTGCCAAAATGCAAATTTTACTTGTGCTTTTAAAATCCCTCAAAAAGCATACTTGCAACGCATAGGCCTGGGCACAGGTAGGGGAGGGAAAGGGAAGAAATTACCCGGGAAGCAAGGGAAAAATTATTTGTAGGGGCAGATGAGCGAGGCAGGCTTCAGGCAGGGCTGCGCAGGACCAGCGGGTTTCTTGCCCACCCTTAGGGCCTCACGCCCAGGCCTCGCTGCTCCCTGACCCTCCCATCCCCGCCAGCCAGTGCAGCCCTCCGCAGGGATTTGGGTTTCAATAACATCGGGCTTTTGGTGACCTAAATTTACACCGTAGCAGCCCTCTGCCCACCTGCCCGCCCAGCCCTTGCTCTCCCCGCCCTCTCCTCCCTCGCCTGCCAACGGGCCCGACGCGGCTGGGGTGGCCCGGCCGGACGCCACCTGTCCTCGCGTGCCTCGGCCGGCGGCGGCACCAGCAGCGGCCACATACAGCTCCAGCGCAGGCTCCTCTCCAGAGGTCACCGGCCATTCCCCTTCCTCCGCTCCCTCCCGCCGGCCAGCCCTGGCACCCTGCCCACATTAAACTTGATAAACCCTGGGCGGGCTGCCATGGGGCCTGCCGGACGGGCCTGACACTGCGGTGGCGGGGCTTGCCGGTGGCGGGGTTCGGTGGAGACCTCGCCGAGGGGCGAGAAGGTGGCGGCGGCTGCTCTCCTTGCCCACAGCAGCAACAGCCCCTCGCTGCGCCACCGCCCCCGGGCCGTGCGTGCGCCTCGACGGCTGCCTGCTCGCCTGCCTGCAGCAGGGCGTGCGTGCGAGCGGGGTTGTACGTGTGCGTGTGCACGTGCAAAGGTATGTTATGCGTGTGCGTATACGCGTGTGCGTATACACGCGTGCCTGCGCGCCTGCTGTGTATCGATGCACATGCACGCGCATGTGCGTACACCATGCGCGCTGGTGTACACACGGGCATACGTGCGTGCCTGCGGACACGCAGGCCCCTGCGGACATGCCTCCGTACGTGTGTTCATGTGTACGTCCCCTGGCAGGTATGCCTGCGTGCACGTGCATATGTACCTGCGCGTGCCTGTCAATCCGCACACGTACATGTACGCGTACGCGAGCACACGTACGTGTATGTGTACGCGAACACTTCCTTAGGCGCGCGTGGGCGCGTGCCCCCAGCAACCCCCCCGCGCCCCGCTCCTCCCTCCTCCATCCCGCCCGGGGCTCGCCCCCGGGGCCTGCGCAGGCGCATGCGCGTCCCCGGGCTCCGCCCCGCTCGCGCGTCACCGCCCCGCCCGCGCGCCGGACTGACTGCCGCTCCATAGGCAGGGAGCCCCCTCGCCCCCCCGCCCGGTCGCCTCGCTGCCCTTTTCCAACATGGCGGCTCCCGCCTCACGCACGCCGACGCGCAGGCGCCGCCTCGGCTCCCTTCCGTCGGGCGCCGCCACTGAAAAAGGCAGGAAAAAACCGGCCTGGGAACTCTATGGTTTCGCGCGGTGGGTAGCGTGGCGCAGCCGCCTCGTCCGCTCGCTCCCCCCGCCCCGCCCGCGTTGCACGCCGGGACGCACTGGGTCCTCCTTCCTGCCCACCCCCGCCCGCCGCGAGCCCTCCGAGCTTGCGCCGCGCCGATATCCGCGTTGCTCCCAAGATGGTGGCGCGGGGCTCGGGCTGAGAGCGAGCGAGCGAGTCCGCGAGAGAAGGCGCGCCCGCGGGCCCGGCCCGCCCTCCCGCCGCGCCGCGGGCCTCGCCAGGCCGCTCGCCTCTCCCTTCCCCGCCTCTTCCCTCCCCCCCCCCCCCCCCCCCAGGCCGCGGCCCCGTCTCCTCCGCCCCGGGGCCCCGACGGCTCCACCGGCAGCAGCAGCAGCAGTAGCGGCGGCGGCGCCTCCTCGCCTGCGGCCCGGCCCCGAGCGCAGCGCGGCCCCCGCATGAGCCCGGGCGGCGGCGGCGGGAGCGACCGGGAGCAGCAGGCCGCGGCGCCCAGGTCGGTAGGCGCTGCGCAGTGCCCGGCCCGGGGGAGGGCCGGGAGGGGGGATGGCGCCCGTCCCACGCCGGCCCTGAAGGGGAGGGAGCCGGGAGGCGGCCCTGCCCGCTACCCTCCGCCGGGGAGATCCCCTGCCGGGGGTGGGGAAGGCGCCGGCGGCGGGGGTGCGTGGCCTCGGTGGTCCTCTTCCTCCTCCCCGTGAGGCGCATGGGTGCGGGGCCGCCGCGTCCCTCCCCAGGGAGGCCAGGCGGGTGGCTCCGGGCTTCAGCCCGGTCCCCGGGGAGACTGGCCTTGCTGGGCGACCTTGGGTGAACCCAGCCTGCCCCTGCCTCAGTTTCCCGGCTTGGCCGAGCGGGGCAGCGGCGGGGGGCGCTCCGCGGGGCTGCTGTGGGCATGGGGTGCTCGGGTGCCTTCGGCACGGCCAGCTCTGACAGGCGGGGAGGTGCGGCTGTGTGAGGTGCTGCGAGGGTGCATAACTAGTGTGCAAGGCCTGCTTAGCAAAGTAGGTACGTTCACTTGCTCCCGTTACCTTCTGTCCAGTCTGATGAGTTGGATCTGCTAACCTGTGAACAGGCTGCTTTGCTGATAAATGTCATCTGTCACTCCTGACTGCAGGACTTCCTGGGTTTCAGTTTTTAAGCCCACCTGCGGTATTTCTTTTAAAGGAACTCTGGGTTGTTATAGCTCACAGTCAATTTGTAAATCAGACGTCTGAGATGATGTGGGAAGAGATTAAGAAGTTACTGCTGCTTGGGAAACAAAACGTGTTCCACAATTCTCCTTTAAGTGGCGAGAACCTGTAATCTATAAACTCATAGTTATGCCTTTTTTTTCTCTCCAGTTAATGGAAATACTTGTTTATGTTTCCTTCTGCGTAAGCGGTGTTCTAATTCTGGGACAAAGCCTGTGTCATACACATCACTACAGGGATGGTCCCTCTGTGTCTGTGTGGAAACTTCCCTACCTCAGTAGGAGTCTGCAAACCTGAGGCTCTGTGAGAATCAGCTTGTCAGATTAGTTTACCATGCCTCTTGCACGTCTACCAAAAAGTTCCTCAGTGGGAAATTGTACCCGATTTTAGCTTTGATTTCCTAACAGAGTGAGGCCTACATGATTGTATTGTCAGGTCTTTTGTTTTTGTTTTTTGATTGGTTGACTGGTTTGAAAGGGAGAGGTCTAAAAGATAAGATGAAGTTCCTAGTTCATGCAGATAGCATTTGGTTAGAGAGAGATTCCCCGCTAAGGGAGAAGCTACACTCTTAAGTTTAACCGCGTTTTTAGACATCTGTGACTGGGTGGGAGAATAATGGAGGTGGTGAGAGTTACCTCTTGATAAGAATGAAAACTGCTGGAAAATGGGCTTTACTGTTCTCACAAACTGCTTGGTTTGGATGGTGGCACTAAATACTCTGTACCCTTTCATTTTGGAAACAGTTGAAGGTACTTGGCTTTTAAATTTGAAGATTCTGTGTAACTCAGAGTTTAATGGGTGTGTTGAATTGGAAATACAAAATGTGCATTACCAGTCTGCTATAGATATTTGATAGTTTTCCTCACATACATTTGTCTTTTAGAACAGATGCAGTTTGCAGTGCTTATGACTTGTTTTCGTAACCATAATGTTCTGTCAGTTTGAGACAGACAAACCTTGGCAGAAAAGCTAGGCCACTGCTTAGGTTTATAGGGCTGAAAAACACCTTTAATTTAAATTATTTCCATGTCATATTACAGATACTTCATCTCTCTTCTATGAATACCTTCCATTCCACTCTAAATGTCTCCTATTTATTGTAGCATCTTTCGTACTGGAATTAATGAAGTTCTTTTTCTGTTTACCAGGGTTGTTTGCTATTTCTCCTTACTGGAGTATCCTGAGTATCTCCCAAGAATTTAGAAATAAAAGCACCAAGCTAGATGGCAAAATAAATGGTTTGATTTGTTTGGTTTTTTTAAGGCTATGATTGTGTGACCGTGTAAAAAAGGTGACTGAAGGAAAGGCAGGCTTGAAAAAGCAGAGGTGTTTAACTTTCTCACATCAGTCCAGGTCCTCTTCAGAACTCTAACATTGTGTGGGTTGGATCCTGCTTTTAATAGCAAACAAGACTTTTAGTCTTTTTTAATTACTGCCGCTGCTTAAAGACATATGTAAATGATGATTCTTTTGTGAATGAGATTTAAAACTGTGTGTATATGTTAAGTACATCTAGGGATGCTCTCAGCTTGTTAGGGTCCCTGTTAGAGCACCTTGAGATTGTCCCTGTTCTAATCGACTTGAGAAAATAAAACAGGTTCTCTTTCTTTTCATTTGACTTCACTTTTTGTAGGAGAAAACCTGCTTCTGAAATGTGAAATGACATATGTACCCCAGTATAAAATCATGTTTATTTCATTACGAATATGTGTTTTGTTGATGTGTTCTTCACTAGTTCTCTGAATTCACAGGTTCTACTTAAGCAAATACATAACTGGGGGGGGAGTATCTTTGAGTCAAGTTGTAATAGTTATAAACTTGTTTAATTGTGAGCATGTTTAAGCATATAACATTTTGTATAAACAATGATTAGTGTAGTATGTTATATGACACTTATCATGGAACAAATTTAGTGTTTACATTTCTGTAAATATGTATCATCTTAGATTTTCTATGCAGGATTTTTTTATATATATATATGTACTATACTTTTTTTTTTTCCTCTGCTACTTTCGGTTTCAGTTTACTTAGTGAACGTCCAGAGAAAATTCATCTGTTTTTTAAATGCAGGAAATGTCTTTCGCCCTCCCCACACCAGTGTAGTCATACACTGGAAGATAAAAGCCCCTAATTCTTAAAAATAGAACATGCAATTGAGGGACAAGGGGAGAGAATTCCTAAAGTATGTAGGCATATATCTCATTTCCAGTGTCAAACTTTTTCTAGTACTGTGGGCCAGGTCTTTACTTCATTTTAGTTAGTGAATTGATACTGAGTTTTAAACAGAGGAGGTACGCTTTACACTTTTTCTGAAGTATCCAGTATATTTAAGATAGCTATGAGTTTATAGAGGAGCAATGTTGAAAGGTTTTCTGTCACTACCCAAATTCTGATTTGTACATGGAAGGAGAGGGGTAATACATTTGCTGTCATAGTCTGTAACAAATAATTTAGAATATGATGTTTACTTTTTAAAAAAATAATCTCCTCCTCCCTGCCTGCCCCCGCTCCCCCAGGAAGGTGCTGTAAGCTTTGCTAAATAGTTGGTTCCCACAGACAGCAGCAATGAGCACATCACATATTTGAAGTGACTTTTGTCACCTTAAATATTTTAACATTTACTGCATTAATTTCATGTATTTATAGGCAGTGCCTGACAACCTTGTAAGGCTGTATTGCCCATGAAAAAAAGTTTGGGAAAAAAACCTGATTCATATGAATAGTAATGTGTGTAATATATCTGGTTGGTTAGCAGAAAGTAAGCAAATACATTGTAAAGGTAATATTTTGTAACAAAGCAACAGTTCGGTAGCTATACCAGCTGGTGAGACATTTCTTCAGGAAAATAACCTCATAGGAGAAATAGAAAAAAGGTAAAATCAAATAATGTTGCGATCCAGGATTCATGCTTGATAACACGTGGCCTAATAGCACTTTAAATTGCTGTTTTTGAATAGTTCCACTTTCTTGTGGCTAGGAGTGACAGAACTTACTGACAGAATAACTTACTGGTTGCAAAATTACATTATAAATTAAGTATTACAATAGTGTTCTGTCTCACAATACTCTTATGAATGAGTCTCTTAAAGGAAGCATTAACTACTTCTTACTTTTAATAGGTTGAGCCTGCTTCCCTGTATTATGCAAACTGCTGAATGGAGGAAGGGGGTGGAAGTCAGTCTTTACCGATACTCTTTCTGTTACCATCCTGCATGGTTCTTTACCCATGTTTTACAGAGTGGTGAAGAATTAGGAGAAGCTGCAGTTGTTCAGCTGAGTGGAACTAAATGGGTGGCTTCCCTTTGGACCCTCACTTCACTGTCTTAGGTAAGAGGGGTGACCTGCTTCTTTTGAAGGCGTTTCCTTAGAACAGAGTTATATGTGTTTTAAGAGAAACTTCTAGTTAGTGAAGCAGAGGTTTAGAGACTTTTTTTTTTTTTGATGGCTTGAAAAGGATGTTCACAGTATGTAGCTCTTCAAGACTTTTCATCAAAAAGCATTACTGTTTGCATCCATCCAGATAGCTTTAAAAACATGCTCTATGTTCACATATTTTACCTTTGAGAATCGTGCTTATCTTGTGTAGTATGTCAACAGTGGGACTGTCCTAGGGGTGAATTACAGCAGTGGTGGTTTAGCACAAACTTGAACTGATGTACCAGTTGGCTGCTTGATACGGAGGGCGCTTTTTTTTTTCCATAAAATCACAGAATGGTTTGGGTTGGAAGGGACCTTTAAAGGTCATCTAGTCCAACCCTCCTGTAATAAGCAGGGACATCTTCAACTAGATCAGGTTGCTCAAAGCCCCATCCAACCTGGCCTTAAATGCTTCCGGGGATGGGGTATCTACCACCAATCTGGGCAACCTGTTCCAGTGTTTCACCACCCTCATTGCAAAAAATTTCTTCCTTGTATCTGTCTAAATCTACCTTCTTTTAGTTTAAAACCATTGCCCCTTGTCCTGTCACAACAGGCCCTACTAAAAAGTTTTTCCCCATCTTTCTTATAGGCCCTCTTTAAGTATTGAAAGGCTGCAATAAGGTCTTGCTGGAGCCTTCTCTTCTCCAGGCTGAACAATCCCAAGTCTGTCAGCCTTTCTTCATAGGGCAGGTGTTCCATCCCTCTGATTATTTTTGTGGCCCACCTCTGGACCTGCTCCAGCAGGTTCCTGTCTTTCCTGTACTGAGGACCCCAGAGCTGGATGCAGTACTGCAGGTGGGGTCTCACCAGAGCAGAGTAGAGGGGGAGAATCCCCTCCCTCAACCTGCTGGTCATGCCACTTTTGATGCAACCCAGGATACGGTTGGCCTTCTGGGCTGCAAGTGCACATTGCCAGCTCGTGTCCAGCTTTTCATCCACCAGTACCCCCAAGTCCTTCTCTGCAGGGCTGCTCTCAATCTACCCATTCCCCAGCCTGTATTTGTGCTTAGGATTGCCCTGACCCGTTGAGCTGTTGACCACTACCCTCTGGATGCGACCATCCAACCAATTCCTCATCTACTGAACAGTCCACCTATCAAATCCATATCTAGTCCAATTTAGAGAAGGATGTTGTAGGTGACCATGTCAAAGGCCTTACAGAAGTCCAGGTAGATGACATCCATAGCTCTTCCCTTGTCTACTGATGTAGTCACTCCATCACAGAAGGCTACTAGGTTGGTCAAGCAAGACTTGCCCTTGGTGAAGCCATGCTGGCTGTCTCCAATCACCTCCCTGCCCTCCATGTTCAATCCTTGTGTGACATAATTTCAAAGCTGTGACCTAAGTAACTAAATAAGACAAAATTAAAGTGTATCAAAAACTGTAAGGTACAACATCTCAATTTGAAACCCAATGGAAATTTGGTCTTGGTGGGCCTTGCATCAACCAATGGGATCACAAGCAGAAGATCATGGAACCTGTATTTGGGTTTGGTGGTTGTTGCATAACTCTCTGGCAGCGATTAGTCCACATGGCTTGCTTTTCTTTCTGGTGTCCTGTGAGGACTGTGGCAGGACTTCTGCTGTCTTGACTGAACTAGAGTTCTAGGGGTGAAGGTAGTTCTTCATATCTCCTTTGCAGAGGAGACCACACTCTTGCTCCCTTTGGTGGCCTTCTTTTTGGACTTGTTGATACTTCCTTGATAATCATTACACCAAAGAAATTGGTGAAATGAGGAGATTAGAGTGACAAATAAACACCCCCTCTCCCTTACCTTTAGGAGCTGCACGCAGGGGAGGCACAAGAGCTATCTCTAATGTGTTGCCAAGCTCGTGCGGTGTGAGAGATGCCAGACTTGTCCAGGCAGCCGGGCTCTGGTATTACTTGTGTACTCCTGCCCTGGTATGCTCTGTGGGACCCAGGTTGGAGCAGCTGCAGTTCAGCAGGCTTGCAGTGTTAGAGGGTAGTTGAATGGCTCTTAAAGGAGCTGAACTTCTAAAATGGGCTGCCAGTCAAAATACCTCAGGAAACACTGCCATAGTTGTAGATGAGTTTTTCTTTTGCATTATGGTTAGTCATGTGTTTGAGCCGATTAATGCTTAAAATATTTTGATTTTACAGTACAGTATTTTTCATTTTCTTAGAAGGTATCAAAAACTTTTACAAAGCTAGATAATACTGAAGAGGTCTATTGCTACTTCAGAATTTCTATTTCCAATATGATGTTTTTACCTTTTATATTTGTATAGCCGTATTCAGATGATAATTACTTTTTATTTCATAGTGAAATCTCATGTCCAAAGTCTTGGTGATGAATATTGTGGTTTAATATGTGTATATACCCTATTTTATTTTTTAGAAAGTCCCAGGTATGCTAGCATACACTGGCTGTAGTAGCAGCACGTAGATGTGTTTCAGCTGTTGTAGCAAAACTTGCCTGTTGTGGACCATAGAAATACACCCATACAGTCCACACAACCTGCAAGTCCCATCAGAGTTCAAGGACATAGGAGGTCTTAAGAGAGTGTATCGCTTCTGTGAAATACTGGTATTTTTTGGTTGCAAAGGTTGAGCCCTTTATGTTGTAAGGTGGTGATAAATACTCCACTTGCATGGTTCCTATGACCTGAATATCTTATTGAAAGAAGGATGTTTGTGAATACTTGTTTTTTATTTGGCTAATGTTGTTATAGTAAGAATGTCAGCTGTGGAAGAAAATTATTCTTATTTTAACTTATATATTTGAAATTGTGTGAGAGCATCTATAATACTAGGTAAAATACCTACCATGTTCTTTAGAGTAGTGCTCTCCGAATTCTTTCTTCCGCTCCTGTCTCGTGGCAGTTATTGCAAAAAAAAAAAAAGTGGAAAACATTGTTTAAGCGCATGATGGAGGTGATTTCGTGATGTCTTTCATCAAGCCAGACATGAGTTGCAAAGTATTTTTTATAATTTATAGTTCATTTCTTAAGTATTTTGCAGTTCTGTATTCTACAGTTTGGTTAATTCAGTGGCTTACCATCTTTGTTAATATCATTCAGTGTGCCCTGAAGTCTCTTTTTGTTATTGAAAATGTGTGACAGTTGTAAACAAGCAGCTCTTTTGGCTCTGGTCATGTGACAGATCAAGATTTCTTTATGTTGAGTGGAAGCAATACTGTTAGCCATGCTTTTAGTCACATTTGTCGTTTGCATTTTTTTTAGGTAGGTGTGGCTTAATGCTAGTTAATAAAAATACTAAAGGTGGATGTCAAAGCACATCTGACTTCATTAAATTATTTTCATTCCTTTTAGACAAGCATTACAGATTCTGTGTTTCATTTTGTTGGTGGTCATGTAGCCTTTGACCAAAATTTTTTAGTAGACTGCTGAACTCCTGCTCTGCCTTGGTGGTAGCTGGTGGGGGGAGATTGAGGAAAGAGAACTGGAAGTCCAGGAGCTTCAGTTTTGTGCTGTTGGAATTACTTACTCTTCTGCTGTTGGCTACGTGTTATTAAGCAAATCCCCTGTCTCCATCTCCTCAGCTGTGGTCTTATTTCTTCCATAAATTGTACTGTCTTAACCTACATAGCTTCAGTTATGTTGGGAACCTTTGTTTTCTTTTCTCCTATTGCTGGGCAATAATCATAAATCCCTGATAGATGTATTTGTGATACATTTTCATGCTGTGCTTTGTCCTCTGCTTATACTCTGTGCACACTGAAGGCTGGTGCTTTTGTACCTTAGAGGAGAGTGACTGAATTTTATATAGGTGACATTGCTCTTTGCGTGTACATGAACAAATATATACATTGGAGTTTAAGCTGGAAGTCTGGTGATACAAGGTGTGAAAATACTGGTCACGTTTGTCAGAATACTTTAATTGAGTTCACCTAATGGCATCACTGTGAATGAAGAATTATCCTTTAATAGAATATAAGATAAATATTCTGGATTTCTGCTGTTGGTATGGAGTGGATGGGAGCTCTGTGGTTTGACATCTTTTAAGACAAACCTGAATGTACTCTGAAGGTAACCAGATCAGGATTTCCTCCGTGGGAACTCTGATCTATATCGGAGATAAGCCTAAATCAGCTGCATTGGATTTGATTGTTCTTAATAGAGTTTCAGAACCAAGAAATTAAATATTAAATCTTCACAGTACTGAAAATGTGATACTCTGTGCCAAATGAGTAACTGTCTGGAAAGTAATTACTAGATTTCTTTAGTTATATATATGCCTGTTTCTGTCACTTTTTCCCCTGAAATTGTTTGTGCTTTTAGGTGTTTGTTGAAAATGTTTGGAGTATGTTTTAGTCATGTGTCCCTTGTTAATTATAGCTTCCCTGAAAATGAACCATTTGTAGAAAAGCTTACCAAACTCCAGCAGTTTTGTGCAGCCAGGACAAAGATGCAGTTCTATCTGTGACTTCTTTTGAGTGTTGGTTTTGTTTTGTTTTTTTTTCTTATTGTAAATACCAATTCTTAAAAAAAAAAAAGGGGGGGGGGGGGAGGAGAAACCTTGCCAGAATCTTCCAGAGGAAGGAAATGGATATTTGTAATGAACTGGATGAATGGAATTGTAAAACTCTATTGCATCACTACAGAGGAAAGAATAGGGAACGTTGTGTGTATGGACTTTCTGCTTTTGTAGTTTCCCTAACATACTAAGTATTTTCTGTTGTGGTTTTTATGGGAAGTATGATTTAGTTTGGGAAGTCATATGATCTAGTTTTAGGTAGTCCTGCGAGGAGCAGGGAGTTGGACTTGATGGTCCTTATGGGTCCCTTACAACTTGAGATATTCTATGATTCTAGGTGTATGTTTTCCTTGAGTTGCAAACTTGTGAGTAATAGAAAGGCCATTCTTGAATGTATCGTTTTGAAGTTGTATTGAGCTTCAGATTGGTATGGAGCATAGTACAAAAACTGAAACGTAATGTTTTGCATTATAGGTACAAGAACTGTAGAAGTCCATTTTAGAATTTGAAAGAACAAGTTCCGGCAGCTCTGGAAAGATATGGTATGTTTATGTTTTCACTTATGTTGTGTGTATGCTAAGAATTATAATAACAAATAATTATAGTTTTGTTCCCTGATTTAAAAAAAAAAAGTTGAAAACAAATTCAAGAAGAAACACACACATTCATTTTTCCCATGTTTTTTCGACTGTGATGTCTGTTACTTAGGTATAGTTCTCTAGATAACCGAGTTACTTGATTTTTCTTGGAGAAAATGAATACTGATGATACAACATTGATGAATTCCCTTTTAATTTGTTTTACAAGCTCAGCATCATGCTGCTACCATCCATCTATTTCTTCATGGACTGGATAAGAATTGGTGCTGTTTCTGAATGTTTGGGTTTTTTTCCTTGCTGCTGAGCTTATTTATAGTGAGGCTTGTACAGTTTTTAGGTATGACTTGAAAAATAAGTTCAGAACTACTGGAGAACTTAACCAAAGATCAGTGTAAGTCAAATTTGCAAGTTGGAATGTTAGGAAATACAGAAATGTAACCTTTATTAGCAGTGTTAACGTGAGCCAGTGGCACATGGTATCTCTTTTTGTCTAGGCTCTTAAATGTCCAGCCAGCTTAAAAATATGTACATGTATTACAGCAAGGTTGGAACCTTAACTTGTAGTTATTTTAATTTCTGTTTTCTAACTTTATTGTGGTGTAGTCCTGTGGAGATACCTGCTAGCATGGAGTAAGTGCACCACTCTGTAGTGTCTCTTAAGTTCTGTAGTTCTGCAACTTGGTACAAAGAGAATTTTTGAAACTTTTTGCATTGCTGCATTCAGAAAAGCAATTCTTGTTTTAAGTTCATTTTTCTACTGAATTAAATAGGTCTGTTAATGCATATATAAAATTGTACGTTATTACTGCAACAACTGCTTCTAAGCTATGTGTGTACTTTAACAGCTTAAATTGTGGGGAAGAACTCGGTAACTGCTGATAGAAGTTTTATATGCCATGGGTTTACATCTAGATTTTTATTTCGAAGATAATTTAACATAGGAACATACTTAAAGTTTTGAAATCTCAACCTCGCAGCAGGGTTGTTGGGTGTCTTTTTTTTTCTTTAAGTTCTGTTTCATAGGAAGCTATAGACAGGAGCTAAAATGATTAGTTCTAAGCTGAAACTTTAAATATAGTGTATGCTAATTAAATACTGTAAATCTCTTAAAAAGCTATAATGTTACATTATCACAATCCAGATGTTCCTGAGAGAATTGTATAGATTGGTCCTTTACTCTAGCAGGCATCTGGCAGGTAGTGTATATTCATTTTTGCACCCACAGCACCACTGGGACCACCCACCTGCTTCTTGCTCTCCAGTTCAATACCAGTTGTGTGTATGATGGCTCTTCTTCAAACCTAAGACATTATTTCTTTCTTGCTGTTATTTCTGCTGGCTGCTTTTTTCTGAACTGCTTGCCACTGTATATGCGTAGAGTCTTTGTAATGGTATGTGCTTCATAAATGGATGAAGAATTCCCATCTAATCCCCCACAACTTGTGGGTAATGAATACTAATGGAACATCAGAAAAGCTGAATGTTATGCTACAGAATTGCATGATTGCTTGGTCTTAATATATAACTATATATAAACAAACATGCTGGTGACACTGAAGAACTTGGGGAACAGAAAGGTGCTTTACATGGAAGGCTGCATGAAAGACAGGTAGCAAAAGAAAGCAAAATAACAAAGCATAAGCAAAAGGACAGGTAGAATAAAAGTTTAAATATTAAAGCTGAAGTGAAGCTGTAAAACTTACCTGTTTGGAAAATAACTTAACCTGATACTTAGCCAGTAAAAGGAGAGCTACTAAAAGAAATTTAAATAGTAAAAGGAGAGCTACTAAAAGAAATTTAAATAGACTATTGGATTTCATCTCCTGATGTAGGTGGGGCTTTCCATTCATAACTGTATATCACTTTGGAGAGAGCCTGAAGTTGCAGGCGTAACTGAGATAGAAACAAATGGTTCTGCTGCAAAAAAATGAGTATGTATAGTGGAAGAAATATCAGCTGTGGTCCAAGTGAAAAATACAGACACTAATTTCAGGTCTTTCCCTCTTTTACAAAGATGAATAAAGTACATCTATGATCTTACTGAAATATCAAACCAAAAACAAATGTTGAAGGGAAAATCTAGGGTACAGAGTTGCGGGGACAGTTGTAGAAAATGAGAATAACACACAGGCCTTTAGCTTTGGGGCGGGGGGAATGAGAGCAAACACTAGACCTTTTTCTGTTGCTATGTGATTTGTGGAGTATTGACATCAAGGCAAAGTAAGTGTACAGATATTATAGGATGAAGCATTTATGTAACTCTCTAGTCGATCTCTCAATATAGAGATGCACCAAATTCTACCTTTATTTAACTCAGTAACTTGTGTTTTCACTGAAGTGTAAATTCCAGAATGGCACCAACTTTAATTTGAGGATAGTAGCAAATTCAGATCCCCACCCCAAATAATTTATTCAAGTGTTAATTGTCCTTGCTATCCTGCATGCTTGTGTTCCTACTCTAATTTGAATTTGTCAACCTTAAGTTTCTATTGATGTGGAGGTTTTATATGCTTTCTTTTAATTGGAAGATCTTTTTTATGTATTCTTTCTGTGCTATGAGAGGACTTAATTTCTTCCAGTAGCCATATTGATTAGCTTGATTAACTTTGAACTCTTTCCGTTATGTAATCACAAGGCAGTTTCTCCTATCTTCATGATGTCTTTGTGGCTGTTTTCTGCTACTTCTGGAACACTTCTGGAGAATATTGAATATTTGGAGAACTGGGCTCAAGTTTTGAACAAGTCTGAAATACTTTGTGCAGATGAACAGACACCTTTCCAGGAACCCTCCATGAGTCCTATCTGTCACTCTAGCCATAATACTGGGAGCATGTGTATGTTTGCTCGTCAGTTGTGACTTCAGGTTGACATTTTCCAGGATAGAACCAAATTCTTTTGCTCTTCTAACTATGTGATTTTGTATTTGTTGTTATTAGTTGAATGGTTTTGTTTACCAGGCAGTGGAAAAAAATTTGTATAGATGCCTTACCACTGGTTTTTTGCAGCTCCATTAGGATTTATGTGATCAGGTTTTTTTTTAGTGGCTGTTTTATTTTACTTTAGGATCATTGATAATTTGACCTGCTATTAGTTGCATGAAGAAAACTTCTAGAATCTTATGTCTTTTCATGTTTGCTATGTTGGAAGCAGCATGCGAGCAACAAAAGTAATTGATGTTTCCAACATTATCAAGAAATTAAGTCTCAAACTTGCCTATTACTTTTTTTTTTCCTGCAAGTGACAGTTAACATTGAACTTAGGGATTTGGTGAACATTCTACAATTTCTTCCAGGACACTTGAATCAATCTTAAGTTCTAAAAGGCCAGCTTTCCTATCAGTTGTCAGTTCCTTTTTTGAAATAGTAAGCTAGCTAGTGTATTCTGTGGGCACCTTTTACTGTATAGGTGATGACTGTCGGTTTTCATCATGGTACTCAAAGTCATTCTGAAAATGTACCAAATTTATTCTTGGGGGATTCAGAGGGATTCTTCAGAAAACATAAAAAAGCTGTCTTTAGTGGTATCTTCTTGAGAGAGATGGTTATTTTTTAATTAAGCAACTAAAATTCTGGCACTGGAAGGTAAGGAAGATCGTGGTACTTTGTACAGGTGAATCACCCCCATTTTCATTAGATCATCTGTCAAAAAGAGCATCTTAAAAATACTTGGATCAAAGATTGCTTGGGTGGATACTAAGAATGCTTCTGTAAAGGAAACTTAAATTCCTACAAATGCCACCTCCCAGGGCACCCGTCCTTCAGTAAGGTTAATAAGAAGTTATAGTTTAAATAAGAAAAGTGTTCCTCCTCTCAGGGATCTTTCTAGACCTCAGATACTGGGTGTCAGCTGCCAGATTGCTGTGTTGTCACAGAAAACGAACATCAAATAACACAGGGAAAGTAATAGGTATAGGAAATCCATGCAAGTGAAAACTTTCAATTAAGTGATTTGTAGCTGGAAGTTTTTGGCTTTGTTTTTGATTGCTGACAAATAGGTACTTGGGTTCTCCGTGGTGTGGCTTTAGATTCTGTATGTTGAAGCTAGGGACCTCTTCTCGGTTCATGTTTGTGATTCCAGACTTTAAAGATTTAAATGAAATATGCAAAGAGAAGATCTCATCAGGCTATGCAGCAAGTTGCTTTTAGCCCCTTTTGATGCATCTGAACTTAGTTTCTGACTTCTTGCTCTTTCACTCATTTATTATTTACTTCCTCCCTCTTTTTGAGTTGATAGGAACATTCTTTTCAGAAAATCGGCACCTTTGCCACTTTGGAGAAATGTGTGTTCTCTCAAACTACTGCATAAACATTATTTATTCTGTTCCCTCTCAATGAGGGCTACTCCAAGCCACACAAGCTTCTTCAGATATATGGTTTGAAGGCATGGATCTTGTGTATTGCCTTGCTAATTATAATAGTTGTTGCAGTCCTGGTTGAATCTACCTCTTGTAAATAGTCACTAGGCAGATAGAGATGTGTCTGTACTGGAGCCTGCCCAGTCCCAAAGAGCCTAGCAGCCATCTCAGATTTCTTGGACATACTCCACAGGCACAAACTTCGTTTGATACCTTCAGCTGCTCTGTGTGTCTCAAAGCCTAAACTGTAATCCATGCTAATCATGACAGTGAAGACCAGAGAAATCTGTTTGAGTAATAAGAATAAATATCTGCTCTGGGGCTGCTCTTCCTACCCTCTAAAAGGTAAGTTACATCCAGAGAGGTTTTTTTGTAAAAGAATTCCTGTGACAGAAAAGCAGTTGGTCTAGGTCAGTTTCCTATTCTTCAAAATGCCCTTTTTCAAGATGTTAGTGTATTCATCAGTGTGGCTTCCCTTTCCTGATCAAGTAGTGTCCTTTGACTCTCTTACCAAGTTTATTTTCTGTCTTGTTTGGATCCAGCAGTCAATGTCCTTTGTTCAAACTAGATTCAGAATAAGGGGTCTTTGATGGCAGTCTCCTTCACCACCCACCCCATGTTTCAATATGCTGGTCTCTTTGCCAGCAGACAGTACTCTGCTGATGCATGGATGAGTAAGGTTTTAGAAAAATTAATTCTTTCATCTGTGCTAGGGAATCCTTGCCAATCATATTCTGCCGCACAGGAGTAGCAGCAAGGATAGGTGGTGAAGGTAGGATGAGAAGGAAATAGAAGGAAAAATGATTCATTAAGATTTCTTGCATCTGGATTGTTGAAAAGTAGCATGAGATTTTTAGACCCCAGTACAGTATATCTAGTTTTAAGGTGTCTTGTAACATATCAGAAATGCTGCAACTACCTGATTCAAAGCTCTGATCCATGATAAATTCAATTTGTAGGTACAAATTTCACTACAAAACTTATGTGAGTTAACTTCAGCTCAGTGAGATTCATACCAGTTCAGATACTGCCTCACTTCACAGAGCTGCTGTAGATACTATGTTCGGTAGTGTGGTAAACCTGACTAACAGCATTGGATCTGTGTCAGGCCTCTGCACAAACTTGTCTTGGCCATGATTGTGGAGCTGCCACTTCAGTGCATATTCTTTAACATTCCAAAATCTAATGGTTTTTGAATCCAGCACCAACACTTCATGTGTTCCTTCACCATTGACAATTGTGTTCATGACTTCTCTCCTCCCATAAGAAACAGCCTCAGGAAAACCCTGTTTCACTAAGGTTGCTGTCAGCCTGTTGTTCTAAGATGCTTGTGGTTGAATGGAATACTACTGTAATTATTTTTTGCCCATGGTCTGGGTGATACAGGACACAAGTATAGGTAGGGAGTGATTGATTTGGTGAACTCCAGGACATGAGCTGGTACTTCTAGCAGTCAGACAGAATGTGGGTGTTCCAAGCAACAAGGCATTAGAGATAACACCACTGTCCTCTTTGACCAACACACTAAAAGTTACTTGGGCAAAATGCTAGAAGTGGTGTTACTTTCTAAATGCATTTTTACAGAACCATTTCACATCAGTTCAGAAAGCAGCAAGAACGTAGATTTAACTTTTGAAGAAAGCACTGCCTTACAATAAGCATCTGTTTCTTTAAAGCTGAGGCTTGCCTGAAAGTGGACATTGTCAAGTCTTAAACAATCGGAATGCCATAAGCAGTGTTTTAAGGTTTCTTAGTTTTGCTTCAGCATCTTGGGTTTTGCTGTTTGCTTTTCTGTACAGCTGCTGATCAGCAAACATTAATTTGAAAATCATTACCCTGTTTGTCATTTAAAGTTGACAGATGAGGAACCTTTCCAACTGACTTTTATTCATTGTACTATGTTCCTAGCATTGACTCAGTTAAACTTTGACAACTTACACCTGTAAAACATAGATACTAGAGAACCTCTGTTTTGTTTTGGAGGTTTTTGGTAGCCTGCTTCTTTTTTGCTTTCCTTATGTGGACTGCATTTGTGTTTAGATAAGAAGACTCAAATATTACTGATGTTAAAATAATTAAATGTCACTTTTCCTACCTCAAGGAACATACCTGATAAAACTAGTAAGCATCATTCTAAAATTAATGCAAATTTTTGTTCTGTTACAGAGTTTGTAGCAGAATGGCAAATTGTAGTAGCATGGCAAAAGTCAGCAGCTTTTCTGACAAACTTTAGAAAGTCATGGTCCTTGCTTACTGATCAGTGATGTCATATCTCTGACAAGTCAACAGATACAAATTAGCATTGAGAATGCTTGATTGCTCATCAAACCTAAGACCTTACTGAAAGGCTCTTGCAATAGATTGGACTGAAGCACAGAAGTTTTCTTTACTGAAACATTTAAAGCTCTCTGATGTGCTCTCTTAGTATTTGCACCAGGTAGTTATGGCTGTGGGTGTTGCAGGGAGCTGCAGGTGTGCCCTCAGTAGCTCGCTAGCCTTTGTGCACCTGGCTTCTGTATGAGGCTTCTGCTGCATGGCAACCTACAAATGTGAGGTTTCATCTGGCTTAGAGCCACAGGAGTAAACTTCTCAGATACTGTACAGAGGTCTGTCTTCATAGCTACCGGCTGTTTAGAGAAACTAAGATAACTTTTTATTTACTAAACACAGTAATAACATTTCAATTTTAATCAAAACTTTGTATTAACAGAAAGTGAATAATGCTGTTTGTGATCTGACTCTCCATCAGAGGCCTTTTTTCTTTACAGTCTTTGTCCAGTGCACCTAGGAGCTTGGGTGGGAGAGAGAATGGGGTGAATTGAGTGTTGAGGGTTATGTTTGGAAATATTTTATCAGTTAAGTTCAGTTTAGAGTAGATAATAGCAGTAGGTAAGAGACTAACTGGTTCCTTTTCAGCCATGGAAGTAATCAGCTGGGGTGGTCCCAGGGCGCTCTGGGCACGAGTATTGCTGAGTGATCATTGGCTGCCACCTGCGTGACAAAGTAAAGGACCAACCCTTCAATTTATACCGGTGGAGCCAGATCACGGGAAACAATTGACAGGTAAAATACACTTTTGAAAATTTAAGGGAGAGGAGAGAGTACATGCGGTATAAATGGAGCAAAGAACCTAAAAGGTTGGCCACAGATAGCAAAGGTTGCTCCTCTGAAACTTTTACATAACTTCAGCTTACTTCATTTTGGGGAGAGGCACACAGCAAAGAGCAAGTTACATGTTGCTCCCCCTGGGAACACAGAGCCTTGTTAGGAACCAGTATTAATTGAGTTGTAGCAGGGAAACAAGTAAAGAAATTTTATTGTAGTTAGAAATTACACTTCATATTTATGCACATGCTTCCAAATCTTTGAATGCTTGTTGTCTTGACCTCGGGTGCTTTCCACTGATCCAAGAGATGGGTATTGGGTTTGGTTTTTTAGAGAGGCTAAAAATAAGTTGATGAATTTTCAAGCTCACCAGTTGAAAGTACCATAGTGAGTTACTCTAGAAGTCTTAGAATGCCATTCAAAATTGAACTAACTTTTGTGGAGGAGGTCTTAATCTTGCAGATAAAATAGTGCTTAGCATCAACATTTTTCTTCTGTTTTATGGTTTTTTAGTGGACTGGCTGAAAATAATTTCTAAGGACTTTTAACTAAATTTACTTCCTTAGAGTTGTTAAGCTTATGCTTAGCCCAGCGTGATACAGGACTGGTGTGACAACTCATTTTTAATCAGTGACTCAAAATTGTGATCACCCTGATGTCACCGAATGGCCACAACTTGTAAAAGGTAAGCATGAAGTTTATCGTGTTGTTTCTTGGGATCATTTTTAGTGTGATGTTTATTTTAGAAGTATTTCATTTGTATGGCTTGAAGTTAGTTTTATAAGTGATATTAAGGTATATTGTTTGTTTAAGATAAGTCAGCTGGCAAAGTTGACTTACCCTCTTGCTTAGTGATTTCAGTGCTCACTTAGCTTGTCCCTGCCTGCTTGTTAAGATGAGCACTATGGTGCTCCATGGTATCCCTCTTAAGAGCAGTACTATCACTTAAAAGTCTCTGGTCGTTTTTGCTGTCATACTGAAATTCTGTATAAATTGTTTAGTGCACTTATTTAAGCACTTCACTCATTTTTTTTAAAGTATTTGTCCAGGAGACTTGATGATGTTAAAATTTGTAGGCTTGCATACCTTTACTTTCCTCTCCTAGGGAGGTACAGTGGAGGAGGTAAAAGGAGTGGCTTGCAGAATGGAGAAATTGCTCCCTGTGTTATTGGAAGTGAGCCACCATTTGAATTTGCTAGCTCATACTGCAGTATTCAGATTAGCTGGTGTCTTGTGATCAGTGTCTATGATCTAATACAAAGCTAAAATTTATAAGAGCATTTGCTCTGAGATTTTCTCTGAACAGAACTCTTGTTTCAGATTTTAAGCAAGATGAAAGGACATCTTGCCATACTATGTAGTTACTTTTCAGTACTGTTGCCTGCTCAGAGGAATAACAAGGTATCTTGTTTGTAAACAATTGGGTATTGCAGAATAAATAGCTTCTCAACAAGCAACTACAATTCATGTGATCAGATTGGTCTTCCACGTTGTTTTAATGAATACTGAAAGCTCATTTTATTTGGTGCTTACGTTGTCATTTGAAACCTTTTAAAATCTGGTTAGTAAGTGCATTAATAATTCTGCAAATCATAGTTATGGTAGGTCTGCTCATGTTATAGAAAACAACAAGCTGAAGGACTTCAATCCCTCTCTTCTGTAGAACCACTTACCTTAGAGGACCAAACTTTTTTTGACTCAGCTAGGTTTTATTTTTTTCTGAACTTTCCTGAAACTTTGTCTTATATTGTTTATCTTATAGAAGAAACCTTTTTTGCAGAATAGCATGTACTGAACTGCACTGTCTGTTCAAAGCACACATAAAACTCACACAAATGATAAGGATAGAAAAGATTTTGGATACACTGATAGCTGTGTTTACATGTCTATACTGCAAATCACCAGGCTACCTTTTTTACATGCTAAGTTTAGATGCCAATCTGCTCTTTTTCTGTAATTTTTCATACTGCTGTGCATTTTAAAGGCTCAAAGTGATTAATACTCTTGATGTTTTTGTTTTAACACCACTATTTCACTTAGATTTTCGTAGCAACTTAAAGCACTACTCTTACCCATACAACCAATAGGTTGTATTTCCTACGACTAAAAGATAGCAACCACCTCAAGCTTCCAGACTCTTTGCTGTCAGTTTCTGAAGCAAAGGATGTGAATAGAGGAGCTAGCCAGCATGAATATAAACACTCTTCTTTCCACTGCTCCTCAGGTTGTATGGCTTCTAGCTCTTACATGCTTAGGTGAATAATTGCGGGGGGGTGGGGGGATGGGTGGGTGTCTATTCTCTCTGCTAAGTATTTACTGACTTGTTTTGGTCACTGGAGTTGAAGGGAAATGAAATTTTGGGTCAAACATTATTTTTGTCAGCAACTATCTTGTCAGTCCTGAACTTCAATGAGTAAGAGAAACATCATTTGGAGGGAATAAATAGAGACCAAATTATGAGATTGGGCAGTTTTTATGTTATTTTCCAGTTAGAGGGTATTTGCATTTCAAACATGAGTATAAAGTTAGTTGGATAGTAAGTTCAAGAATTCTGTCCATAGTGTCAGTTTAATTTTATAACTTAGTGAAATATAAATAAAATAACTTCCTGTGTTCTGCATCATCTGTCACTGCATAATATCCAGCTAGCCTAGGAATTTTAAATTGTCTGCCAGAAGTGCATTCTCGGCACTGGGTCTGTTAATATAGTACAGTTTGGTAAAATCCAGAAAGTTACTAAGATCTGGTATGTCAATAAAGGAATTAAGATTTTAGTAGAGAATTGGGAGAACAGTCCAGGCATTAACAGGAGGGACCATCCGGTAAGGTAGCACAATGAAACATAGGAAAAAGGGGAATGTTTCAGGCTACAGGTGGAAATTTCTTAGAGTGTTCAGAATAGTAGAGATAGTCATCTAGTAAATAGAGAAATTTGGAAATTCCATTCCTATAAACAAAGATTTTCCTGGTAAAGCTATGGGAGAGCCTGCTTAGCTGTGCTAACTGAAGTTCCCTAGCAAATTCTGTTGAAACCTATAAAGTGAGTTTTATTTGCAGATTTTAGCTCACTTCTGTTCTGAGAGAGCTCTGTCATGAAAGACATTTTTGTTCATATAAGCGACAGAGTTTTACTGTAATGGCTGTGCTCTATTTCCACTCCTCACGCAATATATTCAGCGTGGCAGTTCTGGTCAACTGTACCAAAATCTATACCCAAGTGAAGGTTGGATGAGGTCCTGCAGGATATGATTTCAAGGCAGCTTAAGGTGATTGAAGTCAAAACTGCTGCATTTGTACTGCCTTGTCTCCTGGCTCATCTGGCTACAAACTCACTGGGTAGGAGGAAGTCCCAAAGGGAGGAAAAAAATAATCTGTCTAAAGAAAAATTAAATGTTAACTTCTTGAATCAGTGCTGGCATAAGGAAGAAGATCGGAATAAGGAGGAGCTAAACAGCTATAATTTAGCCTACTTAAGTTAATGTGGAACTATACCGCTTAAATTACTCTGTAAATTAAGTCAAGGGGGGTGGCAAGCTGAACATAGGTGCTGCTTATGTGTTCAAAAATGCCGGGCAGTAACACCTAATTCTGAATATTAGTGGCTGACCTGTTGGCTGGAAGGAAGAAACAGAAAGCTGCCTGTGAGATTATGTCTATAAATTCAAGTAGAGAGACATGAAATTTGTTTTGAGATCCTGTTGAGACCTGCTTCTGAGTTGCTGCTTCTTAGCGTCCAACTGTGCAGAGAATCTGTTTGCAACAGTTGATCACTGATAAACTTTGAGTATACATTTTGGTTACAGAAGTGGTTATGAAGGATTAGCCCAGAACTGATGCACTGTACAACCTGAATACAGAAATACTGCCAGCAGAACTCTTCTCTAATGGCTGCTGTTGTGTAAGCTGCAGGGGCAAAAGTGCTGTCCTCCTTAGAGAAATCTGGCTTAATTATATTGTCAGGTTTTATGTTATAAACTGTCTTCTAGAGTTTGGTCAAATTAAATGTGCAAGTGCATTAAAGTTGATGCTTTTAGTGGCAGTAATACATCGTTATCACTTTCCACCTTTCCTGACTCTTCATATTGTAATGACTTAAAATAATGCTTAAAGTTTTGTATCTGTATTTGCAGATCACCAGGAGAACCTCACTCTGAAAACATTGAAACTAGCCGAATGTAAGTAAATGAGTGGATGAGTTTGGTATCTCTTGTTTAAAAATGTTTTGAACATATGTAACAGTTACTATTGCACCTGCTTAAAAAAAAACAAAAACGCTGTGTAGAACTGTGGAATTACCTTAGAAAAAGTTAGTATTTTGCTATGGAAAAATAATTTTAAGCCTCTGTACAAACTGTGATTTTTTTTTTTTTTTTTTTTTTTTATTGTTGGAGGGTGAATGGGTTGAAGGGAAAGTTCAGAGGATTAATTTAACAGGAACCAGTAGATGGTAGCATAATACAGTGTCAGAAATCTTCAGGCCTATATTCAGACTTGACAGTAGGGGTATAATTTCTACCTGCTGTTCACTAACATCTTGCATGGGTTTGAAGACACTTCAGTACTAAGACACAATACCTGCTGATATCTGTTGTGGCAGATGGATTGCTGAACTAAGAAGAAGAAAAAAATGTCTGACTTTATTTGGCAAATTTATATACTAGTTAATTCTAGAAACAGGAAACTAGCTTTCTTTCACTAAACAGTATTCATGTAGCATCTTGCTCACAGTTCTGAACCTTGTTTTGGTCTGTCTTCATTAGCCTAGAAGCAAGATTGTGATAGGCTGAAATGTTCATTTCAATTTCAAATTCAAAAGGGTTGCAGGAATAAGAGGACCATTTTAAAAGAGGAAAAAAGTTATTTGAGGCCTTATTCTTCTGTGAATTAGCAAACAAATATTCTTTTCTAGCTATTCAAACTGTCCTGTCATGGAATTCGAATAGGGAAACCACAAACTCTGCTTTTCTGGCCTACAGCACAAGTTCCAAAATAATAGCAGGACCATAGCCTAGTGGTTAGGGTACTGTATGAGGCTTCAAGAGATCAGGGTTTATTTCTTTTCTGTCACAAACTACTCCTATGACCTTAAACTGTCTCCTCCACGCCCTCCCCCAAGTGGTCCGGCATTTTACGCACTGTGGTCTGAATGCCAGTTTCAGGATGTTTTGCAGGCTAGTGGCATAGTGCGAATTGCTCAAGGATTTCTCTGCTGTAGCTGTCAAACTTGGGGAGGAGCAAAGCTGAGGTGAGCCCCTCCACATTGGACTGCATAACCAACCTTAAAAGTGATGAGAAGGAAACAAGGAATGCTTTTCCTCTGTGTTTTTAGTAATTCACTGCAGCAAAGTCTTTTCTTGCACTAGGAGGAGCATTTCTCCTGGCGTGACAAATTTGCTTTTTCCCTCTCTCATGCATCTATTATAGAAGTGTTGTCTAGCTGCTTTCTTAGGAGTACAGGTTGCAGGGATCCAGACCTGAGAGGTGACTGGCTGTCACTATGTGGACATGTGTTAGAGACAGAGGTTGCAGGGCAAAAACACTGCCGTACTATCTTCTGCTCCAGTAGCAGCCCCTGCTGCATTGTGGTTTATGATTCCTGCAGCAAGTTGAGTTGTGTTCTTTTGTTTCCCTGGCCTAGCCAAACAGGGGAAATCAGGCTGTAGACTGGCTGTAGTCCACTCTGGATATTGTCAGTTGGACTACTGCTTTTTACAAGTTGTAAGGAAAGATATGTCAGAAACAAGCATCTTGACTGGTGAGAAACAAAGACTCTATAAGGACCTATGATAAAGCAGAAGGAAAAGGCAGTACAACTCTTTTTCCTTCTAGCAGTTTGACAGTTCTTTTTGTGTGTGTGTTTTATCCTCTTTAAAACTGAACCTGAAAAAATAATCTACAGTACGAGTCTACAGTAGCAAGCTTTTCTGTGTGAAAGCTGAATTTTTTAATTTTTTTTTTTTTTTTGGTGCAGAATGATGATCAGAGCTGCCCTGATGGTATGGATGTTGGGTATCTGTCTGAAATAGATGTAAGCCAGTCAAGCTGTAGGGATTTACATATTTGTTTGAGTAGTAGTTATACAGTATTAATGCATGGTACACTTGCAAAACTAGATTTTGTAAAACTGTATCACAATGTGATGTGTATATCACCTGTTACAGAGAATTTGTGTAATCCTGCTGCATACTCTTGCCACATTAGGTGGAATGGCAGGTGGGGTAATACAGTGACCTGCAAGCCTACTGTGTAGTTAAGAGTTACTATGTTATTTACATGCCTATAATTCATTAGTAAAAGCAGGGACTTACACAAGTGTTTTGTTATTTGCACAATGAATGGTTAAGTTGTTTTTGCTCTTGTTGGCTGATATAATTGCTTTATTTGTTTCTCTGTTTTGCATTGCAAAGCTCTATACCAAAAGCATAGTCACATGTTACACATGTGTGAATCAAAATAAATAAATAATTAAATCTACTGACTCTTTCAGACCCTTATGCAGGAAATTCTTCCATGGATAAGTCTTGCTTATCCCAAGGTTTTCAAATTCTGGCTCTGTGCGTGATGAACATCTTCATGCTAGCTCAGGAGTCTTTTTTCCTTAGCATTCATTCAAGTCTTTGAATTTCTAAGATCAGCAATTTCTCCTATCTGTTCCTGTCACAGGTCTACATTAATTTTCAGCTTCAATTAGTATAACTTTCTTAAACCCTCTTTAGTATTAAATTACATGATTTTTAATTGTTTAACAATAACTTGACTTATCAGTTCATGTATTTTCACTCTGTGTATTGTATGTTGTCACGTATCAAGGCAAATGTTTGGGTATTTTTATATTATGGCTTTCTGTGCCATCTTTCCTTCTTTCTGTTTTTGAGGATGGGATGCTTGGCAATTTTGAAACTTCTCTCTCTTTTTTAAAGTTGCTGAACACTCCCCCATTTAAGGTGTTGTTGCGGTTCTAGCTGATGTATAGTTATCTCACATTGGAGTGGATTTGATAAAAATTCTGCAGCAGCCTCAAAATATGCCAGAAAAACAAATTACAACCATTGCAAATATATACAGTAACTGTATAAGTGTTTCCTGATACATACTTTCAGATGCTATCCTAGTGCTTCCTGGACAGAGTGCCTTAAATTACTTTCCTCATAGCCTAAAACAGAGGCGGGTTTGCATAACATAACCATGGGACATGCTGATCATGGCCTTTATATCAAACCTTGCCACATATAGGTATTTTTGTGGCATTCGCTGCTCGTTCTATTGACATTCTTGGAAAGAAAAGATGTAAGAAGTATCTTTATGTACACCTGCAAGCCTGCACAGCCTTGTTACACTGTGATCTGCCCAGGATGAATTAAAAAATTTCTTCTCAGAGCCTCTTGCAATGCATCATTTAGCCAGATGGCGATTCCCTTGAGGAAACGTCATCAGTTAATAAGACTGCATTGACTCAAGAATTACTACTTCCTTAAATTTAGCAACTACTTAAGTTACAATTAAGTGTCTGTTTTACCTTTGCTTCTAAGAGCAAAAGTGCGGTAAGATGAGTTGACCAAATTTTATAATGATTTGAAAGAAAAGGAATTCCAGATTTCACAGTAGAAAATATAACTGAAGCAAATGTATTGTAGACCTTGGTTCCCATGGAGCTTGGAGGATGCTGTACATTTACCAGTTAAAAAGAAAGCTTAAAGAGAAGATATTTCTCTCTGGAGCTGTCTAATCCACAAATGCTAGGCTGTTCTTAAACTGGAAACTCATGTGTTTAAGTCTTATGATCCATGTTACTTGCACTTAGTTTCTGCGTGATCATGGTCATCCTTGGACAGAGTCATGCAGAATGAAGGTGTAGTAAAAGAATGCTACCATGGAAACCTAACTTTAAAAAGTGTTCTGGAGTTTTTAATAACTTGAAAACAGTCCCTTTCCTGTACTTGGCCTCTTTTCTTCAAGTTGTACAAGGAGAGTACTAGGTTGTTCAGCATTTAGGTCTGTTCTCTGCAGATCGGTCTTGCATGTTGCAATGGTCAGTCCCCTTCTTATATCAGTATTTTTGTCTGAAATAATTTGTCTCTTGCATCATGCTTTCTACTGAAACACTCCAGTGGTCCAGAAGTAGACAATCGGAATCAGCGTCTCCAAGTTACTGTCTGTGTCTTTTGATATCTCACTGCAGTGCTAATACTAGTCTTCTTTCTTTGATTGGTCTGCTGATCAGAATACAGTGTATAAATTTCATACTTGACAAATTTAAGCTTGTTCAGTAGAGTACAACATAAAGTTTAATTGTACTTGCTTGAGTGCCAGGACTTCTTTAACCAAGGGGAAAACAACATGGAAGGTACTAAAGACTATGTATTTTGCTTAATATTTGATAAAATACTCATTATTTGTTTTGTCCTGAATGTAAAAGACTGAAGGATTCCTGCAAGTATGTGAAGTTACTATCATTTAATTTCTTTCCAATAAAGACAAAGTTTGTCTTATTGTGGCCTCACAGCCAGTACAAAGTATTAGAGTTTAGGACTCTTTACTTGATAATTTAAAATAAAATTTGGAGAACTGTTGAAATGTTTTGTGTGGTTAGACGTGATTATTCTTTTGAAGTTTAACAGCTGATAATAATTATATATTTTCTTTAAAATATTAAGAATAACAAATCTGTTCAAAGAGAATAAGATGTTGTAAATTTATAATCAGTCCTAAACTTAGGAATGAGTTTATTCTGTCAGTAATTCAAGTTACTTTTTTCTTCGTAGTTAAATAAATTTATGGGCTTTTTTATGAAGGCTGTTTTTCTCCCTGCCTTTTCAAAAGGCACTGGTTCTGTAAATGTGAGCATAGTATTTAAAACAGTGAAGTATGCCTACAGTCATTACCATTTACATATGTTGATTGCTTACAATAATTGCCTAATAACTCTTTCCGCATAATCAGTTATTTAATGGCTTCAAACCTGTAAGGGGGTGGGTGGGGGCACGACTGGGGATTTTTGCTGAAATTGCTTGGGTTGAAAAGCCAAGGTATAATTGATGCATTATTCATCTCTCAATTTTATGGCTAATTGAATGTTAGAGGGGTCACACGGGTGACAGGGCACTGAATGCCTTCTTAAGAAGGACAGATAGGAAGCAGGGTATGAAAGTTGGTCTGTGGAATGACATTGTCTCTGTAGAGTCCTGGAGCTAATAACCTGAAGAGGAAAGGGCATTAATGAAGGGTGCTTTTCTAATAGGACTGTAGGAAGGTAATTTGTCTGTGAGGCAAGATTAAGAGATACGTGCTGACTCTGTTCTTGACCCTCTCTCTCTAGCTGTCGTTCTGCATTGCTCCATAAAGCCAGGACAACTCTTTTGTTCTCAGGTTTGCCCTTCCTGAGGAAGAGCCGTGCCTGACTTTGCCAGCACATGCTGTTCCAGAGACACAGTGGATCTAGAATATGTGGTGGGGAGGGAGGTCCCTTGGGTGAAGCCAGGATGGTCCAAGGGGGTTCGCGGTCTGCACCCCAGCTATTGGGCCCCACCACACTGGAAAGAATGAGGTTTGGAAAATGCGAGCTCTGTGCACATGTGCGTTTGCACACATATGTTTGCTGGGGTACCAGTGGCTGAGGCAGGCAAAAGGTGTTACAACACTACTGGAACAGAGGGCTCAGCTGCAGCTCTGGGTAGAGTGTTTGGCAGTTTGGTGTGCAGGCTGCTTCAAAAGGGTCTGTGTGGGCGGTGCTTTTACTGGAAGCTTGTCTTCTCCAGCACTGCTGTTCTTACTCTAACTAGACAGAAGCAGGAAACCAACATATGAGGTCTTAAACTGAACCTCTAAGAAGGCAGTATTTAACTTCACAAATATGTCCATCTATAACCCACATTTTTTTTTTATCAGTTTTTGATCTGCTGGTCATCTTATTTCCAAGGCCTAGTATAATTGTTGCAGGTGTATAAGGATCTTTATGCTCCTGTCTGTTAAGGCATATACTGAAAGTTGTTTTGCTATTAGTACTAAAAAAACTGTTCCAAAAAAACTGTTCCCTGTGTTTTTACTATCCAAAACATAAACATAAATTTTCCTCTAGTTTCCCCGCACATTAAGATTTTTGTTGGGTTTTTTGCGTTGAGAAAGAGAACAGCTTATGAACATTTTGGCACATCAGAATTCTTAATAGTCTTGTTAAAACAGGCCATTGTAAATTTCCACTTTCACATTGCTTCAAGATAGCCGATTTTTGTGACTTCTGTGTAGAAATAATATAAAAGTTGTGTCCCAAGCAGAAAGCATTCAGAAATAAGTAATTTCATACTGATATTTCCAGACAAGTATGAGACCTTCATACATGTTTCTAAAATTTAGGTAAACTTAAAGCAAAAATTATGCTTTTATGCAGATAATTTTAACTTCAGGCAAATTTTGAAACTTGGATGCAAATTCTTTGCTTTGTAGGTGAACTTTAGGAATTATATGCTTCAAATTTTTCTAAAATTCCTTAAATGTTTAAACTTATGGTTTTTTCTATCACAACAGTTTATGTAGCATTTCTCTGTATTTAGTTTAAGATATTTGAGAAATGCAAATTGGCTGCTGTTACATAGGAACTTTTGAATGAGCATGCTCGATCTCTTTGTATAGGTTTTAGACATTCAAAAATTACTTTACAACTCAAAATGCAGCCCACAGTGCACCTTTGCCTAAGTATCTAGAAAGACAGGCTCAGTGGTGCACATTTCTAGTGATACTCCACAGTTTTGCCAGCATTTAAATTACAAATGCAAAGTACTTATTATCTGGCTTTTTATTAGTTAAAGAACAACTAGAAAGCCTAAAGGCATTCTTTTCTCTTTAAGTACTACAGAAGTCAGTGAATACTAATTTCTTTTTAAAAGGAAAAATGTGCTTGTGAAATTGTTGGACTTTGGGGAAGGAAGATGACATCTATTTTAGGTGCCTCTCCTCCTCACTGAAGTAGTGTGTCTTGCTTGAGGAGGTTATACAAGGCCCACTGTGTGGGAAGTTATCCTTAAGGTATAAGGATATGCCTGTGATGTCTGTGAAATGTTTACAACTGCAACCACACCAGTGCAGTTTCATACTTGGATGTGCAACAACAGTGTGAGTCTTGGCAAACACTTATGCAAGTCAGTCACTGCAGCCTTAGCTACACTAGAAGGTGTCTGTGTGCTAATGTAAACTAGTCATTGAGTTCATAAGGGACCAGTTACTATTCACTAGATCCCTGTATAGGAACTTACAGTGAGGACTGCAGCTCCCTTTATATAGCCTGAGCTAAGAATAGAGAGGGGTTTTGTGTTACCTCACTTGACGAACCAGTTTTAATGCCTCAGGGTAGAACTTGAAGTTTTCTGCATAGTAAATGAGCAAGGGAAGAAAGAGATCAAGTTTTCACCTCTGGAGAATATAGAAGGTATGCTACATTTTTTTCTGAATAATATAGGAAATGTGGGCTGTTGGCACTGGACAGTGACAATAATTCTTCAAGTACCCCAATGTGAATATGGTATGGAATATCTTACTGTTCTGTAAAATCACACATTGGCTTATTCAGAACTGCATTCTCTGTAAGTGCTTTCATGGATGGACCTTGGTAAGGGTAGCTCTTGTGGAAGGCTTGGTAAATTCTGTTCTACCTTCTTAGGTCTGTATCCTCACTTTAAGTCTCCACCTTTTTTATTTACTTAAATGATTTATCTGAGGCCATATCAAAAGTCTGTGGAATAGCTGCTGGGGAGAGGTGTGGGGGGGAATTCTAATACTGTTGTGTTCTAGTACTGTTGTACATTGTATTGTTTGCTTCCATAGTTGATTTTAATAAAAAAGAAAAAAAATATGTAACTTTCAGTCGGACCTTCCGTCTCTAATAGAATTTCGCAGAAGTTGAGTCAGTGGCCATGAGTCAAAAGGAAAATGTTTGTACAAACAGCATTACTGTAGGCATGGCACAGTTTGAGAATAGGTAGTTAAATGTTGGAAGGCAAAAAATCTTGAGTCCCTCAGAAGTTAACTGTTAGAGACAAGTCTAAGCTTAGCTTTGTCTCCTGGCATCTCAGATATGACCTAATTGAAGTGGAGTGTTGTTTAATATGATAAAATGTGTTGTTAATATATCAGTGTTTATACATTGAAATAACTTTATTCAAACTAGATGTTACATAAGCTAGGAAAGTGTGCATGCCTCTAAGACTAACAATTTCTCCAGTTTGAAAAATTAAGTTCAGTATTCTTAGGAAATTGGTTAGCTTTTCACAGTATATTTATCCTGAATAACAACTCCAGCTGCTTTAGGTAAGTAAATACATACACACATACCCCTAATTATATATACACTTAGAACAGATGTGAGAAATAATCCATATAACATTCACAGGTGTATTACATAGGTCAAAATTATGGCAAAAAAATGTGATCTACATGTAGACTGCAATGGAGAAATAAAATGGAAGGAAAATGCAATGAGGAAGGATAAAGTTAAAATAATAACATGTATATGAAATAACCACCATTTTGTATGCACTGTGGAAAACATGGTCAGTGAGAGAGAGGGAGGAAGAATAAAAGAACAGTAAGTTTCAACTTGAGTTGGAAAGAGTTTTGATGAAGGCATCAAGGCAATGCATAGGACAGACTGCAAGAGGAGTAAATAAGGAGCATGTTGGTGAGACAGGTGGCCATAGCTCAGGTGTAAAAATTCAATATTAACAAAGAAAGGCTTTCACATTATATACTTACCTGCTTACAAATGATGATATTTCACACACTAAATCTTAAGGTCTGCAGTGATTGAAAGTCAAGAATGATCAAAGCATTGAAATCTTGGCATTCAGAAAATAGATGTCTGAAATCATGTACTGGTCTAAGCTGTATTAAAACACTGTTGGTTTTTTAAAGCCTCTATACTAAAAGCTGAAGTATGAAAGACAAGATCAAAAAAACCCTTATATTTTTATACATACATGGAGAGAGACAGGTTTTCCTAAGTCTGCGTATAAAAGTTGGAGACGCTAGAACTCTTAACCTTGGATCAGAATACAGCTATTCCCTGTTTATACGGTAGTGGTTTTGATGGTGTTGCTGGTGCTGCTTTTTTTTTTTCTTTTTTTATGGTCTTCCACCTATGTCTTGAGGTGCCGGGGAAACCTTTCTCTTCAATTTTTTTGTCTTGGAACACACTGGGGCATTTGGAAGGTCAGGTAGACATTGAGGTAATGGTTTTCTTTGTAAGAAATATTTTCTTGTCTAGGATTATGAGATCTTGAAGGGTGAAAAGGAAGGAGCAAAGGTGTTACTGCTGAATAATGTACGCCTCAATAGTTACTTTCAGAACTTCAGGACATTTTCCCTTCTGAAGCAGCTGCATTGAAACTGATACTTAACCAGCCAATATTAACAGCTAGGTGCAGCAAGTGCTGAGTAGTACTAGTGGGTCTAGCACTTCAGTTCTCAAGTACTTGTTCTACACAGAATCTGTGCATGCATCAACATCAAAAAAGGCAACTTTAAGTTAATACAACAATTTCTGATGAAAATCTTGCTTCCCAGTACTAATCTTTATAGTACTGTATCACTAAAATTAGGTTAAAAGCCTGCATGTTACATGTAATCAAAATGTTTGAAATGTTTCATAGTTGATATTTTTCATTAATAACTCATTTTCTTAAATGAAGTGAAGGTTTGGGGGTTTCTTTCTAAAATGTGATCAAATGTGGTGTTCTTGGTGCTGCATGCTGCTGCTTCTGTCCCAATTACCTGCAGCTTTCATGTGATTTCTTTACCATTTGCATGTTTCTGTCAAAGTTTGTGACCTTATTAATTGGCCAGTTAAATTTTCTTGTGTGTGTATATATAGTACTGAGCACATTGACTTGTGTAGGTGATACAGTTGTGATTCTTCAAAATACATACTTGGCATGTATAATTGCAGGAGAAAGGGGAGGATTTGGAAGATAGTTTTTAGAGAACCATATGCCTTATTGAGCTGAGGAGAGATATATTCAGCATTGAGCTGATCTATAATCGTGGTTTTGTTATCAGTTTAATTAACCAAGGAATATTTTTCCTAGAGATTTAAATAGACTAAATATCAGATACCTTACTCATCTGGAATCTTGTTAAAAATAAAACAGTTTAGATTTTTAAATGTTTTGTATCCTATTGGTGTAGTATTGATAGTATTACTAAATAAATGCCTGGATCATTTGTATTTCGTGCTTCTTCCGTCTGTCAGTGGCAACCATACCTCAGTACTATACATCAGACTCAATCACCTGTATGAGATCCAGTTCTGTTTCACTTGCAGCCTTGCTTTGCATCTAAATTGCTCTTTTTCAGTGACAATTGAGATTGTTCAGAACTGAACAAGATTGTGTCCACTGTAACACTAGAATGTAAAGCTGAAAACTGTGCATAAATAGGGTTTACCTTTCACTTGCATAGGACCCACAAATTAAATTGTGTGTTAAATATATTTGCATTTGTCAAGATGAGAATCCTGCATTTAAAAAAATCTGATGTGTCCTCTCTGACACAGAAATCTTGTGTTTCAGTGCCTGACTAATCTCTGCCTTGCTGATGCTTTTGAACGAGCTTTGTATGTGAAAGCTCTACTAATCCTTGTACTTACTGTTTGAATGTTTGCTACAGGAAGCGAGCAGCTGCAAAGCATCTAATAGAGCGCTACTACCACCAGTTAACTGAGGGCTGTGGAAATGAAGCCTGCACGAATGAATTTTGTGCTTCCTGTCCAACTTTTCTCCGTATGGATAACAATGCAGCAGCCATTAAGGCCCTCGAGCTTTATAAGATTAATGCAAAACTCTGTGATCCTCATCCCTCCAAGAAAGGAACGAGCTCAGCTTACCTGGAAAACAATTCCAAAGGTGCCCATAACAATTCCTGCACTGACAGAAAAATGAACAAGAAGGAAATGCAAGGCCCAAGAGATGACTTTAAAGGTAAGATGTTATTTTAGAATTTTCCTAAAATAAAACACATTTAATATGCATGACTATAAGCCTATAGAATTCACTGTGGTGGTGTTCTGCTGACTTCTTAAGTAAAATACAATATTGGGAAATCAAATATTTTACTATGGATTCTGAAAAATGGCTGGATTAATACTGAACACTTAATTCCAAATCTGGATCTTTACCACATCTCTGTTAAAATCCATGTGCATTTGTTGCTTTCTGGGATTACTGGTTTTGCAAATATTTGCAAAAGAGGTTTTTTTAAGTGCTGTTGTATGACTGCTTTAGTTTTGCTAGTTTTGTAACTCTTCTTTAGTTAATGAGTTATAAAAGTTATACTTTAACTAGCTCCAGATTCTATGTTAAGAAAATTAACACATGAACAAGAAAATGATACAGTGGATGATAGGCAATACATCTACCAAGCTAAAAAAAGTAAGCAAAGTGATTTCTAAGCCAGTGTAAGAGAATGAAATGCCATTCTATGTCTTTTCTAACTTCTGTTTAGCTTTTCAAACTCTCTAGAATAGTAAATACATACTACAAGAATAATTTAGTTCTTGCCAAAACCTGTGGTGCAAACAGAAATCACAAGCTAAATGAAATTAAAGCCATTAACCTTTGAGCAGGCTTTTAAGTATTGTTGCAATAAGTGGTATAAATACAGAAGTTCAGATTCATTCATTTTAGCTGAAGAAGGTGAAACTGTTTACAGCAAAGAATTAAAAAGACCTACAGAATCAGCAATAAAGATAGCACTGTGTTACAAGGGACCTAAGATGCTCCAGTCAATACCTACATCAGTTTGTTCTTTATCTGATGCAAGGATAAATTTGTCCCCAAATTATTTATGATCTGAGTAAGTAGAGAGGCAAACAGTAGGGAGGGGAAAGGGGAGCCAGTGTAGTGTTAGATGGGCAAGAGGCACATTATGTCTGTTTTGTGATTTGTCTTTTGGTTTTGTGTATTTTTAATGGAGGTGTGCACGTACAGAATTTTCCTCCCTCTCTCTGACCCTACTGCCCTCTCTCCCCAAGACAGATATCTAAGAGTCTTCTCAACCTATCTCCAGAGACAGTCTGTTGCCTAAAGCAATGACTCAGACTTCATCTGTTGCAGCATCACAAGTATTGACCTGTCTTTGTAGCTGTATGGACAGAGAGCATTAATGTGTTCTTAAAGCCCATCTGAGACTCTTAGTTACCTTTGGAATTGGATGATGTCTAAGAAATCCAGCACTCTGAAATTTTTTAAGGTCTATCTGCAGCAACAGGTACTGGGAAAACTGCAATTAAGTTTGAGAAAGCCAAGGAAAAGGATGTGCAGCTTGCTTTTATGCTTGACATAGGATTGAAAGTTCTAAGTAAATTGAAAGAAATGCCCTTCAGAAAGAATTATTTACATTACTTTTCTGTAGTGCTGAGCCCTAAGACTATTACCTTTGGGGAAAAAATGTATCTGGAGGCCATTGTCAGCATCTTAGTAATAACTTAGATGGCAGTCCAGAAAGAGGAAGGAAATAGAGAAATTACAAATATATAAAAAGCATGGGTTACAAATGTAGTCATATATAGAGAGCACCATTTCAAAATCAGTGTTATAATTACCTGGGAAGCTATTTTCAAGTTTGGTCACCAAAGTATTAAATTGGGAACAGAGAAGGTCAGCAGACAGGCAGTGAGCACACAATCATAACAATGCTTCCATGAGAGATAATGGAAAGATAATTAATAAATTTGCTAATTAGGGAGTGTGTTGTTGGCAATATATAGATCACATGCAGTCTTTTTCACAGTCAAGGATCACTGCTAAAGCTGACTTCATGTACAGATTTGTCATGGAGTATTACTGAGAAGAAGGTCTGAGAGGAGATACTTTGTGGAATCGTTTAGTTGCAATACAAAGGGTAAGGGGAGAAGGCATGTGAAAGCTCACATTCAGACACAAGTCTGCTAAAATTGACTTGAGTTAGAAGAAAGTTTCACTTACAATTGTTTTTCTCCAGCTGTTCTTACTGCTGTAAGGTAAAAATGGGGCAGACCCTTATGGCAGCTCAGAGTTTGGTCACAGGATATGACTTAAAACTGTTGTGAAACTGCTGAGGGTAATGCTAAATATTTTAAGTGGAAATAGCACCTGGTTAGTTCCTTAAATATTAAAACCTTTAAAAGAATGACTGGGGAATTCCTGTTGTAAGTATGGAAATCTGAAACGTATAATATTGTTAAATTGTCAACTTTTGCTCATAAACTTTATGCTATGAATAACCTCTGCAATCCAGAGTCACTGAACTTGAGGCTATGGTCCTCATTTTGAGGAGCCATGGCATGGAACAGCATCTGTATCAGCAGTTAAATTTCTTTTAGGCAAGTTTGCTTCTTGAGCATGCACTGCAGCAGATAAAAATAGATGTTGCACTAAGCTTGAACCTTTCATAATATTTTCAGTGCTATTGTTTTTTTACCAGGACAGATTTTAGTTTTGAAGCTTCTTCACTGTCTTCAGATTGGTTGAAAGTCAATCTCAGTTGCATGATATAAACTTAATCTTTGCTGTGTTATATGTGCTCTAAGAATGGCTTGGGGCTCTGAAAATCAATAGGTTGTCTGTCTTTGCATCATTCAGTTTGTATTTTTAATTTAACGACTGCTTGGAATCAATGTTAGTGTAGGCAATCACATTTCAAAATACTTTAACATATATCTGTCTTTATTAAAATGATACACTTCCTTCTTTATGCAGAGGTAGTTCTAGCATGGTTGGTGAATACAGTGCTGTGATGTGTGTTTTTTAGATCTCTAGAGATGCTATTAAACAGATTCAGTTTTAGTTCTAAATTATGTGTCAGTTCAGAAGAATCTGCTTAAACTAGAACATCTTTTCAGGGTCTGATCATGTGGTAATCCTACTCTAAATCATCACCTGATGTGAAAGCATCTGTGGGTTCTGTTTGAGAAGTAGCATAGAAAGCTATAAATAATGTTTTCTCCTTCTCTTTTCTAAAGAGAAAGAAAGATTTCAAATAACAAATGGACCACCAAATTACTTATATCAGAGGTTTGGAGGGGAGGGGGGAACAGACAGGTATTTGGAGCCCATGCAGATGATGTGTGTAAACCAGCGTGTTAATCTGAATAGAAGTTGTTTATCTCAGGCCTAATGTACAAAGAAATAACCCATATGCCCATCCGTGTGTGCAGTTTAGAAGGCAGTATAAATTTCTGAGCATGTATTGTGGTTTTTCTGGATTTTCAGGCATCAGTTTCGTATAAAAACAGTTGCAGAAAGCATTAAAAATAGAAATAAGAAATCTTATATTCCCATTAATGTACAACAAAACAAATTAATGAATCTTTTCTTCAAGATCTGTTTTTAAGGGAGAAAGAGTGTGCACATATGTGCATGTGCTGTGGTTGAAAATGACATTGATTCAATTTAGTTTGTGTATAGTTTAAAGACTTACTGTGCAGATTTAACAGAAGAATGTATTGTCACCCAATCTCACTCATTATGTCTTTTAAAGTTTAAACATCTTACTGATTGGTTTAGTTTGTTTAGATGATACAGTACTGTTGACTACCAAATGTAGTTAATTGGCTGCAAAACAGTTTTACCATTGAGCTTGTTCTCTGATCCACATTCATGAATAAAATATTTTACAAAATCATAGTAATAAAATCATGATTCTTCATGCTAATGAAATACAAAGTGTCTGTCTTGAATTTACCCAACACTGACACTGTTTTTTCCAGTGTTAATGATGTGATACACAGATTTCTTGAGTAGAGCAAATCAGAAATATTTTTTCTTTTTAATTTTTATCTTACTAATTAACACTTTATCTTTTTATAGATGTGACTTTTCTAACAGAAGATAAGATATATGAAATTCTTGAACTATGTCGAGAGAAGGAGGATTATTCCCCTTTAATCCGGGTGATTGGGAGAGTATTTTCTAGTGCTGAAGCATTGGTACAGAGTTTCCGAAAAGCCAAGCAGCACACCAAGGAGGAGCTCAAGTCTCTTCAAGGAAAGGATGAAGACAAAGATGAAGATGAAAAGGAAAAGGCTGCCTGTTCGGCTGCTGCTATGGAAGAAGATTCAGGCGCATCGTCATCTTCATCGTCAAGAATAGGTGATAATACACAAGGGGATAATAACCTCCAAAAACTAGGCCCAGATGAAGTGTCTGTAGATATTGAAGCAGTCAGGCGGGTCTATGATAGGTTACTTTCTAATGAAAAAATAGAAACTGCCTTTTTAAATGCACTTGTGTACTTGTCACCTAATGTGGAATGTGACTTGACTTACCATAATGTGTACTCTCGGGATCCTAACTATCTGAATTTGTTTATTATTGTTATGGAGAATGGCAATCTTCATAGCCCAGAATATCTGGAAATGGCTCTACCATTGTTTTGCAAAGCAATGAGCAAGCTACCCCTTGCAGCTCAAGCAAAACTGATCAGATTGTGGTCTAAGTACAGAGCAGACCAAATTCGGAGAATGATGGAAACATTTCAGCAGCTTATTACTTACAAAGTCATAAGCAATGAGTTCAATAGTCGTAACCTAGTGAATGATGATGATGCTGTTGTTGCTGCTTCAAAGTGCTTGAAAATGGTTTACTATGCAAATGTAGTAGGAGGGGATGTGGATACAGATCATAATGAAGAGGAAGATGAAGAACCCATCCCAGAATCAAGTGAACTAACTCTTCAAGAGTTGTTGGGTGAGGAAAGAAGAAATAAAAAAGGTCCTCGAGTGGACCCACTGGAAACTGAACTTGGTGTTAAAACTATAGATTGCAGAAAACCACTTATCCCTTTTGAAGAATTTATTAATGAACCACTGAATGATGTTCTAGAAATGGATAAAGACTACACTTTCTTCAAAGTAGAAACAGAAAATAAATTCTCTTTTATGACCTGTCCCTTCATATTGAATGCTGTTACCAAGAACCTGGGATTGTATTATGACAATAGAATCCGGATGTACAGTGAAAGACGCATAACTGTGCTCTACAGCTTAGTTCAAGGACAGCAGCTCAACCCATATTTGCGACTTAAAGTGAGACGTGATCACATCATAGATGATGCGCTGGTCCGGGTAAGTCATGCAGCAACATGGAACTTAGGTTTGTTGGTTCTGACTAGTGCAAACTATGTGGGTGTTAACTAACTGAAAAGGACTGTGTGTGAGTGCAGTGTTTTATGTACTAGATTTCCTCTAGAAGAAACTCAAATAGCTTTACTATATTAAGTTTGAATTCTGAGCATGCTGCTGAAGATTTGTATGTTCAGCAGAACCACTTCTGCTAGAGTGGCTGCAGACTTAAATGTTTTAAAGTGTCAAATAGTTCTTATTCCCCATTAACAGATTCTGCACTGCTACAGCTCTTAATGGTGAGAGTGACCAACTTCTGTTTCTTTTTCTTTGTCCTCTGGACTGTCTTGGATCATCTTCTAATAGTAGGGTTTTTCAGATGGAAGTTGGAATTTAAACCTTTCAGTTGTGTACTCTTCTTGTGGACTTCTGAACTTCTAGATATGAAGTGGTGGAGTGCCTGCATAATAAGTAGAACTTCTCACTTCTCTAAGCGTTGTTGCAATTTGGTGCAAATACTGATATGACTGAGAAAGGAGAAGACAGACCTGTTAGTACCCAAGAACTGTGAGAGCAACCTGTTTCTGAATATGCTGGCTTCTCAAAGTAAAATTTAAAGCCATTTGTTCACACAGTTTTGGAAGATGGGAATTATACAGGATACAAACTATAAAGAGTGTTTCACAGTAAACTTTTTTCCGTAAATATGTCCTTTAATTTTAGGACTCTTCCTCCCTTTATTTTTTGCTTAAAGCTGTTATTCTTCAGAAGCTCGTTTTTCTGTGTTCTGTTACTAAAACACAATAAAGTCTACAAAATTTTTAATTTAACCGTGGCTTTTTAAAGCTTGTTGATGAAGAGCCAGACAAGTATTTGGAGAGACTCTGGAGAAAAGTACCTGGGTTTGCCTCTCAACCCAGCTGTTACTTCTAGTTAAATTTGATGACACTAACTGCTACCGAAGGTCAATTGTGAGAGCCCTAAATGAACTCCCACCTTGATTTTTCTGTGTACCTATGGATTTCCAGGTGGGTTAGCTGCTTCAGGGGAATTGCTGATATTATGATTTCTCAGGGGAAACCTTTGTCTCCAGTACCAATAGGAAAAATAAAATTGCAATGCAGAAATGGCTTCTGTCTGTAAACCCAATTTTATATTAGGAAAATGAGAAATACACTGTTTTAAATTAAAGCCTACTGTGTACCAGTTTTCTAATTTAAGAATACTCTTTGTAATTTCACTACCTATCAGATTTGGGGTTGTATCCAGTTATGTTTTCTCACGTTAATGTAATGGAGTTTATTTACTTGACTGTTCAGCTTTGGGATACATAAATGCTGGGAAAAAGGGAGGGACAGTACTATTTCTTTAGGAGAGGATGGGCTAAAAGAGAATAAGACCTTGGTTTAGGGAGATGTTCATTTTAATGTCAGTTCCAGCAAAGAGGAAGCAGACCTCCTTCCTCATGCTGATAATGACAAGGGAAATCTGTAAATATGAGAAAAGGCCTTCTTCCACATATTGCTTGTTGTGGAAGGAAGTTGAAATCTTTGAGGACAAAAAAATGTTTGGTAGTGCTTAGAAAGCTCATGGGCAACATCAAGTTGGTGCAGCTGCTATATTGCAACAGGGCCACAGCAGTCACCACCATGCACGCTCTTGGTCAGTTGGAAATTTTGATAATTTAAATCAGATTAAGCTCAAACATACTAATTTAAATTGTGATGGGCTTGCAGCAGCCCTTGCACAGCCTAGCAGTCTACGAGTACATGCCTGGGCAGTTGCCATGGATCCTCTTATGGCTGTTATTTTAAGCTGTCAGAACATGCTAAATTATGGTTATCTGACTCTGTCAAAGCCCCAAGGAGAGTAAGAATTTTAAACTGTTTATTCTGGGACAGAATATAAAGGGAGAAGATAAAATTGTTCAAAATTCAGGTAGTCTGAGCTGAACTGCAGTGTTAGTCAACAAGATCAAGTACAGTCCAGGCATTTCTCAAAAGTGGAAAATAGATTATATTCAGTAAAATGGAGATGAATGAAGACTCGCCATCCTAGCTGGAGGAAGGGAGTATGTGCCATTTCAAACAGATGCAACAACGTAGCTGTTGAGATCATGTGGACTTAGAGAAAATTGTGTTGATATATGTAGTGGGTACAGAAGTCACCTTTTAACTATTGGTATGTTTTGACTGATAATATGAAGTATCAGTGCTCAAGGAAGAGATATTAAATATTCCTGAGGAAGTGTTAGGAGGTCAGAAAGGAGCAAATGGAACAATACAATGTCTCTGTTTACTATGGTGTGCTTATGTTTCTTTCATTTGTTTCTTCTCATTTTAGTATCAAAAAGGATGCAATAGAAATACATTCAGAGTTCAGAGTCTCTTCAGAGAGATTGTAAAGCCCTCTTAATGGTAAAAACAGTGATGGAGAGGACATAAAAGATGGCATGGAGAAGTTGAATGGGAAATACTGTTTTTTCAACTGGTAGCACCCAGTCATATTATCAGGAAGCAGGCTTAACATAAGCAAAATGACATATTTTTTCCTCATTTTTAAGGTACACTGTGTACCTTAAAATTATGGATGTCTTTGCCCAGAACTTGTAGCTCTTCATGAAAGAAAGATCCATCAAAAGGTGATAGGCATTAACAGGCATTTTGATGTGACCCACACACAAACCTCGAAGTCTGAAAGCTGCAAGTCTACTGGTAGCTGGAAAAGTATTGCAGGGAAAATACTGTTCCACACTGTCGTCTTGCAGTTTCTTCAGCGAGTGCCTAATCTGTTTAAGAATTGTATGCTGTTGTTACAGGTACTTCTGTAACAGGTTGAGAAGTGATTTTAGTAATTTTCACAATTTGTTTCCACTTCCTAATTGGTGTAAAATAGGTCTGGAGGATCTTCAGTCTTATGTCCTAATCCTTAAATAACTTGCTTTATCTTTGATTATAGTCAAAGATGAAGTACTCTGTGCTTCTGTAGCAGCACTGACAGCATCAAACCTAAGTGAAAGCTGCATTGTATGAGTTTACATCAGTGATGGTTGCAGTTTTGGGTGCAGTATTGAACTTTGGAAAGGTCTCCCTGAAAACTATCAGAAAGATCTTGCCAAGATAGTCTTCACTACTAAAAGCATATTCTTAGATCTGTTCAGTGGCAAAATGTTTCCAAACATGCTTAAATGACAGGTAAGTAATTATTATTACTGTTATTTTTACCCTTGAATTGCATTTTTTACTTCTGGAGTTTGAATACTTACAGGCTTGTTTGAGTTGTAAGTAATTACATACTTGTTTCACTAGACCTGTGTCTTTACAGAATAATCAGTGCAGACTTTTTTGACTACATATGGAATAACTCTAACTTCCTGTTAAAAGCATTTTCAGAAATATTGATTAAAATGAGGTTGAGATGATCTTATTCATATTTTCCTTACTGAAGTTGGATATTTTTCAAGCAAATATATTGATCAGCCTTCATAACTTCTTGCAAATGGACTAAGTACCGCTCTTTCTTTGCTAATTAGTCGAGCTAATGAAGTTATCACCAAGCTGTTTTTTCTCTTACCAATACTTAATATTTAAACTTTTAGAATTCAGTATGTACATCTTCTCACTTTTTGGACTTCATTAAAACAAATATGAGCACTGGTAAGTGATTTTTTATTATTATTATTACTGTAGGTTTTTTCTTTTATTGAGAATTTGAAGCAATACCTTTTAAATACCTTTGAAGCAATAATTTGTTTAAAGTTGCTTGAACACATACATCTAAGCAAAAATTTTATTTACGGATTCATTGTTCAGTTTCTTCACATGTATGAAACTTGAATCAAAGCTATTTTTCTCTTTTTTTAATTGAAATGGATTTTAATGAAACATGCTTTCTTTGTATTATATACTTATTGTGTGCTTGTTTGTATGTATGTTAGTCTGAAAAGTCACCGGGGGGGAGGAATATTAGAATTAGTAAAGTGCTAGTCCCCATTTTTATTAAGGAACCCTTCCATTTGGGAGTTGGTAGTTCAGTTTGCAGTTCTTGAAAGCGGTTAACATGCTTTTTTGGGTCTAACAAGTTTAAGAGGTTAGCTGTACTCCTGCTGACTCATGTTATGTGGATGTGATAGTAATGAAAAGAAGTTTATCCTTAAATCCCCTCTTCTGCCTTTTTATCCCCCCAACAGTTATTTTTCATCCCCTTCCAAGTTTACTCTGCCTCCTCCCCCCTCCCCCCCGATTTTAGGTGGCTTTATTCTCAGGTAACAGTAATTTAAAGGGTGTGAGTTACGACACATAAGTTCTGCAAGTGAAAATGTGGTGGGTTCCTTCAGCAGAGTCTGGCTGGTACTTGCTCGCAAATTAGAAACTCACTTTGACAAATTTCACATTGAATGTAGATGGCTTGCAGGCAGCAAGCCTCACTTGCTTGTAAATGACTGCTGGATATATTGATGAGCAAAAACTCTTATGTGACAACTGAAGCCAGTAGGCAGATTCTCTCATAGTATATTAGCAACAAAGTACTTCAGGAGCTTTGAGGTTCTTTTAGACTAAATCAGTGTTTATGTGTGTTCAGTTGAAAATCTCGGCAATAGTATGCCTTGGTTGCATGCAGAACACGTGTGCCTGTTCGTGTATGCAAGCTCCACTGGCAAGTGTATGCATGAGTCATAAGTACAGCTTGAGAGGATGCTTCTTAGTCACTTCAAGTATTACTTCACATGCCACTTTGCGGAAAAAACATAGTGACCGACTTATGTCATGATGTGTCACTGGTGCTTTCAAACTTGAATTAGTTGTGTTCATGTCATTTTTGCCTTCTAGTGTGGAAAGTATTCCTGCCACTGCCTGAAAGAGAACTTCTATGTTACATTGCTAGAACTTGAGGGGGATTTTGATAATTTTTAAATGAATAGAGATTAGTTCAGTTACTATCAATTTCAAGAAGTTGGCCAAACTCTGGTGTTATGTTAAGCTTTTAAATGTTGTCATATTTCTGTCATCCAATGGAAGATTCCTGTCTTTCAGGAAAGCACAACGTTGTTCTGTAAGCAAAGTAAATCATACAGTCTCTTATGCTGTACCACAATATCATGTTTCAGCCAACAAAATGCAGGTATTCTTTATAACGTCGTGTCTCAGCTTTCAGCTTCTCAATTCATACTTAGTTTTTGATGCTGCTGCTTCAGACATGCTACACACATGCTATTTGGGAAGTCCTTGAAAAATGTAATGATAACTTCATCTGCTTGGCCAGTCAAAGCATTGTGATAGAAAACATATTAGCTTCTAAAACTTCGGGAATTTACACACACATAGATTGGGTTTATCCAGCAGCATCTGTGTTCACATGGCAGGTCTGATTATTTATAAAAACAAACAACTTTAAACTGAAGTTCAGACTTCCTTGCTATAGAAACACTGCTGCAGTTCTGCTAAAATGCAGTGCCTCTACCATTGTGACTAATGCTGTGTTTTCCACTGAGTTCCAGTTTTCTTGTGAAGCATCAGTGTTGAGACATGGATGTTCAAAGGAGCAGCTAAATCCGCAACCTTCAGTTGAGCCGCTTAGCCACATTGTCCTGGTTACAGAATCTACTTCAAGGAACATTAGGCTTTGACTCAAAATACGGCCTTTTTGGTAATCCTCTGTATGATTGCCTCACAGACATGCAGCATACCTGTCCTGGTTTCAGCTGCGATAGAGTTTAACTTTCTTCCTAGTAGCCGGTACAGTGCTGTGGTTTGGATTTAGTGTGAGAATAACGTTGATAACACACTGATGTTTTAGTTGTTGCTAAGTAATGCTTATCCTAAACTAAGGATATTTCAGTTTCCCATGCTCTGCCAGCAAGCAGGTGCACAAGAGGCTGGGAGGGAGCATGGCCAGGACAGCTAACCTGAAGTAGCCAAAGGAATATTCCATACCATACCACATCATGCTCAGTAGATAAACTTGGGGGGAGTTGGCCGGAGGGGCAAATTGCTTCTCAGGCATCGGTCAGTGAACGTCGAGCAATTGCATTGTGCATGGCTTATCTTTTTCTGGGGGTTTATTTCTCTTTTTGTTATATTCCTTTTCATCATTATTAATATTATTATTGTTAGTAGTAGTAGTATATTTTATTATTGTTGTTGTTATATTTTAATTTAGTTATTAAATTATTCTTATCACAACCCCCGAGTTTTACTTTTTTTTTCTGATTCTCTTCCCCATCCCACTAGAAGTGGGGACGAGTGAGCGAGCAGCTGTATGGTGCTTAGTTGCTGCCTGGGGTTAAACTACGACAGCACTGTTCCAATCTGCTCAGCCAGCATTGCTCAACTAAGAGTGTTTCCTTCCCCCTTTTTTAATACTGCTCTTTGTTTACATCACTCATTGCAGCATAGTTCTCGGCCAAAAAAATAATTTTGAAATAATTTTTTAAATTGCTTTATATGTATAAATATGAGCACTCTCCTTAGTGTAAGTGTATTTCTGTGGCACAAGAGAGCCTTTACACAATGACAAAGGGTTGCAGTCCCAAAAGAAAGGCAGAGGCAATACTTGCTTTCTCAGAACTCATCAAAATTCATAAAACTTGCAAAATAGTAAATTGCTGGTGGTAAATACTACAAAGCCAACAAAGTCATGACTGGAGAGAAAAAACAAAGCATTGTTAGTGCCAGTTACAAGTGGAGGGGATTCAAATAGGAGAACTTCTGTCTGGCTAGCTTGAATGTATAACCTGTATTTACGGTCTTAAAATAAATGCTACTTCTCTGTATTTAAAAAGTCTCGGTGGTATTTGGAACGTGGCTTAGATGCCATTGTCCTCCTATTCAGGAACAAAAATTTTTTACACTTCTGTAAGATGCATAATTTTAAGATATACATGAAAAGCAAGATGCAAAACTACACTATTATGGAAAGCATGTGATGAGAATACCAATGGGGGGGAACTGCAACATTTTTTTTGCTGCAGAAGTATTGTTGATAAAATAGAGTGAATTTCAAAGAATAAATGTTATTTGGTCTCCTTGGGGCAAAAATAGTTCATTGCAAATGATATGCAATAGAATACCAAATGCTTTAGGTAGTACATAACTAAGTTTTCCAGATAATCTTGTACTTTAATATGTATCTCAGTCAGCTAATCTGACTCGCTGTCATTATTGGGGTCTACGTGGCTTGCCTCCATTTTTTTAACTGAGCTTTATAAGCTACGGAGTTACACTCTCTCTCTTCCTGATACTGTTTTTCAGTACCAGTTAGTGCAAGTCTTCACATGCTGGTTTCACATGAGGAGCTTCAAAGTCTTCAAACCTGTTACGCTAACCACCTTAGCTCTCTCACCCAACTAGCCCTGCTGTGCTGCTTGAAACATGGCTGGCTGGCTAACTCGGCAGTTACCGGGAGAAAACGTATCTTACTGGTGGTGTCACTTTATGGGTTGATGGTGTCATTATTGCTGCCTTTATCCTTTGTTCTGTTCCTGTTTTCCTTTACACTTGTGTAGTAAAATTCTGGGACATAAAGAATGTGTTGGCGTGTGTGGGGGTAAGGTAGGGTAGCGAAATAAAAAGGTTCGGCATGTTAAGGACACCTGCTGGTAGGTACAGTGTCCGCTAGCCTGGATTAGAGGCAAATGTCACCAGTACTATGGTTTGGTAGAGGAATGTACAGGTCCATCTGTGCCTTACTTTACTGCAGTTGAGTTTTCTTTGCCGTGTAGGTACGTTTAATGTAATCGTGCTGCACAGGTTTAACCAATATGTTTACGCTTTTAAGCAGTATGTTTCTTACCAGCTGCAAAATATTCCTGCATAACTTCTGATTTACTGAAAGGATACATATTTGTTGGAAGAAAGTGAAAGACCTGTAACGGCCTTTATATAGACATGCAGCCCTTTCCTATGAAATGTCAGAACTTCTGTTTGACCTTAACTGAATTTTCACTTTCATGGAAGCAATGCAGTAAATCTGTTTAAAGGCACTGAAAAAATAAGAGCAAGAGATTTCTGAGACTTCTTCATTAGGATCAGGAGGAAAGGGGATTGATTTGACTGTAATATTAGTGTCTTTTTATTTCTGGTTTTTTTTTTTTCCCCCAGCTCTTTGTTTGCGAGATGCAGCTGCTAGTCAAAGGCTTGTCTTCTGTCTTCCACTGTAAATTATCACATGAAAGTTCTGAAAACATATCTGTGTAATCCGTTCACAAAACCATTCATTGTCAAACATGTAGATCAGATTGCAGTCTCTTTTCATTGTCAGATGAATTTAATTATCCCAGTAATACATCTTGTTTTCATACTGTTTTCTGTGAATTTTGTGCAACACAATACTAACTTATTTAAAGTAAGTGCTTAAAAGAATAGAAATGGAGAACGCTAACAGACTTAGTTGGCTAACAGAGCAGATCTGTGGTAAGTTTCTTGCTGTGTTAATCCCCAAATTCTAATACATGCTTAGAGTGATTTAGCACTACTATTGGTTTCTGATATTTTACTGTTGTGATTTATACTTGATCTCTTAGGTTTGGAGGGTAGTTTTGATTTCATTATTTGATACTCAGTTGACTCTTCTAGTAAACGGATTTACTAATGAAATACTTCTATCTATTCACTCAATAGCTAGAGATGATTGCCATGGAAAATCCTGCAGACTTGAAGAAGCAATTATATGTTGAATTTGAAGGAGAGCAAGGGGTAGATGAAGGAGGTGTTTCCAAAGAATTTTTTCAACTGGTCGTGGAAGAAATCTTCAATCCAGATATTGGTATGTGTTCTAATAATTTACTAATTTATCAGATTTTTCCCATGAAAGATTGGACCAAATGATTTTTTAAGGTCCCTTCCAATCTGGGCTATTCTATGTTTATGCAGTGCCTTTCTATATCTGCTGCTGCTTCTCTCTGAAGCTCTCCAGATTTCTTGGTGATTATGAGAGTACTTGCCCCATTGAGGCTCACTATGTCATCATCAGTCATCCTCCTAAGGAGAAGTGATGAAAAGGAATAACTGTGTATAGTTAGCGAAAGCTACCATTACGTGTTTAGATATAAATCAGTAGTGTAGGGTTGCAGGGTTCCTTTGTTTGTTCTCTCACCTTTCTCCTCGCTTTGCTTTGTGATTAGCTTCTAGAATTAGTAAACAAACCAAAGAGGAAGAGCTTCTGCAAAAAAACCAGAGTAGGACTATGGTGAGTTTTTGAGTTATTTCCTCCCTCCAGCTTAAAAAATCTGATAGTCTCAGTTCTTTTAATGATTTAATCTAAAAGGGGTGCAGATCCAAAGTGTGGCAGTAATGTCAAATTTGATTGTAGTTAGCTAAGAACTAGGAGTAATTTGATATATTGGAGCCAGAGTTTTGTATTTGTGTTTTAACAGTCACATTTCCATCTTGCTCCCTGCACCAGTCTTTTGTGCTTCTGCCTTTATACCTGCAAGGACATGCTGCTTTTAATATGCAGCTTGTCTACTACTATGAAAAGATTAAAATGTTTTAAAATGATGTTTCCATGCCTGGAAATCATGACACTTAGCTGTACAAGCAACAGGTCACTGGGACTATACTTATCCAGGGTGGTCTCTCCCTCCCCTTAAGTCTATGGGGTTTGCATTTATCTTGCTTCAGTATCTAGTCAGCTAAGCAATGGATTTTAACTGTGGGACTCACTTTAAATAGTTTGTAGCCTGTACACAAACTCTGGTTTCATAAACAAGAGCTAATCTAGTGGCTTGCTACAGCCAAAAGGGTAAGGGACTCTTTGCCCTTTTCTTGTCTGTACAGTCCTATCTGCTCTCTCCAGCTCCTGGCATGTGCCAGTTCAGCAGTTTGTTGAAACCTTCTCTGAAGATACTCAGCTTGTGAACTTGGCAGGAGATTGGTCACCTGAAATAGTGAGCTGAATCAGACAAAGGGATAGGGGAACAAAGCAAAACCTCTCCCTTTCAAGAATGACAAGCTGTTAAAATTGCAACCCCTCCTGTGAAACAACAGTCCCATGTTACATTTTCCCCTCAAGTTAGAATGTATGTGATAGGTGCAGCAACAGTGGACCTTATTGAGTACCTTTAAAAAAAAAAAAAAAATCTGTTGAGCATCTAAGATCATATGTGATAGTTAATCCCAGCTCCATCGTCATAGCTTCCAGTTTAATAATAGGGCTGCATCTAGTCCTGTTCCTTTGCTGGAACTGGCCGAGAAAAGCCTTTGAGGAAAGGCTATCACTTCATAGTAATTGGAGTTCTTCAGGATTATTTCACCACATGTTTTTTGATGGTGTTCTTTTCTTGCACTGTTGTATTAATCAAAGATACAATCTGTGTTGACAATGTGCTGCTGCTTCCTCAGTAATGGAAGGGGATGAAAGGTTGTGTACGTACAGCTTCAGTGGCATTGCAGGATGTTGTATCACAGGTCTCCTGCATACTTTTAGTGGTAATGTGAGTAACAGTATTTTGAGCAGCTCCAGTTACCCTAAGGTAAGTAGCTTCTCTTTGCCATTAAATTCAGTGTAATGTTAAGTTAAACACCCTTTAGAGGCATTATAATGCAAATGGGTTTATAATGGTATGTTTTACATGTAATTTTTATTGAAATGTAACCATAATTGTTCATCATTTTTTTACAGGGATGTTCACATATGATGAATCTACAAAACTGTTTTGGTTTAATCCATCCTCTTTTGAAACTGAGGGTCAGTTTACACTGATTGGCATAGTACTGGGTCTGGCTATTTACAATAACTGTATACTGGATGTACATTTTCCCATGGTTGTCTACAGGAAGCTAATGGGCAAAAAAGGAACTTTCCGAGATCTGGCAGACTCTCATCCTGTAAGTTCATTATGTTCTTTGAGTTTATTAATGCATTTTCCATGCAATAACTTAATCTAGATTTAAATTAAACACAAGACTACTGTCAGAAGTGGAAGTGACATAACCAGCGACTTGTGTGAAGAGTCTGTATTTGTTAAAATCATAAGCAATAAAACCTCTTAGTACATCTGGTTTGGAGGAGGCAGAATTGTCAAGTCAACAAATAGAGTCGGGTACCAATAAAGCTTTGTTGTATATTTTTTACATACTGCCTAAATTGCTTAATACCATTAAGCATAAACTATTATTAATAGTATCTTCCCAAAGAGACTTCTAAAATTAGGCTGTTTATATCTATTTGTAGAATTAGATTTCTACAAAAAATGTGAAAGTAACAGTAGGCATGCAAAGGTGTGATACTCATTGGTTTTTGTCTAAAGCAAAAGATAGATGAGGCAGTTCATGAAGATCCCTACAGTTTGGGAGCAGTGATGAGTGTTCATCTTCCCCCACCTCTCCCCAGTTCATGGCTATACAAAAACACTAAGCTGTGCTCATGCTTTAGTAGATAGAGCATAGAAGTATGTATGCAGGATGTGTTGGCCATGCTCCATCTTCAAAGATCATCAGTAGCCTTCCATCATGCTAGCTAGTATGAGTTATTAGTATGCTTCATTTCCAGTTCAACAAGGCCAAGTGCAAGGTGTCCTGTCCATGGGTCAGGGCAATCCCAAGCACAAATACAGGCTGGGGGATGCGTGGATTGAGAGCATCCCTGAGGAGAAGGACTTGGGGATGTTGGTTGACGAGGAAGCTCAATGTGACCCAGCAACGTGCACTCACAGCCCAGAAAGCCAACCATATCCTGAGCTGCATCAAAAGAAGCGTGACTGGGAGGTGATTCTCCCCCTCTGCTCCGCTCTCGTGAGACCCCACCTGCAGTACTGTGTCTGGCATGTTGGGGACCCCCAACATAAGAAGTTCACAGACCTGTTGGAGTGAGTCCAGAGGAGGGCCACAAAAATGATCAGAGGGCTGGAACACCTTTCCTATGAAGACAGGCTGAGAGAGTTGGGGTTGTTCAGCCTGGAGAAGGGAAGGTTCCAGGGAGACCTTATAGTGGCCTTCCAGTACCTAAAGGGTACTGCAAGGAAGCCAGAGAGGGACTTTTTTACAAGGTCAGGTAGTGATAGGACATGGGGTAATGGCTTTAAACTCAAAGAGGGTAGATTTAGATTAGATGTAAGGAAGAAATTCTTCATTGTGAGGGTGGTGAGGCACTGGAGCAAGTTGCCCAGGGAAGTTGTGGATGCCCCATCCCTGGAAGTGTTCAAGGCCAGGTTGGACGGGGCTTTGGGCAACCTGGTTTAGTAGAAGGTGTCCCTGCCCATGGCAGGGGGAGTCGGAACTTGGCAATCTTTAAAGGTCCCTTCCAACCCAAACCATTCTGTGATTCCATGGTTTCAAATGGTGGGACATTTCCCTTTTCATAAGCAGTTATGCAAAATCTTCAGCTATTCAAAAAAGATGAGTAAAATGATACTGTTTAAAAAGAACTTGCCTTTTATTTTTGTTTAATCAGAAAATGAGGCATAAGTAATCAAAAAATAGGTTATCCGGTCTGCTTTGGATGGTTACATACAACAGCATGCCAGCTTTGACCAGTTTCTCTGTAAAGTGATGTTGAGAAATACACAGTGCTCCCAGTTTCCTGTAATTTTTTTATTACATACTCAAAACTTTTTATGACAGAAAAAGTGAATTTATTTCTGTGGAACAAGGCAGTCAGGGCACTTCTTATTTTTGCTCCCCTACTCTTATGTTTCTCCTCTGACACCTACACTGACTTCTTTTAAAGTAATCCTTTTTAAACTCTTTGTACTCTAATATCACTTAAACACTTACTTCAGAGCTTCTCAAAACAAAAATGAAATCTGCAGTAGTCAAGCCTCCCGATGCTTTTTCTAATGCTATAGAGCATGGAGGATAGGGTGTTCACCGGCCCTCACCACCAACAGATGTAATCAGTGGCTCTTAAGCTACAGGTCTGACCATTGCATTTAGGAAGATTCCTGGGCATTGATAGGCCCTTCTAAGGGAGTTATCATTCATTGCCATGTTTCTTTTTTATCTTTCCTTAATATCTGCTATTGGTTGTTTTTTACAAACACTGAGCTCAATATACCTTTGTTTGGAGTGTTATGGGAGATCTTAGGTGACTTGTGTCATAGAATGTAACAACCTTTTTTGAGGCAGATGATTTCATGACTCAGTGAAATCTGTTGAAACTTATTTATGACAGACATGTATTTCTTATTCTGTTAGGTTCTTTACCAGAGTTTGAGAGACTTACTAGAGTATGAAGGAAGTGTGGAAGATGATATGATGATAACATTTCAAATATCTCATACGGATCTCTTTGGCAATCCAATGATGCATGATTTAAAGGAAAATGGTGATAAAATTCCTATTACAAATGAAAATAGAAAGGTACGCTCAAGTAATTTTTTTTAATGTAATTGTAATTTTTAGATACTCTATGCAGAATTACGTATCACTCTATAAAGGTTTGGTCTCACAATTTAAGTTTAAAAGCCTTTTAAAATTGCTATAGCACAGTGTAGTTGTAAGCAGAAAAGGTTTCTTTCTTAACAAAAGCATCGATACATGCACACGTAGCTTCTGTGTGTGGTGTTTGACCTGCTTGAGAAATATTTGAGACTTACTCTTCATTATTGCTGAGTAGAAGCTGAGCCCAGATAATCTACGTAAAATTATAGAATTAAATATATTTCAGGGTCTTGTATTTTTGGGACATACTTCAAGTGGCATGTGTTGAAGTACTAAGGGTTTTTTTGGGATTGTTTCCTTACAGGAATTTGTCAATCTGTATGCTGACTATATACTCAATAAATCAGTAGAAAAGCAGTTCAAGGCCTTTCGGAGAGGATTCCACATGGTGACCAATGAATCTCCTTTGAAATATTTATTTAGACCAGAGGAAATTGAATTACTTATTTGTGGAAGTAGGGTAAGAGCCCTGAATGTACACCAGAAAGTGGAGCTTTTTGATCCTAAGTATATAATTAGTGGTCACTTTTAAAAATGTCGTCTTCTTTACAGAATTTAGATTTTCAAGCACTAGAAGAAACTACAGAATATGATGGTGGCTATACAAGAGACTCTCTTATTATTAGGTAATTTTTTTCTAATTTCTGAAAGATTAAAAACACTTTACATGCCTCTTCCTTCATAATGAATTTAATATTGTAAGATGTAGTATTATTTTAGTGCTTGGAGATGCAAGTGTCTTACGTATCATTTCAGTTGACTCAAGTACTGTCATTAGAAAAGAGCAGATAGTATAAGCATTGTCTTTAGCTTCCAGTGAACTTTGGTAAAGGTTAAAAGGGATTTTCTTCCCTACGTTTTTTTGTCCTTCTCTTATACCATATAGTTAAATAATCCCTATCATAAACAAGGCTGTTTCAATAAATCACCACTGCTCTGCTGTTGTTTAAAAAAAAAAAAAAAAACACACTGATTTTTTTAATAGGTTGCATGTGTAGAACTTTCTTCTCCAATTAGAAATCAAGTAAATTCAATGTTTTTAATGTTTTTACCTTCTTGTCCCCTTTGACTAGAGAACTCTGAAGGCAAGGGTCAGAGAAGCGTGCATCTTTGGTCATCTGAACTTTGCTAACTACTTAACTAGTTCCTGCTAGGGTAGAAAACCTTTGACAGCAGCTGCATTTGTTTACTGTGGTGTGTTAAGAAGGTGGTAGAAATGGACAGTGTAGTGGAACCAGTATAATTCCTTAGGAAACAGGAATAATAAAATAAAGGAAGAATATTTGAAGATCACCTGTTAGCCAAAGTTAACATTTAAAAACAGTTAAACTGCAGTGTTTTGGTAACATTTCTGATTTCTACTTTTGTATCTCATCGATTGGTAAATACATTACTGTTAGTTTTGGTTTATGAATGCAACTTGTAAACTTGACATTGAGATTGATTGGATTACTAAACCTTCAAAGTTCAGTTACTTTTGAAAGTCTCACTTATACCAACGTTTTCAGTTTACTTACTTTTTGATTTTGTCCTTGATAGGGAATTCTGGGAAATAGTCCATTCATTTACAGATGAACAGAAAAGACTATTCTTACAGTTTACAACAGGCACAGACAGAGCCCCTGTGGGAGGACTTGGAAAGTTAAAGATGATCATAGCCAAAAATGGCCCAGATACAGAGAGGTAAATAAAAAAAAAATTAAAAAAATCTACATTTTGCTTGTTTGTTTATAAATGGAAGCAAATTCTGTGCTTTTAATTTGTTAGCTTAGTTAAATCTGAAAGTTGAATCTTTAAGCAAAGTAGATTCTCTTTAAATTCATTATTTTAGATTTGTGAAGTAACGACTTATTTCTTTGCGTGTACTGCATGTTCCCAGATCTGAATTCTTTTTTTTTTTTTTTTTTTTTTTTTTCCCCACCCCACAGGTTACCTACATCTCACACATGCTTTAATGTACTTTTGCTTCCGGAGTACTCAAGCAAAGAAAAGCTTAAAGAAAGATTATTGAAGGCCATCACATATGCCAAAGGATTTGGCATGCTGTAATAAATATAACAAAAGGGATTAAAAAAATGATGGTGATGATGTCCCTGTCCAAAAAGGCCATAAGATAGTGAGCTACAGTAGTCACCTGTGTTTGTGCCTCCCTTCTTTACTGGGGACATTGGGCTGGAACAGCAGATTTCAGCTGCTTATATGAACAAAATCTTTATTTTTTTTCTTTTAGCGTGAAAGTGTTACATATTCTTTCACTTGTATGTACAGAGAGGTTTTCCTGAATATTTATTTTAAGGGTTAAATCACTTTTGCTTGTGTTTATTACTGCTTGAAGTTGAGCCTTTTTGAGTATTTACAAGAAAACAAACTGTACTCTCCCAAGGAAAATATTGCCATCATTTGTAGACCATGTAACCTTCAAGTATGTGCTATATTTTTGTCCCTGTATCTAATCAAATCAAGAACTGTACTTTTTGAAGAGTTTGCTTTTGAAACTTGAAGTCTTGGAAACCAGTGTGATGCAATTACTGCTGTTCTAGCCCCCAAAGAGTTTCTGTGCAAAACCTTAAGAATCAATAAAGATGGAAGGGAGAACTTGGAATGTTAAATTGCAGCCTTGAGAACTTTACTTTAGTCACAGCACAACAATTAAAATTCATTTCACTATATGTTGTCTTCACATGTCTTGTAATAAACTGTGTTTTTAATTAGGAAACATTTCTTAGCATATGAAAGGGTAGAAATTTTAGTTACTTTTTTTAAAAAAGTTTACTTGGGAAAGTGCATTTTCAACTGAACAGCTTTAGAGTAGGGAGTGAAGTGTTTGGAAAAAAGGAAGTTTTTGCTATATTATAAACAAAGCATGTGGAAGTGCACTTAAAATGAAGTTTTATTCTTAATTGCCTATTATGTTGACATTTTAAATAGACAATCCAAAGTCTTCCCTACATGTTATGTCATCACTGTTTATTTAATGAATCGTTGTTCCTACTTATCAAGGCACATGATCAGTGTTGCAACATAATCTAAAGGGATGGCTACTGTATTTTAATCTCATCTAACAATAAGCAAAATTGAACAATATTAAACGTAAGGCCTACTTCATGTTGTACACTTCCAACCATTAAATAAACTGTTAGAAAGTAAGTACTAAGGTTATGTTCATCTACTACATAAAGTATTCCGTAGGTTTTTAATTTAACTCTACAAATCATATCAGAAATAAATCCTTTACCTTTCATAGTCTGTGTTTAACGTTAATTTCTCCTGTTGCAATATATGATAAAGGGATTATGCATTTTTAAGTGAAGACGTAACTGGCATATCTCTTTTATAATACAAGCTGCAGCGGATGTGCAGAGCTGAGCTTGTGCCTTGACAATTGCTATAAGTGACTACTACCAATCAAACCCGTGACTGTGTGGAATTGGCATTAAAAGGCATAGTTTTGAAATCATTGGAGAAAGAAAAAGTATCTTTCAGGACTATTTTAATAAATTCTTTCTAGTAATAGAAACAGACAACTGTTATGTAACTATGATGCTGAATAAAACAGTAACCTTTTTTCACCACGGTTCAGTGAAAAAGAAAACAAATGACTTCCTTTACTTTGATAAATTGGGTATCAAATTGTTTGATTAGAAAACATTGCAGTACAGCATAATTTGAGGGTTACAGGTATGTAAACTCTCCAGATGTGAACTGTAGTGATGTGGGGTCCAGCGATGTTCCCCTCTCAAATCCAAGCCAATGCAAGACTGCCTGGACACGGGGACTGAAACTTGCTGGGGAGGGAGAGGTGCTGGCTGTCTTCTGGTCTTTGATCTCAAGGTGGCACTCAGGGCGTGCCTTATTGAATGTTCACCTCATTTCGTGTCCTTGAAGAGGAAAACACAAGATACCCTACCTCTCAGCAGGGCGGTTGACAACAGTGCTTGCCGATTCCTTCAGATTTGGAGCATCTTTTACTATAGGTGGTGAGAAGAAGATATGCTGAGTGCCTTGAGGTGTTTTGTTACAAGTATGAACCACATCATGGTACTGCTGTGTGGTACGTACTACGTCAATAGTCTTATACTGTTAAGCTATATCCCTATAACTTGGTTTATTCTGATGTAGCTATGGATGGTGGTTATGCCCACCTGACAAGTGTGTAACATTAATGTTGCGGTTTTTTATATAGGTCCAAAAGCTGGGCAGACAACGTAATTGGATAGCAATACAAAGTTCTCTTAACTGCAGTGTTAACATTGTAAATATGCTTTTTTCTGTCTTCCTTTAGCATTAAGATTAAAATAATACATAATTGTATTGGCCTTTAAAAGCATAAGTTGTTTTTCAAGGAATCATTTTAGGTAAGATAAAAGTACTTCATGTTTGATGTATATTTCCCCTGTAAATATATACTGCCTGCCCCAAAATGCCACTGTATTGAAACCTTATGTCCTTAGCAGTGTTACAAATGTGCTAATTGTCCAGCAGCAGCAGTTGATAAGTTTTAAAACAAATAAATCTTGAAATCTTGTAGCTGCAGGCTGCTCTCCAGCCCTACAGAAGTTCTAGACAGTCTTCTGTTGCTTGAAAGGTTTGTCAGAGTGGGGAAAATGCCATTTTAAGTTCTTTTGGGGGGGGGGGGGGGGTTCTTTTCTGGGCTCCAGGCACACCCAGAATGTCTTTCACCCTCACTTAGTCTTTCAGCAGCATTCAGCAAATTTCAGGTCTGCAAAGCTGACCTTGCAAACTTAAGTGTACTTATGTGTCACTGAAATACCTCTCTCAAGTGAGATGGAAGACTTCTCTTCCAAGGTAGCAGTCTGATGCCAGTGCGCTGGTGTTCTCTCCTCAGGGTGTCCTTAATATGTTAACAAGAAAATATTTTGGGCATCTCAGCATTGTCTCATTTGACAAGTGATAAATGCCTCTCTGAGCATTTCCTTATGCTCCCTAACAGTCTGCCAAGATGTTTCCAACCTTGGTGCGAAGGGGTCATCAGGCTTTTATCTGTATTTGGTAGTGTTATATGCCTCAAAAATTACAGTAATGCAAGATACACTGAAAAGAATCATCTAAGTACTGAACAAATATGGCATTTTTTCAGATTTCATTAGGAGTGAAGGAATAGTTTTTTGTAGCTCTAAAGGCATGTTAGCACATGACTCCGCATGAAGAGAGCATCACCTTTTAAAAGATGAAAGCTTTTGTTTCTTGCTAAAAAGATTTCAGGAACAGTCGTCAGGAGTGAGCACAGTTCAGTTAACTAAGGAACAGTGTTTTGTGAACTTCTGACTGGGCTTATCTTCTGTTTGGCAGGCATTTGCCTGAGACGGGACTGTGGCAGCCAAGGAGACCCTCTCCAGCCCTGTGCTTTGAGGAAAGCTGACATTGGAATGGGCTGATGATGAGCCTGGGGCTCCAAGCAGCTCTGTTACAGTAGTCAACCCATACCTCTCATCCAACAGTGGTCTTCACTGCTGAAGCAGGAGCTTCATACTGCATGTCATACCACGCAGGTGTGTGATGTACCTGATGGGCTGAGCCTCCAGGCAGCCCGCAGTGTGGGCTGCCCAGATGCTTGCCCAGGTTTCTGCTCTGTGGAGCAGGGGATGGGACACAGGTTTCCATGCTGCTGATGTTCAGCCGGAGGACAACCCCCACAGCATCAGCTTTAAGGTGCTTCACTGGCACTGCTTTAGCCAATTACCTCCAGGTAAATTTTTAATCTCACTAGGGGTTTAAAACTTTCCTGGTTGTTTCAAGAATTTTTTTCAGGATGAAGATACTCCAGTCAGGCTGAATGTTTGAGCTGTGCCTTATTTATTATGCAGAAAAACTCCAGTGTTTCAGCATGCAAGATGGAGCAGGAACTTCTTCCAAGTTTAGCTATGCAAGATCAAGCCTTTCTTGACAAGGGCTTACTTTATTCTGGTTAGTCTCAGAATCACAACTTGTGATCAGTTACCTACAGTTCCTGTTTGTACTTGTGCACAACTTTAATTAAACTTTCAGAATTAATGAAGTGATTGAAGTTGTTGTCACCAAATTCATAAGACCATCAGGGACTTGAAATGAATTTTATTAAGAAATTCAGTTTTATACCCTATTGTAGAAGGGACACTGCTTTGGAAATGGAGCTGATACTGGCATTTGCCTTTAGATAGGTCACTTCATATCCAGTTGAATTCATCTGAAAAACCATGAAATAATGGCATGTATTTTCTCCAGTGCTCCTTCTAAAGATGTCTTCAGCTGTTGATTTTTATGATTTTTCATTAACGAAATCGAAAAGAGTGTCTCGCTGCTGGATTTCTCTAAGCAATAATTTTCAAAGTTACTTGCTAGGTGACTTCGGCTGTATGCTGTGGAGCTGGAAGGTTCTGTCTTCATAGCTTTGCTGTCATTAAATCACCAAGCGAGGGGCTGGCCTGCAGTTGGAGGTGTTTCCTGCCACTGACTTTGCGTCCTGATGTACCACCTTGTCACTGAACGTGAGAATCTCCCTCCTCCCGTTGTCCTAGAAGTTTCCAGAGCATCTTTGGTTGAGTTTCTGGTAAGGGGCATTGTGGCCAAGCCTGAAACAGGGCAACTCCTTCACTGCAACTGCAGACCAGCACCGCCCAGCCTGTTGGAAGCTACTGTGACAGAATCCATGGGGAGCAGAAAAAGCAACTTTTTCCTTGATGTGTCTGTGGATTGTGCCTCCTCTGAGCTTTGCTCTCTGAAGAGCTGACAGTGGGGTATGGTGGGTATTGGTTTGGGAGCCATGTTCTTGAATGGAAGGAGGGAATTTCACAGGTATAAGATTGCAAGTAGAAAAGGCTTGTGATCTTTGAAAGCCACAATCAATCCCCTCCCCGCCCCCACTAAATGTAGTATTTCTTTCACTTGGATGCAAATTCCCATTTCTTTGAAACCTACTGTGTGAAACATCAGTCCTTCTTTTGCAATGGCTTATGGGCTGGGTCCTGGGCAGGAGCTGGGCTTGGCTGGAGAAGTCACCTGTGTTGGCTGGTGCGGGGAGCAAGTGAAAGGCTGAGATGAGAGAGGAGGGGATGGGTTGGCAGAAAAAAGCAAGTAGGTTGGAAGAGAAGCAGATGAAAAATGGATTTTGACTGAGAAAGAGACTAGGGAGGATGAAGGAAGTGGAGGTATGTTTGGGGTTTATTTTTTTAACTGAAAGGAGGGTTGTAAAGGATCTTGAGAAGACAAGGGATGGTGGGAAGGTGGTTTTAATTGCAGATGTGCTGCTTTGCGATATGCAAATGTGGTTTTGTTCTGTTCTGCAGTATTTGTAGGCTACATCCAGAGAGTGGTGCTGATAAATAATTGGTCTACCTAGTATGCTTGTGTTTATGGATGTCTGTTGCTCAATATATATCCTGCTTCAGTGTTTCTATGTGGGGAAATTTCTAAGAGACAAGGATGTCAGAGATATGAGTAGAGAGCGGGAATTGTTATTCTATTTTAGGGTAATAAAATGGCACTAGGAACTGCTATGGTACCTTCCTGGGTAGGTTTGTGCATAGTTTTTGAGACTTAAAACTAGAGCTGACTCTGAAAGTCAGCCAGTGATCACTGGAGTCGGATTTCTGCCTTTGGATGGACAATGCAGCACAGCTAAACTATAAACAGCTACATGTGCAGGGATGCTGCTGTGCATACAGGCTTGGTTGACAACTGATACTGAGCAATGTCAAGTGAAGATAAAACTGCAGCGGCTTGAAGATTTGTGGTGGAACTGTTGTCACATGCAAAGCTGACATGAAGCCTTTCTTCTTAACGTCGCCAAAAGCTCTGGGATAGGTTTCTGCTGTGCCAGTGGGTTCACATACAGAGATCCTACTGCATCCTTTTGCTTCTAGATCTGTATAGCACAGCTGTGCAAGCAACGATGCTCACAAGTAACTGTAAAATGCCAACTAGTTGAACGTTTCTGTTCTAAGTTTTCAGCTGCCATACATTATGTGCTGCTACATTTGATTTAGTTATTTCCCATTGCAAGCACTCAATGTTTGAGCAGCGAGGGGTAAAGATCAAGTGAGCTAATATGATACAATTAAAGGTTTTTATTATTTCCTGATATAATTGATGTTAATAAAAATGGGGAACAGCAGTAGAATGTTTCCTAGATGAAAGCATGTTTTTATCTCCCTTGCGCTATGTACACTGATTTTTTAAATTAACTTTTTTAATTGTCATCTGCACATGAAGAATCCTATGAACTTTGTAGCAAGTCACCTAAAATAAAGCAGGTGACGTTTTGTCCTCACCAACATGGATACTTTCTTTTCAGAACACAACACGGACTCCTTTATGAGCATCTGATAAGGGTTGCTCTTGGGCCAGGTTTTTTTCACCTTGAATCTCTCTGGGAAGGATCTTGTATTCCCAAACTAAAATCCCCAAGTGGATATCCTTTCTAACAAAATTCCTGTCTGGCTGCTTTGGAGTAGGGCTGCAGTTATTGGGCTCTGTCCTTGCTGGGCTCTGCTTTCCTCCCTAGCTGTAATAGCCAGCAGCCAGCCCAGGTGAGAGCATTGCTCTTGCACCAGGATTTGTTCTGGACAGCAGACCTCAGGCCTTTCACAGGCAACCCTGCTCCAGACCTGTGGCTTTTTGGATAAGCAGTTTGACTTTATCATCCAATCCATTTTCCTTGCTGGCTTTGCTTTTGGGAAAGAGAGCCTTCCTGCCTAGGAAAGGTTTACTGGATCTAGGACTCTGCTGCTGTTGCCACCTTCAGAGGATGGTTTTAGCCCCTTTTCTCTCTTGGCTTTTGTGCTCTTGGCTTCTCCCAAAGGGACAGTGGGTGGCGTGGAGCCAGTGCTCTCAGCTGCCCTGTCCTGGTCCAGACCAGCGGTTGCAATGGGGGGAACTTGGAGGTGCAGAAGCAATGGTGGTCTGCCTGCTACCTTTAAGCCTCACTGCTGCAGGGCTGTGGGTGGTAAAAATGGGCTAGTTTGGCAGTTTCTTCCCAGCATCTGCAAGGCAGGAGCATCCAGCAGCCGTATTCTGCTGTTTTTCACCTTTCCTCTGGGAATCTCCCATCCCAAGGCTGATTGCAGCCTCTGGAGTCTCCCAGTGGCTGATGCCAGCATCAGTTGGTCTCATTGCCTTCCGAGTTTCCTCTGCAATTTCCGCCCCCCCCCCCACAAGTGAGAGTGAAGCCCTGTAGGACTGAAACCCATACAGAGTAGGTAGCTCTGCTGTGCTACACATCGCTTATCCTGCCCTTGGTACCGGTGATGGCTGGGGAGGGGGAACATGCTCTGCTGGATACATGCCATCAGTCTTGCTTGAGCCTCTTCTGGCCACCAAAGTTTCAGTGTAAATCAGTTGTAGAAAACTGCCTGGTCGATAGAAAGGGGCTTCCCTGTCTGCTTTCTCCAGGGCTCCAGGTCACTGCGTCTCTTCTGTAACAGTGTCTCTCCCCCAGTGGCAGCAAGCTGAGCTGCTTCTTCCTTCCCCAGGACAGGTCTTTCACCCCTCCTCTTGGTTGCATTTTGAACTGCCACCGGGTGTCCTGAGGTGCTGCGTGGCTCTTTCCTTGTTCCTCTCCTTCCTCATAGCAGTCATCCTCCTTTGGCTACCAGTGCTTGCGGCTGGTGCATTTAGGTTACGGCAGGTGAAACCTTTTCAAAGCAGTCAGCCTTGAAACCCTGAACTGAAAGTGTTTTGCTTGGGGCAGGTCCTCTGTCAATCTACCTGGTAGGTGGGAGTCTCATCCTTTCTGTCAGAGCTCTGGTCTGAACCACGCACGGAGAAGCCTGGCCATGGCTGAGAGGGTAAATGAGCTGTGGTGGCAACTGATGTGTTTGGAAAGACATGAGGCACTTCCCTAGGAAAAGCTCTGCAGCTTTTTGTTGCTAGACATAAGCGTTTTTCTAACCTTTGTGCAAGCATAGTTGGAGGCAGCTGTGTTATTGAAAGGAGATGAGGCATTGGGTTTTCAGTAGTCAGAATCCATTAAAAAACCCACCTCTGGATAATTTCTTTCACCATAAAGTGTCCAAAGTCACTGCTGTAAGAGGGGCTTCCTTGTGCCAAGCTTTGGACGAGTACCTGTGAACAAGCAGCCCCAAGGACTTGCTTTAAAGAGCCTAAATCTGCAAATAATTTGAAAATGGCGGGAATCCCACTGAAGCTTGTTGGATGAATTATCTGCACCATTCTGCAAGTAAAATATTTGTACTTCAGTGGGGAACTGGCAGTTGGTTCTCCTAAAAAGAGTAGATCTTTGCAGCACAGTCTGTTTGATTCATCAGCCCTGGAGGCAAGCTGTGCCAAAAAAAACCCAAAATCCTTTTGTGCTTCTCTATCTCCTTGTCTGGAAAGGCAGGTAGTGCCCATGGGTTCTTGCTGTGCCACCCGCTTGGTGTAGGGACTGCTGTGGGGTCGCTCCCCTTCCAGGGCAATGGGGGAGAAATAACTGTTTTGTTATTGTTGAACAATGTTTTGGGTTTGTTTTTTTTTTTGTCAGGAAACTAAAGAAATGACGTGTCAAAGCAGACAAAAAGCTGAGAAATTAAAAGCTATTCATCAAGCTGTCCATCGGTCCAGAATACAGTTGTGCTTTCCCAATTTTCCATGTTACTGTTCTTCAGTTGCCCTGTTACAGCAAGGTTGATAGCAGCCACTACAAACGTTAAGGAAATTAAAATGGAATAGCAGCCATTAGTAAATTCCTTTCCTGTTTCTGCACTTCTGATTTTAATAATCTGCTGGTGACTATCCAAATACGACAGGTCTCTGTTAGAGCTGAACAGTGTCCTCCTCAGCCTTTTGGGAGGACACCCTTTGGCATGGGAGTTGCAGCCATTGGTACTGCAACCTGTGCTCTCCTTGCAGAAGCCAAGCAGAAATGGTAGAGCTGATGAAGAAAATCTCTTTGTGAGAACTGCTGCTGCTTCTGGAGTAAAGCTGATGTTTGTGCTCATCCTTGAAGCTGAGGACACCCTGCTGTCCTGCTCTTGAGGTTGCAGAAATCAATTTTGCTTAAATAATGTGAGTCTTCCCTTCCTCCCTCACTCTGCTCTTAGGGTTCAGAGCAAGGAGAATTGCAAACACAGAATAGCAGAATTTTATTTTCCTCAGTGAAGCCGCAAGGCTAGTTGGCAGCTGCAAGCCTCAGCCTTTGATTTGTGAGCTGGAAACAGTTGCAAAATCAGAATTTCAGAAATAAAAGGCTTGACCATTTTTAGCCCCAGAGTTTGTTCCTCAGGGCTTGCATGTGTTTCCCTCCCCATCCGCCCACGGCGGAGTGGAAGGGAACAGGGCTTCCCCATCCCACCTGTAAAGAATCCCCAGGCAGCATCCTCCTCGGGCTCTGGACTGTGGATGGGGCTGGGGGGGAGAGGGGGATTCCTAGATTGATGGCTTCCCTCAGAAAAACTGCCACAGCTGAGATCTTGTGCTTTAGCTGCCTGTACAGTTGCCAGATCCATTTAGTGCATAATTCATTTTGCTCTCAGGGATATGCAAAGTATTTCTATGAATGCCAGATTATGTAAACAGGGGTTTGATTCTTTCTGTCTGTTCCAGGATGGAAACGTTAATAGAAGAGCCGGGGGACTTTGAAGTCAAATACAAATGCTGTCATCTCACAAATCTTCAGGATGAAGAGCAGCTCTACTTTAGTCAGCCTAACTGCATTATCTCATTGGACAACCTGGACTAGGTTTGGCCTGTGAAACCCTCTTTAATCCTTGCCATCAGCAGCAATACAGAAATGAATGTGTCTTCCAAACCAGCAATGTATGGACCAGCTCAGAGAAAGCATTAATGCTTTTGTGGGGAAAAGGAAAATGAACAGTTTATTTCTTAATGTAAAGCAGAGCCCTCTGTGGTTGTATGTTAACAAGTATTTGGCAGGAATAAAACTGTAAAGCAGATGCCTAAAAGAAAAGAATTAAATGTAGGGTTGTTCCTTCCCTGGGCTGTTTCTGCAGAAAGAGCTGCACAGTCAAGCTAAACCCAGCCCTTGGCTGTATCTGAGAGGGTCTGTACACATACACATGCTGTTTTGCTGTCACCACCGTTTCTGTTGTCCAGTTCAGTTCATTGAATTTTCCGGAGCAGAGGTATCTACTGTAAAAACCGTTAAAGTAAAATAATTGCAGGGGACGAAAGGAAAAGGATGGGGTGCTGCTATTGAGAGCACTTCGGAGAGCAGCAAGACAAATCATTTGCTGCTGGGGAGCAGGGCCTGTGACTTGAGACCCTTTCCCTGGAAAAGCTCACTCCAGGCAGCACGTGGAGCATGGCAGTGCTGCTCTACCAGCTTTGCTCTACCAGCTTTGCCCTCCTTTTGCACCTGCAGCAGATGTTCAAACACCTTGGGCCTTGTCCATTGCATGTCTTGCCCAGCACAGGCACCTTGGAGCAACAGTACCTCCCCATGGCCACCCGCTTTGGCATGGGTTGGCTCCTGTACCTGTGTGAAGTGAGCGCTGTGGCCATTACAGCTCTGTTTGCAGCTTCAGGGTATATGTTCAAATGCTCTGTAAAAGCTGTCCTGTTCCTTGCTTTCTTTTGTGGAGGGTTGAAGGACCAGGCCAGCCCATGCCAGGTACTGCCCAGTGCTTTGTGGGGGGATTTTTGGTAAGTGACATGTGTCTACAAGTAGCAAAAAGCTGCAAATGCTTTTATTTCTGCTGGACAAGGCACCAGCCCTGCTGTGCTGCCCTGCATGGAGCTGGAGAAGGAAAGGACGGGAGATCGGTAGCAGCGGCACGAGGAGCCTGGCAAGCTCTGTACCCCCAAGGCCCAGCACCGCTGGGGAAGCGGCGTGGTGGTCGGGCTCGCATGCCTGCGTGGTATCTGCAAACAGCGACAGTGTCAAAACCAGGCATGGGACAAAAGCTGTGTGCCAGCCGCCCCACCATGAGGGGAGAACTCTGCCATTCCCACTTGGTCTTCTGTCAATTCAGATCTCTTTTCTAGCTAATGATTTTCTGGGCCATGTAATATTGGCATGATCAAAGTCTGTCATGAAACATTAAAATCCAGAGGGATATGGATAAGAGAAAACACTGAGTTGCTTGAACATTATTCAAAATATTTTAATGTACATGCTGTTGCCACATTAAAGAAGGGGAAAAAACATCTTAGAGATGAAAGACATCAAAGGATGTGATTTCATCATGCCAAAAGCTGTATATTTCAAAATGACTAAAGCCAATAGCATCAAAATAGCTCTTTTTCTGGCATGTGAAAACCAGACCAAAAGGCATGGAAAAGGGAAGAGTGAACATGTATTTAACTGATAGATTAAGCTGTTCTGATCCATCAGGTAAAGAAGTATTCTTGCATTTGTGGGTTTTTTTGAACAGGTATAAATAATACTTTAAACACTTCTACTTGTATACACCTAGTAGGCTGGAACAGCTGTAGTATGTTGGGTAGATAGATAGTTACAGAGAATGACGACTGATATAGAATATGACAATAAGTTATGAAACCCCTACCACATACGGCGTTTGAGTAACGCAACAGTGAATGTCAGCCACAGGCGAGTGCGGTACCTGCCTCTGTTACAAGGTGAGAGTTGCAGGTTCGGCAGCCTGTGACTGCACCGTTGGTGCTTACAGTGGTACGCGGCAACCAGCCAACACCTGGCTCCACCGCAACCCTGCCTTCCTCAGGGTGGGAGCGAGGGCATAAGGCCCCTGCCAAAAGCAGCCTCTCTTACCTCCCCCATTTGTCTCAAGCCCTTGGAGAAAATAAGGACAAGATTCAGCTGAAGGACCAAAACTCCCAAACTCCACCGGCTGCATATAGGTCTCAGCTACTTTCCAAAGCCCTTATCATAGTCAGTGGAAATCTTCATAATAGGGCTTAAGTCCAGCCTACAGTAGACATCCAAGTCTAGTTGGCTTCTAGGCTGATAACAGGAGTTTAGACATGAGCCATGTGTGGAATTCTACTAACTGGTAGTCTCTTTTCCAGTGTTGCTGGTAAAGCCCCATTCCTTAGTCACTGTCAGATTTGTCTCTCTCACTAGGCTCAAATGTGTCAAGAGGAGTGGGACAGCTGCTTGCCCAGAGATGAGCAGTTGTACTCAGTTTAGCAAAGCAACTGCCTCTCTTCGTTTCACTACTATCTAGTTAACCACCCTCTTCTCAGTGGGTTTCTCACCAATTTTCCAGCAGGACATCTATTCCCACATGCTGTTAAGGTTCCTAAGTAAGGGCTGAGGACAACTAAATGGCAGAGCGCTGCCCACAGCAATACCAAATGGTGCTGGAGGATCCAGTCCCCATGCCACAGACGCTGAACAGCCCCTGCTACTCCATGCTCTTCTGAAGTCAGTGAGGTGCCAGAGAATACAAGTAACACAGGGAAAGCTACATGACAGAAAAATACTGCAGAGCAGAAAAGGAAAGCGAGTATCTTCCCAGAGGGAGACTATTAGAGAAATCCCCTCAGTAGGACAGAGAGAAGTCTGGAAAGAAACTGGAAGCAGCAGGGTGGAAGAGGCTAAGAGGGGTGTGTAAGAGGCAAATCCTGAGGTTGCAACGTGACAGAGCAAGAAACCTTCACAGTACCATTCTGCCCTGAGTGTCATGGCAGGCTGAGTGGACCTGACCTGTGTATTCACCTCAGAGCCCAACCGTTGGCAGAGACAACTACTCTGCAGCAAGTAGAAAAGCGACCAGCACAACTAGGCTCCTATCAGTAGGACCTGAGCAAACGTGGCCTTACTTCTCCCTGACTAATGGAAACACGGTAGTGCGACAACTACTTCAGAGAAAAGCTGACAGTAAATAGCACAGGGAGGAGGAGTAGGCATCCTGAAATGAAATAAAGAGGAAGAAAACATAGGCCTAGTGGCAGGAACGACTTGGCAACACAGGGCTTGTTCTCCCTGCCTCGCAGAAACCCTGCTGCAGGAGAAAGCTAGCTGGCTGGCAGGCAAGGACAGCCTGTCCTGCCAGCCTGTGCAGTTTCTCTGTAGCCTCCCTCCGGGACTACCACTTGCTGAAAGGGAATTCACTCAAAACCCTATGTATGGGAGCTGCACGCACCAGGGCCCTCTTTTCTCATCCCAGGTTTAGCGAAGCCATATTGCTACAGATAACCTTCCATCAGTGAGCTTTTGGGGACTCCCTTCCAAGTGAGGGTTTTACCAGTGGGGATCAGGCTGAGCTAAAAAAAAAAGGGGGGGGGAGGATCTCCCACTCTCTCCCCAAGCAAAGCAGTTGCAGATCAGCAAAGGCTGTCGCAGACCATGCCAGAAAGGATGTGAATGAGCACTGCTACTCTGTCAGCATGGACTTTTGTGCAGAGCCCAACTCATTAGAAAGAATCAGATGCACAGCTATTTCATACACGTGCAGGGCTACACCGCACAGGCCAGGTCCGTGCTGCTGCGTAGCTGTAGTCCAGCTGTTTGTGCAGATGCTTCACTGTGAAAGAACAAAGATTTCTGAGAAGCCCAGATGTGCGTCCACGCATTTAATCAGCTACTAAGGTAGCAAGTTCGAGCATGTACCCTATAAATATTTTTTAAGCCCTTTAAAAAAAAAAAAAACAACAATCCCTTCTACTTCAAGTACAATGCCTTCTTAATGCAACATGCATGGGAAGAGACACTGTATGTCAAGACCTACATGTATCATACACAATAGACATTCTGAGCATGACCTGTAGGAAACCCACTCCCAGTACAAAAAAGTACCCAAATGCCAGACCAAATCTCCCCCTAAGAAGAAGGTGACAATGTTCTATTTACAAGAAAATACTGCTTCAGTTAAAAATACTAAAAACCATTCTCTTGAGTTCATATAAAAATAATCATGTCTATGTATGCACACACGTATTTACATACATTTATGGCTTTCACATGCTTCAACCTTCTCCAACAAATGAGGAAATATAAATACTCCATTACTGCTTTTTCTCCTCCTCAGGTTTTTCAGCCTCTGTTTCTCCAACTGATAAGGTGCCACTACCATATTTTTTCACTCGGGTTTCTACACTGGCAAGTCTCTGCTTCACCTTTTGTTGAGATGAGGTGTATTCTGCCAAAAGCCTCGCAAACCTAGTCTGCAGTGTATCCAGAGCTGTTTCAAGTCTTTCTATTTTTTCTTCCAAGTCTTTTGGGTCAGCTCCTGCTTTTGCTGCTTCCTCATCTATTAGATTGTCTTTCATCAGAATTTGTCGCCCTTTCTCTTCCAGAGCCTTTTTGGCTTCTGGATATTCTGTGAGGGCTTCCATTAAATCATCTTTAGACAAGCAGAACAAATCAGAATAACCAATACTCCTTATGTTGGCTGTCCTCCTGTTGCCAGATTTGCTACCTTTGATGTTGAGGATGCTGATTTCACCAAAGTAGCTGCCATCGCTTAGGACTACAAATTGAGTTACGCCATCATCCGCCACCACAGCCAGTTTTCCCTCTTTAATAATGTACATTTCTCTCCCAATATCTCCCTTTTTGCAAATGTAGTCCCCAGGACTGAAGACTGTAGGTTTCAGTTTCAGCACCAGCTCAATGAGAAGTCCAGCTTCACAATCCTGGAATATACGCACTTTCTTCAGTGTGTCCAAATGGACATTGATGGCAATTTCAGCCTTCAACTTGTCAGGCAGATTTTTGAGAACTTCCTTCTCATCCACTGTTTTCTTGTTGGTCCAGAGGTAATCAAACCACTTAATAACCCTGGCTTCCAGATCCTTAGTCACTTTTCGGAAATGCATGTATTGTTTAATGGAATCCACTTTGGCCTGGAACTCTGCCCTGGAGGCATTCATGTTGGAAATCATGGAGCCCACATTACCGACAATGGTAGCAAAGATCAGCACACCCACCAGGAAGTCAATGACTACAAAGAGATACTCTTCATCTTTCACTGGGGGAGGTGTTTCTCCAATGGTTGTCAGCGTGAGCGTTGACCAGTACAGACTGTAAATGTACTTTCTAGACAGGCGCCCATACTCTGGAATGGACACATTGGGGTAGACCCAAGAGTCAGTTCCAAATCCGATGAGCTTTGAAATTGCAAAGTATATACATGCGTTCCAGTGGATGATGATAAGAATGTATAAGACAAGATTTCCAATACGAAACATGTTTGGATAATTTGTCCTGGTTTCAGTACGGTCAAAAAACTCAAACAGACGAGAAATCCTCAGCAAGCGGTTAAATCGCAGTTCAGGGTAGTTCAAACCAAGCTTCAAATATGCCAGGTCTGTTGGCAGAAGAGACAGCACATCCAGTTTGAACTGCAGAGTTTTGGTATAATGATCTCGTAATTTCTTTTCATCCTGAACTAGCAAGCCTTGTTCAAGGAAGCCTTCAAAGAATAAAAATACGTATTTTACTTGTTAGAATAAAAATACCATCAACAGTACTGAGTGACTTATATTTCAGATACCTGAGAACATTAAATTTGTACTGTTATGCATACAGACATTGATACACTATGAGTTCATTTAATGACAAATATTTAATTGCAAATTTAAGTATTTCAATTAAGTTTCAAAGCTGATATATAATGATAAAAAGCAATGACTCTATTATTAGCACAGTGCTCCCTGCAGTTTTCCACTCTATTCTGGGACAGCTGTATCATCTTCTTTTAGGTATCTTTGCAAAAAGAAAGGGGAGGTTCAAATGTCTCATTTTTCATGAATCATTGCCATGAGTCATAACTAAAGTTAAGCAAGTGGTAAGCAATTGTGTATAAAATCAGAGTGGAATATTTTTAAATAAATACCAAGAATAAGTAGGTATAATGGATTGTTGGAAACTTTTTCTGAACAATATAGATATCCTTGAGATAAAAGAAATCCAGTTCCCCCCCCCCCCCCAGACATGCTTTTCCTCTGTGTTTCTAGTGAGAGACCTACTAAGCAGAATCAAAAGACTTTGGAAAGTATTAGCTTTTAAAAAAATTATAAGACATAAACTGCTGTAAGAGACCTTAAAGCAAACTGCATCTGTGTAAGAGTTCTCGTAGAAAGGCTGCCTGAGCAGCACAGCTGCAGTGCTGTTTTGTACCTCTGAAAGCTCAAAGCGTTGAAAATGTTCCACAGGGAACAGCCTATGCACCGCAAAATACTTGCTGCAATTGCAAGTGGAGATGTCCAATTGTCTGCCCACTAGGCCAGTCAGGAGGAAAAGTCCACTGAGAGAAAAGCAAAACATTCCCTGTGTATCAGCAATTATCACATTTTGCTAATCACTTAGCAATCTACAAGCAGCAGCTTTCTCAGGGAGGCATCAGTTGAGGAAGACCAAGCTGCATTTCTTTGTGCCCTACACAGCATGGCTGTATTTCTGTAATGTGTGTTTATCTGTACAGCTGCCTCATGTATATGTGTGTATCTGTCTTTGGCTATCTGCAAGCTGATGGTGACTACAAATAGAAGTAGTTCCTGTGCCATGAATGTGTTACTTCCCAGAAAACTGCTGAAAAAGCTGGTCAAATATGCCCTTATTAACAGAGTTATGCAACAAAACAGAAAAGTTGGCCAGGCAGATGAATCTGACTCACAATTATTAAAAATAACTTTGGAAACACCTTCCTTCTGAAGGGAGATAAAAGCCCCTCGGCTCTTTGTCTCCTCGCAGAACTGAAGTCCTACAGTAAAACCTTCTGAAAGCATCAAAATGCAGGGTATGCTAAACACGACCAGCTGCTGAGAGACATGAATCTTTTCTGTTTCACAGTGCACAGTCACCAAATAGGTGAAATACAGTGAAACTGGCCCGGCAGCTAGAAAGGAATGCACTGCAGAGAAGCTGATGTGGGTCACGGTAGATGTGGGGCTACCTAGATCCCAGTTCAAAGCCAGTCACTGCCCTTAGACAGCAGGGAGTCACACTCTTCCCCAAAGGATTCCAGAACCTCTGTCCTCAGGGCAGATGGACTTTGCAGACTTACAGGAAAAAGCAGCAGGCACAGGCAGAGGCAGGAGGGGTTGTTAAGAGAGTTGACAAAGACTACAGCACCTAAAAGAAGCGACTTCTTCCTTACTTGTGTGCCTGAAACTGCAGCAGACACCTGCACTGAAGCATTCAGGAGATCTCTGCAGCAGTTCTGCAGTTCCAATCCAGGTCTGCAAAGCTGACCTTCTAACCATGCTTTAACAGCTGTACAATCATTATCAGGACAGCCCATGGAAATTTTGTAACTTGCATTGCCTGGCCATGCCCAATTTCTGCTCAGTTCTTTCCGATTACAATAACAGATATAACTGCAGAAGAGAAATTTAGTTGGCATAGTTGACATTTTAACTACACAAAGATGATGAAGCCCCCTCCACCCCAAATACAGCAGTCTTGTGATTTAGGCTGCTGTCTGAAACACACTTTCCTGTTGAACAAGGTACTTGCTAAGTTTAAGAATTTGGCTTGCCATGAGTTGTGTGCTTCCCAACATGACAGCATTTTTAGCCTCTGTCTTGTAATTATGTTTACAAATTGTCACAAGCCTTAATTAATGTCAAGCTGTCAGCATGATTTTAAAAAAAAAAGAAAAAAATGTAAAAATCAAAGATTTAGAAGATCATTTTTATAACTATCAGCGTGGTTTTGGACCCTTTCAAGGGACATTTGGGGGCTGCATCAATACCAGTAAATAGAACAAGCCAGGAAATGTTTTCTGGCCCCGAGACCATCTACCATGACAGCTTCTATTCACAGGGAAGTTTTCCCAGCCCCCTCCAAAAATGACACCATGAACAACACCAAACCTCTACTGTCCTTCCAGCTGTGCCCAGACACTGCCTGAGGGACTGCTAGCTGGCATAGCCCAAAGTACATGCACCAAAGTACATCAAGGACTATCCTAGCAATTTAATGGTATGGATCACTGTATGTCATTGCTTAGGCCTATATTATGACCTTGTTTTGTTTAAAACAGGTATCCCTTTAAGCCTAGAACCTGTATCAGCTGGGCACACACAAATATGGAATCTTCTCAGCCTCTCTGGACTACAGAAACAGGGACAGGAAGCTGAAGAGAACCATTTCATGCATGACATGGCACAGTCCTCACAGGTCCTTTAGGTTCACATTTCCTTCAGGAAGGCAGGACCTAAGCAAAGGTGCCTGAGTTAATCCCATACGACCACCCTCCTGGGTTAACCCTATACCACCACCAGGCAGTGGGAGACCCAGACAGGACCTCGCAGAGGCTGCAGGAAATACAGCTGGTGGCAGGTTCCAGGCTGGTTCCAGGCAGACGACGGAAGACTGGAGGCTGAGATGAGTGCCAGGTCTTGCACTTGACCAACTCAATAATCACTTCTGAGCAGGATGCTGCGCAACCTGGCTAAGAAAGCAGCACTTGTGGGGTGCAGTTCATTTCTTGCCCAATCTAATGAGCACAAGGAGTACAGCATGCACAGAGTGATCATGACATGCAAAGTGCCTTATTCTCCCTTCCCCACACGGCCTGTTACAGTGGCTATTTGGTCAGCATCTGGCATGCCTATTAAGCACTGATGGAACTGACTTTAGGGACAAATGAAGTGCAGGCATTGGGAAGTCCAGCCTTAAAACAATCCAAGCTGGTTAGACACTTCAACTTCCCAAAGCCTCCACTGTTGGATTCTGCTGGAGACAAGATACTACATGCATTAGTCCCCACCAGGGAATTTCTGTTTCCAGCCCTTATATCCATGCTGTATCTGAAAAAACTGTAAAACCCTGGAAAGACTCACCTGTTCTGAATCTGACAAACATGTCAAGAACATAGATGACATCAGAGATATAATCCAAGAACAGCCATAATTTAACATGGTCAACTTGGAGCTCATCAAAGCAGGCTCTAAAGAAACAAAGATAGAAAAAAAAAATATTTACAGCAACTGCATAAGCACATATGCACATTACATACTTGTAATGTGCAACCTAGCAGTATGTTAGTGCACATTACTGGCACTGCAAAATTACAGGTAGCATACCTCCATGCCTAGACATCTGCACACTAGAGCTATGTCTAAACAGACACTAGTATCTTTCAGAATTCAAAGGTGTTCAGACCAGGAACAAAACTCAAGCACAGTATATGCCACACCAAGTGCACCTGTGAAGGAATATGCATATCCCTACAATTAAATATACATCAGATTTCATGGGATACACATCTCCATTAAGATAATTCCCAGAGACAAGTTTTGTTTCTGAGTGGCAAGCCATCCTCATCCCTCCCTGCCACCTGACACAGCCAAAGTGAACCATTTCCACAGCACTCCATTACTTTCACTCAAACCGATTTCCACATTTTACAAGGGAAAATAAATACTCGAGTAAAATCCTTCTTGCCCTTCAAGCATCTATAGATGCATGATACTAATTTAAGATGATCCCACACTGCCCACACCCCTCCCGTCTGTTCTCTGCTGGGTGATATGAAGACCTATCTCCAGCAACGATTACTAGCCCGCAGTGGCCAAGGCACATCCCTACAGCTACCCAGTAGGTGGCACACAAAGGCCACAGCCAGCGCTCGTGAGGACGCTCATTGCAGGTGACAACAAACTTGTTTTAGACAAAAAGACGAAATGTTGGCTTTCTGTTCCCAGTGGTATGTATATTGTACATCCCTAAGGGTATATGAACTGTAAATCTTCTAGGTAAGCCACCCAAAAAATACCACAGGGACATAAGGGGATGCTTTATGTAGGAAACATAATGACACTAAATTTGAAACCTAAAATTATTAACTTAAATCCATACCTGCACACTAGCATACACCAGTTATAGAACACGGGTGCTGCAATTATGGTCAGCCAGTTGTAGTAAATATTGCTTGAAGGATCTATCACAAAGATCTCTTTTTTCTTCCTGGAAAGTAAAACATGCAGATTTAAACTGGAAATGTAATGAAGGGACCTCCTGGATCCCCCTCTTCTGGAGGCTGCTCACCTCATGATGAACTCATAGCTGCCTGAGAAAGTTTCCATGCAGGCAGCTCCAGATGAGATACCAAATGTTAGCTTCATCTCATCTGACATGCTCTGTTTATTTGCTTGGGCCAACTTTGGAAAAAGCAAGAGTGGAAAGAAAAACAGAGACATTCACGTTGCCACGGCTAAAAAACCACACTCTTCTGCATATGACCCCCACTGAAAAAAAGTAAAACGCTAAATGTTTATTATCATTCCAGCTAGAAGGCTATCGTCCATTGCTAGAGAAAGAAAGAGCCTTCCTTTGCAGATTACTTCTGATGTTTTGGCAAATTATATTATGGAAATGACTGTACATGTACACATTTAAACAAGTAAAACACATGTTTACACAAGTAAGACTGTGTGTGCATACACACATACAGTGTGTGACTATAAATAAAAGATGTACTATTATGTAAAAGCAAATTTCACACTCATAGTCCTGGCTCCCTAGGCCTCACAACAATGAGAGATGCTAAATGAAGTGTACAAGCCTGGAATTCAGAGAAGATTTAAAGAACTGCATGGCTAATGGCACATGTAGAGTATGCTCAGAAGTGCCCTTCCCCAACATGAGAAAGGCTGAGATGGAATAGACAGCATTAGGCATGTTGTATGTAATCAGAGGAAGTATGTATTAGTGGATTGTGAGATCCACAGCTGCAGAAGTCATGCCAACAGTAATGTGATAGTCTAATCTGTGAACTGTGTAATAGTGTGGGGAATACGTGACCAGGCAATGTTTGGATATGTATTTGCATGACTTTTCCTAATCTTCAAGAATGTAAATATATTAAAATGTAATTATAATTTATTTCATATTTCTGGCATTATCCCTGCTGTCAGCTGAATGTCCAGATGATAACATTAGTAAAGAAAGTAGCTTTAATCTAAAAAGTATTTACTTTGCCATCTTCACAACAGGTTTCTAACCATTTCTTCTAAAAACAGGTCACCACCTCAAAACTAGTGACCATGAAATACAGTCTTTATATGACAGAGTACACTACCTTCTAGATATTAAAACATTTATTTTCTTTGCTGAAATGTTTTGAAACACTTTAGGCTACTGCAAAGCTCAGTCTCTCACTACATAGTAATTGAGGCCAAAGGAGAATCCCTACAACAAAGGCTTTCTAATCAAACAAAGCTTTGATTAAGAAAGTCAAGATCTTGAGATCAAGCAGATTCCATTTGGAAGCGATTCTCCATGTTCCCCTGCCTACATAGCACATTCCACCGTATACATACATCTAAACTTGCAGTATATTACTCTAACATACTCCTTAACTGTGAAGTCCATCCAAATGCATTCTCTTTTTATCTGCTACCATTGTTATTTTTAATGACTGGTAACACTAAATTGTACTATGTTTAGGTCAGCTTTGGGAGAACAAAACAAGAGCAGGATCCATTTCTGTCAAAAGCATTCAAATGATCTCATTTTGTTGCAGAAATACAGCATCTCCTAATCAGCAGAAGCAAACTTTAGTAATCACTAGTAATAAACTGCACCACATTAAGTAATTAAATATGCTAGTCAGTGTAATAACTAAACTTATTAGTAAATCTGTAATTTTCTACATGTTTTGCTCTTTGTCCAAACCAGACTTTTGGTTCATCTGCTCTGAATCATTATGGACATTCTGGAACAATTAAAAGCCAGTGCAGATCTGCAAAGCAGGCTGCCATCCCAAAATGCCCTCATAGTAAAAAAGTGATCTTCAACAGCAAATGAAAATGATCACAGGTAGCTGAATTCCCTTTCCTTCATGAACCTAGGAAGCTGTTTGTGGCAGGTCTAAACACAGGTCTCAAAGATGCAACAAGTTTGTTGAGCAGTGGCACCTTTCCAAAGGGTAAGATGTATTAAAGTTTTGACAGGCTAACATTCTGCAGCCTACAGAACAATAATTGTCATGGAATTGTTACAATGAAATGCCATACCATGGTTTGTAGTGTAGGAGTTGTGTTAGAAGCACACATTCATTATTTATACTTACTCTTCTTTTTTTTTATCATCTTTTTTGTCATCTTTCTTTTCCTCTTTCTTTTCCTCCTTCTTTTCCTCTTTTTTCTCCTCTTTTTTCTCCTCTTTAACCTCTTTCTTTTCTTCCTTTTTGCTGTACAACATAATGTAAGGCTTAGCAATATTACCAGTATTCTAGCAGTTACGGGAGAGGGTGGGTGTTGAGGTACGAGAAGCTAGACTAGACTCCAGGTAGAGTAGGACAAGGTTTCTCAGTGGAACCATTCATCTAACTGGTAAAAAAGGTTTACAGGCTGAGGCCTCTCGAACTGACACCACCACACCATTACATCACGTAACCAGCTGGCTGATTCTGTGCATTAGTCACCCATGCTTTTTTTACCTTTTCAGACATCAGTGTACCAGGCTGATTTTAATTAAATGCTTCCAGTTTGTTTCATTCTTTAGAACTCAGGCATTTAAAAAGAAATCTATCAAATGATAACAGAACTTGAAATGGCTTAATAAACTGTCAACATTCTTTGCATATCCAAGACCTCACAGTGACTGCCTGAAGCTTTAATGGTAATTAAATGAAATGAGGCTGAATTTCCTCTCACAGTTCTTTAAAACCAACATAGCTATAATTAATTAACTACCTCTGACTTCAAAAATTGCCTTGGAAAAGAATCCCAGCCAATGTCTGAACAAAAGCAGCAAATGTAGAGAAAAGAGATGTGTCTCATTTAACAACATAGTAGTCATTTTATAAATGCTTTACAGTCAGTCAACATGATTAAGGCAACCTATTTGAGATCTCTACAGTAGAGATCTACTGTATCTCCAAGATAGTCCATACCTCATAGTCCATATCCACAAGATGACTTGTGCCCTAAAAGCATTTTTTTCTTTCCAGCAACTGTAAAGGAAGAATGGGTTACCTAGTTCAGATGCAGGTGTCTATGTTTGGTCAGAGGAGCCATGCCCAAGTTGCTCTGCCTGTATTCGATTGCCACTGTATTCAATGGCTGAGCATTAAGTTCTATCCTCGCTAAAATCAATGAGAATTTTTCCTAGACTTAATGGAATCATGATTGTCCCCATGTTTATTAATTGCTTTTCATGCAATAAAGTAAAATATGGACCATTTAACATAATTATATCCTACTACTCCACAGTATCCAGCTCAGGCCCAAGCTGCAACATTTAATTCCAGATATGGATTTTTATACTGTTCAAGTATGTACAGCCTTTAGCTCATTAGAATGTGATAAGCTAGATATAAAGATGGATCTGACTTCCCCCATTCTCAGGTTTGTCTGAACAGAAGAGTCTTGAGCTATGTTAACTTATGCAGATAGGCCCACGCGTCCTCTTCAAAACTGCAGAAAGTTAACATCTTTCCTAAGATTCTGTCAATCTTAGAGCTAAATTTGCTACATGTATTGGTCAGGAATCATGTAAGCTGAAGAATGGCACTCATTTGCACAAGCAGAAAATCTATCATCTGAGATCTCCCTGTTCTGTATTTGAAATTTCTTTATTCCTTGAAGCAGAAAGTGTCCCCATTGATTAGACAGAAAAGCCTAAATGTTCCTGACAATACAGTGTATTTGGATAATGCATAGATAAACATAACTCTCCACACATAAGGTCTGGTTTGCATGAAAGCCATGGACTCCTGCTCCCATGGTTGCTACATGTTCTCCTCTGAACTGTCAAGATTGGCTCTGATTCTCCTCTTGAACTGGTGTCAATAAAGGACAAATTAGTTCAATGACAGCAACACCCCACGGCAAAGACAGAATATGTAGTAACAGTTGAAAGCGTGCTGCTTACTGGATTTGAACCAACAGGAAAAAGTTTAGTGAGTTGTGCTTTGCATGTATACCTGCTTGTATTACTCAGATCAGAAAAAAGCCTGTGCTGCGAATGGCAGTCCTGTCTATGAATGTGCTTGTTACAGGGAGAAACAAGCACTCCAAGGGAGAAGACAACAATCATCAATTTTAAGATAAATATAATAGGTCTAGTGGTAGCTTTTGCCATCAGCAATGAGCACCTCTCTCAATTCTTACCCTTAGACATTTCCATATTGATGCAGCACCACAGAGTAATTCAGAAATGCCCAGACTAATTTGCTAAAAAATGCTGAGATTCTACACTCCTCCATGTCCAGGGAAATAACCTACCAAGCTGACCAACACCACTGAAACCTTTAAAATTATACACTGCAAGGGAGCATAACTGGAGGAGAAAAGAACATTTTGGTTGACTGGTCTTCTGTTTACATACGCATCACAACTCAGAGAAACAGTTCTTCATTTACCAAGGTTGACTTCTACATGGCAGTGGGAACTGCTGCTCAAGTATTTATTCCTCTGGTACTGAATCCCCTGGACTTTTATGGCTTCTTTTTCAAATCTGCCCCAAAAACTCCTTCCTACTTAAAAAACATGTCAGGATTTCACTGCACATTACTATGCATGGTGCCTGACTTAAAGGCCAATTCATTGTTGCTGTTGTTAGCATTAACATACCTCCTTGATACTTCACGTCTGGCATTCTTACCAAAAAGGAAGAACTATGAGTAAGCACAATTTTCAAAGGGTAGGGCCACTGTACATTTCTGGATGCTGTTATGCAGGGAAAAGTAGGTTGAGACAGAGAATCAATCAAAACATCTCTGTGGTGGTGAACTCTGGAGGGAATATTTTGACATTTCCAACTTCCTCCTACGTTTTGTTTAAAAAAAGAGAAAAAACACTATTTCACATAGTATCTAATGCTAATACTTCTTCTTCTCTGCCCTGCGATCTCCTACAAACTCATCTGTCAACTACAGGTATCTTTCATAAGTGAGATTCTTCCATTTCTGTGGCCTCTGTTCATCTCTCTATTGTGGTAACTCCCAACTTACCATACTCCCACCTGCTTGTAGTCATGTGGTGGAAGTCAGTCGGAGGAAACAGTTGGCCATAATTGAAGACTTGAAAGCATCACCTACAGTTCCCCAAGGGCAGGCACTCTTAGGTCTTTAACATAATGAAAAAACCAAAGCTTCAAAAAGACCTGCGTCTTTTTTTCTTTATCAGTGCTACTGAGTAAACTGGAATCCAGTAACTAATAAAACAGTTGTTTGTGCCTGTCCTCTTTCACAGCAATACAGTGGCATCCATTCTGTGTTTCCAGCACATTAAAAGGAGCATGCATCTTCAGACTTAGAAAACATGTCTTCATCAGCCCCCATAAAAACACTGTCATAGTCTTTGAATGAGTCAAATATTAGCATTTCTCATCTGCCAAGTACTTCGCAAATCAAGTATGTCTCAGACTGTCAGGCAGGTAGACAGACAGGTGTTGTCTTCATTTAAAAATAATGAAACATTGGAAGGATGAAAGTTTTGCCCAAGGTACCGTACTTACATACTAATCAGTCCTTTGGGCCTTGACTAGCAGGCTAGGCTCCAGACTTTTAGCACTTTTTTTATACCAGTCTAAATAAAATTCTGCACCTTTCTGTCACTGTTCACTGCACACTGATTTTCCTTTTTAATAAAAGTTTTGCAAACCAAACCAAAAAGTTGCTTCAGAAGCAAGAAGACCTCTTGTTCAGGTATGCGCGCAAAGGTTTTGCAGTGTCATTTAAAATCTACAGTTTGAGCTGTGATGGAGCTATTTGGAGAAAAAATAAGTTTCCTGAAAGTATTTCTGACATAATCAGAACCTGTCCTGATTATTTTCAAATTTTGTTTTCATCTGGAAAGCAATGAAAAAAATTAACTATCATCATGCATGAGAACAGATCTGCTGCTGGATGCTACAGAGCAGATATGTCCTCAGATAGCTGTGGTGCAAGACATGCAACAAACATTGGTGTTGGGTGATTTTAAATTACAGGAGCTTTTCATCTTTTCAAGAGATTTATCTTTGGTGTAACACTGTGAAATACCTTGTCAAATATACAAACTAGACTCCAAAGGACAGTCAGAACTTCTGTTGCAATGCAAGCCTTATTATGTTGCCTGTCACTCTCTGCATCTACACCAACAATATCTGCTGAACTGAAATACACATTTTAAAAAGATGGTTAGTTTTCATTTAGACTGCACACACAAGTGTTTTCTTGGTACCTTGATCAGTATCCACTTCTCATTTGACAACTTGAAATTTTTGGGGCACTTGATTTACAAAAGGGCACTAGCATGTTAAAAGGGGAAAATGAATACATGAATCTCATTTAAAAACTGAAGAATTAATAAATCAATTGGCAATGCAGTAAAATCAGCCAGCTGAACTAGAGGAGGTAGGGACTAAATCCTTAATCAAATTCACTCCTTGAGAGGTAAGGTTAACTTCAGACAAAAAGAAGTTCACAGGGAACATGAAGGATGCTTTACATACTAAGAAAACTAGATCTTTCTTTATAATTAAACTATATTCTTAGGAAAGGCTTAGGAAGAGATAAGGAGTTTATACTACAAATGTTACTAGGCTGGAAAGGGAAAAAGAGAGGAGCTAGTAGTAGAAAGGTGTTTGGAAGTTATCAGTACTTACTCTTCGTTGGTGTTGTTGCTATAGTTGACATTAAGCCTGGCAAAGGGCCAGTGACTGCAGTAAGTTAAGTAAAACACATTAAAAGAGTGTAAAGACTGTTGGTATTTCATACACGTGTTTACCAACATGACAGACCGACTTACTAGCTTCTCACATATGCACTGATAAGATTAGGAAGGTCAACTTTGACTGCAGTGGTAAGCCCCTTTGCATAACTATTTCAAGGCACCAGTTTCTTTTTACCATGTGCTTGGCATACACATTTGTGACCACATCTGATGTCTGAAGCTTGTTCTCAGGCATATTAGTGCATGGCAACATTTTTAGCCCTGTACTCATTTGGCTACTATTTTAAGCCTTCTTCAATCCTTTCAAGTCTTCTTCACAGATGCAGTGTCAAGGCTTGTGGATAAGTAACAAGCATACCTACCACTGCTGCAGAATTAAGCCTACATGATAGAACAACTGGGAGTTACTGTCACGTGGCAACAGTGTAAAACTGAGAAGGCAAGGATGGATACTCCCAAATTCGCTTTTCCTAATAGCCTTATAAAGAGGTCTTTTGGCCCAGGATCAATGTTGTCCCCTCTAATTACTTCGAATCTGCAGTTGTTACTGATCCAGACATCTGAAAAAACAGACAACAGTCTGGCTAATTCCACAAAATGTGCTTTTGAGCTGAATTTCTAAGGAGTAGATCAAGTGAAGATAATAAGGCTGTGCTGGACCACAACAAATCAAGGTAACCTGTATCATGCACAGCGCTTCGAAGGGTCTTGCTTTAATCTGTATTACTAGCTGAGATTTTGAAACAAATCAACTTATTATTTGCTTACCTACCAATCCTTAATTATGAAAAAAAAATACGGGAGTAATTCAAAGCATAATGCCAAACAGAACATCAACTTTTGTCTTAGGAACTAATTTTCCTCTTTTAGCTGGAGTTAAATTTAAAACACTGTATCATATATTTATAATGTAATAATAATTCATCAAGTCAGAAGACTGTAAAAACATAAAGATTTCTGTTGCAAGTCTCTGTTGTTTTATTAGAAAAATTTTAAGATAAGACTGAACCTGCCTTCCATACCAAAGACTGAGTATGTGCTAATAAGTTAAGTCAGCAGCCACAATATTTTCTCATTTCTGCATCAGAAGGCTTCTGTAATGTTAGCAGCTGAAATCCTGAGTAGGTGTAACAAAGCATGACACATTTTGCACAACTGTTTGTTTGGAGTTTCCTAACACTCACAGATAATGTGCATAACCTTAATGTCCTGAAAAGCCACAACTAGCTACATCCTAGATTCTTGAAATAAAAATTGCATTCACCCTCAGTAAAGAGGAATTTAGCAACATCCAGTTGAACAGGTAGCATATGATAAAATTCCAGTTCTGAGAAACCATTCTGCCTGAAGCAGCATGATCAAAGTCCTTTATTTCAAGACCTTTGCCACAGTACATTTGAGGGGGGAAGAGAAAGTCTGCTGAAAGCTGTAATACTTCAGTTATGTGAAGATTCCTGGGCAGCATTAGATACTCTGTTCATCTCCTATGCTAAGCTCCTTACCCTCTTCTCAAAATAAAGCTTACATCCTAATCACCAAGAAAATACCATAACCTCAGTTGTCTTTGTTTAAAGTATAAACACATCTTCTTACCTGTTTACTCCCCCAGGGCGCTCACAGATACCCAGAAAGGAGCGGATGTTACTTTGCCTACTGGACACCTCTATAAGCTCCGGCCCTCTGATACGTTCTAGGAAAGAATCAGGTCTTTGGTCTTCATGGTGCGTATGTCTTGTGGCCCATGACCTCACAGATAAGACAAATCGTGATAGCCTGCATGGAACAGACATACACATTGACTGAACCAGACAAGAACATCAGATGGCTTAAATCATCCCCACAAAGAGTGGCCCAGGAAGATTCTTCTCCACTTCTCCACCTGCCATGAAATTAAACTTGATGGATTAACTGTGTGAACCCAGTCACTTCCCACGACTTCATACATCACCTTTTGCAGTGGATCAGGAAAGTATCTCACACATCAGTTCCTAGTCCACTGTATCAGCACCACAGGAGCAACAGAAGAATATTCTTGCCAAGTGGGAGCAAACCAAGTGGTTGGGGTGGGGCAGTTGACTTCTGACAAACTTCTGACATTATGTGATAATGGGTGAATCCTGGACTGAAAGAATTAGGAGATACAAAATACTCACAGGATCACATGCTCAAGGGCTGGTACACACAGTGGAAAAAAAAAAGCTGAATAGTTGCTGAGGGAGGATGGACTTTGAAATAAGGAATGATAAAAATTCGGTCACTTTCCCTGTGATTTTAAAGAGTCTGTCTGCAGACATATTAATTGCCTATGACATATAAACCTGCTTATTGCACCAGAAGAACTATTTCCTCATCCTAAATTTCTAGCAGAGCACTGAGATAAGCAAAAAATCATGACAACATAATTAATTTATCACTGTATCATTATGTATCTTTTTCTCTACCCACTAATTCACATCATGAATCCCTACAGTGTTTTCTGTCAAAGTTCAAAAGGAAATATGTTTCTGAAGAATTGAAAATAATGGAGACTGAAATCTACAAAAGTGATTACATTTATTGCCCACACAATATATTGTATTATTTCCTATCAACAGTCTAGTTTGGACAAAAGTGGTGTAAATTCAGGTTTCCCAAACTTGGCCTTGAAAACAGCATAATGAAATCCTGAACAATGCTTAACTTCTTACAGAGACCTTGGGCTACTCAAGGAAAGCTCTTTACATTCTCTCTGCATCAGCTAGTATTACATATGCTCAGAATCCACAAAGAGGCTGATATGAACAATTTAAATCTTTTGGTAAAGTACATCTGCCTCTTGATTGCAGTTCTCAAGGGCCTAGCTACACCTCCTTATAGATCTTGCCCGGGTTCTCTCACACTGAAATAAAACAGACAAAAAAGGCAGGAATAATATCACATACCAGAAATTAGAAAAAGATATTTCTAGTTCTTTAGCACTATACCAAGACAGAATCATATAAATCATCTATGACTGCCAACAATTAAGAGAATCTGAAGCCTACCAAGAACACAAAAGTGCCACATAAAAGTCTGAGATTATTTAATAGATTCCTCACCCTATTCAAAACACACTGCATAAAGTTAAGCTACAGAATTTTTCTCTTTGCCTGAGCAGAACTCAGCTTTCACATAAGGAGCGGTATTGAAAACTACTAATATGGATGTTTTTACTTACATTAGAAAATAAAGCATTTTTATGAGACCTGTTAGTTAATAAGATTGAGAGCCTCTCTGTTTGAACAAATAGAATTTTCTGATTTCTGCCATGCTATATTATTTTAACTTTTTTTGTCCTTTACATCTCAAAGTAAGATACTCAGTGAAGTCCATCAAAAGCTCTTGTCTTAGGTCCTTAAGAATTTGCTTTCAAGAGGCATGTTATGTTACCATAATATTTAAATGCTAAGCATTCATGTTTTCATCACAGGCTTCCTTGTATATTCAGAGCATAATTAACTGTAGCTACACACATGTGTAATTCATACTATCCTGAAAAAGGGTAAAGAACAATATAAACAAAGATTAAAAAGGAAGTCCTCAATATGAGTTTATATATTCATGTGCTTCATGTTTACACAAATACACACCTATAAATGTTTTCCACCTAAAGCCAACTTCTTGCAGACTTTGTAATCTACACGCAGTGGTGTCACTATCTGACAACCAAACAGGGAAATACAAATTTATCCTCCACCACCCAAAAGGGTGAAGTGTAAACAACACTCTTTAAATGACTCTAGTTTTATAATAATTTTTTCTTTGCTCTTTGAAATCCACTATGCTTAAACTGAGTATGGCCTGTATTGTGTGTAACAATGGTATCTGAAGACAGAGCTCTCTGACCTCAGCTGGAAATATTTAAAGGAGACACAGTAAGTTTTTGAAGCTCCACTTTAGGTTTATGTTTAAGTCCCGGTAAAGTAAATGACTTAAGCAAATGGTTGACTTCAGTTTTGCTGACTAAGGCTCCCAATCCTTTATAAACATAACTGGATTCTAAAAACTGAGAGAAACACTTGCACTCCCAACACAAGGGCCCTTGTCTCCTCCCTTGCCAACATGGGAACAATCATCATGTCTTATTTGATAGGAAACAAGTATTGCATCAGCTATCAGCCAGAACGAAACACTTTACCCATTTACTTTATAGTCTGGCCTCACTTCATGCATTTCCTCAGCATTCAATATATTTTCAGATCTGATCATGTAAAAGTATTGATCATGTAATATTTTTTTGTATTCAGACTAATTTGTGTGAGCTCAAGGTTTTTATTAGAAATGAGTAATCAGAATCAAGGTCAAAAGCAGCTTCTGTTACTTTTTATAGACTTTTTTCAGCTGGACTCCATATATTTTCTTTGGAAAGTGATGGTTCTTACTTCGCCTCCAAATTGTGATCAGTCTCTTTCAACAAGTTAAACTTAATACTGGAAATGGTATTAGTTAGCATGTTACCTTGCCATTGCTCCGCTGCCTGTGAATGAGCTTGTCTGGGATTCATATACATGTCTTCCCTCCACAGAAATGACTCTCTGCAGTTCTGAAGATGCATCCTCACACAGTGAATGGGTTCTGCAAAAGCAAATATTTTTTTTTTAAGAATGCCATACAGCCTATAGCAGTCTTCCCCCATCTGATTCTTTCCACCACCACGTCAGGAAACAATGCAGTAAATTGTCCTCTTCCTAGTAATATGGCATCCATTTGATAAACCCATGAGCTTAGGCTATATTCCTACTTTTCTGGAACCATCCAACACCAAATGAAGTCAGTTGAGGCTCTGCCATCTGTTCCAGCAAGCTCAGAAGCTTACTCCTTACTGGTCAGTACTAGTCTAGTGTGCAGATACACAATTATGGGAAGCATGTTTTCTACTCTAACACCTTCTGTAAGGCATCAGCAACTTTCCTTCAACATGGAGTTCATCCCCAGGGGACTTTAAAAGGGACTGTCCACTGCTTTTTTCAGCGTTGTTCTCCTATACATTGTTTCAGTTTAACAGTCTGGAATTTCTACCAGTGCAGTTCCCATTTATAACTCAAAGCAAATACACATCTCTTTTTGCTTTCACTCTTGCTTGGACTGAGAGGGAAAACAGTGATTTTACAGTAGTTAGCCCTGAGCAGCACCACTGCTGTTCTTACCAGACTGTTGTCATCAGCTGCACAACTGCAGACCTAATGCTGCTTGCTTTGTACTTGAAACTTTACCTATTGCATAGCAAAACAGGCTACAGACCTTCAGGGCTGCTCTGGCAGCAATGAGATGAGGCACCTCAGGCTATTACCACACATGGAAAACACTGTAACAGCCCAGTTGTGCACAACTGCAGATAGCGATTATAAGGCTAAGCTACATGCAGTGTCTGCCAACTCCCGTGACTGTAAGACTACTTATTATCACTGAAATAATTAGCATTTGAGAAAAATAGATGAAATCTTAGCCTCATCTTTCAGTAACGGAGTTTTGAAATTGACTTCACTGGAACCTGGACTTTACCAGGGCTCACTTTGGGTTTTTTTATAAGACTCCTAGGGTTTTCTCTGTGTTTTTCATTCTTTAGTATTCACTTTTACAAGACTTTGTCACATCCACTAAGGATCATTTTTTTCCCCCCTTTTTAACGCAAACAAGAACTCTCACATGAGTCTGTTAATCTGTATTGCCAGGAAAACACTGACTATAATGATGCTTGCAGATCTTCATAAGAACTGGCAACAGCATTTTGAATGCCCACAAAAGGACAATTAGCAGCTCAATTTAGTGTGTACTCACAGCTGAGAAACTGACAAACAGAGAATTAAAACTTTATTATTTCTACACAAAGAACCATGCTAAAAAAGATAGGCTCTGATAGTCCCAGAATTCTCAACTTGTTAACTGTTTTCTTCTTCTCTTCTAATAAGAAGATACCAATAGACACCGCTTAGTATTGAAAAGCTTTTATAACCTAGTTTATGTTGTGGGTGCTGAGAATATTGTGGATGCCAAAGTTAACATGGCTTCTAGGGAAGGATGAACAAACTCATGGAACAGAAATCCATTACGGATTACCAGATACACAGAGCCCACATTCAGCTCAAGAAGTCTCCTGAGCTGGATGTTGGGAGAGTATTACAGGAAAGTATGTTGCAGATACTTGCAGTTTGCCTGCTTTTTTTTTCTTTTTTCTGGAGTATTGCATTTCATTTTTACAAATACAGCTTATGTATATCTGCCACAGGATCAGAAAACAATACATAAAGGACTCCGCCAGGCAACTCTTATGAAAGCACCTGTCTGATATTACACAGCAATTACAAACATTCCACATCAATTCACACAAATGCAAATCAAAAAGTAAATCTAAAATGAACTCTTCCTTCCATTATTATAACTCCCTATTATAAAACTCATATACCCATTCTTGACTTTCCTCAACCCTGTTCAGATAATACAAGAGGCCTTATTTGTCAGCTGGCTTTATATTGATGCAGAGGGACAGGCACAGATGGGGCTTTTGATGTTAACACCTTCAATGCATGTGGCATAGTTTTTACTTTATTTTCACAAAGACAGACTAATTCCCATCTGGACTCCATAAGGGTTTGCTATCTGCAGCGAAACAGTAACCACTGCCATTACTACCCAAAGGTGTTACATAGTCTGAAATCAACATGAGAAGAGAGCAGGTTACAAAGCAGAAACATCAGCAGATGATTGTGCCTCCTCAGCTTATGCTGAAAAATATTTTATTTCCCCAGAGGTAGCAATGTCACTATATCTTAGAGAAAACTCACTGCCACTGAGGCTTCTGCTCCATGCCTCTTCAGCTCTGTAAAGGCCAATTTATTCCCATGTTTTCAAGGTATCTAGTGGAATAAGCTCTGGGAAGGGTACATTTACAGCACCTGCTCTGTGCCTGTCCCTTGCCTTAACTTGATTTAGCTCTAAATTTGCACAAAGATCTTCAAGAAAACCCTAGAAGACCATTTTCACCTAAAATGCAAATAAACCAGAATTTTCATTTAGTAGTAATTGTTTTGAAGTTCTGATCAGTTAAACAGGAATTGCTGAAGCCATTTTGAGTAATGACTATGAGCCAGACTTCAAGGGCAGGATTTGGCTCCAGATGGCAGTGACCTAAATTAGGGTGTCTAATATAAGCCGAGTATCTAAGTTCCCATTACAGTCAATTGCCATCTTAGGGCTTGATTCAGTTGCCTCAATACAGGAGTTTAGTACCATTTGGAATACCTCAAAACACTTTATTTGACCTCTCCAGAGCACACAGGTCTCACCTCATATCCACTAGCCCCAGCTAAATGCTTCAGATACTCTATGGTATCTCAAATAGCTTTAGATGCCTATTTTAGGCAACTAAATACCCTCATAATCAACAGAGCCAAATGAGCCTGAAGAACTATTCAACTTCAGGGTAAGCTGAACAGTTCCTTAGGCACCACTGACTATTAGTACTGACTACATCTCCACTGATGACAGCAGGAACTTAGACACCTACTCACAAAAAGACACTGAAATCCAGATGTCTACAAGACACAGCTGAATTCTACTTCCCAACTTCTAGATAGCCAACCTGTGTCTATAAGCTAATGTGCTGCCTGTCCTATTTGAGCTGTTTCTGTACAGAGGCTGGATTTTAAAAATGAAGACTCCTTTGTTATTTTTTGTTTTGTTGATTTTTGTTTTAACAAAATGAACCAACTTTATAGTACACTACACTGTAAGAATATGGGCACATGAATCACCTACTCCAGCATAACTGAGAATGACAGTTTAAAGATCACTACCAGTTTTCTGTTAACTCCTGCAGTGAATGCTTTTTCTTGGTAATACCTCATTCCACGGCAGAAAAGTACTTAAGCACATCCTTAGCCTTAAGCATAAATTTAACACCCACTGACCTTAATGAGAACTAAGTATGTGCTTAATTGCTTTGTTGAACTATAGTCAACAGGAGTTGGAAGAAGATAAAGGCAAAGGAAAAATGCTGCTACTCTAGGAAACCTGGGTTTCTTCCAATGTCTATAGTTGTATATTGTGCTACAAGACAAAGAAGGGCCAAAATTTTAGATGGGATCTATCTTTTGGTACAGACATATTCTAAAACAAATCTGAATTTAAAAAACGTGTTTCGGAATTCTTTGGTATTACAAAGGTATTGTATATACTTACTAGCAATCACTTCAGCAATCCAAAAACCATAAATAGGAGATTTCCTTTAGAGAGTAAGATTGTATCTTTTTACTCATCTATGAACTCCTGTAATTAATGCTGATAACAACAAACTTTTTTCGCTATATCTGTCATAAGCAAGTCATTGCCTCTGAAACTGCATATGACTGCAGCGATTTAATTCTACATTTAAACCTTTATAAACACACTCTCACATCCCTGCCAGTAATTCCATTCTGTGAGCTGCCAATCACTGATACCCTCTACAAAAACAACATTAAAAAAAGGAAAGGAAGAGGGTCATTTTGATCTGTGTTTTCACTGTTTCTAAGGTATCATTGTAAATGGAGACAAAGGGACACGGCTCTTGCAAATCTCCCTAAGGAGACCATGGGGTAATATAACTAAGTCAAGCAAGCCATACTGTGCAGAATAAAAGCAGCTCCATTTTCACCAGTGTAGGTACACCTACATGACAGAAGGTATCATGTAAGCAAAGCAGAAAGAAAAAAAAGGACCGATTCAAACAGGACAGTGATCACATCCATACTAGATGCTAGGGGCATGCAATCCAAAATTATCATAATGCAGGCAGTCCTATGCAGGATTTTGCATAGCAGGATTTTAAGTGCTCTAGGCTGGGTACACATTTGAACAGCAAGAGACAGTCTGACGAGGTCCACATAATGGAGGTGGTTGACCATAGCAAGCCAGAAGCAGAACACTTTTCCCAGTCTGTACAGGTGCTGTGGATCATCAGACACTTTCCTGCAGGCCCAGCAGGGTTTGCCCAGACTAGACAAATGACTGGTACTACATAAAATCTAAGTGCAAGCTCACTGGCACATTTTTAAACAGCCACTTTAAAACTATCAAAACAGAGAAAGGTGAATGTAAAGAAACTATTACAGTTCCACCATACAGTGAGAGACTCTGAAAACCCAGTACAAAAATGTTGATATTCTTCATACACTACAAATATTCCCTATCACAAGAACTAGGCGATCTGCAGAGGTTACTTTTAAAAAAAAACTTCTGAGGCTTTTCACTGCATGGCACTGGAAGGATCACTTTTACTCTAAATCCCACAGACTCTGTGGGAAGCACAGACCCTGCTATCTGCGTGGTGACTTGAGAAAGAGGTTTCTCCTTAATGAGTTGGTGTAATTCCCACTGATGTGAAAATGGGCTTTATTCCTGAGGTAACACAGATTCTGGTTCTAAAACTGCAAGCCATGACAACCTTCCTGTTGCTGTCTCTTCGGTACTTTGAATATAAATTGTTAAGTCAGTTAAGTGCACTGGGTCAACAATATCATGATATAACACTCCCATAATGCAGAGCTAGAGGAATGCCACAAATTATGCAGCAATCTGTCCTCTCAACTGTGACGAAAGGAATATATTACCTGATACAGCCGTTTTCAATCCTTTCAATATCTTCATCAGGAGTCCTGAGAGACAGTCTGTGCATACCAGCGTAGGAGTGCTGGGTGTTGATTTTTGCCATTTTGCTTTACATATCAACATCTAAATGACAGCTGAAACAGGGGAAAAAAAAAAAACATTTTGTGAAGGCTGCAAAAGAAATGTGCTCAGCCCTTAAAAAGAGCAATTTATTAAAACAATGGAACAGCAGAAATTAAATTCAATCATTTGAAGAATAGCCAGTGATATTTACACACACAATATGATACCTATTTCTTGATTTATTTACACTAGACAGAAAAAAGTGCTAGTAAAAGTGTAACAAAGAAAATTCATCATGACCAAAGAAAAGGGTTACATGATGCTATATTCTTTTTAGTCTCTGGACTTTCTGAATACCTAAACTCTCATACCTATTATCCATAGTGAAATTACATTTAAAAACTCATTAAAAGAAGTTTAGAGTTAGGAAGCCAATCAAAAAAAGCTAGGTAATACATGTGCTATGACAACCCATTCCACTTTGAGTTGATCCCCTTTTGCTAATTTTATCTATTTTATGATTAAGTTTTTTATTCTGAGAATGCATATTAACCAAGCAGATAATTAATGAAATGTATCCTTCAGCTTAATATATGCCATGCATTAATTCTATATTATCTAAACTCTGCACTAAACACATACTAGGGGGTTTTTTTCCCATTTATTTCCATAAGTCATTTTTATTATACTGCCTTAAGACAAGCTCTGTTAAGATATTTACCAGCCCAGCTCCTATAAGTTTTAGGAAATTTACCTAAATTACTTTCCAGATTTGGTCTTCAATGCCTTACCAAATTCATATTACATCTATCACCTGCAAAACAAGTTTTAAGACTCAAGACAAGTGTCTAAAAAATGAGGGACTGAAAGACTTCCAGTGAAAGCTTTGAATTTTGAAACGTTTTTTTTAATAGGATATGAAACCAAACACTATTTTGGATGAAAAACTAGCTTCTTAGAAGACGGAAAACAAGAATGGGATTAAACAGTCACCTTCACCACTACAAAAGTTTAAGAACAATATTCCTCAGGGTTCCATAGGAAAACCTCTCATTAATGATGCTGACAAAAAGAAGGAGCAGTGAGACAAGAAGATCTCAGGATGGCAAAAAGTACTATAGGCAGGAGAAAGAAGTGGAGTGCAAGGAAATTCAGGGTGATCCACATCAACTAGATCAACTTCTCAATTTGACGGCAAGTGACGTGCAATGTAGGCAAATGGAAAGCAATGAATAGAGATGAAAAGCATGTAAACTACTGCCTTACATGCTTCCAAATTAACCGTATGCTCTCAGAAAAGGAACCTGAACACTACATACGTACAGCTCAGGGAAACACCCTGCTCAGTACCGGGCAGGCTTGCTGACACAATAGCTAATGATGTACATATGGAAAGCATTCATGACACAAAGAACACTAAAACTGCTCCATGAAACAACAGGGTGGACTTATCTGGAACACTATTAGTCCTTCTCTCAAACAGAAAGATACTGCAGAATAAAAGCATGCCATGCTTAAGGACATAGAAAAGGGAGAGAAAGAAAAATGGGGCTTGCTCACCCTAGAAAGGCAAAGAATAAGAAGCTATAAAATAAAAACATGCGGGCAAAATTGGAGCTTGTTTCAGAGCCCTTACAATTACTTCAGCTGTAAAATCCAGATTCAATATACAATGTGGTCTGAACTCTTATTCTGCACTAGACTGAAGGAAAGGAGGAGGTAAAATTTTCACAGAAATACAACCCTACTATTATGCAATAAAATACATTAATATATTTTTGGAAGGAGGTAGGGAGAATGGATGAAGGTTCATTATTAAATTATGCCACGCATGCCCACCTGTAGTAGAGAGAGACACAGAACACAGGACTGGTAGAAATAAATAATGCAGTAATTTTGGTACAGCTCACATGGTGAGACCTCCTGAAGCAACATGGTTTGGCCCTGCATGAAGCACATAAAATTCTGACACATTACTGGCTATCTCATAAAGGAGAAATACTTGTTCCTTCTAGGCCTCCAAGATTCCTAATGATAAATGTGTTTAACCGTCTACGGAGGAGATCAGCATTTCAAAACTGGATCCAAAATCTGGCAAGTGACTGACTAGGGAGCAACTTAAAATGAGCACGGAGCTATCAGGAGTCAACCAGCAGGAAAACGCTGCAGAGTCATAAGACTCTGCAAACACCTTTTGCAGGGCCCCAGAGAGACAGCTCCAGCTAGCTGGGATCTACAATCCTAAAACTGCCACTAAAAGCTGGTGCTTACAAGATGGTTTTAAGAACTGAGTAGAGCTCAGCTTTGTATTTAAAAACATAGTTGTTACAGTAGTGTCGTGGGTTGCCCTTGGCTGGCTGTCAGACACCCACCCAGCCACTCTCTCACTCCCCCTTCTCAGCAGGCCAGCAGGAGAAAGTAAGATGAGAAAGCTCATGAGTCGAGATAAGGACTGTAAGATCACTTACCAATTATCATCACAGGCAAAACAGACTTGAGTTGGGGAAAAGTAAAATAGAGTTGGATGGTGAGAAACAAAGACAAAAACACTTCGCCCCCTCTTTTTTTCCCCAGATTCAACTTCACTCCTACATTCCCAACTCCTCCACCTCCTCCACCCTGCCCAGCAGTGCAGAGGTGGGGAATGGGGGATTGTGGTCAGTCCATAATGCTTCCTCTCTGCCGTACCTTCCTCCTCACACCATTCCACTGCTCCAGCCTGGGTCCTTCCTACAGGCTGCCATCCTTCAGGAACTGCTCCACTGTGGGTCCATCCATGGGCTACAGTCCTTCAGGGTGTCCTGGGTTCAGCTGGGATAGAGTTAATTTTTACAGGAACCTGGGAGGTGGGGGGCATAGCCGGGGCAGCTGACCTGAACTGGCCAAGGAGCTATTCCATACCATGTGACATCATGCTCAGTATATAAAGGGGGAGCGGGCCGGGGGGTGGGCTCTTCTTTTCGGTGGGGGAAGTGGCAGAGCGTCGGGTCCCGGGTGGTGAGCAGTTGCACTGTGCATCACTCTTTTTGTATACTTTTTCATTAGTACCGTTGTTGTTGTTGCAATTTCTTTGTGTTGTTCCAGTAAACTGCCTTTATCTCAACCCTCGAGGTTCCAGGTTTGGGTTTTTTTTTTTTCCTCTCCTCCGTCTTCCCCCCATCCCACCGGAGGGGGGCGGGAGGAGTGAGCGAGCGGCCGCGTGGTCCTTTGTTACCGGCTGGGCTGAAACCACGACAGTCCTTTTTGGCGCCCAACGTGGGGCACGAAGGGTTGAGATAACGACAGATCTGGCCAGAGCGTGTTGAAACAAATTTGTCATACGCATTTCTTATACTAGATAAATAGATGTTAGTCACAATGTTGATTCAGCTGTTTACATGGTGGCGTTTTGTAAGTTCTTATATGCTTTATGTATTGCCTGTAGTTGCGTATCTCATCTCTGGGAGAGTGATTGGGATTATCATTTTGCTGTACTGGGCAATGTCGACTTGTGAAATGATTACATCACTGGTCATGAGGTTAAGCTGTTATCTGTATGAGGCAGTGATATCATTTCCAGACTTTGGGCACCTTCTGTCGGATTTTATTGGTAATTACACCCAACCCATGGGGAAGTCAGGGGGGGATACTTCCCCCCATCCGTTCCCCTCCCTTTTCTCTTTCCAACTAATTACAACAGTTTTCGAGAATTTTGAATATCCTTGGGATGCGCAAGCCTGTGTGCTGTTAGTGCTATGCCTCCTGACTATGTTTCAGGTCTTGTCTAGGGCTACAAAGAGGCTCTTTAAGAGTACCACCCAGAGATCTGTCCCAAAGCTGGATATTCATGGGTGGCACGGCGTGTGGGAGGATGTGGGCAGGTATCTAGAGAACTTCTCACCTCCAGTGACTTGGAAGTTCACTCCCGAACAACTGCAGAACCCTCATGAAGTGATAGAATTTTTGAAAGGAAAATGCTGTGGCTATCCCAGAGACACACAACTCACTACACTGTGCTGGGCCCTGGCCGGTATCTACCAAACCCTGCTTGATACTATGCAGCACCCCCAGGGGGAAAAGCGGGAAAAGATGGAAAACAAGACAACATGCACCGTGGCTGCCCCAACCCCGACAACATGCACTGTGGCCGCCCCAACCCCGACAACATGCACCGTGGCCGCCCCTACCACGACAACAGGTAGCATGGCTGCCCCTACCCCGGTGACAGATACTGCCACTAAACCAGAGAACCAACCTGTGCCAGTATCAGTCGCCCCTGTACAGAAAAAGAAACACACAAAGAAATCAGTTCGCTCAGTGAGAGATGAAGATGAACCAGGGTCATCGCGAGAACAGGAGGAAGAGGCAGAACCTGAAATAATTACCCGATCTCTATCCCTGAGTGAGTTGCGTGACATGCGAAAAGATTTTAGCCGCCACCCAGGTGAGCACATTGTTACCTGGCTGCTCCGATGCTGGGATAATGGGGCTAGTAGTGTGGAATTAGAGGGTAAGGAAGCCAAGCAGTTGGGATCTCTGTCTAGAGAAGGGGGTATCGACAAGGCGATTGGGAGAAAAACACAAGTCCTCAGCCTCTGGAGGCGACTTCTGTTAGGTGTAAAGGAAAGATACCCTTTCAGGGATGAAGTTACATGTCACCAAGGCAAGTGGACCACCATGGAGAGAGGTATCCAGTACCTGAGGGAATTAGCCGTGCTGGAGGTGATTTATAATGATCCAGAAAATGCGCAGTCACCCACAGATCCAGATGAAGTCCAATGCACACAACCGATGTGGCGGAAGTTTCTACGAAGTGCACCACCAACCTATGCCAACTCATTGGCAGTAATGTCCTGGAAAGAAGGCTATGGACAAACGGTGGATGAATTGGCTGTCCAACTCCGGCAATATGAAGGAAGTCTCTCTTCCTCCCTACGGGCCTGTGTCTCAGCTGTAGAGGAATTGTCCCGAGAGTTCCAGCAATTCAAAGTAGATATGTCCTCCTCCTCACCTGTACAGGCCCGCATTGCAGTTATTGGGAGTAAGCGTTCCTCTGCCCAAGAGAGAGGAGAGAGAAAGTACACACGACGGGCTAACCTGTGGTTTTACCTGCGTGACCATGGAGAGGACATGAGGAAGTGGGATGGAAAACCTACCTCAGTCTTGGATTCACGGGTACGGGAGTTGCGAGAAAAAGCAACCAGAAAAGAAGATTCTTCTTGGAAAACTGCTGCTCCAGTTTCCCGTGAGCAGTCCCCCGGGCGCAGTAGATGGGCCGATCTCATTTCTGATCCTCTTGAAGGGACTTCTGATTCACATGTGCAAAAAGTGGGTAACAGATATTCTAACCAGGATTAGAGGGGCCCTGCCTCCAGCCAGGTGGAGGAGAGGGACAACCGAGTCTACTGGACAGTGTGGATTCGATGGCCTGGCACGTCAGACCCACAGGAATATAAGGCTCTAGTAGACACTGGTGCACAATGTACCCTAATGCCATCAAGTTATAAAGGGGCAGAACCCATCTGTATCTCTGGTGTGACAGGGGGATCCCAAGAGCTAACCGTATTGGAAGCCGAAATGAGTCTAACCGGGAATGAGTGGCATAAACACCCCATTGCAACTGGCCCAGAGGCCCCGTGCATCCTTGGTATAGATTATCTCAGAAGGGGGTATTTCAAGGACCCAAAAGGGTACCGTTGGGCCTTTGGTATAGCTGCATTGGAGACGGAGGAGATTGAACAGCTGTCTACCCTGCCTGGTCTCTCCCAGGACCCTTCGGTTGTGGGGTTGCTGAAGGTTGAAGAACAACAGGTGCCAATTGCTACCACGACGGTGCACCGGCAGCAATATCGCACCAACCGAGACTCCCTGATCCCCATCCATAAGCTGATTTGCCAGTTGGAGAGCCAAGGAGTGATCAGCAAGACTCACTCACCCTTTAATAGTCCCATATGGCCCGTGCGGAAATCTAATGGGGATTGGAGACTAACAGTAGATTATCGTGGGCTGAATGAAGTCACGCCACCGCTGAGCGCTGCTGTGCCAGATATGTTAGAGCTTCAATATGAACTGGAATCAAAGACAGCTAAGTGGTATGCCACAATTGACATTGCTAATGCATTTTTCTCCATTCCTTTGGCAGCGGAGTGCAGGCCACAGTTTGCTTTCACTTGGAGGGGTGTCCAGTACACCTGGAATCGACTGCCCCAGGGGTGGAAACACAGCCCCACTATTTGCCATGGACTGATCCAGACTGCACTAGAAAAAGGTGAAGCTCCAGAGCACCTGCAATATATTGATGACATCATCATATGGGGCAGCACGGCAGAAGAAGTTTTTGAGAAAGGGAAGAAAATAATCCAAATCCTTTTGAAGGCTGGCTTTGCCATAAAAGAAAGTAAGGTCAAGGGACCTGCGCAGGAAATCCAGTTCTTAGGAGTAAAATGGCAAGACGGGCGTCGTCAGATCCCTGCGGACGTGATCAACAAAATAGCAGCTATGTCCTCACCGACTAATAAAAAGGAAACACAGGCTTTCTTAGGTGTTGTGGGCTTTTGGAGAATGCATATTCCAAATTACAGTCAAATTGTAAGTCCTCTCTACCAAGTTACCCGGAAGAAGAACGATTTTAAATGGGGGCCTGAGCAACGACAAGCCTTTGAACAAATTAAGCGGGAGATTGTTCATGCAGTAGCTCTTGGGCCAGTCCGGACAGGACCAGATGTTAAAAATGTGCTCTACACTGCAGCTGGGGAGAATGGCCCTACCTGGAGCCTTTGGCAGAAAGCACCTGGAGAGACCCGAGGCCGACCCCTGGGGTTTTGGAGTCGGGGATATCGAGGATCCGAGGCTCGCTATACTCCAACTGAAAAAGAGATATTGGCAGCATATGAAGGAGTTCGAGCCGCTTCAGAAGTGGTTGGTACTGAAACACAGCTCTTCTTAGCACCCCGACTGCCAGTGCTGGGCTGGATGTTCAAAGGGAAAGTTTCCTCTACACATCACGCGACTGATGCCACGTGGAGTAAGTGGATTGCACTGATCACACAGCGAGCTCGCATAGGAAACCCCAGTCGCCCAGGAATTTTAGAAGTGATCACGGACTGGCCAGAAGACAAAGACTTTGGAATGTTGCCAGAGGAGGAGGTGACACGGGCTGAAGAGGCCCCGCTGTATAATAAACTGCCAGAAAATGAGAGGCAATATGCCCTGTTCACTGATGGGTCCTGTCGCATCGTGGGAAAACATCGGAGGTGGAAGGCTGCTGTATGGAGTCCTACACGACTAGTTGCAGAAACTGCTGAAGGAGAAGGTGAATCGAGTCAGTTTGCGGAGGTGAAAGCCATCCAGCTAGCATTAGATATTGCTGAAAGAGAAAAGTGGCCAGTGCTCTATCTCTATACTGACTCATGGATGGTGGCAAATGCCCTATGGGGGTGGCTACAGCAATGGAAGAAGGGCAACTGGCAACGCAGAGGTAAACCCATTTGGGCTGCCGCACTGTGGCAAGATATCGCTGTTCGGATAGAGAAGCTAGTGGTAAAAGTACGTCATGTAGATGCTCATGTACCCAAGAGTCGGGCCACTGAAGAACATCAAAACAATCAGCAGGCAGATCAGGCCGCCAAGATTGAAGTGTCTCAGGTGGACCTGGACTGGCAACGTAGGGGTGAGCTATTTATGGCTCGGTGGGCCCACGATACCTCAGGCCATCAGGGGAGAGATGCAACATATAGATGGGCTCGAGATCGAGGGGTGGACTTGACCATGGACACTATCGCACAGGTCATCCACGAATGTGAAACATGTGCCGCAATTAAGCAAGCCAAGCGGAAAAAACCCCTGTCGCATGGGGGGCGATGGCTGAAATATAAACAGTGGGAGGCCTGGCAGATTGACTATATCACACTCCCACGAACACGCCAAGGCAAGTGCCATGTGCTTACAATGGTGGAAGCAACCACTGGATGGCTGGAAACATACCCTGTGTCCCATGCCACTGCCCAGAACACTATTCTGGGCCTTGAAGAGAAAATTTTATGGCAACACGGCACCCCAGAAAGAATCGAGTCGGACAACGGGACTCACTTCCGAAACAACCTCGTAGATACCTGGGCCAAAGAACACGGCATTGAGTGGGTATATCACATCCCTTATCACGCACCAGCCTCCGGAAAAATCGAACGATACAACGGACTGCTGAAAACTACATTGAGAGCGATGGGGGGTGGGACTTTCAAACATTGGGATACACATTTAACAAAAGCCACCTGGTTAGTTAATACTAGAGGATCCGCCAATCGGGCTGGCCCCGCCCAACCAAGACTTCCACATACTGTAGAAGGCGATAAAGTCCCTGTAGTGCGCATGAGGAGTATGTTAGGAAAGACAGTCTGGGTTAGTCCTCCCTCAAGCAGAGGCAAACCCATTCAAGGGGTTGTTTTTGCTCAGGGACCTGGGTACACCTGGTGGGTGATGCAGAAGGATGGGGAAGTTCGATGTGTACCTCAGGGAGATTTGATTTTGGGAGAGAATAGCCAGTGAATTGGGCTGTATGATACCTAACTGCTAAATACCCTGCCAATGCATGTCATTGTATCTATAGTGTCTATATGCCATATCAAGGGTATTACTGTAAGAATTACCCAAATGACTGCGGGATGGACTTTGAAACTAAGCCAAGTACAACAGCGACAGAACTTGAACTGACACCCAGCAATTTCCTCAAGATCAACATCCTCGACCTGCAGAACAAGGGCGTGAGTTGCACCAAATGTACTAGCCACAAGTTCCAGAGGCAGCATACAACAACCCACCATCTCACACCATCTCTCTTATCCTGAAGAACTGTTACAACAGATGGAGCCCCAAAGTCATGGACTAAATAAAATCAATGGACACATTAGAGGAATAGCCCATACGCTAAAGGAATACCATTCGCGTGTGTGTGTGTGTGCGGGGGGACGACGGGGACGGACGCAAGTCCATATACTTATATATATAAGACAAGGAAGTGGTAGTGGTCGATTGGAAAATGTAAGATCTGGGCATGATGTAGATGGTATAGAATAAGGGGTGGATAATGTCCTGGGTTCAGCTGGGATAGAGTTAATTTTTACAGGAACCTGGGAGGTGGGGGGCATAGCCGGGGCAGCTGACCTGAACTGGCCAAGGAGCTATTCCATACCATGTGACATCATGCTCAGTATATAAAGGGGGAGCGGGCCGGGGGGTGGGCTCTTCTTTTCGGTGGGGGAAGTGGCAGAGCGTCGGGTCCCGGGTGGTGAGCAGTTGCACTGTGCATCACTCTTTTTGTATACTTTTTCATTAGTACCGTTGTTGTTGTTGCAATTTCTTTGTGTTGTTCCAGTAAACTGCCTTTATCTCAACCCTCGAGGTTCCAGGTTTGGGTTTTTTTTTTTTCCTCTCCTCCGTCTTCCCCCCATCCCACCGGAGGGGGGCGGGAGGAGTGAGCGAGCGGCCGCGTGGTCCTTTGTTACCGGCTGGGCTGAAACCACGACACAGGGTAAACCTGCTCCAGTGTGGGTCCTCCATGGGCCACAGTTCCTGTCAGGAGAACCTGTTCCTGCATGGACTCCTGTCCACTGGCTGCAGTTTCCTTCAGGAAATAGCTACTTGGTCCACTGTGGAGTCCTCCACAGTGGATATCTGCTCCAGTATGGTCCTCTCCCTGGATGCAGGGGAATCTCTGCTCCAGGGCCTGGAACAACACCTCCTCTCCTTCTTCTCTGACCTTGGTATCTGCAGAGTTGTTTCTCACGCTTTTTTCCGTCACTCCTCACACACTGTCTGTGAGGCATTTTACCCTTTCTTAAATACGTTGTCCCAGAGGTGCTACCAGTGTCTCCTGGTGCTGACAACGGACATTCCTGCTGCTGCTCTGGTATGTGTTCTCAGAGCACTGCAAATCCATGAGAAAGCCCAGAGGGGCTCAGCTGTGCCTTGTGGTGGGTCCACTGGAGCTGTCTGGCAGTGGCTGTGTCTGGCACAGGCAGCCCCTGGCTTCTCCTCACAGAGGTCACCCCTGCAGCCCTCCTGCCAGAGCCTGGGCACCTGCCCCCAATGCAAGTTTTACCCTCAGTGTAATTACTAGCTTTAAATATTCAGAGCAGAGAGTGTACTTCAAAGATAATGGAGATTTTATAAAAGGCAGAAATCTACTTGCATTGGGTGCGGGTGAAAGAAAACAAGTCTGAAAAATCTATGTTGGCCACTTAAAACAGGCATTTAGCTCACAAGCAATTTAATGACAGACAGACAGATAGTCCTTTGAGCCTGAATCTAGTTACCCAGTTTTAGGCAACCAAATTGGAGAACTGGATCCTTAAAGTATCCTTGTAATTTTTAATGTTCCAGAACTAAGCGACTTATCTTTAAGCACACCAAGTCAAACTACAGAAAACAAAAACTGCCTCAGGTTGAAGAATTTTCCAGTGTCTGACAGCAAAATAAAACTTATCTGAAACAATCCTAGGTCTTGAAAGACTGACATCTTTACCAATGACTTAACATGCTTTCTCACTTAGTATTTCTTTCCTTGCTAGCAATTGTACTAACCTCAAAGAGATGAATAATAATTCCACACTCAAGGATATTGCTTTTCAGCACATAAATCATTGAAACTAGAGCTAAATGAGAAAGACGTATTATCCTACTAAAAATAAAACAAATTATACATTAGTGAGAGCTCTCCCTACTCCAAATGCAAATAGTTCACGTACTCTTTTATCCTCTTCCTTTTGGATTCAATAGCAACTGATGTTTTGTGTCAAATTATTTTATATGCACTGTCTGGTATAAAAGACCTGTTTTATCAAGACAGCCAGTTGCTTGACAACAAATACAAGTTCAAGTAAAATACGAAAACTTCAGGTTCACATAAGCACTTCCTAATTTTGCAAATCAGGTATGAAGGCTGCAGTATCTAAATTTTAGGAGCTGTACCATACAGTGGATTTCCTACAGAAGGCATGCAGAAAATCAGGTACCCAGGAATAAGGCACTGAGAAGGAAGCTACATATGCCAGCCAATACTAAATGACTGAATCTAAAATGGGAGACTGAAAATAAATGGGCATCTAACTCCAGGCCAAAAGGAGGTGGCACCCAGTTCACAGCCATAACTCCCCCCTTTCTCAAGTCTATTCACCCATTTGCAGCAAATTGCATTGTGCTTAGGAGCTGTACCTCAAAAATGAGAAACTTTTCAAGTCTGCTTCAAATTAAGCAAGCCAAAATGACTTTTCCCCCTTTCTCTGGAGCCTCCAACCAATAGATGATGGGATACACTCACACATACTTTCTCATGGATTTGCAGTGCTCTGAGAACACATACCAGAGCAGCAGCAGGCATGTCTGTTGTCAGCACCCACTGCAATCTGGACACACTCAAGGCCTCTGAGCTGCTTCCTAGCCTAGGTTTCAGATGATTTTGCACATGCATAGTACCAAAAAAACCCCAACACACAGGCACACACTTAAATATTACAAATTATATCAAACTTAGGAAGTTGTTGGCTATCAGCTAAGCCACCAAAATGAACTGTGTAGCCTGTCAAACATCCATGAAAGAAGTTTGAATCACTATAGTCTCCCTCACAAGAGCATTGAGAGTTCACATTTGGTCTACTCTAGCAGTTCCCCTTTTGGGTAGAATATGTTAACTCACCCTAACTTAATTCAAAATTGTTAACCAAACAAATATTAATACTTCTGATATGAAGTAAATGTAGTTGTTTATCAAGCTATGATGGCAGATCAAGCTGTTTAATGCCACCACTTAATATTCTTATTTATTTAGATTAAAAGAACTACAGACAGAAAATATGGCAGAATTCAAAAAACAGTTTTTCAAGGTGAAATATCTACCACTGTCACAAAGTAAAAGGTGACTGTACATATGATTTCATAATGGAACTTATGTATTTGTGTAGTTGGTAATACACTGTTGTTCTTGAGGCTTTCAACAACATTTTACTTACTGTTATGCAGTGATAAGCTGCATAGGATCACTTACATCATTTTAGTTAAGACACGTTCCAAATCCTCACACAGCCTCTCAGGTTCAACCCTGGTAAGTCTTTGGGATTTATTTTGGGATTTGACCTCCACCTACATGATCCTTGTTACATCACTTCATAATGGTTGTACATCAGCTGTACTGTTATGTATGTTGTGTATGTTACTTGTGACAGTCTGCAGTTCCGATATATCAACCAGTACAGGCAACAAACGGACTTCAAAGACTGGACACTGGATCTTTAAGCAACTATGTGATTTGAAGACAAGGTCCAACTTTTTTCTTCAATGATTTGGAGGTTTATAAATTAACCTGCAGATTCAACTCTGGCACACTCTCGTGGAAATCAGCTTTGTATAAGGGCTACTGGATTGAGCCCAAGGGGTTCAAAAAATAATAAGCAGGCTGCACCACCTTACCCGCATGAATCATTATGCATAACAGTTTAAATCAACAATTCTTAAATCCTATGACTTCTTTAAAAGTACACTTTTCAAATTGTATTACTCTCTGCTACGTCATATTGCATTTTCCATAGTCTGTGGGCACTGATACCTCGTGAAAATGCACATAATTTATATGCATAGCCTTGTAACCTCAGTACTAAAGATGTGTCAAACAAATACACTACCTCTCACAGGTAGTCCAGGATGTGCGCATACTACACACAACACTGCATATTCATGTATGCATAATTTATAGTTTTAGAATTAAATGAATATGATTATCCTTGATCCATTTGATGGTTGAGTCCCTGGCAACTTGTAGTAGCAAAATAATCTTTTAAATAAATTGAATTATTTGGACTGAGTTTCCCTTCTGTTATCTATGAACTATTAGCAATACAGTTCAATTTTCTAAGATCTACTGAATTTTTTTGCAGACCATTTTCTATGAGTGTATTATTTTTAAGACTGGGAACTGTTCAGGAGAAACTAGCTGTGTATATTGACCACAACACTGTAAATTAAAACACAGTAAATTACAAACTACAGTTGACTGGACAACCAAGTCACATCGTGTTGTTTCTGTTGCTAATATGGGTTAACATCAAGCAGGTATCCATGTTTCTATACAGCAAATAAGCTCTGTGCGAGGCTTCTGTCTAAAATTTACCAGTTCTGCCAACGTCTCTGTCAGTGCATTAATTTGCCAAGGAAACTCTTAAAAGTGAACATAACAAGGGCATGAACACAGCTAAAACACAGCAGGTTTACATTCCCAAATGAGTATCTATAAAATACATAGGTATATGTCTACATGTGTGCACATGCATACATGTGAATGTTACCCATTCAAATTCACTCCCTGCCCACTTTACGTAAACTATCACAGCCATCCCATTTGGCTAGGGAAAGAAAACTCTAGAGGCAATTTGTGTCACGTTTCACATGCAGTAACAAGGCATTCAAGGCATTCGAGCAAAGAGGATTTAAGAGATGCTAATGAAAAGAGATGGCAACATTGGATAAGGCTGCAGGGTAATGTGCTGAACCCAAGTGACAGAGCTTGGGTGCAAATTGGATGAAAAAGACTGGGATGCATAGACGTATACAGAAGGCAAAGCTGAGAGATGCTGACATGGAAGGGTGGTGTATAATTTTTTTAAAGCTGATGTGCTCTTCCCTCAAGTCATTCACTGCTTGTTTACCATGACTACCCTTGCTGATTAGACATCCTTACAGTCCCATTATCATCTGCACCATGTATTTTCCTAATCAGGTGGTTTTAGCACGCATACTCAAAGAAAACGACATAAAAGATATCAGAGAAAAAAAAATAACTGTGCCAACTGAAGGCAAAGTCATGCTATTTCAAAAACGCTATTTCAACATCTGAAACTACAATTTACTTAGTTGTAACAATGAAAATTACAGATTTTAAATACAACAGCCCTCTCACTACTTGCTTTGAATGTAACAACTCTCAATCTGGAAAACAGAATACCGTAAAAAAGTGTCCTCCACTACCCAGTACCAACATTTACATTTAACATAATTTCTTGAGATTTAAAGTAACCTTCATGTCATTTTTCCTTGTCTTCTCTTAGCAAGTGAGTGGACTGTGCATTAGAGAAAGACACTGATTATAGTCATTATTGTATCATCTTGCACATTCTTAGGCACGCTATGGCCTGGTTTACACTACACAAGTTTTGCAAAAGATGTCATATTGCTAAAAACAAGGTCAGTTTAGCAGGAGCACCAGGAATCCCAGGAAGGTTATTTCCTTTCACTGCTCTTCTAGTATTTGCTAGCATTTTCTTCAGATAGGGTTTGACAACCTCATGCTTATACCACAGGCACCAGACAGCAAAGAAGTTAAGAGATACATGGATCAAACCGTTAAAGCTAAGCCTCAGTCGACAGGAGTGGGGCAAGTCCCCTCGGCTCCGCTTCTGTATGGATTTGTGTCCTGAATCCAATTTAATTGTGGATACACGGATCTCTGTGTCAATTAATCAAATTAACGCTTTTCTTTGGGGGAAAAAAAAAAAAAGAAAAAGGAAAAAAAGAGCTCCTAAGTTGTGTTTCCATCTCAAGCTTTTCAGTTAAGGTTCGGAACTGAAGCCGGATGCAGGACATGATCCCACTCTCATGGGCCCAAACAGAAACGGAGGCTTGCTGCCTCTTCTTTCAGACTCACCTTCCCACGCTTTCCTCCGCAGCATCCGAATTCAGAAACTCTGCCTGCCTGAACGCAAGCGCTTCGGGGCCCTTATCCTTAAGCAACACTGACAGACAGGCAGTGCTGCCCTTCCCCGAGGCGGTTTCGGTCCGGAGCCCGCTCCCGGCCCGCGGCGCCGGGAAGCCCCGGCAGCGCCTGCCCTCCCCGGCGGGGCGGCCCGGGCCGGCCCGGCGGGGGCGGCGGGGCAGGGCAGGGCCCGCCGCGGCCGCCCCTCGGCGCGGTGCGGGCGGATTACAGCCGAAACCCCCGCGCCTAAGCCCGGCTCACCGGGCAAAGCCGCTCGAAGGGCTTTGCGATCCTGTTAAGTTCTCGGAGAGGATCAAGACGTCAAAGCAGCTCGGAGGCTCCCCGGCACATTTCTTGCCACGCCGAGGAAAGTTGGGAACCCGCCGCGGGCAGGGCAGGGCCGGGCCGGGGCGGGCCGGGCCGGGGGCGCTGGCGGAGCGAGGACCCGCAGCCCCGGGCACCGGCGCCGTCCCTGAGGCGAAAAGCGACGTCACCCTGCGAGACAGCTCCCCCGCGACGGCCCCCGGCAGCGACACACGCCCCGGCCCCCGCGGCAGTCCCTACCTGCGGGGCGGAGCCGCGCCCAGGCGGGCGCTCATCCCCTCCTCGCTGAGGCGGTGGCGGGGTCGGAGCCGGCGCGCAACCCGCCTCAGTCCCTCTCGGCCAGGCAGGGTCCCGTCGCCGACGCCATCCAGCCGCCGGCCGGGCTCACCGCTCCCGCCGGTGCCTCCGCGGCCGCCTCAGCCGCCGCCCCGCCGTCCATGCCGCGGGGAGAGGCCGGACGGAGCGGGGAGGCTGCGCGGCGTCCCCAGAGGGGCCGGCCGCCGCTCGAGAGGAGAGCTCCGGGCCGCCAGAGAAAGCCGGCTCCGCGCCGCCCTCCCCTGCCTCCGCGTCCTCGCACACGCCGCTCCCTGCGCCTTCATCTGCCGCCGGCGGCGGAGGCGGAGGGGCCGGGCCCGGCGGGCTGCCCGCCGCACCACCCCCCCCGGCGCTAACCCCCCCCTGGCGCGCGGGGCCGTCCGCTGAGGGCGGCGGGGCTGGCGGCAGCGGGACGGGTGGGGCGGGGAGCGGGGCCTCGTCAGGAAGGCGGGTGGGGGACGTGCCGCTGCCGGCTGGAAGCGTGTCCCCCCCTCGGCAAGCCGCCAGGGAGCGGATTTCGCTGGGAGGGCGGCTGGTCTCTGCCCCGCCGTCCCTGCAGGCCCCGCCTGAGGGGTGCCGTGAGGAGGTGATACCCCACAGCCCGTCACAGCACTACTGTTGGGACCGACACCTTCTCCTTGATGAGGCGGCGTTTCTCCTCAGGGTACCGCTGAGTAGGTTTCTTCTTCAGTACTTTGGCCCCCTCGAGCGAGCTCACCTTCACGCTGACTCTCAGCCTGCGGTGGGCAGCCCGCTTCCCTCATCGTGTGGTACTGAAGCTCCCCGAAGGCTTTCACCCTCCCCTGAACTTCACCTCTTCAATTCTGATGCTGCTCTTGGCAGGGTCTAGAAAAGCTAGAAACAAAGACCATGTATGAAAGCTCCATAAAACGATTCTTCAGCTGGAAAAAGAGCCAGCAAAGGCCATGTCGTTCGTAACTGACAGGCCGCTGCACTTTGCTGCACAACGTCAATTCAGCTAGACTGCACACAACGTGACGCTGGAAATGCACTTAAGTGCTTGGGTTTATGGAGAGGCAGAGTTACTCACCGCCCTCCCCTCGCTAAGGATTATTTTACATAAGAAAGATGAACCACATCACACAAAAAGCACTAAGGAGAGGAAAAGGGCACGGCTAAAACTCTTAAAACCCCATCAGAAACTTGAGGTCTCTTTCTCACACAGCTATCACATCGGTCTTTAGAGTAACAGTTTTTTGGGGATCTGAACAGAAAAGCCTGGGAAGGCAGAAAGCATTTGAAGAGCATGTTTTTTCAGTTCCTTTCCTGCAGGGTTGCCCGACCAGGGGTGAACCAAGTGCCAGGTTGCTGTTGTCCCTCAAAAGGCTCAAGCACTGGTTGCACTTTCCAGGTGCTACACGCAGATATGCACTCTTTGCAGGTCCTGGCTTCCTACTCTGACGAGGTCTAGTTGTACACTTTGCACTCATGTTCTGGTTGCTACATGAAGGAAGCCTGGGAAGGGAATCCAGGAAAAAGCTGTGGAAGTTTCCAAAAGGTCCCAGAGCTGGACAATAAGGGGATCAGGCTGAATCAACAAAAATGAATACCCACATCTAGAATGCATCACTTTCTAAAGTCTGTCATAGTATTCAGTGGTACTGGTGTAAGAAAATTTAGAGAAAATACTATGTTAAAGTTATAAGACAGTACCTCAATTTACCTCCCTTAATCAAAGGATTAAGTGTCTTCAAATCTTTTCTATCATAAAATTAAATCTCTGAGACAAAAAATGTTTCATAAAGGAAAATAATGTTAACTAAATTTATCTCAGCATTCATCATAACACGCATGTTTGTTTAAAAATACTATTTTCTATTCAAGGAAATAATGCATTGTCGATATAACAACTTTTTTTAAAAATATAGGATTATTTCTCAATTTTTTGGTTTAAACTGAATTACATAAATTTGAGAATAGGTAGTTGATTTCTCAGTGTATAAATATACAGCCTGCACTGACTGTTTTCCTTTCTCTCTCCTGGGTTCTTCCTGGACTCATCATTCTCTCTAGAAATACTAAACCTACTCTTACAGTTCTGTAGAGGGGTAGAAGCCTTAATTAAAAACTAAAATTCCAACACCAATATTCTTTATTTTATGTAGGTTGTTAAAATATGTACTGACGACATAAGCAATATTAAGCTTTCCTGTTGCATTAGAACAGCCCTTTCTGCACTAAAAGCTTTCGCATAGCAAATAGATTTTTAAAAAATCTGGAAAAATATAATTTGTAGTAGTACCAGGGAAAACAGTACCCAGTCTTCAAATTCATGTGAAGCCCTTTCTCCTCTTCAAGAAGTTATATTCACCGAGAGACACTGCATCTTTCTCCCTTCAGACAAGGCACTACCTGGAACAACAGAGCTATTACTGGTACCAAATCGCAACCACTGGTTCCCCATCAGCACCGTCCTTCCTGCTCCCCTAGCAGGTCACTGTGTTTAGCCAGCTCCTGCTTCCAGCTACGTGTTCCTCATTGTAAAAAAAGCCAGAGGTCCTCCAGTCACAGATTCCATGTCAACTATTCCTATTGATTGTAAGTGCAGAAGAGAGAGACTTGGTTAAGCTCCCAATAGCTCACTGACTTTTTATCAGCCAGTGACCATCTGCTATCACATGCACCCAAATGACTGGGGAATAGGATACATCTTCACAGAGTACTAAATAAATAGAGCTGAGACAGTCCAACTAGTCTCCCACTGAAGTGACAATGTGGGAGGAGAAGCTGCTCAGAGCAGCTACTGTTGTTAGCACAGGATAGCTGGGACAGAGTGCTCCATACCACCTCCCAGAAAAATATGCCATAAAACCATTTGAGTCCAAACAGTAAGGCATGCCTCACTAAAGCAGCACAACAGTAAGAGGTGAACATGGAGCAAAGGGAGGGATGAAGCTGTTGGAGACAGTAACGAATGGCAAGGAAGAGAAGGGGAAGAAAATCAGGGAAGGGGGGATCATTTGGGAGTTCATGAAGACAAGGACAAAGTGGTAGCAAAGCTCCTTACAGCAAGAAATAGAAACAGTTATAAAGGACGCAAGCATCATTCAGGCATTGAAAAACCCCCAGAAGGGCAACAGAAGGTTTAAACTTGCTGTAATTTTAAGAAGGCTTGTTATACACATGCCCGTGACACGTCAAGTCAAACAAAAGCCCCTTTCCACCATACATACAAAGTGCGTGCTGGGGACATACACGAGGCGAGAGGGGACCAAAATGGCTCCAGCACTCTCTGTACTCTGGCATGGTGTGGTCAGGGTTCAGCTGCTGAACCAACTGCCCCTCTTTCTGGTCCTCTTGCATTGCTTGCTTCTGAGGCACAGGTGCTGCTGAGGGCTTTGTACAACTCCTAAGCATCACAGTGTTCAGCTAATTCAGTAAAGATGCTGGAACAGGTTTTTAGTTGGCGTAAATTTAGACAAATGAAAATCTGGTTTGCTAACTATACTGCTTTTCTAAATAGTGGTCGCTGTTCCAAATGTTGGTATCAGGACCATAACTCTTCAAAGGCAACCTTAGTGATATGGCTAGTAATTATATTTGAAATTATGTCTGAAATTAAATATAACTAGTTGCAAATCTCACAGATTTAATTCTGCTAAATAATCCCCCAAAGAGATTGAGCAAACACATTTAAAATGTAGAGCTACACAGGCAAAACAAAGAGAAGTGTTGCTATGGAACCACTAACGCTCTAAACATACTTGGCTAATAGCATGACGTATGCACAGCAAACTGGCCAAAAGGTTTAATTGCTGTTTACTGTCACCAGTCATTGTCAAAGTAGTAGGCACTAAGAGGCATAAAACCATCCTGAGTCCTGTAGTTAAATTTGGCAACATTTTCCAATTCTCATATTTATTCCTATGTGCTAATTACATTCTTATTCAAACCTATTTACTAGCAGGTTTCAACCTGCTAGTGGCAGAGTTTGGCCAGTTGCTAGGTATTGAAGATGACAGGAAAAAAGAAATACCTTTTCACTTTTCCGTTTTCTGAATTGTTAGATATAAGTGAAAACACGCTGATTCAGGGAACAAATATTCCTTCTTTCCAACATTTTCCTAATTTCCATTACATTTTCTTGCCAAGTTTAGCTCTTGCTTCATTTGTACGATCATTAAACCAGTCCCCTGAGAGCCATCAACAAGTGGGTTCAACACACTGACAGCTGCAAGACATCATCCATCAAAATAGTTATGTTCAGCAAGGCACTACTGATGATTTAACTCAGTAACCTAAAATTATTGGTCTCTGACAGACACCTCTTGAAAACACAACCATGAATTACCATGTCTAATTTTGACAACCTATTTTGTAGTTTTATATGCAAATTAAATATCAGTTTTGTTCCACTCTGTCTGCAATTAAGCAAAGCATCAGTGGTAGCTTGCAGCTGGAAATTACAATTAATAAGAAAGGGAAAATCTGGAGTTCCAGCACCTCAAAATAGAAAAGAGAGGGGGGAAAAGGAAAGAAAAAGCAACCCCTTATGTTACAGTCTTTCACACCTTGGTCCTCAGCTACCTGGTTATTAAACACAGTCTTCTCTCTCAAAGCTTGCTTTCTCATTTTATCCTTTTCCAGCTTATTTATAGCTTGCAAGTGAAAATCCTCAGCTGTCAGTCCACTCTCCAAATTCTTCTTCTTGTTTTCTTTCATCTTTCAAGTCATGAACTTCTCATACTTACCCTTAAGGCCTTATTCAGCTGTGCCCATCTACTTCTCTCTTTCATGTTTTCTTGTTTTGTTATTGTGCCAAGAATTCTATTTTCTAGGTTTTTCATATGAATTTACTGTGTATCTAGTTTTATGTTCACTTTAATAAAATTAGAACATAGCTGCCAATACCCACTTTTAGACTTTCCTATTTTATTTTGATGTCCAGAAAAGTGCTAACGTTTAAATAATACTTAGTTACTGCCTTTCTGTCTAGAAACTCGTTTTATTAGACACTAGGCCTTTGCAGCTGTGTGGTGGGTTGACCTTGGCTGGATGCCAGGTGCCCACCAAAGCTGCTCTCTCACTCCCCTCCTCAACTGGACAGGGGAGAGAAAATATAACAAAAGGGTCATGGGTCAAGATAAGGACAGGGAGAGATCACTCAGCAATTACCATCATGGGCAAAACAGACTCAACTTGGGAAAATAATTTTACTTTATTACCAATCAAATCAGAGTAGGATAATGAGAAATAAACCTAAATCTTAAAAACACCTTCCCCCCACCCCTGCCTTCTTTCTGGCTCAACTCCACTTCCAATTTTCTCTACCTCCTCCCCACCAGCGGTGCAGGGGGTTGGGGTCAGTTCATCACACGTTGTCTCTACTGCTCCTTCCTCCTCAGGGGCAGGACTCCTCACTCTTCCCCTGCTCCAGCGTGCGGTCCCTCCCACAGGAGACTTCTCCAACGTGAGTCCTTCCCATGGGCTACAGTTCTTCATGAACTGCTTCAGCGTGGGTCCCTTCCACGGGCTGCAGTCCTTCAGGCACAGACTGCTCCAGCATGGGTCCCCCGTGGGGTCACAAGTCCTGCCAGAAAACCTGCTCCAGCATGGGCTCCTCTCTCCATGGGGCCACAGGTCCTGCCAGCAGCCTGCTCCAGCATGGGCTTCCCACAGTGTCACAGCCTCCTTCAGGCACCCACCTGCTCTGGCGTGGGATCCTCCCCGGTCTGCAGGTGAATATCTGCTCCACCGTGGACCTCCATGGGCTGCAGGGGGACAGCCTGCCTCACCACAGTCTTCTCCATGGGCTGCAGGGGAATCTATGCTCTGGTGTCTGGAGCACCTCCTCCTCCTCCTTCTTCACTGACCTTGGGGTCTGCAGGGCTGTTTCTCACATGTTCTCACTCCTCTTTTCTGGCTGCTGCTGCACAGCAGTTTTTTTCCCCTTCCTAAATATGTTATCCCAGAGACACTACCACTGTTGTTGATGGGCTTGACCTTGGCCAGTGGCAGGTCTGTCTTGGAGCCAGCTGGCATTGGCTCTATCAGACATAGCGGAAGCTTCTGGCAGCTTCTCACAGAAGCCACCCCTGTAGCCCTCCCGCTACCAAAACCTTGTCACACAAACCCAGTACATTCCACCCCTTGCCTCTGTCAATCACGTATTTAAGAATTATCATTAAAATATGCATTCCTCACACAATCTACAATCTTCACAAACTTTACATACATCAACAAAAAGAATTCCCCGTACCAAAATCAAAATAATATCATCACAACACCAACAGAAGTGGACAATTTACACACAATCTACCCTCATCCCTTCACCACAATTACAACCATCAAAATTCCCCACAATCATTCTGCTCTTCGCTCTCTAGTTGTGTTCAGTCAATGTTTTGCCTGTTTCCTCTCCCAATTACTACCCTTATCTTGAATTCCTCAGGCCCCATGTTAGGTGCCAAAAAGGACTGTGGTGGAGTGATCCTGGCTGGCCACCAGGTGCCCACCAAGCCACTCTATCACTCTTCTCTTCAGCAGGACAGGGGAGGAGAAAACAAGATGGAAAAAAACCTCACAGGTCAAGATAAAGACAAAACTTTAATAAAGCAAAAGCAAAGGCCATGCACAGAAGCAAAGGAAAACCAAAAAATTTATTCTCTATTTCCCATCATCAGGTGATGTCTAGCCACTTCCTGGGAAGTAGGGCTTCGGTACATGTAGCGGTTGCTCCAGAAGATAATAACAAATGCGTGCCCCCCCCTCCCCCCCACCCCTTTCTCTGAGCTTTTGTTGCTGAGCAGGCATCATATGGTATAGAATATCCCTTTGGTCATTTGGGGTCAGCTGTCCTGGCCATGTCTCGTCCCAAGATCTTGCCCACCCCCAGCCTGCTGGTGAGGGGGGAATGTTGGAGAGACAGCCCTGAGCTCAGCAGTGCTCAAAACACCGGTGGGTTATCAACACCTTTCCAGCTGCCAATACAGAGCACAGCACTAGGAGCGCTGCTATGGGAAAAATTACCTCCATCCCAGCTAGACCCAACACAAGCTGATACCTGCTGCCACTCGGGCTTTGCTTCCTAGATACCTTGGAGGAAGAAGAGACTTTTGACTAAGGCACCAGTTGGACCACAGAAGATCTGAATTCCGGCAATCTGCTTTTTCACAAATCTTCCTGTGCCTCATTTACTGTTTTTCAAGTGAGAATCATTTGCCAACTTAGAAATATTACCAGAACAGCTCTAGTAACGTCTATTCATTGTTAGGAATAATGCTTCAGCTACTGAGCACAGGCAGCAACATAGCCCAGTGGTTAGGTGCACAATTTTCTCCCTAGAGAAATGGCTCTAGTTTCTTCCTCTGTGAGAACCTTCTTGTGACCTGTGGCAAATCACTCAGGTCTGTCTCCACAATCAAATATGTCAGCATTGGAGTCCTGTGGAAACCAAATACCTCTGTGGCTCTAACCCTTAAGTACCCATAGGAGACATCAGTTAAGAAGGTCATTACTTCACAGCAGCAACTCATTTCTACCACTCTGTTAAGTCATTTCTCCTTCCTTTCCTTGCCCTGTCATTAATATTTCAGTTCTCTTTTCTCCACTCAGAGTTATTGCCTTCAGCCATACTTCTGCAATCTCATATATGCTGCCTGCCCTCTGCCTCCCCATACCACCCAGGACCAGCAGAAAAAAATCCTTGATACTTTTTAATTTGGAATTTGTACTGTTCCAGCCAATTTGAGGCAGGTCTTAAATTTCAATGAGATTGACTTTATAAATTTAGCTTAGCAGAAAAAGGAGTTAATGGAATCAAACTAGGTATCGAAGGTGTAAAGCATCACATCACCAGCTTGCACTGGTGTAGTGACTATACAAGATGGAAAAGAAAGTCTATAATCAAAGTATAGAAGTTCAACTAAATAGTAGCATATCTGGTAGCAGAAGAATTAAGAGGCAGGAAAATTATAGCGCTCGGATTGCTGTTAAAAAAGCAGGTGAAGAAATGAACTTGCTGCAGAAGAGAAAAATAAAACCGAAAATATCTGAGAGTTAAACAGCCAGGTTAGTAAAATGAAGAAAAATAGTTTGTGTGCATTCATGCATATCACCAGTAATAAGATTGATTTTCACAAGGATCCACAAATTACCAAACACAGGTATAGTAGATTGAGAAGATCAGGCATCCAGCTATCAACAGGAAGACCGTCACCTGCTCCCTACTAAACTCAACTAGCATCAAAGAGTTTTCTGTTGCATGCAGGGTTTCTCAGCAGTCCACCTCAAAAACAAGAACTTCTCAGTCTTATCCAGGAGAGACTTGAGAAGCATGAGGCTAGCAATGGCTCCCTCAGGACTGGCAGGCACCTTGTGTTCTTGAGTATCAGTGCAGCCTAATAACTTTTAATTTATTCTTATTCCATCCACTTTTCAGACCAGTTGGCTGTTGAGTTGGAGAACTGAGAAAATTTTCCTCCAACTGCACATAGATTTCTACAAATAACTACAATATCAGCCCATGTGTCGTGAAAACAGGGCCTTTCCTTGCTAGCAACCTCTGATCAAAAGACCTTGCCCAGATTAAATGTTTTTATCCTCTTATCAATCAGCAAAGCAGATGCTGCAGGAACATTCTGCACCAACCTGAGGGATATAATGAAGGGTCCACAATCCTTTGGCTTCCCCTGAAAAGTTTTTCTTCTTAGAGCTCTCCTGTTCTAGTTTTACAGTATCCCTTTCCTTCTTCAGAGCATAACACAGAATGTACAATCTCTCCAACACCAATTCGGAGTGACTATCTGTGCTTTAAAAATCCTATAGCTGCTAGAAAATGGCTGGGGAGCTCAGGTGATATGTCTCAAAATACTTTCTGTTAATCTTTTTTTCAAACAATACATTTTAGGAAATCTTTGTCTTCAGTAAGTTAGGCTTAGACTATTTTCAGGAGACAAAATGGGGAAACAGCCTTCCCCTTTTTCTGTGTTTTGCGACACTGCCTGTCTTATTATTTGCCTTTACTTGCATATAATGAAATTGCCTCTCATATCATGCTGTGGTCTTTAAATAGGTCCATTTTATTGTATTCATTAGATGCCTGTGAGTTAGAGAAATACTGCCAATAACACAATGGCTAAATGACCATAAAAATTAGACATAATCTTGAGCTATTTTCTTTGAAATCAAAAAAAGAAACAAAACTAGGGGAAAAAAATCGTAATTATTAAGTCCATAAACTGCACTTTTTATAATATGTACTTTGACAATCTTCTCAGAAAGAAAGAATTGTGCACAGATATTTTTCTCCAGCTGCTTTCCATTTCTCCAGAGTTAGTCTGGCAAGTTGAAGCTCCCTTTAACTCCAGGACCAGCTGGCTTGTGAGTTTTCAGGTTAATCTTCAGCAGCCTCTGAGAAATAAAAGAAAAAAAGATTAAAATAAAAGAAAAAAAATAAAAATAAAAGAAAAAAATAATAAAAGAATAAAATAAAGAATAAAATAAAATAAAGAATAAAATAAAGAATAAAAGAAAAAAAGATGCAGCAGTAACTTCTCCCAAATGCACCAGAAAAACAGGAGTTAATCGCAACAGGAGTTTTCAGAGCCTTGACTTTAGTCCATTGTAGAATGAAATCCTGAGCCCATGATAGACTGGAAGCATTCAAAACTCATCACTTGCTAGAAGATATACTGCAGTGTCCTCCTGCATACAGCAGCAGGACAGCGTTTTGAAGAATGCCTAATCTGTGAGGCAAAAAGTAGATCTGAGAAGAGGATCAAGCCAGCTGAGACTCACGAACTTAGTTCTGTAAATCCGCCCTGCTCTCTGCTAGCTTGGGCTCAGAGCATTGATGCAGAGTTCAGTTTCGCTGATTTCACTGAATCAGGCCCTGAGCTGGAAGCAGACATTATGGCGGATCTGTCCTTCCACATCTTGAGGCCAATTCCTGGTGTTAGTCATCTGAGCATAAGCTGAGGCAGTACACCTCACAGAGCATGTGTTGCTGTAATGAACAACCAAAACACGGAGAGAGTCAAGCGCCATGGGGAAGACTGTGGTCAATAGCCAAAGTAGAAATTCTGGTATATAATCATCCTTTCTTGTCAAAAAGGAGTTAAGTATTTAGTGGCGCTACTAGAAGTCTCCTTCTGAATCTGTTAGGTGATTAATGATAACATATGTAATGATATCATCCAAGAAGTGATACCTCATCCTTTCACTCCAGTGAACTTCAAGTTCTCAGCTGCCTTAAACTGGTGTAGGTCCAGGGCAACCAACAGACCTGAGCTTATTTACAGTATTTGAGGCTTTGCTATGCTGTTCTGTTGTGAGGAGCATTGACATTATTCTAATAGTTCTCTCAAGACTGCTATGCTCTGCAATAAAGCTCCACCAGGATGCATGACAGAAGAATAAGGCTTTAAAAATAAATAAATGAATGAATGAACAAATAAATAAATGCATTTTAAAATCTCATTTTCTTCAGGCTGAGAAATCATAATTTCCTGTTTGCACTGTAGTTCTGACCCATTTCTTCTGATTGTTCCACTTCAGAGGAATTAAATGAACAAAGATCTGTGAAATAATTGGACTGAATTGCAAACCTGAGGAAAGCTCATTTGGTTTGTTCCCTGATTAGATCTGCCTTAAAAAGCCACTCGCATTTAAACAGCTTGAGTTATGATTTGGAGATGATCTGTGGAGTCGGAGCTCAGTTGAACAAAACTGTGCAGTTCACACATGCAAATGCAAGACAAAATGATTCAAAAGATGAAAAAACAGAAAAAAGGAATAGAAATGTTCAAATGAGGCATGTGAAATCCACATCACAGGTATTTTCACAGTTCTGAAAAGGCTAATCCTGTGAGGAACTGACTACTGTAGAAAACTGAACACGGCCAAGCTGTTTTCAGAAACTAGCCTCGCTAGAGCGAGAGATGTCCTGACAAATAAAAGCAAAGGGGCACTTATACCTGTTTAGTGTTCCACCCTGTAATCTTCACGTTGCCCTAATTATAAGTGCGTAAACTCTTATTTATATTTACCTTAACCTGCACCACTGGGGGGAGGTACAGTAAGGGGGGAGGATAGGACTGTGTGCAATTCTTTTTTTGACCAAAATGAATGAGCTTTTCCTTGGTTTGCATAAAAATAAATGCTGAATACACAGCAGCTGCTGTGTCCCCTTGAAATCAATAGAAAGCATCCCACACATTTTGGTGTTACAGGACCGGGAAGCCTTAGCATCCACCTAAAGCCAGTCATTTTTACAAGCAAAATCACAATACAAGCCATTACAGGCTAAACTTTCCAATGAATGAACGATAAGCCTCTAATATTGTTTGGTGTTCCTACCACAGCAAATAGATGTATTTGCATAAGAGTAGACCAACGCATAGACGGATAAGGAACCTTACTGCCCGTTGCCCAAGCGAGCGCTCATCTGTATCATTTCACCTTACTGCCTGTTGCGCAAGCGAGCGCTCAGTTGTATCGTTTCTGTAGCACAGGCAGTTTACAAAGCATTTCACAGAAAAGCAAGTACGTGCCCGTCCCGGTTCTCTGTCAGAAGAGAGCTCTGAGGGATGGGGAGCCCATGGCCACTGATAGCAGGGACGTGGCTCCTGGCCCAAGAAAGGTGTGGAAATGCCTGCTGACTGCAAGCCTACCTGTGAATTCACTTACCATCTTGTGTGAGTCAAACTGCCTGAAGACACAGGCTCAGTGAGCTGTGCAGAAGCACTGCAGATGCTCAGGGAGCTGTGGAGATTTTTCTGTGAGTTTTCATGCTGCTCTGTTTAAACAAACATGATTGCAAATGCAGCCTTGTTAATGTTTCCCAGGTGACTAGCTGGGGATAATAAGTATACACAAGAACACTTATTTTTTTATGTTGCTTCTCAGGACAATCCTGTCTCTTAGGGAAAATAAAACTATCCTGCTGTCTCTAGGGGAATTTCAGCAAAATGCTACTCAGGCCTGAGTAGCCTGATAGGGATACAGCCCAACTCTGCCAAATGGAATAAATTGGCATTTTCAGTTACATAATGGTGGTCCACTAGCAGCACGCGCAAGGAAAAAGAGACACTTATATGAAATATAAAGTATGGCTTAAAAGCTTTTCTCATTGTGCTTTATGAAGGCAGTTGCTGTGATTGCTGGGCCTCACTAATGAGTCTGAGGAAACTTGGGTGACGATCTGCAGCCAGATGTTGGTAATCACAGATTAAAGACATCTCTTTCATGAACACATAAATATCTTTACTTGGATCTAACAACAGTCTGCCCAGACTCCGAGGTGGACTGTGTCCTGAGACACATGAGACAAATGATGAGTGGTAGGTCTCTAACTGCTTTCTGTAAGCACTGTGCCGAACTGTAAACTTAGAACCAAAGAAAATGTATAGGAAAGCTACCAGAGACTAACAGCTCCAAGTGTCCATGTGCTGACCCTCATTTCAACAACACTTCAAGCAGGCTGATGCCTCCTGTCAAAAAGCAGTGACTTATCTCAACCACTGAGCAAAGAGAAGAAAAAATCCTATCTTCTTTATTTTGCTTTGGAGTTATTTTAGCCAATACCATTTATTTCTATTTACTGTATACAAATACATGGCTCAAGGTGTAAAGTATGCCTCACTAATACTGGTGTTAACAATAGCCATAACAAGCAAGCATTTGAAAATGTGACATAAATTTCAGTATTTCAGTAAAGAGTGCTGAGTCCTGCTGAATCTTCATTTATCTGGCACTGTTAAATGTCTTTATATGACTTTCTGTGGACCAAAGAGTAAAGCAGGGCAGCAGCAGTCTGACACGGTTCATTACGAACAGCCTGCAGCCAGACATGCAGTATTCAGGCTACAGTATCACTGGCAGATATGGCCAGCCCCAGCTCACACCAATTAGATGAGGCAAAGGTGAAATGCTGAAATAAGAAATGCTTTTAAAGAGCAAATATCACTGCCTGGAACAGGTGGGAACTGTTGTCTTATGATATCAAGATGACCACAGACAACAAAGGCAGAGACACCAGACATCTTTGCCAATGACTATATTCTGTATACAAACTTTGCATAAACAAACAAGCTGTCTGAGAGCTGAGGTCAGTGATTAATGCACTCACTTGCTGATGTACCTGAACTGAGTACGTTACTGGCTCTCACTGCTCTCTTGGTGGGAGAGACAGGTTCTTGTTAGATGGCTTTTCTGTCTCTTTTGGGGGGAGATATCTTCTTTTGTAGTGTGAGCGCTAGGCTACCTATGCCCTAACTCCTTTTAACTTACACACACACATGGTTAAGGCATGATAACTTATGGACTGGCATAGCCTATCATAGCTTATCACAATGCATATATTCATCAAGACAGTGAAATCATCCTAGTTCCAGGCCAGCTTGTCCTAGTTCCATACCAACAGGAATTTTACTTCAGCAAATAACATACTTTAAAATCCTACACAATGGCCAAAACCCCTCAATAGCAGTAACTATCAGCAAAACATAAGTTTGAAAGTTGATGCTGCCCATGCATGAGGAATGAGGAGGACTATGCCTCACCCTGTGCCTCTTGGCCTGAGTAGGCCTGTGGAATTGCCTTGAGGGCGTTACAGCTAGCTATTTCAGTGGGGCTCAAGGCAGGGGTATCAATATATCTTTGCTAATATCACTGTGGCACCTATGAACACTGTTCTGTTTATTGTCTACTTAATGTCATTATTCAGAGGGACAGCAAGGCACTGTAATACAGCGCTCTGGATTAGCAGCCTGCAAAGAGATTGCAACTAATCTTCTGATGCCTCTTGCAAAGTCAAATGAGAAATGGCAGCACAGCTGCCACTGGGAAAAGGGAATTCCCAGGACAGTGCCTCTTTTTTTCAGTGCAGAGGAAACTCAGGGAAAACTTTGGGTGGTCAGCAAACCTGAGGTCTGGAGGCAGACCCACAGAGTTTTTGGAAATAGCTTCAGAGGCTGGCAGTAAGACAGAAGAACTCATGAGATCAATCCTGCTAAAATCCTGTGTGGCTGATAAGAATTAACCATGCTTGCACCTGCCTATGCACAGAACAACAAATTCTGGCTGATTTGTTGCTGGTAATGGTGAGAGGGAAAAGAACTTTTTGGCAGATTACATTCATAAAGGTTAGCTCCCCATTTATTGCTTTACATATGGAGAATAGCACTGAAGGACAAGCTTCATGCCCCTAGAAAATAGCATTCCTAATATCCTTAAACCTCTTTCTTACCAATGCAGATGGGGATTGCTAGAAAGCACAATGTGCTAGGTCTTTTTAGGCAGAAACAAGGAGACTAAAACTGAGCTTCAGACACTTGTGTCATGTTATTGAGAGATCGGGGAGGAGAGCTCAGCAGTTTCTTCTGCCTCTTCCATTGCCACGTAGCTGTCTTTCATAGAGAAGAACTGAAAGTTCTTTTGGTTTTAGCACCCTTCTCCCATTGACAAATAATATTTCATTCTAGGGCTATTTCATTTGCCTTGACCTTATCCTCAAAGCATGAACTGATCAGTACATAAACAGCTGGTGAATGGCGTGTGCCTGTAATTCAGAGGTAGGCAAGCCCAGATGTCTGGTTTACATGGTAATTCAGAGTCTGCTAATTCATTCACATGGACTTTTTAAACACAGAAAAGGAGTGTCCTCCAAAATCAAAACCTTTAAAATTTGAGCAATCACCATTCACAACAGAAGTCCATTCAACTTTCATAACTATGTCAAATAAAAATATAGCATAAAAAAAAAAGAAATAACTTCAGAAACTTCTGATTGCTAAACTAAAGCCCCAACATTCAGCAGCATCAAAGTGTGATCTGGCCATTTTTGGCACTGCAGGAATCGCAGATATTTTAAAAAATAAGTCCCAAAGTTGTATACTACACCAAAACTATTGAAAAATTACATTGCTGCATGTTACCTTTTCTGAAAGATGTACAAGGTAGGTCATGTCACCAAATTACTGCTGTACTAGTTTTAAAGAATAACAAAAATAAAATTAGGACAATAGTCTAGAAGTTGCTGTACCACACAGAAGTCAGTAGTCACTTTAATCGTGGCTACATTTTGTTTATGCATAATATGCAGGAGTGAACAGTAGAGGGTGTTAGCTTAAAGGAAAACGTGACTTCAGTACATGACATACGTCCTGTTTGCTACAATTCACAACAAAAAAATCAGGTGCTGGGAAGTGCAGCTGTGGCTCAGTGTAAATGGCACTGGGGAACCTGTCCATGGTCTTGTCTTCAAGACCAAACTAAAGAAGTGAGAGAGTTGCAAACCCCTTTTCCCACCTCAAATCTTACTCCACAAATTCTTCGTGTTCAAAGAGCGTCCAGCTGGAGTGGTTGGGGTTTTTGCCCCCTCACATCATAATGATTCAGAGGGGCAAGCTCAGGCTTCAGCTGGGCTCAGGCAGCCAGCGCGGTCCTTGCAGCCCCTCCGCTGGGAAGGGCTTTGCCCAGCAGGGCCTGACCAGACCTTAGGGCTGGATCCTGCCAGGTGCTGGGCACTGCGCATGCAGCATCAGCAACCTCAAGTCACATAGCCCTGGAGGGAGCCCTGGGCCAGAATTTTAGCGTTACTTACACATTTTGTGGGGTCTTCAGGAGCAGCAGCCACTTAAATCAGCAAGAAATAAGTATTTTTGAATATCCCCATAAGTGCCTGTCTCTTTAGGCACCTTGATGCACCCCAGGGCATGCAACAGTGCTCTTTCATAAAAGAAGCTCCCTTTCTCGTTTGCTTTGCCACACTGATAGGAGAAAAGAACTATGGGGGCTTCTTTCTTCCTCTAGTGAAGTACTGTTTGAACAAACACAAAGAACAAATGTGTCAAGTAGTTATGTTAATGTTTTTATGTAATTTATGACTATTTTTTTAGACTTGAATGATTTTTCAATGTACCTTGCAGAATGGATAAATGTTCTCTTGATGACTTTCTGGGAAGCAGCTCAGGTAACGTTTTTAATGAGATTTTTTTTTTGTGGCATGCCTTGATATCAGTAGATGTCCTTTGTTTTCTAAAGCTTTCTAAGGGCAAAATGATTTCTTCCACTCTTCACAAAATCAAGCAGATATAAATGGTAATGGATGTAAATGGACAAACCTAAGTCTCTCCTGCAGTATTCACCAGAGGGAATGACTTTGCTGACAGGGCTCAGTGCTATTTTAGGTGCTGTGGATTATCTCTCCCAGCATCTAGCAGCCAGACCAAATGAGTCTTCCATAAGCCTTATGTCGTATATGGCAGCCCAAACCAGAAGTCTTAGAGACCCTTAGGTGTCTCAGATAGCACTGGACGGATGTGTCTAGGCTGCTGGACTTCATCCTGTTTGTTTCAATTCTGTGTGTCTGAAGAGAAAAAAAATAGAGAGAGATTTTTAAAGTTCCTTAATTTATTTAGGCTTCCTCAGGAAGCATATTTGTGGCTACACTATTCATGAGCATCACATCTACATCCTGAATCATTGACTTTTTCTCCCGCTTAACTCAGTTAGATGCTAAATCTGTATCCTGGACACACACATACTCCTCACCAAGGACTTGCATTTAGATTTCAACTCTCGGATGAAAATGGTCAAGCGTGGGTCTTACCACTGACTTGGATAACTTTCTTTTGTACCTTGTAGTTCATAAAAACCCATTAAGGTCACAAATGAAACACATTTTTGAGGAATATTGTGTTCAGTGCTTTGGCATGCTGTGAACATCAACACTTTTGCAGTCAATTTGTACAGGTTATGGTTAAAACTGGTCAGACTGGTCATTTGAATGCATTGATCTCTTTTTAAGCAATAGAGGGTGGGTAGTCTTGGAAAAGGGAGAAAAAGGGACCACGAGTAACAAGTCATCCTCCAGCTGATCACTAGGAAAGTTCCTCTCGGTGGACTAGATTCCAACCTGCACAGGAGAAAGGATGCCCCAAATTCCCATCAACTACAGAAAATGATGGGACTTTGCTCTTTTGTGCCATTTAAAAAACACATCCTCTTAACCTTTTCCCTTAAGTGTAACTCATTTCTTTGTGGCAGTAAAATATGCATCTCCTGCTGCTCTTACAGCCAGAATTAAGCTAAAGATTCCATGGTATGAAAATAAGAAAGAGGCACACAAAATTAATTTTGTCAAGGAAAACATGAAGGAAGTTTATGTGTAGCCTTTGTGCTCGGGATGAAAGCACACAGTGACAGCGTGTAGCTGCTCTTTGACCATGAGGGCTGGTTTAGCTGCATGGGACTAGCAAGCACAGCACCACTTGTCCCAGCCAACATTAATGTGGCCAAATGCATTTAGCCATATATTTAATTAAGAGAACAAACAGACCAACACTCAGGTGCCAGCACTGCAGGCATACTCACAATGTAATTGTCTGAAAACATGTTTTTAAATTCATGTGCCAAAACATATTTAAGCACTCAACGCCAAGCTGTTAAGTTGAAGTGCTGCCTTTTGTTTGGCAAGGAAGGGTCTGAGTTTCCTTCGTCTGTAAAGCAGCTGCATAAAGGAAAGGTTGATGGTAAACCTTGGCAGAAACTTCCTTGCAAAAGATTTTTTTCCAGTGATATACATCTTGTAATTTATCCACAGGCAAATTACATACTGACCCTATATCACCCATCTTGATGTGAATGAAAAACTGGTCAGTAAGTACCCAAATATGCTTCTGCTCAGGAAAAATGGATACCAGAATAAATACCGAAAGGTATAACACACCCTGCCTTGGTGTCTAGTCTGCCACCATTCTATGAGTTACCTGTTCAATCCAATGGCATCTTTTTATGGACAACTCAGATTCAGCATCCATGACCTCCTACAACAGAAATCCCTACAAAAACTTGCCTAGCCCCTGTATTTTGTATGCATATCTTTACATTTATGTTTTTTAATACTTTGCATGCCTAGCAAGGGTAAAGTTCTTTCAGTTCAAGGTGACTTTCACATTAGATCAATGAAAATAGGAAAGAATAAACAAGCAACATCTGTGGGTGGTAAATGAATGCAGTATGTGTGAAAAGACTTTCAGAACAAAGCCAGGCTCTGCAGACAGACAGAGAAGATGAAAACCATGAAGAACAGTAGAAAGAAAACAAAACATTTTCAGCTATATTCCCCATCTGTATTTACCACAGTGCCTGAATTCACTCCCCACACACATTTCTAGGTAAAAGGTTTGGTTTTCAATTTTAGCCATGAAAAGCGAGTAGATTCACAGTACACTGTATCAGAAAGAGCATGGGGAGATGGTAATTCTACAAATTGCTGATATGTAAGGAGACTATCTCCCCGCCAGAAATCCCCCTTCATGTTCCTACCAAACACAGTCCTGCTTCATCTCAGCAAGCAGGAGACTAGTGCCCCAAAGACCAAAGGGCCCCATGCTGCAGAGCTGGACCCTGCGATAGCTGCTGCCAGTGCAGCACCTGGAGTGCAGGCACAGTAGTGGCCAGGCTGCACCATGTACGGCACCAGCTGCGCCTTCAACCAGATGCTAACAGGACAATCCAAGGAGGACGTAAAGTTAGTGATTTAATCTGGGAGAACGCTGAGCTTGAAAAGACAGTGTCCACAAGTGTTTATTACTTACTGCTGACCCGGATTTTTGTTTTCAAGCACAAGCAACCAAGCTCTGCTTTACCTCTGAGCCTATGAGCAGCTGTGTAGCTCCAGTAGTGCAGGGTGGATCTTAAACCAATGCAGGCTGCTTATCACCAGGGCTGGTCAATGCAGGTTCAGTGCTGCAATAGCCACCTTCATGTAGCTTCTGGTTGACTTAGGGCAATGGCAAAGCTGTTTGCAGAAGAAATCTGCAAGTTAAAAAGTATAAGCTGGAGAGGCAAAAAAACGGTAACAAATACGTGAACTCAGATTTGCCATACTGTGAACTAAAAATAAATTCCAGGATTAGGGAGAGCTTGGGAGCTTCTGGGAACAAAACTTGGTGCAGGTTTGAATAAGTCTGGTCTGTTCTGTATCTTTACAGCAAAACTGGGGAAGATATGCCAGGCTGTTTAGGTTAGCCTTGAGTTTTAGAGCTCAGCTGAGCCTGAAACTCACAGATTACCTCAGGGGAACTAAAGGTGTTGGAATTAGCCACAGTCCTAAAATCAAAAGCTTTCCATCTAATTCTGCCTTAACCACTCCTGTGAAATTCAGTGATAGTAATATTTTTTTAAACTAGAAACTGAGGACAATAGTCCCAATGCAATGTCATGGAAGAACCACTCAGATCCTGGAAATAAATGTATCAATGAGATCAAAGGCAAGCTCTAGAAAGAAAAAAAAGATCACCTTGGCAAAGGAGGCCCTGTAATACATCACCATACTTCTTTTTATGCTGAACCATATAATGGTTGCCTGGAAAACCTTGTATACCTGTCCATAACCATTTCTCTCCAGATGAAAGGCTATTTACATAAGAAAAAGGCATGAGCAGTCCGAGGAAAAGTTTTAAAATATCCCTGTCTCACCAGCTTTCCTGAAAACTATGGCATCTCCTGTCCTAAATCTCCATCCTTCTTTGACCTTCTTTCCTCTTTGCTGGAGACATGCAACATAAAACAAACATGAGGTGTGCAGGGATCCCCAGTTGCCTCATCACTGTCTGACATAAAGTCAGCTTACAATCACAAAACTGGGCTCAAAACCAGTGCTGTGACTACATGTCACAGCCTGTGTCCTGAATTTCCCAATATCCTTTCCACAAAAGCCTCAGGCAGCTAAAGATCATGTAGAAAACAGGGAGGCAGAGAGGCAGGGGCACAGATGCCGCACTGCTCAGCTCTGAGTTACCTGTGGAGGAAACTCTCTGGAGCAGAATGCTGCTGGAGATGGACAATTACCTCTTCTAAACCTGTGAAGGGCTGAGACGTGGGCCAACTTTCAGAGGAAGGGGTTGCACTGTCAGTGCTGAAGCCCCAACCTTAAGAGCTGGTTGGAGTGGAAGAACTGGGCAAAAAGAGCTGGTGTTCAGTTTAGGCCACAGATGTGTTTGTATTTGTTTGCTGCTAACCTTTTCTTATAGCCCTATAATTAGAATACTGAGTTTACAATGTGCTGAAATCAACCCTCACTCAGTATTGCCCTTCAGCATGCTTTCTATTAAATGGGAACCTGAGTACTACTGAGCTGGTTTGAGGTGTATCTCTCTAGAAGCAGCAAGGCTTCATCAGCAAACCTCATCTTGTGACTTTGATAGGGACAGCACTTGCGTAGTGCATTGACCTGGCTCCAGGCCACTGTGGGAAGCACTGGCATTGCTAACTGCTCAGTTTTCAAGAGCAGTCAGCATAAGCCTGCACCCTTTTCTGCCAAGCACCCCCTCCTCCCAGGAGAAGCACCTCACAGCTGGGGAAAAAACGTGGGTTTGATACTAACACCCTCATTTTATCAACAGGAGGTGGTTACAGGTGGTCCCAGATCCACTCAGAGCAGAGTGGATGTGTGGTTAAGAGCAGCTATGTAATCTCTCACAGCATCATCTATCAAGGGACTGAGCCCTTTGGAGCTCAGTTGTATTTATGCTGCAGTCAAGCTAGCAGTGTTCTCACTAGGCAAGGAAGGAAATAGCCATGGAGGAAAAGGTTCTTTGCGTACCTGTGCAGATTGAGTCAAAGTTTGCTATAGAAACTTCTTTCATGAAGCTACTCTTTTTCTTGGAAGATATGACATTGATCTGATTTCATGGTATTACAACTGAGTAGGAGGTTATTGATGACTTTCTAAAGGAATTCAACTTCAAATGCTTTTCCATTTCCTCCACTTCTATCAGCTGGTCTCATAAAAGCCTTTACTCTTATTTCCCCTTTTATTCTTACTTCCCTTGGACCTTGGGAGTTTCATGGCCAGACTATCAATATGACAGCTAACTGGCAGGTGTTCTCTTCCTACACCTTTCTTTTGCTCAACCGAGCAGTCTGGTATGAAGTGGTTCTTTTTTACCTTCTTGTGCAGCATCAATGAATGCATGTAATGCTGAATGACAGGGGCTGAGTCCCAACCCCTGGGGTCCAGAGTTTGACCCAGAATGACAAATACAGGTGGGGGTGAATATGACTTTTTTTCTTTTTTTTTCATAGGCTATCTATCCGCCTTTATCAAAAAGAAACAGAAAGGGGGGGGGGGGGGAGTGCATAGAAGAAGTACCATCTTAATAGTTGGAAAAGAATCACAAAGAAGAAGTCTGAGCATAGTCTTGGCCAGTCCCAAAGCCAGACAGGCAACCCAAACCCCACCATTGCCAACTTTGTACAAGGCAGTGCAAGGAACCAGCAACCTGGATTTTCAGTGGTCTGGTTATGCTCTATTGACAGAACCTGAAATTAGGCCGCCCTGGTCAAGCTCAGCCATCTGGCAAATCTAATTGGAAAATTCATCTTGTTGACAGACCACCGTAATACTACTCGCCTCTTTAAAACAGATCAGTGGAAAGAAGCAAGCATATGAAAACATAACCTCCTGTACATCTGCACCATGATGTGGAAGTTGAGACAGAGCTTACTTTGTGCAAACGGACCAACAGGAATGTTTGAATGAAAAGATAAATCATCCTGACAATTCCCAGGCTTAATAGAAAGCAATGCAACAAAACATTTAACCAAACTTAGGGAGGAAAAAAGACTTGTGGGCTGAAGTAGGGAAAAATTAATAAATGTTATCCCATGACAGGTGCTTCTTGAGGTCAGACTGCACACCCAGAAAGGAACAGTGAAATGGATTCTTAACAAGTGAAAAGGGAACTCATCCATCACCATCCATATTTCTATAATAAATCAGTTTTTAAACATAGCTTGTCTAAAGAACCAACAGTGATTGATGATCACTCCGTATGCAGAAGAAGAATTCACCATTCAGACTACCTGTGCCGCCAGTTTTGATCCTGTGCATGGTTAACATTCCTGTTTGTATTTCTGGCAAATTTGTATTGCACCCAGTGGAATGCTAAGGTAAGTTTTCTTCAGTCATTTTTTCGAGGGGATCCTGGTCTTTATCACTGTGGGGTGGTATACAATCCATCTGCACATACTTAACAGTAGGTCTTCTGTTCATTGCTCTGTTTTAGATTTCAGGGCCAAAAAGTCAAGGTTCTCACCATGCTACCATGGTTACATTGTGCTAAATGAAATATTTGGTGCTCAGAAGAAGTGGGCTGCATAAAATAGAGATCCCTCACTCAAAGAAGGGTCTTCCTTGCTATTATTCTAAACAGACACAAACACAGAGAAAGACCATAAGAGAAGCTGTATGGTAAAATGCTTGGGCTCCAGCCAACCTCAACTTAGAATAACCCTACCTGAGCATAGGAAATGTCTTCTGCACTTATTTCCCCACTGATGGAAATTATTTCCCCACATATGTATGCAAAAACCTCTCTAACAACGTGCAGAAATCTATGCTCAGCTGCAGAGATGTCCTTGGCTTACTGCTTCACTGGCTCTGTCATGGCCCTAGAGTCCCTGGGGACAGCTAGCACAGCACCCCTGTCACTGCCATTTGAAATCTGTTGTAATGATGTTACACTCTAGGCATCCAGAAGAGCCAGGACAGCCAGACACAGTCTTGTAAGGTGAAATTGTCTCTATTGTTTAATCATGTTTAAATTGTCTCTGTTTAATCATGCAGCAATCTTTAATATTTGCTAACTCATTCACAAAGACATGTGGAACGTAATAATAATGTAATATTAATCTAAGAATATTCTTCATCTGAGAAAGACATCTAAAAAGAGAAGAATCAAGTGTAGAGGAGGTAATAAAGGAAAAGACCTGAGATATTACTGCTACATCAAAGCAGAAGAATATCCTAGCAGTCAGACCCCATTATAAATGTGTTATGTATCTGGAACACACAAAAAGGTCTATGATTAAATTGGCTACCATAAAAGCTGGAATTCACCAAATATATGGGTTACAATATATACATGTGTATACTTTAATTGGCCACCTTCTGTTTCTATTTGATTAAGTGTATCTTTTCAACTTCACTTTACTTCAAATGTAAATATGAATACATACACCTGCCTGGAAATTTCGTAGGTATCTACAGTCAAGCTTGTGAAAATCTTTAATGTCCATTCACCTTGATATGCCAAAAAATATTAAGAATCAGTCTTCACCTCCTTAACAGAAGGCCCTAGACAACCATACAATTGTGTCACTACATCCACAAGACATACTTTGGTTGAGGTGAGGATCTTCACTGCTAAACACACTACATTCCCCCGACTGTGTGCCGCTTCAAATGTCATGTCTTCGACAGTGAATATCACATTACATTTGTTAGATAGAGAAAATGAATCTTTATTTGGATTATTTATTTTTTTTTTTTACTGGGTTCAGTCACCTATCCATTATTTGGGAGCTAAGAGTAGAGATGATTCTAAATGTGTCTAGGTGCAATTCCTGCTTTCATTTATAATGCCATAACACTGAAGCAATTCCACTGCCTTCAGAGTAGCACTGGCTTTATATCAAATGTCACAGAGAAGAATTCAGCCCTTGGTCTAAGTCTGTGTTACCAAGAGGTTAGTCTTAGAGGGCAAAGCACCTCATCTGTGTTCTCATGGGACAGTCGCCATCAGTGGAAAAGCTTTCAGACAGATACATGTGAAAATCAGCACCAGTGGAAAAGTGGGTAAGCTCCCTGCAGCAGGTCTTCCCAGAGGCCTTACAGACTGAGTCTGTGGAAAAGGAGTGTTGGAGAAAGGCATTTCATAAGAAAGACCCACAGTTAATAAATCAAATAGGTTGCTGCAAACAAAGGATGCTCTGACAAATACAGTTTTCTATTCTCTCATATTGATACTTTTCAGCAGCACAGCTGACCCTCTGAAACTGTTTCTTTTTCATACCTTCAAAGTAAGTCTGCAAAATCATAAATAATTTAGCATTAACAAGTCAGTTTATTTTTGATTCAAGGAATAAAATTTCACAGTTACAGGTACTAAAAATATTTCCTATCTGCAGCCTCATCCATTCCTCACAAACTCCTTCATCATGCAGCCTTAATGTGGCTTCCTTTGCTCTGCGCAATGGTACTAAGACTGCCTTGCCAATACTTGCTGCTCCGTGTTGACTCTAATAATTCTGGTAATGTTACTTTTACCAGAGACTTTTCTACAGCAGGACTGTGCAAGCAACAGGAATCCTTTGGTGAGCTGGGAGTTGAAGCACTCGGCGACTGCACAGTTTGACGCCTTGATGAAAGCCAGGATGATGAAGTGGACAATGAGGATGCTAGGAGAGAACAGGTACTCTTTTGTGAGAGAAAATATTGCCCCACCATGAGCTTGGATATAACAGTTCAACACCCCCCAGTACATACCCCGGGATTTATCATGGAACAAATGACTTTATGACTATGGTAACAGAGTAATGGTCCTATGTAAAGAGGCTTTTCACTCCTTTCCTTTTTGCTTTCCTCACAAGTTCAAACCAGTCTGCTTTTTAAGTATTCTCATTTTCTAAGCTTGTAGCTCTTGTTATTCACATGCCAACCTTTGTTCTTACTCTGTCTCAGGAACCATCTTCTAGCCACTGCTGGAGACAGGGTCCGGGTGACGTGAACCTTTGTCTCACCCAGTACAACCATGCTTATCTTCTCTGGTTTGCTATTAACAATACTGTGTCACTGAAAAGTCACTTTTTACAATCATATCAAATGAGACCACCAACTACTAGTCACCCTCCTAGCACAAAACAATGACAATCATAATGAATGAATGGCAAAAGACCAGAAGCTGGAGGAAAAATGAAAGAGAATAAAATAGGAAAAAACGAAGTAAACAAAATCATATACTCTATTTTGCTTCATATATTTCTTTAAGAGGATTTCTTGGTTTTAAATGATCGTATAAGAAACACTTGTGTAGTAGAAAACAAAACTGTGGGAGGCATCTGAAGAATAGAGATATGATATACAGGGTGGGGAAGCAACAGCACAGACTGAGTACATAGAGAGCATGAGATTTGAGTATGATTAGTTTTAGGAATGCCAATCATCAATAGCTGCCACTGAAAACTCTGAAGCTGAGAGTTTAAAAATCAAAAGTGTGCCTTTGAAAATTGTCTTATAAATGCACGACATGAGCACTTAGATACACCAAAGGAACATTCTGATTCTTCTTGGGCACCCTAAGAGACAGGAATCCGGAGTTCACCTGTGTGAGGATCAGGACTTCTTGACAGTGTCCGATAAGCTGACTATCTGTCTGCAGTACAAAAACATTGCCAGACTAAAATACTGCAAGGTATTGTGGCCATACTGCTACCTTGAATAAAAAGAAAGATGCACTGTTAAATACAATTCACAAAATGTTTATTTTCTTTACCCAGTGCACATGCCCTCTAATTACCTTCCCAAGATGTTGAAAGAAACCATTCTGGTCTTGCTCCCAGAACCTGGACAGAATTGCCCTTCCTTTCCACCCTCAGACACCCCCACACATTCCTCCTGCACCAATGGTATGGCACTTTCTTCCTCTGCACATCTCCATGTTTCATTCTTTATGGGGAAAGAGATGGAAAGTTTAACACACTTTCCTCTTTCGATGAGCGGACAACCCTGACAGAAGAGAGGGTCGTTTGGGCCAAGTTGTAACGTGCTATCAGCAGAAAAACAAAAGCTAAATCTGGAGGCTGTTGGGAAGCCCTTAACAACACACAGCTGCAGTAAGTAACAGATGCAAGCATAGCTGAATTGACATCAACTGCTTATTAAACAAGTCATGACCAACAGATGGGAACACTGCTTTATTATGATAGCCTTCTCCAAATGCTGAATGAACTATCTGGAAAATGAGATTGGAAAACAAGTGGGTGCTAAAAATGTGAAATCCTACTGTGGGAAATCCAGCCAATCCACTAGACTGCCAGGTGCCACAGCTGTTACACTCTTGAACCCAATTCAGAGGAACTAGATTTGCCACAGAAAAGGATAGAAAATGATAATTTTCAAAGGTCTCCCACCTACCCCATATTGGCAGTTACAGTAATTATCAGTGTAATTTCTTTAAGTCACATCTCATTATAAATTAGAAAGGACATTTGGGCTCTGTTAGCTCTGATTTGCTAATGTATCAGGCAGTGCAGTCTGTTACTGTGTATTATACCTGTACTTCACTCTGAGTTGTTTTCTGGTGTAGTTTTTTACTAGACAGCCATTTTGGAAAATCAACAAGAAAATCCTGTGAAATAAACATTGATTTTAGGCATTACGGAACAGAGAGAAGACTAGAAAGACAGGGAGAAGAATTTTTCTATGGAAACAAATACATGTTTTTTTAAAGTATCTGTAAAAACAATTATTGCAATAACCAATGACAGAGTTAAGTATTTGTGATCTTGTTCAATCAAATAGTATTATTTGAGTTACCTAGACAAAGAATCATTAGCCCACTAACAGTCAGCAGGAATTTGCCAGGACTTCATTCACTCTCTTATAAACACACAGAGCTAACTAACACAAGAGCAACAAGCATACATACTAAAACAATAATGTGTTAAATATAATGGTTCTGGAATACATAAGACAAAATTACACATCAACACAATAATGAAGCTCATATACACTAAATAACTACCACAATTACTTATTCTTCATTTGCTTCTGTTAACATTGTTTCCCTGAGTGGGAACAACAGGAATGGGTTGTTGATTTCTAACAATCAGGAATATTTTAGCTGAGCACAAACCAAACCGCGAACATTCCAAAACGCTCCATTAATTCAAACAGGACCCACAGGTCTGTGGAAGTATAAGGCTTCAAGGAAATACAAATCTTCATCAACCACCTATTTAAGAGCCATGTAGCTGAATCCACATTATCTTGGAGAGCACAAAAATCCATCCCTATATTGGGCAATGCTCATTCAAGTTCAGGAGAACTTACATCCTCATATAACAGATGATTGTACACATGAAGTCAGCAGAACCATAGGAAGAAGTGTTGATTAGGACATGGAGTAGTTACAAAACACAGCTCAATCAGATTACTAAAAGAATATCTATGTACCTGGAGAGTTCATAAGAAGTGACAAGACAAACCTTTGGAAAGGAAATGTAGGAACTGCTGATGGCATTAAATGCTTTTAACACATTACACACATACATACATATGGAAAACTATCATGTATAAATATGAAGAGAAAGCCTTTACTTCAGGCAAACAGATCACGACTATTGAAGGTTTTTTGAAAGTTAAAATATATCCAAATTATTCAGGTATTTGATATTATAGGGAAAAGAATATGTGGGAGGATTATGTATCTTTCAGATAAACCTGTTCCCAGTTTAATAGACTGCTTTTAGAAATCTTGAAAGAATAACAGTTACTGTAAATGACATTTAGCTACCAAAATTATTAGCTTTAACTATTAATGGTATTTACAGGTATTCAAAACATTTCTCTGAGATGCTGACTGGATTTTTTAAAAAAAAATCTGCCTTTGTTATAAACAACCAAGAAATAACAAAGTATTGAAAACAACTACCAGGAAGATCAGGTAGGGGATCACACTGATGAACATTGGTGTGTCCAGTGTATGAAGGGCAACAATTCAGATTTCAGGGCTGTGTTGTGTTGTGAAAACAGGGTGTATCAGCTCATAAGTACTTCCGCAATTTAGGCTCCTGACTTGAATATCCAGTCTTATTTGAGCATTATGAAAACTCCATGAAGGGAAAATGCATTGTTAGATAGCTGATATTTTTAATACCTGGTCCACAGAGACTAACTGAACAGTTCATTTAGAACAGTAGAGCTTTCCAACACCTCACCCATGTTATTCAACTCTTACTCATATCAATATAATTAAATATGACTATTCTGAGGGTAAATGTTAACCTGTATAGGTGAATCTCACAGGTCTGGTGCTCAGCACATACTGGACTGCCAAGCAGTAAGTATAAACTAATAGTCCATGCTAGACCTGAACCTTGGGCAGAAGGAAAAAACAATGCCAGGCAAATTTGTTTTCTTTATTCTCTTCAGTCTTTAAAATAAAATCCAGTATTAACACAGTTAAAATAGATGTGCATGTCAGGGGTCAAGTAATACATTTGATATAATTTACAAGATTATATACACAAAATGCTATGAAATCATTAGCATAGTTTGAAAATGGGACAAATATCTACATCCAAAGAGTATAAATACACAATCATGTACAGGGATTGGATAAAGAGATATCTGATGAAACCCTGTGAGGATGATCATATAGTCTTTCTTAACATCTTCATCAGCTCTCTGACTTTCTGCTTTCTGATAAAACACAGAAGGATAGGTAAATTAAAATACATTTAAGAAAAAAAAAAAAACATATCCAATGTCCATGGTGTCATAAGGGTACCCTCTTTAGCAAGTTCGACCTGCACACCACCTTGAAGTCTTGTTAGAGTCTTGATAGAGTACTATGAGATTATTTGGTAAGTCTAGGCAGGATTCAAGTGCATAGATAGCCACTGCTCTCATTTAATCTTTCCTTCAACCTGCATGGAATCAGTAACAGGACTTGCTGATCACATTAGCATTATTTCACATTTACCCAGCATCTGCATCTCAGGATGTCTGAAAGGGAGGAGCCTGGGATAACTGAACATTTCCAGTGAAGTAACCCTACCTGTGAAAGCTGTGGTCTCTCACACAGCTACAGGACAAGCCCAGCACCTCTGCTCTCATATAATTCTGACCAGGCAACTCCTAAAATGCAGTGGCACCATAATACCCATTACAAGCAATGTAAATGGAATTTGCAGACAATCTTTAAAAGATGAGTGAGAACATCAAAGGGAAGTTCAGAGAGGCCAAATCAAGTTGACTGACAACATGATGATTGAGTGAATCTATAGTCCACTACTTTTGGAAGTAAATAATTAATGAGGATGTTGAGAACGTGTTTAAAATAGTACTAGCAGGTATGGATAAAAATCCTCTTATCTTTCCACTGAAAGTAGGATCTTTAAAATGAAGAGCTTCAACTGAGCTAGCTCAGACACTAAAAGCAATTTAACCTCTGAAGCATCGAGCTCCATAGGCAATACAGACATACCTTTAATCTAACAAGTAACAAACAGTAGAGGGACTGGAATATCTACTCTGCTTACTAGCAGGTACTAAGGTTGGTGTTATTGCACCTTCACTGCAACTACAAATGTTAGGGAAATTAAGGTAGAATATGCCAGAACATGCTTTATTCAGTTCTTCCCTTTATGGTGGAAACACATGCTGAGAATGATCAGTGTGAAGAAAGGTTTCCAAAGGACGTGAAAGAATCTCCTCACATAGGACACAGGAAAGCAGGCTGGTCTGACACCCAGAAATGCAGAAAGCTGGTTCCTTTTGTGGGGATTAACTAAAGGCCCATCAGATCTGTTTAATCCCTAATATAATTTTCCAGAGCTGCTACTTTACCTCCAAATTCTTCTTCCTTGCTACACAGTGCATTTCTTCTTCTCTGTTTTACTTCCCCTCTGGAGACAAACAAAAGATCATCAGAGTTCAACATCCTCTCCCTGGGACGTCTTTTGTCTATTCCTCTTCTCTCCTTTTTCTTTTTTCCCCTGTCTTCTTTCATAATACTTTCTCTTGCTTCGTCTCCTTCATCTTCCATAGACAAGTGAGGATAGGGCTTTGTGGCCTCTGTCTAGGCTAGAAAATCAGACAAGGAAATTCACTAAGCTAAAAGCATGGTTATCATATACTATTTTAAATCCTTTTTTATATGACATAGCTTTCACCTTTTCCCACATCTCACAGTACAAGAGAAGGACTTATCACACTTTTGACCATTTGACGGGGCTATAAATGTCTTGCAATTCAGTTTCTTTATAATTTATAAAATAAGTAAAGAATAGCCTAAAACAGGGCTCTAAACCCTAATGCTGTCTACCTCTTATGACTCCAAAAAGGATTTGGGCAATAATTGTCTTTTATGGTGTAGGTCCAGAGCACATAGTGTTTTACTTTGCATGTGGAATTTGTTAGTTACATTTGCAGAGTGCTTGTTCTGCCATAATTATTTCTTTCCACTCTGATGGGAGGAAAAGACCCAAAACAGATGCTAACATCTGATATTAAAATGACAAGAGCTATATTAGTACCTCTAAAGATTAGTGAATTAAGCATGACCCCTAGTACACACCACATAAACATCAAAAGACAATCCCAAAGAACTCAGAGCTGAAGAGTTAGCCAAGCTATTGTAATACATCTATGTGCACTGTGGACTCCCTGTCAACAGGGGAGCATGGGCTATCCCTTTTAATTTTTTCCCTTACTTCTACAGGACTTAGCACACAAGGATTTTCTCTTTTTGAGCTTCTAGTATTGTATGGCATTCGAAGTTTTTGTTTCCTTTCTGAACAAATTATGCTTCTATTTTGTTTGTTTCTATCAACAATGTCAGCATGTTCTCATTAGATCTGTGTGCATCCATGAGGAATATGCTGCTCTGTTCCCCTTTGATAAGTATGACAAGGGAGGTAGATATCTATTTTAGAATATAATAAATAATAAGCTTCAGTTGGGAGCACATTTCCATGCCCTCTAAAAGGTAGGGGCTCTAACGGAAACTCCAACTCAGTCTGGGCTGGAACACTGCCATAGCATTGCTAATATTAGTAACTGATTAAAGTGTAACTAATGAAATACAGTTGTTTAATGGCTTTGAATGTACACCTCCTCATAAAAGGAAAACAATCATTCAACACAGCATGGCAGTTCCAAAAATAAACAAATATAAAGTAAAATCATGGCCAGTACCATTTTTTTAAGAAGCAGACATGTTAGAGCAGCAACAAAGGAATGAGATTTCACTTTACAAGTATGTGGCTTTACAGAGAACTTAAAACCTTGCTGAGAATGTTACAAGCAAAAGACAAACATTCTGAATTAGTAAGTGCATTGTCAGGGACTGTCTACTCAAATCTTACATAGCAATTTACTCTAGAGAGTTATAGATCCAAGAAGTAGGAAACTTAAAAGACTTTTAACTATAAAAGCTCTTTAGTACCAGTCTTCTATGGTTAATTCTTGGAAAAGAGACTAAAAATTCAGCAGAACCAGATATGACACGTAATGTAGAAAAAGGTGGAGAGAAATATATTTCAGTAGATGATAAAGTTGGGAATGTGCAAAAGAAGGTGCTGGCAGCAAATTGTGGAATATTGTGGATTGGTAGTGATCACCAAGGTTTTTAGTGGCACACCAATACACTTCATCTGCATACCTGGGGGTTAGGTCTATGTTGTCTATATGCTAAAAATTACTATTTATGTAGTTTATCCAATGCCAACAGAGGACCCTGGGAATCCCAAAGGCTCCAATACGTCTAGTTCAGGGCTGTTAGTGGGTATCTCAATTAAGAGAAGCTCAGTTTCAGATGCTCAGCTCTCTTTGTCATTTCTTATTAGCTGCTTTACACATTTCACTGCACTCTGCGCAATAAATCTTGACATCCAATATACAGCCATGGAGCCATTCTCAGAGCTGCCAAATATTCAAGTGTTACTGCTCAGAGTCCCACAATGTCCCTTTGTGTATCTGGGTCTTGATGTCTTTAAAACACTAGCAATCAGATGTAACTAATAGCATTTGCAATAATATTGTTTGGAGGCACTTCTTTAACAGGGGTAATATGAAGACAATCTTAATAGTGCTATCCTCAAAAATAGAGACATTTTGCAGTAAAAACATTGCCATTTGAAATATGGTGGTTTCTTTCTAAAATATACAGCTGCTGCAAAAACCCCAGAAACGATGTAGTAAAAACTTCGGAACTTAAAACAACTGTAAGACATTGGTGTGCTCAATCAAAACAATGGCAAGTCAGCTTGGCAATGAAGTCTGTTAGGAGAATGAATATTAATTGTGATATTAAAGCACTCAGTCATGAAACAAAGCATGCAGAATGAAAGCCACTATATATGCTTATGCATTTAGTCACATCTTTTCTTAATAAGGGAAATAATAATTCTCATTTAGAATATAATCCAAATCAGTGGAAGGGAAAGACTGCCACTGATTTTGCTGGAACTCAACTCAGTTATATACCTGCCTCCTTTCAACTGGTAGTATGCATTAAGTAGGAAACCATGGTCCTCAGGTTTACTTTTGATGAAAAGAGGCTACCATGATGTAGGTGATCTGGCCTCGAAAAAGGCATTGATGTATTTCCAGATTTGGAATTCTGCTCAGTAAAGTGGGGGTATTCATTTGTTTATGTATGTGCTGTGGCTGCAAGCTGGCAAAAAAGCGAGTTTCAAACTGCACTGGAATCACTATTAGAAAATGTCTGGGAAACAGGGCTTGCATCAGTGTTGCTTTTTCATTCCATCATTCTCAGGGAATCTATAGATCAGCCCACAACTGGTACCCTCGCCCATCATTTTTAGATATAATCTTTAACACTGATCATCATATTAGAACACTTAAGTAGAAATGACGAACTTCTAAAATTGCCTTCAAAGGTGGGATTTGTCCTGTGCATGCAACCTCTTGGGAAGAAATTTGCCATGACAGAGATTATACACGTCTTTGACAGCAGTGCCCATACTACATTGACATACATGGAAGAGGAAACCGTTCAGTCTAGAATCCCGATGGGATGTCAAGGCAGATGGAAGAGTCAAAACAGAAGTATATGTTTTCTCACACAAAATGTGAAACTGTGCAGCTCCTTCTGGGAAGAGGCTATGGATGATAAAGGTTTACATGGGTTCAAAAAAGTAACTGCGTGAATTCATGGAAGAAAAATCCATCAAGGCTGTTTAATACAGAGACTCCAATTCTGCTTCAGAAAATCCTTAAATCACAAATTGCTGGAGGGCGGGAATTTATTCTGAAGAAATATCCCTAGATGATTGTTCTGATCTTATTCTACTTCTTAAGATCTGTTGTTGCTAGCCATCAGAGATTGTCAGTGCTCTGAAGGTTATCACAATCCAGTGCTATTTCAAATGTATTAAACTAGAACTTAATACAAGATGAAAAAGTAATCCACAATCATTTGGAACCACTGCACTTTCAGTGCACACTTCACACCAGAAAAATGTTACCCCTGCTGTACTTAAGTTCTGCAGAACTTAAGTAGGGGCTCATATTCATCCTACATGCTCTCTCCCCATCATTCCCCAGATTTAAGCCCAGCAGAAGATTCAGTATCTTAGAAACAATTTGCAATTTTATGCATAGCTTTATATCACAACAAATATCTTAAAGGAAAAATAAGGTCTACAACAAACAGAAACTCCATCCCACCTTTCAGCAATCCTCTAACTGCTTCCTGGGGCTAAGCTTCAAACCTCCACATCCCACCAATGTTTCCAAAATGAAAATAGGGCAATAAATTGCCAGATAATAAAATGGTAGGACAGCTCATGCTCTTGACTGACATGCTTGTGGGTGAAATCACTTGGTTGCATGTATAAAGCAAGCCAGTTCACAACAACTGTAGTTAGAGTACTACATATGGAAATCGGACAGCACAGTTGAACCCAAAATGCAACATTTAAGATTCATGTAAAATAACTTTTATATTTTTAGGTTCAAGCATACTCACGTCATATAATCCACCATCTGCACCATTTTTATGTACTGACAGGAAAAGGCATACTTTGTTTGGCTGATTTTAATAAGCCCACTTCTTACACAGTGTTCCTGCAATAACACAATCAAAATTCATCTAATTTAAACCGAAATCTCAGAAACAAGGAGATACGTATGTCTAAAAAGTCAACTGTTTTAATGTAACTGTAATCAGCCTCTAAATAATGAAGATAAAAGTTTCAAGTACAAAGTACATTTTCTTAATATGCAGTATGAAAAATGCAGTAAAATTATCATAATGGCTTACAAACAAACAAACAAACATACATAATGAAATGGATTGAAGACTGTACTGACTGTGATAAAACTCCCTATGTTTCTCATTTTAGCAGCATGGAGCTTGTGAAAGCCACCAAACGGATTATAGAGGAAAGAACAGAATATGATTTAAGAATAAATTATCCTACAGAATTTCTTGGTTCATGTCTATTACATAAGCTCTTCACTGAGCCCTGAAATCTGATTTGTTTTGGTTAGCTGGAGACAGGGATTGGGACAGTGAGCTCATTAGCCTGGAAAATTGTATCTGCCTCATCAAAAATAGAACAATGGTAATACCGTTGCCAAATTGGTATCATCTTCTAGGTTTACTTACCTTCCTGTTGTTGAACATCAGAACTGTGTAGAGTTTGTCACCTGTTTCCTCCCTCTTTGGTGTTGCTATGACAATGGCAGGCACATAATATTCATTTCCTATCTGTGTCCCAGTCCTGGCAAACACATAGTCTCCAACCTGCACATCAGGAAAGCATTAGTTTGCAAGAACCATGTAACTTGTGAGTTTTACAAGACATAAAAGGTAAATACTAAGATATTTTTACATTAATCATCATTCTAACACATTCCCACACTTTAATATGGATCTTTAAAAGAAAACAAGAACAAATTGGTCCTTGCATGTACCGATCACTCACAATTTCCACTGAATCAGGGAGAGGAGACAAAGCAAAAATAAAGGACAGAGCCCTACTAAATGTAGCAGGGCTCAACTAGCAAGTCAAACTGAATTAGGATACTCTTACAACTGTTCATTCCCATGGACTTTGCTCAAATTTATACATTTTTAATGAGCTTTTAAAGCAAGCTTGGAAAACTTAGAGAATTCCATATGTAACTGACTTATACAAAACAATTTTAAAAATGAACACAGAAGTCACAATTTTCTATCAAATTCCACAGATCTTCTCTAGAGTTGGATGTTCCCCTTACAGAATACGAGGATCTACCAGATCAGGATTTGCCTTCATTTTAAACAGAAAAAAAGGCATGTGTCTGTCTTGTTTTAAGTGTAGCAAAGCAGTTATAAAAAATGCTTCTTGTATTCAAAACAGCTGTATCCATTCTGTATCCTTTCTGTAGCCATCATCCCTCTCCTGTGTAAATAAGAACCACCTGGAAAAAAAACTGATTGCAGATAGTCAGCTGAAAAATTTTAAATAAAACCAGAAATGTAATAAGAATTTTATTCTCCATTACTGTTATTTGCCTTAGTATAAGGTTATCTGCTGGATTTAAAACATGCTGTGAAAAACAAATGATTATAACCTGCTGTACATCACATTGTGTATAAAAGACTCTCCTTGATTCATAATCTATGTGCTAGGAAACAGTCTGCTGGTAAATAGCTCACCTTTCCTCCATAGGTGGGCAAATATTCATGTTTTATAAAGAAAAGAAAAAAGAATGCTAATAATCAAAGGAATAGGACTGCAAAGAAAATGAGCTCCAAACAAATGAAAAATAGCGTGTTGAAAATAGCATGATATTACTGTAACTAAAAACTCTTCTTTGAAATAAATAGATGTATTTTAAAGATTAAAAAAAAAGACCCTGTCCTTTATTCTATGTGTGATCAAATGAACAAAATTAAGAAAGCATATTTGCTGTCATAAAAAAAATACAGTTTTTGACCTGTAGATGTGGGCACGGCATAGCACCTCCCACAGGTATAGTGAACTTCACAGGTACAGTCCAGATCTCCCCATTGCTGAAGTCAACAAGTGCATAGGTAGAACTGATACTCTTTATCACAGTTCCTGAAAAACAACACAATAAAATATTCAAATTATTTGTCTTTTACCCCTTGTGGAAATTTTTTTAAAATCCTATAGGCTGTCACACATCATTGAGGTCAAACGTGTCTATACTATACATTCTTCATTTTCATTTAGCTAGGGTAAGCTGTGCTAGGGCAATAGAGAAATTTGTACCTAAAAAAAACCACACAGGTTTAGTAACGATTCCTAATAATGCCATAAAAATAAAATAAAGAATAATTTTCAAGCCCAGGTCTGAAATCTGTAAGCTCATCAGGTGGATGATTGTTGACATAATGAAACTATTACCACAGTTAAAAAAAAGTAATTTAAAAAAACAAGTAATGGTAACACAAAGATAAACACACATACACACACACACACACTTTTTTTTATGCAATAACAGAACACAATTTTACCTACTAATCATTCTGGCTCAAAACTAAACAAAAAGGCAGAAGCATTTAGTGAATTCTTTGAACACACGGAGAAGCTTGGCTTTTGCCAAACATTCAACAACAACATTCAAGGGAGACATCAAAGAGAGATAAGTTGATACTCTTGGATACTCAGTTACTTAATAGGAATTCCTTCCATACTCTTCTTATATAAATGTATCATTGCTTTCTAACTTTACAAAATGTATGTCTTTTTATAAATGTATATATGTGCACACACAAGATACATATTCATTTTTCATGAGTATGCAGATGTAATATTTAATCTGATTAAGATAGAAGTAGCTAATTTTGACCCAAACTAATGTTTTATCAGCATTAAGAAACTCTAAAAAATATTTAAAATGTGGATATACCTGGATAATAAAATCCTGTGACATCAGATCTTGCAATCACCTTTTGGCTTTTGTGAATCAAAAATACTTGGCCTTTTTGTCTTTTCTTGGACTTTGACTTCACAGTTTCTTCTTCAAGTCTCTGTAATTTGATACAATTATTTTTTCCACAACAGCTAAGCCTGTCAGCCTCAATCTATCCTTTGGAATTAATTAAATATTTAGGCAATGTAATGTTATGACCTCTGCAGATAATTCACAGTAAACTGGAATTATTTTAAACATTCAGAATAGTTATAAACAAAGGAAGCAATGTTACAGAAAGTACTCATAGATAAGATCAACTAAGAGTTTTCACTATAAAATCCTGTTTTACATGGTCATAACAATACCTATATTTTCGAGTGTTCAGGCAGAAATTTACCTTGATGCATTATGGCTCTGGCTGCCATTTTCCTAGAAAAAATTTTACAAAGAAGTTGTACAATTCATATTCAAGGATGAGGTAAGGAAAAATCAACTGGTTTTGCAGAATAATTGAATGTTCTATACACATTCATTTTGTCCAGATATGTGAGTCTTCACAATAATCTTATTTTCATTAAAAGTACCTCACTGTATGGAATGACTGATTAAAAAAAAAATTCAAATATAGAATTAAAAAAAATTGAAAAAAATCTTGAAGTGTCTGGGAAAAATGTTTATTTCCAAACTATAAATTAAAAATTAAATTTTTCATCATTTTTAAAACATTCCAGCTTAGCAAAATACTATACTACAATTTCCAGAGCTGCCACTGTCCATCATTCTGCCCTGCTAGTTTGGGTTCTTCGTACACTAGTTCTCCTCTTTGGGGGGCAGCTCCCCAGACTACAGCTCCTGTAATGTACCACAGCCACAGAGGACACTGGAGCTTACCGCTGAATTGCTCATAAATATGTCTGGGGGACCACGTACCGGGATGGTGAAAATAGAAACACCAGTGGGGCTCTCTGTCTGTGGACCAACTCAACTCCTAGTTGAAGTCAGTGACTGCAGTTAGGAGTAACTGAATGAAGAATGCAAAAAGCACAATGGATCTCACACAACAACTGAGGCAGGGGGCTCTGGGAAACACAGTATGTGAAAAATAGTCAAAGACTCACAAATCTCAAGGGGTCTATGTAAAAATATACTGTCAGGCTTTCCAAGTTTGTGCATACTTGAATTTACAGTCACCATATTCCTTTACCTTAAAGCCTTTTATATCTCACATTAACATTTTATGGAGTCTCAGTGTTATTTGCCTTTAAAGTAAATCATGTTCCTGAATCCCTTTTTCTTCTAGAAGAAAAAATTTCTTCCCGTTCAGGGCACGTCTCTTACAGGAAGTTTTGAGACGATCAGAGTATTATGTAGATATGTCAGAATGTGAAAGAACACTTTACATTTTGCTTTCCTGAGAAAATTAAGAAAACTGATGATATAAGAATATTTTCTTTCTAATATTGAAAAGTTCATAATCCCAGTATTTTACATTTTAGTAATCCTCAAGAATAACACTGTAATTTATATTTACTACAACAATCACAAATTAATTCTTGAAAAAGTCCATACTGCTCACAATATTTTGTCCATACTGCTCACAATAATGTTTCTAAATACAAATTGTAAGCAAGTGCAAAGTTAAATAATTCAGCTTCCCCATTAATTTTTAAAACACATATTTATTAGCCTACCTCGTAAACAATTTGCAAGTATCCATCTCTTACACAGTTCCTTTGAATCATAAAACCACAAGCTTGAAATCTCAAACTTTTCCACAGATCTACACACTGTTCTGAAAAACAATGATAACTCACAGGCTTCTAAAACCCCTGCTTGCTAGGGTGTGTACGACCTCTTCCTTGTCTGATTACATTTTTCTTCCTAAAAAGATATATTTGATTTTGATACTTGATTTTCTGTAACAGTCAATAATGACAGAAAAGCTGGGAATAACTTTGACTAAATTGTTTGTTCTCAGTTTCACTATAACTATCACAAACTCTTTTTTCCAATCTCCCATACAAAAATCACAAACAATCCTAAAAAAAAAAAGTCCTAAAAATAAGCAAAACACGCACACAAAAAGGCAAAGAGATATTTTAAAGAGGAGAAATGTGGTGGTTTTCTAGTTTATTATTTACCGCTACAGAATATAAACTATATCAACAGTTCTGTTTTTCAAACTTAGTCTAAACCAGAGGCTTTTTACAGCACTCAACTGACTGCTTGAAGTACAACCTAACAAAGGCTGATTTGCGTGCAAAGACTTCCAGCTCCACGGACACAAAAAGGTATTTGGGTATACCATTTACTTAATTCCTCAGGCTCCAAAGGGACAGCTGCTGCTGAATATTTATTATCAACTAATTTGTAAAGCTTGACTAATAACTTGGGCAACTTCCAGCACTCGCATTAATCCAAATACTAAAGACTGCACAGGCATCCACAATGAGGACGCCGAGTCCTGCAAAATTCAGGTGGCTCAGAAATACTAAATTCAAATCCATCTGTCCTTCGTCTCACACAGTGTTTAGGTGCTCAGCGCAATTGACCCAGACACTGTCAGAGCGCCCATTTCTGGGCTATCGTTCTCCAATATTTTTATTACAAAAGAGCCCCATCTGATTCTCAGGGATTTTCACCCTGTTTAGCTCTGCTTCTGTTGAAGGCAATGCATTAAACCATGAGGTGAAGGAGATTTTGTTTACCTCTGCCAATACCTGCTACATTTTTAAATTCCCTTTCAAAGAGATTAGTTTTTGCACTTTCCTACTATAACTAAGAATGGATAGGAAGACTATCCACAGATCTCCATGTATCTTGGCTCTAACTTTGGCTTTTCACAATCCTGACACCTCTAGAGCCAAGCAACCACTGCTTTTCCCAGGCTGTCAGTGGCAACAAGCCCATTGTGTGTAGACCACAGTCCATTTTTATGAAAGAGCCTAACTTTTTGTAGCTACATGCTGTCTGTCCAGCAGGTTACTTCACTGATGACAATGGAAAAATTGACATTTCTAGGTAGTTATAACTTTTTTCTTGTTGCACTATTTGGGATGCTTGTTTTCCCTTGTGTCCCTAAACAGACACAAGAACAAAGGCAGGGGCCTAAACAGGCCAAGCTGTTTAGGAAACATATGAATGCAAAAAAGGTATCAACAGAAAGCAATTAGTAATCCTTAAACAGTGAGGAAGAATGAGGAGTGTAAGAAATAGGACACCAGGAAATAGAAGAAACTGCCAAGGGAGATCCAGAATTTCCATTCTTGTAAAGAATCAAGTCTCAGCTACAAATATTTTGTTAGGAATAATTAAATCAATTGTCTAAGAAACATATTTTTCAGAAAGAACAGACTCAGTGAGTCACTAGAGGTCCCTTTCCACCCAAATAAACATGCTTTACAAAACACATTATGCCTATTAACTATTTTAAGTTATTTTTAATCACATAGTCACCATTCAGCAGGGTCACAAACAAGCGTAAGCCTTGCACGTTCGAGCTTATCCTAAGGGGAAACACAGTACTTTTAAAAGTATATTCTTAATGAGAGTTAATCCTTAGCAATGAATGCAGCTTTATTTCTCTGCAGAATCTGAAGTCCATTCATATGCAGAAATAGAAATATTTAGTATGAGAGGAAATGTTCTCCATCACTATTAAAGCCCCGATTACAACAGTGGGGAAAAAAATACTTTACATGAAAATGTTACAGCCTTTAACAGAATGCACAAAACTGTCCTGGAAGCTATCATGCTTGGAGAATAGTAACATCATGACCCCAGTAGACCTGAGGTTGCCTAATGAGAAGTGGGCAGGGGACCCTGAACAATTCCTTTTACTAAGTGACATCATGTTGCAAACAGCTTTAAAATTCAGTGAGAAAAAAAAACCATCATAAGAAATGATGGCTGACTGTTATGCCTGACAAGTTCAAAATAGAAAACAGATACCATATTTTAAGTCAAAGCAGTTACTTATTAGAAAAAAAAAGTAAATGGTACATTCCTCATTTTTAATATCTTTAGATGAAAGCTGAGTGCCAGCCTGAAGAGAAATATTTTTGTCAAGCCATGCTTTAATCTGTACAGCAAAAGGAACTGAGTAAAATAAGTAAAATACAGTCTACAAGTAGCCCTCCAATTAGGTAATCATCAACTTTCAGTGTTTTATATTTTGCCTGATAAAAACAAAAAGTATTTGCTCATTTCCCAAAGCATTTACTTCTTGCATCACTAGAGGTCTTCGGTCATCTCATGGCCCTGTGAAGATGGTTGTCTACTTCATCCTCCTCCAATAAGGCACTGGAATACCCTACCTTTCACAGATAAGTGCAAACATAGCAGCCTGAGCACAACTCCCAGAGAAGGTCAGAGCACAGAGGGAGGATAACCAGACCATTAATTCAGTTGTGGGCTTAAACGGAAAGCTCTCATAGCAAGGACATCCAAAAAGGATTACTAATTCTTTTAAGAAGTTGTGTAGGTAATTATGAACCTTAAATGCTAGAAACTAAGGGGTTTTATCTTGAATTTAGTGAAAAAAAATTAGCAGGAAATTTAGAAGTCTGCTTTGTTGAGTAGACCTCCAGGATAATTGTGATTTTTCTACCATCTCGCAATGACAATTTTCATTCAGTGCCATATCAACTATTTCCTTGCTGTAATGTATTTCAGCTGGCAGTTTATTTTTTTACACCCATTTTGTAGACAGACATCACAGTTGGAAAAACCTCTGACAGCATTTTCAAAAGGCTCCCCATTTTCTTCTGGGTTTTTCCACTGCTTTTTTCACCACCTAAAGAGAACTCTAATTACATCTACATTTCTGTCTCTCACTCTTAAAGCCTTTCAGTTGCAGATTAGCAATTACTGAAGATGGTGCTCTGATTAGGCTCCTAAAGCAGGTTGACTCAGGATAAGTGATTGCACAATGTTAATCACATCATGTCTGAGAGCACACATTGGTTGATTCAAGGCAACAGTAAAAATACAGTCAGCAAATGAAACATGAACAAGTTTCTGCTGCTCTTGTATTGGGACATTATATGGCAGAGGTAAAATCAATAATCAAAATCACTGTAGTAGCAATGTAATATTTTCAGAGTAATGTAAAATGAATCAAGATCATCTGTTTTTTGAAGACATTAAAATGTTTTCAAAAGTACAGTCTTAATGAAAAAAAAATCTCAAAAACTACAGAAACCTGAATGTGATCCTTTCCATAATGACTTAATTTCATACATGGTCTATGCTATCATAATACATTCTATTCCATTTAATGCAAATAATTTTTTGTGACTTATGTCATAGTATGTAAAGATTTTTGGTATACTCTGGTAAGCAGAGAATATGGACACTTGGCATAATTTACATTTGTAAATTCCAATTGTACATTCCCATTCATTGCTGAGAACCCACAGTCTATGTTTGTACTGTGCTCATTTGAGTTTCACTTAGCTTACCTCTTCAAATTGATGTATGTATGTGTGCATATATATACATATTTATATACATACATATTTATATACTTATACTTGCATATATCAGGGCAAAAAAGAACTACTATGATCACTTGATTATGCTTCCTACATAATACAAAGCCTAGGACTCTCCTCAGCATTCACTGCAACTAGGCCAACTCCACCTTCAAGTTCAGTTAAAGAGCAGTTTCCTCTCACTCAATGATATAAAACAATGAACAGGAAAAGGAATATATTAATATATGAGCTTTATGATTAATTCTCTATTCTACTTATCCTCTATTAGAACTTAGAGGTTTGAGAATAGATTTTCTTTCTTATTAATTTCCCAGAGAGCTTATTTTAATATTATCATAGTACTACCCTACCTAAACAGCAGTACTACTGAGGCAGCAGCACTCACAGTGAAGCACTGTTTGATGAAGATTTTAGATGAAAAAAATTGAAACTGAATAAGAGAAATTTTTTGGTTTTTTCAGAGGTAAGTACTTTGAATTTCAAAGAATCAATAGTGTATACAGAAATCTTTCCACTGGGGAAGATTAAATCACTTTTAAAAATATAAAAGTCTGTTTTTCATTTCCCTGAGAATTCATACTCATATCTTGAAGGTAAAACCATTAAGGTAGAATCAATTCATTTTCAAGAATGTTCTGAAAGAGTGAAAATAATCATAGAAGAATACAACATTGTAACCTAAGATATGTTTTCTGACCACAGAAAGAGCTAAACTGAAAAAAATATATCCTCTCTTCCAATAGGGCAGCCTAAAATAACTCACTAGCCTTATTTTTGTACTTATTGCTTCATATATTTGCATATGCATTTCATTAACCCTCTCAATAGTGTTCCAAATAAAATCAGAGGTTCATCTGGGGGACAGAGAGAGAGAGAGAGAGAGAGAGAGAGAGAGAGATCAAAAGTCACAAACTTCAGTTTCAGAGTAGCTAGACTACTTTCTGCTACTGTATTAAGGGAGTGGAGAGAGCACTCTGGCCTGCCAAAAGTAGGTGTTCACTTCAGGATGAGCTCCAGATGCCACTGACTCCATTCACAACACTGTGAGATTAGCTATCAGTTCATGTAGGCATACATTTTATGGACAGCTAAATTTTAGTGTCTGAATATGAAGCTAAATGCCACCTCTTCTCTTCACCTTTTCGCTTACAAGAAAGATGCCATGGAAGATTACAGTGAATTACTCCAACATTACAAGATCTTTTAGTCCTGTTTATCAGATATTAACCCAACCACAAATCTTATATCATAATTGCCTTTAATATATCCTTCTTTCATATATATCTCTGCTGTCTTTGCAGAGGAGATAAAGATACTTTGCTCAGATTTGTTTCTAAGAGGCTCGATTTCTGTGATGCTGTCAGCTTCAGAACTTCTGCTTCCCTGGTACTTCAAAAAAGTCATTGAAAGCTTGCTCCCTTTTTAACTACCTTCTTTCCTCTATCCATATATATAGCATCATGCTAAATGCCTACTTTATCAGCTCTAATCATGGAACAAAATTATTCCAGAAGCACATACTGAAGAGGAATATCGAGGGGGAGGGGGGAATCCCTTCCAATCTATTACCTTTTTATTGTTGCTTATGTGTGATTCTGAGCTTTTTTCAGTTTCCTTTTTGACAGCTTCCTGAAGATCAGAGGCTTGTTGTATATATGTTAATGCTGCCAGTATCTCATCTTCTAACAATATTACATCTTCATAGGAAATTGGCCACCCCAAATTCTCTAAAGCCTCCAGCAAAGCTTCTCTATGCTGCATATATTGGACTGGCCCATCCTCTTTAAATCTAAAAAAAAAAAAAAAAATTTAAAAAAAATTAGTAATCACAAGTAGGAAAAAAATTAATTTTGGCAGTACTTTACAAATAGAATCACAAAGCCTAAAGTTCTTGTGTTTCATCCAGCTGCTATTGTTTAGTCAAACAATCACATCTGGCTTAACCATATCTCATAGAAAAACATCTACAGAGCAATTCAAGTGGCTGAGCATAGATGTCTGGTGCCATTTTATATGTTCTAGAATATGTGAGGCATCAGTAAAGAACTTGCAGATATGAGTGAGAAAGTATGGAAATCCCTGGCCCTTCTAGAGCAGCAGATAGGGTGAAGTGGCAAGCATCTAGACAATCTAAAATGGCACCAGACACCTACTAAGTCCTGATTTGCCACATCAGTCTTGACTGATCACATAAAAAAGAGATAATCTCCTGCTGTTTATTCCTGTCAGTCCTGTGCTGCTCAATTTCACTCAGTGATCAGGAGTTTGCTTCTATCCATGGCTCAGATTATGTCAATGTCCACTAGACTAAAGAGCCAGTTTGAAACTACACACTGAAGGTACTTATAAACCAAAAGGTGAATTAGATACAGTAATCTTATTGATAAAAAACAAACAAACTGAACCCTCCAAAATCCAGAACAGGTAGAATTCTTTACAACTCCAATTGGAAGTAACATACTTCTTTTTAGTACTCAAAAAGTAGCTGTTCTCTACAGCTTTGCCAACATTTAAAAAAACATGAAACCTAGAACTGGGGAGAGTACTTGTCTGTCTTACCAATACATACAACCAATTTGATGCCTACCACGTTGCCCCACTCTTTGTCACTGCTTATCTCTGTACTCCTCCAGGAACTGCTTTGTATTGAAATTAACCTGACCAGTATATTTACCTAGATTTTGTTCTCTATTACTTGAATCCATTATTAATTTATAATCAATGTCAAGCTAACTTACCTCCTGAGTTTGATCTCTCAACCATTTTGAACACAAGCACAATATTACCACTTCTCTAATAAATTTGAATTTCTGGTACCTGAGATAATACACACTAGGGAACCAGAAAGCTCCTCAACCAATTATTTCAGGACTCATGTGACTATGTTAGTAGACTTTGTTTATTACTCTCTCCTTCCAGGTTACTTATTTTGAGAGTATGTTGTCATCCTTTTGTAATACATGAACATGATCATTCAAATTGTAAATTTAGAAGAGAAATAGATCAAATATTTCAATTTCTATGCACCAATATTAACAATTTTCATATGCTCCTCTAGCAACAGACTGTACAATTGCTAGGACTTTTTTTCCTTATATACATAATTGGCCATACATAACCAACAATAAAATAGTTTGGATACCACTCTGTCAAATTTCTATGCTCTACAACTCGTTCTCTACAAACAGACATCTATTTCCTTTTTTTATTTATATGCTGTTCTTCTGTTCAACAGCCTTCACTTCCTCTCTGCACCAGAATGGGCTTTTAGTTCTTCCTGATGACAGAAGTGTGTATTTTTTGCTCACTAGCTTAAGTCTTCTTAAAAGCATTCTAGTTTTAATTCCCATTTTTCTGCCTAGGAATATTTCATGCCCATTCAGTTTTCATTAATTTATCTTTACTTTATTCTCTGAAGTAAACAGATGCTAAATTCACTGATCACAGTCTTGTTTATGCAGTCACTAGTTTTCTAAATCAATATACAGAAATAAGCTAGTTAAAGTAGTACAAACTTGCAATGTGATATACAGTTCCAGCACATGCTGTAAAGGTGCTTATTATACCTTTGCAAACCAGCCACTGAAGTGGTCTTCACCAGATGAGAGATTTACCTTGATGCCAAAGGCAACAACACCCTGCCCTCCCAAGGCCCTGCCACTTGACACTCCTTAAGAACAGACCAGCACCATTCAAATGGAATGCAAGCCCTTTCCTTTAAAAATAATCAGCACTGCAAAAAGGAGGTCCAGAATTTAATATTACTCCATATTAAATACACATTTTTGAAAGTAAGGCTGGTTACCGAAATAGCAATCAAAAAGTATCAAATATTTACGACCAGCCTTTCAGAGGTAAGTTAGAAAACCAAAAGGTAATAGCTTACTTGTCTCTTTCCTCCTGAGATAGTGCTCTCCAAATAACTAGGTTTAGGCGCCTATTAAGAAAGTAAAGCAGTTTTTGAGGGAATGCAGTTCCTTGTGCATCTGATCATCTCAAATCTAGCAAATAAACACAGTTTCTTAAGATATCTGCACTGATTTGTATTCCAAGAGCACTGTGTCATCAAATTGTATCCTTATTCAGCTATGAAATTATCAACTGCAAGAGAAGATGGGAAAACAGCATCTTCCACCAAGCAGCAGTGTGACTATTTCAGGGTCATAGAAGGATTAATAGCAATCACTGCCGTTTCCTGCCAGGATTTTCTATAGATGGTTCTCTTCAGCACCAGCAAGCTAAATCAAATAATGAAACTGATTAAATGCCAGTTAAGCTAAGCACAGTTCCTCCAATTAAACAGTTTCAGCAAACTGTAGCCTGAAGACACATGGAGAGCAATGCTGCTTTTTTTTTTTTTTTTTTCATGCTAAGATAACCCCTCAGTTGTGCCATTCAGATTTCTACTTCATTAAACTCTGGCTGTGAAGAAAAACTACTGACAGGAAAACAGAAGTGATTATCCCAAAGCAATGCAGTTCTGAGATCTTGTAAAAGCACCCCTAAACTTTCTGCTGTTGCTTTTTAGACATAAATTATAAACTCTTATTAGGTCATCTAACTTACAGTTTTCTCTATTAACATCTCAAACAATTAAGCCATCACTCAATTACCTCATTTCATACTATAGAAATAAACCTTTACTGATGATCCTAATTGCTGTAATTCTAGAAAAATTTCCAAACTTCCTTTGGAAATACAAGAACAAATTCATTGTTAGGAAAAACTGTAACCATTAGACTTTTAACAGTCTTGCCAGATCTACTGGTGCTTGTACAAAAAAGCTCATTATCACCAGATTTTGAATATTAATTTTATGGTGATTCATTTTATCTACTACCCCAGCATTTTTAGAATGTAAATCACTTAATTCATTCACAATCTGCAGTCTCAGTATGCTTCACTGCCTATTTCATACTTTTAAATGTGCACACTCATAACTAACTCATTTGTAAAAGCTTCTGGCTATACAAGATCATACACATTTTGAAGCTTCCAACATTTTTCTCCTTTGATACTGGATATTCTCTTTGTCAGAGCAAAAAATTTCTGCCCTCGCCACTTTTTTCCCCTCTAAATCCGATGCTAAGGTCAATCTACGTATGGGGAAGATATTGTCATGCTTGCTTCTGTTCTTGAAACCTTCATGCCCTGATGTATTGTCTCATCCATAGATGTCAGAATAAATTTGTGACCAATCACTATTCACAAAGCTGAACTGCAGCCTTTGCAAATTCAATTACTGGAAAAGTACTGTGACATTTAGAGCAAAATAAATTTGACTGGGTTGCTGTTTCACATGTAGAGGAAAAGCAATGAGAACTCTTTTTTTACATTGTCAATTTTAAGGATCTTCAGGCAGATTTCTCTTCTATACATCTTTTTCACTGAAGTAGGAAACTCAATCCTACTATTGTAAATTCACTGATTCATTGAACTCTATGGATAAACATAAATAAACAGCACTTCCAGTCACCAAAGTTTTAAGTAGACTGTGAAAATGCTGTCAGCAGAAGATCATCAGAGTTTAACAAGAAAACACTTTTCTTTCCCTCAAATTGAAGTCAATAAAAGTAAAATAGTCAATAGTATGGCACAGCAATGAAAAACTTGAACTTTTTTCAGAAGTCACCATCAAAAATACACCACTTGAACCTTCTATCAAAATGAGTGACAAATCCAGATTTCATCTATCCAGATGAAATCAGTTCTTCATCAACCTGATAATAATAGTATTGTCTCAGTGACAGAGCACACAAAAACAATGGATTTTTATTCACTGAACTCCATTAATATTAGACATAGCAAGCAGCATTTGGAAATTAGAACTCTTGATTTTTACCACAAAAGATGGATACATTTAGAAATAGGAAATGGGAATGAAAAACAGAGCTATATACATGCTTTAAAAATAACTGGTATGATCATAGCAATACAGAGGGAAAAAAAACCTTAAAGGGCCTCAGTGGAATTCATCAAAAACCAAAACCTAAACACTTGTCATCAAGGGTTTTTTTTGTCATATAAAATAATTACATCTGTAAATGTTAGTAGAATACAGCCTGAAAAAGATATCTTATTTATTAAAACAATTCTAGACAAAGCTCTCATAAGCGTACTGAATTATATTAGCAGTCAAATAATTGCATTACTCCAAAAAAATGCACAAAAGTTAGATCAAGGAAAGAAATAGCTTAGAGATCTAACGTCCTTGTCCTGTTTACTTCTGATGTGCTTTTATGAACATTTAATTAATAAGCACAACACATATGTCTCAAAAAAAAAAAAAAATTGTCAGTATCTTATAGATGCCTCAGTTACATTCTTGCATCCATAATTAGGTGCTAGGCAGCTGGCAGCAAAAAGCAGGCCACTAATTTAAATGTCAGCCTATGGATTTAGAAATCTAAAAGTCTGGCTAGCACGTTATGTTTAGGGGAGATTCCTCCCCAGGGCTGATGTCTTTCAGGTTTATTCCCAGAAAATAAAAGATTTTTTTTTTTTTTTGTCATTGAACCAACATAATATGAGCAACATATTATTTATTATCTCCTTGCCTATTATCTGTTTTTTTCATTCTGGTTTTTTTTTTCTTTTTTTAAGAAAATAAACATTTCTCCAACAGGTTGATGGCAGATTAAAGTGTGTCAACATGCAGAATTACCAGTATTGGGCAAAGCATGTGTGAGCAAATACCCACTACATAAGAAAAATCTGAATTTAGACTGCAAACATGATAAATTTCTGATGAGAAGACTTGCCTTTCATAGGATTTAATTGCTTGTTCCAGCTTCTTTTTATAGGCATCAAGATTCACCACCTGAGGATTAATTAGTGTGATCCGCTTCTTGTCGTTGCTAACATGTGCCAACGGTAATATCTATTATACAATAAAAGACAAAGACTTCATTTATCATACAACTTTTACTCTACCAGAATAACTGAATGCCCATGAGTCCATGTCCAAGGATCAGAGCAGCCAGAAGGTACACTGGAAGGCTGCAGAAAGATCTGAGCACCCCAAAGAAGTGTCAGAATTAAGACATAGTTTCCAGCCTGTTAATAAAATCTTCTGAAATGATACAATCCCTTTATGCAGAAGTTGCAAATTAAGATTCCTAACTAGTAGTTAATTCTAACTAAATCAGTACTGTCAAGCAACTCATTTTAGTAATGGAAGGGTAGGTCAGAAGGGAGACAAGCATGTCTAGATCATAACCATATTCCAGATTGTATTGCCTTAAAACAACACTCTTATACTTATTAGCATCTAATTCTAGCATACAGGTGTGATAGTTACTTACTTAAGTGTATTTAATACTTTTATTCTGAAGGAACATGTTTTCTAAGGAATTAGAATACTAAAGAGAGAGAGACATTTTTCACCATCATCACACTGATCACCAAAGAGTGAACAAGGTAGATATTGCTCACTGAACCTTATCTTAATTATCCACAAGAAGGTTTAGAAGCCTAACTAGGTTGGTCAAAATCAGGAACTTCAATACCTTTCAAATCTTGTAATACAGCATCTACACAAGTCAACTTCATTATAAAATAGAAAGTCATACACTTAAAATTAGATCTTCAAAGGCAGAGAAAAGGGTAGAAAAAGATGATAGGAGGAAAGGTACCTTCCCATTTCTCAGTCCAAAGTCCCACCATCCTTCAACTCTTAAATTACTCAGCAGTTTCTACAAGAAAAGCTATTTTATTATCAATGTCCTGATAATGATTATAAACAGAAAAAAATCCAAGAAAGAAATGGAGAAGATGGAGAGTGTTACTCTCCCCAAAACTGTCTTCAACACAAATGGTTGAGTGGGAAGCCTTGCCAAGTGCCTGTCTGAGATCAGGATATAGATGACAAAAAGATGGATGAGGTTCAATTTAAATAAAACTAAAACCCCTGTTGGGGGAAGAAGGCAAACAATCAGAAAATAAAACAATAAAAAAACTTCTTTAATTAAGAACATTTTTCAGTGATGTTTTATTTGTGTTTGAATCATCACAGCCTAGCTGGATTCCCGATCACTGCTCTATGACCATTTTTTCCAGAGCAGCAGTCTGACTTCATATTCCCCTCTTTTTCTGAGGACGTCTTTACTCTGATTAATAAATCTGTGTCATGTCAGCACCAGACCACATCAAAGCTCCTAATATTAAATTAATCTTAAGATCACTTAGAAGCTAAAGTTAATGGGAACATGTCAGTGAAGTATCTTGCCTGAGACAGATGAGGTAAATCTCTGCCCAGAACTGTGAGCCATGAAATCTAGCTGTCATTTCCAGGTGAAGTTTGAAATCTTAAAGGCAAGGAACTGAGAGTACCCTCTTCCAGCTCCATACTGCCATGGTTGTTGTCTGCTATGTTACTCAAACCAAGTTAATAAAACTTCAGCAGGGCTTCACCATGTAGAAGCCCTCTCCTACTTTCCATTACAAATTCCCAGAGTAACGCCAAGTACAAACAGCATCATTTGCAAAATGAATATTTAATACAGTTTATAAAACACTTTGAATAGGATATGAGGGGCAGACAAACATAAACACATTATTACAGTATTGAATAATGAAACCAGAATGGAATATGTTCTTAGCAAATAGTAAACTTGAAATATTATGCATACTTTGAGAGCAATGAAAACTGCTCATGAAGTCAAGTGAAATTTGACAGATTCAACTGAAAGAAACCACAGGGAAGCTTTTTTAGTGCCAAAATGTTTTGTCATTTTCTAAATTAAATACTTAAACTTTCATATCAAAAGAATTCACTTGCTTCAAAATGGTTTTCATTTCAAAACCAGATTTTCAAATTTTTAAAGACAAAACCAAAGCACAATAACCCTAGGAAGAAATCTTTCTTATTTTAGACCAAAGAAAGATGAGGGTTTTGGCTGAATCTGAACTTGATTCTTTTGAGCAAAGCATTCAGTCAAAACTCCATGACTTGCAAAGCTGTACTTAAGATACCACAGTCTGCAACAGATACTCACATGATTCTATAGGGAAGGTTTGCTCCAGAACTACCATAGTGTAATTTAGACAAGCCCCCAAGCCATTTTTTTTCTGGATATGAATCTGATGGGTAGTTTAATGAATTAACCTCTTTGAAATAACTCAGGGGAAACTGATAGGTCACACAGAGCTGAAAACAACAGGTCAGCCTCTTGTTAATGAACAGTTGTCATAGAAACCTTTTGCTGCATCTCCAAGGTGAGAAAACTGCTCATAGTTACTTCACCATCACTGCTAGCAAAGGCCAAAAATAAATATTATACTATCCCCAGAAAAGCAAACAAGGATGTCTACATTCCACACCAAGAAAACAGATCTCGGAAGGAAGAAAGCAAAAATGTCTGTACATTTATTATCTTCAATGAAGTATTCTGAAGTAGTGGAATAATCAAGATTCTTAATCAATTTGTTAATGTCTCCTATTGAAGCTCTATGTCTAGTCTCAGAACCTATTTTCTGCTTTTCCTTGATACGCTGGCATGAAGCTTGAGGGAATGGGTTCCATAGCTCACAAATTCTACTGATTCCATCTCATGTGCAGCCCCCAACTTTCTTTTTCCTTTCTATAATCTGCTTCAGAGCCAGAAAAATCCATGCCTCTACACATAGAACAATAATTCTCCACTGCCTGGGAAACTGAGTGTCTCTATGCAACTAACGGGGATTAGCAGGTATGAAAAAGTGGTAAAAATGATATATTATCTTGTGTTTATATCCCTGAACCTAAAGAAAGCCCAGGGATCACTGTTCAGATTCTGTACAGCAGCTGTTCATTCTAAGAACACTTAACAAAATTCAGCCGTGAACTAGACTACCGTAAGCTCCCATGAACTGCCATTAAAAATTACCTGTACATAGCACTTGCTGAATCATAGTTTTGACTATTTTCAAAGATCATTGTTTTACAGAGTACTGCTTTTGCAAATAGCAGTTCAAATGCAGCTCAGGATTGTCTGAAAAGGATTCAAAGGGGTCTTCATTTAGAAACATGGAAGAAAGAGCTCTACAAGTAGGCATATTTGGAAGAAGATGGGAAAAGAAGTGACTGCTCAGAAATTAGATGTAAGAGTTATGTGAAAATCACAGTGTGTTTTGTTTGATATTTCACTTACAGTAGATAGTTTTATAGCTTTGTAATCATTGAACGTCTGATTTTTTTGAAAAATGGCTATTTTACATCTGAAATGTTAAAATATACATTTTTTAATGCTTTTGATACAAAAAGCCATCTTTTGATTGCATATAAAAAAAATCTCACACTTCAAAAAAATCCTTAAACATCTTGGTTTTGACTTGGTTTTACTAAAACAGAGCATCTGGGTTTGCTTCCACAATCTTCATGCTATAGCAAAAATTCCCATTCCTAAATTTAAAAAACAAACATGAAAACTTTAAAATGTACAAATGTGTACATTTGTTATAAATATTTTACTTAGCTCTATATCACACCCTATTACAGAATGCTTGCTCACCCCTTATTTAAACAGGTGCTGTTTAGCTTTTTCTTTGAATATTGTTTAAAGAAACAGTCTTTATTAATTAAAACAAGCTGCAACATATTTGTAGGACTTTCATAGGATGCATCACACAAGAAGAATTAAAGCAACTTGCCACAAAATGGATTTCCTTTAAGTGGAATGGCAATTAGAGCTTCATGGTACACAATTCATTGTGATCTTTGCACAATCTAACAATTATCTACACCTATCAGAATTAAATTTTAATTCCTGAATTCCAATACCTTAAAAAGGTCTTAGCCAACACATGTAAACCTTGAGAATGCACAAATCCACAAACTGTGCACATGCACAGTTTTCCAAATGACTTTATGGACCTAAAATACATACTCCAGTGAATTAATATGTATCAGCAGAGACTGTGGTGCTCAAGAAATTGCTGAACACCCAATGGCTGCACACTGCCATCAACTGGTAACCATGAAAGAAAAATATATAGCTCTAAAACTTAAGGGTCAAGTCTGCAAGAAATACTATTAACTATCAGTTTTACCTTCTTATTGATTCATGAATGAACATTCAGATATGCATTATACATTTAGTGCACATCAACCATCTACAATGAATACTAGAGAATGTAATTATGACATTTATGGAAATGAATTAAAAAATCCTTTTGAAAACAGTACCATGTTTTTATGTTTCCTTTGAAACAGCGTAAGTGTTTTACCTCATCAAATGCTTTAGAAACTACATGCTTGTCCAGAACTGGGATGTATTTGATACCATGAGGGACAGTTGTAGGAGCTAAGGCATCCATGATGGTGAGTCGCCTGGCAACCAAGCCATGGGTCTTTAACCAAAGAGCTGAAGACATATCTAGAGAACTAGAAAAAAGAGACTATAAGATGGAGCACAAGGTAGAAATACATTTGAGAAGTTTGAAATGACTGAAGAAAAATACAAAATATGGGTTTTGTGATGTATCTATATATGCACACACATACCTTTTAGATGTCCTTTTCACAGCTTTCTGCATTTTCAGATCTAAGATAAAACATTTGCATTTCATTATCTCTCAGTTTTTGTGCAAACAGAAGTATACATAAATAAGCTGACATGGAATAGCATCATTTTTTTATTTGAGCCTACTAGCAGTGTCACAAAGACTACACAATAATGTCTGTTTCAGTTGCTAAATTAATCAATGAGAATTATGTTTCCTATGTTTCTTGGTGCTTGATCAATAGTGAGAGTGCCTCATGAGCCCTAATTAATCAATGAAGAAATTTATAAAACAGGTGGGGAATAATTTAATTTAAAAAAAAAAAACCAACAACCTTGTATGTTTTTATTTCTTATAACCCAAAATGAAAGATTAACCAGTTTATTCCCCAGTTCAAGATGTAATACCAAGTAGTATCGCTAATGAGATGGTCAGGAGTGGCCAATTTAAGGTATGGCACTATGAAAATCTGTATAAAAAGTATACAAAGAACTAAAAATAAGATGCTGAAATGTAAAAAAGTCAAACATCTTTAAGTATCATATGTGAGGTTTTAGAACATCTTAGAGGACCTATCATTAAGTTCAGAGTTGCATGAATTACTGAGAGAAATGAAAATCATCTGGATGTATATCCAAGTATTGAAAATACTTTTGTCTCTACATAGGTGTCTGTCCCAGAGAGCATGCTTTTTGCAGGTCTAAGCATATAAATAAAATGCAACCTCCTTGTACATTGGTACCACAGAATTAGAACCACCACTTTCAGCTTTAACCTCAACATTGAACATAACTACAAATTACTGTACCACAAAAACAATCTATTACTGTATAACAAGATCTATTAATTCTGTTGATAAGAAGCAATGGTGATACCCCTTCAACAGTCTAAGGCATAGCTGTATCACAGCTGTTGCATACTGTGGGCATAACTAAGCTGTTGTAAACCGAATAGTTTGGGCATTGGCAGGAGTCTGGCCGCAGCTGTAAGGCCCTTGTTACAATACGCTCCTGTGTGTCCAGCTCTCTGCATCTCTCCTGCGTTCCAGTCCTTTGTGCTGCAGGTCTGCACAGTTTTGCCTCAAACAAGGCACCGTTGGTTACAAATACAGCAGGAGAAAAGTTACCATCTTCCCCACCCACATCTTCCTGTTCTGTCAACTTGCCTTTGAAAATGGTTGTACATTTCACGCTCTTTTTGACAGAAAAACTCTTTTTTTCAGGAGATGTTCCTTCCTCTGGGCTTTCTTCCCTAGATTTCACACTATGGCTCAGGATTCGCAGCAGACTCGTCCTTGTTTGCTCTGTAGGTGTTGGAAGGGGAAGAAATGAAGACCTAACTTACTGCTCAAATACATGCCTGGGATTTTTGAGTTCCTCTTTGGTATCCAGTCCCAATTTTTAACGGACTGCCTACACAAGACCTCAAAGACAGAATTACTTCAGCACTAATTTGTACTTTGTACTTTCCCAAAGATGAAGCTTTCTCTCACATCAGCTGGGTAAACTTGGTTTCAGACTGCATAAAAAGGATACTTCATAGAGAAAGAGTGTTACAGGTGTAGTAAGGAGAAATATTAGTGTAAGTAATGCTGTAAGTAGTGAAACATAGATCAACTCTTCTTTCTTGCCAATGATATACTTATTTAGAATAAAAAGAGATAAGGGTTTAATATCTACTGCTAAAAAACTGTTTACAGAGCTTTCAAAACATTCCATCAAAATGTTTAATTCGTCATTGTGGGGCCTGTGATGAAGCTTAAATGAGCAGACAATAGTTTGTCTGTTTGGGTCAAGTGATCAAGAGAGCTGAAAATTAAAAATGAAGAGAAGTTAGAATTTCAGAAAGATGATTATTTAAATCATCAAAAGCTTCATTTGTTCCTACGATGAGGGGTGCTTTTTGCTATTTTTAACAGAATCTTTTCAAGTTAGTGAATAAATTCTGCTAACAATGACAGTTCATGTCAGTCTTACCTGCATATAATGCTTTCTTCCTTCGGGCTGGACTGTCAGCCGTGGTTTGCCAGATTTGCCGATGTGGTATCAGTCCTGGCTCTTCTGAAGCACAGTGTGGCCTACTGATAAGAGTAGTACTCAACTCTTCAACATGTTTAGTTACAGAAGACATACTGTGTGTACGCTTGTCATTCCTGCTTGTAAGTGACAAAAAGAAGAAACAAGCAAGAAATTACTTCAAACCTATAACACTGGTTTAAAAAACACTAAGCTGAAGTTTTGTGGTAATTTAAATACTCATTTCATATGCTTCTAACAGTGCAAAATATTTTTTCTATTATCCTAGTCTGCATTTCAAAGGGGAGTTCAAAGGAGGCTAAAATATTCTTAGTTTTTTAAACTATTTCAAAGTTGTTTCTTAGTCTGTTTAAAAGATGTTCATTACTTTTAAGGCAACACCCTCATATATTTTTAATGAGGTCAGAATGTTCTGTAATAGCCACTTTGAATCCTGGGAGAAAGAGTAAACCTACCATCAGCAATGAAAATAACTGACACACACACACACATATATATATATGCACATATATATATACACACAAATGTATATACACCTATGTCCCAGCATTAATAAAAAACAAAATATGAAAATTCTGAAATAAACACTTATATACATTTTTATACTGGACATCCTACACGCCCTTTTACACATATGAAATCATTCCACAGCACTCTCCACTTTTATTGCACTTTATCTGTAATACCTTTATTTTAACTTACTGGTTTTAATAGATTTCTGTCTTAAAAATCTGATTTTTTTTAATGTACTTTTTTCCTTATGTACTATTACTGCACAGATAAGTAAGGCACTGGGCAAGCTATTTTTTAATTAAGGCTGTGCTCCTGTAGAGATTACAGGTAACTTGATGTTTGAAGCTAGGTCTGTGTTTGTTCCCCAAACAGAAACTCAGTAGAATCGGACATGCAGAAAACTTTTCCACAGTGGCTCAGGAGTCTGCCTTCAGTATGCTGTGGAAGAACCTCTTTTTGAACAGTCATTCTTGGCACTGTGAGATTTTCAACATGTTTTTCAACTGATGCTGAATATGAAACTATTTTTAATTAAGAGATTACTTACTTTTTGATAAAAAGCAAGGATAAATAGGGCATGAATATGCAACCACACATTGTAAAATCAAAAAATGTGAAAAGAAGTAAGCTAAATTTCATTCATGGTGTTTGCCATCTTTTAAAAAAATACATTTGTATGTAATTTATGTTTCAATCAGCATATCCGAATGAGTGGCAATTTAGTCATGAAGTACCAAGCCAGCTCTACCTATAGGACAATAATTTCCATGAATTCTCTAGGTCAGAGGGAGCAACTCTACTGTGTGCTGGAGACAGAAAAATATTTCCATCTCTATGCTTTAATTATTCCTAATAATTTGAGACTATTGAGATATTTGACATCACTTTATTTCAGGTATCACAACATTAGTTTTTTCTTTTCCATTACTGTAACTGTTTAAAAAAAACAACCAAACAACCACCTTTCTTTTTAAAAGAGGAGAATGTCAGAGATTAAAAATGCAAGACAATGAAAAAGGAGAAATGTAACATATAGCTCCTATCCCTTATTAACATAATAGCTGTATGAGGACATCATACTTATTCTCTGGATCATTTTCTCCATTATAACAATCCATCATGAGACACTCAGCATGAAAGGTCTTCATTTTCTCCAGGTCTCTTTCTCCTTGTTCAATCTCTTTTTTCAAAAGACGTATGTCTTCATTCTAACATAAAGAAAATCAAATGTTTTATTACAATTACTGCTAAACATGTTTTATTTCTGAACTGAAACTATGCAAGCTCTGATAATAATTTTGAATAATGACTCAGTAAGGACTGCTGCAAAATTTTGCATACTTTTTCAGGTAGTCTCTTGTGGTTGGCAATAGAGCCTTTCAAATTACTCTTCGGTTTTAGAAAAAGGACAAGCATTCCCTAACAAGCCAGTTACCCCTTGAGATATGAACAGCCATATTTCTGAATAATGCAATGAGGTCAGTAGCTCCCCTCATTCTAAGCAAGCAAGTAAATAAATAAAATACAACATATGTATATTACAACTGTTGTCCTGTCATTCTACAGATCACAGCTGTATCACATACTGTCCCTGATAAATGGGAAGAAAAAGCCATACTCTTCAAGTAAACATTGGAACTGACTGGGAATCATTTGGACTACAGGAGGAAACAGGAAGGAAATTCCAACGATGATCCCTTTACAACTCCCACTGGGCCAGAAGTCTGGAAATGAACAACACAGTCTAACCGTCATCTTTCCAACATGCGTAGTGTCACACAGTCCATATCAGCGGAATCACCAAAAATGCCCAGTACACTCTCTGATATCTTTCAAGAGTTGGAGTATTTTCACATCTTCCTCCTAATCAGTGTATGCAAAGTTCTAACTTTCCTGCTACTGTCTTGTTCCTGGTTCTTCTCATTGTTCCACTACCACCATTTCTAAAATTTGTGGAACTAATTAACTGAGTGTTAACTTTAATTAAAAACAAGAATATGCTTTAAATGGGTGTTTTTGTTAGTCCATTGAGGAATTTCCTATTGGGGATTGTTAGATAGAGCTGCTTAGTCACACTTGACAGATCACTGCTAATGTAGTCATTTTACTCATTATAGATCTCTCCCCAGTGGCTATTGTAGAGGGAACTTTTAGCAAAATTCATAGAATCATTCATTCATCATCATTCAAATTCAGCTGTGCATTCTCTTATTTATTAACAAGATACAAACCATGTTTCATTTTAAACAGCAACTTATTTCTGAGACAGCAGAGATCACATCTGTTTCTTCCAGAGCTGAATTTGGCTTATATGTTTTTTTGGTTTTGGTTTTCGGGTTAGTTTGGGGGGGGTGTTGTTTGTTTTTTGGTTTGGTTTTTTTTTTGCAACAGTAGTACTAGAAATGCACTTTGCGTGACATTTGGGCTTTTTTTGTTGTGGTCTAATAAAATTTCATAAGCAAAAAATGTCACACTCATTGCTTTCACATTACTTCAAATCTGACTAGGATTAATCCTCTTTTTTTAATAATCTATTGTAATATGAAATCACAATGTAAGTCATGTGGTTCCTCCAACAGCATGAAGAAACAAACATATTTATTTTCAGATACTTACAATGATAAACTCTGCAGCATCAGGATCAGTCAAATAAATGTTGTAATAATGAAATCGTCCCTCTGTTTCAGTAGATAGTTCATACAAAAATTTATTAGCTTCCATATCATCACAGTTGAAGGATACAGTATGGATGGGAATTTTACGATGAAGCTGGACTTGAGCCAAAATTGTTCGGGGGGGCTGAAAATCAATAAAAGTATATTGAACGTGGCATCTAGAAGTGTATTTATCAAACCATGGAGAACTGGTAAGAATTTGATCAGTCATACTGTTGTTTAGAAACAGATATGGATCAATTAAAAGCATACATTTTATATGGATTGCTATTTCATAATTATATAAAATGAGCTAATTTAAAACTGGATTTGAAAAACTGATAATGCCTTAAGGCATAGAACATTAAAATAAAATGTAAATTATAATATAATCAGTACTCTTTGTTTCTGAAGTCTTAAAGGAAATTACTAAAGTACAGGAAATTAAACTGCTACATTGGTGTTTGGTAGCACTGGATGTATGTAACAATATTTTTGGACGTATGTAAATGTTGGTATTTTTATTAAGCTAAATTAGTTCAATAAAAAGTTGATTCAATACGACGAAACAAAATAGAGGGTGAGTAAATAGGAAAGCTAGTGTTCCTCCTCCAATAAAAAAAAAAAAATTAGGCAAGAAAGTAAAAGATCTACCATGTCTAAAAATGTTGAAGGATCTGGTAGCAAGAAATTATTGACTCAGTTCTCTAACTTCTTATAACACTCCAGTTGTTCAGAATACTGTCATAAATCTTGATAAATTTAGCAATATTCACAATATAATTGTTTGTTGCACTTTAATAGTTAAAAGCAATCATCTTGCTCATTTCCCCTTTTTCGTCTAAAAAAGTATAATATATATAATATAATCATAAAAGTCATTATTAACTAGGTAAAAAGAAATTAAGTATTCATTAATTTCTAACAATAAAAATATTAAAGTGAAGAATCTGAATAAGTGTACGTTAAGCCAAATTATTCTTTAATAAAATATTAATATATGGTCCTAGCTAGAAAAAGTGTGAAACAACGTAAATATTTTAATCAGTTGTAAATTAAGTTTTGGTGAGTCATAGCCAGTAACAATCAACTTGTCTTTAGAAAATATCAAAGATTAAAACTAAACTTGAAAACAACATTAAAAGACGTGAGTTGAAGTTTCTCATGTGCTAATTTAAAATCAGGTTTACATTTTGATATTCAAATCATTTTGAAGCATTTAAATCCACCCTTCCTTGTGGGGGACTTTCCTTTTATCAAGAAAACCAGAACAAAACCAAAAGCGGGCCTTTAGCATTTTTCTTCCTTACCAAGGTATAAAGAAATTATTTCTGTCAGTTTATGAAGCTTTCTGAATCCTAGATTTATTGAATATGGTTCAGTAATTAATTTCATGTGAACTTCAGCCCAACTATTTACCTAAGTAAAGTCAGGATTTTGCTGCATATCTGCCATTACAACCAAGCTAAATTTTCAAGGGCAAATAAAGTATTTTTAAAATGCCATTCTCAGCATACAGGCTAGTTTTCACCACACATTACAGCTTGAAAGTGGTTTTTTTTCCAGTTTTTATTTGGTGTTCTATAATGTGTTATAACATGAAATAGCATCATTTCAAGCCACAGTAACAACACATTCAAAAATAAAAGTATACTTTTGATTTTGTTATCCACTTAAAACTAGACTTAAAGCAACTCCAGACTGATGCTACTACAGAATTGCACCTACATAAGATCAAATTTGACTCAGTAGGATAAATATGGAATTATACAGGGACCTAATGGAACAACACTAGTGGTAACATTTTTATATAAAAATATAATGTAAATTAATAATTAGGCTCTTACTCCTCAGACATGGCATAGCCTTTGTGTAAGTTCTACAACAGAACGTAAGAAGGCACCTACTTATATATTTGACGTGTTCTTTGGGGAAAAATGTTGAACACAAACTTGGGGTTTTTTTTATTTTGCTGTCAATCATTTTCTTTTTAGTTTTTCAAGCCATCACACAAGATTGCAGGGTTTTAATATTTAAATCCAACCATATCATGGGACCATCGTTATTTTTTGATTTTTAATTCATGAGATATTTGTACTATGTTAGGGAGACATTGTATTTATCACAAATCCTAACCTTGATACAGCTATAATATTTAATCTATTACCAGATCCTTAAAACAACTCATGAGAAATGCCATGAATTATCATGCACCAAAGACTGGACTGTGAGTGGAGAGCTATAATTAAAACCCCTTCGCGAACAGCACTTTTCTCAGATAAAATTTTTCAATATTATGACAACATCCAAGAGACTCAGCTCTGCAGGTATGATATTCATCTCATACTTCAGCTTTCTGAGACCACACCACTGCATTTTCTGTTTTCTCATTTCAGAATTACCTGGTCAGGTCTGCCGTCAGTCAAGAGATAAATAGCCTGGGTGTCAGTATCAGCAAGAGCAATCTGGAGAGCTTTGAGTGTATTTGTGGAACTTCCAACCTAAGAAATCAAAAAGAAAAAGACAAAGAAACAGCTGTAAATACTAACAGTTCTTTGCCTCTGTTCTTAAATTCATAATGACAATTTACTGATTCAAGGGATATTACAGAACTGAAATGACTAATAAAATGGTGAAAATATTTATGTCAAATAGCTAGAAAAATGAAAGCAAGTGTCAAAGTAGCATAATTTGGTCCCAAATTGGTATTCAGTGCTTATGCAAACACACATAAGCAAAATGCTGGCAAAAAACCCATGAGCTGTAGAAGGAAAAGCAATCACTGAAAGACTATAAACAGATAGGAAAATGTAAGATAAAACATACATTCTATTATATTCTCCCACTGAATCCTGATTGCCAACTCATCACACTCTCTTGAAATATATATTTTACTTAACCAAATAATTCAAAAGCTCCACAAAAGAATCATTCGGAACCACAGAATGGTTTGGGTTGGAAGGGACCTTAAAGATCATCTAGTTCCAACCCTCCTGCCATGGGCAGGGACACCTTCCACCAGACCAGGTTGCTCAAAGCCCCATCCAATTGGCTTTGAACACTTCCAGGGATGGGGCATCCACAACTTCTCTGGACAAGAGTTGCACAAGTTTATTTCTCAAAAATGGGTAAAGGACTTCCCGGTTTTCCGAACAATGTTTTTTCCAGACTATCTCCCATCTACCCCTTAGACACATCAATGTAAACATCATTGAATTTTTAGCAAAAAACTTAGCTATAACAAAACATACACAGTAAAGTAATCCTGTGCCCCCTAAAATTTCATATTTGAGTAATACTAGCACTTTTCCTGGGGCCAAAGCAAAATCCCCGAAAAGATATGAGTCTGTTTTATGCCAGTATAACACCTGAGTACCACTCTGGAGGACAGTGAGGATTGTAGAGGTGTAAGTGAGAAGGGACTCAGGATCCAGATATAGAATGTATTACAGAAGATAAATATAAATCACTAACATCGACCCATACAGGCAAAAATATGTTAAGAGATAGCATTATTTCTTCAATCCTGTTAATTGTGTTAAAATTTCTTCTGGTCCTCCCCTCCAGCAAACAGTTCTATTAGAAAGGGCAAAGTAAGTAAATCAGGTGAGATGGAATAGAAAGTACACACTGAGAGTGACTCTGTATAGCTACGTAAGAGTATATGGGTCAGGCAACAAGATAGCTCAGATACTTTACAATCCTATCTTCTAATTCACAAACAATCCTTACCAGTACCCCACTCATAAGAAATAACTAGCCTGAGCCCTTTTCTTTGTGTTAAATATATCTAATATTCCTAATGTTTTAGTAAGCATTATAAAGTTTTAGGAACACATCACTCATTATTATGTGTAAATCAGTCATCCTGGCTCTTTTCAATAATGGTACATGGTTTTGGTCTGATTTGAAACAAAACAACTTCTTCCACTCTATCATGGGAACATACTGTGGATGCTGATGATGTGAGGGAAATAACTGTATCTTATGGTAAAAGCTGTTAATTTTATATTTCTCAGTTGCTACTGTTACAAATTAACACTGTTTTTATCAGTGTTTAAACAAAGTTGACATGCTTCAACTAAGTGGCATGATCACCCCCAAAATTTTAAATGTTACCACCTCCAAAGGATTTTTAAGGAACAGTTAGTTACTGTTTATAGCTCAGCTTCCTTATGCAACATCCTGGCACCAAAGTGTATAAAATGAGATCAAAGGATCTACTCTGATTAATATTCCACAGCAATCTTCTGTTCATTTCAGCTTCACTGTAAAGCCAGCTTTCTGATCTCAGACTTATGTCTGCACTGCTTTAAACAGACTAAAAGGTCAGCAGCGGATGTCATCCCCCCCAAAAAGTAAACTGTTCCTGTACTATTTCAGATATCTAGATCTGAACTTAGAAGGAAATTTATGATCTACTTCATGAATAATGATGAAAAAGGCCATTCCCATGCATATACAAGGTGGTATCAGATTATAGTAGTTCAAAGTATTGTAGAACTTGCACGATGATGTACCACTGTGGTGGTTTAACCCCAGCCAGCAACTAAGCACCACGCAGCCGCTCACTCACTCCCCCACCACCACCCAGTGGGATGGGGGAGAAAATCGGGAAAAAGAAGTAAAACTCGTGGGTTGAGATAACAACGGTTTAATGGAACAGAAAAGAAGAAACTAATAATGATAATGATAACACTAATAAAATGACAACAGTAGTAATAAAAGGATTGGAATGTACAAATGATGCGCAGGGCAATTGCTTACCACCCGCTGACCGACACCCAGCTCGTCCCCAAGCAGCGATTCCCCACCCCCACTCCCCCCAGTTTATATACTAGATGTGACTTCACATGGTATGGAATACCGTGTTGGCCACTTTGGGTCAGCTGCCCTGGCTGAGTTCTGTGCCAACTTCTTGTGCCCCTCTAGCTTTCTCGCTGGCTGGGCATGAGAAGCTGAAAAATCCTTGACTTTAGTCTAAACACTACTTAGCAACAACTGAAAACATCAGTGTTATCAACATTCTTCACATACTGAACTCAAAACATAGCACTGTACCAGCTACTAGGAAGACAGTTAACTCTATCCCAGCTGAAACCAGGACAACCACACATATGGCTTAAACAGAGTCAACTTTTCAAGTCTCAAGGAAGGCAGTGAAATTAAGTTTACTAACTTCAGTTATAAGTATTCACCAACTACTCACTGAGGGCACACTAATACTTTCTTTTCTCCATGTGCTTATCTGTTAGCATTTTCTGAGAATACCAAGTTATCTCACTTTGTAGTCTCAGAGGTATTATGTAGCTTCCCCAGTTCCCTCATCCCCAGGAATTTCATGATTAATTCTGAGGAAGAGCTGTCATAATGCTGAGGAGTTTTGTTATATAAACATGTTTTTTGTTTTAGAAAACATAACATGAGATATATCTGTACTGTTGTATGACTGATTTTCAGTCCTGTGCTCATAACATTGCTGTCCACATTTGACATATTAACTGGTCCTTAAACTCTGACAGTTACAATCTAGTGGCTGACTACAAGCATTTCTACCCTGTTTCAGGGAAAAGTCCTCAGATTTTGGCCACTGTCAGAGAAAGAATATTGGGTAGATAGATGTTTAGTCTGAGTATGGTTGCTCTCATGTTCCTGTGAAGGCTAAAGTCAGCTGTCTATTTATGCACCAACAGGGACTAGAAGTGCTCCTCCAACTCACTGGCACCAGTTTCTTGTATCACCTCTGAGCTGTGAGTCTGCCAGCGGCAGCCCTCATCCATGCAGCAGCCCTGCAGCAAGAGTGACAGATTTAGACACAGGGTCTGAGCACTGTCGTGGTTCCTACAGAAATCAAACTGGCCAATGTTTGCATCGTGGCTGCTAAACATAGCAGGCTGCAAATTGAATTAATATGATCTTATAAACAGGTCCACTGTTAAAGGATTATAATACCTGACAGATAGTAAGTTGTATTCAGATCTACTAAAGTCTATACATCATCTATATTTTCAGCTTACTCAAGTCAAATACTTGGTCAATCCAAAAATACCCCAGCCATACAGAAAGACACACACATAATTTTGTACAAACATGCTTTGTGATAATTAATTGCTATGTTACCTCAAGCCCTTTTATCCAAAGCCAAGCATCTTGCAGATTTTCCTCATTAACTTCAGCAAGTTTCTCTTGCCACGCCACTGCTTGGGCACTAAATTTCACAAAGTTAAATCTCTTTTTGTGTCTCAATTGTTCCTGCAAGAGACAGCAGCCAAATTTTAGTCAGTATTAAAAGAAAGAATACTTGTATCCTGAAATATTGACTAGTAGGAGCTGTTTTACTTAATATGTAGTTGATTATAGGATTACAATAAATTATGATACTATTCAGTTATGGTATACAGAGAGACATACAGAGACAATTATTGCTGCAATTATTAAGATTACTTGAACTTCCCAGTGTAAGTCTCCATTTACTCATATTTCTCAAACTACTTGAACAGCAAATATCTAGGAGGACAAGAAAGAAAGAGACAAAACTGGGTATGATCAGTGGTATAAGGAAAAGATTATGATTGCTTACCAAAGGAAATTGAAATCAGAAACAAAGTAAGTCATCATTTAGAGGAGGAGGAGAAGAAGAATCAAGTGTAGAGCACTGGCAAGGGGAACTAGGACAGTAAGAAAGAATTAAGAATTTGCTGAAGTTGCTTTTGGACAGAAGTCATAAGGAGGGGAAGATTTGTGCAAGCTAGTACAAACTTTCAGAGCCTGGAATCTTTGCCTCCCTTTCATCACCATTTTTGTGCAGCTGCCTGTGAAACCTTCTGGCACAGTATCTAACCGTTTTCTAGTGCTGATCTGCCTCAAGGACCACATCATACTACGTCCTACCACTTGTGCACTTAGCTCAAAACACGCTCTGTTATAGTTTTACATTTTCTAGCCCTACTAATGATTGCTATCAATGCCAGACTGATGGAATTTTTATTTGTCAGTTACTCCTCCCAGGTCTAAAAAGTAAAGGTCAATTGTGTTTTAACAATGCCTGTTTCTCTCAAATATTAACATAAGCTTAGGTGACATCATTGTAGATTTTTAAAACAAATCCCATCTTAGACTTGTCTCCCAGTACTCACTGCTTTTGAGGTACTTCTGCACTTTGCAAGTCCCTTTGCAAAGTTTTGAGTCACTGTAAGATGCAAGCAAGTTCAAAATATTCTACACCCTCTATTGCAGAAATATGAAAGTGAATCTAGAACACACATTACAAATCACAACATGCCAGTGGAATTGGATGACACTGCTTAAAAATAAAAATGAAAATGCCAAAATGTGTTTCATTGCATAGGGTTGGGTTTTTTTTTTTTCTTTTCTTTTTTTTAGGAGGAATGTGGCTTGATGGAAAGAAGAACTACTCAAGCTTTTTTAATTTTTAACATTTTCTCCAGATTTTTTTTCAAGTATTTGTACAAATGAGGAAAAAATATCAATTTTTAACTGAAAAATGAGCACACCAAGAAAAATCAAAATACTTTTATAAAGCCACTATTTTTAAAAAATCATTTAAAAAAAAATAAAGAAAAATTAGAGTAACAACCATCCAGAAAAGACCAGCCTACTCTAAAATGTTCTTCAGACTTCAAAATAATCACTTTAACATACCTGTATGAGCTGAAATATTTTCTCCTTCACCAGTGGCAGCTTGTCCTTCATAGACTGGGATGTATCAACAAGAATATAGACACCATCTTCAAACACATTTCCAAAGAGTCCTCTGCTTCCTTGTTGAAGCCACTTAATCCTGGGGGAGAAAAAAAAAATGAAAACCTAGTCTGTAAGATCTTTGGAGGTTTGAGTATCAGAATTTAACAGGAAGGATCTTTTTATCACTGCTGTATTTCTTATTCTCTTTCCCTAAGCACCTGTTACTGGTCACTGTCAGAAGTGGTATATTGGCTTGCATGAACCAATCCTGTGACTACCTAACAACACAAGGCACTTTTACATTTTAATTTCAGCAGGAATCTGGAGACAGACAAAACAAAGCAACACAGCACCTTTATAAAGTCAATTATGAGTTAGTTTGAGCTGGGAAATCCCATGTGGAAGTAACTATAACTATTGCCCCTGTAACTGTTCTCCAGACTGAACTCAGGAAATCATTTAAGCATATGCTAATATGCCTCCCTTTTCAGGAAACCACTTGAGAACCTATTCTGCAAGGAACTTGAGCACTTTGAATAGTCTTAATGTAACACAGATGCTTCGATGCTTCAATTCTTTGCTGACCTTGAGCCTTAAATACAGACTTAGTTTTACTTTTTAAACAGGATTGAACCATGCCTGCCAGTTAAATACGTTCATACATACTGCTGTGTACAAGAACATTTGCTCAGTAATGGCTGCAGAAGGTCCAAATCTGATTTCCCTTGAGGGTCATAAACTACTTGTCTACTCTGAAACAGAGACATTTAACAGGCGGAATATAATGGCCCTGGGAAAAAATATTACTCATCTCTGCAGAGGTTTAAAAAAATGATATCATGGAAACTTAAAGGATCCTATTACATTTGCTACTGATAGCTATTTTGCCATTAGTTATTTCCCCCAAAGTGTTTGATGAGGTCTACCAAGACTTTTTAACAATGAGATGGACCATTCAAAACAGCAAACCCATAATCTTGGCTTGGATTTCGAAAATACGTACTCACCAAAACCCTTTACCTCAAATTTTCCTTTCACACTATGTTAATGTTATCCTACATACAGCAAGATGAAGATAAACTAAAAGGAATAACAAAACTCTGTTTGACCTTGCTAAATGTAATCAGGCTGTTATACTTTTGGAAGAGAAGCAGCAATAAATGAAGATTCACATCCTGCTTTTTTTCAGTGAGACATCTCATTGTCCTAATATACAAAACAGAGGACAACATTTATTCTTTCTCTGAGTTCTACAATATCCCTTGTTAAAGTTTCCTTCTTCTCCTAATGTAGATATAAAAGCCAATTTACTTTAGGTCATCTCTAGGACAGATGAATCAGACCCCCTGCCTATTTTTATTGTAGATGTCCTACAAAATCTAAGAGTGTATCTATACAGCTGCAGAAAAGTAAACTAGGGAGCTAGCTTAAGCACTGAACTTCTGATCATATGCATTACTTAGTAGCTCATGCCCTGACTCTGATCTAGACTGCTCAAACCTGTCTTCAACACAAAATTGCAAAAAGGGCACATAACCATTATCAGCATGGGCACAAGCCAAGCTGTAATACTTGGTGTCAGAGGTATCACAAGGGATCCTAGGTACACAGGATGAATTTTTACCAAGTTTTATTGATGATTCTAGAAGTTCTCTGCCACCTTACGTCCCAATGCTCTTTGGGGACTTTCAATAGTATTTCAATAATGTGCAGACTGACTTTCACATTTGTGTTCCAGAAGGAGAACAAAGATAAAACTGTTCATCAGGTTTTTTATATGGCTACTAAGAGATCCCCCACACAAGTTTCTGATCTAAAATGGATTTCTGGCTTAGCACTGCTACTGGCAGTTTACTAACCACTTCAGCTTGTTATGACAGTAAATGTCAAACATTTCAGCACCAATGTAAAATAATACAAACTGATTTTATGTGACAGAACACTAACCTTCCTTCCACTTGTCTGAGAGCCATCCTCATTTTCTCTTCATACTGCTTATACTTCTCTGTACTAACATATATGTGAACCACAGATCCATCTTTCCAGAAGGTATGTACAAACTTGTCACAGTATTTTGCATTAATTACCTTCCTCTTTGTCTCCTACAGCCAAGAAAAACATGTTTCATGTTCCAAAACACATTATTTTGCAGTGCCTTTAATATTTGGCAAGCAAACTTCAAAGGTCCACGCTTGTTGCACATGAACAGGTGCAGAAATAGACATGGGATAGGGCAGTCACAGAATTTGCTCCTAGCAAAAGTCAATAGAAACTTATTCTGGTAGCTAGCAAGAACAGAAGCTTACCAAACAGTGTAATGGTAGAGCTTGAGAAAAACAAACAGAAGACAAATTAATCCAAATTTGTTTAAGGACCTGCAAACACTGAAGCAGCTAAGACCAACACTTCTTCTAAGGAAAAATAAAGATGACAAGCAATCTTTGCCCTACCCCACACAAATACATAGAAAACCACAGCATTGCTTAAGCCAGTCCTGATTCTTCCTTGCAGATTATATGTGGACCAGGAAGGAGTTCTTGAAACAGTCATTTTCAAATAGCCCTTTGAAACAATCTTATTTGTAACCATTTTTGTCCCATTCCACTAATAAGCTGATTTTAACAAAAACTGCAAAACAACGGACCACACACTTTATCGTAAATTCATCAGTCAAGTTTTCAAGCTTTAAAAGAAAAAACAAACAACTCACAGGATATGAGGGAAAATTAACAATACTCACAGCATCAGTTTGTGAAGATTCATCTTCTGGCTTAGTTTTTATGTCAACAATCCCATCCGCATGGCGAAAAGTACAATCAGCAAGTGCATCGTACAGTGTGAGCTTCTGAGCTTTCAAGCCATACTTCTGCAACCACTTTTCAGAAGTCAAATATTTGTCAGATATATGCTTTTGTAATGGATGATCAGCTTTGGTTGCTAATAAAGAAAATAAAACAAACAAAATCTCCTGTATTGCATGGTTTATTTTGGACAAGCTGTTTTCAAAAACAGGCTATGATGATGGAGTCAAAATTTTCAAACTTATTCTGCTTGCACTGACAGCATTGGAGTGAGTGGATAGTTCTGACTGATTTTTAATATTCTCTACTTTGGTTGTGTGTTGGTTTTTTTTCTTATCAGACAATTTTTCGCAACAAATTCCTTTGTAACTGGAACAAACCCATCAGAAGACTGAGTGAAGAAAATAAATAGCTACAGGATCAACATATAAAAGGAATATCCTTAGTAATATGAAGGCTGACTTAACCTTCATACTGGTTGAATTACAAAATGCCAGAAAAGATTCCTGTATAAGATGTCTAACTTCAAGGAGAATCATTTGAGAAAATGAAACAACAGAAGATATAATTGAAAATACAGGCAAGAACATTGGTTAACATTGCTGTTGGTCTTTTTCAGAGAAGGACATTTAAAGTAAAAGGCAAACTACAATGTCTCCAGAAGAGATTTTACTGTGTTTCTCTGCAATATTGTCTTTTTATAGGCTGAATATTGCACCACGTATCCCAAGGCACAAATCACTTGTGTACCATCTCAACATTTTCTCTAGTTCTACACCCTCCTTCTAGCATTTTTAATTGATACTGAAAGAAACAGGATAATTTTTTTGTCTGATCTGGTATGACTGTTCTTATGTTTACCCTTTTATGTCATATTGTCTTAGAAATTTTCTAAGGACCATCCTAAGCTTGGGCACTGCACATCTCTGGATACTAGTAACAGGATACAGGGCTGTACACTCACTCAACACCAGCTCAATAAACCACACCTAAACCAAATGGCCCAGCATTGGGTCTCATAGCAGGGTGAATTTATTTTGTCACACTTTAATTTTGGTGGACCTAGGTGGTATAAAAGTCTACTCTGTTTAGATGCAGCTACAGTGACAACAATATTGAGATCCTGAGCCTGTAAACAAACCTATGGAGACATCTACTGCCTTAACACACCCAGAGATCAGCCAGCATCAGGGCACATGCACGGTAGAGCTTGTTCATGTGGAAACATTTGCTTTCTGATTGCTTGTGGTCCTTGGATCAGCCAGTTTGGCAAGTGTCATAAATGCACTCACATAATTTTAAAAAGAAAACTGTCATTGTCTTTATTCCACATGCTTTATGTAAAAAGTCATGTCTCAGTTCAGGTAACTAGTGCATTATCTGGACAGTCAGGAGAAAAATTGTCTCTTTGTTTCTTTTCCTGCAGAACATTGCAATCTTCAGAACAAACTACATTTTGCAGCAGAGCATTTTAAACAAATCAGGAAGGCAAAACCAGGGAGAAATGCAGGCAAACAGAAAGACTGCAGTTATTTGTATCAATGGGTAACAATCAAGTGATGCTGAAGAACTGACAAAATAAATCACACTGTAATTTCATTTCTTTTAATTTATTTATGAAGTGATTATGTATGAAGGCAAACACTAGAAGAACATTAAAGCTGCATAGTCAGGAACACATAAACAAACACTGAAATTAGGGCTACCTTTGCAGCTTTATTGTGGTCTTTTTGTTCATATGCATTACGGTATAGCTGTTTAACTTCATATGGGAAGTCCTGCTAATTCAGAAGATGCTATTATCAGTGTAAAGAACTATGTTATGCCTTCACAGAAGAAAAAAACTCAAGCTGAAGTCCTGCAGTTATGTTATTGACAGTTGTTCAAACCAAGAGCAGGCAGAGAAAGTTCCCAGTTTCAAATCTTCACCATCACCATCCTAGTCACACAACTCAACACACCACTGAGAATTCAGGTGACTGACTAACTGACTGTACAAAGCATTCCTCAGCAGGTGATTCAGAAATGGGCATCTGGCCCCAGCCTCCATCTAGCCAAAGCGAAAGCAATTGCACTGCAAAAACAATACTGGAGCTACACAAAATCACTGATGATTTGTGTTAATTCAACCTGAATCTTGTGTCAACTTATGCAAAAAATACCACCAGACACCACATAAGTATTTTAAAACCAGGGACTAATGCAGAATATAGGCACTGACGATCACAGCTATGATCCTGAAAATCCACCCCCTTAGTTGCAGTCCAACACTGTAGCTGCCTAGACTCTACAGATTCCTAAGTTTTCAGTATTTAAGTCTTGTTAGTGTGATCATTCTGCTCCAGAGCATGGTAAGTGCACCTCAATCTTAGCAGGGCTGAGTAGCTTCTCATCATCCCCTGTTTAAGCCTTCCAGAGATTCAGAAACTGGCTATGCTTCTGTCTCCAGTAGGGCTCAATCCAATTAACATGCACAGAACAACAAATAGATCACGTTCTAGGCCAAACATAATGGTGGGAACTATTAGTTTAATGAAGCAGTGTGGGTGTTCCTCCATGTTTCTGAACACAAGAATTGTCAGAACACTCATCCAGAATTGGTTTCAGTCCTCTACCTTTGACTAAGAGAATTCAAAACCACACTTCTTCCCTTTTAGGGGAACGAACTAGCTACCAGGTTGGAGGCTATCCCAAAAAGACCATCATGGGAGAGAGATGAGGTACTTCCCCAGCACTGTGTAGAATAAAATTAAAGATTTACTGGCCCAGACAGAGAGGGAGAGATCACAAAAAATGAATTTCAGTATCTTGAAATCTAGGCAATTTCTAAACTAAAAATGAACTAAAAATGGCGTGTTTCAGTCTGAGCTGTTAAAGTTCAGCAAGTTTAAGCAGTAATAAACTGAGGAAAAGTTGGAAAGTTTTAAGCAACCCTAAGTTTAGATGTCAAGTATTAGTGCTACCTGTATATAGACATTTCTAAGACAATCATCCCCAAACTGACATGTAATCAAAACTGTTCACAAATAAAATATTGATCATTAATATAATGGTAACTCTTTTGAAAGAAACATAAATGATACCATCTTGAGAGGCAGGCTGGTCAGATTCTGATAAAATTTTCTGAACTTGTCTCACTGTACTCCTGGCTTCCTCCAACTCCTTCCAGATCAAAAAGACATCTTCACGGACACCAGCTACTGCAAAAGAAATCATAAATAGGACTTGACATTTTGAGACAATTTCTGCTTTTTATAACTCCTCAGTTACCACAGAGTCATTGGGTTCATCCAGATGTTGCCATATAACCTTGTTTACTTGAGGTCCCATTGCAGTGACAAGTGCTGTTCTTTGATAGACTTCAAAAAAGGGCTCAAAGCTGTCACGAGGACATGAGAGGTGCTTAATGTGGTAGAAGTAACCTCCAGAGTTGGCCACAGATTGTTCCCACAATGGAAGCAAATCCTTTTTAACACTCTCAGATAAAAATAAGGAAACTCCAGAAAGAAATTCACATGTTTTCCCCTGGACCTCATTGCAAAAGCTGGCTCCAAATATTAGACCCAACTTTGAAACTTTAAAGAGAAGATATTTTCAATTCTTTCAACTCCCTTAAAGTACATAAATACCTTTATTTAAAATTAGATCTTCTTTTCCCAAAGAGTATGTGATGCAATTTTGCTAATATAAGTTTATTTTCATCCTAACAATTCTCAACAGTCATAAATAAATGCTAAAAAAAATAGTATGTTTTATTATCAGCCTATATTCTCAAAAAACTGGAAAAATCCAAAGCTAGAGTTGATACAAGGTTTTCTTAATCTCAATAATTACGTTTGTCTCTATTAAAAAAATTAAAATATATATTTATTTAGTAGAGTACAATTATTAAAATTGAGGCACCATGTATACCTAAGTGCCAGAGTTTAAATTGCAATATAGGACAATAGAGAAAAACGGAATCATGAGCTATCCTAACTACAAATGCAGACTACAACCTATTGTACATTACAACCTATTACTGAATTGCACATAAAGATGCTGAACAAGGCAAACTATATCTTATCATCTAGTGGTTCAGTTAATATGCAGTGATGGTTCACTGTATAAAAGAGAAGACATGCAAACTTGGCTACTAAAGTAGGCTATCAGTAAACAAAACCAACCTGATCATTTTGTTCTCTGATAAACTTCCCTGAAATAGTTATATGAACATTTTACAAAATAACAATTCAATTTTAATCGTGAAATGCTTTTAGTTTCCAAGAAATATTTTGAAATGTGTTATTGTAGACTGCCATCTCCTGGGACCATCCTGCATTTCAAAAAACTCTGCTTCAGCCATTAGGACAAAGATCAACATTTCCTAAATCACAAAAAGCTTTAGTAAAGCAGATCATTCCACAAAACACAGAAGGGAGAAAAAACCTCGGTCTGTTATCATTACCTTTTAAGTTTAAGAAAAGTATTCTGTTCAAATACTTCAGAAAGAAGTCAACTTTTCTTTTATACACGATCTCTCCCCAGAAGTGCAAAACATACAAAATCTGAGCATTGGCAAAATTCCAGCAAGTAGGGAGCTAGAGATCTTCTGATGAGTAGGGTGTCATTGAATACATATAGACACACCTGCTGTCCCAGTTAAAAGCACAAAACACAGCATCCACACCACACTTGCACATATTTCTAAGTTTAAGACTGTTAAGGATGCAATTCCAGTGGGGCTCTCTCCAACTAAATCTGGATATCCTCCATAAGCTATCAAATACTGGGATCTAGATATAATTTTATGAACATTTTTAATATTATGTTTGAAAATATTGAAAGAAATATGCATATTTCAACTACCTTTAAAACAATACTGAAGATATCATTGTGTTGCTTTATTTCTCCTTAAATTGATGCTATGGACTCATCAGGTTTACAGGATTATTTTTATTGTCCCCAGTAAGATACGTGTATTGAATTGGTATTACACAAGAAGGTATTTTTTCCTTATTTATAATGCAGCACAGCAAAGTAAAACTGTATGCACTTTCAAAGTAAATATATTTGATGACACTTATTATACAACTGCACATTGTGAAGGTCAAGCTGCTTAGAAAACGTTTTATCTGGCAACAGTTTTTCCTGGATTCAAGTGGGAGAGGAGGTTGCAAGCAGTGACAACCGTAGCAACTTTCTCTACACAAGAGGCTCACCTTCACCTCCACCTTGGCCTCTTTTCCTCTCCAGCTAATGAGGAGTTGGAAGGAAAAGCTGTGCCTTTCGAAACTGAGCTCCCAAACTCAAAATGCACATATATATACAATGCATAGGTGCGGTTCTCAACTTGTGGCCCGTCCCACAAAGCACATCAGTGAAAAATGACCAAGAAAGCACAAACCTCTCTTTGGTTTAAATTCCCTGCACTTGCACCTCAGCTGTGCCATTTTTGGGGGCCACCAACCAAAAAGCAGTTGAAAGTCACCCCCCTGGGGGGTGCAGTCCCTAACTGCTCCAGGCCCACTGACTCTTGCATGCCTTCAGGCACCTGCATCCCAGGAAAGACATCATCTTAAAAAATTGCTTTATCCTCAGAGGGAAAGAACTGCCCCCCCCAGCTGCCCTGGCTGGCGGTTTAACGGCCAGACCCCTGGGGACCCCCTGGTTCCAACTCAAAAACCACCACATGGCAACGGCAAGAGGCCGGCCACCAGACACGCAGGAGGGAACCAGCCTTAACGTCCTGCTGCTTGCCACCGGCTTGTGCCGAGCACAGTTGGTTGTTTTCTGCTCTCACCACCTCACGCTGGGTAACATTTCAGATGTGCCCTGCCCTCTGTTAAATGGCATTTCTGCTCTGGAGGAGGGAGGCCCTGAAAAGAGGAAGAGGATGAGGAAGAGTGTGGGGAGAGCTTGTGGCGAGGGGTAGAAGCATTTTGCTGACACCGGCAAATTGAGAAGCAAGATGGTAGGTCTAAGAGAAAACAAACGCACTTGTACATGTACATGGAAACTCATAACTGCCCTCATTTCCATTTCCCAGTTATTTAACACTGTCAGGCAATCTTAAAAGAAGCAGCTTTTCCACACATCCCAGCAGACAGACTCATCCAGTTTGACAAGTCATTGTAACCCATTTGATTTCATACTCAAGATACAAAACCTGCTGAGAAAAAAAGCCCATTAAAAAAAAAAAAAGAAAGCCTGCAAAATCCACAATATCTTTGAAACATCAAGCAAACACCAATGCAAAAGCAACTCGTGGAAAACAGCGGCATTTCTTACTGCTCTGATTATCTGACTTAGACCATGGAAGCAAGCAAATCCAAATATAATGGAATAAGATCTATTTCAAACTTCATTTGCCTGCAAGGCAAGATGGGCATTCATTTTTTGACTGCTGGTCCCTTCCTCAGCCTCTACGTGGCAGCAGAACACAGCAATATTCCCTCAAGCATGGATTTTTAAAATCCCCAATTAGAGGGAGATGAATGGAGGTACAAAGGAGCACAAGAGGGGAGTACGCAGTTTTATCTGCATACCTGCCAGGTCAAGCAGCACTGAAACTCACCGCAACCCGATCCTGCCCCTTTCCTACTGGGCAAATGGACAAAGCAAATGAACTTTGTATCCCATGTGGTATCGCAGAACAGCTATCTGCATCACTCTCTACACATTAGCAAAGAGATTTGCCAGGCCAAGGTTAGTCTGCTAAGACTAGACAAAGCACACGCAAGGAAAAAGCAGAGGCAATGATCTTTGCAACAGCTTGTAGGCAAAGTAGCTACTTAAGTCATTATCCTGGCTCTCCAAAGGAAGGGTTCGGTCTCTCCCATGTCTGTGTACATAAAGAGTACACAGTTCATTGACTTCAATGTCATACAGGAGGTTGGTGCTCTTATGCTTCCCGTTTTACACACAGGAACCTGAAATTTTCCCTGTGACCATCAGGTAAATGTGGAAAATCAAGCACACCTAAGAATACAGCCTTACACTGTTCACAAGGAGGTCAGACACATCCCTCTCTGGATTTGTCACATCGGTCAAATCCTCATTTCGGTCCATTTGCATTTTCTTTACACATCCCAGCAAATCTATTCCACCACACAGAAAAACACCGCCCAGAGATTTATTGTTGTTTCTATTTCAGCCAACGAGGACCCACTATTCATTTCAGGATCTAGTTCAAAACGCCATTGCTTTTCAAGCCCTGTTCAGCACTTATCTCCCTGTCACTCCAAGCAGATGACACAACTGTGCCCCTTTTCAGCAAGAACCTTCTTCTCCACAGCTTCCACTATCTCTTGCCCTTTAAGTCTTCAAGTTCCAACTTAAATTTCACCTCCCTTCCACTTATAATTACATAACAGGATTGCTTAATTCTGCAGCTTTTTGCAGATGAAGAAGCTACACAAAGAATGTAGGCAGAAGTGATAATAGGAAAATCAGTGCTGGATGAAGACATATCACCACATTGGTGAAATCAGGCTTTATGTAAAAGCATTTCTCTGCCTTAAGTAAATCTGAATCTGTCAACATAAGGACCTTAATTCTTTACTGGCTTACACCTGTTTTGATCTTGAGCACCCACTCAAAATGAATGTAAACAAAAATTCAAATTTGGCAGTTTCTCACGCTTGCTTTCTAACTGACTGCTCAAGATGCAAAACAGGGGAGAATGGAGCTCTTATCTAAAGTTTTAAACAGTTCACTTCTGACTTGTTTTGGTTAAGCAGATAAAAAAGAGTGACCATGAAGGTCTCCTATATTTGCAAAATGCTGTTATTCAGTGGATACACAGAAAACTATCAGATGTCCTTAAAACAGCTTTTCCAGTCCATAAAACATAATGATGAGTTTCAGTTTCCAGCTGTTGCATTTGTGGCACAAAAAGAAACATAATCAAAATAGTCCTGTGCCTCCCCTTATTTTCAAAAAAACCACCACATTTGGAAGATTAAATCTCTGATTCATTCTCTATTTATTTCCTTGTATAGTTTATGCCACACATCCAAGAACCAGTTTCAGAGCCCATTAGTGAGTAATTGACACTTTCGTTATTATTGCCTTCTATACCCTTGAAGGAGTCTCTGAAACAAGAGACAGCAGATACAGACCAGAATAATGTCTCCAATGTGTTTTCTTTTCTGAAAGGACTTTAGATTCTGCACACAACTGAAACCCTCCGATTGGCTGACAGTGATGTCATGACTCTGCTTATAATACCCAGTAAATGCAGAAAGCTAATTGTGTTCCTCTTTAATGTGTAAATTCTACTCCATAATAGCAATAAGACACAACAGACAATGCACTTCAAGGGGATTACTGCCCTTTTGAGTGATTAAAGCTATTCTGCTTTCAGCTTTAGAAACAGCGGTGAGGAAGTAATTTCAGTCATACAGGAGCTCTAGGCCCATCTATTGAAACAGACTGACTGCCGGGGGAAAGAGGAAGCCAGCTCCCCCCACACACACCCCCAGATGGGGTTCAGCAAGGAAGAACTCGTAGCAGACTGAAGGCAATCATTATACTGCTCTGAATTAGCATGAAATGAGAGATAGGGTTTTGAAGCATATTCTGCTGTTGGTTTCTAAACCCTGCATGGGTGAAGCTTGAGTGTCCCTTCTCAAAGCAAAAAAAACAGGTGACACCTCACTCTCTTATTTCTGGCCCCCCACTATGGTTCTCTCATACTGTTATAGTCACGGTCCTACTGAAGGATAGGTTAGTACACAAGGAACTAGATTATAACCCAGGAAATATGGGCCAGTTAGTCCAAGACTGACAAATGACCTTAGGTGAGTGACTAAAGCCACCTTATGCCATACATTCCCTAGCAGTAAGAAGAGGATAACACCATTCTACCTTTGAGGCAACTAGTGCCCCCCCAGCATAATGGGGATGTGACCCATTAGAATGAAGGGGTCTTATGCTTCCTGATATTTAAAAGAAATCATTTTTTAATTTAATGTCCTGCTGATGAAGATATCGGACTTGACATACACAGCCTCACTTCACACCACAAGCTCGTGTCCTCCCAACCTGGCTGAAACCCCAGCCCAGTCTCACTGAACAGTAAGGCTGACTTACCCAGAGGAAGTATCACTGTGACTGGTTAAGAAACACACTGAGAGCTTTCTGTCCAGCTTCACTCCCCAGTAAAATTGTTTCTTTCTGTTATTGTTTCCTCCTGGTTTTTTTTTTTCATCAGTTCCACACACCCCCCCCGCCTTTGCACCATCTCTATGGTTATTTTACTGTGCTTGTTGCCTGTCTTTCTGACAAATTCAGATCTTGAGAGAAGCAAGTCAACCTCATGTGGATTTAATCCCCTTATATTATGTATGAACTAGGCTTTTATTGATGTGGCTGTTGTATCAGATGGTCTTCCACGCTATTCCTCTTCTTTTCTGCCATTTCTCTATATATTTCCACAAGGTCACTGGCATAGGCACACCAGTACTATTCTTCATCTCCCTAAATAAATGTTCTTCTTCTCCCTTTTTTCACTTCTCTTTCATTCTCACATGCACATCCTCTACTCTCTTCACTTCTCTCTTTTCCTTTCCTTCTCCTTCCCACCCACAGAATTTCCATTTGGTCAGTCCTGTCCTCACCTCATGCCTACAGTAGGCTTCTTTAGTGAGTTCCTATATTACATTTTATTCTGAAACCTCACTGAGAAAATCTGTATCATCTTGGGTTTTATATTGTCTACCTAGTGGCATTCGCCCTTTCACTTTTCTGGAATTCAGGGCAAGTAGACCTTTTCCATCCTCTTCACGTTTTAGTGCAGGTCCAGTAGCATCTCTATAGTCGTTCTTCTCAGCAAAAGCATGGAATCTGTAATACAAAATGAGTTTTCACCAGTACGTAAACTACATAAATACTTTTCTAATTTTAACAATATGTATGTCACACATGCAAGATCATCGTGGTGTACAACTTTGGAATTATTTGCTTCTCTATTCAAGATATCTAAACCTTCATCTACAACACTATGAATATTATCAAACCTTTTATATACATTTATGTACATTCTGAAGCCTTCTTATGAAGAAAATCCTTTCATTTTGGTATCATTTACTCTGAGGCACCTTCCTTTTCAATCTCCTGGAAATCTGTTTTTAATTAATGCTTTTAAAATGCTGAGCAAGCATGTAATTTGAGATGTCTGAGATAACACTAACACCTTTTTACCAGATTATCCTCTTAGTTGAAAGCCTAACAGGAACATTTATTTCATTATTGGCATACAAATCAGGAAGTCAAGCAGACTTCATTTACCCTCACTATCAGAGCAGAAAAGCTCTCAGAGCAGAAAAAAGATGCATTTCTAAAACAGAACTACACTCAAAACAGGCTCAAGTCATGAAAAGCCCATGAACTTGGCCATTCCTACGGGAAAGCTGACTTAAACTTATAGACAGTTATTGGGCAAATATCTACCAGCAAGATATTAATTGGCCCAATAAGTCTCTGCACCAAACCCAGACTCATGTAAAAAGAAGATAGTGGGAATCATATCAAACAAACCAATTCCTCTCAGCTCCCTGCCACAAGCCTTCTTGCCTCTTCCTCCACCATACAAGCAACATTCACTTTCCTTTTATAAAGGAGGTAAAAACACTGCCAAAAGAAAATGAAGGATGGTGACTGGCAATGAACCTGGTATCATGGAGGTACCATGATTCTAAATGACCACAATCATTTGAGGCACACATCAGACCAGAGCAAACATAACACTTTCCCACAGTCTTGTTTTTTGGCAGACACTTAAAAGCTACTTCTAAACACAGGTGGCTATAAAAGAGCTAAACAGCTGCCATCTTACCAATTGCTCTGCTGTCACTTGGGAAATTTCTACTGTTGGAGGTCTTCCCACTCTTGCACAAACAACAGTGACACAGAAAGAGCTAGCAGCCTTTTCACAGCTCTGTAACTGTATGGTGACTTCTGTTAAGCAAACACCTACTGACTCCTACTGCCCTCCTGCTGTTCAGCATGAGTTTGATATTGTGGGGTTTTGTGTTAATTCGTTTGTTTTCCTTATTTTGATATCAGAATCAAGATCAAAGTTTAATTATCCCTTTCTACTGAAGGCTGATTCTCACCACACAGCTGATTCCCAGGATAAAGGAGCCAACAAGCCATGTGGAATGTATCAGTTTCCACCAACCATACCAAATAGATGCTAGAGAGCATGGTACAGAACTGCATTTCCACACAACCAGGCCTGATGGATAACACCACATCAATTTTCTGTTGTTCCAGGAACTGCCCATTTAGGACAGGCATTACCTTTTCAGTACATGTCTGTATGGCACTTGATCCAACAAAACTCTAGATCCTTTGCTGATGCCTGTGGATTTTACCAGAATACAAAGCAATAAAATAAAAAACATTGTTTCGATTTATGTTGTGACCCTTTCCCTTGAACAATTTTTCAGACTTCAAGAAAGGAGCAGATGACAGACAATTTAGGGTATAAAAAAGGAATGGCCTTTCTGCAAGCCAGTGAGCACGTATGTGGAGAGAAGCTGGTCTGTTCGAGTAGGTCCTGCATTTTAGTCATATCTCTTAGACTATTTCCCCAGTTTCCCCAGATCACTTACTGAACTGCTTTGTCTCATTTTCCTCATGAGTAAACCAGGGATTATATTCAGGTATCTTCCAATACCATTCGTAGCAGCAAAGCACTTTACAAGTACTGAAATCATTACTGTGCTGCTTCTTTGTCATACCTGCCAGAGGCCAAGCGGCTCAACTCTTTCAGAAAAATAATTGTTTCATCTTCCCTGGCATTGAAAGATACAGTGTTGACTGGGCAGGGGCCATCAGAAACCTTCTCAAGGAGTAGCTGCTTTGTGTCCACTGGAACATCACCCACAGCAAAGTAGTAAACGGCTTCAGCCTGCCATTAAACAGAAAAAAAATTGAGAATTGGAAGACATTATCTTACATAGATGTCTGGTACTTGCTCAAGCACTGTCCTGTGCTGAGTACTAGTAGAAAAATTTAGTAGAACCGATGCATTACTTGGCCTATAACATTTTCAGATCTTTGGTTCTCCCTCTCATTTATGCTAGTAACTCAAATGAAGTGCACAGAAAATTTCCTGAACTGAGAAGAGAACCTGGCCCACAGCCCCTGAGTCTGATTCTGCCAATGCAAGCCCCTTTCCACAGAATTTAACTGAAACCAAAGAGAGTTGTAAGGAAGGACAATTGTATTATTAGTTAGGACAAGGCTCTGTGCCATGTTCCACTTTTATGAAGAGAGATGCTATGTTGGTGCTTTGCCAGGGCTGAAAATCAGTAGGAACTTTTATACTAGACATAATTTTACCAGTAGCATGTATTTTGAGGGTAGGAAAGATGAATCATTCTTTCAATGCTACTGCTGGAATTTACAGATAATTCGTATTTTTTATACTTCCCAAGGCAAAGGGAGCTTGGCAGGTTTATTATGACCACACACACCTATATTCTGAAAATGTTATTGCAAGAAGAAAGAGAAGCTGATGAGATGTCTTGTAGTTATTGCTTGAGTATTACATTATGAGGGATTTGATGTCACCTGCACTTGTCCATGCTAACAATCCTCATGGTAAGTATGTTTCTTGCATTTTCACCATCATTAAAAACAAATATAACAACAGCTATCCCATGATGATGTTTAAGATAATAAGCATAGCATATCAGTCCTACGGCATGGTACATACCAACTGATAAATAGCTGTTTAACTGAAAAAAATACACTTGAATACAACTAGGAATCCTGGGACATACACCACAAAAAAGAAGACAACTATTAGAGTCTGGGATGGCACTGAGGAAATGTCTATGCACCCACATAATTTCATGCAGTAGTAAAGCAAATTCAGTATCACCTGTAAGTGCGTTCATGCATTTCCACTACTGCCTTTGATACTGATCTATATTTCAGCTCCCTGAGTCAACAGAATGGCACATGAACATCTTTTTTCCAGTTTGTACTTGAAGCTTCCAGGCTGTAAGATCCCTGTACTGTCCCACATCATAAACGTGTTGATATAAACTGACATGGACTTCTGGATTTCAAGTTCTGTCCCTCCTCTACCTTTTGCCACAAATACTCAGACTATTCCTCAGCACTAGAAGACATCTCTCCCAAGCAGCAACCCAATCTCAGGCTAGACCAGGCAAATTAACAAAGCAGCACCTTGCCACCTCAGGCATCCCTTGGATCTTACAGAGGGGGCAAGTCACTCCATGTGGGATGCAGGGCCCATAGTTACAGACCACACTGCCTTGGGAGCAAGCAGGTCTGTGGTCAGCCAGGTGTCCTGGCATCACTGTTAATGCTAGACAAATACTAAAGTTAAAGAGAAGAATGAATGTGTTTCATTAAAGTGCAAGATTGACAAAATACTTACTTGCTTTAGAAAAAGGTGCAGAGAAACAAAATGAAAGAACTCTTGCACGTATCTGTGCTTTAGTTGAGTTTTACAAGGTTCCCCTCTCTGTTTCATCTAGCTAAAAAGCTACCCAAGCATGCATACAGCTCTCCCAGCTGAGACCCCAGTCCTTGGACAACACCTTCTTCCTACTCGTTTTGCTGAAGAGGCTCCTGACCTGGGGGAATGCATGCATATTGAACCACCACTTTTCCCTGTGTTCCTTCAGATTCACATCTTCTCCCCCCTCCCTCCTGAGACTGCTACTAATTCATAAACTTGATATTCAATAAGGATATCAATTTTCACACTTCCTCCAAAGGATTTACTGCCTGCTTCTGCAATTTTAAAAATGCTAACATTTCTTGGGCATAGCTGATGCAGAACCAACTCCTCACAAGAAAAATAAACAAAATTGCTAACCACCGACAATTCACTCTACTTAACTACAAACCCAGCAATACCATACCACAAAGGAAATATTCCTTACAGATTAATGGGGAAAAGTTAAAACCTTTCCATTTAGTCCTCCACATTTTGAAAATTATAATTTGTGCATCTGTCTAAACAAGCAAACTTCATACAAGAACAGGAAGGAGAACAGCATGAACAGTTCCTCACAGTCTTTATCTTGTTGGGGAGGTGTGTTTTGGATGGGTGACCCACAGTTTGCAGAGTGGCACGTGTACAGAACCATAAGTTAAATGCTGTGGATGCATCTGTGGCAGGTAGTGCTCAAAGGATTGCAACCTTACAGCAGAATGATCTTGAGCTTGGGACTGACAGGTCATGGGGAAAGGAAATCTAGGAAGTCACCACACATGGGGAGAAAAGCTCAGCTAAAGGAATGACAGGAAGAGCCAAGTCTAGGGAAAAAAGAGCTATTATTCTGGAGCAACTTGATGTAGCCAGTTCTGAGGAGTGAGTCATTTACGACTGTTCAGTGAGTATGAGGCTTTTGCCTAGGACTGAATGGGGTCTCCCCCCTGCCTGCAGTACAGTGAAGCTTGCACTCAAGTGAACTGTCAGTTATGAATGATAATGACTGTATTTAGGAGTAATTGAAGTTTGTTTTATGTTGAGCACCTGCCACAATTGACTCCCCCAGACTACCCATTAGCCCACCAATGGCTGGAAAAAAATAATAGACTTCTCACTGTTGGACAGATTTTAATTTCTGTTTATTCATACGCAGACCCACCAGGTCCAACAAGCCTTTTTTTCATCCAGACAATACTGAAATCTGAATACGATCTTTTTCTTTTCCCACCAGGAAATCAGTAATACACTGCAAATTGAAAATGTCAATAAAATTTATGAAGGAGGCATTTAAAAAAGCAGTCATAAAAAATCTCACTGTTGCACAATTTGTTCCTCATCCAGTTCCTTTTTAATATCAGTTTCCAAACATCAAGGTTCATCTGGATGAGAATCCACCAGCACAGGGAACCAGAAAAAAACTCAAGCCAAATTTACCTTCTCCTTCAAACAATGTCTCAGAATGAGATTTACAAAGAGGTTAGGATTCGATCTGTGAACAGGGATGGATCTTAATGGCAGTGAAAAGCAATGATTCTAGTCCACACACAGTAGGCCCAATTTTCCATTAAATTTGGGTGCTAGAGAACTGAAACCATGTACTTTGTAAGCAAATTTCATAAAATATCTCTTTCACAACACAAGTTTTAAGTGACTAGCTCAAATGATGGCATATATGGTTTACATCCTGTGACTCTGCTGTAATGAATAAAGCAATATGGTACTTCTAGAAACAGACAGAATTTAATTGCAGCAATACCTGTGCGTGCTTTGGCTTTTTGTCCTGGAAGAAACTCTAGCTATAACCTGGCTGATGAAGAAGGATTTGCATACCCCTACCATGAGTTAATACTTAAATAAATTTCTGTACCTACTATTTTGGATTTTAAATATAGTTTTAATGAGCACTTCGGATACATAACAAAATAAAAACAGTTTCCCTGTCTTCAATAATGTTGATACCAGCAATTTTCTCATAAACTTGAAGCCCTGAAAAACATATATGACAAAGAAACTGGAAGGGAAGGAAGATGTTTTCTCTTTCCCTTAGTAACGAATATGTTACTTATTCTGTGTACTCTAGAAAAGAAAATAAACAAGTTTCTGCATTCAAAATACAGTACATTTACATAAACAGGCCATCAGTAAACATAGTATGCAGCTACACTTGGGGAAAAAAAACCTTTCCAAATGCCGTCATTAATATTTATCTTTGCAATATTCATTAGGGCAAATCACAGTAGCCAGTCTGGCACTGAATATTCTTAGATTTACTTGAGGCTTCTGAAAAGATGTATGAGCTTACCGCATCATCACTCATGGCTTCCAGCAGGGCTTCAGCAGAGTTGGTATGGCTGGCAGCTGTCATATGGTCCAGCTTCCAGAGCCATGTAACAGCAGACGTTACAGTATGCTCAGACACAGGAGTAGATTTCTGTTGCCACTTCATAAGATCCGGAGCAGCCCTGAAAATGACATTAAGTATAAATCAGAAATAGTGAGAATAATGCTGGCAGAGCAAAAGAGTGGAGCTCTGCTATTGTTACTCTTCTTTTATATTCTTAAGTGAAAATTACAATAAATCACAGCTACTAAATCCAGACTTTTAGAGGAAGTAGAGGAAAAGAAGTAGAGGAAAAATAAAACCTGACCTGGGTTCAGCTGGGATAGAGTTAATTTTCACAAGAAGCTGGGAGGGGACACAGCCAGGACAGCTGACCAGGACTGGCCAAGGGGATATTTGATACCATGTGACATCATGTTCAGTATATTACTGGGGGAGCTGGCCAGGGTGGGGATCACAGCTTGGGAAGGGGCTGGGCGTTGGGTTCCATGTGGTGAGCAATTGCATAGTGCATCACTTGCTTTGCATATTCTTTTATTAGTATTATTGTTATTATTATTTCTTCTCTCCTTGTGTTGTCCTATTAAACTGTCCTTATCTCGACCCATGAGTTTTTTTACCTTTTTCTTCCGATTCTCTTCCCCATCCCATCGTGGGGGGAGGAGGGAGAGAGTGGCCGCCGCATGGTGCTTAGTTGCTGGCTGGGCTTAAACCATGACAAACCCTTAGAAAAATACTGTAATTTTAATAAGAATTTTTTTTTGAGATAACTCTTTCCAAAGTAGGGTTGAGAGAGCTAAAGTACTTTAAAAACAGTTCCTAATTCCTATCTCCCCTGAACAAAAAAACACAATCAGGTTTTTAAAATATGTGTATGAAAAAAAGATCTGGCTTCCACAGGTCTCTTTCCACAACTTGCTGCATGACCTTCTGTCAGACCATTTTAACAGACACGCTTTTTTTTTTAGTAGGGCTGATCTTTATCTACCCATCAAAATAAAACTTACGATGCTAAGCTTTTTGATATTTTAATTGATCAAGGCCTTGGCCTTAATGGCAGTACAGAAGTACAAAGTATATGAGCACGTATGCCCGTGCATTTGTACATAAAAAGACAGAAAGCAAATAAAAAAACAAGTGGTTGCAGTGTTTGTGACATTCCATCAAGCACTATTTTGAAGAGTTTACTGCAAATCTAAAAGACAAGTATGTTTTCCAAGATTCTTTTAAAGTAATAATTTATATGCTATATTGTCCTTTGTCTCCCTTCTGCACAAACAAATTGATGAACACAATTATTGTGCCTCAATTTTGACTTGGCTCTGCAGATCATTTTCAAAGCAAATGTTTTATGTGCTTCTCAAAAGCTATGGAAGTTTTCTACTTTTCGATTGTATTACAAGCTAGAGAATTAAGACAGGGCACCAGAATCAAATCTGTAGGACAAACCTTGGGTAAAACAACTTTAAGAATCACAGTGTAGTTGCAAGTTATCATTGTGGAACCAATTTTAAAATTATATGACCTAATTTGTGCATCTTTTTTTTCATAGTGACAAAATTCCATTCATTTGTCCAAACCTATGCTTACAGGTTCAAACCTTTATGTATATATGAGAATTTGTGCAGAGATACATAAATCTGAATAGCTGCTTCTACACTTTGTAACTAAACACATATTCATTTTCTCATGTTAGGGAACAAGCACTTGTCTTTTGTTATGGAAATCTAGTATTGTTTCCTAGTTCTGCTACTAATTTCTGTGACCATGGAAATCTATAGAAATACAATGCCTGTGCCTATGGCACTTAGGGCAGTGTACATTTAGCTGTAAGGCAGAAACCTGTAATGCCTAGGCAGTCAGATGGGACCTCACTGTTTCACTCTGTAATACCTAGATGCCTGAAGAGCATTCCTGCTATTGCAAAGTCCCCCTTATCTTTCTGTTTTTCTGTGCTACAGTTGTAGAAGGCATATATCAGTATTGGGGTTCTGTTAGTCTTTTTCTGTTCTTCAGGGTAACAATGGTCTTCTATTAAATGGAAGTAGCAAGCTCAGCATGACAGTGGGTGAAACTTGGTGGAAAATCTACAGATATTACCAGGACATGAATCAAGACAATTTCCACTACAGAAAGCATATTATCCAAACACATGTCTATATGATATGTGACTCCTTTTTTATTCTCCAGCAGTAGGCAGACATGGAATTCTTTGTTCAGCCTGGAGAAGAGAAGGCTCCAGGGAGACCTGATTGCAGCCTTTCAATACTTAAAGGGGGATTATAAGAAAGATGAGGACAGACTTTTTAGTAGGGCCTGTAGTGATAGGACAAGGGGTAATGGTTTTGAACTAAAAGGTAGATTCAGAATAGATATAAGGAAGATATTTTTTACCATGAGTGTGGTGAAACACTGGAACAGGTTGCCCAGAGAGGCTGTGGATGCCCCATCCCTGGAAACATTCAAGGTCAGGTTGGATGGGTCTTTGAGCAATCTGATCTAGTTGAAGATGTCCCTGCTCATTGCAGGGGGGTTGGACTAGATGAGCTTTAAAGGTCCCTTCCAACCCAAACCATTCTATGATTCTATGATTCTTTCTGCTTACCGAATGAGGTTGAATTTGGCAATTTGGGTCACCTGTTCCACAAGTACCATAGAAAGTGCATCCCGACATAGATCAAATTCAGCTGGAGCTGCAGTGCCAAAATCCAAAACAATGACAATGCACCGTTCTTGAATCACTCCAAATATCTGCCGGCTCTCACTGGTTAGCCATTCCATTCGCTGCTTATATAGCTCGATAGCTCCCATTAGACAATCCACAAAATGAAGAATCAGTTCTTTTTTGGCTGTCAGCTTTATTTAAATAAGGGAGAGAAAGAAATTGAACATCAAAACAAATAATACAAATGCAGCCCCAAGCTTAGCACAGCTGCAATAGCTTGTTTGCAAGTGCCAGATATGCCAGCCAAGGTAGCAGTGAAAACAATCCATTTTTCTTCCACTATTTCAAGAGCAAATACTCGACAAATGCATCTAAGCTATAAAGAAAAGACACTGCATTTTGTCCTAATTGTTTTTCATAATCTTTTTATATGAGCGTGAAACAGTGCCAGTGGGTTGTCTGACTTGTCTGTCTCAAGACTGGAGCAATTAGAATGAGCTGAACACTGGCTAGGATGCAGAAAGGGCTGGAGAGTAGATGGGTGAACAAACAAGGACACAGAAACTTTGTACCTTCTTATACCAGAATTTTGACTAGCAGTTAAAATTTTGTACAGCAATACAAGGGAGCATTGGTTCTGGGGCACTTCAATCTCCCCCTTGTATTTAGCATTTGAAAGGAAAATGTAAAATGTTTCCGGTTTGTACTATTATGTCACTAACAATGACCAGCATTACAGATTAACTGTTTGCAGGTAGTTGCTTAGGCAAATTTAGTTCAGACAACTGCAATCAACAACTAAAAATTCTCATACCATATCAGTAAAATAAGAAAAACCTAGATTCAGAGCTGAAACTAAAACCAGCAGACCCTCTCTAAGAATACACGTATATGCATTCACCATGCAAAGTGGTCTGTGGGTTTAAAAATTCACCACTGGTTTCAGTAAAGACATTCACCCAATATCTCTGAACCATGTATGCTAATTCACTGGCTACCTTCTACCTCCAACTACCTTTCTGGGACTAAGTACAAAACCTTGGAGATACAAATGTTTTTAAACAAGAACGTTTCTCAGGGAGAAGATATTTTGTGTGTCAGTCTGCACTTTTCTTCCTCGTATTTGTATTTTTCTCTGTTCTTTAATATCAGCTAGGGCCCTGTAATGTGCCTCCCAGATACAGAGTCTCAGGCTGTCTGCCAAAGGAATGTAGGCCTGGGAAGGAGCACTTAGAAAATCCAGTTTCCTCCTATGACAGCCAGATGCATACAAAGAAGTTTATTGCACTACACCAATCAAACTCCACCTTAAAATAAAGAAGTTTTCTTGTACCACCCCTTCACTTGTAGTTGGACAGTCCAGATTCCCATTCCCCTGAGGGCTGGAAAACTTCTGACTGTCCAGCCTAAATTTATTCGTGGCAGTTCATACCCATATATTCTTGGGCTAGCATGCCTTTTAGCATAGAAAACTATAGCTTTTCCCTATCCCTGTAGTTTCCCTTTCTGTAGGCATTCAAGGGCAATAATGCTACCCTTTGTCAGTCTTCTTCAGTCTTACTTGCATATGTCAACATCAACCAAGCCCTTTTATAAGATCAGCACTCCGTTGCAGTTCATCCTACGAGCTCTTCCCAGTACCTGTTCTAGTCTGAATTGCTCATTCTCAACCTGTAGTAACTGTACACAATACTGTACACAATATCCTAAATGAGATCTCACCAGATCTTGTATAGTGGCATATCTACCTTAATGCTACCAGAAATGTCCTTCCTACTGCTTGCAACATGTCCTAAGATTAAAAGACATTACGTAGCTATTTCATATGGAATTAATGGGAAAAAAATGAGGGGCAAAGACTCCCTGATATGGTTCTTTTCCCATTTTTAAGCCTTGTGCCTCAAAAGTAAGTCTACTTATCAGAAAAAATGACAAGCCATTTGCTTTTTTAAATTCTTTTCTGAATTAACGCTCTCCCCTCCTTGCTTACATGCATACCTCTTCAATCAGAAGCCATCCTCTCAACAATGGGGCTGCCAGCAGCTGTTGCTAAGACATTCCTTAGACCATGAGCCTGGGCAGAGATCCAGCTAGCTGTCTCTATAGAGTAGACTGAGCCTTTTGTGACCCGCTGGCAGTAAGCAAAGCAGCGCTTTGCATCGGCAATGACAGTGCATTATGTCTTCTTATTTCAGCATCCCCATTTGTTTTATTGACTACAATTTTATTTTTTTTAACTCAGCTCAGCATCTTCTTTTTAAGTGTTCCGTCTTTCAAGACAGGGTAAATGTTGCTTAGAAACTGCAGTCTTGTCTGGAAAGATTTACTGCAATGCTGCACCAAGGCAAGAGCATAAGACTTTGCAAGGAGAAAAGAAAAAGATATCTAGCTTCTCTACCACTGATTGTTATCACTAACAGTTTGACAAAACAGAAAAAAAACTGATCAAAAGTTAAAGTTCTCACAAAGAATACAAGTATTTCATGCCATAGGGAGACATTTTAGTCACATCATTCTGCTAGAGTGGTAATAACTTCTAAGTGCACAGGGAAGTTACCACAAGTCAGCCACACTTACATTATACACGCTGCCATCTTGTGCTCTCTTGTATTGAGGAAACAGACCATCTGCATACCGAGAAGCCACAAGTTTCCCCAAGGTGGTCACATAATCTATAGTAAAGGTTACAAAAGATCAAGTTGCTAATCATAAAGATTACTTCAAACAGATATTTTTCAGGTTGATGTGTATACCATCCATGTGTGAGGCACATGCATTTGTATTGAACTCTTGACATTAAGAAACTTGAGAGAAATTCTAATTATGTTTTGGTTTTACAGTTTTTTCTGGCTAGATCTATGATGGGGCCCTGAGGGTACCAACAAGCCTTGATAGCCCCGATCAACCTCACCTGGGGTTTCCAGTCACAGGGCACTCAGGCCTAGGGACCCAGTCTTTGCTTTAGCTGTGTTGTAGGTGTACCTGTCTCAAGTTCTGCTAGTGGACGTCTCTCCTGGATAGACCTTTCAGCCCTGTATTATAGGCTTGTCTACAGTTCTGTCTCCTGGATGTGGCTCTAAGACCTATGTTGTGGCCTTGTCTCCAGTTTTGTCTCTGGCTCCATCTCCTGTTGCTCCTGGCTGCACTCCCTGGCTGGACCCTACACATGGTTCATCACCTCACCCTATCCAGGACTGTCTGTGGACACTATCAGCAGCACCCTGCTCTGACCGTGGTGCTTAGATGCTGCAGGACTGCATCCTGGTCAATGAGGACACTGCCTGGGCTGCAATCCCCTTTGGCTCCTGGCTCATTTTCTCTCCATGGAGCAGCCCTACTCTTGCTGCTCCCTGCCAGTTTAGTCAGAAGTGGGGAAAAAAACCACATTTAATTATTTATACACCAAAAAGCTATGTGGGACTTTAATAAATGAAAGGTTTAGGCAATTAAACTTCCGTATTATCCCTTTACCTCACAACAGCACTTGCAAATATTTGTCCATCCAACAAAATACAAAATCTGGTACAGATAATGCTGTTCTCTTACACAACTAAATGGGTGCAGAAGTGGGTGCAACTAAGGAAAAGGTTGCAGTTTGCTCTTCCAGTAGCGAGAAATCTACAGTATCTCCACTGATAGGAAAGCATTAGGGGTGGGAATATTTACTTCACAAAGCAGCTATTCTGTACAGCATGTTGCCCTGCTAAGCTAGTATGTTCTGCTCCTAAAATTACACTGTTAACAACATTAACCCTGCTTAACATCTTCTTCTTCATCTATCTACAGCATACAGGATTTCAAGATCTGCACTGTTGATCTTTGAATGCCCCATGGACACAAGCCAACCAAAATCTTAAATTATGCAACCTAGAAAAATTGCAATACATTACAATTCCTACTTCTCAGGCGACAAGCTGTTCAAAGAAAAGAATATCTTACCATGCTCTGCAAAGCACTATTATGGCAGTGATTAATAATTATTAGCAAACTCTTCCCCTCCAGCTGTCAGATGACTGCAAAGAAACATTTTTCTATAGCCTGACTTTGCACGAAAAGCAGCCTGAATTCTAATCAAATTTAACTGCTTCCTTAAAGCTGGATCCCTGGAAATAATATACTATTTCCAAGCAGGTTGGCTAGCCCTGATCATCAACTAGTAGATCACAGATTATGGCATGGCATACATTATATTTGCCATTTAAAAATGAACAGAGATCTTATGGTGCGTTATTTGCAGGAAAAAGACTAACAGCTTCAGCGGCATAAGTTATTTCCCAGCTATAGCTAAATTGGAGAGTATTTGAACTGGAGCCTAGGGTAAAGCAACAGTACAGTTGAGTAAGGAAAACCTTTCTCAGATCCTAAGTCCTTCTCAGCTCAAAAGGAGGTGGAGTTCCTCAGTTGTCTGAACTGGCAATGTCAGTAACTGTGGATACAGCTTCCCCTTCTGCCATTATGATAAGAAAAGAGACAATGTGAAAATCTCCTCTGTGTACACTGGGGTGCAAAATGAGTGTGACCCTATAGACTATTCAAAGTCGGGGGATTTATTATTACTCTATTATGGATTTGTCTTATACCTTTCCTGTGCTGGAATCCAATCTGTGACAGAATCTGCGATAGGGACAAATTGTTTCTTTTGAGCCCATGAAGCTGAAGCCATTTAGAAGATGAAACAAGGGGTTGTACATCCGTGTCCCACTGACTGACTGCCGGTCTCCTTTCCTTCTCTTTTGATTTCTTCTTGTGGGCCTTGTGGGAATCTTCGGGATCTTGTCTGTGCTTTGAATCAAAGGCATCTGTTGTACAGAGAGATGAGGGAAACACAACACTTAAGCTTTAACCAAATGATTCACTTGAATTGTCTCCTTTCTTTACCTGTATTCCATGGTATTCTGTACACATATAGCTCACCTCTTGTTTTCTTTTGTTATACTGAACAGTGTTCCTAATCTGGAAAGCTGCTCTCAGTCCTACACATCTACTTGCTGTTATGTCTTTTTATTCATCCATATGCATTTACCATCAATTTATTAAAGGAAATGTCTCTTGTATGCTGAAATCCAAGCCCTGAAATCTAAGCCTGGTTTCCGAACAGCAATTCTTCCAGTTCCTAAGACATCTCTTCTAAGTGTTGGGAATCAGAACTCATAATAGGCATTCAAAGACTGTCAGACCATCACTACATACACATTAAAAGCATTATGCGATAAACAAGGATTTCTCAACAGTTATATGTTGAACTGCTACCATAAGCAATAGCAGCGCTAGCAGCAGATCCTGGTTTTATTGCAAGGCTGGTGAAACTTCCTCTCCTCACATCATTTACCTCAAGTGTAAACAATGGTTCTGGCAGTATCTGCTCCAGGCTGTGATGGATCATGTGCATGCACAGGAAATCATAGATATGAGGGTCCAGTTTAATCTTAAGTTCTACAGAACAATGAACGTATCTCAGCAGCAATATATAGTTGGCTGGGTTAGCTCCACTTGGAACTGGCAGCAGAGGCAGCCCAGAGCCAGAGTGGTTGAGGCAGAAATGGAAGCAATGACAACACTAATGCCTCTGGTCCTCAGCACAGAGGTTCTAGGAGGACTTTGGTACTTCCTGTTCATTCCCAAAATACTCCGCATGAGCTAAGCTGGCTCTAGATGATTAAATAACCTTGCTGTGTCTAAGTTTACTTTCTGTGGACTTTTGAAATTTCTGTCCATTTTCCCCAGCATCAACATTATCTGGAGTATCCCAGTCCTCCATTGCCCATATACTGTAAGCTGACTGTAGCTGTACTGCATGGATCAAACTGGTCCAAAATACAAAGAAGGGTACTTCTATCTTTAGTGACTAAAAAATAACCTTCAGTCTAGTACGGATTACAATCAGAAGTCTCTGCTAAGATCAAATACTACAACAAGTGACCTGGTTACAAAGGTTCATTAAATAGACTGTTCCTCAGTTAATAATACATAAAGGAAATGAGACTATATCTCCAGAAATAATCTTTCAGTGATGGTAGGCTTCTATATGGTGCAGACTGGCACCAGCTCTTTCACAGTCGTCAGTCCTACAAGCAGGGTGCTGGGCTGGCATGCCTGTAGAGGTTGGCGTTTTACCAGCCCTCCTCCTCCACTCAATACAGAAGCAGCACTGACAGATGTTAACTCAGGAGAGAGACAGGTGAAGGTTTGCAGCTGTTTGCTGTTTGAGCTTTGTATATAGTCAGGCACTGTTTACAGTTACTTGAACAGTCATTCCCAGTTTCCTCCTCCAAAAATGCATAAAGGCCAGCTCAGAACCTCATATACAACACAGGTGAGAGTGGCACAGCTTCTTGTACACCGCTAGCAGCATGCACACCTCAATGCTGCAAACAAAACTGAAAGTTATCCGGGAAAACCTGGAATCTATGCAAAAATAGTCCTGAAATACTCACAATCACTCCAGGCGAGTCTACATGGATTGCCAGTCATGATAGATCTCTTGATTGGCAGCTCCTCTTTGATTTCTTCTTAAAAACCTGAGGAATTATTATGTTTTAAAAAAATTAAAATATTGCCATGCACAGGTCAATATGAACTGGAGACCATGTCCACAGGCCGAGCCAATAATACACTGCAGAAGGCTGAGATCAAGATTTTCCTCAAGAAAAACAGTATTATAAATTAAAAAGGATAGCTACTCCCCATGTCAAGAAAGGCTGAGGTCAGATTTGACAGGGATCCCCATAATCACAAATGAGAAAGTGGGAAATTGGTAACATGGTTTCCCTTCCTTCTGTCTAGATTATCACAAAAAAGAGACAATGTGGAAGTTTCCACACAGATATGCTAGAAAAATGAATGTGGTGTTTTGGCCTGCTGTCAGTCAGTTGTATTATATTCTATTATTGTGTTGCATTATACCTTACCAATTTATGACTAAACCTGGGAGTATCTGAGACGCAATTTTGTGAAGAGATTCATAACTTTGCCTATAAGACTACAAGATGATTCACAAAGAAAAAGAATTATGCGTGTATGCATGTACGTGTATGGGGTGTAAGGCTCAACTGTGAATAAGACACAACATATGAATAGAAAAGACGAAGCAAGGTAGCATATATTGGCTGAGTGTATCGCTTTCAGACATCGTGTTTTGCCATGTACTTGGTTCTTCTTTTAATAAATAAGATGCATGAATGAGGGATATTTATGAATCACCAGCAAGCCAGATGCTAGCTATTGTCATCAAGCAGTTTTTCCTATGGGAAAAGCAAAAATGAGATAAAATAATAACCCAGAGACTTAGCCTCCTCCCTCTTTCTTCATTGCAGAACTGAACATGCTATTTATTCCTCTTACATGGGTTTAAATACCCATATGGAAACATATAAGCCATTCCAGTCCTTGTCCTGCTCATGCAGAAAGACATGAACAGTGTGAAAGGCAGGGAGGACTTTAAAAAAACAGGACTCTGTTCTGCACCCTAACAGCCCAGGCACTGTGCAGAAGATGCCCCTCAGCAGCACAACCCCCAACCAGCCTGGACTTGGTGTGAGTGCAGTAAAAAGGAGCCCTTGCCACAGGGGAGGCAGGGCAGACAACAACAGTAGTGAATGGCCATCAGACTTGTGCCATTTCTCTCTCAGGCTGCAGAAATAGTGCCACAGCACTCTCACAGTAATAGCAGAGACACATTTCAAGCAGCAGCCTGCATCAGAGAACAAATCCCAGGTGCCATCTCATGTTCAGATGCCCAGGGGTATGGCTGCAGGCATTCCCTTGTGTTAGCCTCCAGCACCACCCCCAGCTGCTCGAATAGCAGCAAATGCTGCTGCCCTGCGAAAATGAGCACTCGAAAGGAAACGAAGAGACTTCTGATGGAAACAGTGAGTTTACCTCAAGTCTTGGAAAGGCAAGCGCGTTGAAAAATGATGACAGCTGGGCTAACCTTCAGCCTAAAGTCTTGATCAAAACACGTTATTTTCGAAAAGTGAATGAGAGTTCATCTGGGCACCTCTACCCTTCCACTCTGGCCAGCGCAAACTATCTGCTAAAACCTTCACCCACCACGTGCTCTTGAGTTTTTAACAGATGCGGCAGTGTTTGCCGAGGCCGTACAACCAGGCTGTCCCTCGCACACAGGAACGCCTCGGGAAAGCCCACGCGCATTACAGCCCGAGAAGCCGCCCCACGCCACCCAAAAAGGTGTGCGGAGGAGCGCTGAGGCTGCCGGCTGCGGAAATGGGGCAGCGGGTGTCACAGCAAAACCGCCGCTGGGCCTGAGGAAGAGGGCGAGTGTGGGGGGCAAGGCCTGACTGGCCACCGGGGCCACCCAGGGTGAGGCACGGCCACGTCACTCACCGGCCGTGGCAACCGGTAGCCGCGCCACGCCCTCGCGGCCACCCTCACGGGCGCCACCTGAGGTAACCGACCGTGTCCCTACATAGGCTGCACGGAAACGGGCGGGGAAGGGACGGTGAGACCTCTGGGGCGAAGGACTACCGGTCGGCGTCACACCTCCCCCGCCTGCCCGCCAGCGCCTGAGGCTGCCCAGCCCACCGCCCTGCGGCGGGACCCGGGGGCTCCGCCGCTGCCTCCGCCGCTGCCTCTCCTCCGACCCGCCCGCCCCGCGGCGCCCCCTGCCGGGTCCGCCGCCCGCCCTCACCTGCCTCCGGCCGCGCCGCCGCCGCCCTCCCCGCCCGCCCTGAGACGGCGTCGCCGCCGTCCCGCTGTTGACCTGGAGACCGGCCGGTTGCTACGGCACGGCCTCGCCGCCCCCCCACGCGCCGGGCGGGCGCCCCAACCGACAAGCGCGGGGAGGGCAGGGCTGCCCGAGGGCGGCAAATGGCCAGGAGGCGGGGGTGGGGGAGCGCTTCTGTAGGGGAGCGCTGCGCTGCGGGGAAGGGAGCGCCGGGTCAAGTCGTTGTCCGCAGAGGCCACCGCCACGACCTGCGTTCGCTTCTTTGGGAGCCCAAAATACACGAGCCAGCTCGGAGACGTGTATATGTAGTGGATTCGAGCCTTCTGGTCTTGTTCAGTCTCCATTTAGACTAAGCCATTGACAGTATTTGTGCTAAGAGCAGCCACGTGTCTGTCCTTTGTTTAAGTCAGAGGAACAATACACGCTGCCGGGGAATTGCCATGCTCCTGGAGAAGCCTAACTAAAAATTATCCTAGTGTAGCAAAATATAGAAAAAGATGTGCATTATAAACCTGAACTCGATATTAAAAGCTCCCATTGATGTCAGATAGCCAGAAACCCAGGTTTATGTTTGCCATATTTGGGCTGTAAATGTTTGTAGGCATAGTTCCAGCTAAAAGACAGTGCTGAGCTCTGCACTTTCTCTGCTTTCATTTACTACGCAATCACAAAGTAATAAAAGATCAGTTGCTTTATAGGATCAACGGATCAGTCTTATCTACATACTGATGTTCAGATGGTAATACACACCCGCAGGCACAGACAGGGCTGTCCTGCAGCACGCCAAAGCGTTGGCTTCAGCTCTCCAAGATGGCTTGCTAAACAACAATAGGAAAAAAAAGTTCCTTATGAGGGGTGCAGTTGGGATGGGAACGTGGCTTTCTGGAGCTCCAGCTTCTCATACATTTGGAACCAGGGGTTTAAAGAGTAGCCTAGGCGTGGCAAGTCATTTGGGATTGCACAACTCTTCCCCTGAGGTGTAGAAAAGGCATTTATTTCTCAGGCATGGAACAGTTTCCCATCATCATTAAAAGTAGTAGGTACTGAATGTTCTCTGGGTCCTTTTGGACACTGCGACTGCCATAGCACAAGCTTCTTTAGAGACCCATATTTGGGGGGGGGGGGGGGGGCTTTAAAAATTTCTCTTGAAAGTGCAAGTGCAATGGATTTATAAGTAAATGCCCCAAAATCAAATTACTCAATCCCTTGATTTGTTTTGCTTCTTCCAGCAACAGAACTTTTTTATCAAACACCCAAAATGCCTCAGGTAGTTTTTTCTGCACTATACAGAATGAGTCCGTCTATTCTCATGCCTAAATGTCTGTAACTGTAGTAATTATGAGTTTTTTAAAAAGTGATTAAATGTGCTGTAACTTTCTATGCATAGAGTCTGCCAGAAACCTTCACTCTAGGCTTGGCTACGCTAAACAAAAAGTGTTGCAAAAAAACATTCCTTACAATGCTTTGAATTGCAGGGCTTGTACAACCGCCTGACAAGCCCCAGGGGCAAAGGCTGGCAAATGCAGAGCCACTTCTAGCTCCCATAGGCTTCATGATCAACTGGCTGTCATCTCTTAGGTAAAGTTCTCAGGAAAATAAAATGCTCTCTGCACATCAGATAAACATTGTTCCTTGTTCACGTGGAAGCCCTGCTTTGGCCACTGCCTGCCCTGCAACTCGTGCGGAAAACGGGGAATGTATTCTCCAGATGCTGCCTGCTGAATGAGGCAAGGCTGAATAATAAAGGAGGCGGGGATCCAAGTAACTGGGAAGTGGGAATTTACTCCTTGTACACGGATGATAAAAATAAATCTTGAGCCATTCTGTCATCTGACCTTTAGGCTGAATGACAAAGTGATATTGATGGATGGAAAGCACGTTATTATGTCATTCATTAGAGAATGTATTGTAACATGGGCCTGAGATTGCATTAGCAAGCATTACTTTGTCCTGACTCTAGAATATTTCACCTACCAATAAATATATTTGACCACTTTTTCTTATGGCTAAAAATCAGCATTGTCAGCATTTCCTCTATATTGGTGCTTACAACATGAAACTGTTGGCTTGGTTTTTATGATGATTCTTTTTCAACCAAAATAAAAACATAATCCACTCTTTTTCTGTCTTCCATTTAAAAATACCCAAGTCTTTACCGTAGTCTCTCTTTTTTTTCCAGATAATTAAAAACCACATTTAACATAAATTTGCAAAATTTCTTTATCCATGCAAAGCATTGGGCATGGTGCATCAAATCTAACCGCTCTTGTATTGAGAAGGAAACAATCTCTTATAGTGATACACGGGATCAGTAAGTAAGGATACTGATGGCACTGATGCTTATGGCTATGATAGTACAAAGAAAGGAGCTTCACCAGGAAGTTTAGCGCTGTCACACATCCTGCCCCACAGTGTCATGCTTCCTGTTGACTTGCTCTCAAAGAGAGACAGGAATCGGTTGCAAGCAGTAAGGGGGGGGGGGGGGAAGCAAGCTGGATTGAAGCTGAGTTAATGCTGTCCTTACTAGACATATTGTTTACAGTGGCTGTCTACAAAAACAATGCATACACCTAAAAAGCAGTTTATCAGCACAGGCAGAATATAAAAAGCATAAAAAGAAAGTCAAAGAAGAGAATATTTTAAATACTCCTTTCGTGTGTACGTTGTTGTCACCCTTCAAGAGCCTCCTAAAAAAATTTCTTCATAGTACGTCTGCAAAAGTCAGAGGTAAATGAGGTAGCCGTAGAAGAGCTGACCCTGGTATCGGTGGTGGTATAGAGATATGAGTATGGGATTTCACCTGTTCCTGCCTAGAAGGCAGGCAAATGAGGCAGGACAGAGCATTGAGCAGAAGAGCTGTATTTAGAGCAGGCTCAATCGCATCTGTATGGCATTGCACTGTACATTTACCCAAAGAGGAGTGTTTTAAGTATCTAGACATTTTCTAAATTGTTCCTTCAGTTTTTTAAGATATTCCTTAAGTTCTGTGTGTCAGAACTGTGCAGCATCCAGCCTAGGACTGACTTATAGCACATGGGCACCCTAGTGTGTCCAATGTGAATCTAGAAAGAAGTAATCACACTTTGGGGTGAGGACATTGTAGGGAGGTGGCATGAAATGAAATAATAGGCACTGTGTAGTGGGACAGTGGAGGATGAAGGGAGGCATGGGAAAGGACAAATGGGGATAAACTAAAACTTTAGGGGGAAAAGCTAGAGACAGGAGGGGAGCTAAGGGGTTCATGACTGATGTGCAGTGGCAGGGAAAAGGAAGAATTCAAGCTGTGGAGGTGGGATCCACATTAAAGACGTGGATACACACAATAAGAAATGGGGAAGGGCTGGACTGGCATGGTGGCAGTGATGTGTATAGGGGCTTTTTACCCCTTGCCCCAGAGTCTGTGTAACAAATTGGATGTGCTGGATAAACTGTGAGTCCCGTGCTGTAGGAGCACTGGACTGGAGGAGGAAGGCATGGGAGTAGGAGGCTGATGTCACTACACATAGGTCTAACCAAACTGTAGTAGCTGTAGGACTAAATGTTAGCCATAGTATAATAATAAAAAGCTGAGCATCTCCTGTGAATGTGTAGTGCCCATGTTTAAAAATCTAGTTTCAGGCCTTGAAGGAAGACAGTCATGCTCCAACAGAAGCCACCAACTGCTTGTCTTGCACAGCCCGCCCGTGTTTTTGAGTTGTGCATGCTTTCTCTACATAGTCATCTTCTGCTGCTTCCCGAATCTGCCATGTGCAGTCTTGCAAGAAGGACGGTTGCTGAAGGTACATGTACTATTCTATGGCTTTTATTTTTTTCTCTTCTTCTTACTTTTCTTTAGATCTATACTTAACTAGAAGTGTTTCCAAACTGACAGGAGTAAATAGAAACTTCTCCATCCCTGCAAATTTCTGTCTTCCAGTTACCACATGTGGCATGACCAGGTACTAATGGAGGTGAGCTTGTCACTGAGGAAGCAATGCTACTTGGAACAGTGCCTAAAAGATCGATCACAAATTAAAATAAAAATTTTTTAAAAAAGATAGCAGCGCTCCATGACCTTTGTGTTTAAGACGGGTGTTGCACATCAAGGCTTGCCACTCCATGGTACCCACACGGTGTTTGTGTCTTCTGGAACAGACAATGAAAGATACAAACGCTGCTGATTGCTCACTGCCCTGGGGTGATACTGCCTTACCTATATCACATGAATTTCTTTCCAGATAGCCTGCTTGCACAAGCACAAAAGCATGCTAGCAGACACCGTGCCCACGCTGGAGAGCGTATACTGAAAGGAGGAGTATGAGACATAAGCTGTATGGAAGCAAATAAAGGAGATGCTCTCACAGCTCTTGTTCTTCCCCAAGTCCATCATCAGTGATGTGCTTCTTCCCCTTTCTAAAAGTCACTCTTGTTTACAGCTTGTCCTTGAACCAAGGGGTTCTTTTTAAGCGGAGTGGAAAGAAGGGAACTGGTTTCTTATTCCAGTGAGGAATAATCTCATTTGCAGTGGTATCTCTCTCCATCATTTTCCCATCTTTGTCTTTCTATCACAGGATAATTCTAGTTAACATGAGTAGAAAGTCCCTGCCAACTTCCACTAACATCTGCCAGCTAATATCCTTTGGGCTGTGAACCCCCAGGATGGGGCATATCCACCCTGGAAGATCTGGAAAGTGCTTTGAACATCATAGGCACTGGTCATCTAGAAATAGTTTAGCGAGAAATGAGGAAAGCCAGAACAGGTAAAGAGGCTGGGAAACACATAGAGCAAAAGTGAGAAAGTAAGGGTGGATTTTTTTTCCAATGCTGGTACAACAAGCAAATGAAGGAGACTAAGCTAGGCATTAATAATTCTAGTTAAGAAAACAGAACAAAGTTCTTAAATGTGAGAACAGGAGGACCTGGAACAGACTTAAAGCTGAAGTATTGGTGGGATACAAACAGCTTAAATGATAGAGATTGATATACAAAGTGACTAAGAAGGTCCTACCCATTCATCTATTCTTAGGAGTATGAATACAGAAATGCTAAATGCAAGATATAAAATGAAAGAGGATAAAAAGGCATAAATGGAGAGAGAGGAGGAGTGAGAGAAGGAATGAATGAGCAGATTAACTTGTTCTGGAGGGCAAATTTTCAGTGGAGAATTTGAAATAAGGGCAAGTAAAACATTTATTAAAATTTGCTTTGGGTTCAAAAACTCATTTTACACCATCATAAAAACACTGAATGTGGAGAGCCCTTTAGGGCACAGATCATATACATATAGTGACAGAATTCTATACTGAAGATACTTCAATTGTTTGGGTGCCAGAAGAGTTCAAAAATCTAACAAATATTCTGCAGAAGCATTTAAAGCTAGTAAGTAACTTAGCAAGCTGAATACACTAGGATAAGCCAAAGCTAAAAGTTCATTCTTCCAAAGCAAGATGGAGAATCAACAGTTTCCTCCAGTAAGGGAAGGTTTGGCTTATCATAAGCACTAGAGAGCAACAGTGATAAGTCGTGCAGCGGTTTGTGAAAACCAACAGATTCAGTGTTGATTCAGTAATAATTGAGAATTGTGCAAATGAAGTGAGTGTCATCAAAAACACTGAAATCTTTCTGGAAGCATCTGGTGTGAAGGGGTAGAGAGAGGTCATGTATGACAAAGTCATCAAGATATATCAGAGTGTCTGGAATTCCAGCCAGCTTGGAGGCAATTTTTTTGATAGTATCTAGAGGCTGAATCCAACTCAAAGGACATTAATTTATAATGAAAACAGCCTTTATGAAAGTCAGATTGTTTTATTTACAAATATCTAGAGCCACACTGTATCCACAGTAATCTAGGTGTGCCGTGACCCTACCATTCATACTCAAATCAAACCACGAATGCATGCACAAGGAATTCTGTCATTGCATTTTATTTTCTTAAGTGCTTGCCAGGGTGTTACATATATTTCTGTAATGTTGTCTGCCTTCTATAGAGAAATATGCCTTCACTAGAAATCCTTGTTACAGTAACTAAGCCTGTGAGAGCAGGGAACATTGGGAATGCCAGAAAAAAAGACCACTAATTGTTAAAACCAAATTTTTTTTAAGAAGTTGTCTGTCTTGTATAGCAGATAACAGAGGAACTTCACTGCAACAGCAAATCAAAGTAGGTACATTAAGATTTTTAATCAAGCCTAGACAAGAGGTATTGTAATATTATTGCATTTCTGCCAAAACTATAGCAAGGGTGGGGTAAGAGAGGCACCAACTGAGGAAAATAGGTCCAAGTCCCAGAAGCAACGACTGCTGCAGGTGGAGGCGGTGTGAGAGTGAGCAGGAGGCAGCTACAGATGAAAGCAAGCACAGCAGGAGACAGAGGAGGGGAATCCAGAGGAACGGGAGCTGCCCACTACTGTGTAGTGTTATGTAACAATAAATTTAACATTTTAATGTACAAATGAAAAGCCTACATCAGTAAGCTGCTCCAATATAGACCAGGTTGTGTATTTTACTGCGGACAACTGTGAAAGCAGCTTTTTCCACTTTAGGTAAAGTTGATCTGGGCTCATCTGCTCTTCAACCATTAAACATACAGTAAAGGGCACTGCATTGGCTTGAAAAATTAATTAAGCTAAATAGTATTACTTTCTTTCAGGTAGAGTGTAGTATCATGGTGTTATCAAAAGGGATAACTGGAGATGAGAATTGCAGGTGGCATGCTGCTGGTCACAGGCCCACAGAAAGGGATTTGCCTCATGTGACTTAGTCATCTATGAAATGGGTGATTAATCAAAGCTCATCACCTGCCCTCCTTGACGAGCCAGTGGAGAGACACAGGCAGCCATCTCCCCCTACCCACATATGCTCTGGCCGCCCAGGCTGAGCATGCCAGCTTGCACCTCTGCCAAGTAGGAAACGTTCACACTCTCTCCAGCTTTAGAAATAATGTGAATGACAGGCAGGTGTGGTCCCGCCAGTGGGCTCCAACCTGTGCGAGTGGCCAAGAGAGACGCACCTTTGTGTGTCTCAGCCAGAGGAGCCTGCTTTTGGATGGAGTGGTCTGTGCTCCAGCAGCAGAGAGCTCACCATTTGCCGTGCTCCCACCATTCACGCCTGCACCGACCCCCTATAAGGCAGCAGGGGAAATGGGACTGGGAGCATGGGTGAGGGTCTCGTGGCTTTGCTGAACCCCAGCTGCTGGGGGTTATGTGCCAAAAGGAAAGGTCTCAAAGCTGACTCCTAAATCTTAAGCTGCAATTGCAAGGCTGGCAAAAGGGGGCTAAAAGGGGTAATAAAGATTTGTTTCCATTTGTAAATGCAGCATCAGTCCAACAACAATCACTGAGAGATGGTAAATATTGATCCTGAAAGCAATGTTTCTACCCAGTTCACTGTGTTTATACCGAGACCTGTCTTTTGAACAATAAATGAATTACACTACATTCATTCATGCTAAGGGTTATTTGGCCAAAAAAATATATCATAGCTGACAATTCTTTACCCAGCAGGATGTACACTGGACAGTTATTTCATATAGAAAAAATATCTAGTGTATAATTTGCAAAATGTAGAAGAATATTTAAGGATTGGCTTTCTCTTCATTGGCAGATATGTAGTCTTTTCATATTATAGGAGTTGCATCAGGTTCTACAGGAGACATTAAACCTATTAATGCTATATTTTAAAACATTTTACTGTCCTTTAAAATATAAAATAGTTTTGGTGTTGATAAAATCCTGCACAACATTTTGATAATACAGGAAAAGAAATGTGTTAAGCAATTAAGACATGTTTTTCACCTTTTAGTTTTCATATATTTCTCTGTTACATTTGTGATGGACATGTTGCTTAGAATACTTTTAGGCAGGACTTTTTGTTTAAATAATTTCAGCTCTCTCCTCACTTTAAAGCATTTAAAAATATTTTACTACCCCTGAGCTCATTCAGAAGAGATCAGTAACCTCAGTGCATTGTAATTATTTTTCCAGTCTAAGCACAATTAAGATAACACTTCTCAAGTCTGGATAATTCTTTACAGCATATTTTCATAAATACTCTACGGAGTTCTGAAAAAATTCATAGATAACAACTTTCATGAAGTACTTGCTGACATTTCAATCCAAGTTGTCACTATGGGCAGGACATGCCTCTTAGAGATAGGACAACTGGGACACGTCCCAGGTGATTTATAACTTGGCCCTGCTTCCTCCTGTTGGGATTGTCATATGATGTCTGTGAAAAGGACAGTGACACACATCATTCTGTAGTAACCTCCAAAGAAGCTGTATTTAGTGACATCTGCACCCACAGTCCTCCAGGTGAGGATTTTGAGTGCACAGGGGTTTAGGATGAGGAAAGAGACAGAGAACTGATGCTAGAGGGGATGTTTTATATCATCAGGGAAGTGCATTTTGTAAGGGCTTTGAAAGGCGATTAATATCATTAAGGCAAAAAAAGAAGACTTATTATGGACTGATCGCGGAACCTGCCGATTAGGCTTTTTGTTTTAATCAGTGCCTTTTGTTTCCTCCTACCCTGGCTGCCAGCTTCATCCCACTGAGCAGGAGCCAGGATGTCTGCTCACGGCTGTCTCACTGCATGGCTGGCAGGAGGTGCTGATACCGAGCTGAAACCAATTCCCACCCTGCTTTTGCATGGATGTAATTATGCTAATCAGTGGAGTTATGCCCCTCCCACTTTTCCCATCACTTCCAGCTGCAGTACTTTTATTGTAATTGAAGTGGTATTATGTCACATTAATTTTAATTTTCCATAATACCCCCCACAGTCGGTGTGTGTCTTCATAACTCAAGGCCCATTTTACAGATGACTCATGTAATAGTCAAAGTTATTAATTTATTACAAGACTGCCTGCAATCCCAATTTTTACAGTGTTCCTACATTGCTCACAGACTTAAAATCTGGAGCCACTCATATTACTCATTAGTCAACAAAAATAATTGGAAGCGTTAGTGTAACTATTGTTTTATAGGGCCCCGGGCCACGGCATTGCATGCTGGAGGATCAGTGGAGCCTCTTGTCCCATCTGGGTGGCTCGGAGCTTCCCAGCCAGCCTTCATCTGGGCCAGGAAGCACCTTTCTTCATGAGCTATCCCACAGGCTGCCATGGAGTGACTCTGAGGTACGCCTCCATGCCACATGAGTCAGGACACCAGAATGTGCCCCTTAGGTGCTAATTAAAGTCCACTTCATATACTTCCAATTAACATAGTAGCCCTGGAATGCATTGTGGGATGTGGAGAAGAGCAGAAGCTGTTGCAGAAAAAAAGTAATTGGAGCGTTTAAGTGACAAGGCCCTCATGATTAGTCTATGTCGTATGAATTATCCCACAATAACCCAGCTCCAGGTTCCAAAACAGATGCTCACATAAAGGTTTTTCCAGGACTTCCAAGAGCTGGGCTTGTAAGCAGTCCAAAAATCCGACAAAATCAGGCTTTTTCGGTTTCCTCGCTCTTGAGCTTCCCATGTCACTGCATGGTAAAGAGCCAGAGCTATTGGCTGTTCAAAGACCTTGAGGAAGGATTTGTAAAGGACAAACAAATATGTCATTCAGAAAGCTGTCCTGGAAAAAAATCCAAAAATCCCCCTCCATGGGAAATCTCAAAGTATATTTTTTTTGTTTTGGAGTGACTTCTTATTTTGGAATTTCACTTGGAATAGAGATTCAAAGAGTCTGCCAATTCAAGTCTCAGTTGTGATTTGGCTGTTACTCATCCATAAAACTAATAACTTTACATCCTGTTTCTTAATTCATAGAAGTTTATCATCAATTTATCATTACCCTTCCTCATCCTCCCTCAAATACTACCCAAGCACTATTCAGGAGAGAAATAAGGAGACAGTCTATCTGAAAGACTGTGCTGAAGCCCAGGATGTTTATTTTTCTACAGAGAGCTAGTATATTTTGCTTTTTATTCTACTTTGCCTAAGGAAATACTGTAACAAGCCCTTCCACCATTTTGCACCTAAAAGCTATGAATGCTGTACCGAAGATCCACTTCAACAGGGCAACCTCTGCCATCAAGTGGGCCCTGGTGTACCCAGGACATTTGCAAGCAATAATCACATCAGACTCCATTTCCTGCAGCTACCTACACTGGTTTCAGATGCACTTACATTCTTTTGTCTTGCAGTGGTCTTGCAATGAATATTTATATAAAGCTGTGATTGCACACTGTGTCCAGAGTTTGTGATCTGTGCCAGCAAAATAAAGGGTCTCAACCCCAAAGAAGGTTTTGAGTTTAGCCACAAAAGCGAGCACAAAAAGCCGTTTAAGATGTAGGCAACTAGCAAAAGGGTGTTGGCACTTACAGTTCATATTCCTTTTTTCTAAATCATTTACTTTTACTAGTATTTAAACAAGCACATGGTGACAGGTACACAGCAACTTTTGAGTAGCTTTGTGTTTCTGATATTGTCATCATGTGACAATGGTAAACATAGAAAAAGCTGTTGCCTCCAACAGCAAACAAGGAGCTGTTTGAGGAAGCTGCTACAGAAAGCCCTGCTCTCCCTCTTTCGACTTCTTGGTAAAGAGTCCTCCCGGAGACTCTGTCAGCCTTCCCCTTTCAGGTCCTCCCAGAGCAGACTCAAAGACACAGAACAAATCTCACTGCCGTAACAGCCCCCGTTCCACTTTTGGACATGAAGTATACACAAGCAGCACCAGAACCTTGCCAAAAAGTATCTCATTTTGAAAAATATTATCAGCATCCTGGAAACCAGAAGCCAGGATGACCTAGTCCTTAGCCTTGGTTAAACACATTGAACTGAGGGATCACAACTGATGGGCTGAACGGGAAGAGCCCATGAGCCCAGAGCGAGTTAGAAGTGTGTTTCACCCCCTCTGCAGCCCACACACTTGGATGGATCTGCATGTGTAGCAAGTAAAATAGCATTATTTTGCACTGCTCCAACAGAGTCTTCTCTTTTGCTTATTTTGATACTATATCTGCTTTTTTTTTAGCTTGTCCTATGATTTCCACCACTCTGAAGAAATTCATACTTGGAATACACAACTATATTGTCGGAATTTTCTGGGAAAGGAAGAAGCAGCTGGCAGAGGCGGGCTAATGTTTTTGACAGAAAAATGCAGAAGTCAGCACAGCTTATTAGCATCTTCAGGTACTTCACTATTCTGACTGAGGAAAGGGCACACTTCATTTCTCCCTGTTGTTGCTTGTTGTTCAGTAAAATATTCTTGTAATAACAAAAAAGGTCCTCAGCATATGCTTCACTAAGTGTATACATGAATTCCTTCAGCACATATGTAAAAACTTTCCAGATAGAGATGGACTTTTCTTAAACAGGTCTGTGAGAGGAAGGAAAAGTCACTGTAATTCCGTACATGAAATTTAGTTAGTCTAAAAAAACAACCTGAAGTGATGATAAGGATTTCCCTGTCTCCGAAAGGAACTCAGACTTTCTCCACTGTATTTTTCACACCCTGTTCCTTTCAGAGTCAAATCCCAGTGTCTTGTCTACACTGCAGAAGTGTAAATGTTTAACTTGTCAATATATGGTAGTGACAAACAATCAACTTTGTAATTTAGTTGGTAATAAAAGATGAAAGTTGAGCCTTTCACTTTTCCTAATTTACCTTTTTGAAGGTCAACTGCTAAGTGCAAGAATTCATTCTAGGTATGCAAAAAGGATCCAAACTTTTACTGAAAGAGTGTGTTATTTTTCTGGTTGAAGATTAACTCAGTCATAAGCTCTTTCTTTCCTGAGACAAATAGCTTTCAGACTTTTGAAAACATACAAAATAAAGCTCAGCAGCTATTCGTCTATACGAACACCTGCTTTACTTTTCCTGAAGCTAAAGATTATTTTGCTCTGCAAGAATAAAGTATTCTTTGTTGTGACAGCCACATATATATAGCGCCTTTAAATCATTTTGATTAGATTTAATTTTGATTGTAATTTTCATTTGATTTGATTTGATTACTCAAATCAAAATTTGAGTAATTGATATCTTTTTCTTTGCATGTTTTCCTTTCTCACAGATATGTTTGGTAAATATATAAACATGCTGCAGTTTAAAACATAACAGAAAAGCAGGGTATTATTTCATACTTCTGCATATATAAAAATAACATTATGTGCATGGCCTGGTGTATAGCTTGGCTGGTGCTAATGTTCAGAAAAAAACAGTGCACAGACGAACACATGATGTACATGCAGATGCAATTCAGACATTATTTTTCAGCTCATTGTTCTTGACACCACATAGGAAGGAAAAGAAAGAGCATGAGGACATTTTTATGCAGATCACCCAGTCCCTCTGTGTTTCCAGTCCCTCACTAACATGGAATGAAACACACTTACATTCATCTCAGGCTGATGTCAGATTTACTCTCCACTTAATATCTGCAAAGCCCAGTAAAATGGAATATGCTAGACTGGGGAACTGTAGAATGTTCTTATTTACTCATTGCCACATCTGTGGCAGCCTTTTTGAAAACTCTTCATCAAATTGTGCATTTACAATTAAATGGTTACTAATTACAATGGTATAGACCTGTATGTTCTCTTTTGTTGTATTTCTGTAGAAATGTGAAAAAAACATGTCTTATTTTTATTATTTCCTTTTCCATTGGTGTTAATGTTAATGGTTTTCTTATGCTATTGCTCTCTCTCATCTCCATATACTCAGTAAAACTAACATAAAAATGCACAGCTCTGGGAATTAATACTGATAACTAAGCCCATAAAAACACTTCTCAGGCAAAAACTTTTAGGAGCACAGTAATAGGTTCATTTAGCAAATACCTGAGGAACTTCCCAGATATTATTATTAAGATGTTATTATATTTTTAAGCTAGCTAAAATTCACTTGTGTGCTCTTTGCTGCTGTCCCTTTTGATTTTTTTTAAATGACGCATGTTCAATCTATCAGACCTATAGAAGTGATAAAAGAAAGCTTTTGAAAGAAGAGGTTAACATATGGGAATGAAGAACCTAACTATTACAAACACACGACACATATTATCTATTCCTGAAAACCTATCTGGTTGATCAGTCTGCTGAAAAACATGAAAATGTAAATGGGAGTGACCGCCAGCATCCCCATGACATGGAATAACAGCGATAAGAGATGTAACAGACTGCTCTGAGGCAAAGCATTGTGTTTGGAAGATGATTCCTGAGTTAATTTTGAGAGGGGAAGCTGGGTCCACAGCCCATTTCATTATATTGCTATGAGCAGTTCACCCCTCTTTATTCTTTACAGAGAGTTTCTCCTCTACCACCATCAGTTTCACTAACTGAGGGCTGTAGGAACTGCATTCACTTCTGAGACTCACTACTGAGCACAGGCGATAATGAGGGCTGATAGAAACGGCTGTAGAAAATGGCCAAGATGTAGAAATTTAATAGGTTTTATATAAAAAATAACATAGCACTTAAGAGCTCCAGCTCTTGGCAATTAGTGAAAGTGCGAGGTGATTATAGCTGTGTTACAGCAGAGGTCTTCCTCTCTCAGTACTCCCAGGTTACCATTCAGCACTTTCACATACCTGCAGCGCTGTACAAATTACCATCCTTTACTAGGAAGTCCTTTTCATTTGCATCAAATTAGGGCATTGCCCAGTTGCCTTTCCCACAGGTGCAGGAAAATGCATAGATGCTTGGAAAAAGACAGAAAGGATGCTTCCCACTTCCCAAAGAGGCAGGCAAGTAAAATGTCTGAGAAATGACACTGAGTGTAAAACAATCCTGCTCTTCTACTTTTAACATGTGTTCTTATTCCCACTGTTCTGCACTGCTGCTCAAAAGATAATCCTGCGCAATGTAAGTATAACCACAGAACCAAGCCAAGACAACAAAATATATACAGCTGCATATTAAAAATGACAGGCAGAGCAAATTAAGCTGTGATTAAAGCACAGCATAGCCTCACAAAGGTGGCTTCATACGTCAATACGAATGGAACAGGGGCTATGGGACAGGATGCTCATGTTCCTCTGCCACCAGCTTGCAGCTGGCACCTCCGCCGCCTGCTGGAGCCTTGGGTTTTGAGGCAGTGTCGGAGGCAGGAACATAGGGCTCCCAAATAACACTTAATTCCTAATCTTGCCAAAGTGCTTTACAAACATGAAGCTAATCTAACGGCAGTGTGGGGAGGTAGGCGTTTTCTCCTTCTGCCCAAAGTCAAATGACTTGTGTAGCCACATATGGAGTCACCAGGGCAGGACCAGAGAGAGAATACGGAAATAGCTGATTTTTTTGCCTTATCCTAACTGCTCTCTATTGAAACCATCCCTAACTGCAGCCCCCATTTCTTTCCTCAAAAACTGAATGGCAAAATTCACCCTGAATGCCGTGAATGCCAGACAGGGCCTTAAATGCAGCCCTTTCAATCCAACACGGAGGAACATCCAGCATTTAAGGATTATTTTATTGCCAGTCAGGGCTTGTTGCCTACTGTGGCTTCAACTAGCCTGTCCATCTCAGATAGTAAAACTGGATTAATCTGACTATCTGAAACTGGCACTGGCACAAGCTAGTTTTACAAATCAGAAAAACCTACTTTCCAGCTATTTTTGCCAAGCAGCAAAGAAAGTCCACCAGCAGCAAAGTGGCTGCTTATGTAACCAGCCTCAGTTAACTGGGGCTGGGTGTACACATTATTATTTTTAAATATTTAATTAATGTTTATAAGAACCTCCCATAGGTTCTTAATCCTCCATGTTTCACTTGAGTTGCCCTTCGTAGGTGAGACAATAAGAGAACAAGCCCTGTACCCATTTTGGAGAGGGGGAGACTGTCAAATGTAAAAAAACCTGTATCACAGTTTCTTACACTTTTAATGTGACTCCTGTTTTACAAGTGCCTCCCTCAAGCTGTTAAACAGCAGCTGTTTTTATACAGGCACCGCAGCAGAAAAGGGACTTGAAAATGGATCACAGAAAGATGAGATGACCTCAGGGGGCTTCTTCCATGAAGAAGAGGATGCCACGGAGGAACATGTTATGCAGGGAAAAGAAAGAATAAGGTATCATCATAGTTATCACAGATAAAAGGGCTGCAAGAAATATAACCTATTGACATTAAATCTTAATCTTCCTGACAGATGTTTGCCTAGTAAGACATGAAGTTTTGTTGATTTTCCATTCAGTATAGAGTTGGTGAGGTCTTCTTAACACAAGCTGTAGGACTTGCTTGAATTAATGCTTTCCCCAGTCCAGTAGTTGTAGCTGAAGCAGAAAACATCTCTTGGAAAAGTCTTTCATTTGGATTTTGAAGTTACTTGTGAAGGAGAAGCAATCTTGGGCAACTTGTCCAGGGGTTATTTTCCTTCCCAGTTAAGACAGTTTAAAAGATCTATCAGGACGACTCTGGGAAGCTTGTGTTGTCCTTTAAACTTGTTTTCCACACTGTGTTCTCCTTCTTGCTTATTACTCTAATGGCATTTTCATAAGCATTGCATTTCTCTCTGTGTATTCTCAGCCTGTAAAGACCTGTGCTGCGTGAACTACGCAACTGTCATGAATGACAGGACTGCAGCTGAAGACAGCAGCAATAACATCAGGCTCTGCATACAGAGTCCTATTTTTAAATTTTTGCTTTGTTGAGAGGGGGGGCGGTTTCCTGTGAGTATAATGAAGTGGTGGCTGGCTGCGTGCTACAAATAATTTCTCATGCAAATATTACCCAAGGCTGTGCTTAAGGTTCTCTTATAGCCCTGAATGGAGAAAATAAAGTCAGCCACACAGGGACAATAGTTAATTTAAAAAAAAAGTGATAGGTCATCTTCATGACAAAAAGGATAAAATAACTTTCTCCAGAGAAACAGGCATATGAAAATAATGTACAAACTGCAATTTGTGCAACGTAACTCTCATGCGTCTAATCCAGAATCTATAGGAATCTGTGGGAACCTCCCTGTAGCCATCGGTGTGCACTGGGCCAGGCGTGGAGGTTCCTGAGCAGCAGCTACCGAAAACCTCAACTCCAATTCTGCTCCCTTACTGCAGGAGAGCAAAATTTTTGTAGTTTACTATAGCACAGCAGTGAGGTGTTCATGTCTTCAAAGTCCTGCAACAAGCTTCCCAAGACCCTATTATGCCACTCAAGAAACAGTGGGAAACATATACTCTAAAATAACATTTAATTTCATCATTGAATCTTTCTGATGAGTGCAATGAGGATTCAGTCATCCATTATTTACTCCAAAAGTGGATTAAAATGTGCCCACCACTGAAATCAAAACAAAGCTTTTAAGCTAATCTCAGTAATAAACAGTCCAGTCAGTTCTTTCAGGTCTGAAAATATATGTGCTGCACTCAAAAAAATTATTATAGAAGTCAGCTCAGTACAGTTAATTGATGTGTTCTGTAGCGTCCTTAGAATTTAAATTCTGTAATTTTAAATCATAAACTAAATAAAATTAAGAAACATATTTTAACTCTTAATCCCATTAAACATGCAGTGTATTTTAAGCATGAGGGAGCCTGAAATTCATAGTAAACATTTAATGAATAATCAGATCTGGAAGATGTAATTTGTCATAGCCACAGAAAGAGCTTGGTAAAAACCAAGGCTGACAAGTTAATTAAATAAGTCTGAAAATACTAGATGGTAAGAATATATGCCAGCATTTATGTATTGGTTTTTTGCATTTATTTTGGCATATAGAAAAAAAGAGAGAAATGAATAAGGGAGTCTACAGCATATAGAATTACAAATCTTGACAAAAAATATTTAAATATCTAGTACCTACTCGATGCAATTCTTAATGCTTTTTATATAAAATTTCCTTCTCAGAAAACTCAGCCAATATTTAAAAGCATATTTTCATAAATAGCTTGGCCTTACAACCCTTTAACCTGATGAGTCATTCCAGATCATGCTAAAGCTTACTCATGAGGAAGAATGTAATTTTTGGATCCTTAGCTTCTGACCTGACAAAGTATGATGCATACTTTACTACCACGAGTGAGAAAACTACGTGCAGTATCAGGGTGCTGGAATCTCTTGCTGCAAGAGACAGAGCTCTTGTGCTCCTTCATGGGTAGCTCCTGCTCCCCACTGATCACCACCTCCATACACATGAAAAGCTGCTCAAGTGGATCAAGTGCTTGCAAGACCCAACCATAAGTGTCCTGTCTCCTAAAGGGCCTAGTCTGGCAGCGTGCTGAGTCTTCTCCAAACCAGCTATGTGCCTCCAAACTTTCATTAATGTTTTTTTTAGAGGGTTGTCATTGCCAGCAACTGCCTTCCAAAAACTGAAATCCTTGCCTTCACAAAGATCATGACGTGTTTTTGTCTCTTTCTCCCTCCCTCCCTCCATACAGATAGATACACGTGGAGGCACCCATCCATACTATATATACATACACCTATGGGTGTATGCGTGTGTATGTATATACACATTAAAGGTGGGTTTGTTTGCTTTCTTTTTTTTCAGGCTTCAGGAAGCCTACAGTATCCATGTAGAAGACTTCCATGATGGCTGCCAACATCATCCTTTGACAGGAGGGGAAGGTCAAGAGGGAAGAATTTCATAAAATCCCATTACTCAGGAAGCTGGGATTCAGGATAAAACCTTGTCACTCATAAAGAACCTGTGAACATTGGGAGTGACTAAACCAAGCCCACAGCACAAGTTATCAATGCTTACATGGTTTCCCATTTTGAACTTTTGTATTTTGAGGTATATTTTTGCTGTTACAAAAGAGCAGCTAATAAGACACTTGGTATTTCTGTGACATTAAGAAACTGTCATCATTTAAGTATTATTATCTTTCAGAGCAATAATTGACTACCCACTATTTCACCAAAAATGATATTTTGGTGCATTTGTGGTAAATGTTTGACCCCTGGCTGGTGGTTTGTTGCCGTACAGCAAAAGGTTTATTTTCTAGGAGTTGTCCCAAGTCAATCTCCTGACACCAGAGAGACACATCTTTAGTAGAACCATGTGGCCATAAAACATCCCTGCAGCTGTTGCCTTGGCAGTGGACTCTGTCCAGATCTTCCCTCCCAGCACAGAGTATGTAACAGAAGATATATTGCAGCCTGGGATGCTCTATTCTATAGATAATTTTTCTGCTGGGATCAAAGCTGAGAGTGAACTCCAATTCCTTTTCATGCTCTTTCCTTGTAATAGCTCCCTGACTGCAGATGAGGGCTCTTCCTACTGTTTCGGAGGAAAGGCTGTGGTGCTAGAGAGATGAGTGGTACTTTCTCCGCTCACACATACGTTCCCAAGGCAGAGCGTTTACCCCCATCCTTCCACCACGTAACAGCTAGGGGCTGCATTAGTAAATAAAGTGCCGAGCCTGGAATGGGAAGTTAAACATTCTGCTGTAAAGTCAGCATTTTTTGTCGTGGTGTAAAATCTCCCATGATGGCATTCCTTTCTGAAAGTCGATCCCAGAGAGAACAGCTTACAGAGCTGAAGAGATGCCAGGCAACTATCTACGACCCTGGCCTTCCTGAAATGTATTCCTCTCCAGCATCTGTGAGCTGTCAAGTCATCCATGTAGTCCTCCTGTATGTGTAATACATCCTTGAGCCATGACTTTTCTCCTGTGGTTCAGAGCTGTGTTTTCATGTGGCTCTGAATGCTTTAACTATGTGCAACATTGGGATACAGGTCCAAACAAAATAATTTTATATCGGCTTCCCCATTTTTAGAGGATAGCTTATGTCTTGCTTGTCTGAGTGAATGGAAACATTTGGGAATCGCCCCCAACAAACTTCTTGTAAGCTGGAAGTCTGAATGCTACAGCTAAATCCAGGCAATCACATGACTACGAGTGTTATCAGGACCATACATCTGAAGGATGCTTTCAGCAGTTTCCAGGAAGTTTGGATCTGTCACAAGAATTGCAAAATTTTTAAAAAATGAGTATTCTTTCTGTTCAAACCTTTTATTACATACAGTAAAATTGTTTCTAGATAAATAAATCTATATATGTTTAATTATTTGGGGGCTTTTCTTCCAGATTTTGGAAAAAGGCATGGGAGAATGAGGGAGAGAGAGGACTTCTCCTAGGAAACTTGGGCATTTAGACTTTTACCAGCATTAATCTGATTCCCCCCAAAATTGTAGCCTAAATCATGAATCAGCTAAAGTAAATGAAGTAATTTTGATAAGAGGTTCCAGTGCTCAAATGTTCGGTCTGCGTAGAGTTTGGGATGGATGTACCATGTTTAGGACTTTTAGCTAACCTCTGGAATTAATGTGCACTTTTTCCACTTGAGCTGTTATGCCACAAATTCAATCTCACCATTGCAATCACAAGTTGCACAGAGAGCAAAGCAGCACTTAGAAACAGAAGGCAGCTCTTCTGCATGGGATCTGGCTGGCTGCATATAGGAAACGCATGACTGTGTCCAGGTGCCTTATTTCCTGGATAAAGTTGGACAAAAATGTAATTACTTCTGTGACTTTATCAAATGTTTCAAAAGGATCTCTAAGGGTAGTACTGCTTATAATAGAATCCTGAAATACCAGCTGAAGGCACTGCTGCTAGCAAGGAATATCTGTAACTCATGGTTCCTGGTTTTACAATCTGCTTGCCAAACCCAATATTGAACCTGCTGTGGTTTCCCACAGTTGTTGATCCTAGGATCTAGATGTAAGGTATACCTTTAATTACTGATATAATTATTTCCACCAATGTATGGTTTATGTTGTAGAATCCTATAAACTACATAATTGCCTACAGGTAGCATTTATGTCATTATCCATGTATCATAGGCACAAAACCACATGTGCTTTACTGAAAAAGTCTTTACTGTCATTTCTGTACACTTCTCTCCAGAAATTCTCCTGGAAATACCCTTCAAGATTTAAAGAGGTACAACTTTTACTTGCTAGCTTTTTCTCGGCTTCACAGGGAACCAGCAACCACCTCGTCTAAGAGCAAGCCCAGCCCTTACAACCAGCATACTTCCTGCTCCACATTAATTCTCTCATCACCATCAGGCATTAGGGGGGCTTGTCAGAGGTAGGATCATTCTGGGTTGCAATAATAATTCAGGGAATTTTCAGCACGCGATGATATTTGATTTTTTTTTTCCTGCTAAAACAGATAGTGAGAGGTCACCTTACATTCAAGGTTGCCCTACACTTTGGTAAATATGGTAGTCTGCAAAAAAATCAGCTAAAGCTGATTAAAGCTGCAGGCAGTCTTCTACTAAAGAGCATATTTTCAGTTTGATTGGCATGTTGGCTTCCCAGGACAGATAACATATACTACTTGGTGTTTACATTAGAATCTTTCCTTTCTCCATCTAAGATTACTGAAAACTTGACATGTCCACAACATTCTCTGTAGTCTTTCAAAATTATTTACAGATGACAGGAAGGGATCTGGTGGCCTCTCATATTTGTCTTGTGTCTTTTCCAATTAAAGAATTCAAGCAGCGTGAAAACTTCAGCTGTATCTGCTTAGTCAAAAGAAGCCCGTGACTAAAAGCTGTTCAGCAGTCAAGAATAAAAAGCAGTGGGACAATGGAGATATGGAAAATCATCAGAGGAAGACAAGGAGAAAGCACAACTTTGTGAACACCCAGAAACAGACAATGTCCCTGTTGTAGCTAGTATCCCTTCCACCACTTCAAATAGTTGTATTTAAGTGATTTCTTTTAGCATTTTTAAAATATAGGTGGTTTTGTTCTTCATTCCTGGCTTCATAGGAATGGAACAGATTGAAGAACTGAAACATGCATATATGAGTTCTTCAGCAACATGAAGCATTTAGCTGCTTATTGGTTTTATATAGTACTTGCAGAAGTGTCTAGTAGCTGGAAGAATGAATAAGAGGAACAGCCTATGACTGATCTCTTGATCACCTTAGAAAATAAGTACTTTTATAGTTGGGTCTTTTTTTTCCTCATATTACCTCCTGGGCTTCTTTTTTGTTAGAGACTTTTACTGATAAGAAAAAGTTTACAGTATGCTAGGTAAGCAGACAGTTGGATTACCAGGTATGATGGGATCAGAGCTGGAGGCTGCCAATGGACCATCTCCCTCCTCTGAGGAAGGAAAGCACTGGAGTCACGCCGCAGGGATGGCGGCACAGCATTGCAGTCCCAGAGGAACAGCAGATGGCTGGGCAGATCTCAGATACCTTTGGCAACAGAGGATCAATAACTCTCATGCTTAGAATGGTGGAAAAAAAATTAAGTAAACCAGCCTTTCTTCAGCAAGTAGGAGACAGGCACAGATAGAAGGGTCTCAGCCATGCGTCCAGTATTTCTATTTGTGAGCCCAGAAGGCCCTGCTTACTAAACAATTTCCCCTGCAAGGAAAGAAAAAAGGCAGAGCCTTCTGCATAGAGCCCATTAGACCACACTCACTGTTTAGAACCATCTGATACCCTGGGAGAAGGAGAAAGAATTCAAATATCTGAAACCATCAGAATGAGGATTGTATAAGAGAACAACTAAGTTGTTATGGCACGTGCTATAGTTGCTAGATTGTATGGAAATAATATTCAGCAGCTGTTATTTTACCAGCATTACTAACTCTAGTTCCCTCACAGACACAAATGAATAAAAAAGCTCTCTGCTGCCTACAAATCTGAGATCACAAGCCACAGGCCTCAGAAAGGACTTTTGCCCTAAATGTCTGCATTTTATTACAGTGGTAGATATACACTATAAATAAAATTACCTAAAATATTAGTTTGATTGGTAACTAAAACAAATTTCCCTACCCATCAATATGCTCCTCACAGTACGAATAAACGTGGACTGATGTCAAGTGAGTCACAGAAATAATAAAATAATGCTGTTTATCTTTACACATCAGCTGTTGTGCTCAATGAAAGTCATTCTACATTACAGAGCTTATAAAGTTAACTGAGATTGTACTGCCACAGTCAGAAATTATTCTAGGCCTTTCTTTTCTGTGAAGAAGTAAAAAAAGAGAATAAAAAAATGTTACGTACAATTCTAATGTTAATCTTCATAAGAACATCTATATTACTTCAGACAAAGTCTTAAACAAATATTTTATTGCAAAGGTATGGGTAATGCACCTGGATCAGTGCCTTAGATCACCCCACTAATCTTTGACCACACAGCAACCATAAACCAAATTGGCAGAGGTATGAGTCAATATTCTCTCACTCTGATAAGGAGGACAAGAGAGTTTGGCAAACTGCCTTGGTTGCTGTTTGTTTACCAAGAAAAGTATATTAGCAGCAAGCCTGGTCACCTAAAAGCAGGACTCTGCAGGTCTAACTCCCAGTTCAAGGGCCAGATTCAGGGTCAGAAGAGTCTTGTGAGTCTCTCATCGTTGCCTTGACTTGACTTAAGCCTTCCTCTGCACAAAAACTGTACATGGCTTTAACTCAACCATTACCTTTCTGGCAGCTCAGTTGCCTCTAGGTTGCAGGCCCCAGTCCCTGCTGTCTCCCAGATAGGTGGGCGAATAAGTCGTTTAAAATGATTAGGCCAGACAGCACCTCCTCCAAAAGATGGTGCTGTATTTTATTAATAACAGGCTCTACAGCTTTATACTGTAATTGCTGCCTCTGAGCCAGCAGCAGTGAAGGAAGGCAATGCTGCTCTCTGCGCTGGGCATGTTCCTGCCTTTCCCTGGTAGGCCTTGAGTACTTTGTACCTGCGGCAGTGGGCTCCAAACAGAAAAAGCATTTCTTCTAAGAAGAAATTTGTTGGCCTTGAGTATGAGGGCTTTCCAGTCACTGAGCTAATACTCTCTGAGGGTAAAGGGAAAGCAGGACAGCATCTTGACAGTGCTTCTGGATGGCAAGGTCAAAGCCTTTTGACACAATTTTTAATATGCAGGTGGTGCATCTTGCAAAGCAGCATCTTACAAAACTTTTCTTGAAGTGCAGGAAGGAAAAAAGCAGAAACGTGGCTCCTTGGAAATGCCGAATAAACAGAAAACCAAAAAGCAGCAACAGGGCAACCTCAACAGAGGCGGCTATTTGCATTGAGGAAGCTTTTTCTGGGGGTTTCCCTCTACTTCTGGTCAGAAGATAGTTTAAGTGAGGCACAACTTCATGTATTGAATTTGGAATGAGTAATACAGGGAGACTGCGTGCCCCGGGGGAGGCCGTCAGAAACTCATGTATTAACATTTACTTTGAAAAGAGTTTGCACAAAGGCAACTCATAGTTTGTTAGCTGAGGATGATAACATCGCTGATAATGCCATGGACAGGCTACCAACTGAGCTATAAACACTGAGACAGAAATTCAGGGTGTTTTTTTAAAGGTATCAGCTGTGAATTCCCAACCTCAGGGTGACTCATTTAGACCAGATGCGGCATTTCAAGGAATCGTTTCTAGTGAAGTGACTAAAGAGTTGGAGGAGGCCCAAGTGCAATGCATTCATAGGCATCCCATGGGTCAGATGAAAGAAGCTGTTTCTTAAGGGGGCCCCAGGCCAGATGGTATTTGCAGATGATGCAGAGACAAAGGCCAAAGGAGGTGGAGTTGTCCAAATGGAGGGAAGCCTCATCCAGGAAAGCAGGAGCTGCAGAGATGTCAGCACACAATGACCGGAGCAACACGTGTCAAGGGCTGTCCAGGCACCTGCTGCTCTCTGCGGAAATCAACAGCCAAAAAGGGTTGTGATTTGGTGAAAACATGATCCATGAAAAATACTTGGGAGCTGAAGGGGAAGAAAACGTACTGCCAGAATAACATTGGGAGCTACTAATGACCAGCTGATGCAGACACCAGAAGAAATTCTTCTCCCATCAAATTTGGTGTGTGTGAAAACTCAGTGGATTATGTTGTGTGATCAGTATTTCTATTGCTGTTGTACTGAGAGTCGCCTTCACCTAGGGACCCTGGAGGGGTTCTGGGCTACTGAAGCGAGTAAACATGCTCTGGAGCAGAACTGAACCCCTCCACAGAAAGCTGGCAGGAAGATACATGGCTCCAGGGATTTCTCTGGGCTTCAGGTGCTTCTAGAATGAGTATGGAGTGACAAAGATTAATTGCTCCTTGTGATAGCTCTAAACTAGGTCATTGTGCAATAATACGCCTAAGTGAACCTGTTGGAGTATTTGAAACTACAGCTGTGCTGTCAGGTTTTCTCCTTGTCAGGATGCTGCCTCACGTGGCGTCCAAAGTTGAGCTTGAAGTAAGAACAAAAAATGTGATTGATGTTACCAGACCCTAAGGACAACAGTCAAACGTTTCACAGCATGTCACAGCAAAGAAGTGTGAAACATCACACTTTGTCTAGAAATTAGGGAAACATTCACAGAAGACAAAGAATAGAAGCTAATGCTCTGATACAACTCATTTTCCTTAAATTTGCAAGGATTTCAGCAATGCAACTGGGTGTAGTATCAGGTGACATATGACAATGTGCCCTTACATCTTTTTTTTTTCTTGTCACAGTGGGTAACTGTGAGGGATTACATTGGGTGGTGGAAAATGGCCTGACCGCATCTACATCATCTTGAACTTCCCACACTGCAACTATTAAAGAAAAAACCCCTCAACGACTTCCCCAATAACAGAGTTAAAGCTTTGCAATAACTATAAGAAATGAAATTCAAAATAGCAGCACAATTTCCTGCAGTCAAGAGCAGAATGTCTTATTGGTTTTGACTGGGAGTCTGGGTCATCCAATTACATTGACACTGACAAATTAAGACAGAGCACAAAGCACCGCAAGTTCCGCAGAGTACCTTTCGTATTCATGCACACACCAGAGATATTTCAGAGGATGAGAAATTATCTAGCTCAAGATTTGAAAACTGAAGACACCCAAGAAAACCCACTGGAGGAAGATCCAGCCCAGGCCAAAAGATCTCTGAAGCTTTTTTAGAAGATTAGTTAAGAAGATTTAACTCGCTGGGGATGTCATTGGCATCAGCACTGAAGCCTTCAGGAGACAAATTGCATGCTATGGCTGGGCCTGGGTGGCAGAACAAACATTTTTGTCTCACTGATAATCTGGAATGAAGAATGCACTCTATGTCCCAGACTTGAGCAGGCAGTCTCACGCTGGAGCCTGCGAGGACTGGTGGGCTTCCTGCAACTACAGAGATCACAGCAGTGATCAAACCACTAATGCTTTTAAATTCTTGCTAAACAACATAGGAAAAAGTTGCAGAGAGCACCTGGTGGTGATGCTGCCTGGTTGTCTTAGTGGGAGATTGCTGTGTTTGTATTATATTACACTTTTTGTGTTTGATGGGTGAGGAAAGGCAAATGGAAATTGGGCCAGAACTTTTACTCAGAGTGCTGCTCTAGGCCTTAGAATTCTACGTGTGAATGACAAAGCAACCTGGTGGAAGGCAGCTTTACGTAGATAAAACTATGCCTATCATAAAGTCTTCAATGCCAAGAGTATTCCTAAGATATTTGCTTTATTCCACATCTGATCTCAGCTGACTGAGAAGAGCAACAACAGGAGTTTCACAGTACCCCACCCAGACTCCTTTCAAGATCGGTCCTGTAAACTACAGGATCTGTGTGTGCAGGGATTATACTTTATGACTGTATAACTACATAGATTGTTTTAAAAAAAGCAAAAAGTTCAGACTGGAAATTGACACTGTTGTATAAATAAAAACCAGCCACCTGAAATAAGACCTTATCCATCACCACTTGTTCAGTGGAGGAAAGCAGCACATCTGGGCTCCAGTCCTGTAGCTGACTGGCTTGGGAACAGGGCTTGAGAGCACTGAGGAGCTACCGCTGCCTAGGAGGAAGGGAGTGCCTGGCATTAGTCACCAGAAACCAGGTCTGAATCAGTTCATGGAGTCCTGATTCAGCAAGTTAAGCATTGGTGTGAAACAGGAGATGGGTCCTTAGCACTCTGCACTGAAGCAGAAAACTGCTGGGAAAGCTGAGGGGATGCCAGCGACATGGCTCTGGAGATCCATCAGGACCTGGGACCAGGACAGGCCACCTGGGTCTCCATGGCCTTCGACCCAGGCATGGGACATTGGTGTGCTGGGGGGGAGGATATCCTGTCCCTGGGGAGGGCAGTGACCATAAAAGTTGTATGAGGTGGCCCTGGGAGCTCATGGCCACGTTCAGAGTTTGCTTTTCTCCATCTATTTTTGCTCACCCCGAGCAGAAGATACAAAGGCTTACACTCAGGCCTCCCGCGCCTGAGAACAACTGCCCACAATTACGCAAAGCAAATGTGTGCTTGGGGAATGCCACATCAGCAGTCCTCCTAGGGTGCACAGAGGATTAGTGCCAGCCCTGTATGATGTTTACATAAGTGGATTGCTTCCTAGCATGATTCACAGGGCTCTGCCCTGCTGGAGTAGCTAAAAGTTAATTCCTGTGCTTCTGTACCTGCTCCTGCTCTCTGCTTTCTACAGCAACTGCATCGGTAACAGTAACATTGCAGCAGGTGTTACAGTCCAATTTTAACACAGGTATTTTTAATTTAATTAAAAATTTAATTTAATTTAAATTTAATTTTTGTTTTTCCACATATTTTTTCTAACCATATTTTTTGAGCTTACAAACTTAGTTTTCAACTGCAAATCCTGCTTGCTTTATTTAGATGAAAACCAGAACACTAACATTTAGAAATACAAAGTTGCCAGCACTGTTTAAACACCCTCCTTTAAATACATAGGCTTGCAAAAACGAAACTGGTGCCCCTGTATTTTGAAGAGCTAAAAATGACACTGGTTTCAAAGATACAAAGCATGAAAAGAAATGTTAGACTACAAATAACTCAGTTTTCACTTGTGCTCTAGCAATTTGCACAGCTTTCTATATAGGTAGCCTCTAGGGTACCAACTTACATAGCAATGACCAAATGCAGTAACAAGTTTGAGAATTTCACAGAATGTCACTGTAGCACTAGGGTTTGGTGTTTTTTGTTTGGTTTTTTGGTTTGTTTGTTTGTTTGTTTTTAGGGACTGTAGTTTCAAAAATATGGTTTCTCATCTCTTTTCTTATAAATTTATAGGTTTTCTATTCAAAGCCTTGTTGTTCCCTCTTCCTGCCTTTCAGTGTACCCATTTTATATCTCAGTTTTCTGACATTAAACAGATCACAAGACTTACAAACCACAAAAGAATCTAACAAAGCTTCACTTACCAATACTTTTAAGTGTTTTGCCTTCCCTGTATTTTAGGAGGGATGTGCAGGTGAACCAGAAGGGATAGTAAATAACCATGTTTTGAGCGGGATCGAGAGCTTAATACCTGCAAGTTCTGGATGTGACCAGCCCTTGATGGGCTCAGACTCTTGCTTATGATACTGGATGATCTTTGCTTTCTATCATCTGACATGACTACTGCTACGCAACATTTTCATGCCGCTTTATTGTTAAAATGCAGGTTGTCGCAGCAAGTATGTGCTTTGGCAGCTAATTTATCTTGGTTTGTTCTTCTTGCAGATTTATTTGTTTGTTTCATTTTTAAGTGTGGTGTGGCTTTCTGGATACTTCCAACAGCAGCAGATGTTGCTTAAGGGAGAAGCTGGACTCCCCAGATCCATCTGTTGTTGTTGTTTGTCCAAATGGTTCTCTGGGGATGTTTCTGTTACTAGTGTTTCCATGAAAGCAAGCTGATGGCTGGCTGCACAATCCCCAGCCAGGAAGTCCCCTTGGCTGCTTTTCATCTAGTCCTTTTCTTCTGACATGTCCAGCTTTGGTGGCCTACAAGGAGTCAGGCCTCCTCCTGGAAGAGCTATTGAGTTCACTCAAGACACTCACGCAATCACGCTGTGTCAAAGTACAATGAGAAGCAGAGGAATGTTGGCAAGAGAAAATTGGGTATAAGCTGTGATTGAGACATTAACAGAACCATTGTTTATTACTCAATTTTCTATCACAGCAACCAAGATCAGAGGTTTTGTCTTTTATCCTCCTATGAAAACCTTATCTGGATCAAGTTGAGTCATAGTCAGTTTACAGATTTTCTGCAGGAGTCCCTCCTATGTGGGTTTTTCAAGAACTTGCAAATGTACTTTATTCAGCTCAGCCTTCTCTTCCCCATTCACCACCTGAATCATTTCTGTACAAGTAAGGCTGGATTTCGTTGCTTACTGTTTGTTTTGGAGCCACAAGAAATCCATTTGTTTTTGAAAAGCTTATTTTCATTTCAAAGTAGTTTTAAATATGTCATTTTAGAGCTGCTCTGGTTTTAATGTTTTTTTCTTTGGTTTCAATGTATTGTCATTTCTACATTTTACTTCAACAATCCAAAGGGATTATATATTATGAAATATGAAATTATATACTAAGAGTGGTGTTGTCACAAGAACAGTTTGCTTCCACTGTGCAATGACTGACAATTCACTCTGTATCTGTGTACGACTGCTGCAGAAGCCATTGTGAGAGCTGACTACTGCAACTAACCAAAAGTGTCTGTGCAGAGTGGTGCACACAGTTACTTGATGCCTGAGCTAGCTGGATGTAAGCCAGACTGGTCTGGATATCAGGTAACTGCATTAACCAAAAGCTCAGAGCTGTGTTAAGTCCTGCAGAGAGAGCAGTTATGGTAAATGCAAGCAGAGTGTCACACTGCTGCGGTTTCAGTTTTCGTATCAGAGCTGGCCTGCATCCTGGTAGCTCAAAGTGTAAGAGTAGGCAAGCAATTCTCCAAACCCATCCATGCAGACATAATCCCTGAGGTATATATAAGGTCTTTTGATATTCCAGAGAGGACATCAGTTCCCAAATGCTCTGTCTTCTCTGGGTTCTCAATTCTCCACCCTGTTCCTTCTGTTAGATGAAATTCCACGTCCGTCCTGATGCATGCCCAGATGTCTATACCTCAGTTCAGATGGGCAAGGCTGACAAATCTTGCCTTGCTGATGGGAGAGCATCACCTAGAAGAAGAACAGCTGGTTCTTATTAAACACAAACTTCTTCAAGAAAATCGACTACTTATTCAAGAGTCTCAGCTCTGGCTTCCTTGGCCCTCCAACCTACTGCAGCTCCTCTTCCAAGGCAGCGCTTCATCTTTTGAATCTTTTTGTACTCTGGTGTATAACAAAAGACAGGGATGTCTCACACTCAATCATATCTCAGCTTATGCAGACTGGGATTTGATAGACACTAGATACAATTTCGCAAGACAGTAAGACATGCTAGCCCAATAAGGATAAGCCAGCATTGGGAAGCCAATTCCTGAAGCACCAGCTACATCCCTTTTGCGGGACTGCTCAGCCCCATGCTGTTACTGAAGCCTCTTGCAGGAGCTGTGTTGCTCCTCTCCCACTCAGCTGGTGCCACTTCTCTTTTTTTCTGCCCTGACAGATCTGGTATCTCCTCTGAAGGGTGAAAGGGAGGAGACAACACTCACGAGGTCTGTACCTCAGGTCTGCAGACCCCACTCTTTCCCCCAGAGCCTACAGCACAAAAAGGACAGCACAGCACATTTCAAAAGAAGGTGGGGAGGTCACAAATAAACATGGAAGCTGAGGGAATAGAGCCTTGAATGATCATACTAGCAGTCTATAGACCTTGGGGCTAACTCTTACCCATAAATATCTCTGTATTGCTTGTTGGGAGCCTTTACTTCCCAGTGTGAGAGATGAGATAATAAGCACTTGGAGACATTTTAAAGTGATGTCAATGAGTCCACAGCAATAAAATACCAAAGAATGTCTTTCCAAACCTACAAAGCTGCACCATGAGAGTCTACCCTAGCTTTTGGTCTCATCTTTTTTTTTTTTCTATTTTAACATGCAGAACTGAAAGAGATGCTTACCCACAGCAGCAAAAGGGAAGTTGGACAACAGTGAAGAGCCATCATTTATACAATCCAACCCAGAAAGAGAAATGAAAGAGACAGCAGAAGACCAAAAAAGAAGAAGTGCACACCCAAGAGCCTGTACCCAGAATGCCAGTACTAATGATAATATAGGCTACCTGAAAGGACAGGAAAATCCAGACATCCACCTACTCATTCTTCATATCATGTAGCACATAACTCGGTTAAGATGGAGAAAATATCTAGCACTGTCCGAAGGGCAAAAAGAAGCTAATTATCAAACTATTCACGCTCCTGCAGAAGAGAGATTCTAAAAAGATGGAGAAGACACACCACAAGCACATAAAGCAGGAAGAAGCAGATGGAGCTGCTTTCAAACTTTAAGGCATTTAATCAAATTCTACCAACAGAATTTCATCCTGCCTCATCCTGCAAGTTGATCTCCATGCACAGATGTCTCTGACTTCGGTCTCCTTTGAGGATCAGGGGCCCAGGCAGCAACTGGAATCCATAGCGCCTGATGTGTGCCCTTTTTGCATGCTTCATCTATTGCTCTGTTCAGCTTGTGAATTGAAATCAACAGCACCTCATATAAATGCCCTCTTATGCCATAGCGATATCTGGGTTCCATGTGCATTGGCAGGTAATCTGGGACTGAATAAACTCTGGCCAAGAATTTCAGATGGAGGTGTCTGTGGCTGGGCTTCTGGATCTGCATGAAGACAACTGGATAAATGATCAAGTGTGCTGATCATTTTCAAATTGCCATGAAAATCACTCACACTTCACTAGTCTGAGTATTAGCTAACATCTTTTCACCCAGGCATGGATACCCTTTGGCACTGGCACATCATTGCAATGTTGTTGGATGTACTCATCAGAAAAGATATACATAGCTGAGTATATCAGCATTTTGGTAGAACCCCATTTAACTGAAAGAACAGATTTAAAATGAAGTTTCAACACTCAGAAAAGCTTTAGGAACTTAAGAATGTAGTCTGTGTATCTTTGGGCTGAACAGGGTATTTGGCTGGTCAGCAGTCTGTTCAGGCCCATTCATTTTGTATTTCTTCCTCTCTTCTCTGTCTTTCTAATGCATCAGTGGATTGTTTCTGCAGTCAAGGGTGGTTTTGCACTAGATGCCTGCTCTTCCAGCAGAAAAATGAACATACAGAATTTACAACACAATTAGCAGCTACCTAGCATGATTCTGTGTGTACCACACTATGATACCACATTGGCAGTCTTGGTTTTCTACCAGACTATCATTGAGAGGAGTCCTGGGTTATAAAGTTCCAGTGTTGCTGAATCATTGTGGAGTACAGCGGGAATAAATATCACACACCTTGCTGTCACACAAAAGTACCTGTCAACTACACCAGAAATTGTGCCAAGTTGCCAATGCCAAATATTGAGGAGGCAGTACTACTGTGCTGGCAGCAAAAGGGGGCTGTATTGCTGCACCCGAGGGGAATGAATCTGGGAAGTCTGCAGCATGCTAGCAAGGCATCTAACAAACACATGGTCGATCAGGAGCAGCTCCCTTCACTGACAGTATTCTTATGCACAGAGCTAACCCAGTGTTGATGTCTTCTGCTATGTTGGACTTTGCAGTGGGATTGAGCCCTTTGTGCTGTATCTCCCAAGTTCTTTATGTCCCAGTGCATAGCACCGCATGGGATAGGGCATGAGGACACTGATAATGCATTAGGTCAAGTAACAGTGGTTTGTTGCTCAGCATGGAGAGCTCATGTCACTATACTACAGCCACACAACACTCATTTCTAGCTAGCTTCCTCTGGGTGCCTTCACCTTTTATATGTCAAACCTATATGCCAGATGCAACTAATTAGGTCATCCCAGATCAGACCAGACCACTCTGGTGCCAGGATCACAGTAGGAGAGAGGGGCTATGAAATGGCAATTGCATGGCACTGATGTAGCAGTAGGTAAACATGAAATGATGGTCAAATGAAGTGATGGTCAAATGAATGAGGCTAATGCTTACTGCATGCAACTTTCCAGGTATGTACCCACAGCAACAATTCACATCGTAGTTTACAATAGTGATACTACAGCTAGCACTATTGCCAGCAAAATACTCCATCATTTCTTTTATTAGAGGAAACCAGTAAACCAAAATCACACAGAGTGTCATGGTTTTTATCATGGCAAAGTTGAAAGCAGGCTCTCATTAGGCAAGTGTGTATCATAAATGACAAGCCCGATCAGAAGGTGATCATTCCTTTCTCTGAGAAAGCAGCTTCTGGATCATTACATTTAGTTCATAAAATGTAAAATTCTTAAAGAAATGAAGGATATTTTTTCTCAATGGGTTAACAAAAATTATATGACATGTCTTGGATTTTAATTTAGGTGTATGATCATACGTGTGATTAAGTGAACAGAAAACAGAAGCAAAACAAGTAATAAAAAAGCAAATTTACCACCGTTTATCTAGAAAATAAAGTAATTAAGCAAAACATAACAAGGGTTCACTGAAAATAAGTCTTGTAGACAATCTTGAATATTAAACCCCCAATATATCATATCTACTCTGTTTTCTTCATGCACAAGTTTCACAATGCCATAAATAAAATATTGGAAACCAAGCCCTCCAATGACTTGAAGCTGGCACGGACAATGAAGCATGGGGGAGAGCCCTGAGCCACTTGTCTTTGCTGCAGAGTTGCCTTCAGCACACAGGCCCAGCCGAGTACCAGAGCTGCAAAGTATCAGCAAGTAAAAGACACACCACAGATTCACAGGGTGGTAAACCCAGTTTTAGGGTGCTCAAAAATGTAGCCGAGTGATGCAAAGCGCTGAAGTGACGCAAACTCATTTTGGCAGCTCAAGCTTATTGAAACATTTCTGAAAGGACAACTTTTCCCTAGCAGACTCAGTGCTGGTACGTGCATCGTTTCTGTGCAATCCATCATAATGTCGAGGCAAATGAGGCAATTTAAGGAACAGCAGCAAGAATTATCTGGGAGAGTGGTTTTATAGAGAAAGGTTAAAAGAGCTTAATACATCTAGTTTTGTTAAAGCAGAGGTAGATGGAGGCATGTCTCCAGCCAGCAAATGCTTAAGTAATGCAAACCTTAAGGATGGGGAGGAAATACTTGGGCTTATACATATGGGAAAAAGTAGGAGTAAATGAAAAGAGGGTGGGGAAAGGCTGAATATCAGAAAATTTTGTTGGCAGTGAAGAGCAGTGCTTGTGCAAATTTTTCAGAGGAAGTGGTGGGAATTCTTTTAGTTATTTTAAAAAGAATTTGAAAAATACTAATAAACAAGCTAGCAGAAGTAAGTCTGTACTAGCAGAAAAGTTGATTGGATGATCCAACAGCCTCCTCTCTCCCCATTTCTTTCTTTGCTTGGTTTATTTTCAACCAATTCACAATGTACAAAATTTGGTAAAAGCAAAGGTGAAGAGAAAGTAACCTGGGGCATATTCACAACAGAAATCTCAATGCCAATTTAAGAGACTGTATTTCCCACTGTGAGTTCCTGTCCTCCCAGCAGAACCTGAGAAAGAGACCCCACAAACTTATCTCATTTATTCAAGTGAAACATCACCTGGATTTGATCCATGTCCTGCGGAAGAGGTAACCCCCTGCAGGTGAGACAACGTGATTCAAACATTTGATTATTGCTTTTGGAGTCTGTCAGGCAGATAACATCTAATAAGTACGAGCAGTTGAAGAGGTTACAGCTTGTAACTGCTCTGCCACTCTCCCAGAAGTTTCTGCCTCCATAGCAAAGGTGGCAGGACAGAAACTGCACATCTGTATCTCAGCAGTTCTGGTTCCTTGTCCAGAAAAGGAGTATAAACTACCCACAAATGTAACTTCCATGACAGTTGGATGCTGACACTTGGATGTGCTTAGGAGGAATACTTCAAAGTACCATAGCTCAGTAAACGTTGCAGTCTTTAAGTACACACCTTTCCACTGATGGTAGGTAAGACTGAAGGTAGACCGACCATACCCCTTCTGGTGTTAAATTTACTCTGTTTTAGGAATCATGCTAACAAAGCAGACAATGGCTGCAGAATTCAGAGTATGGCTCCCCATTTCAAAGTCTTTCTGATGTCTTCTCCAGTAGAACAAGGCATTTCTTCATCTGATGAGTCAGTCAGCTGTTGAACTTAAGTGCCTAAGTATTCACGCAACTTCCATTTATCAACACAAGTACATTTTCATAAGAACTATATTCTATGTCTTGTCATAGTTTATTATAAGAAGTGGGTTTTCTAATATAGGAATTGTTTTTTTAAAAACTGTTCAATAGGCTCAAGCAATACTGCCATATCCAAATGTTAATATTTATATGCACCGCATGCATAAACCAAGCATCTTGAAGAGCCTCAAACATGTATGAAATAATACAAACCAGACTAATTCAGAAATAAATTAACAGAACGCTTCTTGCTTTATCATTTACAGACATTGAACCATATTGTATTGTTTTTCCTGCACAGAAAACAGTGGGAGTTCTGGACAAAGATGAAAGGGAGAATATGTACTGTGAGCTATTTGTTTTCTACACATCTAATAATATCTTTTTTAAAAAGACATTCTGTGTATAGAACAATTAAAAATCGCCCATATTTTAATGCTGTAAGGTTTAAGATTCATGCATACCATGATGGTAGGACTCACAGTTGTTCTCTCATTTATATCATTGCCTTTTTTTTTAATAGCACAGTTGGCATTTCCATTTTTACTCCCAGGCAGATTTTGCCATCCTTACATCTTAGTTTCATTAGAGTTCCCATTCATTTTAGTGGGTAGGATGCTCTACAGCATGAATTAGAGCGAGAAAGTCTGGCTGCTCAGTTGTGCAACACTGGATTTGAAATGCAACAAATAGAAAATAGCCGAATTCTTTTTCCAGAAAAGTAATGCGTGTGCAGCAGAAGCCTAGTTAAGAAGGTAAAATCAAGATCATACAGGGTCCACTGTAATAAAGAAGCAGCACTAACTGCTGTTTGTCTTTCTGAGTTCTTTACTTAGATTTGATTATGCTCTTTGATGTACATACCTATCCCCCACAGAAGTCAACATGTGGGCTTCTGCTCACAGCCATGACCGGCCTTTATATTTACTGTGGTTTGTGTGGTTCTGAGAACTGTGAACAGAGACTCATGCTCCTAAGTAAGTCACTGATTCATGTATGTCCTTTTTCAATGCAGTGGTCAAAAGATTATGCAAGTGTGAAAGATTAGTAATTATACAGAAGCCTCTAACTTGACTCTTCGCACATCTTCTGGAAATGATTACTGTTGCTGGGGAAGGCTTTGACTCAATGTTTCCAACTTTCCATTTCTCCCTTGAAAATAAACCTAGTTGATGCTGTGGCCATAGTTCAAGAAAACAACAGTATCCAGAATTTCAAGGCATCTTTGGGGTGTTCTGACAATAAAGCACAGTGTATGTTATGATTGTGTAAGAGCCATAATAAATGTTACTATTTTTAGGCTGTGTATTAGTCGGCCCTTTAGAGACTCTGGATCTATTACGCTATCCAAATCTCTTATACTGTTGTGACAGTTGAAGTTCAATCATGCATTCAAGCACTTCAAACCCAACGTAACATGTTGATCACGTAGTGAAATGGATGATTAAGGAACAGAGAGCATGGGTGCATACAGCTTTTTACTCTAAAAAGCTAAGCCAGTTCCATCACTGAGCAGAAAGTGTTTGTACTACAGACTTTTCCCTCTGCTGCTTTATCCAAGATGACTTTGGCAGTTATCAGTCCTGATCTTGGACAGCCAATACCCTGAGCAAGTGACGGCCACGGTTCACATCTCTTACCGGCAGCCTCACCACACTGCACGCCTGGTTCCACAGCTCTTTTCAGCATTGCCGAAACGCACCCATTTGCTGGGGCAACATCGCATCCACTTGACAGATACCAACCTACTTGCAACAAGATGCCTGCTCCCCCATTGCAAATTTGCTTCACGTGTTTCACCAAGGCCCCGTGGCCAACCGTGACGCTGAAACAGATGGTGACAGTTCTATGTCTTTCCTCGCCAACTGCAGACGCGTGGTATCACGCCCTTGCTGTAGCACAGGGCCTCACGCCACCCCTCAGGCGTGCAATATCTCATTTTATTGCTGGCGAGGGTGTGTGCGGACAGGCCTGGCCCGGCAGCGGCGAGGGCGTGGGGGGGGGCGGATTCCTTCACTGGGAGGCCTACCGACATCCCTGCTCCACGACATCCCGGGCCTCCAGCAGCGCGGCCGTGGGCCGGGAAGCTAAAGCCCAGGAAAAGGACACAAACACCGGAGAGAAACGTCCCCGCCGAGGGGCGACTGCCCCCCGGAAGGGGGACGGGGGGGACTGGGCCGCCGCCGCCCCGCCAGCGAGTCCGCAGGGCGTCGCGCGCAGGCCGCCCCGCCCACCAGAGGGAAGGACCGCCCACCGGAGCGTCAGGCCAGCCCCCGCGCGCCGTCACCTTCCCGCCACCATCTTGAATGTGGGCAGGAGAAGCGCCGATGCCCTCCGTAGGGAAACAATAACGGCGACACCTCAGCCCTTCAAAAGGCAGGGAGAGTACTAAAGAGGCGGGACGACCCCACGGCGAACAGTCAGCACGTGCAGAAGACCTAAAGCCATATTTAAAAAAAAATAAAAAATAAAACAAACCGAACACAACCCCCTTCCTAAACTCTCTGCCCCAGACAGGAGAAAGGGGGCGGCTTGCCCGCACTTAAAATGGCACCTGCTTCCGCCCTCGCCTGGTAACCCCGCCCCCTAGGGCGGGGCGGCCGCAGGTACGCGCCTCCGTGTACGTGTGCGCGCGCTCCCGTGGAATGTCCCCGCGGGCGCGCGCGGCGCTGGCCAAGCCCCCCCGCGGCCACCGCCTCCTCCTCCCTCCCTCCCTCGCCCGCCCGCCCGTGACACACGCGTCAGGAGACGCAGCGCGCTGCGGGGTGCCCGCCCCGCCCCTCCCCTCCCCGAGCTCCTCCGCGCGCGCGCCGCGGCCCGGCCGGAGACACGGCGGACCCGCACCGGCTGCGGCAGCGCGATGACGGCGCGGCGGGAGGCGGCGGCGGGGGCAGCGGCGGCGGCGCCCGGCTGCCCCGGCTCCCCCTTCCCTCACGCCGGCAGCTGGGCGGCTGCCTGGCGGGGCGCGGCGCTGCGCTTCGCCCTGGCGGTGCTCCTCCACACGGCCCGGGCCGAGAAGGAAGGTGAGACCCAGATTTCCCCTCCTTTCTTGTCCCTCCCCGGCCCCCCATCCTCCTCCTCCTCCTCCGGTGGCGGTTGCGGGGCGGCTGGCGGCCGCGGCCCGCGCGCTCCCCGGCGGTGTTTGCGGCCCGGGGGGGGGCGGTGCGGACGCGTGCCGGGGGGGGGCGGCTGGTGAGGATCCTGGCCTGGCCGCCCCTTCCCCCTCGGGGGGGCCGCGGGGTCCCGCTGCCCGCCATGCGTGTGTGTGTCCGCGTGTGTCCGCGCCCCCCCACTCCGCGCCCCGGCTGCCGGGGGGGCTGTGTGTGTGTGAGGTGGCGGCGGGGGGGGTGGTCGGTGACGTTGGGGCGAACTTGGTGGGGTTTGTCCTCCCTGACAGCGGCGGGGATGGAGCTGGAGCTGCCCGTTGAAAAGGAGAGAGGGGAAAGAAAAAGGAAAAAAAAAAAAAAAAGAAAGAAAAGGCTTTCTCGTGTCGAGCTGGTTTCCCTGCGGCAGGCTTCCAGCTGGAGACCGAGCCAAGCCAAACAGACGGGCAAACCTGCCTGAGAAAGGGCGAAAATGCACGCTGGAAGTGACAGCGAGACCCCCTTTGCCTCCCCGAACTTCTGACAGGTGTCTGACGCCTTTGCGAGGTCGATGGCGTTTTCTCTAAACTTTAGGGAAAGTCAGTCGGGGACTTTTAAACTTGTAGTGTCTTTGATTTTTGGCACACTGTCTTTTCATTGTGGTTTAACAAGGGAAAAAAAAGCCCCGAGCGAAACACCTAAGCATATTCTGTAGCATTGCTGAGAACGGCTTTCAAGCATTTCCAAGGTGCAGACTCAAGGTCTACTTTAAAGTGTGGCAGTGTTAAAAAGAAGCAGATAATTGTAACATATTACAGAAGTACGTGAAACAGATTTTCTTAAGCTGACATGAGAATTTAGTTTTCAAGGAAGTTGCTGCACTGGAGGAGTATGTATCACATGAAGATTGAAATGTATCAGGCCAGATGAGGTCAAGAGGATGAAACAGAATAAGAATAAAAAAGAATAAGAAGGGTATGGAATAGGAGTTTAGCAAGGAGGCTGTAGTCATGTCTCTAGACCAGACTTGAGGGAAGAAATACGTGCATTATTAGGATGCATCAGAATAAATGTAGATATACCCTTCATTTTCTAATGAAGGACTCCATTTAAGTAATTCCTAGTAACCTGTTTGTACAAATACGATGATGTTGATATTAAGGTGATTAAAAAAAAAACAATCCATTTTGTGTCACAGCCACTCTTGTTCACTTCATTTTGTCTTTGGAGAATTTAACATTCAGAAAACAGTGTAAAGAAGATATAGTATCCCTAGAGTGATGAGAATTTCTAAGAATCAGTTCAGTCTGTCATGCGTTGAGGTACTAGAAAAGCTGAAATGCTTCAGAAATACCTATTTTTAACTCTGATTTTGATTGCATTCCTTTACAGGTAATAGCTTATATGAGTTTGAGATTTATCAGTGTTGTTGTATACTGGTATGATGGAATTGGATCATGCCCTAAAAGCTGTGACAGCTGAGGCCACGTTCATCTGTGAAGGAGATACTGTTTTTTCTCTGTGGGTTTCCTTGTCATTCCTAGATAAACAAAGGCAGGTTTAGATTCATAGAGTTTGAACAGGTATGATTGAAGTCCTTCAAGAAAATGGAATAGTTTGTACTCATACCATTTTCTTCTATAGACATAGTCTATTAAAACTTATCCCAGCAACACTCTTGTCACTTTCAAATTTTTGATTCTCATATAGAACACAGATTTTTTTTTTTTTTTCTTCAGTCTTTTCTGATTTCTGACACTCATTTTTTCTTCCCAAGTTTTCTGCTGCTTGAGTGTAGCATGAGTGGTTCATTTAAGCTCACTGATAAGTCTTGGTTTGGTGTTTTGGGGTTTTGTTTTTTTGTTTTTTTAAATTAATCTTCTATGGACTCCTTAGAAAAATTCCTTGACTATCTGCATTTGTGGATCACATGTTGAATACTGTTGTCTTGGAGTCTTCCTTTTGCTGAGTGCAATGCCTGTTTATAACCTGGATAAAAGATCAGTGGAGTTTTAAAGCAAGACAAAGTCAAAAGTGACTTGTGAGATCCAGTCCCACTGATCTTAAACTACAATCTAGGTGTCAGACTGCAAGGGGCAGTAACTGAGCATAGGAGAAGGACCAGCTTGGACAGTGGGCCTGTAGACCAAGGTAGGGGCTCAAATGAAAGAGTAGTTCAGAAGAAAGGAGGGGGGAGGGTCTTTCAGGCTCTGTCCCTCAGTGCCTTAGCTTCTACCAGGGGATGTCAGGTTAAATATAGTAAGACACAGTTTAAAAAAAAAAGTAATCTGAAAGTGAGGAAATAGCTAGGAATATCCTTTCCATCTCCCAAATGTGGACATACATGTTTCACTACAGCTGCAGGAAGGAAGCTGTGGAGAGGGAGTAGAACTGAGGTTGTGCATTCTATACTGTTTCTACGCTGCTGAGTCAAAGGTGACTGTAGTAAGACACAGTGCAGTATATATTCCAGAGAAGCTGCTACAGAAAAAAATGATAGAAGCAGGGGCTCAGATGAATGGTAGGAATGAGGGAAGAATACATAGAATATCTCAAAGCAAAAAATAAAGGTGGAGGACACTATTTTCTTCTTACCTTGTATATGCATGAGGAGAGACTGGGGAAAGATGGAGGTGATGCACAGAAGAATATGCTGCCTTCATGCTTCTGTGGAGAAGGAGCAGCAAGCAGTTCTTTATGGAGCTGTCACGAGTAGGAAGAAGATTGATGCTGGATTATTCCAGATTGACGTGACTGCTTCTAGTCCCCCATCTTAGTTAAAGAGTTTGAGGGTAAAGATGTAACATAAACAGCTTTGCCATTTGTCTAAAAGCAAAACTGAAATCCTTTGTGTATACAAGCTGTAAATCAAACTCATGGGAAACAGTGGTACCGTTCTGTGCTGGAGAAATAGAACTTGTGGACAGTATCTGGTACCTGAACAAATATGAGAGCAGAGAAAACTGCATGTGGACTAGCCAAAAAAAACTGACAACATCAATTTCAGACTAAACACTGATATGTGACTTTTTTTTTTTTTTGTCTAGCTGGGTCCTCAGTGCCCCTGTATTGCTGAGAAATGAGTCAGACCGAGAAGGTCGTACAATTTTTTGTTTGTTTTTTTCACTGAGGAAACCTGTGAACCCAAAGAATGACATGGCAGGAAAAAAATGTGCATTCAGTCTCAAAAAGCCTCTTGCCATTTAGGAGAGGCAATAATAACAAGAGTTTCTTTTACAAATACATACCGGTTTTGGGCTTTTTGTAGGCTTATCCTTTCCTAGTGTAATTATTATGTTCTGTATTGCCACATGGATTGAGGACAACTTTCGGTTTATATTTGAGCATGTGTGGTTTTTGTTTTGGGTTTTATTTGGTTTGTGGGGTTTTTTTATTTATTTTTGAGATGTTGGGTTTTTTTGCGGGATGGGGGAACGACATAAAACAGCCTTCTGGGCTTCAGGTTGAAGGAAGCCATAGTAATGCCATAAACCCTATGGTCAGTAAAATATTTTGAAGGCAAATGTCTATCATCAGTATCCTTTTTTACCTGAGAACTGTTTTGTGTTTTTTCCTTTATTTATATTAATTTATATTTATTTATATATTTAAAAAATCTTTATTTTATACAGAAGCAATTTTTTTTTAATCACTTTTTATTTGACCAGCTGACTGAAAGCCTGCTGAGACTATGTAGATAGTTCTCTTACCTACCCACCTGCTTAAAAGATCAGTGCAATTAGAGCAAGGTTGATATTTAGACTAGGTTCAGTCCCTAACTGTAGCTTTTGAAGTTACATCTTGGTGCTGGATCTGGGAAAAAAAATCTATTTAAACATCTAAGGTCAGTGAAAATGCAAAATGTTCTTGTTTTTTCTAAAGCTTGACACATTCTCTGCTAACATCCTAGAAACTTAAGATAGTTACTAAGTGTAAATGATAGGTAAAATGATCATGGAAGAGTTGAAGGGAGATGTCAGTAGAACAGTGCACTGGGATGCTGGAGTTCCATTTTTTGTTATTCTGTCTAATCTCAGGCAAGTAGCTTTTCCTTTTTGCTTTTTACCAGTATCTAAAATGGCAATCCAGGATACTTCATATGAGTATCAAAAGTAGACTAATGCTGGAAGGTGATGTGGGAGAAAGCTTATATGTTTAAAATAACATTATAAAAAAACCTCTTCACATATACTGCTTGTTTGTCATACACTTCTGTCAGAACTAATATGTAGCATGCTACCATTTATTTAATGCTAATGTTTTGACTCTGACTTAAATCAAAATGTTATCCAGAAAGAATGACCTCAGTCAAACTGAAAACACTCTAGTAGCACATCAAAGTCATGAACAGTGTGGGGAAAACACAGTGAATAGAAATTGACTGTGCTATCTCACTGTTTTTGAAACTTAAGTATGGGAGAGCTGATTAGATTTGCACTATGTCTTTGCTCTTGTGAATGATAAATATTAACCATGTGCTTGGATTGAAAGGTCTCATACTTGTCTGCAGAATCTTTGGGCTAAGTTAAATATAAGGAAAAACTGTAATGCAATGGACAGGAAGTTGAGACCCTGTGTTCTGCATGACCTTCTGTGTAATCTCAAAATGGTTGCTATTCCCTCCTCTGCATGTCTTTCTCCCTCACCAGTGTCCAGTTATATTGCGTGTGTGAGGCAGACTGAGGTACCCTCACCTCCCTCAGGTGATTGCCAGTGTTGCAGTATGGGTTACTTGAGTCATTTGGCTACATCTGCACATGTTAAAATTTCAGCTGTTTGCAGTAAAGCTTGGACATTTGCAGTGTGGTCACTTCAAGCAAGCAAAACTGGGTAGGTTTTGAAATAAAGTGATAAATGTTATGATTCTGTGGTGTGATTTACTAAGTTTATAAATATAAAGAATCTTTCAAACTGTAAGCGTGGTAAATCACCTGGGAGTTTGACAGTGAATGGTGGATGTTGTGGTTCATGCGTAACCAACAGTAAAAGTTGTGTGACTGAAGCGCAGGCTAGAACCAATTTGGTTTGTTCCTGTGTTTGTAGGTTTGCAAGAATAAAATTCAGTAAAGATCCGTTTTATTTCTCTTGCTAGTAACTGCTATCCAGTGTGGTGCCTCTGACTTTGTCAGTCTACAGCATGAACTTACCTGGGTGTAACAGGAGCTGCGAGAAGGTGCCTTTTTTCTCTGAAAGACAGCATTTGAAGTAAATCTGCACTTTTCATGGTAATAAGTGGGGGTACTCAGAACTGGACCCGCTCTGAGCAGGCAGTTGGGCTGGAGACCTCTAGGGTCATGTCCAGCCTGCGTTATCCTGTGGTTCCAAAAGGTGAGCACACTGGGTGCTTATTACAGAAGCAACTGATTCGATCCATTCACCTCTGGTAGTCACCAAATTTGAGCTTAAATGACAGTTATTTTAAAAATCCTTTTTGTTTTTTTCTGAAAATTTGTGTTAGCATTTCAGCATATTTAATTATTAATACCAAGACAGAGGATGCAGAATTTTTTCTTGCATAGGGAGCATCTCAGTGTGTTGCTGGAGTGGCCTTTATTTTGTGATTGACTTGTTTGGCATTAGTAATCTACCTTGTTAATTTGGAAATAGGAACACAGTTCAACTTAGTTTGCTCACTGTCACCCACCTTTCTAATATGGAGGAATTCTTAACAAACAGTCCAGATACAGAGGCAGTAATTCTTGCCACCATCTTCACTGTTTCCGTTTCGTAAAGCTTGTAAACTGAAAATGTAGATGCCTGATTTAGGAAACCAAAGGAACCAATGACCATGAGAGTTAAAGGGGAGGTATTTATCTTTCTAGTCATAAATACAGGCAAAGAATAATCCTGTGTCAGATAGGGGTTTGTTAGAGGCAGCTGATAAAATTTGAACATGTGCTGCAAGAGTGTTGGTTATTTCTGTTTTCTGAACTGTCTACATGGAATAATTAGTGATTTACTGACTGTAGCAAGGATGTGATGCAGCATCTGCATTTAACACTTCTAAAATCTGTTTTTAACATTTTCAGATTAGCAGGCTTGGATAACTTGTGCTCTGGAATATTAAAGGGACTAAATCAGCATTGTGTGCACTCATGCTCTCTCTCTTTTTAAAAACCTTGGATGTAATGGGGAAATAGCAAAGAGCTGAAGGATTGCAATGTAATTCCACTCTCTGAAAAGGAGAAAAGAATTGAGGAGTTTTACACTAGTTTAAGATTTTCCTGCTACACTTACCAGATCTATCCTCTCACTAAGACTGTCACAGAAGCATTTTTAATAGTTCTCCTACTGCCTGGAATGCATCATGATAGAGAACCATCCGAGAACAGCGGGAGTTTTACTGTAGATATTGAACTGGTTTTAAGGATACCTGAATGAAATTTAATGAAAGGAGGTGTACAGGAAATGAAACTATGTACTTAACAGCTCCTTCTGTCTATGTACTGTATGAAGTTACATAATGTTATTTCATAGAACTATTTAGCTGACTGTAATACAACATGCTTAGGTTTTTAAAGTTATTTGATCAGTGTATCCATTAACTATTCTTCGTAAAGCAATCTGTCCTAACAATGGCATCTTGAGGCTTATCTGAGGGTTTTTTTCAGTTGAACATCTAGATCTGTGTTGGACTGTACAGATTTGGTGTAACAGAATGAGCACAGACTATTTAAAGTTACTTAAACTTAAAAAAATCCCAAACAACCCTTGGTTATAGGTTGTTGGGTTTTTTTGTGGTTTTTTTAAAGTTATTTAAGTCAGAAAGTACAGGTGATAGTGGTGTTAAACAGGTTAAATCACAATTTGAGGGAGTGATGATAGAATAGAAGACAAAGTTGTAGACAAGCATGGTACTGATTTAAATAATTGGAAACACTTGTTTCCACTAAACCTCTTATATACCCATTGTTCATCAGCTTGACTTTCCAGATCCATAGATCTGAAGCAGAATGGGGTCCTTGTAGAGGAGGGTGGTACTGAAGAAGAAAATGGCTGAGTTCTCAAAGAGAAGGTTTTTAAAGAGGGAATTTTAGCTTTTGAAAACAGATATCCTTCTTGTTTCCCTACAGGCATATACTCTGTTGGAAACATCTCAAGGTAGTTTCCTCAATGTGAAATTTGATGGCTTCAGCATAGTTTGATGTGACTGGCTTATGAAATTTCTTTAATTTTGTAATAGATAAGCTGCAGCCTGAAAATGTCTGGCTCAGATTGAAGATGATAGAAGATACTGATATTGAGATAAAGAAATCGGCTATTTTTCATGAAATCTGCTTCCAGTAGGGGATTTTTGGGTCCCCCATTTGAGATGTTGATACAGTATGTTAAATTAATTTAAAAACTGGTTATCTGAAGCTTGTAAATAAATATAAAATCATCTAGCAATGCAGAAAAAGTCTTAATGAATCAGTGATTTACACAAAAATGCTGTACAAATATTTGCAGGTAGAATTTGTAGATAATGATAAAAACTATCCAGGCAACTAGATAAACTGCAGGGGGTTTGGGTTTGGTTTATTCCCAGCAGTGGTTCGTGCTCTACCTTGGAGGCTGGTTACAGCGACTTCCTCCTGGCTCTATTCTGGGACCTGTCCTGCTTAATATCTTTGTCACTGATCTGGAGTTGGAGTGTACCAAATCTAAGGAGCTGTCAGTATGCTCAGGGGCAAGGCTGCATTTCAGAGCGATCTAAACAGGACAGAGCAATGAGCTGACAGGACCTTCATGAAATCCAAAAAGGACAAATGGGAAGCCCTTCATATGGGACAGAATAACCACTTGCATGGGATACAAGCTGGAAATGCTATACATGAGTCAGCAACATACCCTGGCAGCATACAGGAGCACAGCCACTAGTCTGAACAAAGTGATTATTCCTGTTTACTCAGCACTTAATAGACCACACCTAAACCACTGCATCCAGTTTTGCTCTGTACTGTCCCACTGGAAGGTCGCAGAGACGGTCGGTGGACACATGACCTATGAAGAGGCTGAGGAACCCAGAGCTGCATGGAGATGAGGCTTTGGAGGGACCTCGTGGCAGCCTGCCAATATCAAAGTAGACATTATGAAGAACATGGAGTCAGACTCCTCACAGAGATGCGTGGCAGGAGCCTGAGAGACAATGGTCATAAAGTGAAACAGGGAAGGTTTGTTTTGCGCCAGGACGTGCTGGTCTGTGATGATCCAAGTAAGAAAGGCACTCAGACACTGTAAAATATTATTGAAAATGCTATTTATTAGAGCTAACACTATAAAGAGAGAATAGTATAGATAATCTTGCATCTGTTTTGATGCTGGGAACCCTGCGTTGTGCAGCATCAAACAGGCCTCCAGTCCATGTGCAACATACTGTGCAGACCCTGTCCATAGAAAGGGTTAGCCCCTGTTGGTCCTGCAAGCTATTGTTGGATTTCCTTACAAGAAAACAACTCTATTAATAATTTCTACTGTTAAGCAGAAGGGATGCTTACATGAGAACTTCTAGTTACACTTTTAGATAAAGGCAAGGCCACCCAGGTGGCATAATTGCCAGTAGCAAGTGGGAGCTGCCTGCAGGCTCCTCTGTTAACAGTGAGCCGGCTGAGCTCATCCTGCAGCCAGCGGGTATGTGCCACACAGCACCAGCCTGAAGGCCAGCCTGTACATGCTGCACAGCACGGGCATGGGCCTGTTCAGGTTAGCTCTTGCATGGATCACTAACTCCTCCACGTATCGTGGTCTGCTGGTCAGGATCACTACAGTGTTCTGGCTTGACATAATGAGACTGTATTTCACCATGAGGGCAGTCAGGCATTAAAACAGATTCCCTAGGGAGGTTGTGGAATCTCTGACCTTGGAGGTTAGCAAGGCCCAGCTAAACAAAAGCCTAAGCAACACCGTCCAAATTCAGCGTTCACCGTGTTCCAGCAGAAGGTTGAGCTAGACGACATCTTAAGGTCCGTTCCACTCTGAATTGCTCTGTCTCTGTGTTTTGGATCTCCCTCCTGATCCTAAAAACTGGGTTGGAAGTTGCAATAACTTTGTTGCAACTGATGGGAATATCCGCAAGAGGGGAGAATTCTGTGTTTCTATGTAACTCCATGGTGAAATCAGTGTTATGGTAGTAGTAATTTAGATATTATTTAGATAGAAGCGGAGTTGTAATTGTATCCGGGAAGTTTCGTGTGTTGCTACATCACTAAAGAAATGTCATAACTGAATAAAAAAAAAAGACCCTGTTGGCTGTTCCTTGTTTCTGTATTCATGAATCACATACGCTTTATTTGTCCCCTAGTTTTCATGCTTTCTCTCGAGAAATTTCTTTCAACAGGAATATTTGTATGCCATCTTTCATGCAAAGGTTAACATAGCCATTAGTTTCCACCTTTGCTAGCTGCTGGTAATATAACAATAAATTGGATTGTGGTTGACATGTTAATATACAAGATGTATTAAACTAATACTTAACAATCTGGTATATCTGAGAAAATACCGAAAGATCTCAGTATTGAATGTTGCCAAGTTTGGCTGTTCCTACTTAGTCCTTACTGGAAACTATTTTCTTCTAGGATGTTTACTTTGGTATTCTGGACACGTGTGTAACTTCAGTCTGTGGAGCCATCAATGGGCATAAATGACCATTATCTAGCAAGACCATTGTCCCCAGGCATAATGCTGCTTAATTTGGTGATAGAAAGCACAGACGCTTCTTGCCCTCTAAATTTTTGCTCCTAAATACAAGATAAGGGAGGTGTGTGGGGAACTTTTATATTATGGTATAGCTGCTTTTATATACAGCTTGTCAGTTGCCTTTCGTATAGCTTAACTAGGTCATGATCTTCCTAAACAGCTTTGGCTAAACTGTATCTTCCAAAATAATGAAAAGATGAATAAATGCCTTGTTTTGGGCGGAAACCTGGTTATGTCTGATGCTGAAGGAAAGATCATTTTCACTGACAGAGACTGAATCTTCTGCCAATTAGTACTACTGAATATCATTATCTGATGGAGAAAAGACTGAAACAAACTTCCAGTTCATCAGGGAAAATTTGATCCGAGTTCCAGTACTTGATGAGTCCCATGAATTCTTCCTTTGATTAAATTGAATTTCTCTAGGGAAAAAGGCGTTGAGAGTAAGGAACTCAGAAATGGAATAAAAAAATTCTTTATTTAGCATGATTTAATTGTGCTTTAAAAGTACCTGTATTGGGAAAAAGAAATTCTAATACTGAAGCGCCATTTAATCTAGCAAAGATGTGCATATTTAGGTTGAAACTTGGTGCTAAGCATTTCAAAGTAGAAAGGAGAAGTATTTTTGAGTGAAGATAATTGACTGTTATTGACTGTTAAGGGACCACTTAGTGATGTTGGGTATTTGCAGTCTTTAAAGTAGAACTGGGTGTTTCTTCAAAACCTATTCTGCAACTAAACCTAGGGGTTTGGAATCATTGGGTGAAATTGTGATCTGTGTTGCGCAGGGTGTAAACCTAGGCCATTGTAGCAGTTTCTGAAAGAGTCTGACCAGAAGAGAATATTTACTTCTGAGGGGGTAACTGCTTCCAAGATATTTTGGGTAGGTGAATTTCTGCGGTTAAACATACTTAAGCATTTCATTTCCATATGCCTACTTGGCACCTTTAATTTCTTATTAATGTTTTCAGATTTTTTTCCCCAAAACTGGAATTCTCCTATTTTGTTTCACTCTTCTTGCCCTATATTTTATTTTCTTTGAAAACTTGCTTCAGTTATTCTTTTCCACCCATTTTGTTTCTGGCTTTATCAGATGTTGTGGCCAGCTTTTTCCTGCTGGTCTGTGTTCCCCCATGGCAAGTCAGCAGACTGCTTTGCTGAACAATCAATAAGTAGCATTACTGCTACATCATTAACACTAGAGCTTTAACGTTAGGCTTTTCCTACCTTTTCTTGACCTTCGTCATTGTATTTATAGACTTCCTATGGTAGCTGATTAAGCATTATCTTGCTGCTCTTCTACTTGTCCTCCAGGCTTAATAGCTGTTTCCAGTGGACACTGGTGGAACAGTTGCCACACGAGCACAGCGAGGGTGGTGATACTGTGCTCCTTCTTCCCAATAATTCTCATCTCCAGTTGTAATTTAGTCTTAAACAAGTTGCAAGTGTTATGCAGCAAAATCTAAATTAATGTGCTGTCCAAGTTCCCTTGTTGTTCTATGAATTCATGCAGTTCCACCCTGATAAGTGACTAAACAAAAAACGGGGGGGGGGAGGATCAGGGCAGGGAGGAGAGCAGAACTCTTATCACCCAGTAGGCCACTGTTTATGTGTCATAACTTTGGTTAAGACCAGTGTTACAAAGCATCCTCTAGCAGGTAGCAGGTAGGAGTAGGGATTGAAAACTGAGCAGTGTCCACAGAGCATAAGCTGTAGGTTTTACCAGATTGCATTCACACTGCAGCAGGACATTTAGATGTTGGGACGTATCCGTCTGCTGCTGTCATCTTCCTGTTCGGAGCGGGGGGGGTGGTTGGAAACTCTGAAAATCCCATCCTCCTTCCTCTTTTCTATGGTGTAGAGAACAATTCTTGCTCTCTGTGTAGGTTTATTACGGTCATTAATCAGCCTGGATGTACCTTTTCAGTAGGTCTTTGCACTGTGTTGGCACAAGCCATTTTTTTAAGTGGGTTTTGTGGGTCTGTTCAGTGGCTAATTTCCTAAGAGTGCAAGTCTGGAAGGCTGATGTTAATGGTAATAGTTACAATTATTGTCAGTTAATGCATTGTTCTCCTGAGGCTGCAGAATCTATGAGCGGACTATCATTTCTTGTAGACTATGTATTAAATGTTTCTATGTGCTGAAAAGGTTAGAATTCCAGTAAGTCCATGTCATCTGCACACATCAATTTGCAGCAAGTAGTAAAACTTATTGCCACAATTAGAAGTTTATGATCTAAAATATGAGAACTGAAGTGTGTTGAAGATTTAAGAATAGTTTGGAGGGGCTGCTGCTTTCCCCCTCTCTAATTGCAGGACAGGTTATCTTGTTTTTGAGGTTAGTTCCAATTAATTTTATGTCTGTACAAGCTCAATAATGACAAATTTATAGATGTATAACCTAATTTAGCATATTGAAGTTTTAAAATATTTAAAATTGCCATCATTAGAAAGAATAAAAAGCCATAATTTGTATGGCCCAAAGCCAGAAAAAAGGATGCTATTTGCAGATGTTGGGATTCTCTTTATCTTCCTTTTAATTTTTTTCCCTCTCTTTAAATGATTTATGAGAAGATTCCATGAATATCAGAAGTATTGTTCTCTTTGGCTTAAAAATGATGGGTGGTAAAGTCTTTCTCCAGATGAGAGAATTATTTGTCCTTTTTTTTTTTTTTTTTTAATTTATTTAAAAGTAAGTGTTCTCGTTCATACAACCCTATGAAACCTTCATGAAAAAACAGAATAGGATGTTATTTCCTGAGAAGCATTTTGGAGCCAGCAATTAAATATCTTTGGAGGAACAAATGAAATTATTGAAAAGTTTAAAAGTAAAGCACCAACTTAAAACAAATGTTTTTAATACCTATTTTAAAGCATCTAGCAAATGTTAAAGTAGTATTTGGGTTTTGGTTTTTTTTTTTTAAAGTTAAGTTTTATGATATTTATTGCTGCCATCTGAAATAGACCATTTTGTTCAATGGCAGATAACTTTTTAAACTCTTACTACAAAACAAGTCAGATTAAAATAAAAATTGCTCTAGCTGAAGTGGATGAAAATGCAAATTTCTGTAAGGTGGAAATACAGGCTGGGTACCGAACAAGCATCTGAGAGTAAAGGTATTTGATTAATGTGTGATTCTTTTTTCTGTCCATCTGAAATAATCTCAAGTGATTATTTTAAAAGAATAACTAAATAAAAGCAGACTGCTAGGTGTAGTATGTGTTCCTTTCAGTGAGCTTTTTTGTTTCTAGGTATGTTTCTATAGTTTTATTGCAAGGATATATCTATTACACAACACATCCAGTCAGTGCAAACTCTGTAAAAGAAACTTTCAAGCAGTTGCACCATCTTTTGAAGCGTGAAACAAATGTCATGAGCCAGACGTGTGAACTATGTCTTCAGGACAGAGACCCGCTTTCTTCCTTTCTCAGACTAAGCGGTAGCTTCATTGTCTGTCCGGGGTCTGTGTTCTGAATCAGAATTGTGCTGTCACTTTCTGTTTTGTGGCTGGCTTTAAGAACTGAATTGATCACTGAATTCCTAAAAATCTGCATCAGCCTTAACTAAAGGGAAAAGAGATGAGTGGATGAACACAATGTGACAGCTCTCCTTACTAGGAAAGGGCCTTGCTGTGTAAAGAAGCTTGCCTTGTATCTCAAGTCAGAAATGACACACAAGTAAGTTAGCGAAAGATTATATGCAGACTTAGTTGGGTAACAGTGTATACACTCAACTTTGTGCTCTTGTGTGCAGTAAAATACAAATTATTTAACTTCCCCCCCCGTGGAATAGCGAGTTGTGCGCTCAGGGATTGCAGTGCAAATGATCTACTGTCTCTGTTTAGCTTGTATTAACTTGCGCATAGGTTGGTGCATATGAACTTATTTGAGTATGTGTTGTGTAAAGTCATAAAAATAGTTTTTTTATAATCAGAAGTAGAAAAAGAGGTTTTTAATGAAAATTCTCTCTTTGTTATTTAGCTTAATATATTGCTTTTTCATTTCACATGATGATTAAAGTGCATTATCTATGAATGTTTCTATTTCAAGCCTCTAATACGTAAACAGAAAATAAAAATTTGGCAAGCTGGCTTTTTAAGGGGTGGTAATTAGGGGTTTTAATAAAGAAAAAAGAATGAATATGTTTCTATGTAACAAGACTTCAAAGTGAGTTATTTTTGCATGTGATCTTTACTACTTTGTGTGTATTTACTGTCTTGGCTGTGGTTGCTCTTCCAAAGGTCTGTTGAAAAAATGATTAATTTCCCTTTGTTATGGACTACTGGAAAAGAAATGAGTGAATTTGCTATGTAAGTATAAGAGGATTTAGCTGGAAAGGTAGCATGGTGGCTAGTGATTTGCTCTCGGAGCCTCTTGCCTGAGATTTGCTGGCTCATAAGAGAATGATCTTTTACATTTCTAGTGAACAGTCACTTGTTGTGATGTAGGCTGAAACTCAGGCTGATAGCTACACTGACTGTCCCATCTTGGAGAACAGGCCTTTCTTTAAACAGCTTTTATTGTGTTGAACACTGAACTAGGATGTGTTTCTTGAGGCTCACCAGACTTTTCTATTCTTGAAGCCGATAAAAATGGGTGCTTGCATTACAGCATAATAGTTTTCCTTTGTCTGTGTGGTATTAAATTTTTTACAGTGTTATTTTCCTTTTGTAATAATGTTATTTTATCATTCTACATCCACCTGCCTGTATTTCACATGCTGCTCAGTTTTCCACTGTTCAGGATGATTGAAGTTGTGTGATTGCACATAAGCAGTGAATTCACAGTCAAAGCTTTAAAACCAACTCGTCCAGTTTTAGTTGTGCTGTTTAACCGGTAGTGATACAAATGCTATAATTACAATTACATAGACAGAAGCGACTGACATTTAGCACATTGTAATTGGCTCATGCGGTTATAGTTACCTTGAAGTGAGCTTAGTCATTAAGACAAAGGGTTAGAAACTGGACTTTTAAAAAACTTAGTGTAAATTAGGAGAGATTTAAATAATTGATCTGTCCCTATTTTAGTGAGTTGGGACACTATTTCCAGAACGTGGAGAAAATTCATAGACTAGATGATACTGGACTGTATAAATACAGCTTATAAGAAAATTGGTTTAGATAAGTTAAGGGAGAAAACAGTTCTTACAAGCATGTAAGAGGATATATAATGATCATTAACATAAAAATAAATGAAAGCACTGTGTTGTGGAGTAGCTGTTCCAGAACTAAGTAATATTTCAGAATAGTGGTTTTTCTAAGCATATATGCCAAATATACACTCCTATTGAAATGAAGAAATTGTCAGTGGCTAAATGAAAGAGAAAACTTGCAAAGGCACCTTAAAAAACAGATCTCAGTCAGAGTAGGCCTCATAACCTGTAAACCATGGAGAATTTTTTTTATCATTGTGCACCAAGAGTCTTGGCATATTCAGTCGTCTCACATTACATGCAAATTTATTCTGTCATGTGTAATTCAGGCATATCTAAAGACTGGTGTTAGCTAAAGTGATTTTTGATATTAAGTTCCAGTTTACTTTGGAGAAGTGTAGGACTTAGATTTTCTTCTTGTTACTTGATGCTTTATAGGTCTGTACTTTCCTGATTTTAAGCTAAAATACAAAAGGCTTGGACCAGAGACAATTAAAATAGGAATGTGTTTGAGCAAAATTTAGCTGCTAGCTATATAAACTTGTGAGAAGATGCTGCTTAAGCTTTGAGGAATTTAAGTGAATTCAGTATCTCTTTAGGCCACTGTTTTTTCCATTTTTGTTACTTTAGGTGTTTACCATCAAGCACTGTGATGTTATTGGAAAAGGCTGGGGAAAGCATTTAGAAATCTACTGGTAATAATGACTAGATAGTGTTATTACACTGTGGTTTGGGGGGCAGGGTTTATGGCTGTGGTGGTGGTTTTTGTTTTGCCATTTTTCAAAGAGTTTGTAAAAGCTTAGAAAATGCTCTCTGTAGAAAAAGGTGTTTTGGAGCAAGTGGAAGGACCTACATTCATAGTCTTTTTCTGATATCATTTATGGGCTTTTCATAGTAAAGCTGACTTAAGCAAAGAAGGTGCCTTTTAGAGGCTGTAAATTGAAAACAAATAGAAAATGAAACTTACAGTATTTTTAGTGTTTGCTGTTGCTTATGTCACTTCGGTTGACAGTGACCTTCTATCTGAAAAGAGGAAACCAGGATACGCAAGCTAGAAGCTGGAAAAATTTGACCCTGAAATCACTTAATGTCCTAGTAGTGAGAGTGACTGAAATTGTCACGGATTCTCATGAATCTGATAAATTTGCTTCTTGCGGGTGCTTGAAAGGATAAACATTTTCTGCTGAGAGGGATCTGTGCATACCACTTAGAATAAAATATTCTGCTCAGTGTAGGTGAGGAGGAACGGAGACTGATTTTTCTGGCCTTGTGATCTGTGGATATGAATCTTCATCCTTTTCCTTCTTTGGGCCATGAGCATGCTAATAACATTTAAAGTTTGACTAATAACTATTATAATCAGCCTGCAGGGCTTAAATTGCCTGTAGGGTCAGGAAGAAATTGTTTTGCTAATGTGTAATTTGGCTTCTTGGCTGCTGATTTGTGCAGTGGCAGATCATGCTGTAACAGCTGAAATGCTTCCTACCCCGAATGTTATGTAGTGCCCCTCTCATAGCAGTTGCTAGTCATGTGGCAGGGGTGACTGAAATGGCACAGTCAGCAGTTCTTCATTTGCTACAGTTTACTATTCCAGAGTATTAAGGTGTTGGCTACAGTATTAGACTGATAATGGAGCATGGTGGTATCAGCCTGGACTTTGGGAAGAAGTTTTTCCAGGATAAATTGTTAGGGGCTTTGCAGAAACAGTCATCTTCCTCTGTAGCATGGGGAATGGTTCACCTAATAAAGCATGCCCAAGTGATCTCATACTTAATTGCTTGCAGTCTTTTGGCATTGGTAATAACCTATTCTGTATTGGTGACATACATATTTTGTGTAAAAGGACAGAAAAGGCTGGTTTTGGACTTGCACTGCAGAAGTTTGTGAACTTAGCTCAGGTAGTAGAAGTGCAAATGGTGAGCAACTGCTTCTAATTCTGGAATGGGCAAACACCCAGAAGAAAGCATTCTGTCTGCTCTTTGGGCACTGTCTGTGTTTCACTTTGAAGAAGCCTTTGTCCTCGCTGTGGTTCATATTGGACAGTTTGAGAGCTGCTCTTACAGGGATTTGGGTGATTCTTTATGACTCGTCAGTGGAGCTTTTTTAAAATGTAATTGGCTTTGCTTCATTTGAATGAGGTGACTAGTTGCTTCATCCTGACTTGAGAGCCTGAGAAGTCGGTTGCAAAAACAAGCTTTAGTCTCGTGAAGGTGTAGGTATTTGCTTGTCATTTCCTTGCTTTGATGGAATAACTGATAAAGTAGAAACAAAGGCTTGAAAGTTAGTCTAAAACAAAGGAAAAGGTATAACCACAGAAACTTCATCACAGCCTCAGTTGAGATGCGACTGCTGCGAAATGGCCAGCAGCCAAGCTTTGCAGTGCGTCTGACTTCACCTGGCACTAACTGTCATTCTGCTTTCTGAAAACATTTCTTAAATGATATAATGATGAATGGCACTTCTATTTAACAGTGTCACCCGCTCAAAATGTTCTGTAACATCTGTTGCTTTGTTCATAAGTTGCAGCAGAGATGAAGTAACTGAAGAATGGCTGAGAGTGTTTGGGGTTTACAGAAGGGCCGCCTGCATTCAAGCTGTCTGAGTAGAAAGCTTTGACTAGTTTCTGTGAGCTTCTGTGTGTGTTATCCTTGTGGATATTGTTGCTACTTTCTGCTCCTTGTACCTACAGTGTATCATATTTAAAACAGGGAAAAAAGTGTTGGGAAAATACTAAGAATTTGTGAATTGATTAAATACCCTTTTAATGTTTTACTGGTTGTTGATAAATTATGAATATAAAAAGCTGTTTTCTAATGATTTTTTTTGTTTGTGCCTGATGTCACAGTCAAGTGCTGTGTATTCTTTGTTTCCCAAGCAGAAAGCTAGAAAATGAAGGAATGCCTGAAAGCCCAACCTCAGAGGTGCAATTCCTTTTGACTGTTAGGAAGGTGTGCTTGTATTGACAAATTCTTTTATTAAGTTGTGATTGTTAAACTTGCAATAAATCAAATAACATGAGAAATTGTAATTTCATTCTGGATTTCTCCCTAGCTTGAAAATTGACAATTTCCCCTCCCTATCAGCTAATCTGTAATTTGGTTTTTTTGCACAGAGGATAGGCATGATATTTCTATGAAATTGTGATTAACTGTCATACTTCGCTTTTTAAACTAATATGTCAAAGCTTCGTTTTCTTACATCTTGCACTGCAATTCACTTATAGATTTTTTTTGAGTGATTTTAAAGACAAAATTAAACAGTGACTTGAATGTCTTCCATATGTAGTGCCAGTTAAATTGATAAGAATCCACTTGTTCGTTGTTTCTAGGATTAAACTTTAAACTGATAGACGTGCTCCAGTAATTTAAATTTTAAAAGTCCGATTCTTCACAAGCTGTAGGACTTGATCTCATAACAGCTGTTTAAATGCTGTTTTGTTTTTGGTTTGCTTTTTTTTTTTAATCTTTTGCCCTATGTGCTGTATAGTTCTTCAATATAAACAATTGACCAAACCCCCAGTTCTTGGATTAACGATGACTTTTGTTTGTTTTGGAAATCATTAAGGTAATAACAATAAATACACACACAAAAAAGTATTTCTAAGATACTGCTGACATGACTGCCTAGTACCACTCATGCCACTGTTAATATTGCAGGACATGCATATTGTTTATAGTCTGAGCTCCACCTCTTCTGCTCTGTGGTGATTTTCACATTTCCACATGAGATGGGCTGCTTTTTCAGCCTGTGTTAGTAAACGTTAGAATTCTGAGGTATGGTAGCTTGGAAAGTGATTGTATAAAATTTAGTTGTTTAGGGTTTTTGTTTATTTGTTTGGGTTTTTTGCATACCAAAAGAGACTTTTGGACCTGACAGCAGCAATCTTTGTTTTATATTAAGTTTTGCTTTTGGTCATATGAAAACAAGGTTATGGAGTTTGTACCTTTTAGGAGAAGGTATCAAAATATGAGGGGGGTCAGAGATGCAGAATGGGATCTGCAAACAGTGGTATGTTAAGTAGCAGACTGAAATTTGGGTGCTGAGTGAGGTGCCACTGAAGCAGCCAGTGAGGAAATGCTTGAGACAAATATGCATCAAAAATAGTGTTTCTCTGTGTGGTAGGTGCCTTTACTCCTGTCTGATGAGAGTGCTTTTTTCTTATTTTTGGTTTCTGAAAGTAATGTCACTTTTTCTTTTAAAACATTGTAAAGCCAAGTGGCAATGTTGCTGACCTTACAATAATTGTTCATGTTAGAACACTGACCTTCAAAGTGGGAGATGAAGGTTTAAATCTCCTTTTTCTGAGTGGGATTCAAATTCCATCTTCCAGAAGCACTCACTATGCTTCTGTGTGCTGGGAAATCTTTAACTTCTTCCTGTTGAAGTTGTTCCTTTTTGTGAAAAGAGGGGTGTGTTACCACTCTCTCAACTTCATCTGGCTGAATGGTAAAGGTAGTTATGGAAAAAGGTCATAGGGTAGGGGAGGAGTTATTTATAGGTTTGGGTTTTTTTAATGCAATTTTCTGGTTCGAGGTTGTTATTGTATTTTATCCTAAAGACCTGCTTTTTTGTGTGTGTGTGAATAGTCTTTTGTGGAGTAAAATTTAGACCTCTTTGAACTTTTCTTTCCCCTTTAACTCATGTTCATTCTTGTACAGAATATTATATTTTGCAGGAAGGGCAATGGCCTTATTTCTTTGTCTTTAAAAGAAAGTAGCATTCCCTACATTTTGAGAGGAATTGAAGAACAATTGCCTGACCAAACATTTAGAGGAAGTGAGTGGAGGAGGAATGCTTAATTTGAGGATCCTGTATGTGATTGAGGTGTGAACTTTTCATCGAGTTTAGTCATATGGTGCAAACGCTTCTAAACTGTTTCAAATTTTATTACGTTATTGTCAAGATGGAGCAAGCTGTTGCCATGCTGAGGGCTAGGGAACAGTGTGAACAAGGCTTTCCAGATGTACAGTTAAGATTTTAGGTGTATAAATGCAACTAAAATTCTGCTTGTAAATGTCGGAATTCTTTGTGGGCTTAGATGTATGAAACTCAGTTGTTTAGGTACCCAGTCAGTCATATTGGTTGAAGTACTGAGTTAGCTTGGTACAGCCAGTCTTTTTAGGAAACCTAAAAGAAGTTGTTCACTTTAGACTTAAACATTTTTATGCCAAAAGGCTGATTTGCAAAGTGTGGTACTTATTAATATGAACATATTGGAATTAGAACTCTCGGAGGAAAATTAATGTCACAGATCTGTGTTTGGTATTCTGTTAGACTCTGCATTGTTATTCTGGTTTGTCATAGCTCTATCTACAAAATCGGGTACAGCAGATTTTAGATGTTTAAATTGCTCTTTTTAATTTAATAACAAAATGTTTTTCTGTTAAGTTACTTACTGTTTTTCTTTGCAGCTTTCATCCAGTCAGATGGCATAATAGAAATGCTACGTTTTGATGAAGGAGACCTATTGCAGGTACGTAGTCTGAGAAAATCATCTGAACTAGCAATGTTTCATCTTTTTGATAGCAGCTTTTTGAAACTCGTGGGTGAATGGATTTTTAAAAATAAGCAAGGATCAAAAATAAGTAAGTCCAAAAAACTTTTGGACCTTCTAGAGTTATTTTCAATAGTATGCTTTGGTGTGTCCTGAGGTTCTGGTTCCCTAATCTTTTGTGTTGGGGAACTGGTGGAGTTTACCACAGGTTCTCTCTGGCCTGTTTGTCCAGGGTTTTTTTTCCCCTTACAAAAAATGGGAGATGCTTTGTGTTTAAGACTTATCTTGATGTAGAGCTGGGATGCAATTGGATAGCACAACTAGAGGAACTGGGAAGTGTTGCAAGACTCTGAAATGTAAAGGCAGCCCTTGGGACCAAGTCGCCACTGGATTTAAAGAAAGTTCAAATTACTGCAGTGAGGTAATTGCTGTTGCAAATATGGATTTTTTTCAGGTATAATGTTGCCATTCCTGTCAGCTTTCTTTTGTCGTGAGTCAAAAGTGACAAAAAGTTAACTAAAGAATATGTGCTGGTATTTTGAGGTGGTGGTAGTAGTAGGGATGAAATATATAGCAACACGGCTCGATACTTTAGAGCTATGTAGTTCTGAAGTTCTATTGACTAGAATTTCATATGCATGCATTTTGTGGATTGTATTTATGTTGGCAATATCTTTTGTTAAAATTCCTTGATGATGTTAGTCCTGGTAGTTGAGAGAGAGGAGAGGAGAAAGCAAGCAATGAATTGTTTAAATGATTAGAACACATGGCATGTGATTGTGTTTAACTTCATTAGATACCAGTGCAGTGCTTGATTCACAATTCCTACCTCCTATCTAGTCTGGAAGAGTCAACAAATATAAAAGCTGTATAGTTCTGGGCTCACAATAATATTATTTGTTTCAGATTTATGAAGCTGTTTTTTTCTTTTTCTACCACCTACCTAAGGTGTTTGGGTTTTTGTTCGGTTGGGTTTTTTTTCCTTCTTCCACAGCTTGGTCCTTAATATAAATCAAGAATAACTTACTATAGATTTTAAGATTATAATGTAAAAGGATAAGGTCCTTCAAAATGATCTAAACTGGTGACAGAAAAGGTTGCAGTTAAAAACAAAAAAAAACCCTCCCCCCCCTTGCCAAAAAACCCCAAACAACCAAACCCATCAAACAAGCTAACAAAAAAGCCCCAGGTTCCTCATTAAACAGTTGTTCAGATGTCATGTGCTAAACACATTGTCATACTAGATATCTATGTAGGCTTATATTTGGACATAGAGAGTAGAATGGTGGAAGTTTTACATATAGTGGTTACAGTCTGAATTATTGCAGTTTTTGACTGGGAATATGTCTTTAACATGCATGGAGATACCACATATCAGTATAAATATAAAAGAAAAAAAATCACTAGGCTTAGTTTCTTTTCTTTTACATATGTTATTAGAATATATTTTGTTTGACAACAGTGGTTTAATAAAAATGACAGACAGGTCTTGGCCCAATTTTTAAGATAAAAATGATGTAGTTGAATTCTACATTTTAGCTGGTTTTATCCCCAGGATTCTCTTTTTTTTTTTTTCCCCCCCTAATTAAAATTAATCCTACAAATCTGAAGTTAACTTATTTATTTATTTTAGCACTCTATTAATCACTATAGTTCTCAGGACTAGAAAGTAACGGTGCTGCTGTGAACCACCTCAATAATTCATATAAAGATGGAAAAGTAAAACAGATTTTAATCATTCCAACTTTATTGCAAGATGCAACAGATACAGGAAAATTAGTTTAAATATTGTGGTGGGACAAAGTCAAGCAATTCTGGAAGTTGCACTATAAACTTTGCAGTGCTTTGGATTGCATTTGGCTGCCAGTTATCCTAATACACTGCTGAATATTTGATTTAAAACAAAGCAAAAGGGACAAAATTTCTAATAAATGGTTTATATGTTTTATATTACAGTTGTGGCTCTCAAGCCAAAAATACCTATGTAAGTGAAGCCAGTTCCTTTTAATCAGAATAATACAGCATGTTTTCTCTAGCTTACAATTTATTAGTTTTTTTCTGTAGATTTTAATATGGTGACTGATTTTAATATGGTGACCTCTTGTGACTACTTACTGCAATTAAAAAATAAAACCAAAGCAAATACATTGTTGTAAAACTAGATTTACATTGTGAACAGCAGTTACAAGTTTTAAACCCACGGTAATGTCACTGAATGTTTCTCTTTCAGGCTTTCTGTAAATTTTCACAAATGTTTGTTTGATTTTTAGGTAATCCATCATTACAGCACAAACATGATGATGTGGTAGTAACTTAGTATTGTCTAATGTTATGTCACCTTCAGGTGATTTTTTTTTTTCTTTTTTACTATTAAAAAAAAAACAATTCCGTGCATAAAGTAATTAATAATCACCAAAGTATCAAAGCCATCTCGAGTCTTAGTTTATCTTCCCCCCCCGCCCCCGCCTCCCCCCAAGAGTGTGATATCTTTACAGTGGCAGTAAGCCCTTTTCTTGTTTGAAGGAGTTGCTTTCCAAGTAAGGCAAATCAAATGCTGAGTCTTACATAATTTAATCATTAGGGATTCCCACCACCTCCCTCCAGTTAGAATATATCCTCTTGATACTGTTTGTTGTACTTACTTGGACTACATACTATTGGCAAAACACTCCTTACACATTTCAATCACATTTTAGGACTTTTGTTGTAAAAGATAAATGAAACGTTGGAAAACTGGGTTTGAGCAGAGTGACTTAAAACAGTTATATATTGAAAAAGCATAAGTCTTTAAATATTTAAGTCAAAACCCCTTGCATTTAGTAAAAATAAACTGGCAATGGAAATTTCATTAGTTCATGCTGGTGGGTAACAGTAGTGAGGTAGAGACTGTACTTTTTGGGTGTGGTCTTCCGGTACGTGGGTTAGAAAGTGCTACACCATGAAGCTTTGCCCTCTGTCTTAACAGAACAAAAGTGAGAATTTTATTCTTTAGCATAGATGTTTACATTAAAGGTTTATATCTAAATAAATGTCTGCTATTTCTGCCCATGGATTAAATAACAATAATGAGAGAATTTCCTAATTCTGTCTGTTCTTTACATGAGTCAGTCCCCTTAAGGACTCAACAACTTTTTGAACTCTTCAAATAATTTATTTAGATCCTGAACACAGGGTAAGAATTGTATTAATGTAAATTGTCCATTGCTCAATGCAATATAGGGTTTGGGTTTTTTGTTCAATAGCAAGCAATTTGCAGATGTCTATATAAATTGGTTGGCACTTTAGAGTCAGAGGTTTGGTTGGAATGGACCTCACTTCAGGTAGTGTTGTGTGTAGGTGGACTACCCTTGGCAGATGCTTGACTCTTCTGTTCTTAAAACCTCTAGAGAATTAACTTTCACAGGTTTCCTTATGTACATATTTGTTTCAGGCCTAAGCTCGTTTTGCTGCTTTTATTCTCCAGTTGTTTTTTTTTGTTAGGGGTTTTTTTTTCCCATCTTCATAACGGTAATTTTGTACTAAAAGACACCTATAGTTTTTTAACGCAAATTTTTAAAAACACCCTGTAACTTTCTTTAATGGATTTTTGTCTACACGCTACTTGAAGTGTAGCATTTAATTGGGACATTAGTACTCTGAGGCTTTGCGAAAGGACAGAGTAGTTGCTTCCCTGCATAATAACACTTGTTTTAGTAAATCCAAAATGAATTGTAAATTTTTGACAGATTTGGTTTGCTCATGTAGTTTGTATTTCACTATGTTCTCCAGACACATTCTTTTGTGTAGTACCACTTAGTCAGTTATTCCCAATTTTAGATTTGAGCTCTCCTTCAGCTGAACTTTGCCTTGTCGGTGTCAGGCCATCTCCTCCGTGTGTCCTGATTATTTGAACCCTTGTCCAGACCCGACAGATGCTTCAAGCCCCCAACGATGATGTCATCTGCAAATATTAGGAGTGCTGAAATAAGCTACAACTGTTACTTTTAATAATGTATCCTTTCATGTTAAGCCAACATACTGTCTGGCTTTTTGAAGACTTTATTTTGAATTATTTTTCAGAGCAAAGTTTTCATTTGCTTTTAGTTCATAAAGGACTGTTTCCCAGGTCATTCTATTTATTGTGAGAGCTCTTGCCTTGGATATCTAATGTTCTGCACAATGTAGTTGGGGCCACTATTTTCCAGAGTGAACAATCTTCTATTCAGACTAAGTATTATTTGGAAAGTACTTCTGCTTATGTAGTAGTATTTTTAAAGTAGCTTATTCCTACAATGAGAAAGGAAAATGGTAAGATTCTTCAGTCAAATTCTCTTATAACATGAATCACTCGCTACACTTACACTTGTTGCAATAATCTTAAGTATATGAAATGCTTTTTTTACAGGTGAGCTCCTAGAAATTATTTTGCTGATACTTACTGGTTTGCAGAATAGCTAAAATAGGGGGAAAAGAAAACTTGTGTGATTATATATACTTAATACATATTTGCTGTCTTTGTTCATAAACTGCTAGTCACAAAAGCTGGTAATGAGAATTACAATGGTCCTAAATGTCAAATAGACAGAACCTTCACATGACTTGTGGTAGCTTTGCCACAAGGAAGCTACAGGACTGAGTTATGTGCAGATCAGCAATGCTGATTTCTTACTGGAGGAATTTTAGTATTTTCTGCATGATCTGTACTTCATTCTGTATGGCATGGTAGAGAAGTATCTTAATAGAAGTGGCAACCATTTGGTTCTGGTGTATCAGCAATACTGTTTTCAGGGTGTAAAGTTTAAATTTTTTGTTTATTACCTCAAATTTTCATATTCTATATTGACTTTTAAAAGGGGTTTGGTATGATCTCCATTGATATCCATCTAGCCAAACTCCTAAGATATAGACCACATAAGTGAGTAATAAAATGGCTGGACCATTGACCTTGATGGGTGTACTTTACAGGACAAAGTTCAGCTGGCAGTCTGTTACCCATGATGGAGCTTGGTACTGAGGACAGTACTGCTTAATGTCCTCATTAGCAGCCTGGATGATGGTATAGAGAGTCCTCTCAGTAAGTTTGCAAATGCTACCAAATTGGGCAAAGTAGTTGATACACTGGAGGGGAAGACTGCTATTCAGAGGGACTTTGGCAGGCTGACAGGAACCTTATGACATTCATCTAAGGCAAATGCAAGTCCTGCACCTGAGAGAGAATAATCCTGTGTAACAGGACAGGCTGTGAAGTGATGGGCTATAAAGCAGCACTGCAGAAAAGACCTGGGGGGTCCTGGTGGACAACACGTTGAACATAAGTTAGCCGTGTACCCTTGTAGCAAAGAAGGTCCCCAGCCTACTGAACTGTATGAACAAATGTGGAGCCAGAAGATTTCGCCCCCCCACCACCACCACCATTTGTGGGGCTGCGGCTGGAGTACTGTGTCCAGTCTGGGCTACCCAGTACAAGGAAGGCACTGACATACTGGAGCAAGCACAGCAGAGGGGTGCCAGGATGATCAGGGGGCTGGAATGCTTCTCATGTTAGGATGTGTTTCTTCAGCCTTTAGAAGAGAAGACCAAGGGGAAAACTTAATTGCTGTGGGCAGTGTAGAGTTGACAAGAGCCAGACTTTTCATTGTGCACAATGGAAGTATGAGAGGCTTTGGACACAAATTTCAGCATGGGAGACTCCAAACCCATGCAAGAAAAAAAGCTTTTAAACTTGAGGGTGATCAAACACTGGACCAGGTTACTCAAAGAAGTTGTAGAATTTCTATCTTTGGAGATATCCAGAACTCAATGGCCTAAAGCTGTGAACGACCTGCACTAACCAGACGTCCCCTGAGCAAGGGTTGACTAGATGTCCTCTGGAGCTTCTTTCCAATGTGTGTGATTTTTATAAAAGAATAAAAGCTGTCTCAGTTCATTGCCATTGCTTGTGAGCAGCTGAAGTCCTTCTGCTCCTCAGAAAAAAATGGCAGTTTCTTCTTGTACAGGAAGAATTGCCATCCTCAGGCTTTAGTTTAAAAATAATTAATTGATGCCCAGGAGTAAGTGACTGTTGAAAAGTCGATGTCAACAGCATGTGTTGCATCAGCTAAAGTCAACTGATGTTTTTCTTTCCTTTTGTGAGTTTGGGTCATGAAAGAGCATGGCAAGAATGACTCAGTTAAATCCACTTTCAGCTACCTTTCAGATTATAGCATTTTCTTCATTACCTTAAGCAAGATATTCATCATTAATTATGTTTCTTTTAATTAACCTACTTACAGCATAGAGCTCATGAATGCAGCAATGAAGATTTAAGCTGCCATCTACGTATCGGTTTTGTAGCTGTCTCTCAATGTTTAGTAGTAAGCAGCACATAGCTTTTCTACAAGGAGGAACCAGCCTTGCTATAAAATAACAGTATGTAAAATGTTCTGAAAGAGTCTTTTAAATTAGTGTGGATACTCTTGTGTAGGAATACAGAAAGCTTTGGTTGTTGAGAATTTTGGTAACATTAAAGAAATGTATTTGGTGTCCAGAAACCTCAGGTCTTGATTAAGAGGGCCTCCCTGCTTTGCTCCCCCCACACCAGCCCTGTCATCCTTGTTTAAGACTTAGGGCTTTAAATCAGTTGCTTAAACATAGGTAACCAGTGCTGTTTGAGATGCCTTAATTCAGTTGCTTGGACATAGGTAACCAGTGTTATTTGAGATGTCCTGGACTGTCTTGGACATCTATGTGGACCTGGCAGTTATGGCACAGGGCATAGGAGAAACCGTGTGCCCTTCTGGATGTCAGTCTGAGACCAGGCAGGTTGCCCTGGGACATTAATCTCAAGTGGCGGCAGATGCCTATGTTTAGATGACTGAATGTAATGCTAGGTAATATGACCTCTTACCAAGAAGTGAAGAATAGCTATTAGAACAAACTGGTGAGGCATTAAAATTAACCTCTTTTGTTGTTGTTGGTTGGTCGGGGGTTTTTTGGTGGGATTTTTTGTTTTCTGGCTAAAGTTAACAACCATGGGTATGCCTTTAGAGACCGCCTTCAGACTGTAAGGTGTGGGTTTTGATTCTCCATGTGCACAAGATTGTTGTCTTGTGTCGTGCCACAACTGTACTGAGTCTGTAAGGTGTGCTTTCAGGTACAGATTCTCTGTGAAATCTTACTCAAGCCTCTGGAGAGAAGTTGTTGCAAGTCTTGAAACTGGTGCTGACTGACTGCCTTCAAATTTTCTAACTCACTGCATGCAAGTTGTCTCAAGATCTTTACTCTGAAATCCCTTTGGTTATAGGGTTATGCAAGATAGAACTTAAGACATGGAACTGTTAGTAGCAACAGCCTAAATGCATGCTATCTTTAAATTGAAAAGAATAATTAATTTAAAAATCATCTATCTCCAAGACCTGAACACAGCCTTTTGGGAGGATTTTTTCCTCTCCCGCTTCTTTTGCCCACTCAGTTGTATATTTCTACTGTTTCTTCTGTGCTGACCTTAGCTTTTGTTGTTAGGCAGTCGGTTGGATCAGGAAATTAATCCAATTTAATTTTTTTCCCCCTGTAACTTAGCTTATTATGTCTCTTGAAATATTAATAGTGTGCACATGCAGCCTTCTTCCTGATCTGTACATTGCAAGGTAGTATTTTGTTATTCGTAATACTTCTCCCATACAGATAAGATTTAATAAAATTTTCCTATAAATCATATTTTGCTAATGCTGCTCTATTAGAGATGTATCCTTTACAGGAGAAAAAAACCAACTGTATTTATTAAAAAGCATAATTTTATTTCTCTTTACCTGATAAACCAGCAGTATTCAACAAAACCTGCACTTTAAATAGTGGATTGATCTGGTACATGGTTTTAGTTCTTGGCATTTGTTTGACAGTTTTGTGCAGTCATACAGGAAAAATAGCATGCCAGAATGCAGCACAGTAGGTCTACAGTTTTACTTGATGATCAAATTTTTTAAAAAGTATTTAGAACATGTAACTGAACACATTCGTATGTTTTTGTTTACTGCACGACTCTAAAGATTGACGTGTGATAAAAATGAGTGGTAATTATAGAAACTGCCACATGAGATTTATTTTTGGTTTAGTTCCATGATGCTATGGTTGATGAGCTGCTGAAGTTGGTATGCTATTTCTTTGCTCTTGATTGACCCTGATTTAAAAACAAACAAACAAACAAAACCAACAACAAAAACCAAACAACACCCCCAAAACCCAAAATAAAACCCACACAACAAAATACCCACAAAAAAAACCCCAAACAAACCAAAAAGCAAACAACCGCCTGCTCAAAACACAAAAAGTCATTGAAATTAATTTGTCATTTTGCTTGCACTTAACAGACATCTGAATGCAAAAAAACAGGCTTTTCCTTAGAAGTGTGATCTTTGATTTTTGCTCTTACTTATATTTCAGACCTATGATGTCTTACCAAAGTGATTTGTGATTTTAAACTTTAGGTACAGATATTAGACTAATATTTTCATAGAAAGTCTGCAATTTCAGAACATAGGAGGGAAAACTTGAGTGTATGATCAGCCATAGAATTTAACTCCCAACAGTAAACTACAGCTATGGCTATGTAGTAGTTCAGCTATTGTCAATGATGTGTATTTCCATTTGTTTCTGGAGTTAAATTTGTTCTCCACTGCCCTCTGTCTAAAAGTTGGCCTGAGTGGGGTCTTAGACTAAGGCTGATATTAGGGGCATTGACTGCCAGTTACGATGCTTAAGAGCATAGATGACAAACAACTTTACTGAATAATTTCAAACTTAATAGAACATGCTGTCTTGTTAGAGCCAAAGCTAGTTGTCAAGGATGGGACAGTGTTGGTAATGACTATTTTGGTTGCCCTGTCATAGGATCTGAACCTGTTAGCTCCATCATCTGACTGTCAGGTAACTGCTGGTAATTTAATTATGTGCTTTAGTTATGTTTCTAAAGAAAAATCAGTTACTGAAAGGAAGGTTGTATTTAATTGTAGCGAATAATGCACTTTAAAGGACATTGGTAAGGAACGCAGGGTGTTTGGTTTACGCACCTGTTTGCTTCATAGAGTAAGTTTGGTGGTTGTTGTGGTTTAAACCCAGCCGGCAGCTCAGCCCCACGCAGCTGCTCACCCGCTCCTTTCCGATGGGATGGGGGAGAGAATCGGAAGGGTAAAAGTGAGAAAACTCATGGGTTGAGATAAAGACAGTTAATAGGGAAATCAAAAGCCATGCACACAAGCAAAGCAAAATAAGGAATTTATTCACTGCTTCCCCAGCCATCTCCAGGAAAGCAGGGCTGCATCACACCTAACGGTGACTTGGGAAGACAAATGCCATCACTCTGAACATCCCCCCCTTCCTTCTTCTTCCCCCAGCTTTGTATGCTGAGCGTGATGTCATATGGTCTGGACTATCCCTTGGGTCAGTTGGGGTCAGCTGTCCCGGCTGTGTCCCCTCCCAACTCCTTGTGCCCCCCCAGCCTGCTCGCTGGTGGGGTGGGGGGAGAAGCAGAAAAGCCCTTGGCTCTGTGTGAGCACTGCTCAGCAGTAATAAAAACATCCCTGTGTTATCAACACTGTTTCCAGCACAGATCCAAAACATAGCCCCATACTAGCTACTGTGGAGGAAATGAACTCTATCCCAGCCCAAACCAGTACAGTTATATAACAGTATTTCACAGGAACACTGTCTTAGCAATTTTTGTTGTGTCCCTCCAGTAGTCAGGAAAGTCAGTGGTGTGAATGCACAGCATGGAAGAATGGAACTGGTGAAATCAGGAGAAGAATGACTTTAAATGACTGTGTAAAAAAGAGAGGGATATGTGCAGTTTTCTGGTAGGAAGGAATAGCAGATTATTTCGGTTAGTAGAGAAAACACTCAAAATGGATTTGGGTCATTTTTGGGTACATCTGCCTTACTGATTGTGTTGCATAGATCTTCAGATCCAAAACTTCATTATCAACACTTGGAGTGTACCACTTGCTACATGCATCAGAGATGTGGAGAAAGCTCATAAATGCTGAGACTTATTGAGCAATTTGTCCATTAGCCTGTATCAGTGGTAGCTGGCTGTGGTGAAGATCAGCATCCCTCTCCGCTGCAGTCAGGTAACTCAGGCTGTTTAGTCCTTATATGCAAGCACTAGTAAGTTTCTATTGAGTAGGCTGTGCAGCATCTCTTGCAGAGCCAGGTGTAGTCTGGTGTGCTTTTAGAGAGAATGGGTACATCTGCAAGCTGTAGGCAATAGTTACATAGTTTAAAATAAAAAATTAAAAAAGAAAAAGAAAATGGGAAAGTGTCATGGTTTAACTAGGAAGACAGTTGACTCTATCCCAGCTGAAACCAGGACAGAAAGGCAGGCAGACAGTGATTCATGGTTGTCAGATTTATGATAGAAAAGTAGATAATAAGAATAGGCACATGTAATTATAAGTAGCTGTTTGAAGCTTATTAAAACCATTTTTAAAATACTCAAGCAATATGTATTTTATTCAGGGCTTATAAAATCATGCTATTGTGAACTGGCTTAATGTTTTGAACAAGTGCTTGTATGGAATGTTGAATGAGCTTTTGACAGCACAAGTCCTTTTTGGATGGAGGGAAGATATTTTCAGCTGATTCACTTTGATTCAGTTTCCTATCTGTTTTCTTAAGTTGAGAAATTAATGGGTGGCAGTTTAATGCTGGAACGTTTGCTCTCAGCTTTTCAGTCTGAGGAAAAAATAAGGTATGGAAGGCAGAGATCTGTTTTTTCTGATTAAATTCTTTAGATTTTGGAGTTAATCAATTAACTTGTTATGCAGTACTTCCTTGGAAGTTTTAGATACAAAACATTCCATATCTTAAGCGTTCATCAATTAACTAAAAGTGATTTTAAATTTCTTTTTTCTTAATTTTAATTGAATTTCTCTTCCTATTCTGAAATAATTCACTGCAGGTTGTAAGTATTTACTTATATCTTACTGGAAATAGAAAATGGAGGGTGACATCAGAAATTAAGAAGCTGAACTAAAAACTTATCAATATCTGGATAGTATACCTTAGTTAGGAAAGCTTAATGGAAACATTTGCAAGCCAGTGTATTTTAATTTAAAAAAATGAGAAATACTCTGTTTTCCTAATTACAGTACAAATGTAATACCTAAGTTTAAATGAAAGCTTGCAGACTTTAAATGAAAACTCATTGATTTTTAAATTATTATAAAATTGGCAATATAAAACAACTTACATTGTCTCTTAGCATTCTGTTCAGTGAGGAAGAACTGCACTTATCGTGCTGTACAGCAAAGCGTAATTTCATGTGAACCCCTTCCTCCTGCAGTGACCCTTTAGCACAGCAGTCTGCCCCTCTATTTCAGAGGTTTTAAAACAAAAAAGCTAATTGATGCTCTGCCTAGACATTTAAAATTGCAAATAAATCCTCAAGTTACAAACGAATTAGCTTTGTTTTACAATGGTAAATAATACACTTCCAGCTTTCTTTAGTTTGATGCAAATTGGAGGGTCAATAAACCAATTTTTAAGTAAAGATAATTTTTAAAAATTTATTTTTAGAAAAAAATACTTTTATCTTGGGAAAAACAAGGAAAGACAGTGTAATTTGTAGTTGAAATAAACATCAGTGAAGTGCCCAGCCAAGGGACTTGATTTTAGTTCTGAAATGAGATATGAAAAATTCGCGTTCCCCTTGCAAACAAACAGCATCCTTATACTAGAGGTGAACTGTGTCAGATGAGCCAAGGTGCACCACAGACTTTATCCAACCTGTAAGCTTTCTTCCTGCTCCCAGAAGATAAATATTTGTCTTGGCCATGAAATGTCTTTAAGAGAAGGACTGAAATCCTTGATTTGATCCCCAAATCCTGTGGGAAGACAGAAGTTTTCAGTCAGGTAGGTTTTAACATTAGCTGAATCAGGAGGACGTTTCATACGCAGCCTTTTAAACCAGTTGGGATTTCTTAGACAAGGGTAAACTAGTTGGAATTTCCTAGACAACCTAACCTCTTTGTTTTCAGGTAATTAGCTGTAATGTCCAGATGAGTGGTAGTAAAGGTATGAATAATAAAGGCTAGAAGATCATTAGCAGGGAAGGAGATGAAGTTTCCTGATCCAATGGAGATTATAGCATTTTTTCTTTTCTAGTTCGTTAAATTACATCGGTGAGATAATTGCTTGACCGTTATTTGTTTTATATGCTTTTCTTTGTAATTTGTTTCTTACATCTATGCTAGGTTTTCTTTTTGTTCCCTACAATGTTATAATTTCCTGGACTTTTTTCCTCATCTCAATTTTTAAGTTGTTAAATTGCTAGTCTTACAGTTTGTAGGAGTTCCTACTACTGGAACTGACTGCAGTTCTTGTCCAGGGCCAAACAGTCTTTCGGTAGAGGCTTAATTTCTTTAAGTAATTGGAAAAAGCCAATTTGCATTTTCTGCTCCAGATCAGAACTTCTTCTTTTGTCTTTCAAGATCTGATCTGCTAACTTGTTAAAGTTGCTGGGGTTTTTTTCCCCACAGGGAATAAAATGCTGTCAGCGTCTTAAAGTTAAAATTAGTTTTTTCTTTTACAGACTGAGACAACTATAGGCCTCAGTTCATATCAACAGAAAAGGTAAGCATGATTTTCTAAAAGTTTAAAACAGCCATCCTATTGTGAGATTTGTGATATTTTTCATAAGAATAATAGTTTTAATGTAAATGAGATCAAATACAAATGTATAATTTTTCAATTATTTGTCTCATAGAGAGGAAATTTAAACTAAAATGTAAAACAAGTTTTAATATTGGTCAGCTAAATCACTTCACATATGGAAAAAGAAATGGAATAATTCTTTAATTCTCTTAGTAACGTATACCACAGAGTAATTCTGTGTAAATGAAGAGGGGGTAAACTGAGGGTCTGCTTGTAGATTTTTTTTTTTTATCATTTTACAGAAGTTTTATTGAGAAATGAGTGGGTTTGATTACTTGCTTCAAAATTTCTTTGGGTCCTGTTGAAGAAAAACTTTATGAAGTTACTTTCGATAGATTCTTCCCTGCCCCTTTGTCTGTCCGTTGCATTCTCTTTGCAACAAGTTTTGAAAAATCTCTGCAAGAAAAGCAACATTTTTCATTTTATACTTAAAAGCCTTGATCCTATTTGTATCACTTGCCACTAGTTTCCTGCCCTCTGATTAGATATGGACCTAAATCTTGCAATGTAAATCTCCTGAATTGTATGAAAATATTGCAGACTTTGGCTTTTCTAGTACTAGTTTTCTGAGTATACTTGGAATTCAGGGTTCTAGGGGAAAGAGTGAACATGAAGGTGCTGAAGAATCTTATGAGGATGTGGCAGATGAGGATGAAATTAAAACATAAATTCAAATTATCTTTATTGTGATAATGTAAAAGAGAAGAGTTAATATTATGTATTGAAATGAGGTAGTTACTTCATATTTTGATCTGAAGCTTGAGATAATTTGTGTACTATGGTAATGTGAATTTTGTCTATCTTGTGTTATATGAACTTCTCATTTGCTTTTTAATTAAAAAAGTTTAGCTTCCTCATTCTGCATACAACTTGAAACTTTGTATTCCTGTACCTTCCCTGAATCTGTCTTCTTTCCCCTTCCCCAGCAGTAGAAGCCCCTCTCTGCCCTTCAGGACTTCTGCCTGTTTATTTCTCATCTATGAAGTTCCTCTAACCTGGTTCTTTTACTAAACTATTTGTTTTCTGCTTGCGTGTTAACATTGGATTAAGCAAGCAGAATATGCATGTCACTAAATTGCTCCCATAAGTAATCACTTCCAAAGATGTATTCAGTACTGGTTTCTCTGTTAACTGCTTACACATACTATATATACACCTTCATGTGTGTAACTGTACTGTGGTAGGAGAATGAATTACCACATGTAAAGTTACAATACATTTAGAGTTACTGGAATATAATTCTCCTGTATGTAATCATACAAATCATAACATTTTGGTTAAGATAAAATAAAATAGTTTTTTAAAGATCAAATTAAAATGATGCAGTTTCAATAATTGATTTACTAGGGATTTTACCCATTTTGCTATCTTAAACTGCTTGTGTGAAGCCCTGCACTCACTACCCTGTAGTGGACTCAGACTTTGCACGGTAGTAAAAGAATCTCTTAAATTTCATTATTGGACTCTCTTCTATATTGAAAGATAAATAATATGATCCTTAATACTTCTGGAAGAACACAATCAAAGCAAATAGGTTAGAGAGCAGTATGACTAATATTAACTTCCAAAACTTGCATTTCAGTAAGCTAAGTAGCTAGAGCTAAGTGATCATTGTGTTCTTCCCTGTCATGGTTTGTAATATTAAATCAACTGAACTTCTGGTCATTCATAACTCACAAACAGCATGAGTGGTTTAAGATGGTAGTATCCCCATTGTTGTTTACCTGTCCTTCTTGCCAAGGATTCTCTCTCCTGTGACAGAGAAAGTGAGTATGTGTGCCTGTGGCTCAGCTGCTGCAGTTCATGGTCCAGTGACTTATTTTACCCTGCCAGCAATGATGGGTTTGTACATGGATTGTGAACTGGTGGTGGTGTGCTGTGGGCTTTTGTTGCATTCTTCCACGAGCTCTTAGGGGTTTGCAAAATGGTAGGGGACACAGCTGTGGACAGGAACTTAAACAGCTGTAGGTAAGCGCTGCAGTATGTCAGTCAGATTGCAAGTATGAAAACCTGAATTTAGGAATGACAATTGAATTTATGAGAACCATGATTAGTGTATTTTGCATCTTGGGTAGTGTCAGACTTTATGGAGATAGTTTAAGTGGAATATTATCTTGTTTAAATCATTGAATTTCAATAGCAGAAAGAAGGTGCCTTTATTGGGACCTAGGGATTATGAGCAATTTTTTTTTGTCTCTCAGGAAACAACTGAATTTGGTGGTCCCTGAGAATGAGACTGAAGACATGGATTAGATATGCTTCCAGGATTTTTTATTTTAATTTATCATCTAAGAGGATCACTTTCTGTGTTTGAAATTTCAGTGTTCTAGAGTGTGTTCTAATAAAACACCAGTTTACAGATTTGAAAAATAGTCCATTCCACTTCAGAGCGCTGGCTTATTTGGGGTTCAATCACAATGTAATAAAGATCAGCACTGCAAACTCTTCAATGCCATATTACAAAGTAAATACCCAATTTGCTGTCTGTCTGTTTCCTTCTCTCTCCATCGTTACTGGTTTTACATGGATCTTTTAAGTATTTTTCTAGGTGATTTTTTTTTTTTCCCAATGATGTTGCTAAAAAGTCTAGGTCCATGGTCCACATGCTTAACTTCTCTAGATGGCTTGTCTTTCATTGTACTTCTTAGAGACTATAATATCTCGTTCTTGGTATAGTTTGCAGATATTTCTTCCCTATCTAGACAGTTTATTCACTTATTTGATCTGCTTTTTAACACTAATTGGAAGGAGGGAAATGAACTAGCCATTTAACTTGTTTTGTTCTTGCCCATGGTCAGGTTACAGTGCATCTGTTCAAGCTTCTCTCTGTTCTTTCCCCACCCTTTCCCCAGACAACCCCCTCAGGAAGTGTTAGCTTTGAAGTTTAATGTCTGACATCATGAGTATGTTTTCCTCATATAGGGTTAATGTTGGCATACCTGAGCCAACCACTGGCTGGGTGTAGTTTATGAAAAACTTTTGTTGCTAGTCTTTTTATTCATCTACACTTACAGCAGTGGCTACTGCCAGATATGAAAGTAGTCAAATGTTTTGTGGGAGTTCACTTTCTCACTGAGGCTGTGTTTAATACCCATATTTCTAAAATAATTTTAACTATAAAAATTTAAATAGTTTTTCTGATATATGCAGCTCAGCCTTATTTTTAAATATTAACAAGTCATGGATGCACCCAGGGAAATGTGATTGGTTATTCTTTTAGCCAAAAATGTTCTGCCTTTGAGGTGGATCTTTCAAGGATGTTGTGGCACAAAAAGTACCTACTGTGAGGTATTTGCCTGTCATTTTAAAAATTCACGTGGTTATTTTTGGACACCCTTTCATTTAATTTTGTGGTAATAGAAATAACAAAGTAGTGGCTTTCTAAGAGTTTGTGTTGCTAAATAAAATCATGAGATCTCTTGCTGTTTGACGATTTAATGCCATTGTCTTTATTTTTTGACAATTTATGGCACAGGAGAGGAAATAAAACCCTTTAAACAACTGGTAAAGTAACGTGGGAAAAATACGTGTAGAGTAATGCTTAGACTTGAATCTTCCACAGTAGCAATTAAAGATAAGATCCCACGGAGCACAGACCTCCCCCAGAAATCCCAGACAACTAGAAAGGTAAAGTGAGGCTATAGAGAAACAGTTATTGCCCAACTTTGCAGAAATCTTTAAATATTATATTTGACAAGCATTTTCTTAATCTCCAAATGCAGAGATGTGTATGGATTATTTAAAATTGAGTGCCTAGTACTCTGTGATAAACAGCAAAACATTATAGAAGTGCTGCAGAATGTCCCTAGACAGAAGAAAATTGTGTCTTAGCAGAGATGGACATCCATATCACCAACAGTCTTTCCAGACATTGATATTTTGACCATCTTTATAACTGCATCTGTGAATAACCGTATTAAGACATGAAGTTGCAGTTCAGTGAATTGCATCTGGTAGTAGGTTGCTTCTGGGTAGTAGCAGTACAGTAGTTAGTAGTTGCGGTAAATGCCCTCTCACTTGGATGACAGAGTGGATGGTATGGTGAGGGTAATGATTGTGTCAGGGACTGTGTATAGTTCACTCTCAAGTCTTATTTTTAAAATCAAAATCCTTGCAGAAGGGAAAAAGTGTCGGGACTGTCTTAAATCATCAGCAGGAACTAGTCATTCCTGGTTCATAGGTTCACATGACTCCTGGCCAGTTCTTGGTCTGCTATAGCTTGTTGGCAGATGTCAGTAGTCCTCCCTCATTCACATGCATCTTTTCATGTTGTTCTTTTTGACTTTGAAAGTTGGAAAACTTGGAGGGGTAGGGAAAGGAAAATGTTTAAATTCTGATATAAGACCAGGAGCCATAGCTCTACATGCATACAGTACTAATTAACTTAAATGTCATTATGCTGCAAAGTTGCCCTACCCATGGGAGTATCCAGCCTTCAGTGAGCAAGTGCCCAGCAGAGCAGACATTAACATCTTCTTGTAAGTCTGCTGCAAGTTGACTCATGTTGGACCTTTCAGTAGGCGAAGTTTGGGAATTCCAATATTGCTTGTTCCCATTTGAATCTTATTACAGTTGTTGCTTTTATTCTAATAATTGGCATTCATTATGATGTAGCTGCCTTTACCAACCTTTAGCCTTTTAAAAATACTGTGTTGTCTAAATGGCTATCCAGGATAATACAGCTATGCCGTCTGAGAAAATGTTGCTTAAACTTTTCATGTATGTGGAGAATTGTGAATGTCCTGATTGTTCAATTTAGGTCAATTACTCTTAACTGTATTCTCAATGCATTTGAAATAAAGATGTTCATTATCGCTTTTGTAAATACTGTAAATATTTCTGGTAACTTTTCCACAAAAGGAATTGATATGTCCTTTTACCAATAATTACCAATAAAAAAAAAGAGGTGCTGGCTGACTGTTCAGAGTTTTGAAATTGGAAGAAACTGACAGAACTATTTTAAAAATCGTTATTGAAGAAGGGTAGGTTCTGTTTAGTGTTATCTTGACAATGGAGGTATGTGAGTTTTTTGTCCTTTTCAGTTTAAAAATGCACTCTAAATGTTTTTAAAAGTGGACCATAAACTTTGAAAAGTGAGGTGATCACTTTGAGCAGTTATTATCAACTTGTTTTATCCTTTCAAAATATCACTACTAATATAATTTTCCAACTTTACTCTCTCATGTCTAGTGTCTCTATAAATTTCATTTTGTTGAGCACTTTTTCCACGAGGTTTGATTTTAGCATGAGAAAGTATACCCAAGTTCTCTCTTATTTGACAACCATAATGAGTTGCAGCAGCACTTAATAGTAGCAAAAATTGTAATTTTCTGTAGATCTGAATACAGTTCTTCCTATTAGTGTCTTACACCTTCATTTCTACTGTTTTGTGATCTATATATACACACACATATATATACACATGCATGTGTGTGTGCACACACACACATGTAAGTATACACTAAAGCTGACTGTACTATGCCTACTCTTGCCTCAATAGTGTTTTACTTTCGTTGTGTGGATAAAGCTACTTTTAACAACTGAGCGCTAAGTGGTATTGAAGTGGTATTGTTGGCTTCAACATCCAAACCTAGAGAGCTGTAAATTGATCAGCATGCATAGATCTCCTATTACATGTGTATTATACTTGAAGTGTGATGATTCAGTTGTGGAGTACTAGAGTGAGTCATTAAGACATTTTATTTTTATAAAAAAAGCTGTTGATTTGTTACACTGTTGTCATTGCCCAGATCTGTGCTATTAGAGAATGCAGTTAAGATTTCATACCCTAGTCTTAAATTTTTACTCCTGTAAATAGCCTCCTTGTTGAAGTAGTTCTGGAATATGGAAAGATATCTGAATTTGATCAAGAATTAGTTTTCCTGGAAGTATGCTGGATGGAATTAGATTGAGGCCAAGGACTCAGCTTTCATAAGGTGAGCCACCTGTGCCTTTCTGAGGGCATCTTCCCTCTCCTGGCTTCTCCCTCTGTTGAGGCAGAGCTGGGTGGTTCTGCTGCCCTGGCTGGGTTTGTGGAGCTGCATTTGGCTGCAGCTCTGGTTTTGGGCGTCTAGGATTGATACAAATTCAGAAAACAAGGATCTAAACCAAGAGTGCTATTTTAGTATCAGAAACAGAAGCATTTAAAGAAGAAAGCAAGCCATTGGTCTTGAGCCATTCGTGAGCCATTGATCTTGAGCCATTCTTTAGCCTTTCCTGTTTATTTCTTTTTACATTATTGTCTCTCTGTTTTATGTTTTATTGTATGAATATGATTTTTACTCAGCCCAAAATAAAGTGTTACTGAATTAAGAGATACTTAAGTGTAGTCACAGTCACATCATTCTGAATAAGAAAATGTTTCAGTCAACAAAGCTGCTTTGTATTTTTTTCTTGTAATTTATGTTGTGGGTTATTGATTGTGCTAACTGTACTGGTAAAATAAACAGTAGTAGAGAATGTTTCCAGATACTTTGTTGTCTTCGCTGCTGGATTGTTTGAGTGGTATCTAAGTTTTAGTTTTCATCTACTAGCATTCTCCTAAAGACTTCTCAGCGGGAGGTTAGTATAGGCAAAGCTAAGGAAAGTTTCTAGAGCTGAGTCGCTGTCTACTGGAAATTATGAGTTTTTAATAGCACAGACATGGGCTGTTTTCTCCTCTGTGGCCTCAGTACCATCAAATGGGTCCAAGATTGTTTATGTACTAGTATAGATGTAGATAGAAACTCATAATGTGTATGTAAATTACTGTTATACATTGAGGAAGATGTTTGGATATTGCTGTGAAAGATGAGATAAACCTATTTAGCTTACTGTTTCATTTAGCCATGACTATATAGAGGAAAACTAACACTTCAATTATGTCCATTTCCAAGATACATACTCTTTTATAACCTTTCTTGGAGAGACCACATAATCATGTAAGTGGCTGATAAAATTACGGTATTCTGACTGGACAAGTTTGTCAGGCAGTTTCTTCTTTTGAATTAGTTGTTCTATTATTAGTATTAATGAACACTTTGCTAAGAAAGGGCAATTTGATATGGGGAGGGAGCAAAAATGTATCATTTAACAGTATCTTTTACAGGATTTTAATTTTTCTTGCAGTGTATCCCTGTATCGGGGAAATTGCCGACCTCTCAGGTTTGAGCCACCAATGCTGGATTTCCATGAACAGTAAGTTGAAAAGTCTTTTGATCTGTTTAGTTAGACAAATGGAAAAAAAAAATCTCAAGAGCATTTAAAACTGATGGAGAAGGTTGTACACATAAATTGCATTGATAGGTTGTCCGTAAGTGTAGTTGACCTACTTGTTCCAGAGAGCCTGTGTACTCGGTCTTAAACATCATGTAGTGACCTATCAGCTGCCATGGTTTTAGTAGTGTAGGTACTTGTACTTACTTTTTAGGTACTTGTACAGCTGCTCTGCAGAGTGGAAACGTTATAAGTCTGGAACTTAACGTACTGAGGTGAGATTACCTTTCTGCTTGTGCATAACCCATGTCAGACAGCATCTATTCTAGTATGTTCATTTTACTATTGCTTTGGTGGGGAAAAAAAACTTTGTCAGTGGATCTGCAGTTATTAGAACAGTAACGTAGAGTTGTGAAAATAACAGCCTCAAGGAGGGCAAACAGACTTCAGGAACCTAGCTCCGTGCTCCACCTTGCAGCTGGTTGCTGTTTTGATTCTCAGTGGCTGAATGTAATGGTTTACAGCAAACTTACCTGTGACTTCTCTAAAAGATAAAAGAAAGATAGGAGGAAGGGAGTTTAACAATTTCAACAATGTACCTGTTTGTAATCAGTTCCTCTGAGAACTACTTCAGTCTTAACTTTTCTTACCAGTAACTGGTTACTCTGTATAGGTAGCTACAAACATTCTTCTTGTTAACAGTCAAAATCAAAAATCAGTTCTGGAGTTGGTGTACATGGATGCAGCCTCTGTGCATGTTTGATACAATATGATGTATACTTCTGTGTTTCTGAAAGAAGAGAGGCTGTAACTATATATTGTTTGCATAGAGTAGTTTTCCAGAAATAACCTTTATACAAAAAAACAAATGTAATGCCACTAAATAGCAAAGCTCTATGAAAATGCCTCATTTTACAGAATTTATTTGTGCGCAGTCTAATAAAATTGTAACTTTTACTACTATGTATAGACATAATAAATCACTCTGTCCCCTCTTCCTTATTCCTTCAAAATTTCAGAATCTAGCTTTTGATGTTGTGCATTTTCATTGGGTTTTTTTTTTTTGTAATGTCAGTAACTGGTCCTAGATAAGAGGATATTGAGCTTCTAAATTGAATAGTAAAATACCTAGTCATAAGCCCTGCTCTACTGCATCTTTGCTATAATTAAATTAGGTTATAGTTAACAAATTAGTGAGTGCAGTAAAAACTCAAACTTGTAGAGCAGTTTGCTCCTTGTTAGAGTTACTGTAAACTTACCTGTTGATTTGGTTTTAAGTGATTTTTCTCTTAAAATTGTAGAAATTTTCAGTTCATACTAATAACAGAATTTGACATTGTATTTTGTACACCTTTTTCTAATATGAATAAGGTGTTTTGTTGAAGTGCTCTGAAATGTCTTGCTTTTAAAGGTCATCTATCGTTTGCATGCTTATCTGAAGAAAGCTACATGTACTTCTTTGCTTTGTGGATTTCCAAAGATGCCTTTTTTTTTTAATTTTTATTTTGCTAAAAATAGATCCCAGACAGTATCATAAATACTTTAAGCTGTTCTTCGTAATATTTTGGCTTTTAGGTAAGCTGTTCTTGTCAGAGCTGAAAGCATTGAAGAAATAGTGTAGATCTAGTATACTGTTAAAGTAGTGCAAATCTCTTACTTTTAAGAAGGGCTCTGTACAATAAGTGCAGAACTGCAGTGGGGGTCACTGCCTTCTATCAGTTAAAATAGAGAACCTGTGTGTTAGATCTTGGTTCATTATGTGTTCTATTTAATTTTTTTTCCAATTTTTCTGTTGTAGTTTAGGTCACAATCTCAGGCAGAAATTGTCTTTTGATTTAGATATAAAGCCCCAAAGTTCATTTTAAAACCTGTACTTAGGAATTTAAATAAAAGTGAACCAACTCTGAGAAATGGTGAGTAACTCAACCTTATGGTGGGAACAATCTGCAGGTGCCAAGCTCCTTGAAAGTCAAATAAAGCAGATTGAAGCTTTGGGCTTTTTTGCCTTTTAAAATAGGGTTTTCACATTCAAATTCTGGCTTTTCTTTCTTTGGTAATAATGATTTTTAGGAAAGACAGAAAATGCATATTTAGTTTCTGAATAAGTATTGTACCTAAACGGTGTTTTGTTAACAGGTAGCATGTAGCATTTAGTAGAGCAATCTTATTCAGAGTTCATGTCTATGCTGAGTTATCAACGTGTATGGTTCCTAGGCTTAAGAAAGTTGCAACATCTAATTTCAGTTGTAAGCTAGCCCATTCTTCCTGTGACCTTTTCAGTCTGCTAAGAGTGTGTGGGTTTAATCAGATGTTTCAAAAACATGCCAACTTGAGCAGAAATAATATTTATTAAAAGTTATTTTATCTAGGGATCTCAGAAAACTAAAGTCAGTATTAAGTTGATAAATAGGTGCTGTAGACAATTCCTGTGTTCCAGCTGGGGACGAGATTACAGTGGCCTTATATATCTTTTTTATAACAGTTGGGGGGGGGGGTGTTAATGCTGTTTTAATATAAAATAAGCACTACCATAATCTACCACTTTGAAGGCAGTCCAGGTAATCTCACATTTATCAAAGGAAATGTAAATGTATGCTGTATGTTAGGATATGCAAATCCTTAGCTCACTTGAAGAGATCCCAAATGTTCTCTGTATACATTAAACCTGTGGGAATGGGGTGGAACTGAGGCAGTTTCTCCCATATCACTGCTCCAGGGGACTGCTTGGACTAAGTGGAATACTCATTTGGTTATTTAATGTGAAAGCCTCCTGCCTGTGTTTCTGAAGCAATAAAAGTCTTCCTCTGGCACAAATTCTGCAGCATGTTGGATATTGGAGATTTGGGGCTTTAAAGTAAACAAAGCAGCAGAAAAACCTCCACCCAAAACCAACTCCACAACTAGCTGCCTTTATTCCTAGCTGTGTTCTCTTCCTTGTAATCTCTTTTAATCTGTTACTCTCCCCTGTTGTTAAATGGGAATGGAATAATTGAGGTGTTCTAACATACAAACAGTAACCATTAAGTCGTCATCCATAGCTTTGGGAGTTGGTTGCTCAGAGGCTATTTTGGCAGAACAGTCATTAACTATATGGCTTTCTGTGTTTGAGACAAGTCTTCATATTAGAGCTCTTGCAGGTGGCCCATCTGGGTGAAGACTGAAGAATACTCTTGCAGGGCAGTTTATATTCAGTTCTTGCACCTGCCTTGTGGGACAGCTTGAATCTTCATAGATCTTGATACATTGCCTTCATCTGTGTTAATTCAACTCTGACTATATCAAAAGTAAAGTTTGTAAGTACTTCACAATTTTTTTGGTAGAAGTAACTTTTGGTAGTGGAGCACAGGTATTGAGTATTTTAGGATACTAACACAATATCAGCTAGAGCTGCTTACCATCAAGATTTTAAAATGTGGAATTATTTTAAAGATGAAGCTGACATCTTACTCCTGCTTCAGAGAAATGATTGGTAGTGTATGAAATACTTTTAGCAAAAGTAATATTTTAATCCTTGATCAACATATACTTCTCTGGTGAATGGAGGTTTTTGCTTCACTCAATTTGAGCAAGGTCCCATTCTCTAGTCAAAGTTTGCTCGTTGGTAGGACAGCATTCTGAAAAATCTGTCTTTTGGTTTTCTGTTGATAAACAGTCTTGCTTTGCATTTCCTTTGAAATGTTTTCCTTGGGGGTTTTTTGTAACACTTTCATGTTTCTTATTTGTGAGCTCTAGTATTTGGCAGGATATTCCATGAAAGCTTGAGCTGACCTTGAAAGCAATTGCTTGGTAATGTTCAAATATTTGAGACCTTCTTGCAGGTCTTGAGACCTTATGTTACTTCAAGTAACATAAGGTTAGCATAAGTTTAGCAAATTGGTCTATTTTCTTCAAGAACTCCAATCTCTTAACAGTAAATAGTGGAGAATGTTAGCAACTGGAGAGTTTATCCAAATATCTAGTTTTCTTACATTTTAAACAAGTATATTTACAAATGGTGAAAGGACCTATGAGGTACCTATAATGTGCAGCCAAATATTTACACAGTACAATTGATACATTTCTAATGTATGGGAGTTTGAGATTGTTGGTGTTTTTAAAAAATGTTGCAAAAGGAAATTTTTATTTCCCTTGGAGTTTGTTAAATGTAACAACTGTTGACAATAAATTGATATTTAGTCCAGATCTACCTCTGGTTTTGGTCGCATCTCATGTTAGACTGCAAATGCTGCCAAAGCAAATAATAGTTTATTACTTTCTTAGATTCATTCATATCACAGTTGATGACATGATTGGATAAGATTCTACTACTGGTGTTTTGTATATGGGGTTTTGCTAACTGTTTGGAAAAGATGTGATTTATTGTATGGGATCTAAGTTAGATTTCTAACATAAAATGGGGTGTTTGCTCCATTTAGTATGTTACATGGACACTAACTTTTTGTCAAGTGTAATATAAAAGAACTTTCTTGATTTGTTGAAAGCCAGTGAAATCTGGAAGCTGGGAAACAATTGGTCTGTAGGCTAGTACAAAACCAAACCCCTTCTCTTTTCGTTCACTTTTCCGAGTTAGAGATACATTTGCATTCTCAGACTTATGTGCTTCTGTTACTCTAACCTCAATTAAAGCAGCAACTTGTCTGTGTCACTCAACCAGTGATGCATACAGTTTCACATGAAACAGGAAGAATGCTGTAGTCACTAATTCTCTAGTCTGTACATCATGCAGGCTTCCTTCACGTAAGGGACTAGCATTTTCTACAGGATGGGGTACAAAAGGCATTTTCTTTCAGTATCTATAGAGGTAACCTTGTAAGACCAACTCATTTCATTTCATTAAAAGTAGCTGGATACATTACAAGTCAACACCCAAGTTCTTATTGATGGAGCTCGCTCTCTCTGATCCTCTGGATGGTTGAGGAAATTCCCAAGCTGCATATATTTAGAGGCTGGGAGAGTTTTCTGCGCACCTGACTTTGTATGCTTTCCACATTGTTACACTTCTACCTTCCAGGCATCTGCTACTCACTCCTATCTGACACAGGATACTGATTTAACCCGCGTGAAGCTTTTGATATGCTATGTGACAACTGGTCTTAATATTGTTTCAGCAGTTGCCAAAGATGCTAAAAGGAAAAAATAGTTGGGGAAAAACATGTGTTAAACTCTCAAATTTATGAGGAATTTACCTGAATTGAATCTTGAGTATATTTATCTATATTCCCAGCATTCCAAAATGTAAGTGGGAAGCTGTTGGTTGACTTCAGTTCTCTCTCCAGCCTCATTAGAAACAATAGGAGACAGAAGAGGAAGAATGTATCTGCTGAATTTTATATCCTTTGCTTTTCAATAATAGATTAGTATCGGTTTTCATAAATCAAGTGAGCACTTTACAGAGGTGTCTAAAGTATATGTGGTAAGAGTAAATGTAATTGCTCTTTTAAAAGGCATTTTCTCAATCCATATTTGCTTCCCAGTGAGTAGCTACATCTTTTTGCAAGTTAAGTTTTGAGCCAATGAATCAAGGGCTCATCTCCCCAACTTTTTGCAGGAGGCGGTTTCCTTTTTTAAAATAATCCACCTCTTGATCCCTAGAGCAGGAATGAATTCCATTACAAGAACATGCTTACAATACACTGCAGATATTAACTCAGACTTTGGAAAGAGTTGAGTTGCAGCAGTAAAGAACGTGAACACAGTTGTCTTTACCCATTTGAACAGGCACCTCACCCTTGTTAATTACCATCTTTGCATCTAGGTTGTGGTATCTGTTTTTTATCAGTGTAGGTGGAGCTAGCATTATGCAGGGACAACAGATCAGGAGCAAAATCTTAAGTGCTTTGACAGTTCATGTTTGCCTGAAGGTGTAAGTCTGCACCAGCTTCTTGCAATGAAAAATGCTAGCTGTGACTGCTCCAGGAAATTCTGCTGTAAAATTTGATACCAGGTAACACTATACTTGTTCAGATCATTTTGGCTTGATAATCTGCAGCCTGGAGAGCATCCCTTACGTGATTATTGCTTGGGATGTAGGTTCATTAAAGGTGTCTGGCGCACACTGCTTTACCTGGATTTTACCATGTCTGATAGCAGAAAAAACAAGTGAGGTTTGTCCTATTTCTGTAAATTTGGCTAACATCAAGCTTAAAAAATATAGGGAAAGCTGTGCCTGAGCAAAACATAATACTGGACTCATTGTTTCAAAATCAGAATGGTCAACAAAATAGTAAAATAAACCATAGTCCTAGCAACAGAATTCCTTTTTAGTGACTTCTGCATTTATCACCTATAATTATACTGTGGTGGTTTAGTCTGGAATCTGAAGTTAGTGAACTGTGATGTCTGTCATGGCTGCTTCCCTACTAGTTGTTTTTTATAAGCTTTAGCCTCTCAAATATAATGTCTTATATTCCCCTCTTTTCAGAGCTTGAAAAGCGTGAAACTCTTAAAATATCATTAATATTTGAAACTTTTCCTGGGATAATGAGTTTTACTTCCAAACTACTTTTCTGACAGGAACAGGCTGGCACTTCAGTATTGTCGGTTCATTCAACGTAGTTTTCTTGGCTTTGTGGTGTTTTACACATTATGCATCATAAAAAGTATCACTTAAGTCAACTCTGATCTTAGGTTTTCTGGCTGGCTGTAGAGACCGCAGGTGATAAGCTACTCATGTCGTTTGCTCACATGTAATACAGTGCTTAAAATCTACCTCATCTTCTCTTGCTTCCTGCTGTTGTGGTTGGTGGGAACTGTTCTGCTTGATTCTTGTTTTCAGCTCCTAAGCTCCTCTTACGAAGACTGGTTGGAGTGCATTGTAATAGAGGGGGAGTACGTTTTCCCCTTCTTGGGGAGCTACTGAACCTGATCTGGGGAAGAGAAGCATCCAGAAACTGCACTGTGGCAAGCAAAAGAGTTGCAACAAGGTGCTGGGAGCACGTCTTCCACTGAGGAGAATGAGAAATTGCAGTGAGAACTAGGGAACAGACAGCTGATCCTCAGGAGAGACTGAAAGAGCTTTCTTCAATGTTAGAGGAGTTGGACTTTTATTTCTTTTTTTCCTTTTTTCTTTTTTCTTTTTTTTTTTTTTGGTGTTGGTAGAATCAGAGAGTATTTGTTTAAGGCATGACCACTTTCTCTAAACAACAAATTCACTGCGAAATTGCTGACTGTTATAAAAGCTTGCTTATGCCTTTCACAGTTACCAAGCAGATAAAATACTCAAGCCCATCTGTACTGATGTCAGTGAAGGTGTGTTTGAAGCAGTGGGTTCAGAATTCAGGGAGTGCTGGGTAACTCCATATCAGTAGATATGCCTTTCTCAGTTGTGTTTTTGTGGGTGGTGTTTTTGTTTGGGTTTGGGTTTGGTTTTTGTTTGGGTTTTTTTTGCTGGGTGTGGGGTAGAGATGGGGAACTTTGGAGGGCTGTTTGATTCCATTGATCAACAGTGTAGCAGTTACAGCAGTTAATGCAAAACATCACAGGGGATAAACCATTTCCCTTTCTAATAACCCCATCTATACTGGCAACAGATACGAATACTTTTATGTTATGGTTTAACCCAGATGTTAGGTTTTGTATGGGTTTTAAAAGGTGGGGAGATAAATTTTCATCTTCATTACTAGTTAAGTTAGAGAAGTCAAAATGAGATTTTTTTTTTTTTTTTGACAGTGAAAGAAGGATCAAATGTTTGAGGGAGACATGGAATTAGGAGGACTCAGCAAGCAAAGCAAAGAGATTTACAGCAGTAGAGTGCAGATATATTCTACTGTTAGTGATGATGCAGTTTACTGAAGGTTAATAACTGTGTCTTTGAATTAATATCATGGTCTCTAGCATCTATCTGTTTAGCCCATGTTTCATAACTAGGAGATTCTGTCTGTTACTGCAATCACTTTGTAAATTGTGGTATAGTTTGATTACTGTCAATAAATCTTCCATTCAATGCAACCTTTAATTTACAGCAAACTTATGTTGCTCTATCTATTGAGACACACCCCCCTCCAAGTTGAAAAACCGTGCAACTACAATAGTGCTTATTAATTTGGCCTGATAAAGTTAACAGAGGATGGCAGAACAACTGCCTGTTACTGGTCATCATCACTTCAGGTACTACAGATAGTAATTCTTAGCAATAGTTTTGTGATCCTTGCAATGTTTGGAGCAGGTGACATTTGGAGGGAGTGCTACATGGATATGTGTAGCCTGAAAGTTAAGAGTTAATTATTTTGAATTTCAAAACTTAATTTGGAGCAAACTGTAATCTACATGCTTTATTAGTGCTTTGGTGCTGATGCTTAACATATATGTGATAAAAGGCATGAAAAAAATTCTGAAGAGATACCAAAGTCTGAAAAATAATTGGTGAAACTGAAACATTTATTGTCACGTCAGCTGTTGTAAGCAAAAAGGAGCAAGCCTAAAGCTTGTGTGGAATAAATTGTTAGCATGTCTTGTTACTGAAAAAGTGTGCTGTTGTTTAACTGTTTGACTTCTGTGTTTTAGACTTGTAAATTCTAGAATTTATCTCAAGCATTTCTTATTTTTTTTTCCTTAAGGTATGAATTCAAATGCAATATACAAATAAAATAGTTGTTGCTGCACATGTCTGTGTACTTAATTCTGTAGAGCATATTATAAAATATAATACCAGAAAAATTCTGGGTTCTGGGTAAGACTACTTACAGTCTATCAGGAAAAAAATTGTGCTTAGACTTTTGTCTAGAGTGTGTTCTGTTTATTTTAAGTTGCTGTGTGCAACTTTCTTAAGATAATTATTTAGAGTTCTAGGACAGGAAGAGAAAACTTTGCCTCTTCTGACTCTGAAGTAAAAACCTGAAAAATAGAATTTCATTTTGGATAGGTGTCATCTTAGAGGATGATAACAATGTTAGGTAAGCCTTCAGGAAAAGTAATCAATAAAAAAATGGAAAAGATGTTAACTAAGTAATTCTTCAAGGTAGAATTTACGTATGTTACTTGAAAAAACATTTAATGCAAAGTTCTGTTGTCAGTGTTTATCACTGTTATGTTCCTGTCTGGTTTAATGGGACAAAGCCCAATGCTCTATTTTCTATAATTCTAACACTTTAAAAATATTCTCTCTCTGTTTCGACAGGCCAGTTGGAATGCCAAAAATGGAAAAAGTTTACCTACATAACCCTAGCTCAGAAGAAACAATTACGTTAGTATCAATATCTGCTACAACATCACATTTTCATGCATCATTTTTTCAAAATAGGGTAAGTTATTCTGCTTTCTCAGAATTAGTTTTTCCTTCCCCCTTCCCACCCCAAATGTGAGCTTGATTTCCCTCCCTTCTTTAAATGAGCTACTTACTGCAATAATTACGTACCTAAAAGTATTAAGATACTGCAGTTCTTGATTCTCACATCAGTTACCAAGCAAATTGAACTGAGCACAGAAACACACACAAACTCTACTAGAAGAGGAGTGAAATACTGCATAGGAGTTCTGACTGTGTTGGTAGTGTGTACTGTAACTGACAGTGTAACAGCAGATCTCCATTGTTGCTGAAGTGACCAAATGTACATTGCCTTAAAGCACATACAGGAACAAGCTGTTCTTACAGTTTTTCGGAAAATTGTGTTAGTGTGAAGCAGTCACTCTAATGCACTTATGACTACTGCAATTATGTTACAGGAACTTGCAAGTTAAAAAGCATGGTGTCAGCAGGGTTAACTCTTAACCACATTGCTGTCAGATACAGTCCTCTAGTTTCAGTTTTGTCTGCAGGGCCTGTGGTTTAACAGGGACCATGCAAACACTAAAAACTTCAGAAAACCTGTCTATAAGCAACCTTTCTCACTTATGGAAGTCTTGTAGGAATTGCCTTTCTCCAATGTTCTGTAAACTGCCAGTCCAAAATATTTCTGTGATAAGCTGAACTCTCGAGAATTAAACATAAAAATTAAATTAAATATGATCCTGCACTAGATAATGTAAAGTATTGTATTTAGGTTGTAAAGTATTGGGTTTTTTATTATTTTGTTACACATTTCAATTTGTCTAAAACTTCTATTATTTTTTTCCAAATCCACAGTAGACTTTCTAACTTCAGTTTTCCGTAAAGAACACATGGAGATCTTCTGTAGCACAAAAGCTATTGTTCATCTGCAGGGTGGAATGTCTTCAATAAACAGTTTTGCTTATTCCTCTGCTTGCTTGCTTTTTTTTTCCCAGAAAATTCTTCCAGGAGGGAATACGTCCTTTGATGTAGTTTTCCTCGCAAGAGTAGTGGGAAATGTAGAGAACACTTTATTTATTAACACTTCTAATCATGGGGTATTTACTTATCAGGTAAGAGAATTACAGTCTTTCAGAAAAAGTTGTGAAGTGTGAATCAACCAGAGCAGTATCTATTATGGCATACTTAACAATCCAAGGATATTTGCACAATAGTGGTGGGGTTTTTTTATCACCCCAGCTGAAGAAGTTTCCATTCCTGCTGCTTGTTGTAACACAGAGGTATACCATTGTAAATATCTGTAGGGCAGTACTGTAAGCCAGATTGATGAAACTATGTAGGGTTTAAAATTCTCCCAACAATTTTTTTGTTATTTTAGTGGCTTATTGCAGTGATCTAGCTCATTCTTTAGCTCTGTACTCATCTGAGATTCAGAAAGATAAACCAGACAGAAGAGAGAGTCTGAAAAGTGAGAGAAATCCTTTTGTTGAAAGAATATGACTCTTACCATGGTAATAGTTAGAGAACAACAAAAACAATTCCCATATGGATAGTCTGTTCCATAATGGTATGATTAAAGGATATTTCACATCTTTTGTAACCTTTAGCTGGTATCTAGTGTTTCAGAGTATCAGAAAAAAAGATGTTATTTTGACTTCTTGTGTTCTAAATATGTCAGTGTAAGTAGTAGCTATGAGAAATACCCTTTAGTGGCACGCTAAACCAGTTTATTTCAGTGCTTTAGCATGATACTGGTTTTACATGGTCAGTTAGAAGTATACATAAAATTAATTGAAGAGAGTACTTGGTAGATTACTAAAATTGGCACACATGTTAGGCTCTGCAACAATTACATACAGCTACTTAAGCTTGTTTTTCTTTTTCTGAACTAGGTGTTTGGCATTGGAGTACCGAACCCCTACCGACTGCGCCCATTTATTGGGGCACGAGTTCCTGTAAATAGCAGTTTTTCTCCTATAATAAATATACATAACCCTCACAGTGAACCTTTGCAGGTGAGCCTAAGAGAAAACCATTAAATGCTCATTTATATTTATGATATTAAACTGATTTTTTTTTTAATTTGGTACTTCTTAAAATTCTGTTTCAACTGTAAAGCTATTTGAGACCAAGTCTTTCATATTATATAAATGTTTTTCTGTTTAAATGCAAATCAGTTGTTCTAAAAATCGTAGCTTATGCTCACAGATATCTTAATTTGCTAAATTGAGGTTTACTGTGAAATTTCCATTTTTAAAATGGTCATAATTACTGCAAAATAAAGAATTAAACTTCACTGGTAATTAAGAAAAATACTGAAGTAAACAAAGTAAAATAGATCTTGTGTTTTTAATTCAGGCATGCCTTCTAGCTTCCTTCTGCTTGTATTGCACAGCATAAGGTGTCTTTATGGTATTCACTAGTATGTAATTATAATACCTGATAACTAAAACAGGATCCCTTTAAAGTTGAGTGCTAACATTTTCCTGTTACCCACCTCAGGTGGTAGAAATGTATTCCAGTGGAGGTGATCTCCATTTAGAGCTTCCAACAGGTCAGCAAGGAGGTACAAGGAAACTCTGGGTGAGTAGTCATGTCTTGCAGCATTTATTGTACTTGTTTGGGGAGGTTTTATTTTGATATGATTTTAGGTTTGGGGTTTTTTTTTACCAACTTTTCTTCTTGTCATCTAATCATTATAAATACCTCATAAAAATTGAAAAGATAACAGTGTCTGTTAATTGTATGGTAATTGGAATTGAAGGAAAGGTTTATTTAAAAGAAGCCACCTGTATTGAGCTGCACTTTTTTGAAATGAGAGGAATAAGATGATTCCCTGTAGAATGAATTACACCTGCCTAAGCATTCAGGACAATGTAGTCCTCTTGATGGCCTGTGAGCTGGATCTAACCCACAGGAAAAATAAACTGAATTTTTTTTTTTTTTTTTTTTTTTTAAACTGAGAAAGTCATTCCTGCAAATCACTATGAATGCCTACGTGGGTTGAAAAAGCAGCTGAATGGACTTAAGGAAGAAGAATCTATTAAGAACTACTAAATAATACAGCAGTATGTCTAGCTGCAATAAATCCCTAGATCATGAGTCAAAAGTGGCTGGAAACTGTTCTGGAAAATATTCATACATGCATGGCCTGCAGTTACTCTTCATGTCTGCTGCTGGAGACAGGGTAGTGGGTTGGATGGACTCACAGTCTGGCCCGTTAAATCTGTTCTGTTGTGTTCTTCACTTAATGTAGTTTTGAAGTAACACATACTGATATCTTTAAGTGAAATAAATTTTAGAAGCATCCTGAAGCTACAGTATTGGCTCTGTGCTGTATATCACACTGGGTAATGTCCAACTAGATACAAAACCTATTTTCCCCTTTAATTAGAATTATTCCTTTTTTTGATGACTGCTTTTTGTCTAGGAGAGACTTTAAAGTCATTTGGCTCCAAAACTTGTCTCTTGCTCAAGTGTATCTTTACAGTCACTGATGGTTACATCTGTTGTAATGAGTAAAGCCAGGATATTTTCAAGTGAGCCAAGAAGGATGATCACAAAACTTAATTCCTGGCTTTTCTGGAGAAAGTCCATGAGAATGGCAGTATTTTAGTTTTAGATACAAAAGTTGCAAACAAGTGAATATGAATACATTTCACAAGCATTTTAAAAAATGCTGAGGGTTAGATGTAAACATTGAAATAGATCTTTTAAAAATGAATGTCCTAATGTTTTGACACTGTTTTAGTCAAATGGCAGTGCTTCTAAAGATAGTTCCTTCCTTGTTGTCAAAAGAACTCAAGGGGAATGTTGAATTCTGTACCCATTAGTAGGTATGTATTGTATGTACATACATACATATGTATTGTAGTTAGGTATGTATTGTATTAGTACAAACATGTTAGAGCCACAAACAAAAGAATAGAAGATTTTTAAATGTCTGATTTATTTCTAGTTCTGTTTTTTGAGCATGTAGCTTTTCAGAGCATGTAACTCTTCAGCTTCTCTGGGCCAGGCTGCCAGTTAAAGCAATGATGACAGGCATGTGAAAGCTTCCAGTGTATTGCATGGAAAGGCAGTCAGGTTAATGCTAGTCAGTACTAATCCTCTTGTTTTTCATATCAACCATTGCTATTTCAAAACAATAAGGCAATTAGAAAAAGTTAAACCAGTAGGAGGAAACACCCAGTTATATCGTTGTATTGACTATGTCAAGAGCTGCACTGCAGTTAAAAAAAGCTGCAAAGTAAAAGAAATTATTTGCAATATGGGATGATACTTTGACATATGGATGTACATAATTGTCTAAAATTGTTTTGATGCCAAATGTTGTTTGGGTTATGGATGAAGCAGTCAGCATATGCTGGAGTATTTTTGTAATCACTGTTCAAAGTTACTTCAGGGATCTGACAAACACTGGATCCCTGGTTACAAATATGGAAGAGTCAAATCACATCCTTTGAAACATTAATGAACGGCTACATTATGTTAGGTCTGTGAATAAGTGCAAAAACAGAACTCAAAATGTTCTTCGTTTAGGGACTCACCAAGTAGTACTAGTTGAAACTAGTTACTAGTTACAATTTGATATTCAGCAGTTTTCAAAAAATACATCTACAGTCATTGTGCCGTGGATGTGCCGGCTTGACGTCCAGAATGGATTGGCATGAGTTTGTACTACAGAACACACAGAAGAGATGTATGAGACAATCAGCATCTATATGGATTACATCCTGTCCAGTTTCCTTCATCAAAAACACAAAAGAAAGAAGCTATCAACTGAAAAGACATCAGCTGATGCAAGGACTACTCATCAAAAATTCCTGCTTTGTGCCATATTTATTTGCATTTAAAGTGGAGGAAGCTCCAAATTTCAAATCAAGGTTTTCATCTTCTATTTGAAAAAAAGAAGAAAAACCCAGTTCCCTAGCCCTTCCGTAATGTGATGGGGAAGAATATGCAGTGTTAGTAATTCAACTACGGTTCTGAAGCTAGTCTTGTGCTCCAGCTGTGTCCAGCAAATAGAGAAAGAGTTCTCTTTCAAACCCCGAATGCAGATTGGAACTGATGGAATAGGCTTGGTACAGAAACTAAAACACATTCTGACTTTTTGCTGTAAATTGCTTGGTGACTAATAAACCTGAAGCTCCACAAGCTTCTGGCTACTTGCAGTTCTCCACTGTTTCAGTTTGTGTTTAGCACTGAAACTGTATGGCTTGTGTCTGCTTTGGAGAAAAAACAGTTAGAATATGCAAAACCAATGTTTGATGTTACAGTACTCAATAACATTTTTATGAATAGATTTTGTTTATTGGTAGATGCTGTCAATTTAGTCTACTGTCTTTTTACCACAATTTTAATAGATGAAAGTTAATGAAATGTGACATAAGTCCTCTTGCATATACCTATTTTTAATCAGTGTCATATTAGGTGATTACAGCTACCTTTACTAAATTTAATGGTAATTTTAGTAACATGCAGCCTATCTCTTACTGCTAGTGCAGCTTTTTCTCTTGCTACAGTCATACTCAATGCTTCTATTGTAATTTTTTGGTGTGGCAGCTTTTTTTGTAATTATTGCACTCTCACAGACGTGCTTTGATTATTTATCAGGAAATACCTCCCTATGAAACAAAAGGAGTGATGAGAGCCAGCTTTTCTTCAAGAGAAGCAGATAATCATACAGCCTTCATTAGAATAAAAACAAATGCCTCAGACAACACAGAATTTATCATTCTCCCTGTTGAAGTAGAAGTTACAACAGGTTTGTAGAAAAGTGGTTGGTTTTTTGTTGGTTTAGGGTTTTTTTGTTCGTCTGTTTTTAGGTTATTCAGCTTGCTTAACTCTTAGTATAATAAGAAAATGATAACTTTTTTTTTTTTTTTTTTCCCCCCTTAAAGCACCAGGAATCTATTCATCAACAGAAATGCTAGATTTTGGTACACTACGAACGCAAGGTAAACTATACTTCAGGTCTCAAAAGTATTTATGAGGATTAGGTTGGGGAGAGGAAAGCCCAGTTATCTGTACTATTCAGGGTTGCTGGTGGAATGATGCTTTTTAAAAGCCAGAGTTTCAAAAGCAGAATTACAATGTGTCATAACAGTGCACAAATGTATTCACCTGCAAGTATACTTGAGATGTGTACAAGCAAACAGTAGTTTGCACATCCAGTTATAAGTCTAGTAATAAAATTAGTCTTACACAGTTGCGTGTGGCTTAGTCTGAAAACTACTATCAGTTTACTTAATTTGTGAACTTGTTTTGAAAGATTGCTTTACATCTGCATAAGTTTTAATAATTTTCAGACACAGGGAATACTAAAAGTGTGCAAACTTAATCAAATCTGTTACTTATGATAAGATTTTTTTTTTAAGTGCCACTTACACATTTGTGCCTAACACTTTACATTTTAAATTAATACTGTTTAGCGAAATGAAAAAAAAATATATATGGCAGAAAGCAGTAAAACTGAAGGTATCTTTTGAAACTGTAAAAGGGACTCGTTACTAAAGAAAAACAGTATATATCTTCTTTCAACTAAAAAAAGGTAGCTTCTGAAATACTTTTCCTTGCAACTTTACTTAACATATGAAGATTTTTAAATAAGATTAGTTTCTGCTGAATATTGGTGCATCTGGCAAAATCATTCATTGTAGTATTTTTAGCCTGTTCATTTCTTAACGTGTTAGAAATACGAGTGGTTAGCTGAAGCATGTAATACCTACTAATACACAAAAATGTAGTTAAGTGTGTCAGATTCTTGGAACAAGCTATTTTGACTGGCTGTACTATCATGTTAGTCTAACTTTTTAACACTGAACAACAGTGGATTTATATGAGAAGCCAGCTAGTGCAGATGACTTTGTATAAGGTTCTTATGTTAAAATAGCCTAATAGCCAGGTGTGTTTTTTGTTCTTTAACAGATCTGCCAAAAATTTTAAATCTGCATTTATTAAATTCAGGAACAAAAGATGTGCCAATTACAGTAAGTTTTATTTCCTTTCAATTTGAAACTTTCTACTTGGATTTACTTTCTCTCATAAAAATTGGTCATTCACAGGTTCACCATTGTAGTGTTCAGAATTAGACGCTAGGTGATGTGTGACTGAAAACGTAACTTAATAGTAAGACAAATAATCTATACGCATGGTAAAATTCATTTGCTTCATAGCCTTCTTTGAAAGGCTGTTTCAGCATTTATAGACTGTGCCTGCATATCTGAGCCTCTGGATGCTTTTATACTTGAGAACAGTAACTCCTGTTCAGTGAACGAGAGATTAATGCAGAGTCTGTGGGATTCATTGTCCTCATCACACACTCCATGAGCGTATAAAGTGGTTGCCCAACACAAACTTTTAAGATGAGCAGAGTAGCTTTCAAGAGCAGACTGTAAAATGACTCTTGTTTTCTTGAGGTTATCTACTTTGTAGCTTGAAATAAGAAAAAAGCCTGAAAACGCTCTAGAGCCCTTTCCAGTGAGATGACTGCAGCTGCATGTAAAGTGCAGCCAGCTTCAGAATTCTAGGTTTTGGATTTTCTACTTTCTATTTTTATTACAGAATTTTGGCTCTAGTCTGGTAGTCTGCCTTTGTTCATTCATACCTTTTCCCTGTGTAACTTTTCTCATTGCCCACTATTTTTCTCACTTCTTCTTTCTCCCATTCCTGTCTTCCTTTTTTCCAGATTTAGTTGTATAGCTAGCTATACCTTGCCCCATTGCACTTCAGAAAGTGTTGAAGTGTTGAAAAGAAACCAGAGGAGCTGGAAGAATGACTGAAGGATTGGCAAAGGTTTCTTACTGAGCTCTTGGAGAGCATTTCTGTGTTTTTAAAGCTTATAGCTGTCACTGTAGGGAATAGTATTTTAATAGTAGAAGTCTAACAAAAACTTAAAATATGATACTGGAAACAAGCTAGATGAATTTAAACTAGAAACAGTACACAAGTTTAGTAACGAGGATAACTTTCCACTGTGATAATAGTCCATTGCAATGCTTGCTAAGTTGTTCTTCGGTAATAATTTTCAAGTCGAGAGAAACTCGCAGTATAGTGCAAACAGAATTTAATTCATCGAAGTTCTAATGCTTATTGCATTAATGAGGTCAGATGATCCTATAAGGTCTCTTGTGGCCTTGTAAACTATAAACCAGCTTCCATGGAGGGTTTTTATTTAAAAAAAGACCTGTATATGATTTTTACAATCAAAGGGTTGCTAAACTTATTGAGTTATTTTTCCGGTTCTGTCTGCTGTCTTATGTCCATCTTTGTAGATTTGCTAGGTTTTTGGCATAGGAACAGTTTGGTGTTTTGTTTTGTTTTTCAAGTGTGTAATATACTTTGTGAGTACAATGCAAATAACCATATATTGATACCATCAGTATCACTTCTAATATCTGATAATGTGGTACCTAATTCATAGTCCTCCATTAAAAATACCCTACCCATTTTTTTTTAAGCTATGGTAATTGGACCATAGACTATAGACCATAGACTCCAGTCTAATGGAAGGCTATCATTCAATAACTATTATACATGTTATGACAGAACTTTTCCGGATGAATTATTCTTTTACAGTATATCAAAGCGGTAAATTTAGTGGTCTTAAAGCTTTTAGGATTCACTTTTGTAATGATAAAGTTACCACATAGGTCCAGATATGTATTTTTCAATGTGTCACATATGGCACATCAAGTCAATTGTTCTTCTCATTAAGGCACAGCTTTGTTGTGAAGTTTGTAACCTTTCTAGCATTTGAAGCACTGTGTGAATTTCTGCTGCTGTGCCAATCAAGGAATTTCAAAGTGGTAAGCAAGAGGAAAGAATTTTTGGAAGGAACTTGGTAGTAGCTTACTTATAGGGAAGCTTGAAAAATGGATTTCTGACCCTTTAGAGCTAGGGTTTAAAAGCAGTGAGACAGGGCTATGTGACAGATTTCATCTTAATGTCAGAAGAAAAGGCCAAGGCTATATTTAGCATATATTTAAGCCGGGTGCTGGAGGAACTAAATATCTTCAGGTCATCTGTGTACGAGAGATTGCTATTACTGTTGCCAGAGTGGTAGTTGTTCTGCCTTTAAGTACTTACTCATGCTGTGGTCCAACGAATTGGTTAAGGCAATAAGAGTGAGTCACTTGACTTTCTTTTTTGAGTTCTAAAACTCTTTATAAAATCTTTTTCATTACATTTTGTAGGGTCTTCTTCATTATTAAGGAGAATCTTGTTTATTTCATGACTGGATGAACTGTTGTCATGCTGCAACGATTAAGCCATGGTGTCAAAAATCTAGTAAATGTAGATTGCCGAACACTTTTTTTTTATCCCATCTCTAGAATGAAAATTTTGTGTTTCCTTAAGGCAGTTTAAGCCCATTTGATTTCTAAAAGCAAAGATACGCTTTAAAATTTGAGCTCCTGATCATCTTTGCTGCACAAAGAACCAGGAACTTCAGGACAGATGTATATTGAAGCTGAGTTCTATCAGTTTGAAAAAAGAAGTGTTTGTATGAGAAAGTATTTACTTACTTCTGTCACAAATCACATACTTCAGAGTAGATTTTTTTTCTCTTACCAACCTGGGAGAAGTAGTTTACTTCTATGTTATGTTTTCAGTCTGCACATTTGAGTGCACGCATCTCAAAGTTATCAAGGGAAAGTTACCTTAAAGTATTAAAATCTAGTAGTAGTTTATTCCCTGGCTGTTCTGGATGGTGCTTTATGGTGAAAGTGAACTTTACTTAGTTAGGTGTGTCCCTGTTTAAAGTGAAGGCCAAGTTATTACTGACAAAATAATTGTCTCTAAAAGCAAATAAAACAGTATAGAGGTGGTTCTGAAACTAATGGAACCAGCCTTACTCTGCTGCCTGTAGCCACGGGGCCTTTTCCTATTGCAGCAGGGTAGCTGTGTCTTTACTGTCTGTAAGCAAAAGTCTACAGCCTGCTTCGTCTTTAGAGCAATATGTTAGGTGGACAAGACAAAACTATGTTCGGGAGCCTGTTGATAGGTAAACAGTGTGGACGAACATGTGCTAGTGTTTCAACTCATACTCTTCTCCTCTTTAGTTTATTAGAATTGGTGTAGTCTGATAGTCTGTAAACCTTTGAAGTCTTTCCCAGTAACTGCTGCAATAGCACAAAGCTTACTCTCCCTTCTGTGTTCTAGAGAACACTTAAGGTCCTCATTTTCTGCTCTTATGCTAAATATTGGATGTATCTTTGTACAGCAGGGTCGGGAATCTTGACTGGGGCACTCCATGGGAGAGCCATGTATTACTGAAGCATGTCTATTTTAAATTCTTCTTCCCTACAGAAGTTGCTGTCGGGAGATTTTGAGAAAATTGCTGGTATTAGGTTCTTGATGGAACTTGTTTTGCATGTATTCTCATGACTTGTCCATATCTGATGATTCTTAAGGCACATCTCAGGACAAGTTTTACTTGGGCTTTATTTGAAATAGGGTAAAGTTTGAGGAAAGTGAAGTTGTAAGGATTCTTAAGGATGTTTGTTTTTCCTTTAGTTGTCTTAATTCTTTATTTCCTTTTATAGCATGTAATTAAGCAACAAATGAGAAATGTGCATGATGTAGTTAAATTTTCAACAAAACAATGTAAATGCCTTCCTTAACTAAATTCATTAGCTGTAGACATTTTGAGTAAATACATCTAGGTTTGTTACACTTGTAGTTTAAGAGATGCACCTCTGAAACCTGCCATTTTTCTGGCAACAAGCTGTCCTTTTGAATATTTCCAATTTGATTTATTAAATGAAATCAGCATAATTTTGAACTTCAATAGTTAAAAACCAGCCTTTTGCATGAAAAGAGGTACTAGAAATGGTTATCCTTTCTGCCATGCAAAAGTTGTGAACTTGATTACAGCTTCGGTTTTGTCTGCTTTAAGAGGGGTGTTTTTTTCTTTTAAAGACACCTCGAGATCTCAGGTTTTTAGTATGGATTTCATTAGAAGAAAATTGTTATAATTATGAATTGACTCGTGAAGAGAAATAGCAAATATCTGCAGCACATGTATTCAGATGGTTGACAAAGGTCAGTACTATAAATCCAATATACAAAACTTCTAGTTGAGTTAACAGAGATTATTCATTAGCTCCAGGAACAGTGCTGCTTGTTTCCTCTAAGGATCACGTGGTCTGCAGAACTTAGTTATGTATGCATGATTTTATGGCTTTAATTTACAATCAAGGACAGCTTAGCTTGGAAGAACTGTAATTGGTTTATACCACTAGCTGTCTGCCTTGCTCCTCTCTGACCAAGAAAGGCTCAGCTGCTTATGAAGCAGGTGCTAAACCTCTGCAGCCCAGCATAAGATAAACCAGCACTCATTTCAGTTTCCTTAATGCAGCATCCTGTAATTTGCAGAGGCTTAACAGCTGCTACATGAGCAGCTGAGCTGCTCTTACAGCAGAAGACAGCTGGAGAGGAGGAATCATGGCAGCTATCCTAATTTTAAGCAAAACAAGAATAAGTGTTTAAATGTTCCATGCGCAGTTTCTCTCCATGGAATCTAGATAAAGAGTTTACTAGCAATCTTTATAGAGTCTTCAGATGTTGACATGGAATCCATAATCCTGTTGCATAGCAATGAGTATTTCTACAAATCAGCTCTGGCTAATAACTGACACAATTGCTATTCCAGTAATGCCCAATTTACCTTGTCCATTTAGTTTAGCACAGTAATTCTCAGATACAAAAGTGATCTTGTAAAATGTTGGTATAGAATGAGTGTCATCTCAGATTTACAAAATGGTTCTCTATACGGTTTATTTTTTTTCCCATGGCAGCTCTGCAGTCTTAGCATGAGATCAGAGACAAGGTGGATGTCTATATCATCACCAGTAATTACACAAGTCATTTAACAGTTTTGTTAATGAGTGCACCAGAAACAAATACTCTAGCTATTGTAACCCCACAGCATTAAGAATAAAAAAATCTTAATTTAAATAAAGCTTGTTATCTCTTTTATTAACATGTTTCTGGCCATACCGTCACTTCATCCAACATTCCCAAGGAGAACTCTCTATTGCCCATTTTCCTGCATACTGACTGAGTAATTTGCAGGACCTGAAAAAAATTCTAAAGCCTCTTACAATGCCGCTTTGTTATAAGAAAGACAGACCTGTAAGAACTCAGCCAAAACTAGTTGCAGTTGTATCACTTTGAAGGACATGCAAAGGCTGCACAGCGTGTTAACAGTGGTAAATTTACAAGTGCTTCATATTTTGATTGTTTGCAGAGTGTTAGACCTACACCACAGAACGAAGCTATAACAGTACATTTCAAGCCAGTTACGTTAAAAGCCTCTGAAAGTAAATATACCAAAGTTGCAAGTATTAGCTTTGATGGTAAGTACTGCTCCTCTCTTTTTAGAGCTTGTCAAGTGCTTCTTAAAACTTGCTGAAACTTCATGAATTATTTTCACTCTCTTAACAAAATGTTATTTGTAATTTTGAGAAGGAAATGGAATTTTCCTACCCGGAAAAGGCTTACAGTTCTTCTAACTTCAGTTATTTCTGAAGGGATTGTCTCTGATCATAATCAGCAAGTACCTTAGACTGGTAAATACTGGTGAGAAGAGAAGGAATTCTTAATTCTTCTATTAAATATAAGCAGTATTCTTATGTTAAGACACTGATAATTTAAAATGTATTGGTAGTCTAAATAGGCATTTGTTTTTGAGAAATCCTAACAAACCAGGACGTGTTCCTCACAGTAATGTGTATTAGAGGAGAGTATATCCCTTGGATTGCCCTTTAATCCTTCCAAAGTTTAAAAAAGAATCCAAAATCTTATTTCTGAAAAAAAAAAAAAAAAAAACATTTTATGTTGGGATGCCCATGGAAACAGGGCTTTGTCATGCTCTTGAGAACCTTACTGGGAAAACGGGCTTATTTTATTTTGCTATCTTGAATTCGTATTAAAGAAAAAGGGAGGCGAAGGTGGAAAAAAACTTTTACTGGTACCTTTCCTACAAAGATATGTATGCTAATACTGACTTTCATTTATATCTTTATGAAAGAAGTGTTGGGTCATTTTCCTCCTACATAGTGTGACTGTAAATACTATGCTGACAATTTGTAGAAAGGCACCTTCATTTTTATAGAGATTTTAATCAACTGTCAGAATGCTGTTGACCTACTTAGATGTTACTGCTTTAAGATCCTAGTTGGTGCTGTAAATCTTTCTGCCTGGACTGCTTAAAAATGGAAGTTTATAGATGCAATGTTTTTTATTTCAGGTAGACATAATTTTAGAAGTTGTATGGATAAAGAGGAGAGGATTGATTTTTATTATTGTTATTTATTGATTAACACTTTAGGTATTTAATAGCTTATGGCTTGTAAGGTGAGTGAAGTATGTTTTTAGCCTCTAAATAAATGCTGATATAGCTGAACTCTGTCAACCTGAGGTGGTAATATGTTCAGATTTTGAAGCTGGATGGAATTGTTATATGAGAATGTACTGACTAACATCTTGGAAGGAATGGTAGTTGGGGAAAAATACCCAGTTAAGGTGCTTAATGTGTTTAAGGGCTTGACTTGGTGAATTCTTTTCAGTGATGCAGCCAGCCCTAAATATTTGCTATTTCAGCTGTCCTAATACATGCAGCGGCTTTAGGGGCTGGTGGTTTCTCCTAACTAGTATTTGAGTCCCTAGACTTTTCTGGTGATAGTGCTACCAGGCTAACATTGCTTGTTCTGTGATCTTGGAGCAGACCTGTGAGTGTCATTCTTGGTGCTTGTATAGTTTGGGTTCTTGCATGGATTCTGATTCTATTTCTGTAAAGTTTACCATGTCTTTGTTTACTTCGTTATTAAAATGTTACTGTGTTCCTAGCCCAAAGTCCTGCTTGACTGGTAGTTCTAAGTGAGGAGCCCAGCCATCTCAAGTTTCTGTTCTGTTAGTGGAGGGACAGGTGTATTCCATACTCTTAAGTGGGGAATTCAGCTCACCTGGGATCTGAATTATTCTCTAGACATGTCCAAGTTATTTATTTGATGGGAACAACCAGGCTTCCTTATTGCAGATAGGCTTACTAACTCAGGCAGGTCAACTAACTGATGTTAAGGGGGAGGAATTCAGAACTTGGATCTCTTGCTTCCTAGACTTATTCCATGTCAGTTGCTTATTGAAATTTCTTTAAGAACAATTTTTCTCTTCTGTGATACTTCATTTCTGGGCTAGCTCTGTGCTTTTATTCTTCCACTCATGCTGGTCTAACCTAATGGATCATTTTTTTGGTCTGCTTTAACAAACTTCTTGTATTCTTGTGTGTATAGCATCAAAAGCAAAAAAAGCATCGCAGTCTTCTGGGAAAATAACTGTTAAAGCAAAAGAGAAGAGCTACTCCAAACTCGAAATACCGTATCAAGCAGAAGTGTTGGATGGGTAAGCTTACACTAAATGAACATAGTTCAAAAACTGAATGCTGTAAATTAGCTGATGTAGCAGGAAATTTAGCCTTCTTAGGGGGAGAGGGGATATAAAGAGGTGATACCCAGGTTTTCTAAATCTGGAGCTCATTTAGAACTATAATTACTTGTTGCAATTTTTCTGTATTTACACTAGTAGATGAGGTAGTCGTAGTAATGCATAAGCTGGTTTCAAGGCTTGGGTTCAAAGTGATATTAGTGAGTTGTTTTTCAGAGCAGTTGAACGCTGCAGATGAGACATTTTAAAAATGCAGTATTGGAAATTTTTCCAGTTTTGCATTTGCTGTTCTATCACTATATGAAGTAAGGGTAGAGAAAATATTTTTGGTTTTAAGCAAAATTTTGGAAGAACTGTCAGTGCTTCCGTATTTTTTGTTATTTATTTACAATGTCTGGCTAAGTTGACTTTAAAATTATTGTTGAAATGAGGTGCTACTTTATCAACAGAACTGACAGGGTATTTTAAAGGGAAACAACATAAACCTTACCTTTCAGAACTTTTCTGCTGCAGACGCCCGATTTGGTTAATAAGGAATATGCATGATTTGCAAACTATCTTAATACTATTTTCTTATCTTGTTTGAATTACTTGATTATCAGTGTCCCTGTAGTGCTAATAATACAGTTTCAGTATGCAGTGGGCTATGTACCTTTTTTGCTGTTCGATTGAATGAATTCTAGTTTTTTATGTAGGAAAAACACTTCATGTTTGAGGAGAGTCTTTATTTTTCTCATATTGTTTTCTTTTAATAGATATTTAGGATTTGATCATGCTGCCACACTCTTTCACATCCGTGACAGTGCTGCTGATTCTGTGGAAAGACTGATCTATCTAACAAATACATTCAGTTTTGCAGTCCTTATACATGATGTTGTGTTACCAGAAGAAGCAAAACCAATGTTTAAAGTAAGCCCCATTTCAGTGAATGTTTTTACCTAATAGTAAATGTTTAAATGTGCTGCACTTTGTTAAATTGTAACATTGATCTTCACTGTTCACTGATCTAGGTCCAGAACTTCAGTAAACCTGTCTTAATTCCACCGAATGAATCCAGATATATTTTTACGCTTCATTTTATGCCTTCCACATCATCTGTTCATATAGATAATAATATTTTGCTTATCACCAATGCTTCTAAATTTCATCTACCTGTCCGAGCATACACAGGATTTTTAGAAGTAAGTATTTTCCTTTTTTTTTTTTTTTTTTTTTTTCTTTTCCCCTACTTCAGTCTAATTAGAGGCTGACGTGATAGGACTGTTTTTAATTCTTTATTCTATATCTATGGGAGGATGGCTTTTTTAATTTCAAAATTATTTTACCAGTTCTTCCCTTAAACAGCTTTGGTTACTGCTGAAAAATTCTTTTTTATTCCCTTTAGTTTTACATAGAAAATGTATAGATTTTGAGATTGTCATGGTGCTGCTATATTAGACTTATTAATGCATTTGTTAATGAGCTTAGAGTTTCAGCACATTTAATATTTATCTTATGCTAAAATACTTTTATCAATCTTTCTAGTACTTTGTACTGCCTCCAAAAACTGAGGAACGAGTTATAGATTTTGGCATATTGAGTGCAACAGAAGCTACCAGCATTTTATTTGCAGTCATCAACAGCAATCCGATAGAGGTAAGGATGGATTTATTTTTAATTTGCCTTTTAAAAAATTTACGTCAGTGTTGTTACTGAAAACAGTACCTTTTGTTCTTTTTAAGCTGGCTATAAAAAGTTGGCATATTATAGGGGATGGTTTGGCCATAGAACTTCTAACAACCGAAAAGGGAAACAGAACAACGATAATTGCAAACCACCATGAACTACAAAATGCTAGTGTATCCGATCAGTCTTCAGTAAGTAATCCTTTGAATCCATTGCTTAAAGCTAGATTTAGGAGGGGAAAAAAGAGACAAATATGTGCAACTTCTTGCAGTTTCACTTTAGCAGGGGGCAGGGAGGATAAGAATTCTTGATTTTTGTCTGAATTTGAGTATGATGAAGCATGTATAATTTTTAAAATTTATTTTAAGAAGCAGTATTATGTTCAGATTTGTTAGATTTTGGAAGGGGAAGCTTCAGAAACGGTAACCTCTATGCCGTCAGACAATGCTTATCATTTATCTGGGAAGAGTGGCATTTATCACCTCAAGGAATAGATAATTTTTGTGTTAGTAACATGTGTTTGAATTCTTCTTTTTACCGCTGACAGTTGTTTTGAATGGATTTTGATTCAGTTTAAAGAAATAAGAGGATGTTGGGTATGTTTGTTTAGTGACATTTCTTTCCTTCTAATGGAGTGCAAATGGATGACTTTTTCTACCATTTACAGGTGATACTAGCGTCAGGTTATTATGCTGTGTTTAGAGTAAAACTAATAGCGAAAGAACTTGAAGGAATTCATGATGGAGCTGTACAAATCACAACAGATTATGAGGTATATTTATTGTATGTTCATGGGTGTTGCCCAAATAATATGTTAAATTTTTAAGCGTAAAGTTTTAAGAGTTGTATTAGTGGACAGATTGCAATATCGGGGAGAAGTTGAGGTTGGAAGGGACCTCTGTAGGTCAAGTTATCTCTGCAAGTTAACTCTGCATCAAATGACAGTAATGCTGCTGGTGCTGTGTCTTCTCTGAAGGAATGAAGAATGACTTTCACTATGATTTTCATCTGGCTTTCAGAAATATCCATTTAAATCTGAGCTAATGCTTTGAGGTATGGGTTCTTCAATGACTCGACACATTCTCAAAGCATCAGTGCATGGATCTTTTGGAATAACACGTGCTGACAACGTGCTTTTTGGTACATTGTTGGTTACTGAAATCGAGCTATAATTTCAGAGGTTTTTTTGTCAAAACCCAATGTGAAAGTTGTTTTGGAGAAATTGCAGTTTGCTGACAGTTGAAAAAACAGAGTTCTTATGCTAAAATTAGTAAGGGAGAGAAGGAACAACCAGTTAATTCTCAACTTCATATGCCTTTCCTGTTATTTTGCAGGAGAGGGAGATTCTAGTACATAATGGAATCTGTATTTAATATCTTTAGGTGATATATGTAGGGGGGAAAAAAAGTGACACACTGTGCTTATGAAGTCAGGAAATTATATAGCTTATTGTGTGATTCTGATGAAACTACAGAAAATGGGAAATTTCTAATTTCTGCAAGTTATCTGAGATTTTAGGCTTTTTTTAATACATCCATACATGTATGTGACCCTTCAGTTATAGACACTGAAGCACTTTTATTTTCTTGCTTCTTCTTACAAGTTACTCGATTAGTATTGGTAGCTTTAATAATACACAGAAAGGAAATCATTGCCATGCCTTCCATACTCCTTTTTCTATGTCTACGTCCATCTTGAGGTCTTACCATGACTTCTGGTGGTTTTTGAGAAGTTTGGTGTATCTTCTTCCCTAATACTCATTTACTTTAAAGATGTTACCCTCCTGTTTTCCAACAAAGTAAGCCCCATTCAAGTAAGACCTATATAATGCCCTGCTGGAGAGCTTATATTTTAACTGTGCTTTTGTGTTCCATATAGATGGTGCTAAGTAGGACTAGGCAAAGGTGTGCTTCCTGACAATATGGAGTGACCGTTCTGAATATGATAATGTGTTGAAATCTTAATTCATGTCTCCATGTCTTAAATGTGTATATAAACCTAGACTACGTTAATTGTAGAATTTCAGGGGTTTTTTTTATTCTATGAAATTTAAAAGTGGAAGAGACATTTAAAGGCTGAAGTTTAAGTATTTTTTTTCTAATCTTTTCTTGTTCTTTTTTTTCCAGATTTTAACTATACCAGTGAAGGCAGTGATTGCTGTAGGCTCGCTGACCTGCTCCCCAAAACATGTTTTTCTTCCACCTTCTTTTCCAGTAAGAGTTGGGTCATAGCACTAAGTGTTTTCTTGCTGTGTTTTTTTATTTATCTGTCCTTTTCAAGAGAAACCACTGTCTTGAATTGTTGCATGTTAAATTGCTGGAGAGATTGTGCTACTGAACTGTCATGATTCAGTTTGTTGCTATTGTTTGGTTCCTCCCTCTCTCCCTGCATGTCCCAGCCATGAGTTATCCCTAGATCTCCTTTACTGGCCCTTTGAATGGGATTTTGGAATACTGATATGATCTCAAACTTGATTCTTTGAAGCTTCATTCTAACGTAGCTGTGGTCACCTAGTTGTTACCAATTCACGTGAGTTAGCACCAAGAGTAAGAGAGAGTTTGAAACTGCAGAAATGCATTTTTCAAATTCCTAAAATGTAATGCCAAAGACAACAAAGTCAGCTAATGAACTGATGTTTTAGTATAAGAAGTCCTTGATCTCTGTGAAAGCATTATTGTATTGTTTCCACACTGAAAGTAGATCTTCTTGAGGGTACAAAGTGGAGTACATAAACAAGAAAGCAAGAAAGCTGTGTGGGTCTACAGCTCTCTGCAGAAGTATGTAATAGCTGTTTTCATCCCTCCTCCTGCAGTAGTGTTCATTCAGTGAGTGCTGAAAGCAGCTTCTTTGCTCGGGACTACAGACTCAAACAGCAGGCTATTAACCAGATAATACTTTGTTCTCAGTTGGCATCCAGCATAACCATAGAAACATGGGCAGTAAAGGCATATTGACTTTGCAATTGGTATTTCATTGAAGTCTGAACTTCATGTGACTTTCTGATGAATGGGGAATGTAATATGATGGAAAATCATAGGGAGAGAGATTGAAAACTGGGGGAAAAAAAGTAGCAAAAGGAGATGGAGATGGCAGTTTTCTGAAAGGATAAAACTAACTCCATGCATGTTGGTGGAAATGGTTTTTGTTTCCTTGTCCTGCATAATCTCAATCTGTCATAGAGCACTGCCTGTTCTCACCTTCTCTTCCGATAGCTGGTTAGTATCTCCTGCTTATCTTACAATTAGTGTACTCTTAAATAGTAATTTTTCACTAGCACTTTATCAAATGCTTTATCTCATGCCTTGTAGGTAAATGATAATTTTTGAACAAGTGATGCAATAGGTCTCATCAGAGGAAGATAGGAAGTCAGCAGGACTTCAGTAAATCACTGCTACATTTGCCCCATTACCCATTCTGTCTTCCTTCTGATCTACTTCACAAATTGTTCTGAAGTCTTTTGCTACTCTTGAGGTCAAACAGTCATGCCTACAGTTGCAAAGATCACTTTTTATTTTTTATCTTTAGGATCTATGTTTCCTATTTGACTATATGGCCTCACTGTTATATAGATATTTATTACACTGACTACTGTATCTGTAACTTCATCTATGAACTGTTCCATAAGCCTTTGTTAAACTGAAATAACTTAAAGGTCCAGTTCCCTTTCTTTCACCAAAGATAAAGCAATTTCTATATTCTTTATCCTAATTTGTATATCCTAATTGCTGGCAAGATCATTGTCCCTCTTGAATGCCACATTAAAATACTTTGTTCCATTTTGGGCCATAAAGAAGGAATTTTTTTTAGTCTCCCTTTATTTTGTTCTAACTGGAATGGCTAAAGAGCTTCTCAGTGTATCTTAGTATACTTAGGTTTTGGTAAGCTTGGGTTGTTGGTTTCTTTGATATTTTGGGGTTATTTTTGTTTGTTTTTGTTGTTGTTTGGTTTGGGTTTTTTGCATTTGTTTTCTTTTGACAGGTACTACGTGTAGCACCTGTGTTTCTCAGCCCCTAAGGCTGACTTCCTTGCTGTCATCATTCTTTCTCACACCCAGATGGCTGTGATTTTTTTTTTTTTTTTTTTTTTTTTAAATTGGCTTCATCCTCTTATCTAGTAATGTTTTCACATAATTACTCATTCAGGGGACCTTTGGGCTCTTGCATTTTGTTTGGAACTGTAGATTCAGATATAATTATCACCTTTGACAAGATTCTAGACTGTTTTCTGTATTCAAGCCCCAAGCTTTTCAGAGCAGTCAGCTTCGCTTAGTACTTCTGTTAGTTGATCACTTAGCTCTTCTGATATTTGAGAACATTGACAGCAGACTTACTTTTCCTTGTTCTTGGATTCATTTCAAACTATACTTGTGATCACTGAATTCATGATACTGTTACATCTAGTTGTTCTGTAATGCCTCCATTACTTATGAAAATAAGCCTAAAATAGCATCAGTTCTTCTTGTTTCAGTGTTTGGTAGAGAAATTTGACAGCTATAACTAGGTGCTACAATTTTAGTAACACTTGCTTTCCAGTTCATACCTAGGACAGAATTCTCCTGCAGCTGCCTGCTTCCCAGTGCTGTCTGTTTACAATTTTAGTGTTTTTGCACCTAAGTCTGATTTCTGCTATTCTGTCAAAGTTTGTCAGTAATACACTAACAGTGTATACAGGCCTTGTAAAGATAGGTGTCTGGATGTAAACAGATCTTAGCTGTGTTGACTTCTGCTTCATAACAGCATTTTTTAGCTCACAGTGCCACATCTCAACAATTCCCTGATCAAAGCTAATCTTTGAGGACCTGTATGCTAAATAGCATTGTTCTGCTTTTCTTACTACTGATGGGCAAAGTCTTCTTCCCTTACCTGTTTCATGTCTAAATGCTGTGTAAGGGTTTTAGTAAGATACTGTTCATTTGTTATACAGAGTTTAACAAACCTTTATCTTGCCCAATTGATGGCAGTTTGTTACTCATGGGATTCCATAGATGAAGCTCAGACATACTCCTATTCAGGTTAACAAGACTATACTGTTTAGAGATTTATCTTTGTAGTTTCTTTCCCTCTGCAGTTGCTACTGTTGAGACTGTTACAGTATGTGACTCTTTCCTGAGGCCACAGTCAAATTTTGAGCCTGCAAAAGTGCATCTCTCCCATCTCTCCACTTCAGTCCTTACCTTAGAGAATTTTTTCAAAAGCTGAAAGTATTGATTTAAGGGGAATATGAAAAACTCTAGTCATGTTTATTAGAAGATAGTCTTGGGTATTTAAATTTGTTTGTATTCATTTATTTTATATGAATCTGATAAGTTGTCACCGGTCCTGAGTTGCACTTTTTTGTTTGTTTGTTTTGGTTTTTATTTATTGTTCACTCTATACTTGTCAGGGTTAGGTTTTGAGATAAGGTGAAAAACATGGCCACAGAGTCATTGATTTACAAGTGAGGGCAGGGGGAGAACTTGACCATTGTAATGATTCCGATTGTGACAAACAATTAAACTACATGTTCTATGCTTAAAAGTAAAATAATGTTTGGCTCAGAAGAGGAGGCAGGGTGCAGAGGTGTAGGGAAAAAACTTGCACTGTTTTCCTTTGAAATGTTGTAATTTTAATGCCTGGTGTCTTGATTTCATTGGGGGTGGGAAAGAGGGTTGTACCTATGTTTTTAAATGCCCTCTGTCATGTGTAGTGTTTGTAATCTGCAGCTTTGCTCTACTGTTCCTTTCAGATTGTTTCTAATTGCTAGCTACTATGTACTAGATCTCTCACAAGACGCTTGTTTCCCTTTTGTAATAGGAGGCTCAGAAAACTGAAGTTTTCTCTTGCCTTTCCTCCTCTGGTACTTTGCTAAAATGATTTGATTAAGCAGAACTGTTGTCCTAGCTCTTCAAGACACTTAAGGTGTACTTAATTTTGAAAGGGGATGAGCTGTGTTTGGAAGCAGATGGAGGAAAGAATACAACTTCACAGAAACTTACCCTGAAGTGTTACAAGCATCATTTTTTTTTTAAGATAGCATAGTTAAAAATCTCAATTTAACATTTCAGCTCTCCTGTGGTCTTTGCCAGCCTGCATAAATAAATATATATGCTAGGGGAAATGGATATCCTGCAGAGTTTTTTCATCCTTTCTTTTCTTTAGGGGAAAGTAGTTCACCAGAGCTTGAACATTATGAACTCCTTTTCTCAGAAAGTGAAAATACAACACATACGCTCCCTGTCAGAGGATGTAAGGTTTTATTATAAGAGGCTAAGAAGTAATAAAGAAGATTTAGAGCCAGGAAAAAAATCAAAGGTTTGTTTATGCCTTATTTCTACATGTTTACAAGTTCTCTCATATATAGCATACGTTAAGTTTCTGTGGTCATCAGAAGTCTTCTTTCTTTTTTCTTTGGTCATTAGAGTTACTGTGCTGTTTCTTAATTGATCTGCTCTTATCTGTTTTGCAGATTGCAAATATTTATTTTGATCCCGGTTTACAATGTGGAGATCATTGTTATGTAGGATTGCCTTTTCTATCTAAATGTAAGTAACATTCAACTTTATAATAAAAATCTTAAAAAAAAAAAAAATTCTCCTTAAGCAATAATTTTTACATGAAGAGTTTAAAAAACACATTCTTTCTTAAAGCGGAATCTAAAGTTCAGCACAGCGTAGCAATGCAAGAAGATGCGTGGGATTCTGACTGGGATTTGCATGAGAACTTATTCAAAGAATGGACAGAAATAAAAGAGAACTCAAGCCATAGGTAAGTATTTTATCCCCGTTACTTTCTCAGGCCTTAAATTACTAGATAGTTCTGTGTGCTGTTATAAAATACAAGATTTCTTAATATTGCAGTGCTCTTTGTGAGGGGGACAAGGAGGAGTTACTTGGCCTTCTCTACAAAACCTTTAAAGAGAACATTTTAAAAGTTAAAAACCAGTAATAATTTCCTCAAGTCAAGCACAACACTCAAAGTTACTATTCACTAGAATATACTGCAGTTCTTAAAAAGATGGCAACAGCAAGGCAGTCTCTACTCCGCAGAAATTTCCGAAAAACAGATTATACTCTTTGCGCAGTATCCCTGCTTAATCTGTTTTAAAGTATTAACCTCAGTATCCCTCTTACAATTTCATAAGGTTTTCTATTGCTACTATTCTGAGATTATTGCATTTCAGTGAAATATCAAATTGTCTGGTATTTTTCCTTGAGATTTGCTAAGTAGAAGGTGATTAATGATTGCTATTCAATATTTAGAAAAAGTCAAACTCTGTAGGCTCCTAATATACCTTTTAAACATCTGCCTTCTCATACATGAAGTGATTTAATCTCCAAGAGATGTAAATTAGCATTAACAGCAAGTGCATGTGTCTTTTGTGATGATAGCATCCAGAGTATCATTTCAAAAAAGGTATATGTATTTGTGGAGAAACAAAATGACTGGATGTAGCTAAACAGAGTAACAAAAGCATACCTCCTTTATTACTTTTTTGTTATAATGTTGATAAATTAGTAACTCCTGAACAAATTTGATGTGAACAGAATCCTCTATTTAGTCACACCGGTAACTTTCAAGAATGTCCTATCACCTACAGTAAGAGGACAGTAAAGGAAAATTCTATTAAAAACTGCTTCTGAATAAGTAGCAGTTCTAGCTAGAATATACAGTGCTCTAATATTATTTAATATAATATATAATCTAGAATCTATAATGCTTTTAAAGAGAGTTAAAATGAACCAGCTATCTAAGGTAGTATTAAGCAAAGGAGAAACTTCTCCCTCTGAATAGAGAGGGGTTCTGACTTGGGCATTTGGAGTCTCTCCAAAATGCTTCTCTAGGTTGGAAGTCTAGCGTTTCATCTGTTCAGCTTACTGGAGAACTCAATACTGTTAGTCTTGTTTCAGCTTATGGTGGAGAGCTTGTAGGAGAACAGGAATCAAGTCTGTTGCAGAAGTTGGTTAATAGCAAAGAACTTCTTTCACTGATGGAAAGAGTAGCTGGCCCCAAGTGTGACTAGTCCAGATTTGCTTTAGATTTGTTAGATAGGAGTATAGGCATATACTGTTCATACCTTTGCAAATCATCAAATGTATTTGGGGTTATATTTCTTAGTGCTCTGAATTTCAGTTACATTCTCAAAATTTGCTTTTGCAATAGTAAGGGCTAGGCACTTCCTAATGAAAGATAAAATTTGTGTCTCTGTCCAGAGAGCAGTGATTTAAGGGAAATGCAAATACTGAAAGATTCGTGATGGATTGCATGAGTCCTACCACATTTTCTGCTCACCTTTATCCATAAATAGGCCATAACAGAACTTGGAATGGATGGATGTTGCCAACAATACTTAAGTAGAGAATATATTTAGAATCTTTGGGTTGGTCTCATGTAGCACATTTTGGTAGTTTCTGTCGCACTTTTTAATAGCAGTACGTATGGGCAGAGCTCAATGGCTTTCTTAATTGCATATAAATATAACGTACCCTTGTGTTTCTCAAACTAGTGTTGTTTTCAGGGTGCTTTTAAGCACTCTGGTTTTTCCAGGCTTTTCCTATTTTACTCCTGTAAAGTAAGTTTTATAACTGTTTCTCCAGGCTGAATGCTGTATTTGAAGTAGACACAGATCTTCAGAAAGATGTCCAGTTGAAAATTACAGCAGAAATGGCCTGGCCTTCCATACTTAGCTCACCACGCCATCTAAGCTTCCCTCTGACCAATACAAACAGTTCATCAGTAAGTTATTTTGTTGATAGTATTACTTTGTGGGGACTGCATTTTTAACTGTTTCTAATTACATTAACCCCAATGTAAACTTTACAAAAACGGTGTTTCTGAATAGGAAGAAGAAATTTTTCTAGAAAATCCAGCTGACGTTCCTGTGTATGTTCAGTTCCTTCCTGTAGCTCTGTATTCTAACCCATCCACCTTCGTTGATAAAATGTTAGAACGGTAAGTATCGTTTTAGAGTAGTTACGCCATTCTCACTCCACAGCAAAATACATTTTACAAAAATCCACGCGATATCTGGCAGCTGTGTTGGTAGTTACAGTTTTGGCCCCTTTTAGAATTTGAATCATTAGGCCAGTTGAGAACTAAATCTAGGCTGACTGCCGTTGAACACACATGTGTATTTTTTGCTAAACTAAAATGATTTTACATTCTTTCCTTAACTTGAAGTATAAGGGGGAGAAATAAGAAAAATTGAATGATCCTTTCAGCTGCATATTATTTCAGTCCTACCATAAGCTCTTGATTTGTGCTAAAATCCTTAAGTGCAAGTATGTTGTTATCTTCTCTGATGTGGGGAAAAAAAAAATTACATGTCTGTTTCAGGTTTAATTTGAGTAAGCCAACTAATTTCAATCTGAGGACTCTAGAGTTCCAGGTCTTCAGAAATTGTGTAAGTATGTCAATACATTCTTTAGATTTTTAAATTTCGATATTTTAATGTTTTATTAGGAGTTCAGTTGTACATGTCTTCAAGTTTAGGTATCACTATGTGAAGAATGTGATGCTTCTGTTGGCTATTTTCAGGGAATTAGGAAAAGTACTATTTCTTCAAATGTAACAGTTAAAATGTTGCTTTTTCTGTATGCTTACTTTATAATAGGATTGTGGAAGTTACAGGAAAATGCTTTTATTCATTCTGTTACTGATACAGGATAATTTTTTTCAGTGTAGTGGTTGATAGTTCTAAAATTAGCAAAATATTGAGTTTTCCATTGCTTTGTTCTTTATTTTAAATGATTTGAGTTTTGTGGACATCTTTAAGTGTGTGCTTTTTCATGTAGAGCATGCCACATCCTGAACACTTTCTTTTCTCATTTAATATGTATGCTTTTTTCCTTCCATTTGCAATTAGTTTTAGATTAGCGATTTGATGCTTGCACAGTATCTAAAGGCAAACTTGGCAAAATACACTTTTTTCAATACTTCTACTATTTTAAGTTTGCTTTTTCCCCTTTTTTCCTTTACTTAGGAAAAACAATATTCTAAGAATGTTTTAATAATGGAACATTTTGAGGGTAGAAAATGTTATGTAATGGCTGAATGCTAATTTGGTGTTTAAAATACACATTTAAAAAACTTCTGAACTCTTTCTTCTACCAGAGCTTTATGAATCCACATGTGTATAGCTGAGCTCAGTTCTGTCTTGCTATGTTCTTCTGCTTCTTAATAAACACAGATGGTGTACTAATAAGTGGCAAAATTCCTGTGCTGTCAGACTTTCTGGTTAACAAAACCAGTATATAACATTGTGTAGTACACTGCTTTATGACAAGACCAATCTTCTACTAAAATAATATAATTTCTGTCAATTATATGTAAAAATTTCCTATTTTTTAAAGTGTTACTTTGTTTTCCCCACTCTCTTAAGGTCCAGCCATTACAGAGCACTGTAGGACTTACAAAGGGCCTGGCTCGTCATTCAGTTTTAAGCCTAATATTAAAACCTGGTGAGAGAAAGTCTGTCAAAGTAAAGTTCACTCCAGTTCTTAATAAAACTGTTTCATCATTAATTGTTATCAGGTATGATAGATATTTCTGAAATGAGTGTGAGTTTTTCTGATGTTTTTTATTTATATACATGATCATACTTGTGATCGGCTGCCAATAAGAAACTATCGCTTTTACAAGAATAATTGTAGAATCATATGTGTCTGGAGAAAGATTTAATTTAAATGTAATTGTGATATGTTTTACAGTAGTTAAACTCCATTCAGTACATATTTTCTAATTTAAATATATAAGCCACTGTTATACTTGGAGATTTGAATTCTTAAATATGTACTACACTATCTTGAAAGTAGGGACTGTAGTTATAGATGCCATTTGCAAGATCACACTGCAATGCAAATTCAGTCTTTCTAGTAAAGAGCTCTGTTTGAATAGCTATTCAACTTTTGTGTCACGTATGATACATTCATATGATGATGAAATATAAACTTTAACTAGTACCTCATTGGAGTTTTTATTTGTATACTATGTTGTGATTTCTTAGCTTTTTGTCTTGTAAACACTGTGTTTGAGACCCCCACTATTTACTTCCATATTGTGGGGAATTATCCATGGAACTGCTTATATTTCTGTCCTCCAGATTTAAGATATTACTTCATAGTCTCTAGAGAAGCTTGCAGGAGCAATAGACTGCATAATCCTTTTATGAATGTTTCCCCTTTTTCTTTGTGCACAGAAATAATTTGACTGTAATAGATGCCATAATGGTACAAGGACAAGGAACGACTGAGAGCTTGAAGGTTGCAGGCAAACCTCCTGGTCCAGGAAGTTCTTTACGATTTAAAATCACAGAAGCATTATTAAAAGACTGTTCAGAAAGTGAGTACTTCATGAGCAACTATGCTGAACAGAAAAGAAATTACATTTTACATGTACAACTTGAAACGTGTGGAAGTATTTTTTCCCGTGTTCTAGTGCCTCAAAATTTTAATTCCTTTAAATACATTAAAATTGCTTCTTCATTTAGGCAGAGAATTAAATATTTTACCTTTTTCATTTTAATCTGAAAATTAGGAAAGATGAAACAAAAGCCCTTCATCCACTAAAATTCAAGATAGAGGAGGTGAAGATCCTAGTACATTTACTAGGATAATCTCTAATTCCTAAATTTAAGTCAAATTGGGTCACAGATGAAACTTTGTGTATTTTTTTTTTTCTTTCCCCCTCACACCTTCATAATCTGTATGCACATAGCCAACAGGGAAAAAGGTAGTGTATATTCCTTGATGAAAATTAAATCCCAGCTGGATTCTATTCTGGGGCCAGAGGTTTTCTGCTTTGTGGCCCCAGGCTTGCTTCTGAGAGGAGAGCTAAGAGCACCTGTATTACCAAAGGAACTGGTAAGAGAGGTTTAGTTGTTTCTGGTATTAAAATCTGCTTTGTTACCTTTGCAGATTTCCAGACACATTTGTAAGGTGCCATGTTAATTATTATCTGAGATTATTCTGCTTTTTTTAAGGGATGAGTAAGAAAACTTCAAGTAAAGCTTAGTCATTACCTCTTACATGTTGTGGTTTAGGGATTTTTTTTTTTTTTTGGCTAATAAGATATGTGTAGCTCAGCCACGGATTTTATTTTTAAGACACAAAAAAGTAAGCTTTAATTCTCCTCATGCTGAGACTTTTCACAGAATACCACAACACTAAGCAGTACATCAAAGAATGTTACAGCTTAGATGATTTTTTGTGAGGCAGCAGTGCTATTGGAGGTCTGGGGTTTTGTGGTTTTTCCCTGATGAGTTAGAGTACTCTGGAATTGTACAACTGCCCTTCCTTGACAGTGATGAGAATCTGTTTTCAGAGATCTTTCTGCAGGTTACATACAGATTTCCATGGGCCTCGCTAGTCCCCTTTCCTGCTAGAATATTGACAAGAATGCTCTTCTACTGAAGAATATGAATACAGTGAAGGATATCTGTTTAGCATAACACTAACCACTTTCTGCTGTTTGTTTCTAGAAATGAAATACAAAGAACCGAATTTCACACTGAGAAGAACATTTAAAGTGGAAAATACAGGGCAGCTGCAGATTAATGTGAAAACTATGGAAATCAGTGGCTATACATGTGAAGGATATGGATTTAAAGTAGTTAACTGTAATGAGTTTGCACTAAGTGCCAATGCCTCTAAAGACATTGTCATATTGTAAGTGTTTTTTCTTACATCTAAATGGAGTCTTACATTAGGAATTCTGTATACCTAATTCTGTTTCGGAGGAAAACTTTGATTAAATTCTGAGGTTTTTTACTTAAGCTTTGAGTGTTTCAGGGTTTTTTTTTAATACAACTTAAAGCATGAAATTTTTCTCTCTTCTTGCAAACACTATTTGATTTTTAAATAACTTGAAGTTTTCATGACTGACTATAGTATTACTTTTATTACTATCCAGTAAGTATAACTTACTGAGTTGGAATAGTGTTACTATATGGGCTTTTATAAATTTCCTTCATTTGGGTTGTGAATGCACATGAGATCTAGATTTACATATGTTTTTGGTGCATTGCAATACGTAGAAAAGAGCCTTTAGACTAAGGATTATTATCATAATGCACAGCATATTAGTTTTGAATATTATGTCTGTAGCCTTAATGATAATGATTGTTTAATTCTGTCAATTTTTATTGTAAAAGATCTTTGCACTAAACCCTGATCTTTTAACACTGCTTGGATGTAAAGTTAACTATTCAGAATGGTATCTAAGAAGTTCAGAAGATGCTTCTGTTCTGTGAAAGGATGTACAAGGTACTGCAGGCAGTGAAACTTCACTAGTATTTCTGCAACAATCTTTGTGATGAGATGGGAACATAGTGGTGATGTTTTTGAAAAGGCATGCAGTTGTGACTTAAAGGTGAAGTGTTTAAAAACTTTATTAGCTGACATAATAGTCGGTTCCATTGCTTGCTTACTGCTGCTGTTAATTTTTTACTGCATTCATAGCTTTCTTTTAGCAGATTTGGTCAAAACTTAATTTCAGTTATATCTTCATATGGTGTATGAGGGGTAATCTAGTATCAGTTGTGTTAATCATAGGTGTTTATGAACTTAGTCAAACACATCCTGAGGTATTTGAAAGGTACTCGTAAGTATTTTTAGGTTAATTGCATGGATGGTTATTAGTCATACTTACTAGGGCTATTTGTTCTAAATGTTTGATTGGGGTGCCAGTCATGGCAGTAACTGGTCAAGGTTTTAGTTTTTTTAATTTATGAATAATATAAATTATCACAAACTTTCGTGCTGTTCATATGAAAAGTTCTAACGTGCTTTACTTTGTTTTCAGGTTTACACCTGATTTCACTGCTTCCAGAGTCATACGTGAATTAAAATTGATCACCACAGGAGGCTCTGAATTCATATTTATCTTGAATGCATCCCTTCCATATCACATGTTAGCAACGTGTGCAGAAGCACTACCCAGGCCCAACTGGGAATTGGCACTGTACATAATCATCTCAGGAATAATGAGGTAGTGTACGTTTGTTCTTACCGGTATATGTGCACGAACTACCACTGCTTGAATACAGGTTATAGAGAAATATGTATGTATTCAGTACATGCTGTAATTGCTGTAAAATAAAATAGGGTGAGGTGAAAAAGGAGAACAAATTAATAAACGCTGCTATGGATTGAGTACAAACAGTTTAAGGCTGAGGGGTACTGACTTTCTGCTCAAACTCAGGACAAAATAATATGCTTCTTGTGTGGGCCTATTTCCTTAAGTGAGATACATATTCCTGTTAACCCTGGTCATGTGTAGTTTTTTGATAAATAATTAAGCCAAACTTGAGTCAAATTAGGTATTAAAGCACTGCTAACTGTGAATTCCCATAGAAATTTAAGCATCCTTCTGGAGTGTTGTGCTTTAGAGAGATAGGAGGCAGTGACTGTAATGAGCCTAGCAGATGCCTTGGATGAATTTAACTTTGCTGCCACTTGTATGTGACAGACAACTGGTGATACTAATAATGGGATTTCTGAGAACCTGAAGGGCATTGTTTGCAACACTGCACACTGAGAGGTTACGTAGTAGCTTATTAATGCACTTTTTTCTCAGCAGACCTGTGTTAGCTATGACTGCTTGAAATGTGATTTGAAAATTCCACTGTGTTTTCCTAGTCTAACCTCTACTTGTCTTTATTTGAAATCTGAGGTTATAAACAATGTGTCCCTGTGCTTACCTCTTGGATGTGAGACACTTTCCCCACTGCCTTTATCCAGAGAAAACCCTAGCATAGAAACTTATCAGCATAAGTTGTTACTTATCAGTAACAACAAATGCTGTTTTTCGTTAATGTTAAGCTTATATCTTAGTGTGAGATGGATTGCTGCTGTAGATACCTGTGATGAAAAAGTGGTCTTTCTGTGTGCTGCAAATCCAAAGCATTCTCACAGATGTGAAATATTCCTGCTTTTTTTTTTTTTTCTTATTAAGATACTGGCTCTTCCGTTTTGCTGTACTATATCACATAAAAGTTCAGTTAGGCAGTCTTTCCTTCTAGGCATTGATAAAAAAAGTAGAGAAGATAAAGTTACAGCCTGCTTCATTTTCTTTTTTGACTCTTCAGCACTTTCCTAAGTAGTGCAGTGTTACTTAGGAAACTGCATTTTCTTAAGTAACAGGAAAATTTCTGTTACTTAGGAAATTTTGTTTCTGAACTAATATTCCATTACATAGAAAAGTGCTGAGTAAGTACTGAAGTGGTTTTCTTCTGTATGTTTGCTAGAAATTTATAAGCTTAGTTTCTCTTCAGTATATTGACAGTGAATAATGCTTGTCAGCTCATTAAGGGTAGTTTGCGTGGATAATTTTATATATACTTTATTTGTTAATTATAAAAAAGAATACAGAATACTAATCCTTTCCCTCACTATGTCTTTTTCCTACAATTCCAAAACATCCTTCTTAGCAGCAAACTAGAAGAGTCCGAATGTAACTATCTCATAATATTCTAAGGATCCCGTGCACAGACAGCCTCTAACTTTTAGGATGCCATCACGTAGGGGTTTGCTAATTGCCACTAAAACAATACTTCTATATTGTTGCAAAGCTGTCCTTAATTTCTAGGAATGAACAACTCTAGGAGTTTGTCTAGTTCATGTTTTTAATTTGATAAGCTGGTGTTTATTGTTGCCGTCCCTAAATCACTATTGGTTTAGATTGTTACCATACTTGTGGCTCCAAGTTTTGAAGTCCAACTTGATAGGATCTGTACAAACATGACAAAGGACCCAGTCCTTTTTATGAAGAACTTACTATCTAGGCATGTGTGTGCTTCAGGATAAAACTGTGAGAGGAAAGAGGGATGTGCCAAGATCATTCTTGGGTGTCTAGACGGTGTTACTCCCCACTATGTGGTGTTCCTCACACTAATTTGTTCTGTAATTTAAATGACATGAACACTTTAGGCTAGTTCTATTTCTCTTTTTTTAATAATGATTTTTTTTTTTTTAAAAAAAAAAAAGGGCAAAAAAACCCAAACCACCACTGCTCCCACCACACCAAAACCAGAAAGTGCAGTTTAAAAGACCACAGAACAAGATTTGTTCTGTTTTTCATTTCAAAGCTGGTATTCATTTATCAAAACACCAAAGTTGGCTTACGTAGAGGGAGTAGAGTCCTTACCCAGGGAGTGGCAGAGGAGGAGAAGCTGCCAAGGTGACCTTTTGCTGCAGCTTCCCCTGTACAACCTCTGCGGAACCCCGCATCAATACTGTGAGTGGAGTGCTGGGGGGCTGAGGGGGAAGGGTGCCACCCAGCCCACCAAAACCCTGCCACTCCATCCCAAGTTTGTGTAGAGATGCGATGCTCTTGTTGGTATCAGTCTTGTGAAACTTTAAAATAGCATCATGGATCACAATTAACAATTAAAAGAAATTATACCTTATTCCTTACATCCCAAAGGTAATTCCATTTTTGATGGCATGGCACCCAAGGCAAGTGTTACTCTTTTGAGTAACAGTTTGTGTAAGCTTGTCAGAAGAACTCCCCTATTTCTTTAACTTTTCTGTTTCTTGTAACATCTTGGGTGAAAATTATCTTTCCTACCTTCTGCCATCTGGTTATGCATCTAGAATCCTTTTTAATCCCTGCGACTGGGAGAAAAGCACTGACAACCAGCTATCAACAGCTGACTTGGTCTCCAGAGTTGCTTGTATTTTTGATGATAGTTAAAAAGATGATATCTAGACTAGATTTTTTTAGGTAAAATTAAGCAAGAGGTATCTCATCCTTCGTGTAAATTGATGCTCGTTTTCATACACTTGGCTTCGAAAAACTGGCAATCAGAACAGGGGGGAGAACAGAAACTGAAGTTGCTAATGTAAAGTTCTTTTCTCATAAACTTTCTAGGGTAATAGGCAAGGCAAGCTTTAGTCATCGTCACTGTGTCTCCTTCCCCTGAAACTCCCACCTGTTAGAAGATGAAATCGGTAGCAGTGCGATGAAGGTCTCTGCAGTAGTTTTATTGCTTCATTCAAAAATATAGTTCACTGCAGTGCATTATGTAAGTGGAGAAACTCCTAAGCACGGTATTGCAGCAGATGCAGTTAGTTGTAAAACTCCCTGAAATAATGCTCTTCAATTTTACTTCTCTGAGCAGCAGTACAATTCTCTGCAGAGGGTCTCTGCTTTTAAAATGGAATTGCACCAACGAGCTGCGAGAGCTGTGACCACTTGGATGCCATTTTAATATTTTAATTATACCTCTTTCTTTTTAATTTTGGATTAATATTCTTGGCAACTGCATGTCAGACTTGCACCTAGCTTCCATTCTCAGTGTTAAGTGATGTGTATATCAGGCTAGACTTGTGTATTTCATGTTTCTATCAGACAAAGTTGTGGTTTAGATGCAGTTTTCAGCTTTTTGGTAGAAGATACAAACTTTTTGTCTTGTGCAATTAGATTCATTAACCTTAAAATGCTCAAAAATAAAAATACTGAGATGACTGCCTCTCTTCTCTGCAGTGTACTCTTTCTCTTGGTAATTGGAACAGCCTATCTAGAAGCTCAAGGAATTTGGGAGCCATTTAGGAGACGCTTGTCTTTTGAGGCCTCAAACCCTCCCTTTGATATGGGAAGGCCACTTGATCTCAGGAGAATAGTTGGAATTTCATCTGATGGAAAGTAAGTATATGTTTGGAGTTTTTGTGGGATGTTCTCCCCTTTTTTTTTCCTCTTTAGTTGTAAGGCGAGTAAGAAAGTAATACTGTTCTTTAGAACAGGTGAATTAATAAAGATCCTCCTAGTTATTTATAAAAAGATGGCTTGGATAAAAAGATGGATTTTATGATTGTGAAGAATATTCATCTTTTGGAAAAAAGAAAGAAAGAAAAAACCTAACCAAAACCAAACCCTGTCAAGTTTCCTGTTAAAGTTGTCAAGAATGAAAGGTATAAACTGCAGAAAAATTGCAGGCCAGAAGTTCCTACCTTTGGTGTCTTAAGTTAAAGAAAAATAAATCATCTTCTTTCAGTGTTCCCTCCAACATATATATTGACTGTCATTTTACTGTGTTTTTGTTCATATGTACAGTGAGCAAGTGAACAGGAAATGGTAAAGGCTACTGACTTGTCAAATAAGTTTGGGGTATTTTTGTTGGTTATATGCCAATAACAGTGTAGTTCAAGGATTCTTTTGGACATAGCAATTCTTTTCTTGTGTGGAAGAATGGAACCATTGTAGAGTATGTATAAACACTTGTTGTTCTTCCAGCTTGAATGCGCTTGGATCAGATTCTAATCACAGTTCATCCAGAGGGGTCTATGGAGCAGGCAGTTCATCTTCACGATCCAGTGCAGGGAATCATAAACAATGCAATGCAACAGCACACCTTCACAGCAATAGAAATACACCTGATGTTGAAAACATCAAATCCAAAACCAGTTCAAGCATACCTAACAGGACTTCAGCACAAGCAGCTTCCATGCAGTCAGTGAACAGAGCAGGCCCCTTTACCTTGGATTCAGGTGCTACAGCTCAGACTCATGCCGCGGGCAAAAGAGCCAAGGGGACAAGGCAGAACCAGCAGTCGACGCAGCAGCAGGCACCAGCTCTGGCAGAGCAACCTCTCCAGCAAGCCCCAGCATCAGGGCCCCAGCAGCAAGAGCAACAGACTGAAAGTGTTTTGCCACAGCTACCACTTCTCAGCCCGCCTCACAGCGAATGTGCCAGCAGCAGAAGGCACAGCTCGGAGGATTCAGATCTCACTGGGCTCATAGAAACTATGGAAAAAGACTTTGACCACCCAGAATCCCCTTCCCCAGATGTGTTTACAGAGCAGCCCCCATCTCCACTAGCAAAAAACAAAGGTAATACAATTCTGCTTTTTTTAACAGGATGATTCATTATGTAAGCTACAGAACAAGATTTAATCAACTGTAAAGGTCATGTTTTCATAGCATGGAAAGTGATAGCTTCTCAGCTGTTCCCTACCCTGCTGTATGTGCCTGTGTCTTGAGCACTTCCTTTATTTGTTTTATGGCAGTGAGGTTCTCCATGCAATGCTAGGTTGTGATTCTTCCTGAAAAATTTTTGGAATGTTTTGATGAAAGCACATGTGAATATTTAGCCATCTGGCCCTCTGAAGAAGAAAGATGCTTTTGGTTGCTACTCCCTTTGCCTTTGGGTTAACATCCATCCCTCCCACCTCTGTCGTTTGTACTTGGGGCTGGGAGTTGAGGAAAGGAAAAAGAAGTTGCCCTGGCGTGTTACAAAAACTGAGATGGGGAAGAAGGGAGGAGGGGAAGAGAGATGGGTAAACCCCTGTGGGATTGTTTGGGAATGGAATTCTACGTGCTCAGACTTGCAGTTGTAGAAAATCCTTGATGTCAGGTGGTCAGTAAATTAATATATAGCACCTGTCTTTATAAGTTGCATTCATCTTTGCATGAGGTTGGAGCTGAATTTGAATTGTTTATGCATCTTTTCGATTGTCTAATGCTTAAAATAACTTACTGGATTTCATACATTTAGATACATTCAGACTTTTAATATTATATGTCAGTTATTTTCCTTATAAAATTTTTGTTAGATTAGAACTTCCAATCATGCTTTTTGTATTAGCCATTTCAGTTGTGTCCCACAGTTACATGGTTGTAAATTTAATCTTAATGTGTCTATTTCTAAGTGATTTTTCACTTTTTTTCTACCACCACCGTTGTACATAAACAGTACTGATCCTGTGTTGCTTATTAGAGATAAAGTTAAGAAAATGAATATAAAACCTGAAGCTTCTGTATGATCACACACCACCAAAGAGGAAAGCTTCACTCTGTTAAGTAGCAATGAGCAGGAAGGTCTTAATTAGCTCAGAATGGATGCAGTGATGCATCTGGACTTTCAAAGTGGAGTTTCTAAAGTGATAAGAGGTTTTGGCATCCTGCTGAAATATACTACTTTATTTCTGGGCTTGTTTGTTTTTTGTTTTGACAAGGGGGTGTGGTTGGGGGAATTAATCCTATGAGAATTATGACCAGTTTGTCAGTTATTAATTTCATAAAGGCTAAATAGTACTCCAGCAAAGTACACTCCAGCGTGACTGTAGGTAGGTTTCATAGGCAGCATCTATGTTAGCAAATATTACAGTACTGGAACTCTGGAAAGCAAAATGGCTGTTAGCAAGGATGCAACATCTTCATGGGGCATGTCTGAGTAGATTTACAGTGGACTGATCCAGTCCCTGTACTGGATCCAGTCCCTGTACTGAATGCCTGAAAGAGCTGGAAGCGCTTCTGGAGTGCATCTTTCTTCCATTTGTAGTTCAACCTAAAAAGAAAGCAGCTCTTGTGCTCCAGTCCTGCTGTACGATCCAGCTGCTACACAGCATGTGGGGACCATTGAGCTTGGTTTCAAAAGCACATTCCTGATCCAAATAAGGTGGTGTACCTATGTTAATATTTTTGTACCTATAGTAATTTCGTAGTCTATGTATTGGGAGCTTGACTTAGTAAACAGTTGCTCCTAAGTGTTGATAGACCTTTGATTACATTTTTTCAACTATATTTAAATGCATTTTCTTGAGATGGGTGCTTGTGTTGATTTGTCTATCAATTTCAAGTGGTAAAATACTTAGTTCATAATCACTTACATGGGTTCCATTTTTTGGCGTTACTTTCCTGTTTTCTAACTTTCTCCTGATTACAAATTCCTTCGGAAAAATTCACATTTTTCCTCCTGTTACAGAGGCTTTGCATCATTTGTGCTTTGGCATGGTGGTATACTGAATATTTAAACATATTCTGTATTGCAAAATATATTATGTTATATTTTGCAATCCAGGTAGTTTTCTTGACCTCTTCATTGTCTCAGATCAATAAATCAGATTCATGCATGTAGACTTCTTTTTTGACAAGCTTTATAAAAAAACCCACAACATTACCTGTAAACCATAACTTGACTGTCAGAAGCTCAGTGCATCAAATAAAACTTGCCCATTTCCATTTGCCCTCTTTAAAAATGTAAAGCTGTAGGGGAAGTTCCATTATCTATCTAGATCTACATACACACACCAATATTTGTCTTTAGATAAATAGCTAGAGCTAGTCACAAACATTTGCAGAAGCAGCAGCTTCTGGACTAAAACTGGCTGGCATAATACCCTGTGCAGGATTCCCATCTTTATAGTCTTCTGTTTCAGCTTCCCAATACTTGGGTCCTAGCAGACTGCTGCAGAGCCTACACCAGGTTTTTGTTAAACAGCTGCTTTACATTGTAATTTTATGTCATGGTAACATTTTAAATAGATTTTCTAATGATGAACATTAAACTGTTTAGCAGTCCTGAATGTAGACTAAATTTTAAGCAAATCTTAGAACGAGACCTTCTGAGGCAAGTTTGAAGGCACTGCCCTTTGATATGTATCTGGTATTTGCCAAAATAGTGAAGGTAAATTCATGTTTCGGTACAAACTTTCCCTGAGGAACAAATTGCCAAATGAAATATGACAGCTGTCATTGTGCTTCCAGACTCGGTTCCGATGTGAGCTGGTACAAATCCCAGCAGGGGCTGAATCCACTTATTCAGCACAGGTTAATTGAGTCTTTACTTGAGTGAACTATTGCGTCCACCCTGGAAGCTGTATGCAGGCACTGTGCGGCTTATAAATGAGAACGCTTAGTCTGAAGGGCAGTATCTCAGAAAGATCTTATTGGTAAAGGTGTATATTACATTGAAAGAAAGACATAAGAATATTGTGAATGCTCTCATCCTGTAAGAGAATAACAAGAGGCGATGATAAGGTACTGATGACATATATGCACATACAGCTTCTCTGTATTGATGCTTTTTTTGATAACTTTTTTTACTCCCCAGGAGCCTAATCCTGCCTATTTTCCAAGCTGGGACCTCTGGCTTGATATCGAAGGTTCTTAAACCTCTATATTTTGAACTTACACTATGCTACATTTCAGCTAGCCTATAGGAATTGCAGGAAAAACAAGCAATTGTTCAAGTAGCATTATTTCTTTGTATGTGGATTGCTTCAAGAAAATTGATTAAAGATCCCCTACAGCGTTTAATGCATCGTTTTCCCTACTTTGAGATGCAGTAACACTTTAATGTGTCATGCCAAGTTATTTTACATTCAGCTTAGTCATACCTTTTAGAATAGTACACTTCCAAAGAATAGAATATGTCAAGAGAAGAAAGTATACTTGGGTGTGAGATTTCAGGTTTTGGGGGTCTGGGTTTTTTACATCTTTGCTGGACAAATACTATTAGTGATTTTTCTCATCTGCTGTAGTCTTACTGCAACTTGTTGTGTTGTTTTTTTTTAACAGACAAGCATGCTACTAATTATTCTTCATTTGTTCAGATGATAAAGCTTGTACCAATTTCTGAAGTTCATGTTTAAATCTAGTCTTACATGGTGAAACTGGATTCTAAAGTATTTAAAAGGAATGCCAGGAACAGAGCAAAGAAGAATTATAGGTAGCCAGGTGCCCACCATCTACAGAGAGGCAATGGAGGTAGGGCTCAGGAGCATAAATGCAGCAGTGCTGATCAGGGTTCTTCAGGTTTGATGCTATTGCTCACGTTTGGTGTGAAGTGGCTGTAAATAGTTGGTGTATCATAACAGATGACAAACTTCAGAGACTTAATCATGTGGGTTAGCCTCTAAAATGAACTAGCCCATCTCAGAGTACTGCTGCTGAGAATCTGAAGCATCCTTATCTCCCTAGGGAAAGGGAAAACACTTCAGCGCAAGGCTAAGCCACAGAAGAAGCGGGAAGAAAAGGATAGAAGAGGGAAAGGAAAGCAACAGGAGGATGAACTGAAGGATTCCTTGGCAGATGATGACAGTTCTTCAACCACAACCGAAACCTCCAACCCAGATACAGAACCACTTCTCAAAGAGGTACGGCACTGCTCGTAAAATGATGTTACTGTGTAGCTGGTGGGTCACCTGTTAGAGTAGGAATACAGTCTTTTCGCCCCACCCTACCTGCAGCTTTCATATACACATAATACCTAACAAAGGAAGAATGTTAATTAAAAAACAACTTTCCCAATCCGTACCTTCACTTCTTCTCTACAAAATTTGGTCCTCTGTGCGAACATGCTTGAATCATGTAGTCTCAGGACTGAAAGTGCCTGAGTGACTGTGGCTTGAATAAGCCACCGGTTGTCAGCAGCCTTGTGGTAATTATTTCTCTCTGCACGCCCCTCGCCTATTCTATTTGCAGAATAAAACACCAAAGTATGGACATTAATTTTACTCGATAATTAAGGTGTATGCTAAAGTCATGCATTTCATCAGTTACAAAGGGTCCGTTCACTGGTTGGTAACTTGTCAGCAGGTAGTTAACTTAATTACCTTTGACAATACCTCTACCTTTTACTCATTTGGCTTACATGCTTCTAGGTAATAAACTAAAGCTCTAGCAACTTGTGTAGTGGTCAGGTTGTCATAAATATTTTGTCCTAAAGCATGTGCTAGGGAACCAAACAAAGCAAAGGTAATCACAAAGAGAAGAAAACCAAGCCTAAATTTTGACATGTCTCAAATTTGAACTTTGGAAAATATAGAGATTCTAGCTGGGGGAAAAAAATAAAAGAATTCCATTTAATACATTTTAAAAGTTACGATTTAGTAAGTTTTCACTTGAAAATCACCGTTGATTTTTCAGGATGGCTATTTGACAGTATACTTGTATTCAGAAAGTCTTAGAAGTGTGGTTAAAGAAAAAAAACAAGAATGGTAAAGTTGCTTATATTCTTTGCTTTGTTGAAGAGTCTGTTTTAGACGGCTGGGACTCTGTGCAACAGCTGCAGTATAGGTCCTTTTAAGTAGATTTGGAGGCTGTGGCCTGAGAAGCTGTGTATTTACAAACATCAGATCTGCTTGAAGCACATTAATTTGCTAGATATTTTGATTTCTACTTCTCTAATAGCAAAAATATATACCATGTTTTATAGGTATACTCACTAAGAGGTAAAAAGATAACTTCTATGTTGCAAAAATGCTCATGTTTTCAAACAGCATTCTTTCCTCAGCTCTGTTTGTACTACGTATGTTGTGATGCAAGAAGAACTTCACTTTTCATTAATATTAACTTGTTATTATAATGTCTTTTATAGGAAACTGAAAAACAAAAGGGAAAAGTTATGCCAGAAAAACCTGAGAATGAAATAGTCCAAGTAAAACAGAAAACTAAAAAACTGCTAACAAGTATCAAGAAAGAAATCCCTGTAGATGTGAAAACCAGGTAAGCATAACAAAGGCTTTTTAGTAGGGAAGGCATTGTGCTTGAAGGGAAGATGGATCGATAAAAATCTGTGTTTTCAACTGTTGTGGCTGCCAGTCTGTCTAATGCCAACAGCAGATACCTTTAAGCAGCTTCCTCTTACTTCCTGATATCAGGGAATATCTGAAGCTTGTAAATAATAAATTATTTAATGGGAGTACAGTGTGTAAGTGAGAACTAAATCTGGAGAAGAAAACCAGGTTAAGCAGTGTTAAGCTTTCTGTAACAGGTACACATACACAAAGTAGGGTTAATATTTCTACAGGAGCTTCTAGTGGCAGCACAGTAAGCCAGCGCTAACATGAGTGAGTGCCTTTAGTTGCCCTTGGTGAAATTACAGCCATGCAATTTCCTTTTTTGTATCATAGAGTAAGATCAGAGTCTTGGATATGTTATTAAAGGAGGCTGCTGCTGCTGCCAGTCCCTTTTCCTTACTGACAGGTGGTTGATTGCAGATTATAGAAAACAGAAAAATGAAGAACTTCAGTCTTACTGTATCTAGTTCATTCTGAAATCAGATCGATATCCAAGTGCCACAAAAGTAAACTCTACCAAACTGAGGCTTGTGTTTTCCCTGTTGCTGTAATTAATACTAGACTAACTGGGATTAGTAGTTAGTATGAATTTATTTTCTTCAAAATATTCCTGAAAACATTGCCTGGCAAAGTCTCCTCCTTATCCTATTTATTCTTACCATTATCTACTTTCCATTATCATATAAATCACAAGTACATTACATGTGACAATATTCAAAGGCCAGAATGAGAGCTGGTTTGGAATTCTTCTGCAAGAAATGGGTAAGAAAGTGAGAGACATAATCAAATAGTTGGAAAAAAAGAACAATATATAGCCAAATGGATTTGGTGTTGGGTTTGAATGGTTTTATGTCATCAACTAAAAGTTGATGCTGTACATTCAGGGCAATGGCATTATCAGGAGCATGTGATCTAACAAGAGTGTTTGAGGGCAGAGTAGAAACACGGCAGTTGCCATCTCTTGTTGCCTCTGTATAATCAAGCAGGTTTTGTAATCCTGGCACTCCAGGATGAAAGCTTCTCCTGGAAGGTGAGTGAGCCCTAATAAAAGTGTGGAGCACTGTGGGTAGAAAATGAGCCAGGGCTAGGAAGGATGGAGTTGCATATAGGAGAAATAGAAAACTCTGCTTATGAATAGCTTTGAAGATGAGCACAAGTTTGACATAGAATGCCACAGGAGACCAGGATTTTGTAAGACCGTATGGTGCATATATATATATACATTTAAAAAAAAAAAAAAAATCTCCTTCAGCACTTCAGAGAGCTTAAAAATAAATGGATCTCTGTTTTCATTTAGTTCCTTGGATTTGTCTTATACTCCCCCACTGGAAAACAAGCAGCGCAAAACCTTTCCATCCAAGATATCTACACAACACCTTTTGGCAAATGGGTCTAAATCAAGAAACCTCCCCAAAACAAGAGGTACTGTGAGGCTATTTTTTATAAATACCTCGGGAGTTTTATTCAGTTGTTTGTAACCCCTCTTGAACGCTTAATTCTAAGTCTGGTGTGCGAAGAAAGCTGTTCAGTTTACTATCCATGGACTTGCTTTTCTTCTTTTGTCTTAATAGGTCCAAACAGTAAGTTAATGGAGAGCAGGCCATCAGTATTAGCAAAATTTCTCCCCAGTGGTTCTGGTCAGGAGCTAGGAAACACCAGCAGCTCAGAAGGGGAAAAGGATTCTCCCCCACCAGAGTGGGACTCTGTGCCTCTTCACAAAGCTGGCAGCTGTAAGTAATTGCTAGAGGATGACAGAATTAGTCTTCAGCAACTAATATCCTTAGGTAGGCTTGGTCTGTTTATAGATCTTCCTATCTTTTTCTCACTGCATGGTTGTGCTCCCATTTTCTGCTGTAGGCCTTATTGATAGCATCAGGTACAATTTGGGAGGTTTGAAAACCGCTTGGGCAGAACACAGGCCATTCTGCAGTTCTTCAGGGATGAACAGGATTTAGAAGCTGCTGGGGAAATTGAGGAAATGAGAATTACTGCTTGAAAACAAAATGTATTTTGAGAAGCCTTTGTTGTAATGTAAATACTATAGGAAGATGGTCTGTGTTTCTCTTTATAGCTACGGACAACCTTTATAAACTCTCTCTGCAAACCCTGAATGCAGATGCTTTCCTGAAACAGCGACAGCCCTCGCCGACACCTGCCTCTCCATCTCCTCCTCCGGCACCATTTGCTTTTGGGCCACGAGGAGGCACTTACAGCAGCATTGTGAACAGCAGCTGCAGCAAGTGAGTCCAAATCTGTACCTCCTACTGATTTCCTAAGCACAGAACGTTGTGGAACCCATGTGCTTCATATGGTGCATCTCCCTTTTCTCAGACCCATTTCCTCTTCCCATGGAAACTCCTTTTTTGCAGATATCTTACCATGCTATTTAATACTTTCCTGGGGTTCCTTAGGACTTGGTAGATTGGAAAAATGTGCAATTACATGAACTGTTGAGCTGTTGTTAACATTTTCATGAATGCTAGCTTAAATTGCTGCTTTTTATCAAACTGTTTAAGTCCAAAACCTTACTCTTTTTTTCCCCCCCCCCCACCTTTTTTTTCCCCCTTAAGTGAAACGAAAAGCAAGCAGCCTAATGGTACCAAACATAAACTGGCAAAGGCAGCTTCTCTTCCGGGCAGGAATGGTAACCCCACATTTGCTGCTGTAGCTGCAGGTTATGACAAGAGCCCAGGTACTAGAACCAGTTTGGAGTTCTAAATATTTCTGCATATTTCCTGAATATTCTGTTATTTTGTCTTCTTATTTCACTTGTTTTATATTTTTATATATATATATATATATATTCTTGCAGGTGGCAGTGGTTTACCAAAGGTTTCTCCAAGCAAGATGGATGTTTCCAGTAATGTCAGCATTTCCCACACAGTTGTTGACAGTGATGGCTCTGACAGGTAATTTTTATATTCTTTAGGCAAATACCTAGGCCCCTAGAAAAGAAGATTTTAAGCTGTTGATCTGTTAATCTGTTAATGGCATTTTGAAGGTAATGACAGAATACATTCTGGTTCCCCGCTTCCCCCCGCTTTTTTTTTTTTCTGCATGTGATGGGGACACCCTCCCCTCCTTGCTCCAAGTAACTCAACAGTTTTGTGTTCCTCGGCATCCAAACAATGAGAAATCAGCTTGGCTCTTTAAGTATTGAGGAGTGCGTACCAAGGTCACTTGAAATAGTTTACAGGCAGAATATCTTGTTGTACAGCACTATCTTTCATTCCCAGTTTTAACACTGAGACCAGAACTATCACTGGGCTTTGTGTTATGAGTAGGAGCAGAATATAGCTGTGCTCAGTCATGTTCCCCAAGGCACACTGTCTTTTCTGACATGTTGTGGCAGTGCACGTCTGTCTTGGTTGTAAAAAGCAGTGAGCTTTTGGTAACCGTTCTGGAATAGGAAAAAGACATGAATTCAAGTTTTAATACACAGAGGAATTGCTTTTCTGAGCAAAGTTTGTGGGTGTAGTTTTGGTTTGGTTTTGTAAATGTTTATCACTGGTTCCAGTTAACTCATCTGTATTTTCAAGAAGCTTGCCCACAAGCTAGAGTGTGAGTGTTTGTATCCCTTCTGAGTGGTTCTAAATTTTATTTGCTTGTCGAAAAAAAAATTCAACATGGCTTGGACCCTGTAAGTTTTCTGAAAAACTGATACTAAAGTTACTCTCAACACTAAAGTTTGTGTTGGAGGTCAGTCTACAGATTAAAGAGCATTATGTCTATAGCAGTGTGTTGCTCCAAGGTGGGTATATACACAGGAAAATGGTATTTCACTGAAATCTTTTGTTAAAACAAAAATAAGCTGATTTCCTAACTCTTGATCCCCATTAAATATATATAGAAAGAGAGTTAAATATATATACACACATATACATTTGTATATAGGTCAGTAAGTTAGTATTGTCAGTAGTACTGTGTTAATGAGTTGCCTATTGCTTTCCCATTACTTTAATATTTAGTTCAGGTTTGTGGAGTCCTATCAGTAATCCCAGCAGTCCTGACTTCACGCCTCTCAACTCATTCTCTGCATTTGGACATTCTTTTAACTTAACTGGAGGTGAGTCTTTTGTTTTCAAATATTTTTCTGTATTCAAGTACAGGTTAAAGAAATGGTGTGTCTCCATTCCACTGGTCTAAGAACAGACAGCATTCCCATCCCTGCACCCAAAAAGAATGACTACGTAGGAAAGCATGATAAAAATTTGGTGGTGTATTCTGTGTTTCAGCCCAGAGACAGTTAGTGGAAACTCTTAGAGTGTTGATTGGGCTGGAAATAATTGTTTTTTAAAGTTTCTCAGTTTCAGTAAAATTTCTTGAGATTTGTTTTTTCCTTAGTCTTCCTCCCCTCCATCCCTCCCCCTGAACTTTACTGTAGGTCTCAAAAGTGTGCCACTAGGCCTGTGGTTTCCTGAGCACTCCCGCCTGCATAAAACCATTGCTCTATAAATGAGGCAATGGCCCATCCCTTGTGTTGCTTTCTTCTTGTGTTCTCCTTTAGTGTTTGTATAGCTGCATGATGTACCAATGCATACTAAACCGAGCAATTAATTCCTGTATTTAAATATTTAGGCAAACTTTGACTATTGAGATGGGCCTTGATGCAGGCAGGCTATATTGTAGGGCATGGATGCTGTGTGTACTTACGCAGATTTGCATACCGTGTTTGGGGATGCATAATAGTTTTTAAGGTGTCTGCAAAAGATGATAAGCAAAGCAAGCTTTTTGTGTGGCATTTGCAAAACAGATTGTATGTCTACTGAAAAAATTGTATGTCTACTGAAAAATGCTGGGGGTCTGCAGTCAAGACAGCTGCTGCTGTGGGGTTCTATCATCTTCATCAGCAATACTTGGCACCAGTGACTGATGCCTGGGATCAGTTTTGTGTATGGGGACCAAGTGAACCATGAGCACTGGTGCCACCCTTCCCTTCTCATAGCAGAGATGGGGTCTGGGCTGGGGCATAGCCAGTGCTGCCTCCCATACCACGAGTTAGAAGGGAGCGCTGCAAGGCAAGTAAGTGCTGTGATTGAGAGGCTCCTTCAGCCTGGTCATTTATTCCACCTGCAGATAACTTGTTATGAGGAACTGTCAGGACTCTCAGTATGGCTGTGCTTCTGCCTGGTTCCCCAGCTGCTTTTGGGTAAATAATACCAGCAACCACAAATCCCATAGGCTGATACTGAATTATACACAGTAAGCATGTAACTCCTTTTTTCCCCACTGTAACCATAATTCTAACTTTGTAGCTGCTGTCTGATGTAGGGCACGTGAGATGAGGTCTGTATTACTGTGTGATCTTTTCTAATCTCAATTCTGCAGCAGGACCTGCTAGAAAAATATGGGAAATAACTGTGCAGAGTATTAGTTTGCTGTGGTTCTTGGAAAAAGAGGAAGAGTAATGTACTCAGTTTTATTTCATTTTATTTTTAGAGGTGTTTAGCAAACTTGGTTTAGCTCGATCTGCTTATGGGCAGGATGTTCAGAGAAACTGGAGTGAATTCAATAATGTTCCATCATCCATCTGGGATCCTTCAGCTACAGATTCTGTACCCTCCTGGCCAACAAGTTCGAGTTCCCCAACCCATACAACTGCAGTAAGTATTAAGTCCAAATACAGCATTTTATTATTGTTACCAACCTGTTCTGTATCTGTTATCTAATTTCATTTAGACAATTTTTAAATTTGGATGAAAAAAATCAACTGAAGAATAAAGGAAAAGGGAAGCTATACGTATTCATCATTCTGTGTAGTTAAGTTGACATGGCTGTTGAACAAAGAGTATTAGTCCACTCACTTGCGGATGATGAATCCATGTAAATTGCTTCACATAAAAATATTTCTCACGAGAGCATCTTGCAGCACTTAACAAAAGTGTGTTCCATTTCCATGTACGTCAGGATTGTAGAAAGAGCTGTTCTGCTCCTGTGCCATGGCTGGACACTGCCTCTGTCACTTCCAGTTTGATGGACAGTTGTAAAATAGCCAATATGGTAATGTTCAGACTTTGATTCTGCTTCTTGAATCCAGTGTTGCACCTACTTGTAAATTAACAAAAGGTCAAAAAAACTTATCTAAAAGACCTCATATGTATTATTTTCAGCTTAGAAAAAACACTAAAGGACTGAGCATAAGGTGAAGCCTTTAAACTGACTACTAATTTTGATGGAGATCTTGAGTATAGCCAAAGAAGAAGAAAAAACAACTTTTACACAGATTGCAGCACTGCTCTCATCCTTGTGCCTCCTATCTGTCAGAATAAAACTTATACTGCAACAGCTGTCTTCAGTGCCAGCTGAAATCATTCTTCATCTTGTCTTCCGAAAATGTTTTTGTAGTGAGTAAGAGGCAGTGTTTACTTCACCTGGTAGCAGTTCAGATGAAGTAGGGGAAGGCAGGGGACAGGGGAAGCCAAAGAAGGTCACACAGCTTCTTATAGACACACATTCACTGATCCCACCCTTGTCATGCAGTTACCACTATAGCTGTAACCTCACTAAAACTATGTAAGGAGAGATTTTTGCGTTTTGGTCACATGGAGAACAGATTTCTCAGCATTTGATAGAAGGAGGGATTGGGGACAACCAGAACAATCTCTCTAGCTCCTAACTGCTAACCTATTTCCTGGCTGCTTCTGAAAAATATTTGGAAGTGTGCTTCAGGAAGCATCGAGATGGAAGCCAGAGAAATTGTATAGAAGAATTGTCAATCTCTCCCTTTAAATATTTTGGGGAAGAAAAAAAAAAAGCATTTATTCAAGGAGAAGATCACTTAATAAACAAGAAGCAGCAGACAGACTGAAATGTTCAAAGCCTTTTTAATGATAGTGATTTTTTTCAAGTGCTTATGGTGAGCCGTAACAGGAAAACTTGGCTATTCCTGCCACTGAACCTCCTTCCTCCAAGTGCTAGATAAGAGAGCAGGTACCAAGCCAGGGCCCTCTCCTTTCCTTCTTTCTGGCACAAGACCCAAAGCTGTTCTTACAAACAGCACTTGTATAGTGGCTTCTGTGTTACCCTCTTTTCTAGGAAGGTTTCTGGGGAGTTTTGATCATCCTCCTTCCTTATTCCTCTTGCTTTCCCATTTTATGTATAACTCTGCTTCTGTACTAAATAGCATTTGACTTCTGGGTCCCATCTCACCTCAGGCCTTGCTGCATTGCTCTTACTTCTTTGCAAGTTTCTTTCTAACCACAGTCCCTTATTCGTCTTTCCTCCATTTCCCTGCGTATAGTTCTGTCTGCCAGCCACTTTGTACCTCCCTCCACCAGCCTTAAAAGGGAGTAGCAGCCTAATCTAAGGTACTCTTCTCTGCCACTCCTTTCCTGGTTGCTTCTACTTTATCAGCAAGTGTCTTTCTATCACGTTCAAATGGTTCTGGGACACATAGGAATAGTTCATGGCTTTTGCCCACAGGAGGAAATAGAGTGGACTTTTAGTGTATTAGAGTTGGTGTCTGAGCAATAGAATGAGTTTCCTGCTGTAGGCTTAGTAGTCTAATGCTTGTATAGCTTAAATATAACCATTTAGTTATATAACAGTAATAAACTGTGACCCTAGTTGGCTCAACTTCTCAGTGGCATTGGAGAGTCCTAATGATGTTGACCCAGTTAACCCTTGAGTATGCTCAAAATTCCTCTCCAACCCTTGATATTAAATTATTTTGAGGACCCTTTGGTAATGTGTTGGTGTCCAACCAATTTCAGGTATGATTAGACTGAACATATTCTTCATTCCAGGGGACAAAATAAAAACCTGAAATGAAGGCATTTTCAGAGTTTACCTTGTTTACTTTTCTAAAGGGATTTTTATTTTAATCTTCAGATGCACAGTACACTGATACTGGTTAACCTGTAGTGCACATTCTCTGAGGGCTGAGATCTTGAGAAGGGATGCCCTATCTCCACCCAGTAAATCCAAACATAAGGATGTTTGTACCTTACAGCACATACTCAAGTCCACTGCCTTTTGGATGTATCAAGTTTACTGTATATTTGCAAATTGAATTTACAGCATATGTACATTAAATCTATTGGCACTGCGGTATGTAGTGCATTAAGCCTACATGTAGCAGGTTCTGTGCTAATATTAGCATGAAAGTTATGCTAACCTTTCTCATCTCCATCTTTGGCTGCTTCCGGGTATCAGTTTCCACCACACCATGGGTTAGATTCCTCTACTTGTTGCTTGCTACTGTTTGGGCTTCAGTAAAAACAGGTGACAAAACCTGGGCCTTGTTCATTTCTGCATGTGTTCTCTAGGCTTGCTGTACCTATCCTATGCATCCCAAATGCATTTGTGACATGGCTTGCAGCACACCTGCATCTGCACCATGACCATTTGTCAGACTTCCAGATGTCTTGAGCCAGGACAGACTTACTGGAACTCCATGACAAATGGCCAGTTCTCCAATACCCTCTCCCTTCATCTGGAGAAATTTTGGATGGGGGAAAAAGTATATACTGGGAATATGGGGAGGTACAGTGGGGCTGAACACAGGTAGGTTCATCCAAAATGTACAATTTATAACAGATATGTCTGAATACAAGGAGATAAGTTTGCAAACAGCCAAAAAAGGATTAAGGAATAGTCTTTGCTGCTACCTTCCATTACAACTTGAAATTTGTTTTTTGAGAGTTGAACCATGTTTATCTATGTCATTCTAACTAGTTTAATTAAACTTGAGCTTTTTGGCCCTTGTGTGTTAAAGCTTGAATGCTAGTAGTGCTTAAATTAGTAATGGTATGGGGATGTATAAGCTCAAATGAAAACAGCTTAAAAGCCTGTAATGTAATTGCACTCTGCAGCCCATTCAGTTACCAGATGTGTTTGGTGACCATTAGTAGTGTGGTTCCTCTGGGGCAAGCTCTATTAAAGGGAGTTCTAAACTCCCTGTTGCAGTGAAGATGGAAGGGGTTCCACAGCAGGCTTGCTGCTTCTTAGATACTTTTCTTTCAGGGCAGCTGTAAACAAGGTGAAAATAGAGGTTACCAAACTGCTACTTACCTGGCTCTGTCTTTACTGCAGTCGATCCTTGGCAACCCAAGTGGCCTGTGGTCCACCACTCCGTTCAGCAGTTCCATTTGGTCAAGTAATCTCAACAGTGGCCTTCCCTTCACCACTCCAACAAACGCATTGTCAGGCATTGATCTCATGGGTAGTGAAAACTCCTCCACTGCTCCTCCTCCGCCCACTGCTGCCACTGTTGCCAATCCTGCTGAAGACATGGGACAGACCTACAATCCTTGGAGAATTTGGAGCCCAACAATTGGAAGAAGAAGTTCAGATCCTTGGTCTAATTCACACTATCCTCACGAAAACTGAAGTTAAGCAAAAGGAAAGAACTCTTATCCAGGTCATGATACAATTCTGAATGCAAATTTTTGAAACATCATTTTCAGGCTGTTGCTGGTCATTGCTTCCCTCCCCCCCGCCCCGCCCCCCGAAAGTCATGCTTTCATCACTTGCTCCTTTTTGAAGTCTGTCCTGCAATATGGTAGTGTGAGATTGCAGATAAGCTTGAAAAAGTCTGGGTGTGGTCACAAATCCCAACTACAGCTGAAGCCTGTAAATCTGAACAATTTCACTGCACTGGTTTCATATTTTACCATCTGCCATCATTATTTAGGAAACAATTTGAACTATAAAACAGTCCTGGCATGCAATACTTTTATGAAAAGTACCGGTTTGGGTTTTTAAATTTTTCCAGTATTATCCTCCAAGTTCTAATTTAAAAATCAAAAGGCACTTTGTGCTAAAATGCAGAGTATTTTTTTAAAAATAAGGCTGTCTTTTAGAACCTGTGTTAACAGAATGTAAAAAAAAAAAAAAAAAAAAAACCAAAAAAACAAAACAACAAAAACCAACCAAACCAACACAAAACCTTAAGAGCAAAATGGCTGAATGTAAGAGCATTCTGTTGAGACTGTAATACATTTTCTGTGCTGTTTGTACATTTGTAAACCTGAATGCATTTTTAAGTTGAACTGAAATGCACACAGCCAAGACTTGTGGAAAATACAAGATACCTTGTGCGTTTCTTACAGATACAACTTTGGGTTGTACTTTAAAATAAATACTGCTTTTTTCAAGATCTGTCTGCTGTAATTCTGTTCTCCTGGTATTTTCTAAACTTGTGCATGCATGAATCCACTTGGCAGTGGTAGCCTTCGGGTGAAAATCTACTGTGCATAGAGCCTATGTTAACAGAAACTTCACTGCAGGTGAAACCTGGCTTCTGAGCAGCATGGGTTTGTATAGCAGTGGAGAAGTAGAAATTGTTTTCAGGGTCACACAGTGCTACCCACTTGAAAATTTGCTGGCTAGCAAAATGCTGGAAAAATGTCTACACTGTTTAAGTTTCCAGGTATCAGGCATGATAGCAGCTGCTGCTGTTTATGCTACACCAATACCTTTGTAACACTGTTCTTGTATAGGTCTGAACAAGAACATTACTATTTTTATATATGATTTATGTCCCTTTAAGGTGCCTGTTTCCCTTTGTTAACAGTAAGGCAAGCCCCAGTGACTACATATATTCATCTGAGCTAAAGCCAGGTAAAAATGAACCCTTCCATTACAAGACAGCATTAACAGACACTAGCAACATAAATTTACTTATGACTCAGTGGCACTGCTTAAAATTTACAGCAGCAGATTTTTATCAGAATTCATCCTTTAAAAAAGTAAGAACTCTGTATTTTAGTTAAAACCTTTATGCTACAAGGAATGTTGTATGCAACAAAATATGAGAGTGAAATAAATAATTGAGACTATGTGACCACTCTTCCAGCTTGCATTATGTAAACAAAATCTCTACAACTGTCAGATTGCTGTCTTCTTGCTGCCACCAGCAGAAGCTTAAAGATACAGATCTCTGAAAAAAGAACCTGCTGGAACTCCTTTGTTCTTAAAATTTAGGTATTTCTAGAACCATGCAAGGTCATGAAATGTTCAGCTTGGATTTGTATGCAGTTTCCTTCTGAGTAACTGGGCAAACAAGTCTCTTACTGCATGCAAAATGAAGAATAAGCAGTCAAGCTACTGACATGCCAGGGCCTGCTGCTAGGTAAATGGAACTTGGGAAGATAACTAGCAGTAACTTCAAGGTGAAAGGAGCTCCTTAAGGTACTGTACCACCTCTTTTTCCCAGCAGGTGTTTATATTAGAATTGATTCCATGGAGGATAGGGGCAGAAACAAATTCTGAGACACTAATAGTCCTCAGTGGTTTAAGCAGTTGTGAGGACAGGAAAAATTTTCTGCTTTAAAAACATTTCCCTTTGAACAAGACAAGGCACCACACGAGTAATTTAGACTTTTTTTCCTCAAAAATGTGAGCCATTCCCTTGTGTTGATGCAAATAACCTCTGCCACCTTTAGAATATTCTCAGTTTTTCCTTTTGAAGAGTTTCCTCTTGAGCACCAATTAAATATTACTTAAGTTCTAGGGGTGAAAAAACCTGAATGATCAATATCTTTGACACACAGTTTTCAGTTTAAGTGAGGAAAAAGCATGTCCTTCTCCCAAAATTTATAAGGAAAATGGCCTAGGCCTAAAGACTTCCTACTTCTGAGTGTCCTATCTTCCTTCCTTCTACTCAAAGGTTATTTCAGAGAGCACCTTCACTCTGTTCTACCTACTTAAAGAAAGCAAAAGAGCTGCCTTTAAAAGTCCTAACTGTAATTGACAGAGTTCAGGTGAAATAAAATCTGGGCAAAACTTAGGTATTTCTAAAGAAACATCTGTGTATGGTAAGTACACATACAACACAGGTTTTGCTGCTTTCTCCCTGAAGTGTCTACTTGCCAGTTTTATGGTATAGTCACTCTTTACATTCATTGAAAATGCTTTTAAAATTGCTGAAAATGGGCGGGGGGGGGGGGGACGACATGATAAGCCAGAAGCATCCACAGACATCACAGAATAATAATGAGGTCAGACCTCTTATGATGAGGTTAAAGAAGAGAAAACGAGGTTTTGGCAAAAAGTGTACAGTCTTAAATAAAAATCTACATGGGGTTGAAAATGTTGCAGCCTGCTGGAAGGCCAACTTAAGATAAAAGAACGTGGGGAGAACTAAGGTCAAAAGCTCAGAAGCAAGGGTGGACTATGTTTTCAAAAGTAGTATGAACAAGACTGAAGCTCAGACAAGGAGGGAAGTTCCATCTGGAGTAAAAAGACCAGAGGAAAAAACAGCTTAAAGCACTCAGAAGATTGACTGTCCTGGAAACCAGGGAGGCTCACAGCCCTTATGATAATTTAAAACATTTCTTCAGAGTAGCATCAGGGCCAAACTACCATGAGTCAGCTCTTTTCTTTCAGACCTGGAAGCTACTGGGAATACAAAGTTCCCAGTAAGGAAAAGAAACAATTACTGTTAATTTTGGTAATTACTTTGGTGCTCCTAAAGGGCAGTTCTATTCTGCTAACTCTAACAAATAGACTTTAAAAGCCTGAAATGTTTCTGGCCTGTTATTAAAATTAGAAAGCCTGAAGTAGGTAAGTATGGCCCTAACATGTGAAATCAGCTTAATTAGCACGAGCTCTATTTCAAAAAGCTCTTGAAAGGCATTAGAGATTTTGTTAAAGACTGTATCAGAAAATGATATAAAATTCCAAAGGACAGTTAGTGTTTATTTCATGGATACAGATGCTTGGAATGAACCAACATACCAAAGAACAGGTCTAGGCTCAGCCCTGGCCACGGCTCTGTCAGCAGCGGTATGTACCATAGCTTGGCCACTGCCTGCAAGAGAAATACCAAACTGGGGAAAACTCTAGGATGACATAGGCTGCAGAATGTGAGTAAACAGCAGATTCTCAACACTGGAGCATCATGGTCAAATTGTACTGAAGTTGTCCACTGCACTCTAGCTGACCATGAACTGTTTACCTAACCCAATGAGAGGTAAAATTAAGAGTGCACAAGTGTTTATCTTTATGAGGTAAGAAGCTATCTTTCACAAAACTATTTCACCTGGAGTGATGTTTTACACTAAATACAGCTTTAACTGGGCCTTGTCTGTTTTCCCAACCTGTAATTATGAGCAAGTTTTTGAGCTTCGGTGTTTCGACCTCGTGAAACAATGATGACTTCAGCTCACAATGAGTCAGTCTGTTAGAAGAGAGACACACTGGGAATGGAAATAACCCAGCTTCTGCTGCGTGTGTGCTGTGATGGGAAGAGCATTCAGTCACCTCATTTTAAATAGGCTCTGATTCAAAACTGAATCTTTTGCCCAGTGTCTGTTTTCATCTAATGCCCGTCAAGGATGGACTTCATGTTCAATCAGTGCTTTAGTCACATCAATACTAAAGCAGTCTTCAGGATGACTGGATCAGCATGCTTTTCAGCAGTCCTCTGAATACAACTGCTAACCATACTTAACTACTACTAGTTTGCTACTTAGATGCTGTGTGATCCAGCAGCAAGTGGAGCAAGACTTCTTTTTTTTTTGGTATATCGCAAAGAAGGAATCAAACAACCAGACAGCAAAGCCACAAGAACCTGCAGGAGCCAGAGAAAATACAATGAAGCACTAGCCTAAACTTGGGGGACTAATAAGAATTGAGAGTCTTAAGAAGCAATGAAAACCCTAATATCACTATATTTGCTGGAACATGAGGACTATCCTGAAAAAACCTCTTTTTTTTTTTTGAGCAGAACTGTGTAAAGGTAGCTGCTCAGACCCAAAAAACATCAATCGGCTCAGTTGACCTTAAACAGCAGATTACATTGTACCAAGAGAAATGCAGGAAGTGGAAGGAAGTGTCAAGAAAGATTTTTTTATGGCCACTGCCTAAGGAAAACCCCTTGAGATGTTTTTGTAAAGCTAGGATCACCAAATAGTGGTCCTTCAGGAAGGACCCTGTATCTGAGACCTGACTTCACTCTCTATCTGCATACCTTGAAGCAAATGTTTGAGTTGGAGTGTTATTAACACTCAATAATACGGGCTGTTCAGGTGGTACACTCAGTCTCCCCTGAAGTTTTACAAGATAACAAGTAGTCCTCAAGTGGCAGCAGGGAGTGGGACGTTCTAGCACTGTGATAACGAGATTTACATGGGATACATGCCAGAGAGTACCTACAGCAGGTGAAGCCTGTCCTGGAGTCTGAGCCAAACTCTCTTGCAAGCTGTGAAAAATCGCAGTTCAATTACTTGCCCTCAAAAAGACAGGGATCTGGAGATCTTATCCTACAAGAGACAAAAGGTATTGCCTGGGGAGGGTGCAGGTGGGGGAGAGATACCTCTAGGAAGGAAGTACAGGCTGTCCATTCTGTACTTCTGGGGCTAATAAAATATTCCCAAGGAAAAAAAAATTAGCTACTCTGGAAAGTTTCCTGGGCATTTTTTGGTATGGGTCCATGGGCAGAATGAAGTCACTTGTGGTGTTTTGGCTTAGTTACAAGGAACTTTCTGGGAAGAAAGTACCAGGAAAGTGAGCACCTGGAGCAGCTTCTGCCTCACCCAGTATCACTCACCAGCCCATTCTGGAGTTACTGTAAGGAAAGACAACACTCACTGGAGAGAGCATGTTAATCTGCTTTACGGCAATGTAGAAGACAACAGAAGCAAGGGAGGATGGCTCACTGCCTCTCAAGAGGGAAATACACAGAAAATGGAATCACACAAGAGACTAAAGTGCTCCTTGGTATGCTTTTTCACTGGCTGCTGTTGGCTTTCTGGAAGGGGAAAGGACTTTTAGTCCCTTCAGCTTTACATAGCCCATCCTAGTATAGCCTGTCTTTAGCAGTCAAGTTAGTTACCAGCAAAATTCTGCCAACACTGAAGAGTTTGGCAACAAAGAATGAAGAAAGTCCCTAAAAACTACACAACACACTGAATTAAACAGGTATATGACAGCATATGCCTCGCAGGGAATTTCCTGTTGTGCTGTATAAACTAGGAGTCTTTTCGGACAACAGTAATTTCAGGGAATTTTCACTTCTGTCTCATTCCAAACCAGCAACACAATAGTTTCTTCCTATGAGCTTCTGGTGCAGGTCTAACTGCCAGACCTTGGTCACATTTGCCTCCCTGTCAAATTCTATTCTGTGGCTGAAGACTTGGCCTCCAATTCAAGGGAGCAGGGGGGTGTAAAAATAAAAAGAGCTTAAGAAAAACATCAATAATGCCTTCATGCTTCAGTTAAACTAAGCAAAGGCCATGGCAGCATGTAATATCTTAATACTTTGAAATACTATGGGTGAAAAAAAAAAGACACAATGACTAAAACAGTTCAGCTACATTTAGAAAGTTAGTGACAAATTCAAATTTCATGTATGTGTGAGGAAGGGAGGGAGGAAAGGTGGGATAAAAGAGGGTTCCTTTCTTTGAAGCAGCTGAACTCAACAGTCTAAAGAAATGCTCCGAAAGGGTAACTGATCACAGTTCAAACAGAAAGCAAACATCCATGCTACAAGTGGCACACCGAATGTCTCACTATTATGCAGAGCTTAATTTCAGATGTGCAAATGTGGAACTTGGGCACTGGTGATGAGTTGAACCCATGGTTCCAGGTACGTGGAATGAGAACGAGGCACACTGTGTGCTAACTTAGTGCCCTCGCATTGATCAACTGCATGCAAAAATCCATATGATGCAGTTATTAGAACAATAAAAACTGAATATTGCTGAAGTCAGCAGGTTCAGCACAAGAGAGCTTCAGAAAATGAATAGTATTTAACTGTGCTGGCTTTATTTTTAAATGGAGCCTCCTTGTGAAAAGTCACTGATTTGGTCTATACAGCAATATTAACTCATGGGGAAAAAATCCCTGTAGGCTCTCAGGAATTCTGATTAAATCAGCAAACTGAAAACACTTTCCCTAACTCAATACATTTGAGTAATGCAATTTCCTCTCTCTGTACAGTGAATAATAAGAGACCTACTATTTAGATAAACAGCACCCCTCTGTGGCTACAAACAGCATTCGGGTCATCACAGCGGAGCCAGCTGGCCTTAAAATTTCCTCTCTGATTTTTTCCCAAAAACTTTAAAAACAATATCTCAGCTATAATAGTAGCATTTTGCTTTAACAAGTTGTACATTGGGAAAATTAACATTACTTTCCCCACTGCCAGTCTATACAACTATCATTCTCCAAGAGGAATTTGCCAAAAATCCTAAACCAAGAGTAACTGGAAATTCTTGAAGTTCAGTGGTGAAAGTCCACCCTGTTAGTCGTATCAGGCTTTTGCTTCTCTTCAAGCATAGTATCACAACATGCCAGACAAGTCTAATGCAATCAAACTATTTATTTACTACATTTATTTTAATATATTTCATCAAACTATCAACAAATGAACCACTTTTCTTTCTTTCTTCTTCTACATGCTTTCAGTATTTTTCTTCTATATCTGCTCATCTAACAAAATTATTTCCCCAATACTGAATCCTTTTAACCTGTGATGTTATGTACATGTTCAAGGCACTCGGTTCCTCCAATGTGCACAGAACCTTTTTACAACTCATTTCTATAACCCTACTTCAGGAATTTTATGCAGTTATTTTGCATTTTTGTTCAAATCCCCAACACATTGATTGCCGCCCTCCCCGTCAGTCTTTCAGTCCAATTTATCATTGAGAAAGACCTTTGCAGAGCTTTTTTCAGGGCTCTGCATTCCCTCCCCTTTGAGTATTTCAGTTCTTACTGTTCGTTCTGTCCCACTAACTAGTTTCAGTATCAAAGCCCTGCTGCAGCCCAGCCCTCTTCCACATTGTATCAGGAGCCTTGTGGAACAGGTTGTATTCGAGGAGTCAGTGATCTTGGGCAAGCGATGCCCTCACTGCTGGGCCTCCTACTTCAGGCTTGAGAAGCCAGTACGTTACCGCGAGTAACCGCTGTACAACCCCATGTATGCAGCACTGTAAGGGGACATGCTGGAATGCCCCGTGCCTGCCAGTGCTGTGCCCTGGTGATCATCGTGAAAGAGAGGACAGGACACTCCTACCTGTCAGCAGGAGATAGATGGGTTTGTTCCTTACACAAGACAAAAGGCACCATGGTGCAGGAGGGGACTGAACCTTCCCAGGGATGGGGTCTGCACAGCCTGGTGTGGGAATCCATCTGGGGTCTGTCCGATGCTGCACAAAAGCAGGGTTCCCAGCACCTGATGGGACATGAGATTTACTCACTATCTATATTCCTCTTTTTATTCTACCTTATAAAAACGACTATGTTATTACACTGTGTGATATTGTGCCTTTCTTACTGAGATCCAGAAGAGCCCCATGCCTCCCCTGTGCAGAACTCAGATCACCATAGGTCACCTACATATCAAGATTCATGAATAAATACTGATGAAAGAAAAGAGCAAATGTTTTAAAGCAAAACCCGCCCTAGGTTTAAGCACCTTCAAAGCTTCCGTCCCTCTAAGTACCACTTTTCTACTCTGTTTTAGCCCTGACTCCCAGCTTAGCTCTTCAACAACCAACCAACATCATTAACACAGTGCCCTGCATCTGCAAGACACTGAAGTGGCACTTGAGTATTAATACTGTGGATGACCCTGAACTGCCCCTGCATGCCCTCACACGGTCATTCTCAATCTCTGCAAGTACAGGCTTTGGGCTGCTACCGAGTCTTTCATCAGGTTGGTAAAGTAAGCAGTGGGACCATTTTTCCTTTCCTTGGAAAAGCTGCCCACTTTTTTAGTAACACTATTCAACAGTTCTGTATTCTTTAAATAACTATCAATCTTGATTTACAATATGAAAACAAGAATAATGATCAGATTACTGTCTATCTGGATCCATAGTCTGACAGTAGACAGGAATGGATCAGTAAAATGCAAAAAAAAAAAAAAAAAAAAACAGCTAAAGTTTGTTGACAAGCCATCAACTTTCTAGTTAACTACCTCCACCATAAAGACAAACTCATATTATAGCTTAATTCAAGTACTCCATGCACAACCTGCATAAACCTCATAATCCTCATTCTCTGAGGACTCAAATGATGAGAGCCCAAAAAGAAACAAAGAAATGAATACCCAGAAAAGGGGAAATAGAGACAATGTGACACAATGGAAAGCACCATAACGGCACTATATAAATCGATTCAGAGCTAGGACTTCTGACACAGACACTTCCAAAAATGCAAGTTGTAAACAAATTGTACAAATACACTTGGAAATTCCATGCTATAGTTTATTCTGTCCTTTCACAGTTATAAGGTAGAAGCCACTGTCAAAGACAGGACATGAGGCTGGGCTGGTTTTTCCTATCACAAGTACAGACTTTTTGAGGTTCCTAATTTAGGTTGGTAAATGTCAAACGTAGCTGGCTGCCCAATCTTACCTGTTAACTGCCTGTTTAATTAAGTAATTCTCAAGACACCTAGAACTACCTCTGTGTCTGCCCAAGCCCAAGCAGGACCCAGAAAATGAGCACTTCTCTGGCACCTGGGCATCCCCAGCAGTGTGAGCAGACAAAACACCAGCAGAATGGCACTGCTTATGAAATGTAAGCCTAACCGCAAGAACCCTGTACCTGGGGAACATTTGGCCCATGGAATTACAAACAAGAGGCTGCTTCTTGCATTCACCCCAAACCATGAAAAACAGGTGGCTAACCTAGGTTAAGTTCACTCCAGGAAAGAGTTTGCACCTGGAAATGCCCCATGGCACTCGACCTGCCTGCCCTACTGACAATCCCTCCTGGCAAGATAAGAAATCACTTTCCCATCTCTTCACTCAGCAAAATCCCCACCGAGTTCCCACAATCTAAACCAGCAGCACTGCACTGCCTTACTGGAAAGGGCTACACTGGAAAACAACTCATGCGCTGAAAAAGCCGTCTGCTGCTTTTGGAGTTGTCTTCCAATGATGACTGGGGGAAAGGGAGAGAGGCACAGAAGAGAAAAAGAAGAGCTCAGTTTCCAGCACCCTGTGCAAACAGCCTGCGCAGTGGAGCTGCAACAAGGATCCGGAGGGGAAGAGCAGTGCATGCTGGTGACTGGGTTCATTGTCGCTGCAAAGCAACAGAGAGCAGAGGGTGCAGGCAGCAAATGAGGACCTTGTCCACAAGCTCTGTTACTTAATGGGGTGTGACATAGCTGGGTAAGGCTATGGCTGTGCCTGCGAGGCTAGAGATACAAAGCCCTGTCTCCTCTCCCAGCACTGGGGTGGGAGAAGGAAGCCCAGGCCAAGACAAGTCTCAACGATAAACTTCCTCATTAGTAATTCCCAATATAGAAAGCCTCAAGAAGCTCAACACCACATCAGGCAACAAAGATACCTACAAGTTAGGCAAGCTATGGGTGTCGAGCATCCTTTGTAGATTTAGTGAAAGTAGTGCTTGCAAAGCTTTGCTGATGGCAGCAGTGGAGCCAGAATCTGTAATGTGTAACTCCCTGCAGAACCAGCATACACAGCCGAGGCTGCAATGTGGATTTTATGTGCTGAGTCAGCCCACGTTACAGTAGAGAACCGATTTAGATACACATAGTAAAAACCAAACATTGTCCATTTTCCTTTTTTGCTCATGAGGGAAGAAGGCAGGACAAACAAATCTTCCATCCTCCTTTCACATACCTTCCTCTTCCCTTTCGTAACACCTGATCTCATTGCCCTGCACTTTGCAGAGCATCTTAAGACAAGTGTTCTCAAGTGCAGAGGTACAAACACCTGGACCTGAGTCACATTAGCCTGACACAGGTGGAAAACAAATCCCACACCTGCTGTTTGCATCAGCTCCTGGGACCAGCTCTGCAGGCAGCCCCTGATACCGCTGCCATAGAAAAAGACAACTAAGGGGATGCCGCTTTTCATGGTGACTTGGAAATTCAACCAGTGCCTCGAGAAGTGGCTGCCAGTCAGCTGCACTGTGCTACTGTGCATTGCACCCCACCATAGGCTGCTCCTGCATGCTGGCCTCCCACAAGCGCTGAGGTGCCCACTGCCTCTCTGGCAGATGAGGGAGTACGCCTGCACTTTCCGAATTACTGCTGTGCTGATGAGCCTTCTTAGAGGAAAGGGGCTGGGACTGAGGAAAATAAGCCAGCTGCGGTTTTTAGTAGCACTGCCATATTTCAACTCAGTAATTAAGCACTTCTACTGGCTGATATTTCTCAATAAGCTTTATTCTAGCTCCTGCCATAAGCCATGTCTCACAGTGGTGTTGCAGATTTATCCACTCCTAGAGACTACTCCCACAGAGATATTGTAAAGCCTTATTTCACCTTTTTGGAACATCTAGAAGTTTCATGAAAGTATTCTAAATCTGGCAAGGAACAGAGAAAGGTCAAAGATACTCATCTTCAGCCATTTGCCTATAGACCATGAAGTTGTGGTTATTGCCACAGCATTTCAAGGAATACCCACTGTCTCGTACAACTTAAAGTTGACTGAAAATGTAACTTCATGTGCTGTAACTGAAAGGCCTGTCAAGCTCATGGGAAACTTGGTCAAAACACAACATGAAGAATATGCAATAAAATCTCACGGTCAGAGGAACAAAATGGTGCAGGAATAACCCTGAATCAGAAAGTTCTGAGGTCAGAAAGAATTTATAGAAAAAAACCCATCAGAATGACTGTACCCTATTATACCTAACAAACGCTATTCAAGACCTGACAGATGTCTTGCACATCTAGGCTAGATCACCTCATGTTTGTCACAAACCTGTAACGTGAAGGGCACTTTTACAGACATTTTCAAACAGAGCATTTCTATAGCAACAGGTGATCTCCAGGATTTCAATGTCAGATGCCAGAGCCACCCCCTGCCCAATACCAACATCAATCAGTGGCAATTTAATAAACGTCTTGAAATACCAAAAAAAGTAAATTATTTCAACCTTGCTTTTCAGGTCTTCTCAAATCTGCACTGTTTGCAAACTGCAGTATTTCAAGACATGGCTACAATTTAAGTAATTTGTAGTCAAATATTAAAAGCACTTAGCTATCTTTCCTTCCTATAAACGTTTTATTGCTACAATATTTTAAGAACTCTAGAGATCAACTTGCCTCTACTTCAACGTGGAAATTGCAAGTCTCACCAATATGCCAAGTCAGTAGAAATCTAAACGATAAGCAGTTACCTGAATAAAATTTTTAGGAAGTTTCATTTAAGTGCAGGATCCAACAAATACTACAACAGGATTCTCAATCCTGTTGGATTAAAGAATACTACATTACTAGCGCATTTCTAAAAGAGATGCCGCAGGCTGGGGCTAGCCCACACTGACGAGCATCCCTGGCTTATGAGGAACGATAATTTGGAGTAACACGTAGGTGTGGGGAGGCTCTACACCACCCGGCCGAAGGGACCAGCCAGGCTGCACCTTCCACAGCGGCCTCCCTGGCTGGTGGTGTCCCTCCCCGAAAGGAAGGCGGCAGCGACCGCCGCCGCTGCCCCTCACCGCCTCTACCAACCGCCACCGCGGCCGAGCGGGGTGTTTATTACCGCTCCACAGACCGGCCGGCACCGGCGGACCCGCCCGCTTCTGCTTCCCGCTCACGCCGGTCCCTTCGGGGGGCTCCCGCCGCCAACCCCACCTGAGGTAACCTCCCCCGCCCGGCCTCGGCCTCCTCGGGCCGGGACTTAGGAGCGGCCCCGGTACCGAGGTCAGCCCCGCGGGTGTGGGGAGAGCGCTCCCCTCAGGGCAGGGCCGCCCCCGCCGGGGCTCGCTGGCGCGCGAGGCGGCGGCCGTCGGGGGCAGGGGCCGGCCGTCGGGGGCAGGGGCCGGCCGTCGGGGGCAGGGGCCGGCCGTCGGGGGCAGGGGCCGGCCGTCGGGGGCAGGGGCCGGCCGTCGGGGGCAGGGGCCGGCCGTCGGGGGCAGGGGCCGGCCGTCGGGGGCAGGGGCCGGCCGTCGGGGGCAGGGGCCGGCCGTCGGGGGCAGGGGCCGGCCGTCGGGGGCAGGGGCCGGCCGTCGGGGGCAGGGGCCGGCCGTGCGGCCCTCCCGCCCCGCTCTAACCGGCGGCCGCGCGGCTGGGGGGCGGCTGTAGGGCGGGAGCGGCGCCTCGCCGGGGTGCGAGGCTGGCGGGGGGTTGATGCGTGTGGAAGCGGGCGGAGCGGGCCGGGGGGGGGCGCGGCTGGAAGGCCCCTGGCAGGGTAACGGCTCCTTTCACCTCAGGTGCCGAGTGCCGGGGCGCTCCCAGACGTCCCGCGCCTGCCTGCGGCAACAGCCTTGTGGTCGTCGCCGGCTTCGGGGAGGTATAAAATACCGGCCGGACCTCCCTGCTGCAGAAACTGCCAAGGTTTATGGTTTTAAAGGCCTTTGGTCCCGGTTAATCGTTTTGTTGACGTTAATCACTCTTGTTATTTACTCGTTACGTACTGATTGCTGGCTGCTTAAGAATACACGGAGAAACCGCATCCATCCCGACTTCATTTAAAACCTGTGAGTTCAGCAGTTTTTCCCTGCATCATACTGGTACGTAAGCACAACTCACGTAGGGCCTAGGCAGCAGCAGCAAGATTTTTATTGATGCTTTGATGTGCATATTGAAAAAGCTTCATGGGCTTGTGTGAAGTAGCAGACTGAAGCAATTAAGCACACACCGTAGTCACCAGAATCAGGGCTGATCTGGAGGTCCTGCGGATAAGTAACTGCTTTATATTCCAGTTCTATATCCCTTGTCATTAAAACTTAATTTCAAATTAGATAGAGAATTTTCTAAAACTTCCCCCCTTTTTCACCCACCATTCAAGTGGGACGTACTTCCAGACCCTTCCAAAGGTTTTTGCCAGGAATCCCTGTGTAGTTTTAGCACAAAAGATTTCTGATGACCCTGATGGGAGCACTAAGCAAACAAAACCATTCTCGCCCCAGATCACTTTTTTCAGCCACAGTGTGATCTGTTCATATTCCCGGTAATGCCTTTCCCATTGGCTGTTGTAATCTCTCTTTTCAACTTTATGAATAACTAAATGTTCAGTGAGCCTGATGGGCAGCGACTGACTTCAGGCCAGTGATCTAGCTTGGGTTACAGCTGCTGTTACTCTTGGAGACATTGGGAAGGTTTCTCCACCCTGCTCCCTCCGGAACACTCAACAAGCATAGTGATTTGGGGTTAGGTACAAAATGATACACGTAAGTATATACAGCACATTATCTCAAGTATTTTCAATGCAAGGACCAAAACTTTACAATAATTACATTAGGGGATGTACAGTACGTTCCTTACGCTGTAAAATCTGTAAAGTACAGAATTGCAGAACTTCAAATTCAGAATACTTAGGGTATATACCCAAATACAATAGCCACCACAAAAAATAAGAAGTTCTTGATGCTGAGGTCTGTGCGGAATACAGAAAACATCAGAAATTTATGGGACCAGACTGGCAAACAACACGGAACGTAATATTGGCATGAGTTAAGAAAGAAATGGGATGCTTGGCAGGGACACCAGGCTCTTATAAACTGTGTTTTCATGCCATCAACCAATCACATTGGACACTACTGAATAAAGTAGGACACAGGTCCACATGTCACTGTCGTGCTGCCAAAGGGAGTCAGCTGCAGTGGGCAAAATATTTCATTAATTGGGAGCAGAAAGTTTGTCTGACATTTAAAATAATGCAAGAAAAGGAGGTTACTGTTGAGTTAAGCTTTCCCATTCATAGCCTGAAAGTCTTGTCATTCATTTAGGGAGAACTATTTTAAACAAACCCACATGCAGGTGGCAACAATATATAGATAGAAAATTTCTGAGGTGGATCTTAGAAATGTTTAGGAATTTGCAAACTGAAAAACACTGAAAGAGCTTACTCTTGGTCACCAAAATTAGCTACAATTTCTTCTGATGAGGACTCTTTTTCTGGTTTAAACAAATGTTTTGCTATTTTTTTTGTTGTACTCTTCTTGGTTTTCTATTATCATCTCATGCATTTTTTTGTACTGCATCTATTAACATTTCCTCTCTTTTGTCCAAGTACATGTTTCAAACTTTAAGACGTTACATTTGCGACATCAGGTAAGCCTTTCTGAAGTGCAGGTGCTGCGCATACACAGAAAGCTGTACCAGAGCTTCAAGTCCTGCCTGAAGGCTGCCGTACAGCAGAAGTCACGGCAAAGAGATGGAACAAGTTCTGGTCCCACACCAAAGCACACAGTCATTGCTGCTCCCAGCAGCTCCCCATAGCATCATTTACAACCCATGGACACGTGTGTGCCCTTCATACAGCCACAGTTCCACAGGCAACCCGGGTTATGGAGACACGTACATCAGCTTCAAACGAGTGGCAATTATTTCCCCAAGAGCTCAGAATGCCTTTTAAAGATGTTAAACTTTCAACCGTCTTTTAAACACGTCACCTTTTCAAATTAAAATGAACACTGGTAGATAGTTTTTGAGACCAATTTAAAAATTCTGAAATACAGATATGCATGTACACACACATGTATGTACATGTATTTTGCATTTGCAATTTAGGAATTCCCACCTGTCAAGCATCTTCTCTTTCTACATTTTGAATGAAAGCAGTGTGGGTTTTTTCCTGGTACTGTTTTCCTTTCTGTGTAACAGGAAAAACTAATTCATCAAGCCCTCCCCTGTGGCCCTCAGTCCTCTTTCATGCAAATAAGATTGTATTTGGCAGTTCTCAAACATCCAGTGACAGCAGCATTACATTTGTATGTTCTATTCTTTGTATTTTATAGAAATCAGAATGCTCTGGATCATTGTCTGCTACACTATTATGTAAAATTTATATTTAACCTGAAATCAAAATGACAAGCAACAACAACAACCTATCCCTGCTGAAAAAGTAGCACAACTGCTAAAGCTGCTGGAGGGATGAGCTGGCTGAAGGGGAAGCAGCAGCAGCAAAAGAATCCTATTAATGAAAGGAAGAATGAAAAACAGACAACGAAGCTCAGGAAGGTCTTATAGAAGATTCATGGAGAAAGTATGTAAAATTAAAAAATCTCATACTGCTTCCTTGTTTAACTGTTGCTGCTGAATGTATACCATGTGGGACAAACTGGTGCCTGACTTAACTACAGAAAATTGACAGCAGCTGTACTTTAGCAGGGTTTAGGAGAAACTATTTCCTGACTCACATATCTGTTTAAAGTATCTCCATACACAACTTAGCTCAATCTATTTTCCAACAGATAAAGCATATCAAGCCAAGGCACCTGAAAGTGTTTATTTTAATTTACCACAAATGCATTAAAAATAAGCCATGATTTGTTAATTCTTGTCAGTTCTTTATTGGTTTTCATCCTAAAGACTAGCACATTTACAGCATACATGGATTGGATGAACTAGAATATATAAAACAGTAGCCATATGTTTATGATATATTAATACTGCCCAAAACCAAATAAATAAAAATATTTCAATGCACAAAGCTTGGCAAATACAATTGTGTTGGGACAAACCAGTGTTGTATTATACAATAATTTTACATGTATAAATGAAACAAAAGGCAACTGTGCTGTAGGTATTTTCACAGAACATACACAGAACATACTTGGCAACAGTTTTCTTTTTTTACCTTTGTATGTTTTATAATTTAAAAAAGGTACTCAAAAAAGAACATTAGACAGAACTTCATTTTACAGTAATCCTTTAAATTTGCCTCTCCTGTGCAACAGAAAAGCTTACTCCACCCTTGTGAAGCATCCTATGTGGATTTCAAGTTTCACAGTTTTTCTTTTTTGATGAACTCCTCAAGATCTTACTGTTCATTACGCCCTTTAAACAAGCCCGTCGATGTGCATGTACTGACAATGGCGTATATATAAAATGTTAGCTGGACAACAATGTTTGACATGTAAGCGTACTAAAATCAGAGTATTTTAAACAAAATAATGCAGTACTTGAGACCGGTATTCCACCACTTTAAAAAGGTGAATGAAATCCATGCACATACAAAATTCGGCAACTTTTTCTGATTACATTGGTATACAAAATAAATAAAGGATCGCTAAGCTCTAGGGTAGATCTAATGATTGTTGGCCACAGTCTAAGAGAGTCTCTGCTAATTGTTACCATAGACCTCTTGTTATTTTTGTCTGAAGCTGAACATTGGAAGATTTTTAGTGTAACAATACAAGACTTAAAATATAATTAACTATGTTTGAAATATACAAAATAAAATTATCAACTCATAAAATCTAAGGGATATAAAGAGTATAGTTTATACAAAAATAAATGTAGCATTTAATAATGGGCCAGGAACTGAAGGTTCAGCAGAACTAATGGAATTACATGTCTAAAGAGATCCCATTGAAGAGTTTTTCACCATACATTTGTTTACATATTAACAATACAATAAAATCAACACTAATTTGTTAATTGGCGAACAGGGTTTGTAAAGTTTCCAAGGGACTGTTCTACTGTAGATGACTCATTCAGACTTAGGATAGGTAGTACAATACATTGAATTTGCGCAGAATTCAGTGTTTTGTTTTCCTAGAGAGACTGAAAGAGTGGTAACAACCTAGTTCAGCAGAACTCTCTGACCTGACTTTGTGACATGCTGCTCAGTGTTTGACTGCAAAAAGCAAAATGCAAAAACTGCTAGACCTGTAACCCCCAAACCTACATGGGAGCAGAATGAACATGACTGATTGATAGAGCAGTGACAGCACAGACAAACATCAGTGAGGGAGAAAGAAATCAGAAACCAGCCATATACTTACCTGGCTGTTGCTACTCTTACAAGAATAATTGAGCGGATTTTTCTATTCTAAAACTTGCATCCTTAGAAACCAGGAAGGAAAGGGCACAGTGTGCTGAACAAAGCTAGCTAGAGATGACTTAATCCTGTTAAAATTTGGAAATCAATGTTGAGCTGCTTTTTAAAAAGGTATCTTAGCCTCAGAGGCATTCCTTGGGAGATTATTTCCAAGGAGATATGTTGAACATTTTTTATCAAATGCTATCAAACTGAGCACCTTAGTCATAAGCTAGAACATATATGAAGCTCTCACGCATTAGCAGTAGCACATGAGCAGTTCCTTTCTATCAACATGGGCCATCACTACCTTCCTCAGAAATACTCTGAAAATGGTCATACTTCCCCCCCCCCCCCCCCCGGATTCTGAACATCTACCCAGGTAAAATGCAAAGGTAAACAGAAACCAGTTTTGGTTATGGAGTAACGAGGATGCGTTGGGCGCTTTGAGCATTTTTGTATTGATGTACAAAATTGAGATGGAAAAAAAATCAAACCTCAATCAAGAAAATGTAACACGCCCCCCCCAAGATACTAATGCTTACAATCCAGAAGTGATATAAAAAGCCACAGGTAAAAGTGTTGTTAATTAATATAGAATACCATGGAACATAGTGAACATGTCACATGCAACATTAGCAACTTGCTTGTTGCACTTGCCTTATAGTAGGGAAGGGCAGGGGGAACTGTTGCTGGCATTAATGGTTAGGCATCATTATGTTTCCGAAACACTTTTTAAAATCAGTTAAGATGTGTGCCCAAGTCCTTATTTGTTGAAGGTGACAGGAATTTGTTTTATTTGGACAGAACTAGAAACTAGACCTCATATGCCTGGCCTTTTATGTATTGTTAATTTCATATATGAAGATGGCATCCTATATACAGTAAAACAATTTATACTCCTGGCTTTTGTTGCGCTGATTTTTTTTTAAAGTTGAACTTCTGTTTCTTGATTGTAACAATGCATTCTACAGTTATTAGACTGTCTAGGATCCAATCCCTTTTTATTTACAACTTCTGAATTTTACTCTCAGTTTTAAAAAGTTTATGAAAAGCTCAATCTCAAGTCAACTCAGTATAAAAAGATGTCATGTGAAACAGCTGCCTAAATGCCGTTCCTAGAGTCCTTGCCCATCCAGGAGTTACCTAGCTATTTGCATATAGGTAATTATTAAGTAGCACAATATTTGTTCATCTTACATACACTGAAGGCTATTTAAACGGGCAGAGAGTCATCACACTATTCTCAAGCTAAGGTGTCAGAATAACTGTTACTATAGATTCCAATTCTGTAAGTAACATGCTCTGTATAACCTAGCGAAACGTACAAAAAGGTTATTTATCTCTTCTGGATGACAAAATCATGTATTAATCTAGAGTGTATCCACATGTTTTAATGGAACAGCAATTAAAGGACATAGTATGATTATGTTTCAACTTTTCCATAAGTTCCTTCTGGAGGCCTGTAATACTTTGGGAAAGCCTTCAGTTGCAGGGAATTAAATGCATACTTGCGACATCCAACATTCTTCATTGTATTTTCTCGCCGACAACCCTCACTGGGGAAAAAAAACAAGCACAAAAAATGACAGCAGTAAAAAGGAAAAAAAAAAAAAAGACTTAAACTAAGATGAAATGAACTGGTTATTTTATAGCATTAACAAAAAGTTGGTTATATTAATGAGCGTTTAATTAATTTGCCACCGCAAATATTAAAAATGATGACTCATCATACAATGCTAGTAAGAAGCACACAGAATGGACACATGCTATGTCTGATTGCTAGTTTTGCATTTCTAAAAAGCAGCAGTGCATCTACTGAAAAAGTTCTTTCACGATGGTTTCATGTATTTCAGGGTACACTGTTGTGGAGTTCACATGCCGCTTCATTGCACAAAGGATCCCAAGAGATTGCTTACAAGCAGTTCTGCTAACTTATTAGTATATTATGCTGAAAAAGAAAAACTGCTGTTCTTTCCGTAAGTGCTTTAAAGTAATACTGTTGTTCCCTGTATGTCAGTATTATAAGTACATACTTAAAGATTAGAGCTGATACAAAAATAATGACTTTCCAGTTATCTCTGCATGCATAAATTGACTTGAAAACCAACATAGTCTGAAAAAAAAACTTAATCATGAAATAGCAGCTTTGTGTGGGTGCAAAAAAGATTGGCTGCATTGACAGTCATCACCCCAATGAAACAAAGCTGTGCAGAATTTAATTTTTACCCAATGTTTTGGTGCAACTGCCCCACATTACAAAAAGGTTCTGTGCTACAATAAAAAACTACTCCAGTTATAAGGCTTCTGTATGCTTGTGAATCTACTTCAGAGTTCCTTTGATTATATCCAAAAACAGGCATACAAAGAGGAAGCACTATCTTTTAAATATATATTATAAATCAATTTAGGCTTGCAGGAGAATGTCCTTCCCCGATAGAGAACTGAAACCTAAACAATGAATACTAGAACTTCATGGCAAAGTGTACAGTACACCATCTTATGGTGGAAACGTCATGCTATTCCTGTCTTGGAGATGGCTGCAGCATCTACCAGGTAAACTGTGGTCATCTGATTCAAAAGGAAGGTTTGGATTTTGGTTCAGTTTGAAAGCTCTCTTGCTCTTACTGACCTCACTGTTCTTCTAATTTTAGCTAATTAAACTGACTGTGTTCTGTATGTACCACTGTCCTGGTTTCAGCTGGGATAGAGTTAATTGTCTTCCTAGTAGCTGGTACAGTGCTATGTTTTCGAGTTAGGTATGAGAAGAATGTTGGTAACACTGTTTTCAGTTGCTGCTAAGTAACGTTTAGTCTAAAGTCAAGGATTTTTCAGCTTCTCATGCCCAGCCAGCAAGAAGGCTGGAGGGGCACAAGAAGTTGGGAGGGGACACAGCCAGGACAGCTGACCCAAAGTGGCCAATGGGGTATTCCATACCATGTGATGTCATGCCCAGTATATAAACTGGGGGGAGTGGGGGCAGGAGGATCGCCGCTCAGGGACTAACTGGGTGTTGATCAGCGGGTGATGAACGATTGCACTATGCATCATTTGTATATTCCAATCCTTTTATTATTAGTGTTGCCATTTTATTAGTGTTATCAATATAATTATTAGTTTCTTCTTTTCTGTTCTATTAAACTGTTCTTATCGCAACCTACGAGTTTTACTTCTTTTCCCGATTTTCTCCCCCATCCCACTGGGTGGGGGGGAAGTGAGTGAGCGGCTGCGTGGTGCTTAGTTGCTGACTGGGGTTAAACCAGGACAACCACCTAGTTTAACTTCCTAAAACATTGTAACTTTTTGCTCTAATAAAGAGTTTAAGTTTCAAATTTGCCTCTGCAGCACATTCTGTGACCTGGCTTTTATAGAATGGATCATACGTGATGACACTATTTTTATGTCATTCTTTTGTGTTTCACAGACACCCCCCCCAAAGCCTGTTGCAGTCAAATAGATTCATCAAAAATTTGCACAAATTATAGTTCAGAGCACTAATAAAAACAATAAGTTTAAATAGCATATATGGGATAGCAAATGAGCATTTTCACTCCAAAGTGAATCATTCCATTCATAACTCATTCCACTGCATCTGGTTATTGCACATGTCACTCCACGGCACAGGTGGGCCACAGAGATGGTGACAAAGATGTATTTCACACACCATTTCATGTGCCATGTTTCTTCTGCTGGAGGCACATAAGCAGTATGCATTACAACATTTTAAATCTGAACGCCCGAATGAAAGCACAGAGTAAGCTAAAGAAGAAAAAAAGATGAAAACTTGTCCCCACCAAAGTTTAAGAAAAAAATGTTAAAAACTACATAGTTTTCAAAAAGCCTAGGCTTTCATTCTAGATGAATTTAAGGGTGGTCTTAGTGCAACTGTAATGATAGTCATGAGCAAAGCCTTCATACTTTATTTAAACAGATTAATAATCTCGGGGAGTTCAGTGGAGATACGCATACTAAAGTTACTTTCACATCTTGTTAGATTGAACCTAGGACACTCATCACATTGCAAGAACAAGGCCACAGTCCAACCTGACATTCATTTACTTTGTAAAAGGTAGATTTTGGTAGCCATAGCAAAAGAACCAGTGTTAATCAGAAAGAAGAAATTATTTGTACAGAGACACAGTGCTACTAGATATCAGCACAGGACATGAATATGTCCAATATCATCATACCATGATTTTAAACCTCAACAGCAGTAAGGATTTACCTAAACTCATTGCAACTAAAAATAAATAGGATGTATGCTCAAATGTGTATATATAAAAAAAAAAAAATCTTTTTTTGCTTTTAAAAACAAAATTGTGAGAATAGTGAGGAAAAATACCAGAAGATAGTGTACTGTACAGTCTGATTTCATGAAGACACAAATATAACCACATACTTTTTTAAAGTTAGAATATTCACCAAATTTAGGATTTTATTCTAATTTTTATTCTAACTCTGCTTTTTTGTTTTTTTAAGCTTACCTCTCTCAGAAGTGTTCAAATTCCATTAAAATTGATAATAAAAGCTATAGCTACTTAGCTTTTTTGAGCGAGTTAATAATAGTAGAAAATAGAAACCACAGTACTAGAAGGGTTCTCCTCAGAAGCCCTATTTTCTGTCATATCAGGCACCAAGCGAAGTAAATCCCTTCACGAATTTAGCAAACTACATTAAATGAGGTTAGGTTTTTTGATCAGCTATTGCTATTGACAAGCTCTGCCAGACCACTGAATCAACAAAATTTTTCAGTTTAAACAGGCCTCTCCCAGTTTGATGTTCTATATAAATGATGATAAAATTTCATCTGCAATTATTCTGTGTGACTAAACTAGGTAAGCCGCTTTAGTCTCACCACTTAAATAAATGTTAACTTAACATAATTCGTTTATCTCTAAGTCACTATCAACATCATAACTTATTAAAGCTGTCCAACACTTAAAAATGGAAATAATAGTAATATTTAGTCTAGTGTAATTAAAACAAAGCCAAAAGGAAAACCTCAAATCCACCTACTAAAGGAGCTAACTGATATCTCCCTCTTCTTGCCTGAAATATTAAAGACCAGTATCTTTAACTTCTAGAATGATAATGACCCTGTTTCAGAATAAGTTCTGTAACAGAGCACCTGAAACAGGTAATGGATCATTAGCAGGCTAATGCCAATTACATCCTTTTCCTAACCACAAATCATTCTCTTTATGTCTTTAATACATTACAAAATGGAGATCTACAAATAGAATGAAATAATTCTGCATGCAGCACACCGCCAGTTTTCTGAGTGGGTACACTAGTCTATTAGAACATACTTAACCATGAGAAAGGAACAAGACTATGGATCTACAAACTGTTCAGCAATGTAATTTGGATATTATGCTTTGAAATGAAGGTAGAAATTTGTTTATTTCTTTAAATAAATTTCTTACAATTTCTTATAAACCCCACCCGTGTTTTTATTTTTCTCTTCATAGCTTGTAAAAATGAAAGGCAAGATTAGCATACACCTTAAATATACAAAAAGATACAAATTCTTTTCAGACAGAGTTCCTTTCTCTGGAATACATGAAACAAGTAACACAAAACTATATTTGGTAAGAGATCTTCAAGGCCGGCTAAAGTAACGAGGTAACAGGCCAATGTCAGACTATGTTACAAGCACTGAAAGCAGAACAATAATTTAAAGTTTCAATACAGTTCTTTTTGATAAAATAATTTGAAGTATATTTACAGTTTAGTACAATAGAAACGCAAATTGTAAGGCATAATAATAATTCTTGGCAGACAATGCTATGACACATTCCTTTGTCCAGCAGGTACCAAGTGGCAATACACATTCAAGCACTTTTTTGTTTTTGTTTTTTTTAACCTTATCTTCACTTGCAACGTAATCTGGCCACCAGGTATGCTATGCTCAGAAACAGCCACACAATCAGTAAATTGGGGCTGAGAGCTAGTAAAGGAATAGAGTAGAGGAGGCTGGGATCTAGTCTGAAATCTCGGATGGGCACCAAGCCACTCAGGTTCTTCTGGGTGACTATCTCCCGTGTTCCAATGCTGTGAAAAGGAAGAAGGTTGGGAGGAGGGAAAATAAAACAGAAAAGAAGACGGACATGCAGATGAATGTATAAAAAGAGATGGCAACACAGGGTGGTCAAGAAAATGAAAAAACATGGAAGAAAGCACAACAAAACCAGAAGATGAAGTAAAGAAAGAGTGGAAAAACATCTCAAAAATATGTATCAGCACAATTACAGAAATAAGGAGAGGGAAAGAGAATAAAAGAGAAAAATAAGAAAGAAGTACTGTAGTCTACTGAAAATAAACACATGTAGGTTGAACATAAATGGTTTTCCATGTTCATTCTTTCAGATTACCAAGCAATAATATCCCATGCTGCTCTGCCATGCTTCCGCATGCTGCAAAGAAGCGGAGCTCTGAAAAGCAAGCTGAACATGAATAACCATTGTAGTATTTGACCCTTTCAAACATCTTTCCATGTAGGCTGAAGTGAAATAATTTAACCTCTTAACTACCTGCTCAATATGTAAACAAAAAGCCCCAAACCACCCACTTATTTTTCTGCTTCGACATGAATTCAAGTGTGTACCAATATGCTTTCCAAAATGCGTGTTTCTGAAGTGCCTCAATATACGCATGTGAAGACAAGACACGCTGCACAGCCCATCTCGTTATGCCTCTGCTTCCTACATTGCTTTGAGCACCAAAGGCCTACAGTGGAGAACACCTCTTCAGGTAGCCCAAGGCTTTGTAGTGTGCTGTTTCATTTTGGATCAGTCTTATACCCTGTGTAGTTCAACTCTATTTTTAGTTTACAAAGCAACAACTAAATGCAACCTGTGAGCCTGATCCTGTTAGAACAAGTGCACTCACTCCATCCATAAAAGGTGATACATAATCTTGCTGGTTGCATAGCAAGGTTAGGTAACCAACAGACAATGTCTTGGAAGCCATCAGAGATACACTGGAGGTGGTGAAAGAGAAAAACAGTCTTCAGATGCTGGTGACACTTTAAGTCAAATGGAATTAGGTGGGCAGGGAACTAAACCAACTGTATTTCTGATCTGGATTAACACATCCAAATTGGTGATCAAAATATGTTTTCACTCCTGGTGCCTACACTGGGTAAGAGCAGATTGAGTCTGTGATGCCTACAAATCCCAATTATCTTTGTAGCAGTGGGGACAGGTGTGTGTGTGTGTGATCAGGAGAATCAGTAAGTGGAAAGCTAACGTTGACTGGAAAGTGGTGGATAAAGGCTCAACAGAATAGTCTAGGGGAAGGAAAGTGTTTTAGGATATAGATAAGGAAGTAAAACAATGGGAGAGGGAAAGAAGGAAGAAAGGCTCAAAATTACAAGATGACATTATGAACATCACATGCCACATCTCTACCATTAAAGATTAGTATCAAGCTACTCATTTTTACACAAAGACATGCACAGACACGTACAGTGGGAATGGAGGCAAGAGCTGGAAACTGCTTTCCTTGTCACTGTTGGCCCACGTAGATGCTTCCACCCAAGGGGTGAAAAGCCACCTTTTGGAAATACCAAATACACCGAATTGTACAGTGTCTTAAATCAAAACATTCAGCAGACTACCTCTAGGAAAGGACCAGGGTAAAGAGACAAAGCAAATTCCCTGCTAATCCAGCGTGGATATGGGAATCCTCTCTGTGAGGAGAGGCTGGGGCTGCCCCGTGCTGGACACAGCTGGTTCCAGCCGGCTCCAATGGACCCACCGCAGGCACGGCTGAGCCCCTCAGCCACGGTGGTGGTGCCTTGGGGAAAGCGTGCGTAAGAAAAGGCAAAACACTGCATGGCAGTGAGGAGGGACAGGACAAGATGTGAGAAACAGCCCTGTGAGCACCAAAATAAGGGAAGGAGGGGAGAAGGTGCCCCAGGTGCTGGAGCAGGGATTCCCCTGCAGCTGTGGAGATGACCATAGTGGAGCAGATGTCCGCATTGCAGCCCGTGGAGGACCCCATGGTGGAGCAGGTGAGTATTTCCTGAAGGAAACTGGAGCCCATGGAGAGCCCATGCAGGAGCAGGTTTACCCTGAAGGACTGCAGCCCATGGGAAGGGCCCATGCTGGGGTGGGGGAAGATATGCAAGGAGGAAGGAGGAGCACAGAGAAGCTGTTATGGACTGACTGCAAACTCCCATTCCCTATCCCCTGTGGACTGCACAGTGTGGGGAGGAGGTAGAGGAGTTGGGAACAAAGATCGTGGTACCTGGGCCTGGGACAAAAGGGGTTGTGGAGGGAAGGTGTTTTAATTTTTGTCTTTGTTTCTTACCATCCGAATCTATTGGCAAAAAATTAATTTTCTTTAAGTCAAGTCTGTTTTGCCTGTAACAGTAACTGGCAAGGGATTTCCCTGTCTTTATCTCAATCCATGAGCTTTTTCATCATATTTTCTCCCCCTGTCTTGTTGAGGATGGGAGCGAGAGAGCAGCTGGGTGGGCTTCTGCCAGATAGCCAAGGTCAACCCACCAAAATTTTATTCTTAAAGCAGGTCAACCAGTGAAGAAATTCAACCAAGCTTTTTATCACGGCTGTTTTATTGCAGTGAGTGGTCATAACCAAACATGACTGTCAGGGCTTTATTATGTAGTCTTTTTAGTTAGCATCATGGCAGCTAGAAGACACTATTTCCCTCCCCCCATTTCCAGCTGCTTTTCAAGAGCCCCTGTCAGACATAGCTCTTCTCTGTTGGCTGAACTGCTTGTGTCACAACTTCCTAGTTGGTTTAATGAAAATGCGCTGGGCTACCTTAAACATGTAAAGCATTTTGCTACCCAGGCTGATTTTGACTGAAACTGGATTAGAGCATATTCACACAAACAGCTCCACTGGCGTATCTAACAGGACAGTAATCTGGTAGGGGAGGGAAGGCAGGGAGTCACAGGTCCAGTGGGGAATGTTGGCACTGCTGCAGTTGGAAGAGGCTATGTGATCCAGTTGGACCTTGACTCTTGAGCTGCCTTTACTGGCCAGTTAGTAATTTCCTCTGTAGCTTGGACTTCCAGATGTACCATCATGATTTTACTATTTGTAGGCTATGAGTTACCATATATTTGATTTATGACTGGAAAAGCTGCAACTTATTTACAGAAAAGTGAGTTTATTCTAATAGGATATTTGTTTCTAAGGTGAAGGCCACAAACTTGTATCTGTGAATTTCTACAGGCATCTACAAAGAGCACTCAATGTTCTCTCCCTGATGTCCATGCTCACTGAACATAATTATCATGGATACATAATTATTGCAAGACTAGGAAGGAAAGGAAGTCCCTGAGGACAACTAAGTGGGAACTAACACCTCTGAAGACCAACATCACATGGAAGAAGAGGGTGCTTTCTTAATTTTTCAAGAACAGTGTAAGCAAGGATGCTTTTGTTCTCTAGAAAGTCACCAGTAGAGAAGAGATTAAATACTTTGAGTCCCACAACTTAATAGTACTTCTTCCCTGTCATTCCAACTGCCCCAGAAACTTCAGAAGTCTTCAGGACCGAGCCAAGCCTTCAATTTCCAGTACACTTACACACATAAAAGATCCAAGTTAAAAGAAAAAGCAAATTTTCTGAATGCCGTGGAAGTAATTTGCTACCCTTTCACTTCCTGTGTCTGTTATCTAGGTCAGGTCATCCTGTCCAGGCTGAAATGGGTTTGGGTGGAGTTGGACTCCTACATACTTGTTCTGTAATCCTATCTCTCTTGTTAAGCTTTGTTAATTCTGTGCCATTGTTCCTGAGCAGAACTGGCAAATAATTTTAAAAACACAACCACCTACCCCAAAGAGCAATGACATGTGAGGAAGAAAGAGTGATGGGCTTGAAAAACGGTCTAATCCTAGTATTCCTGCAGGACTAGTCAGTATTTGTTCTGCACAATCTCTCTTAGTCAAAGATTTAACAGAAGAGAAGGTCACACCTTTCACCCGTCAAAGCAAGTCCCTGATGTTGCTAGAACATACAAGCCAAACGTTTTGATTAAATTGGCCCTCTTTCAATATCCCTGTGCAGGTCAACATACAACAATGCGTTTCTTGGGTCAATATTTTATCTGATCCTGTGTTCACAACTGCATTAAAAAAACCCCAAACATTAACTCAGTAACTAATTTAAAGAAAGTAACAAGATTCCTAGTATTATACTCGTTCAGTTTTTATTCTTACTAAATAAACAACTGTGCAACAAAGCTTTTTTTCTTTCAGATGTCTAAGTTGACAAGTTGCATAATTTAAATAATGATATTTGAGAGTGACTTAGCTCCATTTTAAGTTAATAACTTCTCCCTCACAAAGCTGTTCTAAGTTTTGTTTCTGGTATCAAGGTTTAATTAGTTTCTGAATGCAGTTTTCACACACTGTACTAACTCTCTAACAATGCAGCAAGAAGTGCAGCAAAAAAGTGAAAATACAAAAGTCCAGTGACATCCAATTGGATGTAGATATAAAAAACAAATTATTAGTGTAAAAGGCTGCAAGTGTTATTATATGAGACATTGTCCTTCTAGGTAACCGAAGAGTAAGAAAGGGTCAAACAGCAAAAACATACAGAAAGGATAAGAGAATTGAACACTCTAGAGAATTTGGTGAGAAGACGCACAGTACAGTACATTCAGTAAGAGTGAATGTTGAAAAACAGGACTGAACAGCATTGTTGAACTACACTGATAAAGACTAAAGCTAGATTTCTTATCCTTTCTTTTGGTATGTGAGTTACGGAGTTTTCCAGCAGTGCTTGAAACAAGGCATTGAACAACAGTAAACACGATTTTCTTTTTTTTTTTTTAGTACAGTATTTAATTCTGCAAACATCTCTGCTGCTTCAGAATACAGAACATCATTATATTGATATGACAACAAGACACTGACAAGTTGTGATGAAATTTGGTTGCTGTATTGTGAAACACTCATACCGACATTTTGCCCAGTGAGCAGTGTTTCACTGCTGAACAATACACGTGGCAAACCAGTGCAAACTGCAGGTGTCTATGTTTCTGAGAAAAAAAGAGAGGTCATCCCTGAGAAATCTGCCTGATCTGGAACTAAGAAACCCAGTGCTATGACAGTTCAGGTAACCTCATCATTAAACAACTTTCAAAGAAGCACCAGTTTCCTGTTCTGTAAGCTCAGCATTAATTGAAAACACACTTTTACATGCTTCTCTGAACTCCCAATTCACTACTGAAAACTAAAGCTTATCTGATGCAAATCTGGTAGCAAGCAGCTTTAGCATACGCAAGTCACTAATACAGGCAAGGGAGGGATGAATTCTAGCAGTCGGTTTTGCAGTTTTCTGACTTTATTTTACTTTTTTTTTTCCTTTTGATAGAAACAGAGACCACTGCTCCTCTGCAGTTTGCATGGTTCCTTATTTAGGAGTAAGTGACACTCAAACTCTTACCTCCTCATACATTCCAGAGCCTGGGTGAAGACCTGTGGAGCCATTCCATGTTCATGCTGTAGGATCAAACACTGCTCTAGGGTGACCGACATGGCAGTCCTATCCTTGGCACTTTTACAGCTTGTAAATCGAACACCATTTAGTCTGCGGCATATCTAGAAATAGGACATACAATTCATCATTCCTTCCTCATGCATAACCTTCCGCCAGAGAACACGCCTGTACTTCTCCTTAGAGAGACACAAATGTTGTGTAGGACTTTGATGTCAAAAGTTGTCATCTTTGAGAGAGCAGAACTTCATTGCATGAGTTGTAGGGAAAATACTGATGTGGAAAATACATTTTATCTCCCCATGTCTCATTCTAGAGGAGGTTTAACCTGGCAGTATTTCCAAGCTACATGCAAGCAAATGGAAGAAATTTGAACATATTGGTAATAAAAAAAGGGGAAAATACATATGCATAGAGAAAATAACCTGAACTATGCAGAGATGCTTAGATTAATAAATACCTCAGCAGCTTGCCAAAGGATATCAACATTCTTATTTTTCCTTGCATGTACATTTTGTCCCAGAAATCTTAACAGTTCAGGCAGGCACGTCTGACTACGAGATCGAGGTAGACCTATAAAACAAACAAAACCAACTCCACTTACTTACTGTATTTAACCCTTTTACAAAGATAAGTTACATGGAAAGTGTTCCTATATGCCTGTTGCAAACACAATTGTGTTTTCTTGAAACTATCAAAGCTTACAACAATTAACCCAATTCTTAATTACTTAGTACCACCAACAAAACAAATTCAAGTTTAATTAAAGTCAACTGGAAATATCATTCAGGTTATTTAAAACTTCAGGGGCTCAGAATCTGATAGCAATATAATAACAGAGTGAACGAAGGGAGCAAGATTGGTATAGTATCTTGTTTTCTGTGTCACAGATGTACTTGCTTTCTTACACGGTTCATAACTGCATATAAACATGTAACTGCCTGTATTATCACCCCTCAGAGGTGATAGGATATCATGCATGTCTCCACAGAAACTCTGAAGATATTTTATATGCTGCTCACATTTTCAATTTTAAATTTGCAAGCTGGCCAGTTTCAAGTTACAAGAAACACTCTCTCCAACAGGACACCATACTGTCATGATATGTTTACTAATATTTCACTAAGTGGAAATAAATAAGTTGAAATTTTTCAGTATTTTAGAATGCTTTCAGTAGTCATGTTCAAAGTGTTACACATCATCTCTTACATATATAGAAAGATACTCAAGACAATCAGTGACAAGTATTAAATAGGTCATCTTTTTGTGTTTTTTTGTTTTTTTTTTTAAAGAGGTAACTACAGAGGATGCCAACTAAAGCTATGACTGGATAAATAAGGAGGCATGAACTGTTAAAAAATAACTATGTGACAAAGAGAACCCCACATCGGTAATATATGAGGTTTTATTTTTGGACCATGTATCCTCTCACAGCAAATAGTATGTTAGGCTAACCTGATCTCCTTCTATGACAAGGCGATCACTTCGTGGATGGGGGAAAGGCTGTGGATGTTGTATACCTAGACTTTAGTAAAGCCTTTAACACTGTTTTCCACAGCATTCTCCTGAAGAAATGAAACTGGCGGCTCATGGCTTGGATGGATGTACTCTTTGCTGGCTAAAAAACTGGCTGGATGGCTGGGCCCAAAGAGTTGTGGTGAATGGAAGTTAAACCCAGTCGGTGGCCGGTCACAAGAGGTGTTCCCCAGGGCTCAGGTTTGGGGCCAGAATTAAGAGCACAGGGACAAGGACAGCAGATCAGGAATCAACTTTCCTTGTGTAAGTTTTCCCTCTTGAAGGGAAAATTTCCTACAAGCTGCCAGCAGATACTTCACTAGGCCTCTTGTCCCCTAGAATGACCTGCCTGGTTTTCCTTTTGCCTCTACTTACTTACCACAGACTACACCACTGGCTGGTCATAATAACCACCTGGTTTACAGTTAAATGTAAAATGTTATTCTCTCTTGACTAGGGTTCATGGAAAAGTATGTTTCACTTTGTACGTCCTAAATATCACCACAGAGGAGGTGCAAAACACACCCTCATACCTTCCTTATGACAACCACAGTCCCAGGTTTGTCCATATAATCTCAGCTTTTCACAGAGCATCTCTAACACACTTGCTGGGACACTCGCAATATTTTTTTCACACTTCTAATCAAAACTTTTGCTTAATGTTTATAACCACAAACCATTTGTCCAAGCTGGATTGCAAAACCAGGTGCAATATGTCTGCATTTACCCAGGACAAACAGTGAAGCAGAAAGAAGTTTTGGCAGAAGGAAGATTCTCCACCTTTGTGGTATTCATTTCATGTGGCAGGGATCAATGTAATGACAAGTACCCAGAGTAAGGGAGAAAAAGCAGGTGGACACAAGACTATTTTGTTTTCTTTCACTGTTAGGGATCATGTTAATGCCACCTGTCCAACACTGCATGCCAGCCTTGTTCACAACTTCAAGTTACTTGAAGAAGAACCTCTGGTATAAAGCGTTAAGTGTTACTGGTAAATAAGAAACCCAAGGTCATGGCACCAGTACTCTTTAAAAACAGAGGAGAGTAAGTATAAAGTTAAAACAGAGTTCAAAAAACATGAAAAGAGAAGGAACAAATGACAGAACAGAAGACAAATTGCAGGATTAAAAAAAAGTGTCAGGAAAAAAGGCAAAAGCTAAAAGGTGACTGGATCAACATAAGAGGTTTGGGGACTTGGGAGGAGACTGAAGTAAAAAAAAAAGCGAGCAAAATCAAAGAGGAGAGGAAGGACCTGAATGGGAGCTATTATTATGGAAGACTAGACAGAGATATAAAGTAAGGCGGAGAAAAGCAGAAGAAAAATCACTTTAAATTGATTAACTTTTGAACTTTACAAGAAAGTCCGATGCTAGACTACTATATAATAAAAAAATCAAAACTTTGCAGCTAAAATTTCAGAGTATCAATTATGCAGGATTATAAATGCCTGGAAGGAGGGAAACAGCTTCTGCTCTCAGCTGCATCAAAAAAAATCCAGGGTAACTGAAAGTACAATAACGTACTTTAACAGACAGAATTCTTACTATCCTGTGGCACATTGCTGCATTTGTATTTCTGCAATAAAACTGCAGTTGTGGGACCCATGAAATCAGCCTACAAGAGGTTTGATACTAATAATGAATCAATGAATTTTCACCATTTTTATGGTCACACGTAAATAATATTTATGCCACTGCCTCCCAAAAAAACAGTAACAAGCAAGAAATTTTCTTACATAACCAGTAAAATTCAAGCTTGTAGCTATTGTCTCTCTTCCAGGTGCTAGACTTCTCTGTTGCTGGCTGCAGATGCAACAATTATAGGAAAGTGACAAAGGATAAGCAGAGGGAAAGTGATTAAGTTCCTAAAAACTGGCAGTTGCTCTCTGTGCAGGTTATCACAAGTGCAGAGAATATGACCAAAAACTGCATATAAAAGTGCTGCTGCTATAACGTGTCACTGTTATGCCTTCCCCTCATGGTAATCTAACTGCCTAGCTGCATGTTTACACAGCACATAATGCCACTTAGAAAGACATGTAAAGTAAAAGTAAATTAAAAAAGGAAAGTTAATCAGACTGCCCTTTAAACTTCTTGAATCTGCTCTACTTAGTACTAATGTATTAAAATAAAGTTGCATCATTTCTTGGAGGTTACCACTGCTAGCGTTATCATCAACATTTAAACAATTAGCATGAAGCAAACAAATGAAAAAATCAGCCTGAGTTGTGTTGTTCAACCAAATTTGCCATTAATTACCAAATACTTACAATCATCAGGCAAAACTTCCTTGAACTGCTCAAAATACGAATTCAACCGCACTAAGCTTTCCATGTTAATTACTTCTTGCAGTGAGGTGTCTCCAAACCTTTAAAAGGTAAAGGAGGGAACAGTTAAACTCAAGGTAAAAGGTTTCTCCTCTTCTTTGAAACAACTGCACTTGGCAATATGACTACCAGAAAACAGTTTAAAGATTCAGCCCATGAAATTCCTAACCATTCAAAAGCAGAGTAAAGTGTAACAGAGAAGTGTTGTAGTGATTCATTACAGGAAAAGAAAATATATGAGTGTGAGGGGGAAAGTGGGAAGGAAGGTGAAAGAAAAATCTTGTAGAAAATAGTACTTAAAATTCTTTGGCTTTTGTGTCTCTCTTTCAATATTAAATACCCATCTGGTAAATCATTTTGCCTAAATTCAAACTTTTAATAACAGATTTACTAGTTTAGTTCATAAGCTAATAATAACTATAACACCAGTAGATAGGATTAAGAACTTTGACTTCAGATATGTAAATGAGAAATACAGATCTAGGAGTAATAAACCATGAATGTAATAAATATTGTCAGTGATGCCATGATTCATCTCATCTAACTATATCTACATAGATACACACACACAATGTTGACATCTGTAACTATGCTAGTCACCTTGGGCTCCCTTTATAGGCAACATAGGACAACAGTAACTGCTGGAATGCCTTTGTTAGACTTTTTCTAGCTGTCCACCATCACATTGTACGCTCCACCCCAGTACCAAGGCTGCTGTCACAACATGCATGTGCCTGACTTCACTGGAGTTCTCCATCTGAGCAGTGCTCTATCAATGTATTCTTTACAGGATATGGCCATAACAAAGGGAAGCCCTGGTGGCTCTTCCAAAACTGAACAGTTTCCCTAGCAAATATAATTACATAATTATATTTTTTAGCTTTACAAGAACATTGTTGCATTACATAAGTACTGCAAAGTTATGTTAAAACAAAGGTCAATCTAGCCCATTATCCTGTGTTTTGACAGTGGCCAGAAGAGGAAGTCTAGGGGAGAGTGCAAAACCAAGAGGGCAAATACACAGCAATACTCAGAATGATCTCTCAGCCTCTAGTGATCTGTCACCCACAGAGGTCTTGAGTCACAAGCAGTACCTCTGTGTTAAATAGCCCATGACAGGTTTCCTTTTCTGTAAATTCACTTCTGAACCACATAAACCTGCACTAGACTCAAACCCATGAGGTAAGGAGCTCCACAGCTATAGGCTGTATAAAGAAGGACCTCCTTTTTTTTTGTTTTGCATTTGACAGCTTCATTCAGTATTCCCTTGTTTGTGTATTGGAGAAACTGAATCACTGTTAGTAATGCAACAGTGCAACTCCATAGAGACATACTTCCATCAGAACAGGAGACTGCTGAACTGCCATTAAGTTTGAGCTTGCATGACTGAATACATACTTCTCTGCCAGGGTTTGCTGCTCATTGATTCCCACATTGAAAAGAACAGGCTGAACCCTCAGTAACATGCCACTTTGAATCTCTCGTGGCAACAAATCAAACAAGGCGCTTGGCAAAGGGATCCTCACATTAAATCCATCACTGCAAAGAAATAAACAGCTATTAGACACAAAGATCAAAAAGCTACATTCCAAGAATGTGTTATTTATGTAAAGAGGGATAATATCTAGAACATAATACAACTATTAAAAAATAAGTATCAGTCAAAACTGAGGACTTTCAGGAACTGCCACAGCTTGCTCTTAATCAGAAAAGCTGTTCTAGTTCAAAAACAAACCTGCAGCAACCTGTAATGCTGATTTTGCATCCTCATGGACATTTTAATCATATCTGCCAATTTCCTGACAAAAGCTGATTTTGCTCTGCTCATTAATACTGCAGCTCTTGTAAAACTTGGGTAGAAAAAGCCAAATTTTGGCATGTCCCCATCTCATCAAGAGTAAAGTATATTTGATTTTAAAGTGATAAAGGCTAGTGATGATGCACATGCATAAAAGGACACATTTTTGGATACAGTAAGTAGTACTGACTTTTCTGAGCAGAAGGATAGAGGCAATGATAGTAGCAACTGAAGCATAAATTGAAGGGGGAGCTAACAAAAGCACTGATACAGAAACATATCACTCAGACCTACAAGCTGCTCCTGCAGCACAACAGGTTACCTTGAGTCAGCTGAGCTACAGCAAAGAGCACTGTGTATGCTTTATCTCATGGCATACGGGAGGTAACACAGCTTACCTTATCTCATAACATCAGTGCAGACTAAGGTATGTCATACTACCCTATGTTGGAACCGCCAAGACACAAGTTACTGTGGTTTGTGTGCTGTCTGTTAACCTATCAGCAACAATACCTTGGTGTTACATCCAAGTCTTTACAGTGCAGAACTCTCAAGTACAGCATATATGCTCAAGTATAACAAAAGAACTCTGAGAAGTATATAATAAGGTAATCAAAATTGGTCTGTCCCACACTTACATTGGATGGACATGCAAATCCTATGCTTTGTCTGAAAGCAAAAAAACTATTTTCACCTCTAAATGTAAACCTTCCAATAGTTTGCACCAAAATAAATACACAATTTCTTTCTTCTCTTTCTTGAGTAAAATCTAGACAGCAAAAGAATAAGCAACACTATCAGACCTGAAACTAATGAAGACTGGTTTCCTGCTGATTATTGTCCTATAGCTGATGGGAAGTTTCAACTAAATATTTCCTTGGAATGGAATTTTGTGTCAGCTGTCAGTCATTTCCAGAGGTCTCAGCAATTTCTGTAACATACACGATTGTACTGCAGACCTCCTTCAGCTGAGGCACTTTTCATTGCATGTGAACCTTAACTTAACAAAGTTCCTCTAAATGTTTTTATCTTTGAGAACTCTAGCTCTTTTTCAGATGTGGATGACACTGGGCAAAGCTCCAGTGGAGCTTGGTACAGCACACTGTAATCGAATAAGCCTTATTTCCTCCAGAAATCAGATTCAAAATGAAAAGATTCTAAAGACTGAAACACAGAAACACTAAAACATCGATTTCTTTTGCCTCTGTCTTTCCACAGCTTCATCCCCATCTGTGAACTGGCTCTCTCTGGGCAAGAGTTCTATTGCAGGGGCCCATCAGCCCCATGTCAGAAACCAGTGCAAGGCCAGCTGATAAGCAGGCTGAGGCATTCAAATTGAACTGTGACTCTGTTGTAAATGCTTCCTATCATAATACGGCTGTAACAGATCGCTCCCACTCCACTTTATGTGAGGATGTGAATGTTTGTTACTTCAGACTTTTAAAACAAAAATTGCTCTTAAGCTCAAACTTGAAAATACCTCTTTTCAGACAAGTGGCCAAAATGAGCGGCAGTCTGGCCCCAATAGTTTGGAAATTGATCCTAATTGGCCCTAAATAGGCCTCACCTCAGCAGCAGCCCATCAACTGCCTGATACACATTCCATGTCCCGTTGTGCTAACGGCAGCCCATTAGTCAGTGGCATACAGTGAAGCAGTGACCAACTGATCAACAGCAGTGAATTTCAGACAATGAGATCAGCCTCAAAAGTCAGTCTGAGATTTAAAAACAGCACAAGTGCTTAAGAAAATACTGAATACTTCTGGCTTATGATTGTGGATGGCTAGGTCAAGATTATATTTATTCAGAAACCAATACTGCCATGGTTCGAGCCTTGCCATATACCCCTTTCCAGCTTAGCTCCCTGTAAAATGAAACATCAGTAAAAAGGAGTAACTCCGAAACATTTATTTGAAGTTCTGAGAAGAGAAACAACACAGTACAAAAAGCACATAATTCAAGTGCACTACCACTGCTTCTTGTGCCTGCAGTCCCACCCCACTTCCTGCTTCCCCCCCCCCATTTTTTTTTTTTACCGATTTCCAGTGATGACTGGCAGCATGTCAGTAGATGTATTTGATGTGGCCTGAGTTACTTTAAAGGTTACATTCCTCAAGTCCATGATTCCCAAACTCATGTCCTCCAGCATTGCCAGCTCCTCACCTAAATCAAGGAGGAAAAAGTGAATCGTAATCATTACTTGTTACGTACAACTTCCCTTCATCAATTTGATGACGTCCGTAGGTCATTGGTCTCACAAAGAAGTTCTATGGATGCGGAGGCTCTGGAGCCCAGGCCTTCACCTTGACCTACAGACTGCATACAATGTCAGGGTTGACTTTATGAGTTTAGCAAGTTTAGAAAACACCAATTATCTAGCACAGTCCAGACTACCGCTCTTCAAGTAGATTATATGCTGATTTTCCAATTTAGATGACGCTAGGAAGTACTTTTCAGCATTGTCACAGCCGTGATATCCTTTGTTAGGAAAAGTGTGTTGGAAAAGTTACAAGGTATTCTGGATTCATTCAGTAAAGCATGCCCTAACTGGCATCCAGATGGCTGTTCAGACACAGGAGTGAAACACTTTCGACTGAAGTACTTTCCCTTTTTGTATTCTCTCTTCAATCTCACTTTGTACTGCAGGATTACAGGAGGTCAAGAAAATTCAAAAAGCATATTTTGGGCACAGTTTCTCTTAGCTTAGCAGAACTTTAATCCATTTCTTTTCTGAAAAAACAATCCCTATGATATGTTTTGTCTTTTTTTAAACCTTTGACATTATATTATAAGGCAAGTACACTTTATCTTTTAGAAGTAATTCAATTAAATGTGAAGAAATTCAGAGTTGTTAACTAATTAAGTACTCCACATATAATCTGGTTTTGCATTTCAGTTTTCAAAATTGTTTTGTAGCTGAGCTGCAGATTGTTCCAAACACTCATATTCTGCTGTAGCCAATTGCATGCAGAATTTGCTGACTCAGCAGCTAATACCACCCACTTGCCCTGTGCTTTTACCATAAGTGCTCAGCAGGCTCTCAAACTGTGCCAGCAAGCCAATGGTGTAGAGTTGTCTTAGAAATCCATCATCATGCAGGCAGTTCCTCAGCTTGATAATGAAACCACAAATGAGAGCTGTCAGCTGTGAGAGAGAAAACAGATAAGAGTGAAGTGATTCAATACAAAAAAGGCTCTTCAGTCCCAAACAGAAAGAATACCACATACAAGAGATGCCATCACATCTGTCAGACTGATGCACTTTTCCCTTAAATGTCACTCTTTTTTTTCTCCTTGCAGCTGAAGAGAGACAACCAACCAACAAAAATCCAAAACATTCATAAAATCAGACTTAGGGCACACTGCCTTCATCTTGCAAGCTCTCCCAAAATGGGACTGCTGTTGATCTTGCTTCTATTTGTTTTCTGGACACAATCACTTGTATTAGGGGTCTACAACATATGAATTACAAGAGTCTCCGTGGAGAATTGTTTTAGTTACAGATGGAAAAGCAACACAGCTAGTTCCAGGCCATGAATTTTGATAGTATGAATAAATGATTTTTTTTTAAAAATGACATTTTAAGAAAGCTTAAAAATGCAATATCTGTTTGCACTATGCAGAGACTCAAACTCTACTGTTACAAGATATTCAGGACAAGGTCCTGAAGACCTTGTACTAAGATCTAAGATCAGTACTCGTCTTAATTCACTGTCAACAAAGGAATTTCCCAGGTGATTGCCATATGCTACGTACACAGGTGTATGACTGTCACAGAATTAAACAGAAGGGAATAAAGTTCTGTTTATGACAGGTAAATATATTCAATGCATTGAGTTTAAAAATTACCTGCAGTATGGAGTGGGTTTTGTATAGAAAAATTCCCTGAATTTATCTCTATGAGATATAATGTTTTGGGACAACAGCCCTACCAAACAATGTCCAAGAGATGAGCTGTTTGAAATAAATGAACAAGATACTGATTTCATGGTATAATAAGACACAGTACAGAAGCATAGTGGGCAGACATGTGGAAGGTTTTTTAAGTGCAGACACCTGCTAGTCAGTGGCTGACACAAGAGACCCCAGCAGGCCCAGAAACAGAACTTCCAGGAAAAAAAACCAGCACTCATTTCTCTCCCTGTAGCTGGACTTTTTTTCCTTAGGTACCACAAGTCCTGTCGGTTTTCTCAATACGTAAAACAACAAAAGGTAACTGAGGGAGTACACTTTCTGCTTATGGGCTTTTTTTTGCCCTCTTTCACATTTTACTTCTGGTTTTAGTTTGGTGGCATTGGAAGGCAAAGGTTGTTTCTGTAGAGAGCAGTATATTTTCACTAGTTCTGGAATAATTTTTTTTTTAATAGTGAATGTATATCCAAGGGGACACTTAAGTCATATATTGTCAAATGCATGTAAGTGACCAGTAAGGACAGGACAGCACAGCCTGTGAGAGGAGATCAGTGTTAAACCTGAGAGTAGAATAGATCTTAAAAATTCTGAAAATGGTGTCTTTCATATTTCATTTAAAACCCACCACATGTTGAAGTGCAATCAAATCATGCATATTTGCTTGCTTACAGTTTGACAGAAGACAACATCCCTGCGATACTGAAGGCTCAGGCAGAGCCCTATCGTTGGGGCACTGTCCTGCATTAATAAAAAGACCATGGCTTTCTTTGCCTTGTCACTCATCATGGCTACGCAGTCTGTGAGTGTTGTCAGCAAGGGATAAAGAGCTTCACTCCATTCGCCTGGTTAAAAAAAAAAAATAGCAGCACTGTAAGTACTTTATTTGAAACAAACAAACATGCATTAAGAAAAAACATCCTGTTGCAAGTCAAAGTTGTTGATAATTCATATTTAGGGCTTGTTTTATTTTGGCTGGCTGGTTACTCCCTTCTTGTTATTAACTAAGTAATCTTACAGACTGGTTATCATATGAGGAAAATACAGAGAACTTTACTCTGTAAGGCTGTTATGACTTTCCTGACCATGTAATAGCTCCAAAATTTGTGCCCACAAAACAGGCTATACAATAGCTGATTCGGAAAGTATAACAGAGAGATGAATATCTATATACACAAGCGTGTATCACTGTGTGTGCATGTTCAAACACACCCTTTCATAGTGCATACATGGACAGACAGTATGGAGTCTGTCATATAACAGAAATAGTGAACATCTGCTTAGCCATTTCTGTCCATGAGATTTCTCCCATGTATCTTGCCTTTGAATCTTTTTTGGACTCAGAAGTTTACCATTCGACTGCTTCATCAGCTTATTGATCCTTGCTGCACCTCAGTGAGGTAAGACGATGCTTATCTTCCATTTGCAGTATAGGAATAATAAGGCAGAGAGATGAAAAATTCATGTAGGTACTCTTCTAAGTGTCCTCTGTCTGCTGAGTGGCTTTGAAGGCTTAGAGCTAGCTAGCAAGAAACACTAAGTACAGTGATTTAGATGGGATTTAGCTAGATCTTTGGAAGTAGGTCTGAGCTTGACTTCCACTTAAATACATGAGATATGTCCTAGGACTCTGTTCAAAGTCCTACACAGGAAGCATAGAAATGAAACTGCGTTGCCAAAGTCCTATTTTAGTATCCCAAACATTGTGCCTTCCTTCTCCCTAAGAGATTTCTCTGCCTTAAAATGCCGTAGAAGCTCCATTTCTTTTCTTTCCTTCTTTTGCTTTTTGTCTTAATCAACCACAAATTTTAAAACCCCATTTCCGTGACCTTATGAAAAATTATTCAGATGCTTTAACAAAATCCATTCTCTCTGCAATATAAAAAGAAAATAGAACAGTGCTTTGGTTTTGCCCTCCTTAATGTAAGGCTGAAACAGAAGAACACTTCTCTTTTCAAAAGGAGGGACAATGTGTTTTATTTTTTCAAAAGCACTGGAGCTCATAAACAGAACACACAGAACCCCCAGCCTGGCTGGCTGAGGAACAAGGCAATGTACAGATCAGAACCTGCATGAATGGGGTACTTCAAGCCCCTGAAAGGAAGTTGTTTGGGATTCTGACTGAAAGGCAGGACTAAGAGCTAGTAATAATAAATGTTTCTTTGATAACCAGCCAAAGATAGGAACTTTGGAAGTCTGCTAACAGAAACATAACTGACAAGATTAATAGAACTATCCTTTTTGCTTTTATTCTATGCGGTAGATAGATTAGCTAATAAACTACACAAAGGGGAAGTTGTTTGGCTCTGTTCCATTGCCATAAAAAAAGCAGGAAACATCAAAAGAACAGGCAAGGAATTACAGCTTATCTTTTATATTCTATTAAGTATTTTCCCTCAAAATAAATCAGATGCCATAACATGGCCCCACGAACACTTAAAAAGCAGAACACAGATGATACTAACAGTGTTTCTCTTACTGCATTTAAGTGCTTTTCTATAAACAAATGAGAATGACAAAAAGAACTGAAAAGATCTTCCAGCACATCATCATCATCTCATTGCCTGGATATATATACATGTGTCTAGTTATTAACTCAGTGGAGATTTAGAATTGTTGTGTGTCTGGCAGCACTTCATTTGAAAGATATGTTTACCTGTGGTAATCACAAAGTACACTCATGGTATACCAGCCTGCCTGAAGATAAAGCAATTGTTAGATGTTTTTTTCCTCCCGATACTCATATGCAATGCCATGGCCCATCCGGAATAACGAGCGAATAGCCTCTGTGCTGTGTATTCGCTTGGTTTAAAATTTTGGCCATGAAAAAACAAACCCTTGTCAGTCTGCAAAATTCTAAATGCTGTTTGCTACCTACTTCACAGAGGTGTCACCTGTCTTCCTTTCATTTTTTAGTCAATGGTACTTGCTATTAACAATAAACAGGAATAAAAGGAATTGCACTCCCAGGCTCATATCAGGTTGGCACATTTCACTGGCAGCGTTTAAATAAATGTGAAAGGACTCTAAGTGTTCAACTTTCACCTGGATTCTCCTGTCCTTCTGTCTTCCCCTCATTGATTTTCCTAACAGAACTTTATTAATGAAAGTGTATTTTCTATCAGATCAATCAATGGCACCTTCAAACATCATGAGGCACTAATTCAAATGTGCAATCTACTCTGAGCTCTGCTGTTATGTTCTATGAGACAACCAGAACTTTTAAAAACTATTATAGACTCCACTGGGCAGACCCATAGGTAGGGTGATGTGGCGCAGGGGCTGAAACAATGGAGATGCAACAAGCTGTTACAGATTTACAACAGCCTGAGACCTAGTCCAAGCTAGCTGTTGGTATGTCTGGGACACAAATCCAGCTTTTTAATCAGAGGTTTCTAGTTCATGTTAAAAGCTATTCCATTTAAAAACAAACCAGCAGGATGACTGTCATTTGCTTCAGGCGCCTTATATTTTACAGCAAGAGACAAATCCTGCAGTCTCCACTCAGACAGCTACAGCTGAATTCTGGCTGGTAAATAAGGGCCAGACTTTGGCCTTGTAAGTCTTTGCTATTTTTCTTACTACTGCTGCTGACCAAAGTCATACCTTAATGTACACTTTGAAATGTGTCATTTTGAAAGGGGGTGGGGGGAGAGAGAGAGGGGGAGGGAAAGAGAGAGGGAGGCAGGGAAGGAGGGAAGAAGGGAGGGAGAGACAGAGGAAGGGAGGGAGCAAGTGAGGGATGCTGGTAAGGCCTATTAGTTCACACAGTGGACCATCTCTGACTATACATTACTGACTATTTTATAAAAAAATAATGTCTTGTTAAGAGAACCTAATACATAAAGCCTGTATAAATCAAGGATGTAATGTCAGGTTGGAAAAGTTTTTGCTTTTTTCCCCCTAAGACTCTCTCTTCTCCACAGCAATAAAAATATTATTAAAATAACTGTCCTCCAGAACCTTGAAAAGATATTTTTAGTCTTTTCATATTAAAAAAACCCTAGCATCCATAAATCAAAGTACTGGGCACCTGCAGTTGCCCTTGGTTTAGGTCAGGGTTGCAAGGACTCATGATGTCTAAAAGAAGAGATTTATTAAATAAGTTGTAGTTGCTTAGCCCTCATCCAGTGAAGTGTAATTGGCAACCCATTTAAGCACACAGTCAGGTCACATTTGGCTTCAGAGGGAAGCAAGCATTAAGTGCTTCACTACACTGCAGCTTCAGCTACTTACGTTTAAGATGCAGTTCTGGGTATATCTGGGTACCCAGTTGGGGTGACCTGACTGCTGCTAATTACTCCCGTCTTAAAGAAAAAGCATTCATTTATGCACCACATTCATATTTTGCAAATACTAAAGGGATGTTCCAAGAATTAAAAACTTGTGGAGTCTTTTATTGATTAAAAACATTTTCTCAGTGATAGAAGAAAACAGCATGGATAGCTGAGAAGAACATTAATATACTTTGTGAAGATGTAAATCATACCTGCACTGGGGCTTTAATTCCCATTGGTTTCACTAAACTCAGAAGCCCATGCTGTAACAGTTCAAGTACTAAACCTTCACTGAACTCAGATTAAACTACTCTCAAATGGGAGAAAGTACAGCCATCTAGCTGGGAGACAGTGGTATTACAGAGGCATATTATTCAGACCTTGTAAACGCAACAGAAGTGTGCAGAAGTACAAGGACAGAGGAAAGAAGGTTAACAGTGGGATGAAAGTCTCCTAAATTCTGTATTCTGTAACGTTAGATTTGCAGTGCCCGACACTGCTTGGTGTGTACCCACAACAGAGACTTTCCATCAGCCTTGTTGACTGCTCCATGTTTTGCTCAAATTCTCATTCAGAAAGGCCAGCTCAACAGCACATATGAAAGGGCATGTCTGAAATGTCTGAAATGTCAGACTCCCACAGACTTCAATGACATTTGGAACAAGCCTCAAATCATTGTCACCTACAACAGTTGCTGGAACACATCAACTGGAGAAACCAAAGAGACCATGAACAAGTGCTCTCCCATACCTGGACATGAGAGGTTACCAGATACTCCCTTGCACTGTTATTTAGGAAATAATAACTTCTTCATATGCTTAGGTAACTCACATGATATTGCAGAGCATTACCATTTCAAAATGGTCAATCTTAACAGCAAGGCACTTGTTCAGTTGTTAATTATGAACAAAATCCTGCAATTTTCAGAAGAAGCAGAAGCCATGAATGCACATACCTGGGCCAGATTCTTCTGGAGCGGGGCTGCAATCTGCACAGAAATGGAGGGGCAACATGCATGATTAAGGAGCAGCAACACAGTCTAAACATAAGCAACTCAAATGCTCAATGCAAAGGTTCTCAAACACTTTCACTGAGTGAAGAGGAGCTCAGCAGGATACTCCTTTGCCTGTGGGCACCGAGGGCATGGGCTGTCTCCTCCACTCCACTGTTTCTGATCAGAGGAACATCTGGATGGGGACTTGGAGTAAAGCCAGTACCTGCTAGCTCACGGGCTCTCTGTGGATTACCAGCAAGTGTACTGACAATCCCCAGTGATCCACAGGGCGCAATTTGAGAACCACTGGTTTAGTGCAATTATAGAATAAGCTGGCAGTAAGGCTGATAAATAGAATAGCAAAAGACTAGCAGTAAGTTCAATGCACTGAACAGAAAATGACATTAAGGCATCCACAACGCAAGAGTAATAAAGAAACAGTACTTTGCTATCTTAGACAAATTTCTGTTACGCAATTTCTGAAATAGTTACCACAAGCATTAGATTGTATATTAAGGGCTGAAACCTCACCAGTGAAGCCTGTGAGTGTTCCACACTCACTTCAGTGGGAGGAACAAGCTGTCAGATGAAAATACACTACACTGCAATGCAAACAGTAAAAAAATAATATACACCCTGTTATAGTAAGTCTTGCATGAATGAAAAGTAGTTTATTAAGCTAACAGGATTTAAAATTCTGTTGTTTATATCCAGATTCACTAGTCAATGAATTATGAATTTGAAAATAACAACAGAAAATATCAAATTCAATTGTATGCATTAGGACAATCAGCTGAGCTAGACAATCTGAGATAAAAACCTCTCAGTAAATTAAAACTCATCATGTTCATCAAAGAAGCTATATGCCCCCATGCAATTTTAGTAATGAATACCTAAGCCTATAACAAAAATACATTTAAAAATAATTTCTTAAGTCTCCCTTCTACTATTTCAGGCAGTATTTTCTTTCACAAACTTTCATTTCTAGAGAGATTCTCTAAAGTCCTTCAACAGCATTCCACTGTCTCTCTCTTACCAATTCTGGAACTATCTTGGTTTGCTGGTTTTTACATTGCTTTCAAAAAAATTTCTGGCTGCTCTCTGCTCAGTGTCATTTATTCAAAACTCAGAACTGCTAACAGAAAAAGTGTTAGTTCTTTGAATAGATGACAAGGAGAAACTTTAAAATGTTGTGATTCTGAACTTAGCGAAGGGATCTTATTTGTCCCTAAATTACTCCCATGATCAGTTGTGGAAAGTGCCAGCGAAAGGGAAATAACAGAATCAGAGAATGGTTTGGGTTGGAAGGGACATTTAAAGGTCATCTAGTCCAACCCCCCTGCAGTGAGCAGGGACATCTTCAACCAGATCAGGTTGCTCAGAGCCCTGTCCCATCTGGCCTTGAATGCTTCCAGGGATGGGGCATTTATCACCTCTCTGGGCAACCTGTTCCAGTATTTCACCACCCCCATTGTAAAAAATTTCTTCCTTGTATTGAGTCTGAATCTACCTTCTTTTAGTTTAAAACCATTTAACAGGCCAGGTTTGGTGTGGAGTCAAGGAAAGTAACTCAATGGGAAAATTCCCATTGATTTCAGTAAGACCAGGTTTTTTTATAGTATTGAACCTGTTCCTCTGTCAAAAATACTGACCGTTAATTAGGAACTACATCTGATGAGAATGTGATCAAGTACTCAGCTTGCCCTGGCTTACAATAAACTTCCCAAGAGCAATTCAAATTGCTCATTAAGACCTACGAACAATGTTTGCACCAGATACCTAAGAAACAGGATTCCCTCTCCAGGATTTTTTACATTAAATTCACCCAACATGGGTTGACAGTCAGACTTCAGATCTAATCCTGACACTTAGGTACCAATGGGAAACTGCAGCAAGCCCCTTTGTTTTAAAGCTTGTGACACTTCTTGATTTAATGTTTCTGTACCAGGTTCTGTGGATTAAATGGAAAGATTTTTTCCTATTTTGGAGGAACAGAAGGGAAAGGTTACAGAAACTCTTGGCACAAACCAACCCATTGGTAGGTAAGTGCAGCTAATTCCACTTTTATATGGCATAGTGTCAAGATCCAGGGTACCTTTAAAAGATCGACTGAAAACGAAAGAAAATGATTGTTCTAAGATGCTTTCAGCATCAAATTGTCTTGGGAAAAGCTTCTGATATCACCCACCACAGATTTTTTTCTATTTTTTTAAACAGTAAAAATCCACAATTTTTAAACATTGATATGAAGGTGCACTGAAGTTTACCAATAAAACCTTCATGTGCATACATATAAAACTTCATGTAAACTAGCTAGCAAATAAAAACATTTAAAGGTATCAAACTGGTAGAAGAAATTTTGTCAAAGATTAATAGAGAACACATTCTGAAACAAGAACCAACTCTCCTATTCCTTTATAATACACAAAAATGTCAGTCTAGTCTAGAAAAACATGGTCATTTCAGATACTAAGCAAATCATATATAACATATACAAAGCTACACAAAAATATATTAAAATTTATTTTCACTTCCACCTTGCTTTCTTTTTCTTAAGGTACTGCCTTCCACTGCAACATTAACAATGGGATGGACATGAAGTCACAGACACATGTAAGGGACAAAGGGCCATCAAACAATAAGACAGCACAGGAAAAAGGAAATGAAAATACAAATCAATCTTTCTAGAGCTTAGCTTGGCACACCTGCTCTATTAAGTGGCCAAATCATAGAGACCACACATACAGAATGTGAGAATAAGTCAAATAAGTACATATGTAAATGAAATAATTCTGAAATTTAATGCACGGCTGCAAAACTGTCAACCTAAACTGATAAAAATATCTTTCATTCACATGCTCATGGCATTACGCTGGATTCAATTCAGCACCCACTTTACCTCAAATTTTGATAGGATTATTCCACTGAGAGCTTGCACTGCCAGTTCCTACCTTCCAGCTAACAAGAAGTCTAACTAATTGAGTGCCTCAGCACCACAGCTTTTGTCATTTTGGGTTAAAATTTGCTTTAAACTCTAGTAGGTTCATCCAAGTTCAGCTCAGTCTAATGGTACTGCTTGGCTCCCCTCCTATGCTTTGGCAGCCCATCTGGGACCATTAGTGTTGCAGTAGTGCTGCACTTCTCTCATGTTTTATTTATCTTTTATAAAGGTTCACTGTAATGAGCTTTGATTGCTGCAAAGAAGCTGAAGCCAACAGGAAAGCTACCAGAGGTGGTGTTTGACATATGCTAACCCAAACACCTGTTTTACCAGCTTAAAACACCTGGTATGAAAACCAAATGCCACTGTCATCAAAGGATTTGGCAATGATTTCAGTGGGATCAGGATTTCAAACTAAGTAATGGGTTTAGCAGCTCCCAGTACACCACCAGCCCTTTCTGCCTGACATCAGCGCTTAACTCCACCACTGAACTAAAAACACATGGAAGGATGTAACAGAGGCCTAGGAACGATGCCAGCGCACAGCAAGAGAGCAGCAGCAAGAAGCAGCGTCTGGCATACGCACTTGTCTTTCTGAGAGAATGGCATGCACAGGATGGTGTGGATGAAGGTGGTGGTGAGGATGATGAAGGTGGTGAGGATGATGAGGTCTCATTTAAATCTTCTGGATTTATCCAGTAGGCACGAGTGTCCCGATTACCTTTCTTACTAGTACAACTGATGTCGCACTGGAAAACATCTTCGCAACTGTCACTTTGCAAGCGCTCCTTCTGCAGAAGTTTGTCCACTCTCTGTATAATACACTCCAGACTTTTGTCAACATTCAACCAAACTTTCTCCTTAAAAGAAAACATTTCTTTCTCAATTTAAAAAGAGACATTAGGTAACAAATCCCTTGGCAATATATTTTCTCCTGTGATTCCAGTCACAACTCCTCTGCAAAGTTTCCTCTGGGCTACTGCATTTACATTTTTGCACACACAAACTCTGGATATATAAATAACATATACCAGCATGTCAACAATATCTAGCAACATGACTTGTGTGGTAAATTGCAAAGCTATTTTCTAAGTAAATTTGCTGAACAATTTTAAGTGCCTCTTCCTGCACTATTATTCCAATTTGCAGTTGGCACTATTGTTTATTCTTGAAACTCACGTTTGACATAATAGTTGTATACAATCACACATCTTTTTTCCTATATAACTCAGTGAGTAACAGATAAAATTACTATATTGTATTACTATCTAAATAACTGAATTGGCTTTATTCATATCTCATTACTGTGAGTTTGACTGTAAGCCAAAGTATGCCAAAATGATTAAAACTAGCAAGGATCCATTTCCAAAATGAATTGAATCTAATTTCTAGATTGATATTTCACAATATTAATTATGGTTTAATTAATCTTGACTATTTTTGAGATTTAGCTCACTTCTGTTTATATTACACAATGACACGATGACAGAATTTACACAGCCCAATTCTCATTTCAGTTGGCAGTGTGGTATGGAAAACCATTTAAATTCTTTGTGCAGACAGTTTTAAAATGCTGTTCGTAATCAAAACAGAGATGGACTGCAAGTTCTAAATATTTAGATGAGAATAAAAGCCAGGAAGGCTGAATTGTACAGCTAACACAAGCAAAACATGCTTTATCTTGGAGAAGTGTAAGAGCCCTTTGTAGTATGGTCAGTTTTTTTACTTTAAAAGGTATTTACTTTCCCTTGGAACCAACTTCAGAAAAGCCATGCACCTACTGTAATGATCTCTGCTGTTTAGGAGATCCAGAAATATTTATTAAGGCCTGTTTGTATCCCCATGCCAAGGAGGAACTGAGCAGAGAATGGAGGGAGCGTCTTTGCTAGTTGACCAATACCTCCAAAATAGTCATCCTATGTGTTTATGGTGAGCAGTTACAGACCTTATAAACAAAAAAACACAGCAAACAAAACTAAGAAAATATTCATCACGCCACTTAGCAAACATACCCATTCCTCTTCATGCCAATCCACTTGCAGAGAAGATCGGCTATTTCTTCCTGTCCATCTGGCCACGAGTGTATCTTGATCATTCCTCAGCATCACTTGCTCCCCTTCTCCAGAAGTTGGAGATGCTTTTGAAGCTATATAGTCTGGCCTTGCAGCATTCAGTCCATGTATTGAATTTGCCAACAGCTTGCAGTCACAGACTGTGACAAGTTGCCGGGTCTAAAAAGCAATAACCCCTCCACATTTTAACACTTTTTCATTATTCTGTACACAGTTTATACTATATTCTTTCTCAGAAAGAAAAAAGAAGAACTAGTATTCTGTAAAGGAAACTAACCATTGTGTAGGAGTCTCTAAGGTGCCTTTAAAATCATTTAACAGAATGGCCTTAAAAAGCAATATAGGATACCAAAACACAAAAGGTATATTTCCAAAGTCTGTACTACCATGTTAGCCTTGCAATTGTTGCAAACTTCACTAATATTTGTGCAATTCACTTTTATTTGCACTTCACTTTCCATTTGATGAAAGCTTAAAACAATGCGCATATTTATACCTCACACAATAGCTGCCACACCAGAGAGACCATGCTTAACCTCTACCATCCTGTCTGAAACGCTAACAAGACTTAAGAGGAGGGCTGACAATATAACCCATTACTCAATGCAACTTGCTCCCTGTCTTATTTAGTTGATGTTGTATTAAAGGATTTCTGTAAGTTATGTAAATATGAAAAGTATCTGGCCTGAGTCTCCATTAAAACAAACAAACAAGCCCTTACTACATTATATATACACATTGTCCAGCTGTAGAAAATCCCACAGATCAGTTATACACACTGTACTCATTTACAGTGAATATTATAATACATAATACATTTACATGGGGTCACATTATTTTTTGCACACTACATGTACCTCCCCTCCACTGGGACAATTTACGGTAAGCTGATTGGCCATTACTGCCATTTACAACCTTCAGATCTGCTTCAGGGACAGAAAAGGTCAGTAAAACTGCATTTGTTCTTCTGTCCCTGTAATCAAGATTGTGTTCAGCTGCGGGTCCAGTCTGGTCTCTGTTAGCACCCAAGCACATCAAGAAATAACTCATTTGCACCACTATAATTCAAGCAAAGGCTCTGTCACCATTATTCCTTATTTCCCCAGTGGAAAAATACAGGATTGTTTCCTTAACTTTTGCCCAGTTGCTGCTGCTTGACAGATGACTCAGAGGAACATTAAAAAACCCCAGGTAGTTATGGAGAAAAGGGTAGAAAAGAAAGTGAAGAATGCACATTTCTGGAATATGATGAATGAAGAGAGGGAACCAGAGGACACTGCCCTCCACTGCGCTCTCAAGAGGAGGTGAAGGCAAGAGTGTGAAAAGTAGGAGACAATCTAAATAAAAAGTAGCAAATTTTAAAGGCTGGTCTGATTTTGCTTTTTCTTTAGGACTGTACGTGTTACAATACACTACTGAACAAGGTAAAATAGATGTTTCAAGAAAACCTACTGAAGATAGAGACAGAGAAAAAAAAATACACCGTGTTTCAGTGTGGAAATGTATTATTCTCCTACCTTGTCTGCTAGGATGGCAAGTGTTCTTTCAAGGCCATTAGCTGATCTATCCTTGGCAGCTCTTGAGAGCCTTTCTGCATAGTAACTGACTTGCGTTTTCAGGGTGTTGATTTGTGCAATAATTTCCTTTGCTCTAACAATGTCCTGTGGGATGTATATTATAGACTGGGAACTTGTTGAAGTGCTGAAAAAGAAAGACTGATTTTAGGGGGGAAATTGATCTAGAGGTACACACATTACAGTGGCATGCTGGGGAATTAATGGCAGACAACAAAAATTTACCTAAGCTAGCAATCAACAGTGAAAGGCCAGTGGGCAATTGCACAGCAGGAACATGATCCTAGAGCCTTCTCTGTCTTTACTGAAAGCATTTAGATGAAGATTTACTAATCCCTTATGCCAAGGGGTTGTGGGCAGAGCTTGTATACCAGAGGGACAGCTTTGCTGAGGAGAATGCGGGTGATAGATTTTGCCATCAGACAGAGAACCACTGTTTGCACAGACAGCTTGCCCCACTCTCCCTCTCCTTACAACACAGACACTTCACTAGGCCCTGGTTTGCAAATCTGTTTTATCACATAGATACTAGCACCATTAAAAGAAAATCTGCACTCCTTATAACATAGAAATGCCACCCAGATCTGCAATGCAAACACTGTGGTTTTAACACAAAATCCTTCTGCTAGTATACCATTTCCTCTGTTGCAGGTCTGATTCAAGTTACACCAGCAAAAGCAATCTTAAGATATATAAAAAATAATCTCCAGGCTAATCCAAGGACCCTGTCCTTGGTGTAGCTTCTGTTAGCACACACTTACTATGCTAAACTAGGGACACAATACAACTCTCCCTATTATAAACTCAGCTGTAACAATATAAAGCAATAACAAATTTTGGCCTTTTCCAAATAGTAAGGAAAATAAACTAGACCAATAAAGTATATCTTTATATTGCGATACTGCAGCTCCACTAAGACTGCTTACTCGGCAGCGGAGGAGAATAGTTTACATCCTCTAAGTTTAGATGTCTACAGAAGTTGCTTATCCGGTCCAAGACAGATGCTTGGACTACCTCTGTAACTGCTGGAGAGAGAATAGCACTTCTAAAGGGTGATTTAATCCTACCTGAGAAGAGCCACTCACAAAAGCTGCCTTTTAGCTTAGGAAATTTAAGCTTTAAGCTGAAGTTGTGTTCTTAGTTAACTATTTGGAACCAACCCACCACTACTCCATTTGCCAGGCAATACGCTGGTTTTTTCCTCCCAGTAAGAAAGCCATGCAAAGATCAGGCCTTTACATCAGCTCCAGCTGTGACAGGTGTGATGCCCATTCATGACTTGGCATCAAGCATGAGGTGACATCAACTGTGTATTATCTTAATTTTATTCATTTTTTTCCAGTCATGAATGGTTTCAGCATAGTAACAGCACAGAAGAACCAACTGTTTGCCCCAATCTCAGCACTGTTCATGGGACACAGCTACACTGAGAAACTACACAGACAGGAGTCTCTTTTCCAGGCACAGTTACCTCAGGTCATGACCTCCGAGGAGTATGAATTCCTGTGCTAACCCTAGAGCAATACTGTTAATTTCTGCAGTGTGTCTGTGAGGTAAGACAGGAGGGTTGCATGGGGCACACTTTAAAATCATTGCCACAAATGCCAATTCTAGTCCCTTAACTGATATTAAGGCAAGGGGGGAGCTTAATCCCAGTATCTGTCTGAGGTCCATTACAATAAAAGATGGGGGATTTGTTTTCAAAGGACATAATGCACAAGTGATTCTTGAAAGAGTTTCCTTATTTGTGTCCCTCTGGTTACCCACCTGAGTGGAGCAGAGAACAACCACTCCTCAGTACTGCTGCACCATATAGCAAATTAATCTCAGCTTTTAGGACTTTACCTGTACATGATTTGTGCTCTCTATTAACCAGTGATCTTAGCAACAATTCCTCTGAGCAATTTTTTTCCACGACAGTGTGGTTAACATGCATAAAGACGTATTTGGCAGGAAAGGCCATGCAGCATGTCGAGGTCTGATTTATTACATTTTTAATCACAAACATTTGCTGGGATGATTGGGGGGAAAATTTATAGTGTAAAGATCACATATATTTACTTTCCAACCTGCAATTGCTTTTTCAAATGAACAGCTCTCATTGTACTATATCAGCAAACTGTAACACAGCCTTAAACTCTCAGTGAATTAGGGGTTCAACCTTTAATATGAATAATTTAGAGCAGAACTTCTGCGCTGTTGAACCATCAAGTATTATTTCCTTTTCATAGCACTGACCACAACATGAAGAAAAATATAAAAAAGTTAAGTGAAAATGTTTAAATGAAGACATGGATTACAAAAATATAAACCATGCCCAATCTATCACCATAAAGATTTAAAAATACATAGAGTTATCTTAATCATCTTCCACCTCTGGCGGAAAGTTTCTCTCTCCAGGCAGTTTTCACTGGAAATAACAAGAGGAAAAGATATAAAATTCTTATGTTCTGATCTTCAGCTTTCTAACTTCTTATGATCAGAGAGAGCCAGGAAACCAGCTGTTCATTACAAACATTGCAGATGAAATGAAATTCATTCACACACCATGTTCTACAAAGCAGCTACAATTACTTAGAGCACAATTAGGGATGCCATGATACACAACATTAAAAAGCCCTGCACACTTTAAAACATATCAGATCTTCGCCAAAGAAAAGAAAGAAAAGAAAAATAAAACAACACAAAGAACAGAAACCCTCTCTACAGAACTCTCAGAAACAGAAAACTCACCAACACTCCTCATAACTGCTAAAAAAAACAAAAAACCAAAATAAAATTAGCAGATTGTTAGCAAATACCAAAAGCAGAAAACAAAACAAAGGATGTCTGTGGAAATAACTTATCTGAGTCATCTTTTCAACGAGGTGGGTACATAACGATTAAACTTGTAAGCAAAAAAACACAGATTGCCAGATGCCCATGTGTTGTTCTGGGGAAATGTTGTAGAGGTACCAAGCACAGTTTTGCCAATGAAAGGAGAAAGAACTGAATGATATCTATGTAAGTGAAACTGAGATGGATCTCAGTTCTACTATACCGGCTTTTATGATAACATAGAAGTACTTAAAAGGAAAGTTATTCTTCAAATGTTGAACCTGCAGTTTTCATGGACCCAGACGGAATAGTTCTGTAAAGCTTAGAGGAAAAGTACTGGATAGAAATTAAGCTCTCCAATCAGCATAATTACTGGGTGAGGGGAAGCGTGTAAAAAAAAATAAAAAATAAAAAGACACGGGAACTTAGATATTGCACGAGTGAGGCCCACTTCAGTAGCTAAGCTGACAGAAGGAGGTTATTTCAGAAAGCAATAGTGGTATCAAAAGAACAGGAAGGATGAGCCTAGCATACCAGTGTTGCCAGGTTTACAGCTTCCTCTAGTCCTATCCTAGAGCACTCTGTAAGTCAGGAATAATTACACCAGGCATATTTTTTGCACCAATCTTTTTCTCAGTACATATCTGACTGATGTTCACAGGATGCTGCTATTCACTTCTCCACTGCCAAAATTAATTTTGCAGTTGGCAGAGCCTTGTTCCCACATCACTCCCTCCTCCCATCAGCTCGAAATCCTACAAATCCTCTCTTTGGAAGGGCATTATCAAGGTCTCCTCTTCCCTTGCTACAACGACTCCTGGTCCCGCTGCTCTCTTTGTTTTTTAAATTCTCCATACTGCAGCAAAAGTAATGCAGACCCAGACACCTTTATCTGTTCCTTGGGAGCTGGAGTGGGTGCCATGCAGGTCTCTCCCTTTAGCATATATGACCTCCCCAATTTCTGCCCCTTCCTCTAGTACATATGATTGCACTTCCAGAGAGGTCACTAGACAGTTCCTGAAGACAGGACTGTGGAGGCCCAGTATCCTGCCCGTAGAGCAGAGCAAGGCCAGATTCAGAAGCCTAATCTGTGCGCAAACCTTAAGGCAATGCAGAAAAGCCTCCAGCAATAGCCCCAGAACTAAACCCAACTTTTCAACAAGGAATTTGCTATTGGGCACAGCTGTTCTGTACTAAAGAGAGTTCAGCAACACGACCTTGAAGCTATGAGAAGGGTGAAAGTCTCCTGAAAATAATGGGTTGAAAGCATGATGTAGTGCAGCTGAGGAGGTTCTAAAGACAAATTCTCTAATCCACAATTAGGCAGAACCCAAACCCAGCATCTAAAATAGCTAACCTAATGAACCAACAAGTATTCAGGAAAATTAAAGATTTCACTAAAAAGACTATTAGAAAGGGCCCATCAGTAAACAAACAAATATGGTAATATAAAGGGGAAACTGTTTTCCCTCTCCTTCTTCGGAAAAAACATGGAATAATCTTCACATTGTATAGTAGAACTATTGAATGAAGTGCAGCAAAAACATAGAATGGAGTGATTTTCCAAATCACTAAGCATGGACTAGGAGGAAAAGGCACAGTAACAGCTGACACGACATTTCTACTTACTGTTTCTTTGCCTCTTCAAATTTATGCAGCTTTTTCCGCAAGCCACCTGATTTAAAGCCTTGACAATGAGCTGCTGGTGCTCCTATGGTGACTATGTCGTAGTTCTGATCTGGGATGGACAGAAAGGACTTACAGATGAAAGCTTGTCATCTTTAATGTGGACAAACAATCATGGAAATTCAAAAACTACTCTGAAAGTAATTTTTGTAAAACTTTGTGCCAGTGTTTTGAAGGACAGGGAAAACTGAATTGTTTTATAGGCCCTGGAAATCCATCAAGTACTTTTGAGGTGAAAGAACCATACTTGCATGCAGGTCCTCTGTTTCTTAATCTAGAAGACTGTCAGTGAAAAAGAAGCCTTGAACATTGGTCTTTACACAAAACCTGCCATTACTGGAATCCCTCACATGGATACATGGGACAACTGTGTGTCCATAGTTAGTGGGAATTACTGTTAAAAGAATGGAAAACCTAGGTTATTCATGAAGAAGAAGGCTTGATGTGAACAAATTGGTGTGATTTTGCATAATTGTACATGATGGTTCCAGCGAAAAAGCGCACAAGCTTAACAACAAGCAACAGTCAGAATCTTTGCTATTTTGCTACAATTCAAATGACTGGAAGGGACATAGCAGCTTAACCCAATATATTCCCTAGTACAAAGGCTGACTTGTGTCACGTAGAGTACAGTCAACTCCAGAACTTAGTTTTGCCACCTGTAGAATAGTGATAATTATACTTACACCTCTTCTTTTGCAAAGAGATTTGGAACTTGAGGATAGGAGGTGCTACAAAAATGCCAGGTAGCACTAGTACTGCAGAGCAGTAGTGTGTAGAAACTTGGCTACATGGAGGATATATGAGGATGGAAATCATAAAATGGAGAGAAAAGTAACAGAACAACATGAAGAAAGAAAGAAACAAATACCTGATCCTCCATCATCCTGGACTCTCATTCTCTGTATATGTAAATTCGTAGGAACAAATTCCAATTTTTTATCAGCTTTCAAGCTACTGGCTTTAAATGAAGGACCTGAGAAATGCAGGAGAAAATTAAGTATAAAAACCCTCTGCTTATGCTAAAACATTCAAGGAGCTTCGTTCATCATTTGCTATGTGCTGAAAATAAAGCAGAGAAAAAGAAAAAAAATAGATGTATCTTTCTGTTACTGTTCATAATTGTTCTCTACTTTCAGGGTAAAATAAGAGAATAAATAAGGCAGACAAATATTCCCAGATCATTAGCAAGCTCGTAATAAATGTTAATAAGGAAATCTAATAATAGTATTTTTTACTCATTAAACTAAAACATTCTGTGTTCCCAATTTCAGAGAAGTACTAACAATCACAGTTGAGAAATATCACGTTATTATGAAAAAGAAATCACCTTTATACTGGTGCAGGTCAGTTAGATTTTCCTGGTAAGTTAAAATAATTGTTTGGTACTGAGTAACTATTTGTCGACGAAGGCTTTCCCAACAAGGAGACAGTTCTCCCAATTCTTCTAGTTCACAAACCCTGGGGGGTGGGGGTGGAGGGTGGAAGGAAAAAAGAGAGGTGTTTAGCTCCATTGTCCACTTGACCAAGAACGAGTTTCACATTGTATCAGTGTAGCACCATCCTCAGCTGACATTCTCAATTCACTCTGGCCTAAGTTACTCATCAGACTGGGAATGCTTCCAAACCTATGTCCCAAAGCTCAGCTGTTGAGCTCTACTCCAAGGTACATAGGTTCCTCACAGGCAGAATGCACTCTGTTCCTCTCAGGAGCCTCAGGTGCTGGTCAAAAGCAAAGCCTCCCACCTTTCTGCAGGAGCTCTCAAACTATATGGTGATTTGCAAATGATGGGCACTGTCATCATGCCAGGTGACTTGGGATGATGAAGACCTTTTTAGGCCACTCAAATTAAATCAGAACTGTGACAGAGGTTAGGTGGAAGATTAGCACCTAACTGACATTAAGTACAGGGAGTATCTGCGCTGGCCAGGTATCTACACAACAGTTTTCAAGGCCAGGCAGGGAAGGCCTAAGAAGCGTAAGCAGTAACAAGGGTTTGTAGACACAAAAGATGAGCCAACAAAACCTTCATCTGAGATTCAGGATTTTATGCACTCAAGTTTCACTGTAGGTGGAATAAAGGACAATTGGACACCCCTAGATATGAACAGGAAAACCTCTGGCATTCTTATTGCACCCTGACTGGTAGGATTTCAGTCACACATGGCAATCCTGTGTTACATACTGTTCCCCAACAGTGCTGCTGAGAAAATATTCAATGTATTTCATGTCATGCTTGTATTACTGTCTTCTTGAATTAAGATATTATTTGGAATAAAGGTAGAAGGAGAAAAGTAAACAAGTCAACACCAGACACAATTCAACAGCACATTACCCCAGAAAAGGTAGAACAATCAGCTGTCAAAAGGATCCAGCAGTTCTTTTTGCAGTTCTCTCAATATCCCTAATCCATAGTTTTAATCAATTGTCTCTATATAATTTAAGACAGCATTTCACAGAACAATTTCCACTCCACAGTATTTAGGATATTATCAAAAGGAAGCAAATTTTCAAGAAAAACATCAGATTGATTTGCCAATAGGCAACAGTGTAAACTATATTTATCAGTGACTTGGAAAACAACACTTCCAGCTTCACCTTGTAAACTGCTTCTGCATAAGATGCTATTATGACTACCTTGTCAAACTCCCTGCTCAAAACTAGCCATGCATCTGAGCCCAGGTCTTCCTGAAGTAAATTCACAGCTTAGCACTTCAAGTTTACGTGTTTGTCCCATAGGGCTAAGACAGCTGGGGATGTGCACACCATAAATAATTAGGTAGTCAAAATATCCCCCCCAGTTAGATGTTTCCTTTCAAAGAGCTCTGGCCCTGAATAGCTTTATGTAAGAGAAAGCAGTTGTGATTATCCAAGGACATTTTAAAAGTCACCAGGATGTTAAGACAGAAGCAGCTGTGCTTGTGTAGCTAGCTGTCCAGCATTCCTCTGGGCTGCAGCACAGAGAATGGAGAAAAAAAGAGCTTGGCCAAATCTGAGAGATCCTATGAATACAAAGTGTGATCATGCATATCATTGAGGGTCACCTCAACTAAACAGAGAGAACGGAGTTTTTCTTGCTAATTACACAAAAGTCGTATTTACCTTTGAGCCACACAATTCAGAGCATACAAAGTTGTATTAGCAATCACCTGGGCTGTTATTAACCCCTAACAGTATACAATATGTATCCATCGATCTATATATGATTTTAGCAAGAGCCTCTGAACAGTCACATTTCATGGCTAAGGCCTTAAGAAACTTCACTGTGCACAGTCTTACAGAAAGCCACATCTTTTTTCCCCATTCACCCTAAATTCTCCTCTTATTACCTTCAAGTCCTTAAACTACATCCATCACAGATGGCACCTTATGGGTAAGCTTGCCAACTCTTTACATTATTATGGCTGTACCTCATAATGAATTGGTGCTTTTAAATGTACTGTGAGAAAAGCTGCAGAGAAACAAAGATATAAAATAAACAATGAATAACCCACGTCTAAATGAGTAATGGCATATCCCAAGCCCCCTCCATCAAGGTTGTAGCAGGACAGCTAGGCAAGATACAACATTCACTCTCTAGAATCTAAGATCTGACTACTCCTACTAAGTGCACGTCACTAAAAACCAAAACTCAACAGCAGGAAAAAAAAACCAAACCAACAACCCCCAAAACCCAACCAATGTGACCAATGTGGACTTCGGAAACTCAGTCATGTCATGCATTAGTTTTTCCATACATTACAAAAAGTCACTGACATCTTCCAGTGTGAACTTATCATTTCTGCAAAATATGAAAATACCTGAAAGCACCATAGACTACTTCTGCCTGCTCATATGGATTAACACATGATTTTCTTTCACAATATCCCAAAGGAATTGAAATGTATTAATATAGGATAATGAGAGCACTAGACAGTTTTACTTTTAATTAAGGTCAGGCTTACTTAGGTCTCTAGGAGTGAATTCAAACACAGCCAAAATAAAAACGCAATACTCAAAAATACAGCTAATATTCTTTTACCATCCCCATCTTGCTTTCATAAAGAATACACAAACCACTACGCAAACCACAGCCTACAAATGTAGAGAAGTAAAACTCATAAATGAGTATGTTGCCTGGAAGAAAGTTAACTGCTTCGAAAAGAAGCAAATTCAGAATAAACCCACAAAATGCAAGAGATTTCCTTCTCCCTCCCACCTCCTAAAATGAGAAAAAGTCATTACTGTCCTACAGTGTCTTATTTTACTTGCTTTTATTCTGTTTATTTTCCATTCAAAACTACTCTTCTGACTCTCAAAGCCATCTCTTAACTCACTGAGTGAAGCCAGTGCTCCTGTCATCTATCTTTGCTTTGCTTTCATAGCACAGAAGTCAACTGACTTTTTCAAAGTTCACCTTAAAAGTGATTCGGATTTTTCTTTCCTGTCTGCTACCCTAATTACTCATTCCACTCAGCTGGTTTCTGTGTTGTCTCTGTTCCTCTCTCAAAATTCTCAGCAGCTGGAGTTATTACTCTTTCATTTATGCTGTCTCATCTATCCAGACTTCCCCCCACCTATGAAACATTGAGATATGTTTTGTTTTTAATTCAACTTCATTTTTCTCTTTATATTAAAATAAACCATGTTTAAAAAAAAGTGTAATGAAGTATATAGATGATGATATATATAAAAAGATAATGTATTCTAATGTGCTGGTCCTAATACAGTCACACAACTACAGAATAATATATTCTGTGGCCTTATCAATACTTTTGAGAGGAACAGATAACCCCTAAGTGCAGCAAACTGCAGTCTGATCCTAAGTGTTCACTATGCCAACAATTCTCTCCCATCAGCACCTCTGTATGTTCACATTACCATATGCTGAAGGCCAAACACTATACTCTGACATGAAATTCTTATTCACTGTAACTGTACAGTCAGAAACTTGCTTCTTTTACTATTTTTTCTTCAGTGCCTCTGTGCATTAACACATATATATTCCTTGGTAACTAAGTAACAGCCATATCACTGCTGTATTACTACTGCACATGTAAACCGGCCCGAACCCACCTTGCTGCATCTTCTTCTAGAAGAAGCTTCACAAATTGCCTAGGGATGTGCAGCGACAGAATGCTCTCAGCCATCTGCTCCAAGATCCTCAAATGGTTTCCATCAGTGGTTGGGAAGCGATACATTCGGCAAATGGCACCACCAAACACTAAAGAATTAAAATCTTGTTATTTAAGCATAGGGTTTGAGTTAAAAGCATACAAAATCTCTCCTTTTTAAAGTAAATGGCTTCGATTGACTAACATGCTGTAACACACTGCTGTAAAGATCTGGTTTAACCAGGCATCAGTCTAGCTTTTCCAAGCATGGTTGTTCTGCAATGACCATTCTTCCAGTGTTTGCAGGAAAAGCCTCCAAATGATTTAAAACACTGGTAAGGAAATGAAATATATATTCAACTTTTGAAATACTTTTTTTTTTTTTTAATGTACTGTGCATTTTCCTCTCATACAATCATTTGCTGGAAAACTAACCTTTCTTCAAGAATTTTTTTTAAAACCAACTGCTTTCCTCTGTCTCTCCCCTCACCCCCCCTGAAAATTGCTTAGGAATAGACTAGCAAATTGCATGGAAAATTTTATACTACAGTGAACTTATTGACAAAAATTTGTTTCTGCTGTTTTTACTATACAAAATAGTGCAAATGATAAAATAATTTATTCTTGTATGACCCTCAAAGGGCTGCTCAATCAGCAGCCTGTTCCTATTCAAATGAAACATCTGCTTAAATGCCCTGGGGCCACAGGCAGACAGCATGAGATTAGCTTTTATTGATACCTAAAGTTTACTTGTTACAGCCCACAGCAGCTTACCAGACTTCAGTAGTGCATCTTTCCGTAACGAAGCATATTTGGATCTGATTCCTAAAGATTCTGTTAAACTTTCATCAACTGGCAACACAGTCTAAACAAAAACAAAAACCACAAATAGTAAAGAATAAAACCTCAGTGCCAGGGCAATATGCAGTGATGACCCTATTACACAGACTTGAAAGGAATATTCAGCACATCGTTAAAATAAATATTTGAAATATGTTTACTGTGGGCAAAAAATACTGCAGGCTGAAATAATAAATCCACTTAAACGCTACAATCTAAGCACTCTTATTTACTTCTACTGCACAGTTCAAAATGCAGTAAAAATTTTCAGCCAACCCTTCAACTACTTTATCTTAGCACAACTCCAGCGTCCTTAAAGGTACTGCATCAATATGGGGCAGCTACAGGTCTGGCTGGATACAAAGTGATACTAATCCACACTGTGACTGTGATACACAGATACGAGTGCAATTATCACCAGGATATTCAGAACACAAGGTTTACAGAATTAAACATATCTCTAGGCTGAGAAAGCACTATAAATATCTGCTCTTAGACAAATATTTGGGGATCAGAAAACAAATAATAATCCGGTTTTCAAGTAACCTGTTCAGTTTTATTAAAATCTTCCAAGTTGCCTGTGAAAATTCTGAAAATTCCCTGAGCATCCCCATTACAGCTTTGCTTAATGCCACCTTCCAATTCTCAATGTGAACTGGAATACCACATCTTTGTGAAACTGGTTATCAATGCACCAAGTGCACCAACGTACAGTACCACAATCCTATTCTGATGAAGGGCATAAGCACTTGAAGCTAAAGCTTAATCACTGTAAACTAAAATTTTCCCCAAGACTTTTAACCCCAAACATGAGCACCAGGAGCTCTGCAAAATAGAAAACTGCTTCATCATCATTAGGCTGCTCTTTACGGTATTTTCAAATTGTAAAGCACTACTAAATATCAAGATGGACAGGAAAGTTGACAGCAGATGTCAACCTAGCTTATTTCAATGCTGGCAATAAATCTGCATTTTTCTGAATTTGACAGAATGCTCATACTCACCCTTCCATTAATTGTATCGGGTGACCTTGTGACTGGAGGCCTTTGGTCAGTTTTTTCCTCCATTTGCCATCCAATAACTGTAATGTTACCTACACGGTCACTTTCAGCCGACCTGCAACAAACACTCTGCGTTGAGATTTTTTTGGAGGTGGACCTGTTTATCAACAAGGGAACACTTATAAAAGGCTATTAATCTTCAAACTTAATGAACACTTTAAATAGGAAGCTTTTCAACTTCATTTTACGTATTTTTATAATGCATTATTCCAACAGGAAAATGCTCTCATCATTATGCAGGGACGCTGTACAGACCTCCTAATTGAAGACAACCTAAAACCATGCACGTGTTTCAATACTTCTGTAAAGCCAGAAAGAGTTCAGATTTTACAATTAGCCTGTTGTAGGCAAAAGCAGCTTAAATTGTGAACATTAACATGGAGCAGATAATTGGATGTACATGCACACGTGTGTGTTCGCGCCTGTGCGTGTGAATGTCTGAAACTGAACTTTTAAACTCTTTATCAGAAGCCTGCTACCTGCTGGCTGCAACTGGTACAGTTGCAACTGGTAAATTTTGATAATACATGGACTAAACAGAAGTAGCACATCCCAAATCTTCCACTTAATAAAGAAGTCAGTCAAGGCCACCAGTTAGGAGGCTGATCACATCTTGTGCTTCTGCAGATAGACTATTTAGATTAGAAAACTGTGGGCCTGACAGTCCAGAAAGAAAAGCTGATGCTAAAAAGAAGGATCCTGAAAAGAAGTGGTCTAGGGAGGAAGAAGGTGAAGATTCTCAATGGAGGAAAGATCCTCGAGGTGGAGGAAGATCCTGGAGATCAGGGAGTTGCGTGGAAACAAATGCCAGGGACCGCTGGGGACCCGGCCACTAACCGCTGAGACAGGTCACCAACAGCTGGGCAGCTGCACAGCACAAACTGATACCACTTTCTGTCCCACCTTCCCAGACCAGCAGCCATCTCCTTGCTGGGGAGAGAGGCTGATACCGTGTGAACACATGACTGAGAGGGGGAAGTGAGGGAGTGAGTGAGTCAGAGAATCAAGTGGGGTAAAAGCTCTAATCTTGCTGGATTTTAAATACACAACAGTACCCAGATCTACCATGGCTGTCATTTATTCTGTCTCACCCATAACACAGTAATTCTGGCAGAGACTTTATGTTATTATTTTAAGACAGATTCTAAATGGTATTTTAAGATTGTTGTTTACATGTAAAAAATGCTTGGACAACTAAGACAAAAAAAAGAAGTCTACAGAACAAACAATACTGTGGAGGCAAAAGAAATAAGCACACAAGATGACTACAAGAAAAGGTTTAAGTATTCAAATCATGCAGCTTGTTTACAGACACCACTCAGCATCCAGCTTATACATCCGAGGGGTAACGTGACAATGAGAAGACATGCATGTATTCACATACTTTCATAATCAGAATATACTTGGTATCAACACAAGAGAGTTTAATAAAGTCCATTTTCAACTTAGTCATGAAAGAATAAACCTAACAGAATAACCATGTCTAACACACAACCATGAAACTCCTGCCACCACACTCCTGCCCTTTTTCATCTCCCTCAAAGCACCCTCATCTTCACAGTCTGATAAATTAGACTATTTTACCCACCATCAATGTCATACTTCTGGTGCCTTTTCTGACTCATTTCGCTCATCTGCTCATCCCCGTTAATTCATATCAATTTTTTCTTTACAACACATTGTGGAAAAGCCAAAAACCTTACCCGTCTCTTCTCTTAGCATGACAAGCTTTGCCCATGTTTTGTTAGTTGTGTCTGGGCTAAGAAATTTCTGCAAGTTTATCACAGTCACTGTTTCTAGCACTGATTATGCCGATACTACCAACATCATCTTCCTCAGTCTCTCTGATTATGCTTCCCCCCTTCAAGTGACTTCCCCTTGCCTTCTCTGACAGGGATGCCTGTCCTACTTTCAACACAATACTACTACAGTGTGCATTTACACATCAGAGCTCTCCTTCCTTAATCTCACTTTGCTTTCTTCATTCTTCCCCAATCCACTACTTAACGCCGTCCCACACTGGCTCTCAAGAGTGTGGTTTGATTCCTATGATTAGAACTACTACCTTAAGGATTGGTATTAGACTCACACCCTCTTTTTCATTCCCTCCTGGGTCATGTTCCTTCCACAAAAGTTCCCAATATGAATTAAAGTAGAAAATTACAACAATCAATGTTGCTGTAATGTGACTCCTCCTATTCCTCATGCATTATATTGATAAACACACTATTTAGCAACAAATACACAATTTAGCAACACGTAGGTGTTGAAATAGTAAATAGAGCCTAGATTTATCTAAATCAAGGTATTCCAAACAGGTAAGATAACCCCTTGTTTCAATGGGTTTCATTCTCCCCATCACAGCCTCTTTATACATCAGCATGGTTAAAAACACTTTATTTTGCCACTCTCCACAGACACATACACTGAGGTAATAGGTTGAAATACACAAAAATGGAATTGGTCTTGACAATACTTTCCTGACTTGTAGAACTAGAACCAATGTGTAACATTATTCACCATGTTGGAAAGGTCTTGTTCACATGTTTTAATTATCATGCAATATAAAATAGTTTCTCCTTAATAGAGGCCTGGAACTAAAAAACTAACCAACCAACCAAAAGGTTTTCATCACATTTCACAGACAGTTTTCATCGCATCTTAAGCATGCTTTCAAGAATTAAGCATTAATTCCTAAATGGAGGAGAATATTACAAACCTTAGTGTTAAGTGCAACCTGTGATTCTTCTCCTGAAGAAGTTCTTTTACAGTGAACATCCCAGAACCCAACAAATACATCTGAAAGAAGATGAGTACCAGAATTGTAATTATTTACTTTTACAATGAACAAAGGTTTTGTCCACAGCACTAAAGCCCAAAATACAATTACTATGCACAAAAGTCTGAGAAGAAAAATATAATTACATATGCCCATACGTAACTAATTAAAATGCTTTAAGATTTAATAAATCTGGTAATTTATCAAAAATCCTTTTTCTGCTGGAGGACAATAAGCATTTTCCTTTCCCTAGGATTTGAGTGGAGACACCTCAAGATATACAGGCTTAGGCCCAGCAATACAGGAACACTGAAAGCAATGACTGAACAGGGCTCAGACTAAGTCAACACTTCATAGTCCCTCCCTGACCCAAACTTGGCTCCTCCTGACAAACTTACCTCCTCTGGAGGCATTCCTTTTCCCCCAGAGCCTCCCCATGAAGCACTGTATGGAGATGGACAGCTCTGCTGCCCCCGAGGAAGCCATGGAAAAGCAGACATGTGGGGCCTGAAACCGTATTTTGGGCAACAGTCTGAGAATAAATGGCCTGAGCTGCCCACAGATCCAACTAGTTACATGGGAGGGCTGGCACTTAAACTTTTTCAGTAAGGGAACAAATGTTACCCCTGAACAAAATCACTAAGGTATCAGGGCAGGGTGATTTCTGGGATTTAGCAGCTCTGTCCAAAGGGACTGTTTCATTATGGGCCCAACAGACCCAATATTTTGGCACAGGTTAGAGGCCTCAGTTAGGGGTGTTGAATCCTATTCATTATCTAGTTCAGTAAAGAGGTCCACAATGTAAGAGAACAAGTGACAGGACCTCTTAATTTAAATCAGTGGTTTCCAAACTTGCTGCAGACAAGCTTTATTTGAGAAAACTGGCAACGCTCCTCACTCTGCCAAGTCCATCTCATGGCATTTGCCCTCCTTCCCCTACCCATCTTGCTTTCTCTAGGATCAATGCCGCTACCCTTTTGCTTTCTTCCACAGAAGTTACTAGTTTTAACTCCTTGCCTCTCATTTCCTTGCTCCACACTGACTGGACAGGCAACAGAATAAAGAAAACTTACTGTTCCCTGAGATCTATCTTTGACGTCGTATACAGAGAGTTTGATTTGTGTCATTTGATTGATAAGAGAGTCTTGGAAAAAGGCAATGCTGCTTAGAAAGATAGGATTACTTGTTCCCTGTAATCATAAACAAAAAGGCAAAAATTAATGCAAGTTGGTATTTGTTAGGAAGAAATGCTTCCTGGGTTAGCTTCAATTTTAAATCTAATCCAGGAGTACCTCACCACTTACCTCAATAATTTCCGTCTGTGCATGCTTCGTCCAGAATGCCTGAGGTGGTGTAGTTACACTCACTGCTACAAAACTATTTGGTTTTCGATCTAGCGATGGAGTTAGCAGCTCACTGCAAGCTTTAGGTATGCAATAGATAAATACATTTAGATTCAGGATCTTTTTCATGTTGCTGTAAGACTCTACATTTTTACAAAAGCATATTATATACCCACAGAAAGCAAGCCATGAAGGGCCTAATATTCATTCTATCGCCACACTATAGAGGCAGACATCACTCCCCTTTGTGCATGCAAACAGTAAATATGCAACCAGATCAGTTTAGATCCAAGCTGTAGAGCTGTAATTTAAACGTGTTCTCTTTTAACATCTGCCTATCCACCCCCCTAGCACAGCTCATTAGAAGAGCATACATGCATAGGTTTTCCTCTGGGAATCTCATGAGCATGGCTGCATTTGATTTGAAGTCACGCTCCATTAAGCCCATTACCAAATGGCATTTTGCCATGGACAACCAATAGAATTGCTTGAATGTTGATCAAGCAGCACTACTATGAGGAGAACTAGCTTGTAATTGTAAAAGGACAGTAGTTTATTTCCTCTAAAATGTTATTGTGAGTTGTCCTGGTTTCAGCTGGGATAGAGTTAACTGTCTTCCTAGTAGCTGGTACGGTGCTATGTTTTGAGTGCAGTATGTGAAGAATGTTGATAACACTGATGTTTTCAGTTGTTGCTCAGTAGTGTTTAGACTAGAGTCAAGGATTTTTCAGCTTCTCATGCCCAGCCAGGGCACCTGACCCAAACTGGCCAACAGTGTATTCCATACCAGGTGACGTCCCATCTAGTTTAGGAACTGGGAAGGGGGGGTGGGGAATCGCCGCCGGGGGACTGGCTGGGGGTCGGTCGGCGGGTGGTGAGCAATTGCCCTGTGCATCGTTTGTACATTTCAATCCTTTTATTACTACTGTTGCCATTTTATTAGTGTTATCATTATCATTATTAGTTTCTTCTTTTCTGTTCTATTAAACCGTTCTTATCTCAACCCAGGAGTTTTACTTCTTTTCCCGATTTTCTCCCCCATCCCACTGGATGGGGGGGGAGTGAGTGAGCGGCTGCGTGGTGCTTGGTTGCTGGCTGGGGTTAAACCACAACATGAGTTTAACTGCTGGGAAGGGACTATGGTGAGTAGGAAACAACTACCAAAAATTTCAGTGAATGACTCTACACAATTACATTAAACTTCAGAGCCAAATTCCATTTAGCTAGATACAGATAACTACAGTGTGCTCTAACTCTGCTTCAGCTAGATGCAGAAAGTTAATTCTGAAATTCACCTGGGCAAGCAAAATGTTCAAATGTACACTAAACAGCTTTGCAGTTCTAGATATTTTTAATTTATCTGAAAACATATAAAGTACCTTATTCAGCTCTAAGGAGTGTTTAAGATCATTATTCATAACAAAACTACATACATCTGAGAAAATTTTCTAATTTTTCATTTTAAACATACTGTTAAAGAGCATAACCTTCTGAACATTAGTCCACTATTAAGCCAAGAAAACCATGCTGCAGTTAAAACTGTGAACTGAATTTTCATTAAGAAAATATTTTTCACTTATTCTTCAAGTGAGGTCACAGACTTCTTGTCCAAATTTAACTATCCCAGAAATTAGGTCGCCTCCATTTCACATTATCACTTGACAGCAAAGATCACAGGAAAGAAGGTATGTGTAATAGTTAGTAACTCTTAGAAAATATTCTGTCCTAAAATGGTGTTTCAAGCAAATCTTCAGTTTGCTTGAAGACCTGAACTGCTGATATAGTGAGACTGAAGACAGTTTCACTGTATCTTCACATAAACAAAATAAACATTTAAAAATAACATTCACATAATAAACATTTAAAATTTTACAGGACAGATGTTTTAATTACAGACTTTTAAAAACATCACAAAATCAAACTACTGGCTGCTTATCAAAAGATACTTTACAGGCAGCAAGAAAACTACCACATCTCTGTAAAAATCAAAGCAAAGTTTCAATCCTTACTATATGAAAGGCACTTCAAAATCAACAATTAAAAAACTGCACACAAACTCAGTAGCATGTATCATCAAAATTAGCATAAAAATCACTAAGCCTACCTAAACTAAACTCTAAAATCGGCTCATCTGGATCCTGAATGTTTCCTGTAAATCAGAAAAATTAACACAAGATTAGCCAAACGTTGCTGTCATGTGAAACCTTTCCTGAAGTTGCAGTCATACAGAGAAAGAAATTAAATTTATAAAAAAATTAGTATATTTAATTCAATAAGCCATGACTGGTATTTAAAATATTTATTAGCTAATCTTTGGTACCTAAAAATTATTTGAAAAACCTAAGATGATCTCATTTTATAAAACATGTTAAAATATGTAAAACTATGCAAGGTTATATGGAATATGGGAATATAAAATGTGCAATCTCAGTAGAAAACAACAGGATTAAAGCCACTCAGTGTCTGAGCCACTATTAACTCCAAATTATTAAATTGGATACATCTCATCTATGATCAGTAAATAGGGAGAAGTACCTGTCTCTCTCGCTAATCAAAGAAAGCCTCTGGTGGTTACAATCCTAACTTACTCACCATAAAAGATGAGGGAGATAATTCTCAGCTCCCAGAACTCTCTTGAAAATTTTGTACAATGTCAAACAAGGAGGTTGCCAAGATTCTTCCTAGACCTTGACATTCTTTTGGTTTTTTTCTCCCCTTGCTGCTTATTTTTGAATGATAAATAGAACTGCACAAAATCTAGTTTCTTTTTTTTCTTCCCTCTCCAATTTTAATTTTTTGTCTGTTTTAAAAATGGTAACTTTAAGATTTTTTAATTTTTTAGTATAATTCTTCTATCTCATTCCCTCCAGATAACTAGACACATGTAAATCTTCTAGCAATTAAAAGAAAAAAACAACATTAGTACAAGGTAGATTCTGAAAGGACCAACAGAGCAATAGATGACATGAAGGTACTTACCTGCTAGAGAAAGGCCTAGCATGTCAGAGGTGACATCAATGGTGGAGGCCCGTTGCACGGTGCGGGATTTTGCACCATGGCGGGGACTGTGTTCTCTTGCTGTCATTTTGTCATGAAGAACCCTTCTTTTCTTGCTGCTTGACTTTACTGATGTTTGTCTTACAGAGTAGCAGAGTGCAGCAGGTTGTCTCCAATTGCTATTCCTCTAACATTACCACACTAAGCAAGAAAGAGAGCAAAAACATACACCAAAATTTTAAGCCACTGTCAGCTACTGTTCTTTTTAACAGCAGTAAACCTACTGCCATAAAATTGCCTCAGGTAATTAAAATAAAACGCTCAAGGTAGATCCAATGCACAGTAACTCAATTTGCATGAACCGCACATCTGTAGCATTTTACTGCAAATTGTTGAAGACTGTACCACATGCAAGAAAGGCTCTTCTGTCAGAGAATGGGGGTTGCGACTCGTTAACAGACCAGCTGCTCTTCTCCTTTGTCTAAGTTATTAAACCATCCTTAATGAAGTTTCCTGGTTTTCATAATCCCTGGGGAGCACAAGTAAATTCATCAGATGGGGCCTCTGTCTGCAGAGGTAGGACAAGGGATAAGGACAAAGGGACAACAGGGTCAGCAGAATGCAGAACAAAAGGGCAGGAAATGTTGTTAGTGTCAGCACACTGTGTCATTCCAGGCTCTACTGCTATGAGAAAGGGATATTGAAAACTATAAATAAAACCTACTAGGCCAGAGTGAGGCTGAAATTCTGGGATGGTGATGGAAAGAAAAAGCAAAAGGGGATCCCTGCTGATGGGGCACATGGCAGCGTCTGTGCTTTTCTTTCCTTCACCCTACACTTTATCGGTCTACAGACATCCATGACAGTTCTTCCCCTCACATTGCCTACAAAGTGAGATGTTACGGTAGGAAAGAAACATACAGTCTATAGAAAATTTGGTTCTGTTGTTAAATGTGGTGATTTTGGTTTGGCTGATAAATTTGAATGTTCCTTCCATCAGCCACATTAGCACTGCAGTAATGGAACTTTTGTATTCATTTCATGCTATTATGACAAACTCCATTCATTTAGGAAGTGAGATTAGGAGTAAGATCTGATAAACCTGAAAGGTAGTAATACAGTGACTAAAACCTTCACAGCAGCCCCTCATTCATTCTACAAAACATTTGAACCATGCTGCATAATGGGAGCATATTTTTTTTCCTTTTAGGCTGACAGACCTAACAATGGGCAAGATGCATTCTAATTAAATAAAGCACCTAGCTTTTACTTGTGTTTTAAATAGGCATTTTAAAACTGTCTCAAGGCCTCCAAAGGAACATTCAACCTGCCTAACTTAAGTCTCTGAATTTAACTAGCCAGCATCTCCCTCTGGAGGATTTCAAAAGAATCTCTCTCTCTCCACAGGGAACTCAAGCATCTTCTTAACTAGCACTGGTTCATGTGAGATCTAAAATTTACATCCAAGTTAAACACCTAAGACAACTGAATTGAACACAACCGTGGCCACCTACCTAAGCTTAGGAATGAGATTTAAAAATGGGGAGCTCATTATAGGGAGGCAGCAATTTGGGCTGTGCCCACCAGATGGGGCACACTGTTGCCACTCAGAACTAATAATTTGCCTTGGTGATTCAACTCAGGTTTATACAATATAATGTCATAAGCCAATTCCAAATAGGAAAAAAGGGAATTCTTGAGTGGAAGAAGCAGAAATTGAGAGCTCTGAACATCCCCTTCCCAAAAGCTTCAAAACTCCGTGACAGCATACAAAACAACACCCTGCTTATAAATATAATTTATGATAGTCAAAAATTAAAGCAGGCAGTTTTCCAATTCAAATGGAATCACAGAATAGCTGAGGTTGGAAGGAATCTCTGGAGTTCATTTAATCCAACCCCCCTGCTCAAAAGCAGGGTCACCTACAGCAAGTTGCTCAGGACTGTGTCCAGTTGGTTTTGAACAAGAATGGACCTCTCTGGCCATAACTTCTCTGGCCAACCTAGTTATTCCAACGTTTGATCACTCACAGTAAAAAAGCTTTTTTTTTTTTTTCTTCCTTTTTGTTTTTTAATCTTTCAGTGGTTAAGTGTCTAGTGAACCACCAGTCCTTCTCGAATAGCACTGAATGTCCTAAGATTTGGTCAAATAAAACTTCCATCAAAATTCTTTGCCAGTTTCCAAGTCTTTCCATTCTCCTATTTTTTCTTCCCTTCTTTCAGCAATAGGTTTTCCTTGGTTTGTTCTTTATGTAATGTGACATTTAATGGTTTGTAAATCCATTAAACCTAACTGCCTAATGAAACAGAATACCTACAAAATGTGCTTGTAGAGATTTAGACAGCCCCTTCCCACAAATCCTACAAATACCTTTTTAGAGAATAACTAACAAGTTCACATAGGTACAGGTCAGACAGCAGTTAGGTTAAAGAGTCCAGCTGTTTTTCAGCTAAAATCTCTGTACTTGCTGACATCCTTAAAAAGGGTCAATCCTTGAGAAATTAAAACAGGGTCAGGTCTTTTCTTTGTTTTGAAACTATTTCTACTTAAAATATTACTGAGCGTAATAATTTTCCAAGGCACTCTAAGTTCTCAACTCTTCAATTAAATTGCAATATTAGTTTCTCACCTAAGGATACATTTTTAATTTACTTACACTGATCATACTTACAGAGGGCTCTCTTCCTCATGTGTGGATGGATTTGGCATATCATAACATCAGTTAAGTCCACATCTAAAAAATTAACAAAATAATCAGCATGAATAATCAATCTTTTTATACAGCATAAATCACAACCAACGTGCAGGTACCATTCTGAGATTAATTGTAAATTTAACATCTAATTACTAGCTCTCACATTAAAGTTTACTGAAAATAGAAAAAGAGCATGATCCTCTGCTGGACCTCACCCAGCACTAGTCATAGCAATAGCCAGTCAGAGCACGAGCACAAAAAAATAAGCTTATGCTGAAAAGGACTGACTTCAGGTCAGCATTTGGTGAGTGGGTAGAATGGCTGTAAGAAACATACATTAACGTGTTTACTGAAAGGCTTGATGCTATCAAAAAAAAGGAATGTATATGATATGTTGAGTATGAGACAGCATTTGTTACTACACTTGCTCTTCTATAGTTAAACTTTCAAAATTTTGCTGTTTGGAAGAGTTATAACCACCACTGTCAGGAGAAAAGATTCTGTGTCAAAACACAGAATTTCAAATGATCAGGATGTAGGACTATTTCTCCACTGGGTGAAATTACTATGCGAGATAGGCTTCTATGAACAGCTAGCAATATGCATACTGGAAGAGTGAATTATTTTTAAATCTACTACAGGTTAACTGAAGGTTTGTATTTGTTAGTGGTACCACCTCATTCACATTCACATTAATGGGATATACCTTTTAAGACCACCCATGTACGTCATACTACAATAAAAGGGATGGAAAAGTCCAGTCTGAGCTTTTTCACTTAATTGCCAGCCCTACCAATTACCCAAGACTGCTTAAGAACATAGGTATGAGCTCTTATCACTTATGGAAAGGATTTTATCTCACCTTAACTGCATGGGAGGCAGGTATCTGATATCAACTCACTGCCCAGGTTCTCTATATAATCAACGGTGAGACACAAGCACTTCCAGAGAATGAGTCACCATTTTCCAAGGTAGGTGGGATGAATCACCCTAGGAAGATACCCCCCTCCCCTCTCTCTCTAATTATAGAAAGAATTTAGATGACTAGCTTAGGCCTGATGCTGCAGCTGGGCAAACTGGATCCCGCCCACAGTTGTGCTAGCTCAGGCAGGGATGACTTCACTGTATTCACTGCATTGCCTGACATACCCAAATGACAGGTGCTCTGATCACTCTCTTGAATTACAACTATTTCAATAATTACAACTTTATGACCATGTTTTTGATAAAAATCAATGGAGGCAGGATTCCTACTAAATTAAAAGTAGTATTAACACAGCAGATAGTTTCCTTAGATGGTACCAAAGGCTGGTACCACTCCTGCAGCCAGCAGTCCCAAAGGCTGGTGTAACTCATGTCCAGGCAAACCCCATCCTGAAGGTGGCATGATGCATCTACACATAGCCTTTGGCTTTGTCCTTACTAATACTGCAGACAGTGGATGTTGGCAATATGTGCAGCTTTGCACTTCATGAAGTTTTGCTGCAATGCCAGTTTTCAACTGTGACTTCAACAGAAGTATGAAAAGCTGTTGTTGACCCCCAATACCAGTAATGGTCATTTCCATGGTGCAGAAAAGGCTTCTGAACAAGCCTCCCCTCTGTTATGTGAATATTTATTTGGTGCTCTGTTAGCACCAAAGCACATGACCAGAAGAAAAGATCTTCATCAGATGCCACTTCTGGCCTGCTACCTTCAGTCCTGGCAGTTGGCTGTGGGAAGCAAATGCCACTCTGCTGAGCTGCATGGCCTCACATCCTGTGGGCTTGAAACTTTCGGACATTTGGTCTCACTCTTACTGCCTGCAAGATCTCAAGCAAAAATGATGATCACCTCAGCTCCAAAACAATCCCTTGGTGATTAGCTTGTACAACTACAAGCTAATATTCTCCTTATCTCCACAACTGTTTTGGCAAAGTGCTTTGGTCTGTTGCTTTCTTGCAAAAAAAAAAAAAAAAAAAAAAATCTCCTACCAAACTACCCCTTGAAACAAATGTGTCAGGTGAGATCAAACCTTTTACCCTAATAACTACTTTTTTGACACTCATTACACAACTGTAAGAAACAGGATTTTTCCAATTCATACATCAATATGCAGGAGAAAGAGGCTACTCCATTTACAGACTAAATCAAAATCTACTTTGAGACTATACTTTTCTACAGCCATAGTGCTCTGGGCTTATGGCATTTGATCAGGTAAAGAGACATGTCAAAGCAGAAAATGTAACAGCAGTGGAAGGCTAAATGTTACTGAAACATCTACATGAAGAGAATAATAGAGAAAGGGAGAATGTGACAGGTTCTTTAATGCTTTAAAAAAACTGGGATGCAATCCTACTAAAAGTTTACCATCGTCTCCAAGAGGCAGTGGAAAGGTAGTTGTGGGGTACTGAGAACAATCCATTTTGAAACATCAAGAGGGGTCCTTCAGCCAACTGCATTCTTCAGATAACATCTTAGTAAAAAGTTTCTCTGATTGAAAATGTTTTTGCAATACACAAAAAAGTAGAAATGAATACTGCCTAAAACAGTAAGTATTTTGGATCTGCCAAATGGCCAGGTTTCCAGCTAACATCCTATTAACTGTATCATTATGGGCAAAATAAGGGAAAGGATGAAATGCCAGACTATGCTAAGTTATGACTATGTTGCCTTCCATGTAAGAGCACCATCTCTAGTATAACTAGCATACAGGGTTGGTTTTTTTTTTTTAGTTTATTTATTTTTTAGTTCCAACCATGAAAAACCTTGGTAGTGAAACAAGATTTGCTCAAGATTTGGCTCCAGGATTCGGCTCCAGACCAATCTTCCAGCAATTCCAGCATCCCATCTCCAACAGCTATTTCAAACAACATGCAAGGAACTTTACTAAGCATGCTTCAGGGTCTGAGGTGAAGGTCTGGATTAACCCTATCACTCATGGCTGCAGAGGCAGCCCAAGAGCAGAGCATCAACTCAAAGGACAGAAGCTCCCAGCAAAAGCCTGCTAAGACCATCACTGATTAAGAGCTATTTTTTTTACAGTCTCACAAGGACTTCGCTCTTCTGTCTCATTTAATGGGAGACTGAATGTCCTGAATCTCACACAGAGCACAACAGGAAAAGTCAGAGCCGTGAGCTTGACACCTTGAGTCAGATTCTTCCTTCTGGCCAGACTCATGGGGGCGGCAACACAGACTATGTCTACTGCAAATCCACAAGTTGACAACAGGGTTTCACTCCACTCACTCCATGATCAAGGACATCCCCCTTACCATGCCCCTTGGGAAGGCAAAAGAAAGCAAGTGCTGCCAGCATCCAATATGGACTTTTGCCTCCCACCAAAATTACTTTCCCACCAAAAACGTACTCGGCAGGTTCTAGTCTGCCAGCTCCACAAAGCAGCTTTATTTCCCCCCTCTCAGTCTACTCCTTAAGTCTAGGTTTCCCTCTCAAGCTGGTTCAATGTCCCCCTCTCCCACTGACCAGAATCTTGATTACCAAGGACAAAAAAATAAGTTTGCCCTGAAGAGTCTTCTTGTCACTCTCTGAAGGCCTCCTGAGGATTCTGAGCAAGTGGGTGACCTCAGGAAGAACAGTAAAAAATCTTTCAGAAGAAAATGAAATAAACTACTGCAAGATACAACGAATGTATTTGTGTAGCGTGGAAATCCCCAAATGCAACCTTTCCGTGATATTTAGATAAAAGGCCATTTCAGCAGCAGAAAGTAGCTTGTTTTCTCTTTGCTTTCCTGTCCACCCTCTCCCACTTACAGACAAATCTGTAAATTACAAACTGTCTTGATCCTTCCACGCTATGAACTTCAGCAAACTCTATTAATCTAAAAACCTAATTTTATCCCTTTAATATATTTGAGTACTTTTAATAGAAAACTGCAGTTTAGGCTCCTTTAGTTCTTTGTGCAAATTAAGACCATTTGTCTATATTCACAACTAAAATACAATTAGCATTCTTGTTAATAAGATACTGGTTTAAGTTCACTTGTCATCACAATACTTCTATTTCTTCAGTACTCCTATGAGCACAAAAATATGCACACCCACAGGTGGAGGCAAACATTTGTAGCACACAGATTTGCTAGCTAAAAAGGAAAAAGCACAGCTCTGTTTCACTTTGCAGAACAGCTTTTATCAAGTTGAGCACAGCACAGTGCCATGGAAAATGATGAGTCTTGCTACAGAGCAGTTTGAAGTCCAACCCTCTCAGCCTTCCCCGTTGTTTACAAATGGTTTTTACCCTAAATTAATATTTACCCTCTTCACAAGAAACATGCTGGGTACATTTTGGTGAAGTTTCCTGTGCATGGGATGACTTCTCATGAATAGGGCTGTCACACTACCTATATGGACATGGAAAAGCCCATGAGAACGGGGGACATATTTTCTGTTGAGGAGTTTGGACTGGAAACACATTTCTGAATTTAATGGTCCTTTGGACACCCTGCCTCTTTAAAGCAGTCTGTCATCATAACCATGATGCTCACAATGCAGAAACAGCATTACTCTAACTGGAAAAAAAGAGCTTAACCCCCTCTCTGAGCAGCTCCTGCTGCAGGAAAGGGTGGGGTAGGGGAACAAAGGCCGAAAAAATCCAAAACCCAACCAGCAGTTTATGACATGAAATGGAAATGAACCAGACATACCTTAACATTTGCTAAAGAATTCATATTGGTGTTGATTACAGATGGATGGCAGTAAAATATCTTCCAACACACAGGCAATGAGAAGGGGGACCACAGAAGACACAGAGGGATAAAAGCACTGAAACTACATCTGTAATCAGAAGTTTTCGTCAAGCTTGGATTACAACGAGAAGTCTGGGGAACTATCTGATCTATCTGCCTATAATACTCATCCAGTTCACAGACTAATATAGCACTAATTAAAATTAGTGCATGCTGGTCAAAACAACCCAGGAATCACAGACTACTGTTAGCACTGTCCTCTATGTGTTTCATGGGATCTCACATTCTGCTCTGAAACCATCGAGCCTCACTTGCGCAATGGGACTGCACTCCAGGTTCACAGGCTAAACATGTTTACTTTCCTGACACTACATTTTCCCACATGGAAAGAATGCTCCGTCAGGTGACAGGCTCACCAAAAAAATCTCCCAAGCACTCTTCATTTTTACATGGCATTGCTCTGACTTGCTGTGATTCCTATGTTTACTGTTTAAAATGTTTATATAAATTAAAAATGCATAGCAGCATCTGAGGACAAATCAGAAATGCATGAATACTTTCTCTAACATATGTGTTTTCAGTAAGACATAACTAATTGACTCAGGAAATAAACCAGTGTCGAGTATTTAGAAAATTTAAAATAAATGTTGGTGTGGGAGTAATATTCCACAAAGGTTATTACCAGGATTTAGGCAGCATAGCAAAACTGGAGTCTTATGCTACTAATACAAATCTGCTGATGCATATTTCTCCATCAGCATTTGTTTTGTACTCCTGAACTGTTTTATGAGTGTATTTCTGATCCATATATCTTTTTTTTCTTACACAGTTCATGCCTAGACTATGCCTAATGGCCACGATACTGGATGTCCTTTCAAATTAAGTAATACTTTTTTGATTCCAGATAGCTGATTCCTTTGTGCTGCTTTAATTTCTTCTTCCTGCAAAATAAAATGATTTGTTTGTTTACTCTGATCTTTCTAAATCAATGGGAGAGAGGGTTGCTGTGGGCCAAGATGCTGACTGCAAGGCTGTTTCCAGGATTCCTTTCTGGAGTCATGTAAACAAATGGTGGGATGCTGGCAGTTTGGAAGCATAAGCATCCAACTCCACACAGACCAATAACAGTCTACACTTCCCATCACTGCTCCCATTTAAACGCCTCAGTGGGACAGCTGTCCCAGTGAAAGGAATCCTTTTTCATGCCAACCCTACCCTCTGGGTTAACAGTAAGATCACCCTGTAAGATATAAGAGGGGACAGGGGTGCTACTTCAGTGTCTTGCCAGTTTCTGAGAACGTTTTCCTTGACAATCTACTTAGCATACAGACCCCACTTTGTGGCCCTGTCAAAGACTTCAAACACATCCAGAAAACCCTGTCCAGATTCCTAGGATCTGGGCCAAAGACCCCCAACATGTGGTTTGCTTTCTTGCCCAAGTTGTGAGGAGAAACAATGGAGTTTACACAGGGTTCTCCACCAGCCAGAAAAAGGCAGATGTGGGCTGAGATGACAGCCAAAAGGGAGTACAGCTGGTAGGTTTGAGGAAGGATGGATTGCTGAGCTGTTTCTCAAGAAGTTCTGGGACTCAGGACTAAACGGAGCAAAAGATAATGCTTATCACCTGTCAGCTACTAGCTATGCCTCAAGACAGACACTGAAAGAAGAAATAAACCTATTTTTGAGTGGGTGTTGAGCAAAGTGCAGCCTTTATATACTGAAAAATATTTATACATTCAAAAATTATTCAGGAGCACAAGCACTGGGAAGGAGCAAGAGGAGACTCAGGGATGACTAAAGGGATGGTGTTATCCTGTGTTTGCATTGCCCAATGCAGCAGGCGAACTGTGGGTCGGTGGATGCACATGTACTATCCCAGTTCCTCCCTGCGCCCCGTACCTTCCTCCCACATGCACACACATACATATACACATCGTCCCTGCCTTTCACAACATGGTTACGGCAGCTGTATTGTGATCAAGGTCAAAGAGAAGGGGAAGTGGGAAATGAAGTGACAGGGTCTGAAATACAGTAATTTGTCCAAGCTTTGCTGCTATAGGCAAGGAACTGCTGCAGACACCTCTCTTTCAGAAAAGGAAGCCACAATTTCATTTCACAAAGCCAGAAAACATTAAAAAGTAATTTTTCAGAGGTCTCGGAATGTCACCATCTGCCCATTGCAGGTCACAAGGAAGGACACTACTGATGCTCTTCAGTAAAAACAGGTTATGATGGTAACTTCAGAGAAACCAACATTTCTACACTTAAATATCAGCAACAATAGTTTCATTTCAGTGACTGTGCTGATGAGAGTTATCAGCAGTAGACAATATATCTAGAATTTAAGAAAGAAAAAAGAAATAGGAAAATGGAAGCAAGGCCCAGTTCATAGAAAGCTGTAATTGTACCGGGAACATAATTAACTCTCCTGACCAACTTACTTGCTTATGTGTTTTTAACATGGAATAAACTGTACCTGGATTTTAAGGGAAGGTACATTTCACCACACTTGCAAAAAGCAAAGTCCATGTCAAGTATAAACTGAACTGTTGCTAATAGGACCTGACAATATCATTTAAGAAACAGATTCTTAACTTGTAGCAGAGCTATTGAAACACATCTGCGTGGGAAGATTACATGTACTGACAGACATGGGTCATTTTAAAACATACTGGAAAAATATCTGGAATATATTGAAACTTGCCGTATTTGCTGAATTTAAAAGGCCTAAATCAGTAGCACAAAACTGCAATAAATAAAGTATGTGACCTACAAAAAAAAATAGGTCATAAGTGGCTTGCATGTCTTTGAAGTGACCTCATTAGAGGAAATCAGACCAAATCTCACTGAAATATTTCTATGAACTTGATTACAAATCATTCTCCAATGTAAGATCAGCAGCTTTCTATTAGAATATCATATTTCAACAATTGTCCCCTACTTGTGAAAATTCCCCTGAGGTTTCCCATATTTGACTATCAGCCTTACTGAAATGCTATATTCTTTGTTGAGGCGTGATTGAACAAAGGAGCTATTATAGAAAATAAATGTCTTGTAGTGGATATTATGATGCTAGCTCTAAGACAGAAAAAACAAAGATTAAATAGTTTAGAAAGAGTAACTAAACATATTTCTACTACTCTGATTGGTTTAATGTGTAAAATGAGCAAACATGAACACCCATGGACAAATAAAAATGTTGCAGGTACTTACTTAGAAGGTTCATGTCTCCTCACTCCAACATATTACACATTAAAGTGGTCTGTTCGGACAAAGAAGGTAGCAAATACTTGTGTAGATGTAGTATGTGTTGTGCAACACTTTATTCTGCTATAACAACATTCTTTTCTTTCACTCTCATCTACTAACAGAACAAATGTAATAAACATTTCAGTCCAAAATTCAGAATAAAATTAAGACTCCTGTACGGTATGGCGATGGATTTCTGGAGTCCAGGGCTTTTAAAACCAACTTTCAAATAATTGTAACTACAATCTACTGGTTTGTTTTCAGCAACTAGTACTGATCAATCTTTAAAACTGATGTAGTTTAGTGGGCTTCAAAAGTTTATTTAAAAAAATAACCACTACAGCAGGGATGGTAGCAACGATCATAAAAAGATATAAATACTATGCAAGGACAAAGGGCATATATTAGTGCTGAGTTCCTTGCAGCACTCAGTGCTCAAAAATATGAGCTTAAATGTCAGAGTTTTGTCAATTCTCCAAGCACTAACATGCCTTGTAAAACTGGTGTGTTACTACAGGCCAAGTTTATCTGAATCTCACTTTTTTTAAAAAGCAAATTTTGCATGGATACAGAAAAGCCTGAAAATGTGAAGGATGCCTCCCAAATTACTTAAAGTCCATGACTAACTCACTCTCACGACTGATATATCTGACTCTCAATTTTTGCATGCTGAAGGCAAGCAACAGTGACGCCGGCTTCTCCTGCTAACTCCTGGTGCCTCCCACCACACCTTATCAGAAATTCATAAGCATGCTGCCTACCTCAGTAGTCAAACCTCCAAGGCAAGGCAGCAGAGATGATGTTTCTGCCCACAGCTTGCTCTTCTGGCCCAGATGAGAATAGGTACCTGCATTTCAGCCACACAACTTTATAGCCCACCATCTCATCAAAGCCACTTTCAACAACAGGTTAAACTAAGATACTGAACTGCATCTCAGTGTGGGCACACATTCCTACAACTGCTGTCTCTGCTAGAGAGGCACTACTTTCTGGCAAAAGCACGCGACCAAAAGCTGAATATAAAGACTGGGTCAGAGCAAAAGGTTAATCAAGCCTACAGTCCTCTCTGATAGTGGCCAGCACTAAAGACTGAGGAAAAACAGTATAATGAGCAGTACTGGTATTTTGTGAGGCATCTCCGGATTCAGCTGACAAGCACCCTAGGAACTTTCTGAGCTGGGCATCTGTCCTGGTTTCAGCTGGGATAGAGTTAACTGTCTTCCTAGTAGCTGGTACGGTGCTATGTTTTGAGTGCAGTATGTGAAGAATGTTGATAACACTGATGTTTTCAGTTGTTGCTCAGTAGTGTTTAGACTAGAGTCAAGGATTTTTCAGCTTCTCATGCCCAGCCAGGGCACCTGACCCAAACTGGCCAACAGTGTATTCCATACCAGGTGACGTCCCATCTAGTTTAGGAACTGGGAAGGGGGGGTGGGGAATCGCCGCCGGGGGACTGGCTGGGGGTCGGTCGGCGGGTGGTGAGCAATTGCCCTGTGCATCGTTTGTACATTTCAATCCTTTTATTACTACTGTTGCCATTTTATTAGTGTTATCATTATCATTATTAGTTTCTTCTTTTCTGTTCTATTAAACCGTTCTTATCTCAACCCAGGAGTTTTACTTCTTTTCCCGATTTTCTCCCCCATCCCACTGGATGGGGGGGGAGTGAGTGAGCGGCTGCGTGGTGCTTAGTTGCTGGCTGGGGTTAAACCACCACACCCAGACCTATTTAATGGTTGGTGGCAACATTACAGCTAATGTGTTACCAGTGTTCATCCTTGGACCTTGCAGCACTGTTAGCCTGTAACACTATATTGCCATCACTAGTGACTGGACATAAGCCTTGTAGGGGGGCTTGCAAACCCTGAGGACTTAGGCCTTTCAGGTTTCCTTTGTTTGAACTTTTCTTGACCTGCCTGCAACTTTTGTTGTAGCCTGCAATTAAACTTGGCTTAGTTGTAACAACAATTTTTCCAACTGCCCAGATGTCTGTGGCTAATTTGTTTTTACTTTTATCTTTGCATGGTACCATCATCATTTTACAACTCTAACACAATGATATAGTGTAGAAAAATACAGGCCTGGTAAGATAGCAGAGGCCTTGAGAAGTGGAGACACAGGATGTAGAGGAATACAAGCATAGGATAAAAAGAGATAGGGTACAGAATAGACACTTTGAGATACTCTGGCTATGGACAGCTCACCCATGGTCACTTAAAGAACTGCAGACTTGAGGCTAAACAAAACTGGTTTTAGGGTAATAAACAGAATAAAGAAATAGTATCTAACATGTATGTAAGGTACCACATATATTAAATTTGGATGTAATGTGGAGCTGCAGACCAATGAAGAAAGAGCCAAGTTTAAAAGCTTGTTAGCAAACATAAAAATGACCCCAAGTGAATCCTAGAGTGAAGAAGAAGAAACTGTCAACATGAACATCATATTCCTCCCGTCAGCATCTGAAGTCCTTTAGATGCTGACAACTGCTGAAACACCTCCACATCTTCACCACCAGAATGAAACCACCAATAAGACCCAGAGGAGCAGTGGAAGGGTGAGCATTACAGCAGGATGAAGAGGTAGACACTTTGTGTGTTCAATGATTTTAACTGTATTGTTATTTATTGAGACTTTCCCCTGTACAGAAGCCTTCTTTCTTTTCCTGTAATTATTAGATCTGAACACATAATGATTCCTGGATTAGCCTGTAAAGTCTTTAATTATAATAACAACAACTTCTTGCCTTTAGAAATAAGGTGTGTTTCACCCTCACACATAAAAAAAGATCTTGAGTGTAACAGCACAGATGTGGAATTTAGTGCCATTCTTCACTGTTTACTTGTACCAGCAGATCCCGCTGTCATCCACTGTTTTAGGAGAGAAATTTTTCAACAGTTGGGAGCACTAATTTTACTCTTTCCAGCTTTTTAAGGTCATGCAGATCTCATCTCTACAGCTTCATTTAGAGAGTTTTTATAGACCAAAGATGCAAGAATGAGAACTGGATGTAACATTGTCAGGACAGTTTGTGATCATTGGGATAACATCTATGCTCCAAGCACAATCTCTTTGCTTCCACTGAAAACATAAAATTATCATCTGCCCACAGTGATATCACTGTGAATCGCAGACCTCAGTGTAATGCATCTTTGTCAAATAATTATTTTAAAATAGAAAATGTCATAAACCTAAACTTTTTAACTGTTTGAGGTGAAACAAGCTAGAACTATGACAGAATTAAATGGGACATTATGAAATTCTTATATCAATAGTTTTCAATCTTTTCTGATTTGAAAACTCCCTGAAAATTTTCCAGTGGTAGAATCCTTTGGTACAAGCTAATTTAAAGCTACTGATCCGTAGGCTTGCTTTCCTCAGTCACTTCCCACCAACTTATTTGCATAGTTCATGGACAATTTAAAACCACAGACTTAAACACTGTAAGAACCAAACAGCTATGATTGTTAAGACTAATTTTTTTTTCATTTTAGATTGTTTCCATCTGCTCAGAACTACACAAATTATTCACCTAACATTCTACATTTTTCCATGTTTGGTCTCAATTTAGAACTAAATTTGTATTCAGAAACTGTGAGCTCAAGACTTTCTGGGCATTTTCCAGTTCTGAAAAGGGAAAGTCTAATAATAACTTATTCTTCTAATTAAGAAAAAAAAATAAAAAAAGAAAGTAATCTTTTTCAACAAAGAAAATAAAAACAAACTGTAACTGAAACCCTACAAGGCAAATAGTTCTTAATGAGGTATCCACTTACAAAAACGCAAGCAATTTGCTAACCCAAATAAAAGTGAGTTAAAGAAAAATCAGTTTGGCATTACCTATGGGGAATGAAGCCAGGGAACACTGGTTGAAATGCAGGAGGCTAGCACTCAACCCAGACCCCATGGATCTTTTAATACTGAAGCAACAACAGTGTTAAATCCCTATGAAAATTCAGGCTACTAAAGGATGATGCAGAAACAGTGATATTAGTGTGCATTCAACAAGCACTTTGTTAACTCTTCCATTCTGAATAGCTCTGTGGCTAAGTATCCAAGGGATGGCTCTGTGGTAATATGACCCAGATTTTAAGAACTCCATGCACAACAAGCTACCAAATCACATCCTTATCTTGGCTATGAAATTATCCAAGTGCTAGACAACCTCAGTTATGCAGCCTTGGTTCACAATAAAGACTGTGAAAGCCACAAAAACACTGTTCTCTACAGTTCTGCTGGTTTTATATGACCTAAGCCCCACAAGTAGTTTAGCAGATTTAAATGATTGGTACTGTAAACTCCAATCTTATAAATGGATGAGTGTTTTCAGAGATCCAGAGGGGGGTGAGAAGGTAGAGAAGTTTGAATGCACAGTCAGGTAGAAGATGCAAAAGTTAACACATTTATTAACATTTCCATTTCTAAAACATGACCGCTACACAGAGACGGTTTTGCTTGCAGTTAAACTGTCATAAAAGCAGTTGTCATGAAACTGCATCTCTATCTGCCTTTTACAACTGTAGATAAAATTACATTGCCTGGGAGTGGACGATGGTGGCATCCAAATAACTAGTGTTAAAACATATTCTGTTTTCCTCCCCAGTGACACGCCCCCGTCACTCCTGTGTAAGTTAGAATAGTTTCCAAACACTTATCCAAATGCATTTTCCTAATGTGATCTTTCATATAAAAGGACTCTTTAATCTGCCAAGACTACAAATCAGACTGCAGGAGTCAATACTGAAAAATATACTACAAATTTCTCCTCAGTTCTGGGAAAGCTGTGACCATGTGATAATTGCTGCATCTGTTTTTCAGGCACCTTTACAACCACAATCTTTTCAGCTCTCATGTTCATACTTCCCTTTCTGATCACTAATATGGAAACTGACCTCAGGACAGAAGATATCTTACTCCTCTTGTGCTATACTATTTCAAAGCCAAAACATTAAGTTACAATATGCCAGTGCTGCCTCTGTAGTGATGGATGCAGCTGGACATAGAAGAGATCTTTGCTATTCTGCGAGGCTCCTATTTAGCACACTGATTCTGTCTAGTCTAATTAAAGATGTTTTGTAACAGATGCCAAATACTTATTAGTACTTACTGGTGCCCCTGGGGAAGGGGAAAAAGGACAGTTTTTAAACAAGATCCAGAAGAGCAGCTCCAGATGACTGGAGCTGCGCTGGGAAATTACAAGCTGCTTTTACTTTAAGACTTGAAAGAAAAATCATGAGAAATTTCTTGTCTGTGCTTGCCTCTTCCCTTCACTGTATAGCAAGATATCCAAGTTCTCAATTACAGACAAAGTACCAACAAGTGCGTTTCTCCATAAAGCTGAATAAATATCAACAAACATATATGGTAAAATACAGTCACTTGAGACCACTCATACCCAATGCTCTGGGCATCCGTTTTGTCCATTGGGATCCATAACCACTGCTCCCCGAGTCACTTTTGCTCCCAGCTGTGCCTTCTTGAAAAATCAGTCCTCAAGAACTTTTTCTTTCCATTTTTCCTCCTTCTGCATCAAATACTATCTGAAAGCATTGTTGTCCCAACTTTCTTCTCAAAGAAATAAAAGACTGTGTGGCAGGGTTTTTTGACTTTATTACTTAACCCATCAAAGCAAATGGGTCAACACATATAACCCATTGTTTGTCTGAGGATAAAATGCACCAACAGGCACCATACAAAACAAAGCTGATCTGTCATACTTATGAATCCAAAATAGAAAAGGCTTTTCTTCGTGTTACAGTATATAGATTTCAAAGCCAATTCATAGAGAAGTATCAGGGAAATAAACCAGAAAATATTAAAGTTTGTAATGCAGAAATGAAATGCTAACTTTCAAGCTATTACTAAAGTGCTACATATGTATGAAATTTTTAGAAAAGACATTCTTTCAGAATTTCTCTTCAACAGCCATTTAAGTACACTGTTAAAGAACTCACCCTTGAACTAGCAAAGAACTCATCTGTTTGAGAGTGCATCAGTTAACCTAGAATATTTTGTATTATCTCCTACCTTATTGTTCAAGAGATTAAAAATCCCCCCAAACTCTAATTTCTCTTTTTACTTAGTTTCTATTTATATAGTCTATGAACTATAAGGCAATAACAAACAAAAGCAGCAATAACATTTTTTTTCATTAACAATGAAAACACGAGAATCACTTATATTGATAAATAACTGCAATTCTATGCCAAACTTAAACTTTTGTAGACTCACATGTGAAAATACTCATAGCTCTTCTGCTAAAATGTTCAAAGAACATCACAAAAAAATTCCAGAGAACCAAACTAAACTATTTTAATATACAAATACACATAATTAGAAAGCAAGAAACTCCTCTCCCAGTAACAGTGGATAGGAGGATTACATTAAAAATTGGCTTCTGCTGAAGAGTATGGTATTAAGCCAAACAGAATGGAGTCTGACTGTTTATCATCTTTTCTCTATTCCCATTACCAACAGATTATTACCATGATATTCCAATCACTAATTTGACACACTTTCAACTTGGTTTTTACCAGTCTTCTGTCCTAACGCTGCTACCTTATTTCTGTGTGGAAGGTGTTAATTTTTTTCCTTTCCTAAAGGTTATTCATTTTCTTCACAGTAATAACATAGAGTTCCTGTATTAACCCGGGCTCATGCATTAAAAGAAACAGAATACATGGAATCCCAGTTACTTAAGGAATAGAGGTATTGAAAATGTTTCAGGAGTGTTTTCCTTTAGTTTCTGTGGCAACTTAGCTAGAAAAAGTTTCCTCTCTCTCTAGACTGAAGACAAGATCTTTACCCCACACCTTAAAGCACAATGATGACCTTTAAAAAAGGAAAATCAACAAAACGTAGCTCATGGTGGCTGCTTTCCTTTCCACCACCAAAAAAATCACAGGTGGTGCTTGGGTTCAAACAGGTTTAGCTTCTGAAGTCAGGCCTTGTTCATATAGCACTAACAGTCTTCACTGAAGACTAAGGTACCTGTCTGTATTAACAGGCATGTTTATTAAATGGAGACTGGCTTCCTTATGGGATGGAATGAACAAATATGAGAGTGCCAGCTGAATAACAACAACAACAACAAAAACCCCAAAAAACCAAACCCAACACCTCAAGGTGGAGATCTCCAAGTTTATGGAATGAAGCTCCCAACCAAAGTGGTGGAAACCTCACTATCCAAGATGTTTCCAGGACACTATACCAAGCCTGTAGGTTTACACAGCTGGAGTTTCCTCCACACAGCCATTTTTCTCTACACCTCCACTTTGAATGTTTGAGAATATTTGGCAGCTGCCTGGGACAGCTCCAAAAATCACCTTATCACAAATCACAGCAGATTTGCCTAAAGGAAGGTCACCAACATGAACATGCACAACCACTGTGAAAATGCCTCCTTTCAGAAACAGATCAATGTTCAAATGTCCCACTAAAAATAGCTCGGTGTTAGCAGCTTAGCAGCACTTTTTTATTCTTTTTCTTTGTTTGCTCATGTTAACATGGGCAAAAAGTCAACAATAAAGCACAATTTCAGACAGCCTATTTTTTAAATGCTTTCAAGGAGTAAGTTCTCACAAGGGCCTGAGCCACCATACAGCTTTTAGAGTATCTCATCTTTGTGTCCTAGGCATTTCTGGGGTTAAAGTCTAGCAGGAGCTGCACTAAGATTTTTTTTTAATATGGAAATTACAGAACAATCTTGAACATAAATATTCCCAAATGGATGTATTTTTGTTTCAAAGCAAAATTAGCATAAACACATTTGAAGAATAAATTAATATTCTCTCTGTCGTGCTTGCCTACAAACCCCCAAAATACCTTGGCACACTTTTAGTTTTTATAGCATATAATCTATCCAAACAGAAAACATACTATTAAAAGTATTATGACAGAAAGATCCAAATAAGTTCACATAACCTTCTCTCTTGTACTGCATACAGTTCAGCAGAGATACAGTTCATATAGACTCTATTTAAATGTACAAAAATATTTCATTTTTTATTAATGTTTAAGAATCTGTGTGAACAAACCATGAGGACAGTGTTTACCTTGACTAAACGCCATGCTATGAAAAGGTTAAGCAAGGTGTATACTCTTTGGATGGGATTCACTTCACTGAACCGTACTGAAGTTAAGCAAAATAGGCAACTAGTTAGAACTGAGTAGAGAGGGATATGAACCTTCAAAAGGTAATTCTTTCTGACTTTTAAACAGCTATCTTAAGAGACTATGAAATAGGATTAAATTTGCATTCCAACATGTCAAGTTTAATAATGATCTACAACAGTTCTTGGGCAGACCAGGGAAGTATTCCAAACCTCACACTACTCTCATTTGTCTCTTCATTTGGGTTTATTTCATCCATCCCCCCCAAAAAAAGAATTGTGATGGGAAGGAAAAGTTTGCTAGAAATTCCTCTATTTCTTTTTCTTCCTCAATAGGAGTGCAAGATGACTTTTTCCTGAAACTTAGAGGCAGAAGTCCCTCAGACCTGATCATCTTTTCGCCTCCATAAACCTCTTCAAATGATACCCTTCCAGTTTTTCTGGGCATCCTTATAAGTGACAGCCATACAGGCCTGAGATGCTCCAAGTGCTGTCTCTCAGGAAGAGGCTTAAACAGATTTTCAAATTAAAACCCCAGTTTACTAGCCAGAAAAACATGACTTGGTGCTAAATAAAACCGAGAATATAGAAAAAAGGGCAAACCTAAACTAGGACGGATTCTAAATCTAAGGGAGTTGACCATGACTTTAATAAACAATAAACATGAAAAAGCACTCACACATTTTCATGCCTATCTTCTCAGTCCTCCCTCCTTGCCATCCATCCTCTCGAACTGTCATTCAAAGCACTGTGTTTCCAACAGAACACCCCCCTTCCAAACTGTTGACAATGCAGTCCATAAACAGTTTTTTTTTCTTTACTGTGGCAATTTTCCAAGTAAGGACTGTGAGATCATCACACAATTGTTTTTACCACAGAACAATAACGACTTAGTACCACTATGTAATGATTAGTTAGGAAGCAGAAAAAAAGAGAAGCCATACTATTCTCTCCTGATATTCTTCTAGGTGCTTAAAAACCTCAGAAACACAGGCTAAGCACAAATAACTAGAGAACTAAACATAGCATTGCCAGAAGTACATTAAAAAGATTTCTTGCTGTGGCATTTTCCTCCTGTTATTTTACAGATAATTCTGCTAAAGAATGGCCTGATCAATGTCTTAATAGCTCATAAAGCCACTTAGAGCAACTCAGGATTTGCAACAGAGCAGAAAGCACATTACTCACATTTGCTCAAAGAATTCAGCTCCTTTTCGAACCTGGTGTTGGGACAAACCAGTGTCTAGGCAAAGGGCAGTTCTTCACCAAGATACAGTTACAAGTTTAAGCATTTGTCAAACTAAGGAGGTATGTGGGGCAAGGGCTGTCACTGACTGTAAGTACTGCACCCGTCACTTGTCACTACAGGCACATCAGGGATCTTCAACCACAATTTTCACTTCATAGCAAGCTTTTCTCTCACTGGTCATGAGTTTGCTACCCAGCAGTCTGCTTCTAAACGTATCTTTGTCACAGGCTAAACTTAATGTGCCTTTGTCGAGCCCTACAAATTCACTTGATGCCTGATTTATCACATACAGCTTTCCCTGTGCAGTGCAGGGAAACTGCAGGGCAATACACTAGACAGCAAGTATCACACTGTATAGGAGTGATTCAAAAGCACAAGCTGCCAAACAGCCTAAGTCCAAAGAATCCAAGCAATCATTGCCCTTCATAAATTTTTAAGCACTTCCTTAAATGTACATCAAGCATTCTCCTACTGACTACTGTCATGTATTATGGGATTATCACTATGCATTTCTATGTTGGTTAAATATTTTTTCCATATGCTACGTACACACACGAACTCCAATCACTAAGAAGTGCAACATATTCAGTTCACGTCACCTCTAAATCATACGGCTGGACATTTCTGTTTCTGTATCATAACCTTCCTACGATACCACACTGTTACACAGACTTTCATTAGTCCTCTGATGGACTTACAGACATCCTGCTTGTTAGCTATCACCGAGCTGGTATCAGCCACATTCCAAAGGTCCCCATGACTCCAGCAGCATAGCTGGAGTAATTACATTTCCCATTTTGCTAGTCTTCCTGACATACCCAACACAGCTGTTTCAGACTCCTCTTGAAACATCATTCCTTTGACCATCCCTGAAGGTCTTCTCTGTATCTGTTTGGTACTGAGCTGAAGTTTCTTGGATATTGCAAGAAATGTTGCACACTTACTCCAGATCAAGTCCCAGCCCAGACACACCCAGCTGAGTTGCCCTCCCTCAACTGGAAACACATCTCCTGACACTTTCCTGGATCCCATCCATCACTTTCATGATGGTGTCAAATTGACAGACTAGAGACAAACTTGAACCCACTTACCCTCACATAGGCATTTCTCCTTCAAGGTCTTCCATTGTTGAACTCCCTGTTCATAGGAAAAGTTGTTGCATTACTTCCCAAGCTGAGGCTGTAGCACCATCCAATTTCAGGCATTCAGCACAGATGCCAGAGTCAGGTGCCTAGGCTCTGTTAACAGCCAAGAGAGGAAGGCAGGAGTTGGGGCGCCTAATTAAAAATCTGCCTCTTTCCACTGATTATATAAGAGCTTAGACTGCTAATTTTGACACCAAGGTTAAACTCAGTAAGTGAATTCCTGCCAGTGTGTGTGGTCTGACACTTCGCTGTGTTGAATTCCATCCCTTCAGTATTACCTAATTGTACAATTACTTGTATAGTCATTCCATCTAAAACTGTGTACTGGAAATTAATGTCCTCCTCCAGTCAGCAAGTTTCAACAGCCTGCTTTCAATACAACATGATAGCAAAATCAACTCAACAACAACAACAAAAGCCTCAAGAAAACTAAACTAGTCAACTCCCAAAGAATAATAAATCTCATACATCTACCTCCTGTTGTCTCCCCTCGTGCCAGTTCTTTGCATGAGTTCACGGTTCTTACACTAACCTAATCTTCGTCTGCCTTGAACAGTAATGTTGATGCAGCACCACGTTAAATGGTTCAGTAGAATCCAGGGAGACTAGATCTAGCACATTTTTTCTTTTTCTAGATAACCTACTTTCTTATTAAAAAAAGATACTAGGTCAATCTGACATGACCTATCTTAGCAAAACAGATCGTGTTTCATCCTCCTTCCACTCAGCTCCGGCGTCTTTAATTATTCATTCCTTCAAAAAATTTTGAGGTTATTAAGGTCAAATTAACAAGCCTGATGTTGCCTAGATCACATTTTCCATTTCCTTAGAGATACATATATAACATTCAGTAGTATCAAGTAATAAAAATCCTCTAAAAAATATTAGTAACGGATCTGTATTTTAATTACACATAAAAAAAAAGGTGCCTTCAAGAAATTCCCTATTTGGAAGTTCCCAATACAGCAACTTAAAAAGTCGCTCTGGCAGCCAGAAAATCTGATTGCTTTTAAAATATGAGAGATGCAAAAACTGGATGCCTCTTCTGAGATTACAAATGATGAGTAAAATACCCAAGACTTCCTGAAAGCTCCTGAGACCCCAAGATCACAAGATATACAGCAGGATACAGCTAGGGCCCTTGTTTAACTTGATATGGGAAATCCCAGTGCGGATCTGAGATGCTTCTCGGATCTCTGTTACACAAGCCTCTTTAAGTGCTGCACAGTACCTTAGATTTCTACCATTCAGTACAATTTCTTATATTCACAAACTGTTGAATATGTTCACATAGACTTTCCAATTTGTTGGGTCACTCAAGCATGCTACATCTGGAAAAGTTTTTGTGCTGAGGCATGATTTTCTTGACAAAATTTAAAGACTTTTTAAAAGGATAAATATGTTATCCAGTTCAAGAAAATTGCCTGATAGGATGCAGGAACCTTTTTTCTTTTTTTCCTTTTCTTGTTGTTCTAGCACTTTTGTATCTCTATCGGCTTGCCATACATATGAAAAAAATTTGCAAAAAATACCTTAAAGGTAAACAAAACATTTGCTTAGTCTGCAATTTTAAGCTCTTTTTTTTGACCCAAATTGGCATTTTCTATGCCTTGAGCTGAAAGCAATCATCTTGTTAAGAAGGTGATATTTGTGTGCGTTGCCTCCTTCAGACAAATTGGGCCTGAATTTTAAGACACCTGCTTATTGATTCATTCATTCTTCAAACAGTAGAAGTGTGAGTTGAGCATCCTGGTGCTTTACAAGTAGGTTTGTAGCTGTCTGTACATGTCACACAATGTTCAAAACAGGCAGCCAGTTAAGACTCCTTCTGAATATCATGGCTAAAAACTTCTACTTGGGCTCTGCCTAAATTAATACTTATGGGGCACCTCAATAAACTCTGACGCAGCACGGCAACCTAGCTTAGAGGCAGCACATGAGCACATGTGTAACTATAAGCTTCAGTCCTAGTGAAATGAGCAGAAAATTAAGATTTCTCCTGATGTAGACTTTAAGACCGGCCTGACTTCCTGTGAGACCTCGGATCACTGACAACTGCTCCTGACTTCACCAAGGGCTGCAGGTGCTCAGTGTCTACAAAAGACTTTTATTGAGATGTCTGAGTTCAGATTAAAGGTATGTATTTGAAAATTTGACTTCACGTATTTAAAGCCCATCTGCCCTGCCCTCCTAAAAGTTGTGAAAAATCATGCACTAAAGCTAAAAATAACTAGGAGCCTTTTCTGCTCTTTATTCTGCAGAGACAAGGATGCTAGCAATGCCCCAGTCTGAGGCATACTACCACTGCAGATTTTTGTCTTTTATTACAGTGCTTCAAGCTATTGTATTCCACCTAGCCTTGGAGACCATACAGAGAGTTGGCAAGTGTTTGTACTGCACAGTCCAGACCTTTTGAGATGTATGGAGGTCTGGACTTGAGGACCTGCATGGTCACTTCCTATCTTATCTTCCTAGCTATATGGAAAATACCACTGGAAGTAGGAAATGATCCATACGCAAAGTTTCCAAGAATGCAAGTAGTATGGTAGGCAGCTGATTTTGGGGATTCGTTTAGAACGTTCAGATTAAGCGTTAATCCTCTCAGCCTCAGTATGTTTTAGTGAAACCATTATTCCTGAAATCCTCATAATGATTCTGTGATAGTTCATCTATGTATCTCCCAAGGATAACACTGAGATTATTAACAATTAGGTACTGGACATTTTGGAATTTTTAAACACTGTAACAGCTTTATAATTAAAATGCAAACACAGGAGTAAAATGAATATGTTATTGAATTGAATGTAAGCTTAGACAGGATAATGTTCCAAACACTTGAAATGCCTTGATATAAGAGTAGCATTTAATTCCAGAAAACCCTTAATTTATTTTTGTGCTTGCACAGAACATATGTAGGTTAAATACTTGTAAAAAGAGACAGAAGTCATCATAGTAAAGAAACAAAGTAATAACCGACAGATCATTGTAATCCCCAGACACTTAAAACATCTGAAATTCTGCTGCCTCCTTCTCCCTGACTCTGTGCCCTCTACAGCCGTTCTCATTAGCTATGTATCATCATGTCCTCTTACCCTTCTTTCTGTCCCTCTCCCTGCATTCAGGCTCTACTCAATCTAATTATGCCTTCATTTAAGATATTATTCAAACTCAGTCTTTCATCTGTCTTCATTGCTAAAGTCATGGTTAACTCTGCAGACTAGGATCAGCAGAGTCAGAAAAACACCTAATGGAATACAGAACATTACTGAAAGGCCAAGTGCCTCACATTATGCAGTAACAGCACATGTAGTTACTGCAATTATATGTACCAATCAGGCATGGTGCACGCAATCGATCTAGCACTAACAAGAAGATGATGAACATGATGGTCTAAGAAACAGCATCACTGCACATTTAACACAGCCATGCATTCACACATGGCCTGCTCTGCATTTTAATATACTTTACAAACTGGCAAGAAGCGAAAAGGAAGAGGGGAAGGAACAAACTAGTGAATGCTGGGTTTTGTTAAAAAACAAACTGTAAAAGCAGATAGTAAACTTGCAGTAAAAGCTAACAACAACAACCTTAAAGCAGCTTGCTGTGCTAATAACAATTATGTCTCTTTAGTCAGTCACTCACGCAGTTTGTTCGTCACCTATATCAGTACATGCTTTAGCACAGCACATTTTCTGGCTATGTCACCCAGAGAACTGACTGAAGAGAAAGCAGGGACTACTACTTAAAAAGGGTGCCACTAGAGATAAACTCTGTTTTATACATTAAGGAGCATCAATCAAAAAGCCATGTGGAGCTTTACATATGCAACACTGAGTTTGACTTGTAATGAAGCTGCCAATAAATCCAAATCAGTTGAAAGAAAACATGCAACAAAATACAAAGTGAGCAGGTAAACAGAAGTGGGTGGCATTCTCTTTTCTTTCTTTCCTATTTTCTCTCCAGACCTAATCTAACATAAAGCTTCAAATGAGTAGTGCAATCTGTCTATATGGAGTTGATTGCACAGCCAGGGCCATTCTTGAGAAACACTTCATTAGAATGATATGCTGTCCCTGTAGGGGAGCCCCAAATGCTGGTCTTTTCTTCTGTTGTTACGGATTTCTTTTAAAGTGTGGAGACAGACCCCGCAGGGGAGAAGACTTAGCTGTTTTGGGGAAGAATGACATTCTTTTTTGATTTCTTCAGCAAGAAGCAGCACTGAACTGGATGGAGATGCCGGACTGCCCCAGGCCTATCTTTTCCAATGCAGACAATGATTAATAGAAGAAAGAAAGATGGTATGAACAACTAGTATTACTGCAATTCCTTCTAAATCACAGTAAAGCTAGCTACAGGGTCTGGCAATGCTGATTTGCTGCTGGCAACTTCATCCCTGCCTTCTTGGGATTGAGAAAGATCTGTAAGTGCATGCCTCATTCCCAAGTTATTCTTCACCAAACAGTTCAAGATGGTGAAAGGAAAAAATTACACATAAGCCCCCGCAGCATCCTGTTGTGCACTGTATTCCATTCTGCCCCAGTTAAATAACCCAGTCCATGGTATCGACTGCTTGCTTTAATTCCAGATGTATGCACAACCATGGCAGCACACCTCTCTAGACTTTTCAGTAATTGATTCTCAGTCTGCATTAAGACACACATCTGACACAAGAAAAGCAATGCTGCATGAAAAAGTGCATTTGCTGAATCTGTCTGCTTGATCTTACAAATGAGCTTGTTCTCCTTTAGCAGGAGTTGGGGAATAACATCTCTGAGAATTCACTACTGTTCACCACTAACTATACTCCAACATTCATTCTTTGCTGAACTCTATAAAAGGGTACTGAGGGCACTACATGAAAGATGAGGAGACTGAGGGTTCCCCCTCAATTTCTGCACATGATTACCCATGTGACCATGAGCATCAGATGTGACCATGAGCATCGTGTTTCACCTCTCAGTGCCTCCTACTCCCAGACCAGCAAAACATCCTGCCTCTACCAGAAGACTCATTTGATTGGTGCCTGCTTCATATTGCCTTGCAGTTAAGGCCATATCCCACACAACACCAGCACATGTGCCACAACTTCTCTTACTCTCTGAAATCCCAGAAGCCAGGTGCAGCTGGTCAGCCTGACACACAGCCCACCAAGTGCTGCTCTGGCCCACAGGAAGCAAGAAGAGTCCTATTACTGAACTTTGCTTGGAAACGAGTGGGGAAGAGTCTTCTCACAAGAGTCTTCTTCTAACAGGAACCCCACCAGCACACATACTTACCTCTCAGGGCCTAGTAATGTGACCATCAGCCTCTGCCCCCTGCCACATCACAGGACATAAAGTAGCTCTTTCACTGTGGAAATGTCTGTGAAGTGCCCAAGGGGATTCAGTTCTTATCCTGAAGGATACGGCTCTATGCTATAGCAATATTCAATGACAACAAAGGCAGATCTATCTTCTTCCATCTCTGTTGACCTAAGATGTTCAAGGGAGGAAAATTAAAGAACCACCAGTTTGTTCATATGGTGGGAACAGGTGACAAGTCTTGGCTTTTCAGCATAGGCTGTACTTTAAATCTCACAAATTTCCAGAAACACATCACTTTTTCAAAGATGAACGAATCATGCTGTCACTAGATAATGACCTACCTGAGCTTCTGTGGACAACGCACCAATGATAACAGAAAACCTCTGGCCACAGAGCAAAACATAGGGTAAGCATGCCACTGATACCAGAACATAGGATCTTGTCAGCACTTCATTATTTCTGAGGCTGAAGTTGCTTTTGCTTTGTCTGCCTCTAATTTATTTAGTCTTTGAACCTTTGCATTCAGTGTCCACAGACCATCACACATTATAGTAGCAATCAGTAAAATAGCATTACCTTACTCCATCTTTCACAGATGAAATTTGGCATGTGCATCCAGTTCTTTTTTAATAAAGCCTGAAAGACACAAAAAGGACAAACTGTGTCTGACTGAATGGATCCAAATAAGCAGGCTTGTAGTATAGGAAAAAAAATTTGGGGGGAAGCAATAAATATAGGAACAATGAAAAAAAAACCCCAAAAAACACTAAAAACTTGTTAACACTCTGCATTTTTTACATTTTATAACACAGCTCCTTTACCATTTGAAACAGAATCTGGACTGTGGATCAATTCTAAGGAAAGAGAACATAAGAATAAAGCCAAAAGAGAAATCTCAGAATCAGGTACTGTTACTGTACCATTTTACACTTAAGGACTGTGATGTCTATCTCCCTTCTACTGTATTAATGAAAATACAATGCATTTAACTAAAATACTTTTCTATTAAGTCTGTAAAAGACTCATTGCAGTTACAGTATAGGAAGCTCAATAAAGTAGCTACTTCATGTCACCAGTGACAATCCAGCTCTCCCATCACAGCTTCTCAACTATCTTGTCCCATCTGCTCATTCCAGCTGCAGTCAGTGTTGAGGTCACCACATGGCACTGCAACTACTTTCCCAAGAGGATGCTCTGCAAAACAGAAGAGCTAACAACTGAACCCAGATCCCCAAAGAATTTTTACTTCCTGCAGGTCCAGACTGAATTCAGATGCCAGTGGCTGAGAGATTAAAGAGCTTCATTTCTTGCTGCCAACACCCACAGCTCTTCCATCGTGACAAGGAACATACTGTCCTTGGCCATACCAACATGACTCACCTCACCTAAGCAACAGGCATCTTAATGGGGTTTTCTCCCTTCAAGAAGTATAATCAAGACATATCCTAGACATTTTATGCCATAAATCAGTCAGTCCAGAATCCATATTCAAGTTCATTGTCAGATACACAATTCACACGGCACGAAAGTAAGGCTACTAGACATGAAGGTTAACTTTAACCTGAGAAAGCCACAGCCTTCCTAGGCTCCCTCTGTAGCCAGCCAAATCCAACATCTACACCACTTAATCCACCAGCTATTGCAGTTGGCCCCTGAGCGAGGCCCTGAGGTGCAGGGAGGCTCCCCATCACATTGCCCAAGGCTGCTTCTGTTCTGCCTAAGCCAGTTGTCACACAGTATCCTAACATTTCACTCCCATGGTCTCTTCTCAGCCCCCATGGTGATCTTAAGGCACGATCATTATTTTGGGAGAGCACTGTTCTGAATTTCAGGTTTACAGTTTCCGAAATGATGCAAGAGCTGTGTTGCAACCCAACAGAAGAACAGTACTTTATAGCGGTAAACTAGGAGCAGGTGCCTCACACCCTGGCATGAGGGTAGCTGGGGTGCTGGGTAGTGCAAAACCTGCCGGCATGGAGAGCGAGGTGAGGCACGCAGACAAACCTGGCACAGTGCTGTCCATATGGGGAACAGCCCATGGAGTGAGTTATCTCTACCAACTCACTCCAGAAGCAAACCCAGAAGTAAAGTAACACGCAGTATAAAAAAGTGGGGGATCAGGACGAGGGAGCAAACTGGAGAGTGAAATGTGGATGAATCTGATGGGAAATGGGCTGGGCTGCAGGACAGTCCAAGACAGCAGCCAGTTGAATACTTTAGGCTCACCTTCTCAGCCTTTGACCTTGAAGGCAAGAGACAGACTTCCTCTAATGTGGTCCTACTGAAATTACTATCTCCTGCTATAGCTGAGACATGACCACCTCAGACGTATCCTTTTTTTTTCTTCTTTTTTTTTTTCTAATGACACAAAAATCCTGTCAGAATGAAAGAGAATTTATGTGAATCCATGCAGGCTAGCTGCACGATTTCCCCTTTGCAGCATCACAGCATCTTGCAGGCTGAGACATTACAGATGAGCAGAAGCCAAACCCAGCAAAGCAACACTAGTGTGTTCAGCACACACTGCTGAATAATTACTCCACTGCACATCTCCTTCCAAGAGGAAACCTGTTCCTCAGCAAGAGGTAGTAGAATCTGACTTTACAGAATAATTCAGGCTGCAAAGGATAGTCCAGCTTTCTGCTCCAAGCAGGATCACCTCTCAGCTCAGAAAAGGTTGCTCAGGGCTTTATACAGTTGGGTCTTAAAAACCAACAAGGACGGAAACTGTTCAACCTCTCTTGGCAAACTGTTCCACTGCTGGACTACCTGTTGTTACAGGGCCACTGGAACTAGCAGTACAGTTATTTCACATTTCCAAAAGCATTACAGAAGGAAAACAACAATTTATAACCAATTGCTTACTGCACAACTGATGCACCACACAAGTTGATCATTCAGTTTCACACCTTCACCTGTCTATTTACACTCAGAAGAACAGAACAAAGACATTAACTGTGTACCTGGCAGTTAGCAAATAACTATGGATCAATTTTTTTATCTTAAGGCCAAAACAAAAGCTCTTCAACTAGTATGGTCTCTAGGATGAGAACAAGTATGATTTTTAACCTGAAATATCTGCCATTTTGCTACAACAGTGCATGTTAGAAATCTTTGACTGTGGTACCACAAAACTGTTGCAAGAGAACAGGTTGCTATGTGGAGAAGATACTTCTCTAGTAAAATTTATAGATGGGGCAAATATATAAATATATACAGTAGGATTGAAGCTGAAACTTTAATTCACAGAAAAATATTCTGATCAGTTTAAGCAGTTTTACTGCTTAAAACATTAAATTCAGGGAAGATTCATACATAAAGCAAACAGTGTTCAGATTTGTGATGCAGTAATTAAGACGCAATTCATCAGTTTACAGTGCTGTATGTAAATATTAAGAAAATCAAAACTATCAAAGAAGAGCCAGGACTGAAGTAAAAGAAATATTTGAAGTTCAAAAGCACTACGACAAAACAACACACTACAGACTAACAAGAAGAACTTCCGGTACAAATAGGGAGTTTATCAGTTGAGAAAAACTAAGAAAAAGGAAGACCTCGGTGTCAGGCAATGCAGTCACAAAAAGGGCAGATACTGTGTTGTTAGGTTGTACAAGCCAATGGGCTCATCACTACAAAAAGCAGCAATAAGACTGAGTCAGAACACTGGCTACAAGTTAAACATTGCCAACCTCAGCTTGTAAAAAGTGTAGAGAAAAGCTTATGAGGACAACACAGAGTCAGCCTCCCCAGAGCAGACAAAAAATTGTTAAGCTTAGCAAAGTGAAGGCTGAGATGAGTTACAATTTGCTCTCAGAAATACATGACAAGGGCTAAATGCCAGAAAGGTAAAAAAAGCATTAAGATAAGTGGATCTTAACAAAATAAGTAACCTAACTGGAATAATAGCAACGAAGAAAGCTAGTTTAGCCAAGGAAAAACTTGGTTTCCATATAAAAGGAGCATTATGTCACTGTTAAGATGACTCAACAACTCAGGAAACCCCATCCAGTCCTATGCTTCTATGCACCCATCAGCAAAGCAACTAAAATTTCTTACAAAATTATACCTCTTAACAGAAGCGGCCTATAAGGCGGCTCAAGTTTTCTTCTCTTTTCATTGTCCAAGGCGAAGGCAGAACAAACTTGAGGTTCACTTCTATGACTGTCAGTTCAGATGAGAAGTTACAAAGCATTTTACTTACCCTGGCTTTTGGAGAGTTTCTCAATGAGGACAGAGACATCTGACATTATGTGGGGCTCAGGGTTAAATGTGATATGCAATAGTTTTTGGCAAAGTCATTTACTATTTTAAATCATTTTTATTTTGGTAAATTCAGTTCAGGCACACAAAGTTCCAAACTGGTATCCTTTACAACTTCAACTGTATTTATTTGGTATAGTTATTTTTTCTTTTTCCATTCAAAAAGCAGGGCACGTACTGTGAAAGCTCCCAGACACCACGAAAGCTACTCAAAAAGCAAGTCACAGCCAGCCACAGTCACAAGATCAAGGGCTGATACAATGGACCTGCTACTTTATAACCCTGTAATATACTATACCACCATTCACCTTCAGGACATTTAATATAAATACGTAAACCTGGTAAGTCATTATTCATTTCACTTAAAAGGAAGAAATAAAAATGGCAGAGATGATAAAGGAATTTAAAAATCCTATTTACAATACTATGACAAAAAAATTACTAGTTCTGTGGCCACAGGCAAATCCCTTTCATCTCTGTGGCTTAGCTCACACACCTGTAAAATAGAGACACAATGCGACCTAGTAAGTACATTGAGTTTCTCTGCTGGCAAGTTATATTCATACCTTGCTCACTAACATCAGGAAGTCACACCCATTTTGCAGAGCAACACTGGAAATCACGCATTCTAGAGTGACGTGTTTTAAAATCAGTCCGTCAGTGAGATTTTTAGAAAAATATTGCAAAATCTGCAAAGAAGGCAAGTCTTACCTACCTATCTCCCAGCAAGTTCTGACCTCCTGCAGGTGCCCTCCTGCTCTGCACCCCATTCTAAAAGCAACTCTGGTTCTTCAACTACATTTCTAGAGTCTGCCTGTAAGTTCTCCTCTTTGACACAATCACATTCTTTAGTTGCATTCCAATTCTGTTGTGCATTGGTACCTGATTAAGAACCACTAGAGTGCTAGCTCTAGCCAGAACAACTAAACTGAACATCAGTAGTACATGCCCAGGTAGTAAGCCCAGAGAGTCCAAGGTCACTTGCATATGAAAAACTTTAACTGGGCACCAACTCAAGATCCTCTTTTTCACCCTACATTGTACAGTTTTTAAATTACATTGTCCTGTAATAGCAGTAAAACCACAGCAGAGCGTGGTAATGCGCTACTGCAGACCACACCAAAGCACCAGCTTCTTGGCATGTTCTGCCTCTGGCCTTCTGCATTAAGAAATGATGATGATGGAAAAAAAGATTCTTCAAAGACTGCAGCATGTTTTTGCTTAATTAAAACCATACAGAAATTGTTTTGCAACCGACTGATGATGGCAGTTCAAGCCTTAGTGCTTGCTGCTGGATTTTAAAGCCATTCACTGTAAGGAAATGATGTATAGTGAGATTTTTTCCTCCCCAATTGCTTGTACTTGCAACCAGGGCTACCACACAAACTGAGGAGAACATCAGTTCTCAATTAATTCTGCCATGCCATTATTCCTAAATACTGCAGAAAGTGAAGCACATGACATCATTTCCTGTGAAGAAACATAAAAGTGTGATATAAAACAAACATAAAAATGATAGGGGGTGTCCTGTTGAAAATCCCTCACTTTCTCCTCTTCTTTCCCTTCTTCCCTCTTTCTCACTCACTGGACAGCAGCTAAATCACTCCAGGGAGGAACGAAACAAATACTTTTCCTTTGCAATTAAATGTGGTGTCAATATCTCTGAAGGGTACCAGCAACCCATGACACCAGGTGTGATTTTGTCCATTAGTTAAACAGAGATAAAACAGAGCTACTTTGCCCAGAGGCTAGCTTTGATCCGGGCACAGTCCAACAGACATGCTCTTCTGATGGGAGTTAAATGAATCCAAGCTACTGCCTCCCATTGCTCGTACTCGCTTTTCCCCTCCTCCTTCAGCAAAACTGCACTTGTTGGTACAACCTAAACTTAAAAAAAAAAAAAGGAAAAAAAAAAAAAGAAAAAAGAATACTTGGACAGAAAAAAAGAGCAAAACAGAACAGTATGCAAAAGGTACAATGTAAACCAAAGCACTTTGACAGAACCAAGCTGGGGAATGACTACATTTGCTGTTTATGCCAGCAAATTTGAAGAGCAGAAACCTCTGCGGCGGACAAGCAGCTGAGGATCAATCGCATGACAGTAGAGCTGCAAATAAATACTCATTCAAAGCAAGTAGTCAGGCCCAATGCAGCTCAGAAGACATCTCCTGTAAACATATTTTAAAGGCTCCAGTTTCCAACAATCAGCCTACAAACCCAGGCAGCACATTCTTTTTCTAGGTCAAGATAGTTATGACCCCGGCTACAAACCTCAAGCAGACAGAAGATAGAATACACTGTGTGTCCCACTGTGCTCTGTCTGATCTTCTCCTTTGCCTTGGGGCAAATAAAATGCAGCATTCTTTAAACTCGTTTGTAAACTATGTATGATTTCCCAAAGTCTTCCCTTATATTCCCCATTTTGAAACACCAGTCTTCAAGATTTGAAAGAACATCAACTCTCTTCATTCTGAGCAAATTATTACTGTGATCAATGTGGCAACTCTTTCTGCAGTACTTACACAAGATGCTATCACCATCATATCAAAATATGCTTTACAGAAAAAGAGGAAACTTGCCTTGTCTTGATCTGACTTCCCCAGAATTATTTCAGATTTGCTTGCATTATGTATGCAACCTGTACTTTCACAACATTAAAGTTTCAGCTATTTTCAGCTCTCAGTTGGGAAGAAATAAAACACACATCTGTGACTGTATCTAGATCACTGGCTGCAGCAGAGCTTTACCATTCCTAATGCTAAACTGTCTTCCTAAACGAGTCACAACTTCTTGTCAGGCAGAAACACAGTCACAATTTACCTTGCTCTGCACCCTATTTTCATGAGAAGAAAATCATAGTACATGCCAATACCTCCCCAGGTTGAACAGACATGGAGCCAGAACCCACAGCATGCACCGACATTAGGTCTGTTCCTCAACATTGTCACATATACACCTCCACAAGCCAGTCTAGCTAAGGAGTGCTGTCATGCAAAATGGGAAGCGAGGAAAAGATTACGAAATACAGTCCCAAGGTCAAATTGGTTTGCATGAGCAAATTGTGTATTTCACATTCTATTTTAAATATTAAGGAAAAGTCCTGGTTTGCTATTAATTACAAGCATGATCAATCCAACCATTTATTACGTGCTTATGCAGAAGAGATGAGGTGTATGAAGAACACCCAGGACCACAGTGAACCAACTTGAACAGTTTTGTAATATTGTTGACAATAAATGAATGGTGTCCAGTACCTAAAATTCGCACTCCCTTCTTTCATTTATTATATTAGTGTCACAGTAAGACACATTTTTCTTAGCTACTGAATGCCCACACATCTTTTTTATCACAGAAGGCTATACTTTCAGGCAAAACAATATTCCATTGTAAAACTAAGCATCCAAGTACTAATGGGAGGAAATTATCTCCATGCAGTATAACCAAATGATAATTTTCTGAGGTGTTCAGTTTTATCACATCCCTGAGATGTTGACATTAAGATGGGTTTTCCTTTTAGGGTAATCCATTGCACTGACCATGTCATGCAGATGTATTTTATGGACCCCCAAATGCAACTTGAGAGCTGATGCAAATTGGAACATTGGGCGCTCCAGCCATGAAATGTGTGGCACGATGTGGGGGGGGTTGGACTAGATGGCCTTTAAAGGTCCCTTCCAAACCAAACTATTCTACGATTCTATGAAATCTAGGCTGCATTATTAATTTTTGTATATAAACAGTCACATGGTTACTGTGAAGACATTGTTTTCTTGGGTCCCAGTAATATGAATCACAGAGGAATGGGGGAAAAAAGTGCAAGTTGTAGGAAAGTTGGGAAAGTTGTAGGGAAGTCAGGAAAGATGTCATACTTTCAAAAAAAAAAAAATGCTGCAAAATATTGCACTCTTCATCAGCTACCACAGCCCTCCCAAATGCCTATTTGCTACCTCCCTTCTTCCTCTTAGAAGCTTTTTAGAAGTTTGCAAACATTTTTAGTATAGTTAGGTTAGCAGCAAGTAAGCACTGTGCTAGGAAGCAAATACTCTTCCCATTTATCCTGGATGTTTTGCTCATTACAGGAAGGGGTATCAAATCTTCAGACAAATTGAGTCAAATTACTAGCGAGTTCTTGTCTGCTACTTACAACAAATATAACATCAGCTAAGCAGATCTTCACTGATAAGTGTTCTGCCCTCCATTTCCATCTTTCTGCTAAATTTTACGTAAAATCGGTATTTAAAGACACCCCCAGTTTTTAAAGAGACAATAGTTACATGTGCCAAATTGTTTCTAGCCCTCAATAAAATCTTACCAGTGGCCCCTTGTAACATTTTTTGATTTTCCATGAAATGAAAGGCTGTGGGGATGTTTACATATCTGAAATATAAATCCCACTAACAAGCACAGAAAAGAACGTTCAGTTCTTCTTGAGCTATTAGGAAATACTTGGATCCCACAAAAAAGAAAATATTTATAAGGTAGTGAAAAGTCAGCAAGGTAGTGAAAAGTCAGACACCATGGGTGTTGAAGCTAAGGCCCTCCTTACACACACACACACACACATGCTGGCAGCCTCCCATCACTTCCAAGCACAAAAGCAGCTGCTTCCTTCAAGCACTCCCTGTGCAAATGGAAGTTTATTTTTCCACACGCCCAACCAGGTCCTCTCTCTCACTGCTCTCTGTACCCTGAAGGTGCTCAGCCCTTTCTGCTACCCCCATGCACTGAAATGACATGGCACCTTCAAAAGGATCCTGTGAGAGAGCTCTTCTTCAAGGGGAAAAACTGAACACGTCAACTGCCCCATGCAAACTGCCACCACCTCCACCTCCCTCTCCGGGGCACAGAGCAGCTGGCAGAAACCGGGCTTTCATGGCAGAAGGGGAGGAGAAGAGGGCTGGATGGCAGGCGCCAGGAGGACTGTTGCTGCCTTGGCCCCCCCACCCACAGGCTTCTCTGCCCTTCACAATCCAGCCTGCCCCACTGGCAGCAAAGCCCTGTCTTACTCTGCCCACTCAGGCCCACAGGAGCTGACTGCTGGGCAGCATTTGTAGTTTCACTACAGAGGAGCCCTCAGATAACTGATTCAGTCTCTCTCAGACTGTATCAGTTAAAAGGGCAATAATACTCGTGTGCATTCAATTGCAAAAGATGCTGGTAAAAGGAAGGCAACAATAACGGATGTAATTTCACCATATAGCAATGTGACAAATTAAGGTCGTGGCATGCGAGACAATCCTGACTACTTCACTCTGATGCCTCCAGCCATGGCTTTGTGGAGCTCACCAAAATAAGCCTCTTGAGCACCTCTTGCAATGGTAGTGGCGGTTTCGCTCCAGAGACCACAGGTCTGGATCCTTGGAGCATGGATTAAACGCTGTCAAACACAATACCCTTCAACTCAGCTCTGCTTTCTTACTTTAATCTATAACATTGCCCACACCCTTAAGTGGCTACTTCCATTCACCATGTATTTTAGTGAAAGTGCTATAGATAAACTGATTGTACAAACTGTTTGTGAACATTCAGTAAAGATGGCAAAGCCCTGTAGGGTCTCTCATAGACACTACATCACTTCACGATGAGTTTAGGATTAAAACTTCATTTAACTTGCTTCTGCCCAGTAGCAAGCAATACCTAGTGTTGGGAAAAAGCAAATTACATGACGGTATGAATGCTTACTCACACTATGCTATAAATTCTAAAATTGGCCAATCTGCAAACATAAGCACTCTCAACTTACTTTCTGATGTAAGATCACAAGCGATTTCTCTGAAATTCATAAATTTGAGATCAAACTTGTCCCAGTTCCCTTCTACTCCCCAGGTGAACTGCAGATTTCATAGGAGGGCACCCAAGAAGAATCCCCTCTAATTCCCCATTAGTCTTTCTTTCCAAAGTCCATTTCTGGTCTACTTTGCAAGTCTGCCTCACTACATACGTACTGGCAAAAGAGTAGTCACTCTTCCATGCAACTCTGCTGCGTAAAATCACTGTCCTGTAGAAGTATCCGAGTTTTTAATATCATGTTCTCACCAATGAGTCTACAAAGCTATGGGACAATAATTAGAAATCTTTCTTATGTAGGCAAAACCACAAAGGCCACATTCTTCCTATTACTCACTACCTCCTGTTTACCAAAATACAATTGAAAGTCATCCACTTATCTCAGGAACAGAGGATAATTTAATGAACTTTTCCCAGGCACCCACATTTGAGAGAGAGTTTATAACAGAAAGACCTCATTCTAGCCAGCTCAGCTGCATGTATTTTTATGTCATGTATTCACAGCCACAATACTAATATTTAGTGATAGTAATACTCAGGATGCAGTCCTTTTCATACAAATCCTTCATACTAATGTACAGAGCTCAAAAGAGCTCTTTTTGCAAGCTTTCCTGAAACAACAGAAGATGCTGTCAGCATGGTATTATTTTTTTCACATCCTTCTATATGCATTAAAAGAATCAACATTTTCCCATGTTCGTCCATATGTCCTCAGGGGAAGCCCGCCCAGTTGCCCAACAGAAATAACACTGATGCCAGAGAAAAAATAAATCTTTTGCTTTAAAGTCAGACCATTAGTGTCTATTTCTGATATGAGACAGAAGAAATCTTTTAAAGCAGCTTGTATTTCAGGAATCTGGGGCTTAAAGTACACTTGCTGATCACACACGGGAACCCTGATGAAGTTACTGGCTTTTTAGTGCAATCTAGAATATTGCAATGTTGTTGTCTTTTTTTTTTTTTAAATCAGATTTGCTGCCAAAATATCCTGCAGAAGTGAACATGCTCTGTTATTCACCTCTGCCTGTAGCAGCTCTGCCATCTGGCACTAGCAAGTATTTATCTAAAAAGTAAATCTGAATTAAGGATCATGAACCCACTCCTTTTGAACTGTTTCACCTGAACACAGAATGTCAATTCACAGTCATGTGAGATATCAAACCTTCCAATTCACTACTATTTATTTAAGCCCACACAGCAGACCCAAAGGTACTCTGCTGCTTTAAAAGATGAAGCATCAAACTGAAACGAAAACTGAGCTAATCCCAGATTTCTGCAGCCCTATAAAATATAAGGAGAATTCAGCACAGAAATAACGCACCATCGTAATCCAGGCCATAATCTCATTTAACCAGAGCAAAATGAACTATACTCATCCTTACGCTGGCTCCGAGTTCAGAGCAGGGCAGGGGGACTATAGTCATGACAGACTAGTCAAGTGGGAACTCAGACTCTGAAGGCAAATGAAAGGACCATCATTGCTATATTCACAGTATAGGCTGCACCCTTCACTCTTTATTTAAACTAACACATGCTCAAGAATACACAAAGGTTTCAACAGACAAAAATTGAGACTGTGACTTTTTTTTGTGTGATACAAAACTTCACGCAATGCAATGAAGTGGGAGGCCCTCTAACAGTTTGGGCCTTCCAGGGCAAACAGGACATGTTCACTGCGTCCCTCTGTGTCCCCCTGCTTGAAGTGCTCCAGGGATTAAGTGAAGAGCTTTTCAGGACACAGTATAAACAAAGATTTAACAGTTCTTTCCCCTGCCTCTTTAAAACCAGGCAACAAATCTAATCCAAACAAGACTTATTCAGAAAACAGGAAAAGGGACAAAGCAGATGCCCTGTAGATACATACACAAATAAAAGACCCCCAAAACAACTCAGGTAAAAATTGTCATTTCTAAAAATTAGGCAAATAAAAAGATGAGTTCTCCAACAAACAAGATGGTTCAGTATTGCAAACAGTGCTATTCATACTGCTCACATGCAAGGATTTTATTCCAGTGTAACTCATTTCCAGGGGCTTATTTCTAACACGCAAAAAAGAAACAAAAACTTGTAAAAATCCCAACTCAAACTTTTTCCCTCCCTCCTTTTCAAATTTAGATTTGAAAACAGAAATGCTGTGCTGTTCTGTGACACAAGGATGTACCACACAAACACCAATATACTGCTGCTTTTTCATATACTGCAGAGTCCTCTTTCAGAAAGTCTAATGTCAAACAGCAAATCACCATAGAAAATATAGCAACCATTTTTTGGGGGGGGGGGGGGGGGCGGATCTTTATTCAGTGCATGGACCATCTTCTACAGTGTGTAAAACTCAGCATCTGATACAGCAGTGCTCCAGTTTGGGTTGATCATTAGGTAAAACAGTAACATGATCAACAACTCACCCATATTAAAGGTGATTCACATAAATTCATTTCAATAATAAGACTGGATTTCCCCTAAGTTCTTTACCAGCCATTTAGCAAGGCTAGCTATAAATCATTGCTGACATAGCTTTTGTGTAAAGTAAGAGAGTGCTTCCTCCCACTGAAGGTCTCAGAGCTTCAAGAAATTTGGAGAAATGCTTTAATTCCACATGGCCCTCGTTTCTCCACTTACTACCCACAGCAACAGCTGTGTTTCCTGCGGAGTCACTTCCCCCTGCCACAGCAGGGAGAGGTAGAACAGCATGCACAAGGATGATGCCACTGCCCACTTCAAAACTTCTGCTCGAGGGCTGAGGAAGCAGAATATGTACAAGATCAGAGCTAATCCAGCAGCACTGCTACCGAAGTGCCAGGAAGGCAGGTGAAGGGCTCAGAATAACACAGGGCATGGCCATAAAGAAAGCCACAGAAAACAGCAGCAGGTTTTACAAAGGAAGAAACAAGTAAAAGGACAGCTGAACACCCCACCTGTCCTTCGCAACACAAATGGCACAGGAGCAAAAGGGAAGAGCTTTGCAGCTTTGCACCGTTTAAGGCTTGCCTAGGTGGAAAACCTAACAAGGGGAGAGAATCATTAAATAGGTTACAGTAGAGCAGCTGAAGTGAGAATGAAAAAAGGGGGCTTAAACTTCAGCAGGAAGTATGCAAAAGCTTCAGTAAGGGCAGAGATAACAAAACATGGCTCTAGAGTAATGCAAAGACAAGAAAACCAGCCACGCGAGCACCGGTGAAGTCCTGTAGGTTAGGAACAGGATGGGAGAACAGCGAGCTGGATCTTCTGCTTGGGTTCACTGGCGATAACAAACCTTTACTACAGAAAAGAAAATGAACTCTCACACTTCAAGTCCTGCCAAAAGTACATGTGAAATGGGCCCAACAGCTTCTGCCATTTGTTGCCTTTACGGCCTAATGCAAAGCCAACTTGAAGCAGCAAAAACTACCTTTCAGGGTGCTTAAGGGCAGACTTTAGGAAGCCCTGTTATACTTACTACAAAATCCCTGCATAGAAGGATTAAACACAGCTGCTTCCTTTGCACTTAACACAGAGTTATGATCACTTCCCTGCACAAATCTCTCCTACCTTGGATATTTACACTTTAGTTGTGACTTGTTAATATACCTAAAAGAAGGCATGTAATTACCAAGATAGGATCACAACAAAGACCACTAAAGTTGCTGTAGCTCTTCCCAGAAGCTTTCCAACTCAATAAAGCAAACTGTCTAGCCATCTTGTGAGGCTGGGCTTTTTGTTCTTTTTAAGCTGATGCTCTTTTTCACTTAGTGGCATTCCAGCAGCAGACAGAGGGACGTAGCAGGCAGCACAAGAATGAGACAAATCAGAGGGAGTTCTCTCTGGTGGTCAGCACTTGCACAAAGAGTTTACAGACAAGTAAGACGGAGAGGCTGTCTTCAGGGTTGTGTTGACTCAGAGGCTGTCATCCTGTTTTTTAGATGTTAAGCATGTTCTTTAAATTTCTTTTAACAATGGTAATTATTTAACTGTGCCCACAATGCATTAATAAATAAATTATGTAAACTCAATTGAAGATAACTGAGTTTTATCATAATAAATTATTTGTTCTGGTTTGACATAATACAGAATCCCTACTCTAAATGCATACATACTTAAAGGCAAACTTGAAGGCAAACACAATTCTGGCATGCTATCTCAGAAAACAGTAATTCAGTTACAAATCAGTGGAAAAATTAAGACTGTAAAGACTGTTTTATTTGGACTTGTTTGGATTTGGGAGGGGAATGAAAGACTGCTGTGTGCCAGAACTTTGTTAGTGAGCAGTCCTAAAACCAACCATAACATTGTTTAAACTAGCTTGCATTTATAATGTTGTAACATGAGAAATATTTTATAACAGAAAAATAAATCATTAAAATTAGTAACCAAAATTTTGCTCTGGGAGATGGGCATCCATGAGTGACTGTTTTAAAAGCTTCTCTCACTCTATAGTTTTCTAAGTTGGATGCCACAAGAAGTGTATACTACAAATGCACTAGCAAACCTTACTTTCCATTTTAGTAAGAAACCTAATATTTTTTAAAAGAGGAAGTAACACCAAATCTAGTTAATTCACAGCAATGAAAACACTGTGCATCAGTGAATGCTACAAATTAGCAAACAGAAGAACCTGAAGTATGTTGTCATTTTTAAATGACCTTATTACAGCACCATATTTCTTTGAGAGAAGGCAGTGGTAAATTTTATGTAAATTGTACAAGAAAATGAGTGGTAATTTCAAGTAGCTGAAAGTAAGCTAGTAAATGACCAGGTTTTGAAAATATACTCCTTCTCTCATTCTGAAAATAATACACAGAAGTGACCAGGCTCCCTTGTTACTAAGAGCAGCTGCACTTTAAAAGGACACTGCCTTGTAAATCCAAAATAAATGGGGGTGGAGGGAGAGGGAGAAAAAAAAAAAGGAAAGAAAAGGAAAAAGAAATTAAGATAAATGCATTATTGCAGTTCTTGTGAGGAGTACAGCAAAGGTCAAGACTCAGTGGATTCCACATAATTAGCAATACCAGTCTAGACTACATTAAAATTACAGCATGAGAGTGAATAAAACAGCAGTAAAGCCACTATGAAAAAACTGTTTTACCCACTCTGCATATGTCAACACTAACTAGAGTATGTCCTACTTTTTGCATATAACCAATTGTCAGAACAGGACATACATATACACACTGGCTCTTAGTGGCACAAAATGAAAACCACTCCAATATCTGGAAGTATCATTTAAGGTATTTGAAGAAACTGTTTACATCCAGGCACTGCACAGATCACAGCACGCACATGCTCCCAGCCTGAATGCTGAAGGCAAAACAACACTGTGATTCTAAAGGTAAACAATTATTTTGCTATTTCTAATGCCACTAGTTTTTATTCTATTAACACAGCAATTCAGAAGTGAGTAGATTTATTTTTAAGCAAGAACTACAGAACTGCAGCGCTCTCCAAAGAACCAAGGGCTGCTTAAAAAGTGGTTGTTTTCCTTACCCTACCATCTAGCAGCACTGTTTCTTCGAAAGAGGTCTTCTGTCTTTAACATGGCTGCCATGCCTTACATAACATCAATGAATGAGAATATAGTTATTTTGTTTCCTAGGTCATGCACTGCTCATTAGCCATATGATTCTCCACATTGCACTGCAAACAGTCAAGACAAAGGTTTGCAGTAATGCAGCTCCAAAGATCAGCATCCTCTGAGAATAAGCAGCAGCACAGACTCAGCCTTCACAAGCTCTAAATTCCCTTTCCTATCCTTCTCTAGTAAATAACAGGCATTCTTACCTTAAGAAAATACTAACATAACGGTACTCAGTAGAGCCTCCTCTGTTTCATCTGTGCTCGTAAAAAAAAATCTTGGCGCAACTGTCTGCTGCAGCAGGTAATCAATAATATAACCTGCTTCTTCTGTTGCCAGAGCTGCTCCATCTGAACGCTAGCTAACGTGAACACTGTCAGTGTGAGTCATACCAGTGACTCAGAGCAGATGCAGAGCTGCAGGAGGAGTTTAACTTTCAGGGCTTCCTCTCGCTCGCTCCTGCTCTCTTGCACAGGCACACACGCACTCGCCACTCGTGCATGTCTCTGTGTGCCTGCAGACTGCCCCAGCTTTTTCCTTTAGCAGCAAGTTTGATTTCATCCTCTACATAATCTTGTTTGTTCGGTTTTTTTCCTGGATGGTAACTCTGTTTCTTCACTGTAAACATATTTATCTTGAATGCAAAAGCTTGCTCTGCAAGCCAGGTCAATACTGTGGTATGCCAGGTGGTGTGCTACTACACGCTATCTGTGGGCTCACACCTCTCATCAAGACTAAGGGAGGAACTCAAATACCCCAGGAAAGATTCTGAAACAAAAGTACTGAGTTAGGACAATATCCATTTATTCATGACAAGTTTATAGCAAAGTGCCTCTGATTTCATTAAATACGCTGGGGAGGACAAATTTGCTCTCAAATGCTGTGAGATAAAAGAACTGTAGGAAGGACTATGGGATGCACGTCAGCAGAAATCCTGCATGCCTGACACCAGTTTAGCAGGGAGAACTGCCTATGGGAAAAGAGTATAGCTGCATTATAGACAGTAGCAGTGTATTTGGGTTTAGGGTTGAATTCTGGCAGCCTCCCCCACAGCTATTCGTCTCACTAGGCACTGATTGCCACAGTCAAAGCAATTTGATCACCTGTTTATTTCCCAGGACTGCCAGACAACCCACCACATACAACCAAGAACAGGCATCATGAAGCCAAAGTTAGGAACTTAATGCTAGACACTGTTGATATGCACTGCTGTACTGATTACACTTTATTTCTGAAAGGCACATTATACTAAGCAGTTGCAGTGTTGAGCAAATCCAGCCTTCAAAGAGGCAGATGAAGCCTTCTACTACTGACCTAGCAGGTCAACCACACGGAAACAAATTATGGTGGGATGAATCAAGAGAGTATTGTCAAAAGAAGCTGCTGGCCCAAGGAACAATGCCATTAAAGTGTGTAGACCTGCTGAACAGCAGATAGTTTGGGAAAAAGGCACTTGGTTTATGTCAAAGCATTTACAGCAGAACATCTTTCCTCATACTTAGCAAATGTCCAGCTGGCTATTGCCCAGATAAACAGATTTGTGTTGAGATTTCTCATGGAAAACCTAATATCAAAGCATGACTTTCATGGTTCTGTGGTTTTTGTCTTTGCAAAGCCCAATCAATTGAAAGGTACGCCCACCCATCCAATCCACGTATGTGCATGGCACTGTTCAGTACTGTATCTGGTTGTTATTAAAGCTACTGAACAAACTTCATACTATTGACAGTGAATGTTTACTCTCTCCATGTATCTGAAAGCAGCCAAGAACACTGACTTGGCAGGGATCAAGACATAAGAGGGAATCAAGCTGAGCAAAACAATTCTTCAAGCATGGCCATGGAGATAACATAAACAAGGGGGATAAAGAATAGCTGGTGTCTGTGAAGATACACTGAACTAAACTCTTTCCCCTAAACCCACTAGTATTCTATCATTTGGAAAATCTTCCATTGAATCCCATCCTTTCCCCAATTTACTAATGATTTTCGTGTCTTAAATAGCTGAATAGGCAAAAGAATGCTAAAATCCACAGCATCCCGGGGGATGGACGGGGGACGCAACAGCAGCAGCAACAAAAAACCAAACCAAGCCCCCTGAGATTTTAAACAGGAAAACTAATAGCAAGGTCATGGTCCAAATGGCATCTATGACACAGGAAGAGAAGATGACAAAACTGAAGACAAAACTGGAAGGTACTTCAAATGTCTTGGGCTTTGGGGGTTTTTTGGGGGGATGGTGGTGGTGGTGGTTTTTGTTTGTCTGGTTTTAAATGTATGGCACACAACTGTGTATCTACATTCAATTTTGTGCTGCTGTCCACCTGAATCAAAGATGACTCAAAGAAAAGAGCTCTTAAAGGCCTCAAGGAGATAAAACACACCAAGAGCGAGCATGAACTGTGTGAAATGCTTGCCTCAGCTGCAAATGACCTCATCTACAAATCAGAAGTGATCTAGCTGCTGTAGGCAGCAGTTCCGTGTTGCCTAATTTATCAGTCTCCTTAGCTAGACCTTCTGCACTAGAAAGGGTTTGGATCATGGGTCTAAAAGTGAGCAAACCTGAAGCTTCTTACCCCAGCAGAGGTAAAACCCAAAAAATTTACACTGATGTGGATGAAATCTTGAACAGGAATTTAGAACAGCCTGCCAAACTACAAACTGCTGCAAGAGATTTTGCATTAAAAGGCACTATAGACTATTATATACTTTAAGGACTAGAGATAATAGTTTTTCCTTTTTCTCCTTTAGGAAACAAGCAAGCAAAGGCTTTTCTATGGTACCTATTCAACATGGTACCCCAGAACATGCTATGCTAAAGAATCCTGTTCCTCCTCATCATCTCCCCATCTCTGGGAAATTGTTTGTTTGGGATCTTTTTTTCAAAGTCATAATTATGCCAGCGATGGTGGAAATGGTTTCCCACAGCCTCTTCTAGGTTGTCAGATTCCATATAAACCTGCTTTCTCATGAAAGCTCAGTCTACAGTCATATTGTCCTTACTGAGAACACCAACCTCTACTCCTGTTCTCAAGCCCTTTTTTTTCTCAGCTATACTATCCTGGGGCGGGGGGGGGGGGGGGGGGGGGAAGCATCCATCTTCTTCAAGGACAGAGCTGGCTCCCAATGCAATAGGGTAACAGAAGCAGATTGAGGACCACCACCAGTACCCACCATGATGCCTCCCCTCCTCACCCTCCTAGCCTTCAAGTCATCCTTCCATCAGCTGCATCTTAATGTTTTGTAGCCTTGTTTTTCTGAGCCTTGTGGACAGGTGGGAGTTCAGAGATACTAATTTTTGAGGAGCACTGACACACGTTTTCAAGACAAAACGCAGAGCTCATTTTCTGAACAGGCTCACGCTCTCTTTATGTTGTTACAGGCATTACAGTACTTTCCAAAGTTCCTCACCAGTGAGCAGCCACACATGGAGGTGAGCACTATGCACACACACAGTAGAAGAGACTCACTGCAGAAGGAGCACGTATTTTAAAAAGACACATAGGCAAAAAGTTGAGAAGAGAAATATTTTTTGCATCATCTTACAAAGCACAGCTAACTGACTTGACCAAGGTTGTTCCCCATGTCCACAGCAAAGCCAAATGCAGAAACTAGATTTCAGTGTCTTTCTCACTAGACTATCAGACTTCCGTTTCGGCGCATCTCAGTAGTATGTTCATTTCTTCCAGCTAATTACCTTTCATGGGTATTTTGATATGCTATGACAAAAGCACTATTTGCTTCTCAGGAAAATTAGAACTCCTGCTGGGAAAAACATCAGCACCAGGAACTTAATCCTGCGCAGTCAATGAACAGAGAAAGCCACACATGAAAGCAGAGCTTTAGTGATTGGGTATGGGAGGAAAGAGGAGGATGCACTTATTCATCACATTTATCTCAAGGCTTCTGAAGATAAATAACAGGACACACTATAGCAGCTGAACTTTTCACCGTCACTACATCATCCACCAATGTCTCACAAGCACCTTGCACCAATCTCTACAAAAGCAGTTAGCAAAGCAACCCGCAAGAGACTGTGGGAAACTGTTTCCACTACACCACACAAGTACATCTCTTCACTGAGATCACCTCCTCAAGTTACTGCTGTAGCTATGACCCAAGCAAAATATATTTTTTATTTCTCTTGTAACAATCCAAAGCTACATATCCTGCACTGGAAAGAGACTATGAAGTGATAAGATGCCTGTAACATACTGCATGCAGATCCTGGAGGGAAGTGCTTCTGCACATCTAGTGAAAATGCACAAGACAACCTAAATGCCCATTTCCTCTTTATGGTCTGTTCTCAGCAGATGAAACAAGAGATTCCGAGAGACTAAGATCAGAGAAATCAGCCAAAACAAGGCAAGAAAAATATCTCTCATAGCAACAAAGATGTACTGACCAGAAGAGAGACTAGTTTACAGACACTCCTGTGGCTCCTGCATATATGGACATCTACACGTTTGCTGTATGCAAAGGCTTGCTTGGATGAGAAGGACTCCCCAGACTGCATTTGATGTCAGCATAGTGTCAGCTGACCTTCTGGCAGCTGGCCTGCTCGTATCTATCCACTTCTGTTTTCTTTTTCTCCTTAATGCCAACATCTGCCCATGTTTTGCATTGACAGAAAAGGTCAGCAAGACCCTCATGACACATTAAACCTGATAATCAAGTGATGCACCACTTGCAATTTCTGTGTGCCTGATCTCATTCCCCTTATATTCAAAGCTCCGCTTTTTCCTAAAAAACTACACAGTGCAAGTGCAGAAGCATCTGTAATCTCAAATCTTATGTATATGCCACAGAGATCGCTTTGGATAACAGAGAAAGCATGTCAGATAACACCCAGTCTCTCCAGGCTTCCAAGAATATTAAAAATTGTTCTATCAACATAGACACAAATTTCTGATTCTAAACAATCTTTTCCTCTACAATGCACAACTACCTCTCTGTTTCAAACCAGCATGCCCCATTTTCTGCACTCATACAATAATTTCAATTGAATATTGATCTATGAATCCTAACAAAAGAGACACCCAAACCCAGGCGTAAACTCATTTTGAGGCAAGCATATGTTAGTGCATGACTTAAACATCATGGTTCCTTGCATTGTCTAACAAAATGCTATACTCTGGTGCGAATTGTCTATAGCCATTCATTTTGCTTATTCAATACACTCTATACATTTTCTGAGTGAAGTTTTTCCTGCTGTCTTCACAATGCAGGATTTGCAAATCTCATGCTGGTCTTTGTGACCTATGACGGTAGGTTCTTCAAATGCCTCAGAAAGAACAATTGTCAATGCTGGAGAAAGTCGATGCAAAGACTTACAGTTTTCTCAGTACCATCTGCTGCACTGGATAAACTAAATCAAAACCCAGTAAAACTGAATGTAAAGCTGGACAATCTTGATAACTATTCTGCAACATTTCTTATAAAATTTAGTCCTCCTCATCTGCATGAAGAAAGAGCAGCTGTAACACAAGATTTCTGTGTTGCACAACAGACGCCTAAGTCTTCTCAACTTATCTGTACTCCTTTGCAATTTAACCGACCCTATTTTTATCAGGGAAATCATCTTCTGATATGTTCCTCATCAGTAAGGTCATGAAAAGGAACTGCCTATGTAGACATATTTAAGGGCCTCATTCTCTTATTCCTATTCTTGGCATTCTTTGCCATGCAAAAAAAGTCCTGTTGTTAGTATAGTGTAATACAGCACTTCACAAAAAGCTAAGAGGGTCCCCAAATGTATGTTGACGAGTAACAGATCTAATAAAAAGAAAAGCCATGGTTAAACCATTTTTCTTCTTCTTCTCTCAAAATTCTTTATTTCTTTTTTCAAAATAAATTATGTAACAATCCAATCAGTTATCTGCAAGTTCACAAATTTTAAGTCGCTATGTGTGAATCCAACCTTTATTTGTGGTGCACTGTAAATTATCCCCCAGATTAATGCCATGAAATAGCAATAGGACCATTCAAATATTAAGGTACTGTACATGTTGGATTGTGTATCAGAATCCAGACCAGTGGGAGCCTGAGGTGGAAAAGCTTATTAACAGTGTTGATAATGGAAGTGTTTCTTTCATGATTAATCTAAATTTTGACATTCAGAACTTAATAGACTTGAGATCACTTGGGATTTTTCCTAAAATTAGGCCATGGAAAAAGCTCACAAAAAAGAAGCACCTCAGTGTTTTTAACGTGGTTTCAAAAAATCTTAGTATCAAAGGCTACATGTTCTAAGAACAGTAAACTACAAACCAGCAAACGTACACAGTTAATAAGAGAAGGCAAAAAATACAAAAAATAAGACTAGGTTCAGCATCTCCTTATTAAATAAATTATTTTCTCTTACTTCAGGTACATAAAAATACAGACAGCAGCAGACAGACCCCTGTGCACCATTTGTTGGCACTTCCACCAGTTATGACGTCTTTTTCCATCTATCTATTGAAAGATCAGTTGGTGTATCAGAGCTGTGAGTGGTTGCTTTGTCTTTTTTTAATCAGCTTAATTTGTTTATGTATAATCCAGAAGTATGCACTGATATATTGCTATATACATTTCTAGATTATTTTCACCTCCTAGTACGGCAAAAGGTCTCATTGCATGGGATGTCTTGAGGACTAGAGAGACCAGAGATTACAGATGTTTGCATCATATATTGTTTTGGGAAAAGACTTTGAGTCCTTGAATATAACGGGAATTAGACTGGGCAGATAATAACTGAAGACATTGCACCATTTGATTACCAGGTTTAATGCATTATTAGAGTCTCACCGACCTTCTCTAACAATGTTTGTGTGTCTGTATTAAGGAAGCATGATTAGTATTAAGGAATTATGATTAAATGGAAAACACTGGTAATTGCACTACTTAAAGGTAATTTTTTTACATCTATATCTTATGATTCTACAAAGCCTTCATCCACTCAGGTTCCCATCAAATGTATGGCATACATTCACTCAGTTGTTGAACAGATCCATCTAAGTCACCAAACAATTCCAGCTATGCAGTAAAGTGATGTGCACAGCTCCACATACAGCCTCCTGTTTATAGTTCTGTTCCACCAGCCTAAACTGGTAAGATTACTGGCATCATCCTTCTATATTATAGAGGCAGTAAAACATATATTTTCTATTACCCTGCCCCCACCCTACTTCCACCTTCTTCTAATTCTGCCTGTGATGTACTTCAGCTGTCTGGAACTGATGGCTACTCCTGCACTTGCCTGATGAGGCTCGCAGTGGTCACAGACCACGGGTCCTGCTGCCCTGCACCACTGGGAGCGAGCTGCAGCTGCCTCTTCCAGCCCTGCCTGGGCTACAGACCCAAGGTTTCCTTGACATGGAGATTAGTTTGGTGAAAAGCACAGGTTTGTTGGCATGCGTTTTGCACCTGAGACAGACTCAGGATAGAGAAAAAGCATGCACCCAGAGATCTGGGAAACAACAGGTCATGTTATCCTCATTACCTATTCTCCAGCTCATCTCACAGTTTTTAACTCAACACAGAGGAAGGTAAGGTTTCCCTCCCCTCAGATCATTGGTTTTGGGGGGGGCATGGGACTGGGTGGTTCTGTTTTGTTGGTTTGGGTTTTTTTCAAATGGAAGGATGAAGCAGATAGAGTCTGAGGCTCCAAGGCATAAGTTTCTAGGGCCCACCTCACTAAGCTTGTAATGATTTTATCGATTACTTGCCTGACATTACCCAAAGAGTCTTGCGAACTGAATCTTAAGCTCTCATCAGTGCACTAAATATTGGACAAGCTTTCTTTCAAGGTATTACTAAGTAAATTTGGGATAATGCTTAGTTTTGGAAGGAAGATATCCATTTATCCAAATACCCAAATCTTGTGAGGTGATTCTAATCAATACAGAACTGTTTAAAGAACTATTTAATAAATGACAGTCACATTCCCAGAAAGGTATGCTCCAAAATACATTTGCTTTTGCAAGTTGAGGATTTCAGACACTCACAAAATAATTTTAGAGATAGACATACTGAAAAGAGCTGGCTATAAATACAAAATCACCAATACAAGCATAAGTCAGCAAGAGCCATAAAGACAGGTAGCGTAAAAACACTTTATCAATTGCTGTAGTTCAAAATAGCATTAATTCTCTGTTAAATTCTTGTGGGAAAAACAATTCTATTAACCCTCCATGAAAGGGCTTCTGAAATAGAATACAGTATATTCATCTTTGCTGATTATATTAAGATTGATCGGAGACACCAAGCTGAGCAAAGAGAAAGAAGACAGAGCCTTTATCCATGTCAGTTCTTCAACACAATTCAAGTAAGAAATTCTCTCTCTAATACAAAGAATAGTCATTTGTAGCTTCAGAACCATCCATGTTGCTTGAGAACCACTGGACTACCTCCAGCTTGGTTAACTACTGCACAGTACTGGTTCAGTGAGGAAATCACAAGTAAGGGCAAATACCAGCACCAAGCTGGAGTTGCCTTGAGCCAGGCACAGCAGAGTATGGAAACTACATGATCCACACCCATCACTATGGAAGGACTCTTAAAATACACAGGCTGTAATTCAGTGTAACAGCTGTAGCTAAGATGGAAAAGGAAACACACATTAAAATTAAAGGAAGACAAGTAAAAGCTATCCTCACATTAAACCAGTTTCAAAAGTATGGGTGTCTTTCTTTTTACAGCTGATCTAAAAAGGGGTAATATGCAAGCAGCACCTGCTAGGCAGTGTTTCTAAATAGCCTGCCTTTTTTAGGAATTCATGTGACAGGCTGAAACCACACAAATACTGGCCAAACACTATTTCAAAAGGACCTGATGCTTTGTCAGCTTCATATAAATGAGGTTAAAGTTTATTTTTATAGACTGTAATTTAGATAGCAGCTAATCAGTACAAGCCTTTTCTTGTACAAAAATGGTGCACATTTCTTCTACCCACTCTTCCCCCCACACCAGTTCTTCCTCCCAAAAAATAATTGACTGCAGGTTCAAAAAATATCATTGAGACCTGCCTGAGCCTTTTTACAAATAGTAACAAACTTTGCATGAAATTGCTAGCAATTATAGCTTATATAAGAGAATGAGAAGGAAATAATAATTCTTTTAACCTGCATAAAAAGTTTTCCACACAGGAAAGCAATATATTTCTGGTATCTTACTTGTGATCTTTTGGGTTGTTTGGTTTTAAGAGAAGCCTTTTCAGCTTTATTATGCCAATGTTCCATATCACTATGGGCTAAAAACCTGTAATTTAGGTACTAAAAAGAGCAAATATGTAGTCTGTAGAGTTAAGCTTTTCATTGAAAAAATCTCCCATTAAGGAAAAAAGGAAAAGTGGGAACTTCAAAAATTGCATTAAAGAAACAATCTATTGATTCCTCCTACAGATGCAGCCTGCTAACCAGGAATAAAAGATTATTTAAGAACATAAATTAAAAAGTCATGGCTTAAAATTCTGTAATGCCTCTGATCTCTTTTTAACAGGTTGAAAATTACTACAATCCATGCATACCTCTTACATGCAATGTGGACGCTGAAGAGACTACATTAACAAGAATGTCCAGGAGAGTCAGAAAATGCACTGAATTCTCTACTTTCTTAGAAACAAGACAGGCTGAGTGCAATTCAGAACACCCAAGCTAAGCAGGAGCTAAGTTGCTAACTTAGGTGTCAGGAATCACCTCTCTGAAGGCACTCACTTCCCTCTAAAACCACAGAGGGGATGAAGTCTGCTGGTGCTAATATGCCCCAGTCAGGCCTACCAACAAATAAAAAAATCCACAGAAGATATACAGAAATGCTGCAGTGGCTTAAGTGCTAAAGTTAAATAGGGAGACTATCCAGTAAAAGCAGAGCTCAAAATAGAACACAGATGGGAAGAATTTGGCTGTGAGGTATGAGATGTTTTCAGAATATGACAGACAGAAACAGAGGAAATGTCAGAGCTGCGGAGTCAAGGCTTTCAACAAGGCAAAAATCGATGTGACCATAAAGAGGATACGAGTTCCAGTTAATATACCAACCTGAGAGCAGTTCCTAGCATATGGTCTTGAAAGGAGAGAAGTTAATGGCACTGTTGTGGCTTGCTAATGGGGCAAGCTGGTTTAGAGAGCAGGAAATGGAGAAGTGATGGCAAAACTGCATGGCAAGTCATCTTAGGGGAAAGCGTGGCAGGGCAAGTTAAACAGCACAGTTAACTGTATGACGGAGAAAGATCCAAGGAGGCAGATTCAGGAGAGGAATGATTCAGGCAGAGACACAGGCACACATTTGTAAGCTGCAAGAGTGAGCTGCCTGCCTGACAGGCTGCTCAGAAGCAAACACAAGAAAATGAGATGTCTGGGGAAGCTGTGACAGTAAACGGAGAGAGAGGAGACAAAAGGACTTGGGAAGAGATCATCAGGAAAGCTTTATAAAAGCTTGGCAAGAAAAACAATGTCAAGTCTCTGGAAAAAGACCCCAAACTTTTTTCAGCTCTGTTTCCCCTGTTTTGAATTTAGGCAGAAGAGTTTAAAGGCTGTTAAGACTTTGCTGTACTTACCTGCACTCATTCACAGCGGTAAGGCTTCTTCCACTGACACAGGTGTCTGAAAAGCCATGCAGACCTCTGCAGGTTTCAGTCTGGAAAAATGTCCTAACCACATCTTGACCAATGTCGTTTTCCGATGTGAACCTATCACTCCCTGAAAGTTCAAGTCTGACTGGCAGGAACCCGAGGAAGACACTAAACCATACAACTCTATTATCAGAGGCTTCAAAAGTCATTCCCTGAATCAAGCCTTCCTTGTTCAGTGGACTAACCATTTACCATCATGGAAAAACTTCTTCCATCAAAGCAAATGCTACTTAATATGAAGTATTTAAGGTTTCCTTAGCCTCTTTAATGCAATAAAGGCAATAATAATGAACAAAGGGAAAGCAATATCATGCAAGTTCCCACCACTTCATGGACTGCAGATCAGAAACTCCTGGCCTGCCATTAAGCAATGCTCAAAGGTTTGGCTGCTGAAGCTGCAATACAGAGCTGTACATATCCGCCACGATCACTAAGCATGCTGTGGCTCAGTTACACAAAACACATGACATGCTGAGCTTGGATGCTCTTTTGGGCCACCCGTCCCTGAAACTCCTGGGGTTTTAGCTCATGACAGAAATACTCATTTATAATCACTACAGCTTTCTCCAAGTGTCGCATTGCTGATTGTCTCTAGAGCCATTTTTCAGAATTGTGTGGCACTGACAGAAATGCCGACAAGAAGAAAAATACCAGTAGCTCCAGAAGAACTGCTGTGCAGAGCCTCCACAGGATATTTTACTGCACAGGCTGCAGGCCTGGAAAGGTACCATGGCAGGTTTGGCCTCTAAGACTGCAGAAGCCACACATCCACAGAAAAAGAAAAAACGGTACGGCAAAGTTTAAGCCTCCTATGATACTCTATTACCAACACCCTGGAATTTATAACACAGCTGCCTGAAGCAGTTTTGCCTTTTGTTGTCCTCTTCAAGTCCACACACTGCTTTTTGTACTATAAGGAGGATCTACCAAGTACAATCTCTTCTTGAGGAGATGGATGACAAATACAGGAGGCAGGGATAACTGACAGGACTGCTTCTTTACATCTTGGAAGTTTCGGGGGCCGCTCATCCTCCTTCTTCCTCAGAAATGTCCTACTCATCAGTTTTCTGACAGTACAAAAATCAGCGCAGGAAGGTGGGGAAAAGGTAGATAGACAGAGAGCAGTATTATGGTATTCCAGCCTCAGCCTAGTTTGTAAAAACTGAAGGCACTAACAGCTGAACTACAAGACAAAGCTGGTTTAGATGCAGCATTGTGGAGAATAAAGCACCGGTCAGAATGTAAAACTGTCTTTAGCTCACATAACACTCATACCCCAATTTGTGTACCAAAGCTGACCAGCCCTACTTTTTCAAAATAGCCTAAAATTAATCCCAGCAAGACATGAGCCACTGGTTAGCATCCTCAGCATTCAATCTGGGAGAGCACTGAGAGCAGCTGGTGCAGAGCAAGACGTCTCTAAACTAATCTCTAAACTGCCATCAAGTCCCAGAGTGCTCCTACCATCATCTGCAAGCACAAAAAAGAGAGAATTCAGGAAACGACTGTTACTCCTTTTTTTCTCCCCTCAATCTCTCAAGCCTGAGAGCTAACAACCCTAATAAGAAAGGAAAAAAAAAAAAAAAAAAGACAAAAACATTTTTCAGATAAGTAGCTAAACTGGTATGTCTTATTTTAGACTGAGATTATACAGTTAAACATCCAAAAAGTATTCAATCTCCTGGAAAATTTTTATCATGTTGCCAGTTTGAACATACAAAATATAATCTATTTTTGCAGCACACAGACTGACATATGGGTGCTAAAGAAGGGTGAGACTTGTACCCTTGGGGCTGATTAAAGGTAATGTCTCACTCATGCATACAGGCACCACTATCAAGCACATACCTTTATTTGCAGGTAAAAACACAAAATCAGTCAGCTAATTTGTTAGTCATTTTGCTCTATTTTGCCAAGTCTATCTGCTTTGTCACCCTTCAAATGATTAAAACAGAGCTGCCACAAAATCATTCAGAGCTAATTACCTATTTGAAAAACATGCCTATAAGCAGGTGTAATTTTTAAAAGGAAAGGCAGGAACAGTTTCCTTCTGGCATTCTTTTAAGCAATGTAAAATTTGTGCCAAAGAAGTAACTCTTGTGTTTACAAGAAATCCTTCAATCACTTAGAACATGAAGCTACACAAACTACAAAACTTGAATACCTTTAGATTAAGTTCAGCAACTACAGTGAATACAGTGACAGTACAGAGGTACAGACCTGCTCATCTTACTGCACAGGTCCATATTCATCCACATCTGGCTTGATGCTGCACTGGGGGACTGGAGATCAAACCAAGAAAAGGTATATTTGCAAAGAAAATTAAGGCAGAAAAACACCTTAGGATGAAACTACTGGGAGAAGCATTACATTGACAAGACATACCCTCAGTCATTGCACTGTCTCAAGGCTGGAGCAGTGTCATAAGTTTTAAAGCAGCTGTGGACCTATATAGCGTATTAAGAATCATAAACTGTGTGATATTCAATGCTTTCCCTAAATGTCCAAATGCTAACATTGTAAGACTAGGCAAAAGTCTCAGGGTCTGACTTCTAAAACTAAGTAACCATCACTGCAAATCTCTGCTCTTTCATGATTTAGCAGAGGGAAGTTTGAAGACATGAACCGCAAAAGTTCAAGTGCTGGAACTCAATTAGAAGGACGTCCACCTTAGGATTATTGAAAACCTCATCAACGTTTACACCTAGCTTGAATAGCGAGTTTTGAGCACTGGCAGCAAACCAGCTGCACCCAAACCAGCTTCCAGTTGCTTGGACTGGAATACTGCAGAAATATTTAGCCCAGGTTCAGTACCAGAAAGGAGAATCCATGTTGCCACAAAACACAACCAAATATTCTGTTCCTTTGGAAAGGAAAGGGAGTGCAAATTTGGAAGAGCAGACACAGAGTAGCTGCCACAGGTAGCTGCTAGCTATCCTTCATGAACTCACAGGAGACCCAGGAAAGCTGCAGCCACAGTATTCCAGCTATGGGACCAGAAGAACCAGCTAGCTCAGTGAAAGACCGTGACTTCTATTTGTCTCTTGTGAATCCCTTCAACCGAGCCATGACATCTGAAACAAGCTTGCATCCCGAGACATGAGAAATTCAAGAACTCCTAACACTGCAGCTTGCTTTTCACATGAAAATGCACGATAATTGAAACAGGTATATAAAGACTCACTCCTGCAGTATGTCAGACTATGGCCTAACCACAGAAATATGTTCTTTTTTTTTTTTTTTTTAAATCCAGCAACCAAATAAAAGTAAGGTTTAGTTCAGTGTAGTAACATTGTAGTATTAACTTGTGTATGGGGCAGAGTGAATTGCAGCTTATTCTTTCTGAAAAAATTATTCTGACAATTATGATTGTTGTTCACTTCCACTAACCCACTACTAACAGTAGGATCAGAGAGTTATCAAGATGACGGCTACATAAATAAGGTAGAAATTTTCCCAATTAATAGTTCTGCAGACATATCAGTCATTCTTTGGGCTTCTCAAGTGGTTACATTAAGTAAATTTCCTATGCTAAAAATTAGTAGATACCGTAATGAAAATCAGAACGAGTACCGTGCTGACTTTTAACATTATTTTAGGCAGTCTATACTGGACACCACCCTAAATTTTCTGTACGTCCTAAATTCTAGTAATGTTTTTTTGGCTCTTGGCAATGAACTTTTTTTTTTTTCCCCACAACCATGGAAAAAGTGAGCTGGTTCCCTCCATAAGGACAGTGCTTTTCTCTCAGAAGGACAGCACCAACGTGAGACGTCCCCCTAAAAAGACAAGGGCATCTCCTGTGCCTTGTGACATTGGAGGGTGCTCTCTACGCAGTGACTCCTGCCCTCTGACTCTATAGCCCTACATCTGCAAGCGAAGCCACCTCCCCTTCTCCCTCTAGTCACTCCTTTCAATTTGTTTTTGAAAAATGCTCAAGGACAAACTGGTTTTCCGTATGGTTATAGGTAATTTCTTTAACAGAAGTTATCTAAAACACTGACTCTAGTCAGGTAACTCCTTAGTCTGCAACTTCACTGATGTCAGTAAAATTTACTCAGCACAAGAAAAGCACCAATGCTCAACTTTAAGCTGTTTTCAATATGTAGGATTGGGTGACACACAGGAGGAATTCAGTTTCCCAAGGCAGGAGTTTTGTGCCTCTGAGCACAGCTGCCAAACAAAGAGGAGGAATCCAATACGTGTTATCAATCATGAGTGTCTCAAGTATCTTGTGCAAATTTGTCCCCTTTAGAAAATGGCTAGGAAGCACTAATCAATAACTACACATAACTCTGAATTGCTTCACTTTGTGCATGGCTGAAATATTCCATTTAGCAATTAATTAAAAAAAAAAAAGCCAGAGAATCTGTGGGGACACAAGGCACATAAAAAGGAGAGATTAGCAAAGCCTAACACATCTGTGATCCACATTTCCAGGTTTTTTTGACAAGTATAAGCAAAAGTGACAGCAAAACTGAAGAACCTCTACTGTAAAATGTAGACTACTCAAGAAATCCTTTAGCAACTGTTTCCTTGTTTCATGCTTAATACAGCAAAAATACTTTAAATAGTCTAGTGACACAAATTAAAAGCATTAAGAAAACAAAAAGTTATTTAACTTTGCAGAGACCTCAGGTTCCTCTGACTACATCTGTTGCCTTCAGACAGCAATCCCCAAGTCCTGTCTGAAATCTGTCTGTGCTTTAGACCTCAACTTGCCTCTGGCTTGCACCTGTTATCCCCATAACCCTTCAGCAGAAAGAACCCATGCCATTAATATGTCATACAATTTTTCACCTCTTTGCTACAAGACTTTCTAACATGTCTACCTGCAGAGGCTCGAGCAACTTGGTTCAAGCCAGACTCTTTTTTTCTGAAGGTTTTACTGGTGAAACCAGCACCAATCTGAGTCAGTCCTTCACTCCCATCCTAATTCCAACAGCAGGCCCACATCCCTCAGAGTGCAGGCAACTGGGCTGAAGCCCAGAAAAACATGAGTGCACTTACAACCTTCAAAAAAACAGTAATACGGATGCAAACAAGCACATCCTGTTTCAGCTGGTTTCCAACAGTTACCCAGAAACCTCTTAACTTTGCTTAAACTACATTTAACTATCAGCCTTGTATTTTGTCTTCCAATTAATCACTTCTCAGTTCCAAAGGTCTGCAAGTAGAAAGGAGACATCAAAGCTAAAGCAGGGCTTTTCTATTCCCCAAAGAAGCAACATGCAGCCACCCCAACTCTCACCTGCAAGAGCTAAGCCTTTCAGATTTTGTTGATGAACCAGAACATGATACCATTTTGTTTAAAAGAAATTACTTTTTTCATCTAAAACACGAGCTACAAGTTCTAGTAGTATTTCTGTTTTCTGTGCATTGCTTGTTATCTTTCCTCATGTTTGCTTTTCCTATTTCAAACTTCTTTGGATTTACATTCCAGGAGGGAAGAACAGCTCAGTTAAAAATTACTTTCAGTGGTCCACTAGAAGATTTTTTTTCATTGATGCACACTGTAAGAGAGAAATACACATTTTTTTATAATTGTGAATGACACGTCTTCTGTCTGTTCACATGATTAATTACGAATTATTTTCCTACTCCTCAGTCTGTTTCACTTTGAAGTTCTACCTTTGCAGGAGCAGTTATTACACAGTAAAATCATTCAGATGAGAAATTCAGGTAAAATGCAAATCCTGCAACAAAACATTGTACTTAAAATAAACAGCAAAATGGGTATAAACAAGTACTATGACTTTTCATCATTAATAGCTGTGGAGGTCCAAATGCAAACTCCAAGGGTCAGATGTTCACTGTCTATTTTTGTCAGATTGTGTGGTTTTAGAGGCAGAAATGTAAGGCTACAGGACTGTGACTTAACACAAGAAGGTGGCCTTTTCCTGTACAACAGATGACATCTACCTCCACCTAAAACTACAGCGAGTGTTGATCATGAGACTTTCAGGTTTAATTGCCTGTAACCACAAGCAGTACAAACCACAGTAGGAAATCAGTTAATGAACTTGCAACAAATGTACCAATTGCTACCAAGACAAAATTATGGGGCTGTTTTAAATAACAGTACTCCTTACTTCCTGCATTACATACATTTTCTCCTGCTACAAAAATTTACAGATGCTTTTTTCACCTTCAGTCTCTTAAGATTTTCACAGAAGTAAAGGTTTGATTCAACACCCAGTGATGTCAAAGGAAGAGACAAATCAGACCATAAAGAGAGGAAAATATCCAGCTTGTAAAAGGTCTGTTCTGACCAATTTAGTGTCTCACTTTAGCAGTTTTCAATGACACCAAGAAAAGCCAATAACAAAGACTCCCTGAGCTGGAGACTTGGCAGGTATCATAAAGCAAAGATGAGGATGGGTTTTGTGTAGTCTTCATTCTCTGTGTACTTATCATCATGAACTCCATTCACACACTATGACCTATTTATGCTCCTGCAACAAAACAGAACTTGAAATTCTTCTTTCAAAAAGAAAAAAAAAAGTAAAATATCAGAAAATATTTCATTTCTTCATCCCATCTTCTGTTACCTATAAAAGTTTCTAGTCTGGTGTCCGTCCCTACCTGAATATGCGCCCTGTACCACCATAAAGCCAAATTTAGGAGCTCGTGTGTATATGTAATTTCCACGCATATGTAAGTTTGCATATTTGTAAATGTTTCTCACCCACAGATGTGTATACAAACACCTATTTCTGAGCAGAAAAACATCTACAGATTTCTCATTCATTTGCTCTCTCTGTGCCCATAGCCAAAAAATAATAAATGTAGGTTCCCAAAACTTTATCTTAAGCAAATCTGTCATTATTAGGTCAAGTTCAAAGAGGAAAGCAGCCAACAGGTCAAAAGAAAAAAAACACATAATATTTTGATTGGCCTTTTCATGGTTTTTGGAGAGCTCCCGAATAACACACCATACAAGAGACAGCTACCCATTGTTTTCTGTTTCACTGAAATTAAAAGCCATTTTCAAGGGTAGCAACAATTCTGTCCAGCAAACAAATTATCATAATAATTTACCGTCACAAGTTGTCTCCCTTTTTATACTTCATTTTCCTTGAGCAATGAGAAAGCACTCATTTTAATTTCTCCTGCATTAAGAAAATTCTCTGTCTTAAAGCCTACATTCACATTGCATGGGAAAGAACACATACTTTTTCCAAAGCAAGATCATTATTGATCACACTGTAACAATCAGCAACTGCCATACACTTCATGTCCCTCTGTAAAACCAAACTTCAAGAGCTCAAAACATACCTATCAAATTCAGGACCTCAGCCTCATTCAACTGCCCAAAAAGAGACAGCTCAGTAAAAAAGCATCTGGCATAACAATCTAAGAAACCCACAGCCCATATGCAGCACAAGTTCATATACTTGTGCTGCACATGTTAAGAACCAGAACTAAGGTCAATGCTGAACACCCAGCTCAGCACCACAGCACTTTATTGATGAGGCTGACAAGTCTCTTGCACTGCAGGGGATCCCAGACTGGGTTCTGTCCACCCATGGCTGCTCACCCCTGCTATCAGCGATCACTTTGAACAAAACCAGAGGTAGGAAGGGAGAGGAAAGCCTGCAGATTCTAATACAGCTGGTGACTTGTACCAAAAAAATCAACAAAACCACCCCAAGACCTAAAGAACTACTATGATGTTTGTGCTTACACTTTTTCCTGGGATATTCTAAAAGGACTGGGACTCTCACCAGTCAACAGCCGCATATAGCCTTTTATGTCACCCTCCTATGAGCCATGTCACATTTTTCCCCCATGATCCAAGCAGACATAAATAGATGTGGGAATCCAAAAATATTAAATGTGTTTTGAGGGATTTGTTTTCTTTACTTAAAAAGGGAGGAAGGATGAAAGAAAAAAAAAAGTGAAATTATACAGTGCAATACATTTAATTACATTTAGAATCATCTGGGGAAAAAAGAGAATTATCTGAATAAATCTAGCATCTGAAACAAAATCCAGAGTTTTATAGAGTTTTTGAGCTGTTGCTCAAACTTTATACGTTATTTGTTTAAAACTTAATTCCTCTGAGCTGTCAAAACACAACCTTTCATCAGTTCAAATCTTCAACAAAAAAAAAAAAAAAGACATTCACAAACACCTTTGGGCTTACAAGGGGACACCTGGTTTGCATCAGAGCTGGCACAAAAGCCTTTTGCAATGGACAATTCTCTTACATAGTTAATAGCCAGCCTAAAAACAAGAACAACATCATCCCCCAAGATACTTATTATGGAGATGACACTGCAAGTTTGAAAGTCCTTGCGGATGAGCATTTTTATTTTGGTTTAGTATCAGACATTTCTACTGTGCACAGCCCAACACTGCCCTAGTAACTGTTCATGCTGTGAGTGGCAGAGCGGGGCTCTCCACTTGGAGCAGGCAGTATCCCACATTCCCTCAATGCACAAACAGCCCTTGACCTTCCCTTTCCCCTCCTATTCTCAGCAAAGGAGGGACAGGGAAGATGAAGGTCCCCAGTACTGACCCCTACAACTAAAACATATGTGCACACACAATCCAGGCCCATGAGCTCCCTCCCTGCCACACAGTCTGCCTTGTTAAGGTGGTGTTAGTGGGACCCTACAGCTGTGCAACTATCACCTCACCGGCATGTTGGGCTGACACATTTCTCCACTCAGCTCTAGTCCCACAACTCAAATGGCTGAGGTAACAACAGAAGAACAGCACCTGTACTGAGTTATAGATTGTCTTCAGCAGAGAGCATGGCATTCTAGATCCCAGCTACAAAATACTACGTTGAGCAAATTAGGTGAGCAGTTTCTTCTCATACACGCCTGAGAACCTAAAGTGGCTCCACCTAAGCTATGCCATAGCAGTTGCCCTTTTGCCCTGCACTGGCCCATTTGTGTCTGTAAAAAGTATCTTTTACAATCAGATCTAGACAACCACTGCTAATGACTCACTGAAGCACCATTACTAATCTGGGATTTATGCCATCATTTTTCAGTCAAGACTGATTAAAGAGATTTGGCAATATTGCAAACATAATTCAGCATCTCTGGTACTGTTTAGAAAACTGTGATCACAGCTTCACATGTATTAAGACTGGTGGCCATCTGCGAAATTACATGCTGATGCATCCGAAGAACATATATTCAGCCAGCCATTTGAACTGTGGGTGAAAAAGATGGGTGGGAAAAGAAGAAGGTAAGATCCAACAGAGTATGATTAAGCAAATACCCTGTTCTAGAAAGACTAAAACTCCAGCATTAAAAATAGACACTCTGTGCAATGCCGTCAAGTGTTGCATATGCATTTTATAAAACCAAAATATTTTTATATTAACAACAAATTAAAACCCAAGACTTCTATTAAAAAAATAGACAATTGATTTTGATACATCACACCTTAAAACAATAATTATTCAAAGGTGTTATCAAACTGCAACAATGTTTCTCCCCCACACTTCCTCTTCCCTTTTGACTTTGCCTGAAATCAGGACTCCAATGACAGGAGCAAACCCACATTGCTTCAAGCATTCTTCTGGCACCACGAAATGGAAGCAGGCTATGAAGTTAATTAAGAGTGCAATATTAAAAGCTGTGGTATCAGCAAAGCAAAGGTGCAGACAGCAGCAGATTTTCTGTGACTCTTTACTAGAGAACTTGTCTGTACTTCCATCTGAAAGCCAACTTCTAGTGCTCTGAATATGGAAATTCAGTTAAAGCCTGGAGGCCGAACTGCTGCCAGCAACAGATTTCAGATTCTAGCAGATGGAAGAGAGAAACTCCAGCTCTGACAGGTAGGGACTACTGCTGATATGTAGGGCTATGCCTTCGTTTGGAGGGTTTTCACATAGTTGTTAGCAAATCCTTTTCAGAGGAAAAGTAGGCCAGTCAGCCTGACAGTGCAAACAAATGACAGTACCACATTTCCAAAGCCTTTCAATGTGTTGCATGTCCCTCTGATCACCCCCTCCACACACACATTTTCCAGTAAAAATCATCTTCATGGGGACATCACATACCTCCCACTCCAGTTTCATGCTCCTCCTGTTCTCCAGAGGAGACCACTCCCTTCCTACTCATCTTACAAACTTTGCTCATCATGTGTGTCATTTCAAGGATTTCCACACTGGCCATCGCTGCCAGGGGCACTTCTCTTCTTGGGTCTAAATCCTGCCTTCATTTCCACCCCTGCTAGCACCAAATAATGAATGTTGCAGAGTAATTAAGTATCCGATAAATGCAATGTCATACACATGCATCAATACCAAAGTATTGCTTTCAAATGTGAATGTGACAGAAGAGGAGGTCTGTGGGAAAGGACTTTCTTGAGCATCTGAAGCACACTGAGCCAGAATATCAGGTCTGAACAGCATATGGCAGAGTTTCTTAGTGTAAAATCAGAGGAACAAGAGCAGGACACATGTCTGAAAGGCAACATGGAAAATGGCTTTAGCTGGGCTGCCACAAGAACAGAACGGTTATGAACCATTCTGGTATTTTGGTAAATATGGGCACATGCTATATATACCTACAGGCACAGTCTCTTTTTCTCACACAGATCTTCACTAGATGTTATTTAAGAATATTCAAATGAATGCCCACAACAATGCAAAAAAATGACAAAACCAAACTACCCAGCTATAAAAAGGAAACATGTAGCTTTATCTTCCTTTTCAATCTTCAGCTACCTCCCCACTACCTTACTCACAGAACCCGCTCTCAGACCTGTGCAACATGTCATTTAGAAGAAAACCAGGTCTACACCCACATTACTTCCAACTACACATATCACAACAGGAAGTCACAAACACATCCTGCGTCATTATATCATCTCATTCCTGTCTGCAAACAATAACCTCAGACAAATGCAAGACTCTATTACAAAATAGCTCCACTAAAAAAAGCAAACAAACAAAAAAATCTTTTCCCTACAGTTACCACCTGCACAATGCATTGAAGCACTATGTAACCAAACCCTTCCTCAACACACACCCATTCACCTTGTAAGTGGATGCAACAGCTGTTCAATAGTAAACGGGGAGACAGGTGACCAGATGGGGAAGGAGGCTGACTTCCATTTGACAGCCTGGGAAGGCTTACACTTTAGAAAGGATGGGAAGCAGCTCTTCAGAGGCAAAGGCTGTTCCTCTGACCAGAACCAACTCTCATGCTGCCTAGTCTGGAGGCGGACAGAGTTGTTGCTTACTTGTGGGATGCTACCCTCTTAATTTTGATTCAGTAGGAAACAAAAATCGTTTACATCCAATATACCATGGAACGCAGAGCTACCTGACAGGACTACTAGCCAACATTTTAGTAATGCATTGAAGTTCCAGCTTCAACATACAACAGCCACAAGACTCTTACCCTAAAAAATATTCTAACCAAGCATCCGGTCAGAAGTAAAAAGCTGTTCATTTGGGCCAACAGAGAAGAAATTGGTATGTATCTTGGAGCTGATGGAAATGGGAAAGATGAGATCACGACTGTAGGTCACCGATGATAGCATAACAAGCCATTTCCTTGGTGTCAATGGCTTGTTGAAGACAGTCAGTTGAGCAACCATGGTTTTATTTTAAATAAAAATTTTCTTCCTCTCTGGAAATTAACTACATTTGCATATTTCTTTCTACCCACAGGGTAACCATTAAAAGAGTTTTTATATTAGTAATCGTCATCACTAAAATCAATGCATCTGAGACAGAGTAGTTTAGAATAACCATGCAAATTGAAATATCATTTCTATACACAACAACTGCAATTAATAGTTTCCTTTGATTTAGGCATCTGTAGTATGGTAACCTAACGTTTCACTTTCAGGTTTTCTTTTTTCCTGTTACGCTTCAGGAGGCTGATTCTGAAAGTACAGCAAACTCTTATCACTTAAAAATTCTACACGGCCTCTGTACTGGACCTTCTAACTCACACAGTGCCTTGAAGGTACTCCTTTCAAGCATTAGTTCAGTATTTTGAAAATTTCTTGTGCAGAGGGCTGCTTCTCCTTTCATTTTCTTTCTGAGAAATGTGAATCTCCCAATTTTTAGACTTTTGGGTGCTTTCACTTTCTGACTGCTAATTCTGTTAATTCAGTAGTACCAAAGTTCCCTCAGAGTTCTTAGTTCCCCTTCCTTGATGTTTTTCTTGGGGTTTTTGTTTTGTTTTTTTCAAGTCTTGATTCTTGCAGTTCTCTAAGTTATGCTCTCATGGTCTTCAATCATAATTCTAGAGGGTCTTTCATCATCTCCTTCCCATGAGCTACACCATAAAAATAATGACAGATAAATGATATTTTCCCTATCCTCTCTATAAATTAACGTCAAGGTCCTTGAAAGTCTGTTTGCCTAGAACTCATATATACAGCTTTTCCTAATCCTGACAAACTTTCACAGACAGCCCATGCCTCTCAACTTGTGCTCTGCAAGTACCCTTTCTGTTCAGGTATATGTCTTGCCACCTTCACAGCTTCACTGTTGCAAATGGTTTCAATTCTAGCCTAACCCTAATGTGCAAGCATAACTGCAGCAATGAGGAAAAAGGAGCCATGGAAAAAAATTCCCATTTCATTCTACTTATGGAACTAACACTTATATTTTCTTTTTCATTTCCCAAGCTCTTGACACTTTTTAGGTGAAGCTCTCCTCCTTCCACAGCCACACAACATTACCCTCCCTCGAGGCATATGTCTTCATGGGCTCTCCAACCTACCTGCTACACAATAAACCAAAAAAAAGGGCAAGAATATAGATGGATTTTTACCACTTCTTGCCTCCTCCAATCCTTAGACTTCACAGTTTAAATTAGACTGTTGGCAAGCTCTAATTTATAAAACTCAGTAGCAGGTCCCAGATGGAAATTACTGGAGTACACTGTGCTCTCAGAACCTCAGAATGCTTCTGGGTGGGCACTCATCATGACAGGGAGGGTCACAGTACTGGCTACAGAAGCAGCCTGAAATTAAATGCTTCCCATGAAACACCTGGCTCAAAACCTCTAGTCCAGCAACTGTGTAGCTCCTGATACTGCTCTGCTGCAGAAATACCACAAAATGGACTTGTCTGCATTTCACTGATTCTTCACTTTCAAAAAATTCCAGGTAGATGCAATACATATAGATACTGATGTCAGCATCAATCTGGCATCCTGTGCATAATTTTGCACCATGAATCCCTAAGACAATGAACCACATAGAATTACACAAATCCAGACATATTTAGAAGCCCATGTACAAGTGGGTTTTGCCGATCCTCCTAACCACTGTAAAGGGCCTCAGAGAAATGCAGAAACACAGAGATTTTGTAGAACCTCCAACAATTATTCCCTCAGGAATCACTGTTCCTTATGACTATTTTACCCAAGTCTCACAACACTCACCCTTTTCCTGAAAGTCTCAGGTCCTTGAAGCATGTATTACATATAGGAAAGACAAAACATTTCACCTTATCAGTATCAGAATAGAGCTTGCAAACATGCCTTACAAGTCAACTCGTAAAGAGGGCAGGACACGTGTTAGTTCTTCAGCACCATTCACAGGCATAAAAAATTTAAAGACATGAGGGTTTTCAGGAAGAACAGAATATGAGGTGACCATACAGCATGCTGTATTACTCAATATTATTGAATGGGGACCTTCAAGATGGGGAGCTACCTAAAAGCTCCCAAAACTGCGAGACAAATATGAAGTCTATGGCAAGGATTTTTTCAACAACCCTCAGGATTTTGAAGGCTTCGTGTGATTTTCAAATGCCCAAGGTTGATAGTACTATGGCCACATACGTTCCCTGACACCCCTTTTTAACTGCTGCATGTAAAAAGTTAGGCTTCACGACCTCCTTTGTTCAAGAGAGAATTACTCATGTCCTTATTTTACTTGAGACATGACCACCATGCCTTCTGCTAAAAGAACCTTTCACTGGATTCTCACAAACAGTTTCAAAAAACTACTTCCCTTCCCCTCTTATCAACCTCACCCATAAAGCTCACCAGGTGCCTGTCCCAAATGCAAATTTCCAGAGTAGGAAGTAGGAAATGTGAGGGGAAAAAAGGTGCACTTACAGCAAAATAAATTTCCGCCCTCAGACTGAAAGCTCTCAGGAGCACCCCTGCAGAAGAACTACTGTACCACTGTGTCTCTCTCCAGCCCCTACCTGTCAGACACGGTCTGGAAGGGAAGACAGATTCCAGTGATAACTCCTGGGATGAACTATCCTGCTCGTATACATGTCAGTGGAGAGGACTACGTTGCTTGCCTTCTTTCTTCACACAGCAGCAGATACCCCAGGAGCAAACACATTGTGGGGATTTTAACACACCAAAGCTAGACAGGAGATGTTCAAAGCAACCCTGGACTGCTACAGCAAGATGGTAATACAACAGTGCTCTGCTGTTCCAAGAGTAAGAACTAACATGTTACTTTGCAAGCTGCAGGACCCTAAGTTAACTCTGAGGTAAGGGAAACCAGGGGCAAAATCTGCTTTTGTCCTTTCAGAGCAACCAGAGGGAAACAGAACAAGGAGGCAACATAAGAGAACCATGGAAATAAGGAATTTCTGTTCTTATGCCAGGTCTTTAGCCCCTGAAACATCCATGTGAGACATGACATTTACATAACAAAACACTAGAATTTTTCACTGCTTTTCCTGAGAAGGGAAATCTCACTAGGCAAACACTGATCCTCACAATTTGTTCTCCACTAATTGTTTCCCCACGTACCTGCTTTCTGCGAGGACTGGAGAGCAGTGTTTTTAGAACAGGTCTCAAAGTCTCCCTGTGCTTAGCAGCTAGTCTAATTGCTAGGTTGCTTCTACACAGCAGAGCAGAAGCCTCCACTCCACCAGCATCTCTTCTCCCAGGGCAATATTATCCTGCTGAGAAGTAACAGGCATTATGCACTTACTGAAAAGCAGCACACTACACGTACAAAGAGCCAACAGTGAGCCTGTGATGACTTCTAATAGCTTTGTTTACATCTTGCCAGTCCATTTTTAGCAGCGTGCTCATTTTACCTTTGAGATTTTAATACAATTGCTCAGTTCACATCCAAGCCTGCAAGGTGCTGAAGTTCCCAGTTTCTGACAGCACCTGGATACTTACCACTCTACTGTAATTGGGCTACTTATGCTATACAACAGAACTGCTAAATATTTTATGTAGGCCTGTTCATTCAATACATTAATTAGATATTTAATCTGAAATGTTCTCAAAATTTAATAAAGCACACACATCCAAAACTCTCATTGCAGATTCACTTACTATAGGAGCTTTCACATAGATTTCTTGACTGACTGTATTTTGCTGTGCTCTCTTTTTATAGAGTATATAACCTTCTGGTCATAACAGATTGCTTGCTCCCAGCTGGAAAGCCTCTTGGGAACACAGAACTGTAACCTACCATTAATATATTAAGTACAGAACATTTCAGACACCGTGACGCAGAAATCACAAAGATAGAAAGCTATGTGAGAACCTGATGTAGAATTAACAAGGCTTGTTCCATATACATCTCTAGCTCAAGTGAAGCAGTAAACCTACAGCTCATGTTGGAAGCCTGTGTCTCAGGCACTGCTACCATAACCGTTAGTACTTCTAGCAGAAACCCAGTTCTTACTGATACTTCTTGGAAAGGGTAATTTTACTAAAATATAGATTGGGTCAAACTAACAGGAAAAAATAACTATTCTTGGGTAATCTGTTCTTGCCAAAAGAAACATACTGTAGAGAAGATTCAATCAGAGCATATGTAGTTTTCTCAAGTCTTGCAAACTTGGTAAGATGAAGTTTGTCTATTACTTGATGAAAAAACCCCTAAGTAATGCACCCAATTTAGATGGCAGCACCCATATATTTTGAGTTAGTGCTCAACAAATGCTTCCTCACAATTGTTTGGGAAAGGTACATTGCCTGGGGAGAGAGTTTTGGTATACATCAAAGCAAAGATGCACTTCAACATTGCCATCACTCTTACCAAAAGGGGAAGAGTAGGAAAGTCTCTGTTTACACTGAAAGCAGTTCCTTGCTACACAAGACTTTCTAACGGACAAGTCATTTACATGCCATCACTAGTCCCACATTGTTTTAAAAACCTCTTATATGCCACTGCATGTCAAACACTATGCTGTTGTGTCACTGCACAATAGCTGAGATACATAGGTTCACATGACATGAATGAACAGTTTGTAAAGCACTTTATAATCCTTCAGCAAGAGAGAAGCAATCAGAAGCTGGGACCAGTAGCACCACTACTTATAACTATGGCTCCTCAACACCACTTCTTAAAAGACTAGTGTTTTCAGTTGCTTACAAAGTGTGTGCCCAGAAATTTTTCATGCTGAGTGTTTGCCTTAGACTGAGTTTTAAAGAATAATCATTAGTTTCAGCTAAAACAGTTCAGCCACTGCCAAGAGTAAGGGCTAAAAGAAAAGTGTTTTGCATAAATCTCAAAAACAACAAAACCTGGCAGTCTCTCCTTTCTATCCTAATCCTTTAAAAAGTCACAGTAAACAAAGATCCAGTAGAGATTCACTCATAACTAAAATCTCCAAAGATGCCAAAGAACTGAGTACTCTTGATTTCCACAGGTGACCTGACTGCATATGCCTGCCCCACAGGCAGACTCACTGCTCCAGCCCAAGGGGTTTGGAAAACAGTTCATTTTAATAATAATTCAACAACAGTTTGGCTGAACATTGACCTGGGCCAATAGAACTTCTATCTCTAGGACAAGCCTTCAGGAATAAGAAAGAAATATCAAATTCAAAAGCATGGGGAAAAAATGGCCAAATTGAATGAGTAGAAGTAATAGATTTGAAGTGCAATACTGGCAAAGCTGGCTTAAAAAAATGAAGGTGTCAGAAGATCAGGACTGAAGGTCTGGGGGTAGAAATAAGGTGAGAAATTACTTGGCTGGGAGGAATCATTGCAATAAAGAGCTGGGGAGCAGACAGGTATGGGCAGATCAAAGAAACTGGACAAGCAGGATAAGGAGAAAAACCAAGGGGGGCAGCCTAAGCTGGCGCAAGGAGGCTGGGAACCAGCTGTGGGAATGGGAGAGGTACTGGGCACTGATTTAAAGGGAGAAGCAGCCTTCTTCTATAGAAAGAATAAAGTATCAACTAGCTTGGGGTGTCCAACTGGAGATATCCATGATTCAACTTTGGAAGTATACAGTCTTTTACATAATATATGCAGAAACAGCTGGGAGGGCTTAGCAGTTCCGTAAAACTGAAATTAGATCTTAAATCAGGCACCCAAAAACTGAGAAATATTGTATTGACCAATGGCAAAAGGACAATTTTTAAAGACTTGCCTTGCACCACACAGGAACTGTGAGGAGTGGTAGGGTTGCATCCCAGGCCTCTGGAAGTATGCAGCTCTCAATTAGAAAATAACCTTGTCCTTCTCTTCCTTCAATCCCCTGCTTTGACTGCTGTACAACTTGCAATTTCTGCAACAAATAAAGCTGTTACACTCACCAATGTCCTTTACTGCACAGTTCATCCCCAGATTAGGCCCCTCCTGTGCATTAAATTCTACACAGAAAAGTAGATCATCTAACTAAAGATTTAGCATAATTGGAATCCATGAGGCCAAACTGTGGTTACATAGATTGCTCTTTTAAGACAGCTATTTTGTCAGCAGTGTAGATCATTTGTGGTTTAAAATGCTGTCTTCATGCCTATAGCTGTCTTATTTGTAGGGGGCAGCACTGCATGGAACCAACAGTGCCGAACACTTTCTCTGATCCCAGACATGACAACAGATGGTCCACCCGCACATTGGGAGCAAAAGTTATCATCACTAGAAAACATCAAGGACCATGTTCATCCATGTTTCTAGAAGTACACAACTGGACAGCAGAGCAAGTTCACGAGTCCACAGGGAGTTAAGTGTCACGCAACACTACCTCCTAGCTTCCAGCTGTGACACTGACTTTTAAACATAGCTAGACATACATGACTTTTCTACTGATATTATTATCTACTGGTCTCATATTAATTGTTGCTGTATCTTTCTGTATGATACTGTACAATTTTGAACTTAAAAAAGTGACCCATAGAAACTGGAGGGGATAAGATATCCACAATATAATGCTCTTGTGCAGATATGTCCACACTCACAAAGCATCTGAGAAATGCTCTACAGACTTCTGGACCTGGACAGGAAGACCGATCCCAGATTTTACATTTTATATGTAGCATCTTCCACAAGACAATACACAAGCACCTTTTTTTAAGCAAATGCTGTAATATTCAATAAATTCTGATATTTACAGAACTGCTATCAAATTAACAATGCACTAATACTTATCACTTTATGGTAAAAATATAACAGAAAAATGGCACACAGAGCTCGGCAAGTAGCTCTGGTGAGTGAAGATATTATGCTGCTGTTAAAGTTTATGGCCTCCCAAGCAAAGTCAATGGACCAGATCAAGTGAACGCTCTTCAGAAATGTCAAACCAACAGTTTAAATTAGGCCACTGAACTTTGCACTAAAGTTGCTGAAGCGCAGGCACACATTTCGTTCCACCTGCCCTGCTGTGGAAGGCAGTTATTTCCAGCCTAGCGAATGTAAAAAATATAGGATCAAAAGAACTGCTGGTGGCAAGACAAAATGCAGCAAGATGCACAGAGAAATCCAGGTGGGTAAGGGGGGAGGGGGGAAGAAAAAATATCTTTAGAGGGTCTATCAATAACTACTTTATTCCGAGCAACACTGAAAAAAACCCCACAAGTTGTTTTTCAAAAGAGCACCATGAACAATTAGAGGCTGAGCAAACTACGAAAAACTATTCCCTTAACACAGGTCATCACAGAGAAAATGTAGAAAAGGAGCTAGAAAAAGAACAGAGGTGATTCCAAGCAGGCAAGTATTTTTAAGACACCTTATACAAAGCAATTTAATTTTAAAGTTGTCTTATAACTCTTAAAGACTGGACAATTCCTGAAAAATTCTTCTAAAGCCTGAATCCAGGCTTCAGACTGCCAAGGGTTAAGGCTTGAAACAAACACAAACTGGAATTATAGAAAGATCCAACACCTAAACCTAGCAGTAAGCCCAGCACTGCACCTTCCCCAACACAATAGATTTAACGACAGAGAATGAGTGGAAGAACAAATTCTCAGCAAATCCAGTATCCTCTGTGCCTCCACTGTCTGCCATAATTTCTACCTTAGAGATTTGTCCTAATCGTTGCAAGGAGAAATTCCAGGCATCGAATTCTTTCTAAGCACAGTTCATTTCGCTTGCATGTCCTTCTGTAACTGGAAAGAAGTTACAGAAAACTCAGTGATACAGCAGGGTACCGCCAGGTAAAGCAGCTATTCAAGCACAGAGTTAATCTGGACTTCTTAGCCTTGTAAAAAAAGGAAGGAACTGAGCATGTGCAGAGGAATTTGCAGGCACTGATTTTGTTTGTAGTTTGTTTAGTTTGCTACACTGCAGTAAGAGTGCCTTAGCTATGAACTGCCCCAAGGAACTGAGGTGTGCAGTTTCCAAAGATTTGCAACATCTGTACATACACACTTCCTATAATTAGTCATATGGTGGAAAGAATGATTATTCTTATAAAAGTTTAGATGGGTGGTAAAACATATTATTTTCTTAAGCAAGACAAAAATAGCCATGCTTGTGAGAGCAGATCACCCCAACTTCTTTACAGCATCTTATCTAGCAATGGGAGTAAGCAACACGCAAACCCTATACCAGGCCTTTTTCTTCAGGTTCTCATTCAGAGTGGCACAGCCCCACTCGCTTCCCATATGCTCAGGTTCAGGATGCATTTGCCAGGGAAGCCCAGCTCTAAAGCCTAGCCCCTGCTTTTGCATTTTCCCCAAGCACACCCCAGCTGGAGCTACAGGTTCAGAACTCCTCCAGTTTTCCGCAGAAACTACAACTCTGAAGTGCTCCACTGGCAAATGCTAAGAAACACAGATCAGAAAAACACTGGATGCATTTTTGTACCACTCTTTCTCCTCTTTCCTGTATGGCCCACCTACTCTCTCATCCCCCCTGCTCTTTACCCTTCACTTTCCCTCTCTATACCCACACTCCTTTTCTATGATGCTACTCCTTTTCACCTCACTCAGTTATCTCCTCTACAAAATCTGTTCTGTCTGCAACAAGATGGAAGAACAGAGCTGTATTTCGAGAGCATCATCTCTCACACAACAGGCTTCTCTGTTAGCACGGCAAAGCAGTAGGCCACAAAAAAGATGCAGGGCTTCGTGAGAAATAAGAACATCAAAGGGGTTATACTGTCATGAGTGGGCCAGGTCTACATGTAACAGCTCAAGAACATCAATGTCTTTTTCAAAATATCCTGCTGATTTCATACAAGGTCTTAGCAATATCTCACTGCTGTATGTAATGAGTACTTTTAGTGAATACAGCCACACATCCACAAACCTTGGTTGCAGAGAAATCCTTGGTTGTGTATTATAAGCTGCACAGAAAGTCTCCTTCACCTAAGACTGAGATTTCAACTTGCCTGGAGATTAGAAGGAAAACTCTGTTATTCTCTCATATTTCATCAAGATGGTTTTAGCTAAGTTAGGACATACCTTGGTACTTCCATTTCCCTATTTACTACTTATTGCATATTTGGTAAAAATATCATAAATTCAAGAAATTCACACTCGGTGGAAGTATAAATGGCTAGGGATAGCCTTCTTGCTGAGTGAATACACTTCAGTGCAGCTTTCAAATGTTGTTTTCAAGAAGTGCTAACACACTTCTGCAGTGCTGGCACCTCCCTTTCCTCTGTGAGACACAGAAAAGAGGCTGGCTCCAGGGGCTGACAGAAGCAGAAGCACAACATCCACCTGTGCTGGCTGATGCAATGTCATTAACCCCAGTTTCTGAAACAGGGAAAATACAACAGTAACTGCCAGGGAAGTCTGGGGAATTTGCCTTCCATTATCTCGTGCACACCTCCCTTACCGCGTGCCATACAAACCCCAAAAGCCAGCTATGACCATGTGCAGCCGAGACACACACCCTCCTCTCAGTCACATCCCTAATTTACAAATGCCCCTGTTATTTCACTTGGTCCACGCTTCATTCACAACCTGCTCTGCCTTGGTTGTTCTTTGGTTTTGCCTCGCACACTGCCAATCTGCGGCAACACTTTGCTTACAGTAAGGAGACCACTACAGAGAACAGAATGTGGGAAGCAAAGGAACAAGAGCAGTGGCAGCAGGAAGTGGCTGTGAAGCAGGAAAGGGAAAATCCTCCTTCCATCTGAAAGCTAGAAGAATCAACTTCATCTATAGTAAGGAGCTTATCATATTAGGTTAAGCAGCAATAGGTGTGATTTAAACACATTTGAGGCTATGCCTATCTGTCTGACAGATGTGGATGAGGTAGATACACCCCAAAGCTTTCTTCTACCAAGGTCAACAACATTTTCCAATGATGTTTCTGCAAAGGATGTCTGTTTGAGATTTAGGTAGATAATCCAACAATAGAGAGGAAATTCAGTTTGTCAGAAAAGAAACAGGAAGGGAAGTGACAAGCAGAAGCAAAGAGTGCATAAGATTGAGCTCTGAGCTGTGCTGCCTGTGTTATTTGATCTCCTATCTCTCTTCAAGGACAACAGGCAGAAGTTTCAAACTTCATCTCTAAGCAAGGCAACTGCTCTCCACATCCAGGCAAGAAATGGGGAAGTTTTTCCAACAAAGTAATCTACAAAGGGGGTCCAAGAGGTATTCTTATATTCTAAAGGTGCATCTTATGTACTAGCAATTAGGTAATTAAAATTTGCTGTAACAAAGCACATGCCAGAAGCCTGAATTAAATCTTAACAAGGAAAACAAGAACCAAAAGGGGATCCTTGGCCTTCTTATTTTCCTTCCTAATTCCAGTACAATAATACGGAGATTGAGGAGTCCAGAACAGAGGAAACAGAGCAGCCATTTCTCCTAGCAGTCATTTCACTCCACAGTGAGAACTTCTTCCATTTAATACATCATCTGTGCAACCAGACTGGACTTGAACAGGTCTAGGAAATGGCTGAGGATGTCCAACTTTCAATATATCTGAGTTTTTAAGACCAAAAATTCTACTACCCTAGTAGGGGTACAGCCCTCTGTCTCAGCTGACAGCAAGAGAGACTAAGTTTCTGCAGAGGTGTGATCACTGTCTTCAGTAACGGAGCCAAACACCCTCTGAAGATCACATGGCTCCGTGCCACACTTTGGCAGGGTTCTTTGTTTCTTCATGGGTCCTTACAAGCTACCACCGACTACAGATTAAGTTAAAATTAGCTCATTAAAAATAAATTAAATCACCAGCAAAGTTGTCATGTATCAAGAAAAATGCATACAGCCTTGAAACGGATACTTGAAAACAGCACTGAAATGATTTGTTAACAACTCGGTACTGCCAGCAGGGAGCAGTGAATAAAACAGGTCACACCCACCTCAAAGTTTGGGAAGTGCCAGAACTTCTAAATTTAAGAATACTGAATTTCAAGTTCTTGCCAAAAATACACATACCCTCCCCCCCCCATTTGCTCCCACCTAATATTTGCATTGAGAGTCAGAGAGACTTGTAAAAAAATTCGGAAGATACTGCATTCTCTGAGTTCCAAGAAGCAAGGTAGCCCATTGAATTAAAATCTTCAGAAGCAGGAAAAACCTTAATAAGTTTTTATATTAAGAGCTTTTGAAAAAAAGCATTAGCAAACGGCGGTTTCTCAATGGAAAACAAATAATCTTGTTTCCAGGACAACAGGGTTCTGCTACCTCACCTCCCTTGCTTTAGAGGGCATACAAACACAGAAGAGTTTCTGCTTCTATTGCTTAAGAAGAAACCCAGCAAGACCTTCCCAGCTAGCTCTCTACTGCCAACGCAGACAGGCTCAATACTACAGACTTTTTCAGAAAGAATGGTATTGGCCTGCAGATGGAGAGCTACTGTCAACACAGAGAGTACTTGACTGCCCAGGCAAAAGCCCTTCTACTGTCTATGCAGCACATGCAGTCCATGCTGAGCTTTGACCAGCATATATTGACTTTGTTCATTGTATGGGGGAAAACATATGCCACCAGGACAAAGCTACAGCTTCGTTCTTACACTGCTCTGTCAAAGCCACATGAAATGGACGATGATGCACCAGTACTGCAAAGGCAGCGCAAAGGTGCCACTACTATATTTCATAACCATATTCTAGGTTAATAAATGGGCAAAAATCTGAAATATGCACCAAACTAAACATAAAATCTGTTTCCTTTTAAGGCTTCTCTGCACGGGAAAGGAATCATAAAAGCTGGTCTGGAATAAATTAAGGGAGGTTAAATGTTCTTAAACATCCTATCACTTTCCACAGAGCACTCTGCTCACTGTGCTCTGCTCCTCAATTCCTGTTCCCTGAACGATGGCATCGCTGCTGAAAAATCGGAGCTCACCGAAGAGCACGGGTGCACCACGCATCATCAGACAGCAGTCACAAACGGACCCTCTGATCTTCACTTTTCCAAACTCCTGCTAGCAACACTGAAGGGATGATCCCACCTCAGGACGTGGCCTCCTGCACACACAAGTGTTTCCATCACTCTTTTCGAGCACAAAAGCGTGCACATGTGGAGGGCAAAGCACTACTTATGGTGCCAACCACACCACCTCGCCTTGGGGTCACCTACCGCTGCAACAACAAATGTGGCAGATCACCAATTTCTCAGGGACACAGGGCCTGCCAGCCCGCTGTTCTACAAACCCACACCGTGGCACAAAACCATAAAAAGAAGCGTCCGGGCTAGTATCGAAAAGCACAGATCTCATAAAAATACCTGGGAACGGGAACGCACAGGAGCTTTCAAGCACCCCCTTAAATAACAAGTTAAAGGCAACATCATCCTTGGTTTGGGGTTTTTTTTGGATGTCTCTCTCGCATCTCTTCCCGAGAGACCTGTTCGTACGCCCCGATTTACACACGACAGCCCGGCACGGCTCGCGGACGCTCAGGACGAACCTTTAATAAAAGATAAACGCGTAACGACAAACCCAGCGACGCCGTCAAACACAGCAGCGCGCTGCAGATGACAACAACGGCGACGACGACGACCGAAACGGCGCGGCGGCACGAAGCAAACCCCGGGTGACAGGGCCTCCCCAAGATGGGGGCTCGGCGGTGCCCGCCCGGGGCCGGCGGGCGGACGGCGTTCTCTCAGCGGCGGCAGGCGACGAGGCGCGAGGGCGCTGCCCCCCCCCCGCCCCCCACAGCTGTCAGCGGCGCCTCCCGCCTCCGCCGCAGGAGACCCGCCGGCCGCGGCCCCCGCCCCTGAGGCGCACCTTCTCCCTCCGGCCTCCTCCTCTCGGCGCGGCTGAGGGAGGCGGCTCCCCGGCCGCGCGGGGGGAGCCTCCTCGCTTACCTCCGTCGCCCCGCTTCTCCCGGCACCGCCCCGCGGCAACCGCCGGTCCCGCAACCCCCAGCGGCCCCGGCGGCCCGACGAGCGCCGGCGCCCGCCCGCTCGTGACGGCAGCGGGGAGCGGCGGCCCCGCCCCGCCCGCTGGGCCCGGCCCCCTGCGCCCGCCCGCCCGCCGCCACCGGGCCCCGCCGCTCGGCGCCGCGGGAGGCGGGCAGGTGGGGAAGGCAGGCGAGGGCGGCGAGCGACCGGGAGGGGAGGAAGGCGCGGCCGCGGCACGGCTGGCATCGCCCGCCCGCCGGGCCGACGCGAGGCCGTTTTCAGCGTGGCTCCTCCGGTCAGCCGAGGCTCGCCCGCCGGCCCGCGAGCCGGGCGCCCGGTTATTCCTGCTTTGTCATCTCCGAGGGATGCACAAAAATACGCAGAAACCGGGATTCTCTCTTGTATCACCATCCGCCGCCGGGCATTGGGGATTTCGAGAAAGAAGATGTCATGGGCCTGAGAAGTACCCGCAGGGCAGCTGCAAAGCTTGGGCTAAAGAATTGGAGATAATAATCCAATTTTTTCTCTTCTAATAAAAGCATCCCTTCATCCTTACTCATTGCCCACGCCTGAAGTTGCTCAAGAGCTGGCTAAGCCAGCTACCCTTGCCAAAACTGCCGTATAGCTGGAGTCTGGGTTCCATTTCCTAATCAATTCCTACACCACGCTGCTATCAATAAGAGATTTAACTTGCTCGGGCAGTGTCAAGTGTAATTTGAAAGAATGTAAGAGGAGGTCACAGTCCAGCTCTGGCTCGTTCTATTATTTTTAGACGGTGCACAAATGCCAAGGAGAAGACAGGTTACGCACAAGCTGCCCTGTGGGAACAACCAGGAGGTACGCGAGGGGCTCCCACACGCAGGAAACGCACTGAAGCGGCAAATTAGTGAGAAACACACAGACACACTCGTCCGGATGCCTCTAGCCAACTGTGCATGATCTGCAGAGAACCGCTGCCAAATACCAGCTGAGTCAGTCCCAACACCACTCTAGTGTAAGAATTCTAATTTGCCCGTTGCAGCTCCCCAGTGCCAGAAGCCGCCAGCTCAAGTTCTCAATATGATCCAAATTTGGATGGAGAAGCTGGGATATGCAGCTTGAATTTTTCATTTTTCTTTCCACCTGTCATTGGTGAAATTCCACACAAGCACTTCTGCTTCAATATCACACAGAACTTACAGAGAAGAGGCATTTTCAATGCCTAGTCAAACATATGTGATTTTTAACATGTGTCTTTCGTCATAGTTTAGCACAAAGCTAACGAAACATGCCATATTTTTATACAAAAAGGAGACAGAAAATAGGAGTTCCTCTGCATACCATGCAAGTTTAAAGCCATCCTGTCATAAAAATACTAAACATACTTGGCCAGAACGGGCTAGAAAGCAAGTAGACACTGTCACTAGCACCATTCAATTTGAATACAGAGTTCGACGGGGTTACGAAGCGCAAAACATCGTAGTTTATTTGTAGCTGATGACAATTTTAATCATAATCAACCAAAATACGACCTTTAAAAACAGCAGGCTTAGACAACTCCCCACCAAGGATCCTGGAAGAATGCTGTTTACTACTGATGTTCACTTGGCATCAGCAATCGAAACAGCACCAAAACCCAACAGACCAGAAGGGCACTCATGTTGCACCAGCGTCAAAGGAGTATATGGAGAACCACCATGTTATTTATAGGCAGAGCAGTCTGAGTTACCCAGGTCAAAATAAGAGAAAAGCCAGCAGGGCAGGAATGGATAGGGTAGGCAGGTTTTTCATTTACCTATTTTTTGGTAAGATTATACATTTGTTCGATTAAGAAAACCTAAGTAACAAACCTCAAAAACTAAATGTCAAAGGGAAGTTGTATTTGAGTAGAGGTACTTGGAGAGCTGCCCTGGAACCATTACCAGGTTTAAGACTTTTCAACATTTTCCTCAAAGTTGTGGAAGCATGTATAAACTCACTGCTGACTGTATTTGCGGACAACACAAAAGCTGGCACTATGGTGAACAAAAGAACTGGGCCATCACATAAAGAGTTGTGGAACAGGCGATAAAGCATACTGTTCAAAAAAATTTTTTTTTTTTTTAATAGCCAAATCTCAGGTTATGCATCCAGGAAAGGAATACAAAGCCATACCTTGAACACTGGGAAAACAGCAGACTGACAAACTACTGACACTGAAAAAGGCATCAGGGTCATAAGGGACAAGGAATTGAACACAAGATCCCAATTTAACACTGTGACAAAATGTGACATGCATCCCAGAAGTACCATCAATACTGTACAAAGAAAGAGGGGATTTTACCCATATGTAGATCACTGGAAAAAACCCTTAACAGGGGTTTATCTTCTTCTTAAAAGAAAATCAGAAATTCGTGAGGGGACTAAGGAAGACAGGCATAACACAAGATTTTAGGCTGTCAATCCATGCATTTCATCAAAAAAATATTAAGAGCACATTTTTTTTATTTTTTTTTTTTTTAGTTTAAATGCATTCCCAGCAGGAAAATACAAGATACTACTGACCTCTTTTGCAGAGCCATCCCCTCTCCTTCCCCTGTAAGTGAAAGCTGAAGTCAAATTCTAATCACAAGATAGACATGCACTTTTAACAGAGGGATTACCAGCTATTGAAATATACTATCAAAACACAGATTATATTTTACACCTTTTTCAAGAGCCAATGCCTTTCTCTAGCATAAAAACCTTCACAGGAGGTCAGACTAGATGAAGGGTGTCAAACTCTCTTACCTTAAATGCTAATATAAAGCAGGAAGGGACACTTCACTGGACATCCAGTCTCAGCTGATAAAGGGGGTTTAGGTAGTTTCTGCCTTTATATTGAGCAATACAAAATTTTACACATCTGATAATCAATCCCCTCAGCACACTGTCTCTTTACCCTCATCTTCCTCAGTACGCCAGCGATCTGACGACCTGTAACAGATTTCTTCCCACTCAGATTTCCAGAAACGATCCTGCTGTATCCATTAAAGAGGTATGGCTGATACAGAATCAAAAGCCTGAGACAAGCAATATCTAACAAATATTAGACCTCTGTGACATACGTACCAGAAAGACTTCAAAACTTCCCCCACCAAAAAAGCCTCAAAAATTCCTGCCATAAATTGGCAGAAAAAGTCTATATTCCTCATCCTTCATGATAATGAAGGACAACACAATACAATTTTACAGTAGCACAGCTTATCATTAGAACTTACGCATGACGAGCCAATTTCTGTATTTGCTATTTTTGTCTAGCTCCTTTTAAAGTAATACTAACAATATTGCAAAAATAGTTTGGGATATCTTGTTCTAAGTCACAGAGATGCACTTGTATTATTTCCTCTGTTACTAAATCTAAGAACTTACTCCCATTTCACTGCAGCCCATTAGTACCTACAGGCAAAGAAAGAATATGGCACATGAAAGCTTTCATCAGGACAAACCAACCCCAGCTTGTGTGGCCCCTCTCCTGGGCTGCTCTATGATCTCAGGAACTCCCGTTAGGCCTTAGCATTTGTGTAATGAGTTGGGCCGTTAAGCACCCCTTGACTGTACCAGGAACTCTTGCACAGCTAAGGTGAGGAGCAGCACTGACCGTACCAAGGACTCCTGTTGCCTACCAGAGGCGGAGATACAAAAGCAGGAAAATTAGTCATCTCCTGACAGCCTTGGAACATCCCTTATCTGTTTTTTGTTGTTCCCTGCCATCCTTGGAGCCTTCCTTATCCAAATCTTAAGTCATTCCCCAACAGCCTTGGAGTCCTCCGTTATCTGAATTGTAGCTCATGTGAAAACGGTACCAGTGCTACTGGAATTCTAGTAATTTGCTGATGACTAAAGCCAATCATCTCGCGAACCTATGAACAGCGGTCTCAAGTGAGGCCCTTTGAGCTCTCCTGGACTGCAGTGGGCTGCATCCAGCATCTCCCTCTGAGTGGGACACCTCTCAGAGCTCACAAACTCTCTGAGAAAAATGCCGAGACATTTGATGTGAATATTTTCACTGAACTCGAGGGGAACTTTTAACAAGTACACATATATAAAAGCAAAGCAAAGGTAGGTATCTCTCTTAGCGTCTGCGTGCACGTGTGTGTGTGAATTAACCCCAGTATCCTACAGCAAGCATAGCGTAAGTGTTGCCTTTTCTAAATCCTGTGATTCACCTCAAACTCTGAATGAACCTCAGACTGCTGTTAGACACATAATTCCTTTAGACATAAACTGTTGACCAAGTCTGAGACTAGGAGTGGATCCAGCCACACCTAAGCTCCAACGGAAGTTTAGAAAGCAAGGGGGTCTTCTCTGAACCTTGTGACTCAACAGGAGGGTCTCCCCTCCCTTTTTACATCCCCAATTTCTGTGCAAATCATGAAAAATCAATTCTAACTCGATTTTCCTTTATATATATTTCTCTCTTGAGCCTTTGGTCTCTGTATAAATAATTCTAGTTTGATTCTAACTTGATTTCCCTAGTACATTTCAACCATGTATTAAGTAATAGAGTGAATTTTGCCATCAAACTCTGTGAAGTCACGCTTTTATAAAGTCCTATTAAATCATTTTTGCTAACACCCTTGACGGTGATTCTTTCAGCAATCCAAACCACTATTTTCGCAACAGCTTGACAGAAAAAATAATGTCAATGTTTATCTACTAAAATACATTATTATTTGAAATATATCACCTGCTACCAACATCATTAAACAGCTACTAAAATGCTAATCTTGTTGCTTCTTCTTCTTTCAGTGTTTAAGGACATTATTAACCTACTGTAAAACCTGAAAATAAAGCATAGTCCACTTCAAGAAGCTGCTCTCTATGTCTCTACGTTTACAGAATTTTCCTCCTATATCAAATCATCATGGAGTGTACCACTTACAGAAATAACTGGTTAATAATTTTCTGCAGGTATCTGCAGCAAAACCATGCCAGAGACAAACAATGCATCATGCACATTTGGAAAAAGGAGAAAGGATCTTAAGGTTTCTGGTTACTATTGTCAACTACAGTTTATGATGGTAATTGAACTCTGTCATGCTCTTCAGCTTTAGGCAATGAGATACATATTTAGAATAAATACACATATTCTAAATGGCCACATATCAAGTGCTAAGGCAGCATGAGTACTTGTGAAATTCATCATGTCAACAAAGCTGTTGCAGTTCTGTGTTTCTAAGTTTTCCAACAAAAGTCTTAAACAACAGATACTGCTTGCCACCTACATTCCATGGCTGCATTTTTAGAAGATGACTTCACTTAGTGCTCTTATAAGCAGAAGGTGTCAGTCTAGTTTGTTCCAGGCTTCCACTGAAATAATAATATTATTTTTAAAGTCTGCTTTGAAAAAAAGCGTATCATCCAACCTGCTACTCCCCAGAAACTTAGAAGTGAAGAGAGAACATACAACCAATTTCTTATGCCAACCAGTGAATAATGAAGCTCTTTGTAATACAAATGCACACATTCTGGAAGTAGAAAAGCTTTCAAAAGTGGTTTTTGGGGTTTTTTTTACAGATGCTTTGTCTTTCCTTTTAAGCAGCATAACTTAAATAACAAATGCATGCCTACTTGTTAAACGCCAACCCCTTTCTCTCACTTTTCAATATATGTACACATAGGCCTTCGTTAAACAGATTCTGCTTAAACAATATGCTTATCACCTCATACTAACTTGAAAGAGCAGAGTTAATAACCTAAAGAATTTTCAAACCAGAGTAAATAACTATGGCCTATTTTTTTGTCATGATAAACATGTGAGTAGTTCTGCAATATGTATTTACAGCTACGTAAATACAAAGTTGTTTGCAGGATTGGACCACAGAGAGAACATGTTAATTGATGAAACTAGAGGCAGTAACATAGACAGGTTCTAACTGACAGAGCCACAGTCTGTGACGTGAATCTCAACAGCATTCAGCACCCTTTGACTCTGCCACTACGTAAAACAAATGGGAGACACTAGAGCAGCAGTGAAAGGTTCTTGCGAACTGCATCCTGTACTTATTCAATACAAATTATTAGCACTGGATATATTTGTGATTCTAAAACCAGTAAGAGTCTTTTGGTGCCATTTCGACCTTTTGTCCTCGGCAGTCTAATTTGACAGATTCAAAAATATTACATGTTCAACCTTGCAAAATCTACCATAGACTAGAAATATGTACTTTCTAATAAAAGCCAGTGGTGTAGCACAAGGCATGAGACTTAAAAATATCAATATATTCAAATAAAAACATTTTGTGTATTAGGAAAAAAGCTGTAATCATATACACAAATTTATAATACTTAGGGCTTTCCATTAATGAGACAAATTCTTTTTCACACAAGAAACATTAATAGCTCTCAAGTAGGACAGTGTTCAAAGTCCCAAAGCAATTACATAATTAGTAATTTTTAGAGGAATATTATGTTACACAATATTGGAACTGAACAATGATAGTCTCTCAAGTCAGTATTTTGATACATATTATATGTATTTTTATACTGTCCTAGATAGCTTAGCGAACCATCAGGAAGTTTTGGCACTAAGATTCTATTGGATCAAATAATACACATACTCTGTTAAATTAATTATTAAAACCTTAAACGTTCAATAGCAAACACTGCATTTAATTTTAACACTTGATCTTCACTGGATCAAGCCAATTACTAAAAATAACTTTAACTAGTTATCTGTCTATGATCTGTTATGTGCCTGTTCCTTTCCAAAGGGAGTTGCTGCAGCACCATTAGGTAAGGCTCAGTGATTACGGCTGAGAAAGGAACAGATCACCTGAACGAACAAGCCTACAGTCCCCTGCAGCAGGGCAGACCATGGAAGAGTCCTTGACTACCAAAACCATGTACCATTCCCACTCTTCTCTCTACCTGACATTTAATTACCTGCCAAGTGGCTTTAAATTTATTTTTACACCCTTTTTAATTTTTTTTTTCCCCCATTGAGAAGGCTTGTGAGTAATACTTTGAACTTAAGAATGCTAAGTTAAGAATACTCTTATAGACAGCACATCAATTTATCATTTTAGTGTATGTAAAGAGACAATATGGTAACTAGGCTGTGGAAAACAAAGGATGTTTACAGCACTTCAACAAATGAACTAGCTTTCACATGATCAACAGAACATGAAAATGTGAAATCGGTGTTGATTTATGATTGCAAAAATAAAATCCTACACACACAAGGAATGCAAACGTACTTTGATCACAGAGCAGTTGCTTAAGACAGAATTAAATAATCAACAGGCACTCATTCACTGAAGTCATCAATTTTACAAACTGTAAGTGTTGCATGCATCTGTTCAGACTAAATGTAAATTGTGGGATAATTAGAAGAATAGACACATAGTGAACGAGAGACACAATGGGACTGTTCAATCTGTGAGCCAGAGGCCTCTGCAAGCAGCAGGCCTCAAGGACATAGCGAAGGCTAACTGTTGCTACAAAGTTTGATGAAATAAGCACAAAAAGCTGAACAAGTTGGGCCTACGTGACTGAAAGCAGGACACCAGGCAAGACACAGACAGGAGGAATCATTCGCGTGATCAGAAGACCTTATCCAATCAAACTATTGCTTTAGGTGCGTGAACAGCACATGTTAACCAATCAGTAGATGGCTTGCGCATGGTTATGGTATATAACCGAATGTTATGCAGCAAATAAACGGAGAAATCGCTTGATCCACAGTATCTGTGTTGGTCCGTTTCTCCCCAGGGCAAGTCCCTGGCGATACGTCGTTTCTCCTAGATTGTCGCGACGGGAAAGCGCAGCAGTAAATCAGCTGCATGGCTATAAGCTTAGGCAATAAAAGAAGTTACTGTGACTCTCTCCCCTCTCACTATTGCCTAACCTTGCTTATAATCAGCTTGTCTGAAGTTATTTGAGTTTCCACATGTAAGAGCTACACTACCAATTATTTTTTAAAGGCTTCAAAAGGCAGGGAAGGAGGTAGAGACACACTGAAGGAAGGAAAAAGAAACATTCTTCAGAAACAAGTTCTTAAACAGAATCAGTAAATATTGACCACAGTCACGGTTTAAGCAGTATTTAATGCTTGTTACCCCCTTAAATCCCACCTCCTTACCAGGGTGGGGCAAGAGAGACTAACCGATGTTACCTATGTCTCGAAGACCACTGTCATACTGGAGACAGATCTGCCACCGTCATCCTTGATCAAAGGAAAGCGAAACAATATTTTCCTCTATTAATCTCTTTGCTTTTTCACTGCAGCTGGTTTATAACTTATGAAACTATATAAAATTTGACTAAGCACAAGAAAATTCTAAAGGAAGAGCAAGTTTTAAGAAGCACATAGCAGAAACTAGTTACAATTTAAATGAATATGAATGGCAATTTGAACATTTTACACCCATAAATGTGAACCAAAGAATTCAGAGAGAAGTGACAACGTAAAAGCAAGAAAAATGCTCACAAAGTACATTTGTGGAACATGACTTCCTATAAACACAATAGCATCATCCCTTGTTTGTACACTTTTGGATTAGTATTTATACTTTTGCTTGGAAAATAATACAGAAGGATCACACAGGGTCATCTCAGAGGAACTTAAATACTGTTGTAAATACTTTCAGAACGCAGCAATAGCAGCCATGGTCTCCTTAACTGTTGGCCTGAGGAACACCTTCCTCACCCATCCAAAGATACCTAATTAGCTACACCCTAGCATGCAGCTTTCAAGTCATCGACTAGAATAATGCTATAGTTCTCTTGGACTTGTGTCAATACAATAAGAAGACAGATTACTGAAAGATAAATCAGGTATCTTTTAATTTAGAGTAACCAAATTTTAAACTACTTGTCCAACAAGACTAGACTGTGCTAATAACCACACACATCAATCGTCATGTTAAAAGGAATTCGTAGCAAGAGGAAAGAGATGCCATTCTTGTATACGTGGGACTGCAAAAACATCGCCACTCCTACCTATTACTGCAGGTTTATTGGGTAACAAACCTACCAGGTAGGAAGCAGCTTGCACTTACATTTCACAGCCTTGGTCAACTCATCATCTCTGGGAAATGCTCTATCCTGAGGTATATCCTCTGCGATACCAGTCGAGTGAACTCCCAGTTCCATATCTTGTATTATTTGTCATAGTAAAGCATGATCAGAGTTAGTAAAACCACAAAAGACAGCCTCACTTCAAAACACAATGATAACTTCTGCAGCTTAATCTGGATTTTATATATTTTATTGCAAGTGCGTGACAAGTACCCATTTTGGCCAGAACTTGCAGTTTTATGCCTGCCTTCTTTTAAACATTTAAATGCATATCCAGGTCAACCTATCGGAATACTCGGGAGTAGATACCTTCCATGAAAATACTGCATGAAAGGATGCAGCAGATGCAATCTTCTTACTTTAGTCTCTGTTTTGCCTAAAGCGTTGATGAAACCTGATTTCCCATGGCTGGGTCTCTTCATGAAGACTTCAGTATCCCTTCCTTCCTCTGAATCTTGCTCTGGTATCCAACTGAAAATTTAAGTCAATATATTAAAACCATATCTTTTGCAAAAGAAATACTTTAGAGTGCTTGTGCGATCTCGGCACTTTGTAACATCAGAAAAAAGCACAGAATAAAGCAGAAGTCACTGTAAAGAAAACCAGTGATGGAGCCAACAAGTCATAGAGCTCTTCCATGGAAACAGACGTTGTATTATCTTAAATCTCACACAAAATTAAAATTATGTGATAAGCATCCTGTGCGTTCTGAAATAAACAGTGTAACAACACAAATGACAGAACAGCACGGTGGCATGGCAAGGAACACATGAAAACAAGGTAGTGTAAATCTACTTAGACCTGCTTCTCCAAACTTAACTGACAAGCCGATGGAGGAAAATTCAGATTGGGTTGAAGTGGGAGTCACTGCAAATGTCAGTGAGGACAGGGATAACTTAAATACAACAAGTGTCTGAAAAAAAAATATCAGTAAAAACTGAAATAATATTCAGCTTGTAAAATCTGCAAATTTCTTCTTGGCTGTTACAAAAAAGCATTTAATGAAAGGCAAAAAATGGCAGTAAAGCTAGAATAACAGCTACGGTGCCGCACTTACTGAAACTAAATTGCAAGTTCTTTCCCAGTGCAGCAGAAAAACATACTTTGACCTTGGGAGAATTCTCCTGAATTTAGATAGTAGTCTTGAAGATGGCAGTTACAGACTGCAATTCAGCCATATTCAGATACTAGATTGAGGACATATCTTTTACTTCCCTTAACCAACCCTCTTTCAGGATTCAGAACTGCAGCAAAATTTGTAAAGAACTAAACTGCAAGATGGCACAGCTTGTCCAATAACCAAGCAGCTTCCACTTTAAACCTTGTTCCCACTTCAATATCTAAAGCGTACTAAAGTTTACTCCTCTGATAAGAGACTGTATTTCCTTACAAAGAAAACAGCATCTAGGAAAAACCCCTAATGATTTTAGCATATTGTAAATCACATCTCCATTTAGCATCTAACTTGTTTTTAAACACTCTTTAAGTCTCACTATTATACCAAGTAAGAAATTTGGCAGAGCACAATTATTGAAATTTACAGAGTTAACAAGACAAGAAAAATGCCATTCTTCAGCCTTAGAATTTGGAGCAGATAAACAGAATCATATGAGAGCCAGGCCTCTTCCCACATGAAACTTAAGTTTCATCAGGCTCCCTTAACAATCTACAGACAGAAATACAGGCCCATCACCTGGAGATACATATATTGCTACTGCAGCATCAAACAGGTATTTCAAGCACTAAATACACAGCATTTTTTCCTGTCCACAGAAATAATAATTTGTCACTTTATGGATTAATACAGTTTGTATGGGAGAGGTACAAAAAGCTGCTATGACTTAAGCAAAAATACAGAATGGAAGAAAAATTTTAGGTACAGTTGCAGCTGTGTATTCTTCATTATGTATCACATCAGCTAAAAATAAAAATGAGCCCTGCACTACCCATGCTTAGAAGGTTTTAAAACCATCTTTGCCACACCTTAACTATTTTTTAAGTGTTATGGAAACACAAGCACGGTGTTTCTAGACAAGGAACTCCTATCAAAACCAGGGAAACATTATCTAATTACATTTTTACAGCTGGCTTCTCATCACCATACTTGACAGCTCACCATATAAAAACCCAAACCCTTCTTTACCATGAATTCAAGCCCTCCAAGAAAATTAATGAATGCAAGAGCCTGGTGCTTCAACAGTGGAAATCTCTTTCAGTAGGACATTCTTTTCACTTAAGTGTTCCTTATTCATAGACAAAAATTAGCTTGTCAACATCTTATCTTACAACTACCTGATCTACTAATGCTGTTTAAAACAAAGCTTTACTAAAAAAAAAAAAAAAAAGGGGGCAGAAAAACTGACCTCATTTATGTGTCACATGCTAAGCCTAAAGAAGCCAGTTTAAAGATGCTTTTTTCCATCTTGTTCACACTCCGCAACTTTTTCTTCTTGAGAACAGTGTACAACATCCATATTTTAAATGGAATTCAAAGGCAAGACCTGTTCTGCTTAATGACACCAGTTCTACCGAATTAAAGAGATTAAGAGGTTTTCTTCAGAAAGCAGGGAAAAGGGCAGAAAGCAACCAGGCTGCCAGCAGAAGAAAAAACACTACAAACACTTACCATTGATCTTTTACATGCAAAAAATGTCACTTGCAAACTCCTACAGTGTCCTTCCCTCAAACATTGTTTGGGGCTTTTCTTTTCCTGTTAGATGAAGAATAAAGGATTAAAGACTTAGTGGATTTCTGCAGCTTGTCAAAGAGGCACCAAAACACTTCAGACAAGGTTCACTCGGCGTTTTGCTACAGTACGGTGACTTGCGCTTTCTTCTGAAGCTGTCATTTCTTAACCTGCTTGAAACTCTAATTAACAGGCTTGGAAGGGACGAAGTAACGGCTCCTCGCCGCCTCATCCCCCCCCCCCACCCCACCCCCAGCAGACCTCCCCTCCCTCCACGTGAGGCACGCTGCCCTCAGGGTTTCACCGGGGGTGGGAGGGGGGGGGAAGGCGAGTACGGCAGCACTGACGCGGGCCCGGGGATGGCGGCAGCGCTCACCTGCAGGACGCAGGGGCTCTCCAGCAGGCACTGCCGCAGGTCCTCCCTCACCCCCCCGCAGGCCCGCCCGTCCTCCTCCTTATCCTCGTAGTACTTGGGCATGGCGGCGAGGACGGCTCTACGCCTCGCTGCCGCCTACTCAGGCACCGCTACCCGCGCCCGCCGCCATCTTGCCGCCCCGAACTCTGCCACAGCTTCCGCCGGCGGCGGGGGGAGGAAGGGGCGGGGCAATTCCGGGAAGGAAACCGGAGCGCCTGCGCCGCGGACGTTGCCGGAAGAGCTGCGGGTGGGTGGAGGGGGGGGGTCGCACCGCGCCGCGCCGCGGACCGGGGCAGCAGGTGAGGCCCCGCCCCCTCACCGCGCGCGGAGAGGCGAGCGGAGCTCGGTGGCGCGAGCCCGGCCGTTGGGGGGGGGCTCGGCGCTTCCCGCTGAGGCGGCGGCGGCGGCGGCTGTTTGTGGGGCGGGGGTCGGCGGCGGGGGTCCCTTCGGGCGATGGCGGGCTGGCGTGGGCCGAAGGCCGATCGGGGACGGCCGGTCATCCCTCCCCTGCCCCTGGCCGCGCGTCTCGGCCCTTCGCCTGCCGTGAAGCCCGTCGGCCGTCAAGGCCTCGAACGGCGTTTGCGATCGTCAGAAGAGGTGTGTGGGGGGGGGTTGCCCGGAGAGAGCCCGCCGCTTCCCGGGAGCGGCCCCGTGGGGCTGAGGAGACGGGGGCGAGGTCGCGGGGCCGCCTGAGGGGCGGTGCGGGGAGCAGAGCTGCCTCCCCCGCAGCCGCGGTGTGTACTTGCACGGGGTTGGGGGATGGGGGGGTTCGTAACGTCAGTGTCGCAGGTGTGGCCCGCGTCGCGTGATTTTATTTTCAAATGCCTCTTTTTCGAAATCCCTTCTTCAGCAAGATGCTGCCAACCACGTCAGTTAATTCTCGGAGCCAGGGCAACGGTGCGCTGAGTCCCAGAGATGCTGCGAGGCACACAGCTGGGGCAAAACGCTACAAGTACCTGCGGAGGCTCTTCCACTTCCGACAGATGGACTTCGAGTTTGCTCTTTGGCAGATGCTTTACCTGTTTACTTCACCACAGAGGGTTTATAGGAACTTTCACTACAGAAAACAGACGAAGGACCAATGGGCAAGAGATGATCCTGCTTTCTTAGTGCTTCTCAGTATCTGGCTCTGCGGTGAGTGCAGGGGAATAGCATAAAAGAGAGGGAGGGAGAGTTTAGGGATGAACATTCCTGGCCCCCCTAATCTCACACACACACACACACACAAAAAGGACAAAAAATCCACATGGATTATCTTTTAATCAAAGTAGCATACAAGAAATTTAAGGTGAAAACTAGAAAACAGAGGAGGCGTAACTAATGCTAATAGTCCTGAATGAACCTCTCTATTGCAACGCATTTTCTGTTGCATTTCAAACTACATAGTTCTTTGTAACTTTACAGACAGGAATAAAAACCTATGCCACACAGCAGTGCTTTAGTTAAAAAATACCGAACATTTCCTTCTTCTGAACATTACGGAAAAAATACTGTTTTTACAATAAAGACCCTGGTGAGATTCTGTATATTGCAGAATTAAGCTATAAACACAGTGTCTCATGTAATTTTTTGATTGAATTGAAAACGCAGTAAGAAGCATTATTCTAGTCTTCTGTTACGTAGCACGTTGCTGTTAGTAATATCAAAACTGTTAACTCTGCAATGAAAGTATGTATCGCCACACACATGATTTGGGTCACAAGGAGCTTTTATAACACAAAGAATATTCTATTGTGGCATTGTGTGAATTCTTTAAAAATAGTTTGCGCGGAGTAATACAATTTGCTGTTATATCATTAAGCCCAAGTACAGATGAGTGTTCTCCAATCTGTGAAAGGGATTACATTATGAATAAATTGCATTATACCTAGTCTTTGGTGAAAAAAATTGAGCTGTCGGACTGAAAATCTTGTGGAGAAAAATAATAAGGAAACTGGAGATTTTGTAACAGTATACTCAAAACCCATACTGGTTTAAGATCTCATGCTTTCTTTTCCACAGCTAACTTCAATAATCTTTTTCTCCCTTCAGTGTCTACTGTAGGATTTGGATTTGTGCTGGACATGGGTTTTTTTGAAACAATAAAGCTGCTACTTTGGGTTGTATTCATAGACTGTGTAGGCGTTGGCCTCCTGATTGCAACTCTAATGTGGTAAGTAGTGATGTCTGAAACTGAGTTCAGTATTGCTGTTTGGATACAGGATAGTCCTCTGCTGTTTGCAAGACACTTGGTTCTCTGTTTGGGGCAAAATTATAAAGTATGTATTGACTATAGGTTTTGTGCTGTTGGGGTAACTGTTTCAAAATGTTGCTTTAAAAAAGAACACATCTTTTTCTTTACTATTTCCTGCAAAAGATGAGTGTTCAGAAAGTCTGGATTATGATGAGCATTTTGGCTTGTTTTCTTCTTGAGCTGGTTAATCTTCAGCAATTATGCTAAATAAAAAATGTGGTGATCAAAAAATTCTTCATTCCTTATTTTGGTTGAACAGCTTAAGTAATGTAAGCCTGAGGATGATTATGTTTAAGTAGGGCAATATACAATTGGCCCATGCTTCTTGCTGAAGATTTTAGCTGTTTCCACTACAAGCAATGTCTGTTCTATTTCACGCATGTTGGCTGTGTTGCTTCGGTGGTAGTCGCTGCCAGTCTTAGCCTGAAACATCCAGAGGCTTACAGAAGGGGAGAGGCAATAGCGAGTCAGTTTATAGCTTAGGCATCAGCACATTAGAGATGTGTTCTGTGCCAGCAAGGGAACCACGGGAAGTCACTGTTTCTGCACTATGGCAAGGGGAGGGCACCAAAGAAAGAATTTTTATTTTACCAAGAACTTAAGGAAGCAAGGGTACTTAAAAGAGTTCTTAGCAATGGAGCTGACAAACTGATGCCGATCGGAAAAGGGGTAGATTCCTTTCAAACAGTGACCTTGGGAACTCCCACTTCTAATTGCAAAATTTAGGATGGGGCACATAAAAGAACTGTAGCTGATAGATGAAAGATAGAGTCAGATAGAGAGTCTGACCTACTCTCCTGCCTGGGACAGCAACTCATAAATTGCTCAGGGAAGAGCATATCGTAATGCTTTCCCCTGCCATCCTCCAGCAATCTGTGATTCAGGATGCAGTCTCCTGACCCAGACAAACTTCAGCATCTGCTGATTTTCCTCTGTCCTGTAGTCGGCTTCCTGCAGGCCTCAATACCACTTGCCTGGCTCCAATTCGGTCCAAGTCTCTTCTTCCAGTGCAGGCTCACCTTTTTGTTTTCAAAAGCTCCCCCCATTCCTAATGAGTCTAAACCCCTTCTTGCTTTCACCTTGCACACAGGCTCTGCCTCTTTCCGACCCTGCACTTAGCGCAAAGAGCATGTCAGAGGAAGCTACCATGAATGCTCTGGTATCTAAAGTCTTACTTCTGAGTGTATATTGACTTCTTGTTCCTCCTCTAAAGGGGATGTCTGTCAGTGGAACTTCAGCTGAAGAAAACGAAGTCTCGAGGCTTGTTCCGTAGTCTGTAACACCAGGCAGTGCGTCTTCCATTAGCGCTTGTTTTCAGTAAGGAGAATGGGCTCATCTTAAGAGTGCTAGCCTGCTCTCTTTCTGTCCTCGCAGTGTGCCACTTCTGTAGGGGTGAAATAAACCATTTCTGTGCGAGAGGTACTGATCATGTACAAGCACTTTTCTGAAGTCATCTGTGTGAGTGTGTACAAACAAAAATGGCATGCTGCCTGAGAACTTGTAACTGCATCGATAAAATTGTAACACTGATCTTTAAAAAAAAAAAAAAAAAAAAATTGTTTCTGTATTACCAGCAGTGTATTTCAACTGCCTGTTGAATGCAAGGGTTGTAATTACAGTTTTAACAAAAATGTTTTAATGATAAGTCTGGTCTGCATAATTCTTGCATGTTTTTCTCCCATATAGCAGAAACTTTGTCAGGTTAGAGAGTTAGGATTGCTTCTGGCTTACTATCTATCTCAAACCAATGTTTTGTCAGTCAGCTTTATAGATTCACATTAACAACATTCTTAAATATCTTTTCATGTAGGTTCATTTCTAATAAGTACTTGGTGAAGCAGCAGAACAGAGACTATGATGTGGAGTGGGGATATGCCTTTGATGTTCATCTGAATGCTTTCTATCCACTTCTAGTCATTTTGCATTTTATCCAGCTGTTTTTCATCAACTGTAAGTAGAATATTTTGTGCTCTCTGCTTCAAAATCATGCTCTGTCAAAACAGCTGAGAGTAGTTGTCTCTTGCAGATGTCATCATATCTGATTCTGTCATTGGGTATTTTGTTGGGAATACATTATGGCTGATTGCAATCGGCTATTACATCTATGTGACATTTCTAGGATACAGTGGTGAGTAACAGCAACTTCTTTTTTCTTTGTTTGACTAAAATCAAGGGCACGATTTCAACCTATTAATTTGATCTTAGTCTATTCATTTGTAAAGCAGAGGCTCAGCTGGCTGTTGAAGTAATTCCTTCTTTGTGGTAAAAGAAGTTTGATAGAAATTTGCTAATCCATGTTTCCAGCTGGGTGGACATCTTAACCAAAGAATTTGTATTCTTCACCATACCAACTTCCCTTCTTGTATTAGACCTGTAGCACTGCAACTTGGTTTTCTTCTTCCTCTGTAAATCCACTTCAAAGTGTTCACCTTGAATAAAAATGCTGTAGTGAGTTTAAGATTGGAGTTTTAGGTAAAACAGTTTCCCAGGGCATTACCTATACCAGTTATCAAGTACTCTTTAATCTGTGATAATGGTAGGACTAGTAGGGCAGAGATGACAAACCCACCCCTCTGAGAAGGCTGGCAGAGCAGTACTATTTTTTTCTTGCTATCTATCTGTCTTCCCCCAAGGCCATGCTACAGGAAGCACCTTTTTTTGAAAGAGCACTGCTTTATACTTGCTTCCATTGTTGCTTCTGTTTCAGCATTGCCCTTTTTGAAGAACACAGCTATTCTTTTGTATCCATTTGCACTTCTCATCATGCTCTATTTGATCTCACTGGCATGTGGATGGAACTTCACCAAGATGCTTTGTTCCTTTTATAAATACAGAGTGAAATAAAACCAGGACTTCATGTATCTAATGTTTATTTTGTTTTTATCTTAGCTGTCTTGACAGTAAAGAAGTTAAGAACATTTTGTAAATGGTTGTAAATTTCTCTTTATTGTAGATAATTGTGTAAAAAAGTTTGAAGTGTCCTTTTTTTATTAAAATATTTACAACAGTAAACATGTTAGCAATTTTGTTCAAATACTTCGCAGTACATTCCTAAAAACAAGTTACTTGTACATCTCTGTAGCTTAAATTTAACAAGTCTATTTAGCATAACTCTTACTGCAGGTATTTTGCACGTACTGGCATAAGCTCTACATTATGAGGGTTTTAAGTGACACCAAAAAGCAGTTTTATGTAAGAATAATATTGGAATACCTTGCCTTGGGACTGCGTGGAAGTACAGATCTTAGTAGTGTTGCGATGGTAAAGCAACAACTGACTGTAGATACAGAACTGTTCCCTCCTTTTATGAAAGAAATTGAGAACAGATTTATTTTAATGACCACTTCAAATATACATGGACAACTCCGGCACACAGAAGAAACAGTGATGAAAGGCACAATTAACATGACCCATATCAGGTTTCCAAATATAGCAGCAAGTTTTTAAACCCGATCTCTAGAAGTCCAGTAGGTATTACTACATCCACCAGTATGAGTGGCAGGTCAATGAACATGGAAGGAAAGTACAAGTTGAGCCTGTAGCAAGTCCACAAGGCAGGAGTACAAACTGTCACAGACAATACCTTCTGGAAAATGAAGATAATGACTCTCCAAAGCAGCGTTCAATATGAAAGATGATTCTGCTAGGATTTGGTTTCCAAAACAACGCAAGAGTAAACTGGTTACAGTAAGACTCAATACTAGAATTTGATCTCTAAGGAAAAACTGTATTTATCTTAAAATACCAAATATGCTGGCAGTGCATCTTACAGTACTGTGTGTTTCAGCCACTGTTAAGGCGTGAAGAGAATTATGTTCCCCTCTCAGCAGATGCTGAGCAACGTTCCCCTTTTAACAAGGAAAGCACTGAACTGCTGGATCCATGGAAGGCAAAGGATTCCAGTCAGGACCTGCTCCCACCCTGCCTAACAGCACGAGCTCCTGTCCTGCAGGCAGCTGCAGCCTAACTGCACCCCTTTTCCCTAACAGGAATCCTAGCACCAGTGATCACCCACTTCAGTTCAACAGTAAAAACATGTCATATTTAGTGCCCTATGGTGCAATACCATTGAAATCAATGAAGGACTCGGGGCCTGTGTACCTTCCCTTTAGAGATACCAAATTTTGTCCCCTGGAAAGAAGGCTTCACTGTTCTCAAAATTGAGCTGCTTTAAGTTCTAGCAGCTCACTGTTTACAGCAGAAATCAGCAAAACCCTTAAAGAGACCACTAAGGTCAGAAAAGTGACACTCTCAAAGACTAATTCATCAGGTCTGTATGGGGTGTGTTTCTTACATCAGCAATCAATGCTAGCCTGAAAACACCAGTTGTCTAATAACCTTTCAGCATTATGCTGGTGATTGTAAAGATGACTGAAAAACAAAAGGGTTCTTTTCCATTTCTACTACAGTTACTTTAGCTTTTTCAGAATGCATCCTTCCTAGTAAGAACAAATACAGAACCTAGGGTTAATTTATTTCAGGGGAGCAAGGTTTAAAGAGATTTAATTCTTTTTTTCCCCCCACAAGACTAAAATAGTATTTTCCAAGTTGGAAGCAAACTACAAATTACTACAATACTTCATCTGGAGCTAATATTTCCAACAAAAAATAGAGATTACCAAAATGATAATACACTTGGAAAAAAATGAAGAAAAAATGTTACACAGTTCAATTTTGCCAAAGACTCCATGCTCCAGCCCATTCAAGGAATCATGTATCACATGGGCAAAGTATAAATTGCTTTGCTCTAAGCTGACTGAAGGTATTTAAAAACTGCTTTTGAAACAGCTAGACAAGAAGCAACATACAGAAGAGTCCAGTCTTTTATTGGTCCATGAATCACAGCTTTATCTGTTTGAATTTTTCTAAGCCATCTTTCAGTTAAGAAAAAACAAATGTATCTATAGGAATATTTTCTATCAATGCAAATACATGGTTGAGTTGCCTGCAAAAGCACAAAGCCTTATACAGTGCTTTAGAAACACTCTTTAATTCAAAAAATAAAAAGTGCTAATTTGGGATCATGTCCTGTTCACATTATTTACAGTTTTCAGTAGGACTACCCACTGAATGAGCAAAGCAAGATTATACTGATAGTCTTGTATTTCCTTGGTCCAGAGCAATCCTGATCAGCTCAGAAAAGCCAGTGCTTGTATCAGCCAGGCTGTTTGGCATCCAGTATGAGAAGTTAAGAATAATTTGCCCAGATAATGAAGGTTTCTGGTAATGCCTTTGGTTTTACAAAAGTTCTCTTTTCTGAAGCTTTAACAGCATCAGAAGGAGCTAACAGGATCATAGAACAATGCAGTTTATTTTGAAACACTTTCCATTATTTGATTACTGTAAGAGTCAGTGGCCTAGAGGGGATTTTTAAGGCCACAACAAAAATAACTTGGAACTAAATACATGTAGGAAAAACCTCCCCAAAATCAGGTAATAGGTTTAAGATGCTGAGAACTCTTGTGGTAATACTGTAACTTAGACTGGGATGAGTAAGAGACACCAGCCCCTTGGGAGCATACCCAGTCATAAACAGTGCCTGAGCATAATGACTGTTGAGCCAAACAGCCAAAGCAGTCTTATTTCACCATAATTCCAGGAAGGAGACCTGCACCACTTTAGCCTGACTTGAGGATTGGAATTTGAAAGGTAGACAGCCCAAAATAGCTTTATGCAGAAATAACTAGATAGAAAATCTTTTCCCTGCTTTTTCTATTTCAGCAAAACTTCCAAGCAAATTTGCAGAACTATCTGATTACACCAGGTCTGAATTTACCTGAATCTATGAAACGTAATTTGTATTAATGTGGCACGTTTATTTAGAGAGCGTATAAGCTCAGGAACATTTAAAGTGTTAAAGCAGCCAAGAGTATTTCCAATTCCTTCTAGTACAATGTAATAAAAATACAACAATCTTTAGGAAAAAAAAAAAACAACACGTATTTTACCAAGCACTAGTTAATTTGTTGTCTTTGATAAATTTAATCTCAACAGTTTTGAAAACTAAATATCGTGTTAACCAGAGTCCTGCAATCAATGTGGTAAGGTGTCTTTATATTTAAATATATTAGCAATGATTCATCTTAACTACTGTGAAACATCAGGAACAGTGATGCTTTGAGAATAAGCACACAGCTTTCTGAAATAAGTAGTACTGGTAAACTTTTGAACTCATGGAAAAAGATGAAAGTCACTGTCAGCAAAACTACTTCTATTAAAAAACTGCAATATCTAACATTTCTGCAATCTAAATTGTAATAAATAGCTATAGTTTACATACTTGCATCATTCGTTCACAGGCACAGCTGAGAAGAAAACCTAAATACTTTCTTAGACCTTTGCTAGCTAATATGTGATAAAAAGCCATTGCATGGCAATAATTTGATGGCATGGCATTATACATACAACGAAGTGGGCTGCGGCACCAGAATAGGCTAGATTCATACAGGATTCTGAGCGTATTCACCCACATTCCTAAATCCAAGAATAAACTCCATTTGTGAGGCCAGTGCTTAGCTTATGCCCACAGTCTCTATTGACAAGACAAGCTTTCCAAGTTACATTTTATTTACACCATCTGATACAATCAGAAATAAGTAAACAAGGCCTGCCTTGTTTCTAATTTTCTTCAACTTCGAAACAGAAGGTCTTACCTCTGTGTACAAATCTTGTCTTCCCTGTGCCCCAGACAACATAGCTAAACCAAAATGACTATGGTCTGTAGAAGTAGTTAAGCTCTTAAACTTGAATATTGCTGAACTGTCACAGCTACAACACAATTTTCCACCAAGGGAGAAGAAAAGACAGGTTGGCTCTATATCCCAGTGGTGATGGCTTGCAGCGCTGGAGAGTCAGGTTTAGGCTCCTGCTCCTTTTAAGTATGTAATGAAAAAGAGGCCAAATCTGTTAGTCGAACTTCCATGCTGGAGATACAAATTCAAGATCCCCACTCTAGATCAGGGACCTCGCAACAGGTTTTGTGCATCTGTGCCCTGACCACAAAGATGTCAGGGATAATGGAGGGGTTTTTCTCCAGGGAAAACTGGGGCTGGCTTTCGAGATGTCAGTTAAAGGAGGTTGGTTCACAGCACAGCTGAGAATCCCCAAGCCAGAATAGATGCCTCCCTCCAGTGTCAATCAGGTACTTCGTTCCTATTACAGAGAAATCTCTGCCTCTCCCTGACCATTTCTGACTGGGTAACTTAAATCTTCCCATGCTGGTGTCCTTACAAATAAGCACCTAAGCAGAAGGACTCAAGAGCAGCGGCAGCATTAGTACTGCAACAATTCCACTCTGGATTTAATCCAAACCGCTTTCTGTTCCTGACCAAGTTTCTGATTCATTTAAGATCACTGTTGTTTCCCTTGAAACGAAAAGGCAGGGTACTAACTTGAGGCCAAATTCAGTTCCTATTAAAAGTTAGTGCGAGTTACTACGCCCATCGATAAAGGAGTCAAATTGAAACCTTGTTCTTGAACAACAGAAGAAAATAAACCATAACTACTCACTGTAATGTATCTAAAATAAACACTGCAATAACAGAACTTTTAAAAAAGGAGACCTCTCTAGATCAAATGTATCTGATTACTATTAATTCTTTTGATAAAAGGTAACCTCTCTCACTCCAAAGCAAAGCCAGAGAATGAGTTTTTTCAGTACAGAAAATGAATTTGTCCAGGCTAGGAAATGTCTACAAAGATTTTTTAGAAAGAACTGTTTGGAATTGAAAAAACTCCTCTAAAATGCAATGGATTCAATCTAAAATCACTGCAGATTTAGTACATAATATGAAACAAGACATTTCAGCATGCTCTTTATGTGGCTACAAACTGTACATAGTGGAATTTCATAGCCCCAAAGAATAATGCTCTTCAGAACTCTGTTAATGCCTCTGAACATCATTCAGATTCTGTGTACAAAACTACATAATTTAGAAACTTAATCTAGTTTTTTTAAACATGGCAGTATATTTGAAATATGGTATTAATTTATGTTTGCATCTTCAAAGAAAAATGTAGAAAGATAACTTAAACTAGAGAATTCATAAAAAAAACTATATCAATTTAAAATTTTACTGCATAAAAATATGTACTTTTCAAATTATTTTAATAAATTAAATATCCCTAACATTTTTAATATATATCCCTGACAGTCTATAAAAGAGGGTTCTTGTTATAGAAAATAAATGGAACTCCGAAAGTACCCCCTTCATAAAACATATTTAACAATAATTATATTTTTTTCTTCTTCTTCAAGGAATGTAACAATATGTACAACTTCTCTATATTACTATACTATCAAAATAGTACAGGTTAAGCGTAGCAGGGTTCTGTAACCATAAGATGGTAAAGTCACATTAAAGTGGAGGACAACTTAAGCCTCAGACGAACATTATCAGTGTGGAGCATCAGTTTCTGGATGGATCAGATAAGAAGGGGTAAGTACAATCTTCTCATCTACAGTAGATTTCACAAGAGGTAGAGTTCAAGTGAAAATGAAAGAAATCTGGAATAAGGTGCATGCTCAGTATTTTTGATTTGTGACTTGCTAAGGACGCCAGATTTTATAGGAAAAGTTTTCAAGGATTCTTTCTTTTTCCTCTAAAGCTGAGTTCCATGATCAATTTGTAATCTTTTTAATATGAATCTGAAATAGAGAATCAGAAAAAAAGAAGTCATGTTTCTCGGTAATAAGAGGTAACTGTTTTCAGTGTTAGCCAAAATTTTGAGCTTCAACACACTGACAGAATGAAGAAATCTCACATTTACCAGTTTTATTTTTAAAAGGTTATACCACCTCTCACCTCATTCAGAATTGCCCAAACTGCTGAATTTTGTATCACTGAAAGGCGGAATGATGAAATAGGGTTTAGGCTGGGGTCAACTGTTCCTTCAGCTATACCATTTTCAAATTTCCCTGCAAAATAAGCAAAAGTATATCTTCAATTAACTCCTGTTCAACAAACTAAAGTACAAAATCTGTGTCCAGAAAAATGTATCTATAATATCACAACTCAGAGGTGAAACCTATTGCTGGTGTCTATAGGGTTGACTGGTATCATTCCTGAAACAAACGACAGCCAGCGATTTTAGGTATCAGATTCAGCTTTGCAGCAGCAAATAAGATGGGATGTATCATCAGAGTACACCAATCTGAACAGGATTATACGTAAGAATAAAAACTTTGGAACTGTCTAAGGGGTTGAGCACCTCACACTCTGGGAAGATTTCAGCACAGATTTTCATTTAATATGGAACTAAACATGAAGCCCCTGACTTACGTGTTTTCAAGGAGGATTAAGGACAAGGGATATCATTCATGCTTAACATATTCCTATTTAAAGGATCTTCAATTTTATTAGGATGAATAAGAATCCAGTTTAAAAGCCCAGTTAGACTTTACACTTAAAATATATACACAGCAACTGCAATTCATTAAGATGAAAAAACTTGCTTTCATGGTAACAGGGGTGCCCAACCTATGTCCAGCAAGCTAAATGCAATCCATGAGTAAAATTTCTCTTCCTTGACAACAGACACCTTCCCCAACAGCCGCTTGGCTATGGAAATGCCAATCTCATCCCATGACAAGACAGCTGATTGTCTGTAGGGTGGGTTCAAATCCAGGCCAAGCACAACAGCTCACACAGAGGCACTTGTCACAGGACAGAAGAGGTGATCTTATACAACCTGGAAATGCCTCTACAATAATCTGGGTGATCAATCCTGGCACAGAAGTTGGATGTAGCTGCACTACAATGAAGAGTGTCAGGCTAGATCTTTGTTTAGTACATCTGTCTTAGAAAAAAATTTGGAAACAATATTAAGTAAAGCCTACAAGGTCACATAACCAAAAATGAATGATCAAAACTCAGTTTTAGGTTTGGTTTGGTTTTAATGAAAATGTCTTAACTGTTGCAATAGTAATAATACACATTTCTTTCCACTGTGACATACCTATCCTGAAGTAACCATCCTCTAAGCGTTTGTCTTTGGTTTCTTTGCTTAATACCAGTTCTTCATTCTAGAACAACAAAGCATAAATGAGATAATTTATTTTGACATATGACTTTGCCAGGGAAAGACAAATGTGTGTGCACTCTTGTTATATATTCAGCATCCATCTTTTCTAAATAATTATGAACCAGCCTAGAATAGTTATTTATAGCCTTAGACAAGCCAACGCAAAAAAAAAAGAAAAAGCAGCAGTGTTCCAGAACTGAATAGTATTTGGCTTCAAAGTAGAAAAAAGAAGTACTTTAAGTGCCCCATGTAACTTGCATGGTAACTGCCACGTGAACAGAATACATAGCAGATACTGGCATATACAGTAGAAGAAAAGCAAAGGCAGGATCTTGCCACCTTTTCCTACGGTTCAGCCAGAGAACTCTCTCAGGACAAATGAAATTTACAGCTAACTTTTTGATGTATGAATTTGGGCGAGATGAAAAGCCATCAGACCAGTGAGGGAAGCATTGCAATTGTCACTGCCTCACTAAAAAGTGATGGGTATCAGTAAGCTTCTTTAATAAGCACAGAAAAATTAAATTGTAGACCAGAGCTTCAAAAACAGCTGGAAAATTACAACCAGGATCACATGATCCAATACTAAAAGACCCACTGTAGGAATTCCCTAGGAATCAATTAAAAATGCTTGACAAAACAGGAGATTAAATACATCAGCTTTTTTTCTTTTTTAATTCCTACTTTTAAGGGAGAAAAGCTGAAAAAGGGGTGGGGTTTTTTGGCTTGGAAGGCATTTTGGAGGATGGGTGGGGTTTTTTTTGTTTTAGTTTCGTTTTGGGGGGGTTGGGGTTTTTTTTAGTGTGTTGCTTGAGTCCCAGACAAATCCAGTCTGGGGGCACTCTGGTTTTTAAGGGTTGGTTTTTTTTGTTTTCCCAAATTCTGCTTAGGAGGATCAGTGTTGAAGTAGTTGAATGGCCTTCCAGCTCCATGGAGTGCATGGTAGAGAAACAGTTCCCTCAGGAGTGTACCTATCATTCTGCAGCTGCTGTCCTCACATTGGTGACATTTTCTTCTGACACCAATGGCTTAGGAACAGGCCAGATGCAGAATTTCCAGTTTACCTTTCTACAAATTGTGTCAATAGCAATAGAAGCTCAGTAGCATTACTTCCTTAAGGGATGCTCCAGTTTGAGGGACATCTCACAGCCGAGTATAGCCAAAAAAGAGATGCTTGATGCACATTTTTTCTTACTATCTTGTGCATTCTTGTGGTATCAGATGAAATGAGGGCTGCTGCTGTTTTTGTGGTTGAATATATTTCCAAAGGTCTTGAGAAACAAAACCCATAAGTCTTATAATATGATATAATATCCCACAATATGATATAATACCACACATATCATGTTGTATAATTAGAACCAAACTGACAAACTTCTTTTTAGGGGTGGAGGTGGTCAGAATTTCCTATTTTTACTCACTCCTAGGAAGGCAGACTGCAAGAATGGAGAAGTGAACTCCTCCATGATCATTTACTTTTTTTTTCTTTTTTTTTTTTTAAAGAAAGGAAGGAGAAAAAGAAAAGAGATTCAGCGTATAGTAATTTAGGCACAGGCTTCAAGATACCCACACCAGGTGTATAGGAGAAGATATGAACCCTTTGCTATTTTAATACTAAATAAAATAAACTTGTCTGAAGTAATATCTTAATCCTCTCACAGAGTTTTGTGATATAAATGGTTAGCTATATTATCTAATTGAGGAAAAAGAACCCCTACCATCTGGCTTCAAGCAAGAATATACTTTAGATAATGTAGTTCCCTCCTGAGGAAAAAAACCCCTCAGACTGATTTATGGGGGGTGGGGGGTGGGGTGTAATCAGGAGAATGGAACACATTTGGTTTAAGAGTCTAGATATTTCAGTATCTAAGTAAAGTTTGGATGTGTGTCAATTCCTAAACCAAGACTTTTTTACTAAGTCAAAAAGCAGATTAACTTAGCTTTCACATTTTCCAAAATACACAGAAGAGGGAAGATTGTTTATTTTTTTGTTCTCAATAGTAGCAGTGAATTGGGAGAAAATGAGCTTGTTCACCTCCAAATCACCAACAGTACTTGTAGCAGACTGCACTCTGAATGAACATCTGAATAGTTACAACAGTTTTCTGTTAATAGATCCAATTAAAAAAAGAAAAAGTATGGGAGCATCAGAGCATAATCCTACAGTTAAAAAAAAGGAGCATTCATGTCTCTCTCACCCTGTTAAAAAAGTCAATAAAATTAAGAGGTTTTGCTTTTATCCTGTACTGGAGAAAACACAAATCAATAAATTCATACCTGAAAAGGCAAAACTTCCACAGTTGTGTTTAGAAGTATGTCTCCTGGATGCTCTGGATTGCCACTGTGAAACAAGTACCTATAAATGAAAAGGGAAAAATAAAACAGTCTACACGCATCAGTCAGAATTAGCTAAGTTACTATCTTACATGTTAATAGTCAGATTACAGATGTTAGAATGATAAACGTAACTTTTATACTGGACCTACATCAGCTGGTGATAAGAAATGAAAGATGGTTTCACATACAACAGTAATTGAAAGGGCTAAAGTTTTGCATCTTTTAAAGATTAGCTGGGCGATATTTTATGTAGAAAGGTAGTTTCCATAATCTGATCTTGACAGATTGCATTATACAAAGTAGTCATTATTGCCTGGCACGCACTGGCATCACCTCCAGAAGCAGGAGCCTTGCCTTCCCTCAGCCTCTCCCCATCGCTCCCCACCATGGCACTCTCTCCTTGTGCCCACAGGATGAATTCTGCAGATCCATTCTGAACCAGTTCTGGGAACCTAACAAAGTCAACATTTTGCCAGGCCAGTTTTCCCCAGGAATTCCCAATCCATACCCTTAATGTTACTTGAATTCAAACTTCTATTCCAAAGACAGATTTTTTTTTTTTTTTAAACAAAAGCATATTTTTTTTGACATGTATACACACACGGAAAAGGACCTTTTATACCTGTACAAAGTCCCCGTTACCCTCATTCAGTTGTGCATTTAATGAAATTTCTCTTTTTTTTTAAATGGGACAGAGTAAGTATGTTTAAAACTGTATCAAAACCATCCCTACACATATCAAGCAGTGACGTGCAAGTGTTTGAATTCTAGCTGCCCACTCTCAAACAGCTTTTGCAGTACTACTCACGTGTAGATAATGTTACCAAAGACACAGTTTAATTCCCCTTTCTTTATATAGAACACAAACTTCATATTCTTTTGAATACGCGTTATGTAAACAAGTAACAATATTTTTTACCACTAGGTGGTATCAATGCTTGAAAAATTGTTCATTACTTACCATTTTTTCTAGTGAACCACAGAGTTTATTCAGATTACTGTCAAAAACTACCTAGATATTACACCTACTCAGATGCCACTTTTAACAAGCCTATTTTACTTTTAATACATTTAAATGAATATGTAAAAATCTATCAACACATTTCAAACATTTCTTCAATTGGAACTCAGAGAAATTAACAGTAAGCACCATCTTTGACATTAAATACATCACCAGCCAGGGCCAAAATTAGTTCAGAAATTATCACTTGATTAAAATTACAAACATTAGCTCAATCTGCAATCTATTAAGACATAACTGGAGATGTAAATTCCAGTTTGTCTTTATCCAGTATGTCTGAAGCCAGATAAGTACTTGCTATTAAGCCATACTCCATAGCTACAAGACAAGTAGAAGAAAACAGAGCTCTCTGACCCTGACTTAGAAATGTCTGTGATCCCAAAATGGTAGAAGTAATTAAAAAAATAATATATACACACACATATATATATAACATTTCTTTTATCAAGGCTTATAAAAGAAGTAAAACCACACACTGTCATATAAGAAAGCTACATTGATTTTTTTTGCACTGGTTTCCCCCCTGTAGTTTAATGTAAAGGTTAGTCAATTCTAAAGTATGCAAGCTACCTAAAACATCCACAGTTCTTCCAAGAAGAATCTTGTGACTTTTTCTAAACATCAGTGACATCCAAAAAACCCCAAAGACTTAATTATCCTTTCTAGGAGGATGCCTTTATTATATGTTTCAATAATAAGCCAAACAAAACTCTTGGTGAAGCTGACTAGCAGACTAAAAGTATACTCTGCTGTCTTCTGACCTAGCAGATCTAACTTGCCATCCTTCAGTCTGTCAGATATCCTAATCGTTACTGGGAATTTTTCTCTTGAAAACACTGAAAATTCTAAGGAGACATTTTAAAATGCAAGTGATCAAGCACTCACAGCTAAGGTGCTGCCATCAAATGCTCCAACCAAACTAGAGAGACACTGCTTTTCCTTAGTGCTTTCTAGTTCACAAATCTTATTTCTGAGAATACACACCTAAAGAGCCACAAAGAAACTCCTCATGATCTGTGATTATGGTGCTCTCAATTAATGATAATGGGTTTGGGATGTTTGGGTGAGGTTTTTGGGGGGAGGCGGGAAGGGGAGTAGTGGTGGTGGTGGGTTATTTTTTTGTTTGTTTGTGGTTTTTTAGTGGGGGTGTTATTTATTTACTTGGGGTTTCGTTGGTTGGTTTTAAAAACAATCCTGCAACCATAGCCAACCATTTCTCCTACTGTGCTATTAACTTTTGAAACCGAAGTGTGGTTTCCTCCCCCCAGCAGTTACCACTCCATTAGGGCAATACACTCAAAAGTTCGGACAAAGCCAAAATAATTTACGGATGTAATGAATAAATCCAGATTTCCATGTAATCAAACCCACTTTTTTAGTATGTTTTCTACAGCTATCTGTCTACCCATATGCACACACATATATAACACATGCATATGTCATATCTAATTTAAAATTATGTTTAGAAAGGAAGGGGTATTTTTATAATTGAGCCTTGCTTGAATAATTGACAGGTAACACCTACTTCGACATAAAAAGTTACACAGATTAAAACCAGAAGTATGAATACACATACACAGTCAATTCACATCTATGAGGAATCTTTTGCTTCAAAACAGAATTTACAAATAAGAAAATTTAGTTTGAAATGAAATTTAATTTACAAACAAACAGATACTCTACAGCTCCTAAAATAAGTGTCATTAGCTATTCTTTTGTAAAACTTGCCTTCCTGTCATACTGATAAATCATAAGTTTTCAAGGTTTTCAGACTATGACAGGTATTCCTCAATACAGATACTGAAAGACTCAGAAGTAGCCATGCTTTTGTCTGCAAATTTATTCTGACATCTGTCCTGGGATTTATATATGACAGTCCGTGTAAACAGTAAAAACATGCTTTTTTTCTTCCTAGTTAACTAACATTTTTCTTAGGATGGAATCATTAAGATATTCCTGCCTACTTGCTGCTTAAACATAACACCTTCTGAACCAGTCTTTCAAATTAAAATTCTGAAAACCATAGATCTCTAAATATAGTAATCCCAAACAAACACAAATTCACCTAAAGTTAAAAAAAAAAACAAAAAACAGCACCATTACCTCATAGAATATTAATTCACAGCTTTTTTTATTACAAAACACAAACATGGGTGTATTTGGACATTCTTGATGAAAGTAATCAGAGAAAAGTAACTTTAACTTATGACTGGTAAATGAAATAGTAATGTGTCTGAATCTTAGAGAAACTTTTCCACTGGCAGTGTCTTTTTAAAGAGTCACAGGTCAAAGATAGTAACTAGCTACAGTAAATATTCAATAACACAGACAACCTCCTCTCTGCCAGAAGTAACTAAACATATGAACTTACATACATTCTGCTCATGACCTCAGTGTAGTATGAGAGTAATAGAGGATACTAAACATTAACACCTCATGTGGCATAAAAAATTACACAAAATTTCAAGAGCACTGAAGGTTTAAAAAACAAAACAACAACAAAAAAAAAAACACCAAAAAAACAGAGCAAAGTCAAAGCTGCAAAGAAAACTTCAGTTTCCATATTCAGTGACTTTAGTACCCAAGTTGAGGGTTTGACTTCTTGCCATTTTTATACACCTATAAAATCAAGCCAATTGGAGGGGGGAAAAAAACAACAATAAGCTGAAACAAACGTTCATACACATCCTAACACACAAAGAGAGGGTAGGGCAGAGGCATAATTATCATTAAGACACTGACAAAAGATATGATTAGTTTGCCAATGCAGTTAACTATTATGGTACTTTAAAAGCCCACACTCAGATTCAGAACTCCCCCAGCAGTGAGCACCTGGAAAGAGTCTTATCTTTTATAACATCCCCGAAAAGATGTGTATAAATTAATATAAATATACTAATCTGCACTGTTAGCTTTAATATTCTTCTTTGAATAGCTAAACTTTTCCATCACCTATACTTTCAAAAAAAAAAAAAATCAACTACATGCACCTCCTTACCCTCCTCCTATTTTGCTTATGAAGGGAATGTATCCCTTCTTTCCCTCACATCAAAGCATATTTAGGCCCAGAAAATGTTATTCTCTCTATTACCTAATTTGTTTTCTTTTAGGCATTAAAAAAAATCTGTCTTACTGTCTTTTATTTAAATAAATAGAAGTCCCAATGATTTTTTTTATATATATAGAAGTGTGATTCTATGCATTTTCTGTTTTGTTGAGCAATTAAAAATTAGAACAGAACACACAATAACTAATCAGTAAATTATGTCAGCTTTATAAAAGGAAATAATATATAAGAATTCTTTAAAAAGCACAGTTCACATCTACTATCAACATATTTGGGTTTTGTTTTGAAGGAAACAAAAGACATCTCACTTGATGCTAAACACAAATATTCTAAGAATCTATTTATGAACGCATCAAATCCTTTTCTCTACATATCCTCCTTACGTCTCTTTTTAGCAATTTGATATATTTTAGTATATCCCATTTTCAGAAAAGGAAAAGAGGTAGGAAGGCAGAGAGGAAATGCCTCCTTCCATGTCTGAACAAATTATCCATAGCAACATGCAGCATAACAGTTTTTAATTCTGCACAACATGAATTTCTATAAAAGCGACATTCAGTCAGCAAATTTTTGGCTCTCTACAGATGCCATCATCCACTGCAAGAGTCATTATTCACCAATTCTATCCAGTATTTTTGATCACTGGATGCAAATATGGTAAAAGAAATCCAATTTACCTCCTCTCTGTCATTTTCCCAGAATCCTCATTAGGAAATGTTATTTTACTGTCACTGGAAACCGGTATTAACCATGCATTATTTCCGCATGCAAAACACATACGGAAGATGAATAATTTCTTTTCCCTCTCTCAATCTCAATTTCTTCTTCTATCCTTTATGCCTCTTATCCACTCTTTTGCAAAAATTGCTTATACTTCAAAAAAAAGCCTAATTCCTCAAGTCAATATATATACACCCACCAAGTATTCACAATAGGTAAGCAATCTAACGGAAGCTTCTCCATCTTGTTATAGTTCCCAATTTGTGGAAAGAAACCCAAAGAAACCACACCAAAACAAGCCCATTAACTTCTATGCAAAAAGCCTGTTAAGATTTCATTTTCTCTGCCAAACCCAGCCAGTCTAATTGTCCACATATAAACTGGGCTGCATGTTTGAGAGCTGCAAGGGATAAATTCCCCATTTTTGCAGTAAGTGCCAAACCAGCACACCAACAGGAGAGAACTTTCTCATGTTTGTCAAAGGATCACAAAGTAGCCTGACTGAAGAGGTGATGGGGGGATTTTGGGGAGTGGTCTGAGTCTTTTTTATCCAACATACACCTAAGAAATTAATTTTCTCACAACACTTTAAAAGTCAACCTCAATCTTTTGATAAGGTTTGTCATACCATTTCCTAGCTTTCTTCAACTGCGCACTACGTGTAGAAGGCATTTAGCTGGGTAAGAAAATACCATTCCCAGGTCTACACTTGCTTTGTTTCCCAGTGAGGACTATGAGATCAGCTTTCTAAACCCTGCACTGTGCTCTCTGGAGTATGCACACATCAACTGTAACAGAAAAGAGTTTGGCATTAATTTAATTTTAACTATTTTTAATTTTTCATTTTGGCCATGGTTTGGTTTTTTTGGTGTTTTGTGATTGGGGTTTTTTGGTTTGCTTGGGTTTTTTGTTGTTTTTTTAAGGGAAGGACTGTTGTCTGTCCTGAAATCTCTGCTCTTTATGGAATTGACTCATTTTTCCACCACATCAATATTAGTTAAAAGGCCCTTATGTTCTTTTGCAAGGTTACTTCTGCTGAATTTTAATCCGATGAAATGTAGAAAGGCTTTGGGGTTTTTTGGGGTTTTTTTAATATGTGTGTGTTTGTGTGTATGTGCACATAAACATTATTTTTCCCCCCAGCTTAATTCTCCAGAAGCACAGATAACAACTTCATTCAATTTTCTTCAACACAGGCATTTGCCACCATTTGAGATGCACTTGGGTATACAACCTCGTCCCAGGCTGGCAAGATGCAATTATGACGTCTCAGAGACTCAAGCCCTTCTGTAAATCAGGTGAAGTATTTTAGGGTATCTCAAGTGGCATTAGACATCTAACATTTAGACAACAGCATTAAGCCTCTAAGATTTCCCGCTAAGAACTGTAAACCCAGGAACACTGCCAAATACACAAATCTTGAATATTAGTGCCATTAAGGAGGAAGCAGCATGTCCTTGGCTCAGGCGGCTCTTTTCTTCTGTCTCTGATCCACACTTTGGGTTTTTTTCCCCTTTTCATATGAAGTTCTTGCCTCATTGTTATGGGCAGAGTTCCATGCCTGGAGCAAACAGCATCAGTGGCCGGGAGCCTGCCTGCCAAACCCCCACTGTCAATGCATCCATTTGAGGATGTTCTACTCATTAGTACAGAAGCTTATGTAAACACAGAAAACAAAGTCCTCAAATTCTCCTTTTTATATACACTAAAAATATTGTCCCACCTGAAATATACTGACAAACACCAAAACATTTAATATAATAAATTAAGAGACTTTCAAATACTTGCTATCAACTGACACCACCATTAAAGCTTAATAACATGAAGGTGTTAAACTGTAATAACCTATATTATATCTTTAGAATCAGAACAAAGATTATTTCTAAATCATACACTGCACATATATGGCTCTTCAGCTAAAATTGCCCAAGAAAGGTTGAATGTATTGCATTGCACTGAAGGAGAGCTGCTATGCTGAACAGTGATTATGAACAAAGAACAGCTTATATATCAGTCACGTTACTGCTGTACTAATCTAAAACCCAAACAATTTTGCAGTTCCCTACGTTTTAAGTGGTTGTTACTGCAAAAGCAAATGATGAGAAAGTTCCACTTTGCTACCAGTTTTGGAAAGCTGTTAGAAAGTATTTTTTTCCTTTGTAATACATTTGATCTTGTATCTCTCTACCCCCAGGAGGACTTGTACCCCATAGGATGGATAATTAACTACATTTTAGATACATACATGACCAACTGCTATAGAATCATAGAATCGTTTAGGTTGGAAAAGACCTTTAAGATCATCAAGTCTAACAGTAAACCTAACACTGCCAAGTCCACCACTAAACCATGTCCCTAAGCGCCACACCTACACGTCTTTTAAATACCTCCAGGGATGGTGACTGAACCACTTCCGTGGGCAGCCTGTTCCAATGCCCGACAACCCTTTCAGTGAAGAAATTTTTCCTAATATCCAGTCTAAACCTCCCCTGGTTCAACTTGAGGCCATTTCCTCTTGTCCTATTGCTTGTTACTTGGGAGAAGAGACCAACACCACCCTATGATACTTTTTTTTGGTAACTTTGTTGTACATTTAAAAAAAATTAAATTGCTTTTAAGTTTTCACTGCTAGAGAACCTGCTTTAAAAGCTGCATTTATTTTCCTTTACAATGAAGTAGTAGTAATAACAGGCAAGTAACTGTCACTTTTTCTGCAGGTATTTTTCAGCACTGTCACAACCATTTCAAAGCAAAGTAATGTATATGTTTAGTTACCAGGAGCCCAATAAGATACTGTTCACACTCAGTACATTGATTTTGTAGCTTAAATAGTCAAATATGTATTTCTTGCATGAGTGGGAATTCTATGTTGTAAGAAGATGCCAAGGGAAACATATGTGAGGTTAACATCACATGTTCCATGGGATTCCAGGGTCAGCAATATTGAAAATTAGATGATTAGTCTCAAATACTGCACATCCAGTATCTATGCCAATATCAGAACAAAAAGTAGTAAATGTAATCTACAAGCTGGTTTATCACAGTGTTAAGATTTCGGTTTAAAGCTAAAATTCCAGTCAGCAAGTTCAACCTCATCAAATCACTTTATTAATAATCAATGTCACATTAGAATGACTACGCAATGGCTTGCTATAAGAACACCACAACTATGGAGCAACTACAGAGCTAAAGGCAGTGCTGGGGGGAAGAAAAAAAAAACCAAACAACAAAACCAGACAAAAACCAAATACCCCACCCCCAAAACAAACTGCTAATCCTTTTGAAAATATGCAAAGTAACACTACCGAGCAGTTACATACAAGAAAGGATGAGTCTCATATTTTAAAAATATAAAGAAAATTTAGATATTTATACTGGTGAGGTTGGAGTGGGATTTGGGTTTTGGTGGTATTTGTTTTCCTTTCCACAGTATAAAATACATATTTGTCTTTTCCTGCAGCCTTTTTTTTTTTAATAAAGATCAGCATTTGAAAGCAATTTATACCGAAACAAACCTGAAGCCCTTTTTATAAATATCCATTCTAAATTCCTATTGCAGAAAAGCTGACGAGCGTAAACATAATCTAATTAAAACAGTCATAGGTTATGTGCTTCCAAGGCCTTCCTCGATGTAATTAGTGCACATGTTCTTTGAAAACAATATGTGATTTGTGTCAATCACACCTATAGGGAGGACTCTGAAACTTAAGCAGTCAAAAAGAGATGGTTGTGATGATGATGGACACCAGCATCACTTAAGTGCTGCAATGGAATGTCTTTCTGGGATGTGTTTTGTTTTTGTTTTTTTAAACCAGGATCACATTAAAAGTTTATTACTTCTGTTCAAGATTCCCTACTCATCTACCAATATTTCAGAGCTTTCTACATACAAAAACCCCTCAAACAAAACAATGTCTAAAGGCAAATGCTCTTCACAAGGAGCTGCTCAGTACAACATTCCTCACTGACATCTCTGAAGGAAAACAGTATCTTGCATCTCTTATTTGTAGTAAGGAAAATGAATTTACATTCAGTACTAGCATGAAAGTAGTAATAATGTATGCTTCATAAAGAAACTCTTAAATATAACTGTCAGTTTTAATAATTGTGTGCTTGGAACAACAGTGTACATACCAAAATAGCAAAGTAGATTTCAATAATTACATAACAACCTAAGGGAACAGAAATTCAGTATTTCTTATCTTTACAATGTAGGCTGTTTGAGCATTTAGAAAACAGTCCATCCATTTATTTAGGAAAAAAAAACCAAAGCAAAACCAAACCACACCTTAAACACTGCTGTGCAATTTATTTTTAAGAGGAAAGTCAGTGGATCTACTTTCATTCTCAAGGATATGCTACTAAAAGAGAGGTATGTATCTTCTTTTTGCAAAAACAAGAATGAGATCCTAGCTTAGTATTAAGGGACTTCAGTGTTATGGCTGGAGATCTTTTGCTTGGGAAAAAACTAAAAAGTTTCAGTACAAGAGCTGTTACTAAAATGAGCATTAGACAATTTCAATTTACACATCCCTGTTCTCCAGGTGTGGTTTAGAACAAGCACCATCTGTTTGAATGTTTAATATTCAGCAGGGATCTGCCAACCAGGTCTTGCACAAAATAGCCACAAATATTACTTTCTGCTCAGAGAAGTGAACTCAGTTCTCACTTTAAACTATTAACAGATCCTTGCCACTATTATCCCTGGCAATATTCTCAGATCTCAAAAATGAAATGTTTAAAGACTTAATGAAAGCTAATTACTGAACTGCTATACTCAGCAGAAAATTTAAATTGAGTTCAGCAAAACATTTGGCATGGAAAAATAAACTATAGGAACAAGTTAGTGCTCTGTCACAGTGTAACAGACCTGCCATTCAGTCAGTGTTGTGGTCAATATTTGCATTAAAAAACTTGTTTATCAGGAATTTATTATGGGAGTTAAACAGCTACACCTCAAACTGACTTGGCAGACAAAATTTTCTGTATATTCAAAGAGCTTTAAAAAAAAAAAAAGAAAAAAGGGAAAACCTGTCGCATCCCTTCAACAAACACAAGATGGCTCTCAAAAGTGTATTTTCTACTCTTAATTCCCACAATCAGATATATCGCCCCACCAGGGAAGTCCTCCTAATAATCAGTCCATTTTCCCTTTTCTGTGTTTCAATCCTTAAGTCACAGTTTTATTTTTGACTGCCTCAGCAGGCATCCTTGAAATATCAGGAAACATCATTGCTCTACTTAACTTCAGCAGCAGCAGATTTTGTTAGGTGAAGGTTAAGTACACAAACAAAACCAAGTCCCCAACAATTTGAAATTACAACATCTGTACCCCTAATCAGCCACTGACTTCAGCAAGGCAAAATACTGCATTTTTGAGGACACTGTGGCAATGAAGCTAAAATCATAATAAACTTCAAAATGGCTTACAACAACAGCTCAAACAAACTTTAGTCTGGATGGGTAGCACTTCCTTTGAGGAAACAACAGAATACAAGATTTCCCTTTCTTCTAAAACTAAAATGCATTTCTTCAATAAATAGAAATAACAACAACAACAAAAAATAATCGAATCATCCTCTACTGCTGGGACTGTTCTTAACACAGCAGGTAGACGTAACTACCTTAGGCCTAGCTACAATTTTTCAGGGCACATTAATGAACACTATCTTCCCACCTTTAGCACAGATAATTAGTACTTACTCATTCCCCCAATTCCCTCACCATTAAGGTAATACATATCAAATAATATTTTCTTCAGAACTGTGCATACCATTTTTTTAAGTAACAGTGCTGACCTATGACACTTGCTTGCAATGCTTCCCAAAATTGCCATTGTGCATTTGACTTGTCCTAAACCAACCAAGATCAACATTTGCTGCTCAGAGTCACCCTATTCTTACAGGGTAAATGCATATAATTCTTTTTAAAAAAAACAACAAAACCAAACACACAAATTGGACAACACTTACTTCATAACTTTGAAGAGGAAAATTTGATCAAAAAGAAATCAATGAATTCATACATCTGAGTTGAAAAATATGGGGTTTTTTTTAAACTATTGGCACAGCATAAAAAAAGATTCTGCCTTTAATCCAAGGAGGCATAGCAGTCATATTCCTCAACACATGTATCTTGGAAAACTAACCAGGAAAGTCTTTTAAAGCATAGCAATCAACTGAAAGAGTAATTTGACATCTCAAGCGACAAACTTGAGTTTCATAGGTCAGACTAGTTTGGAGCAACATAGTAACAAGGAAACTACTGATTCTCACTGTTACGCTAAGCCAAAGTGAAGGCTTAGCCTTTGATTATGTACCAAGGCACAGAGTTGACTAATTGGGTTCAGTTCAGGACTGCAAAAAGGGCTGCTTCACAAGAAAAGCATCCAGTCAAATTGATCCAAAGAAACTTTGCTCTACCATACTATAAGTACTGGCCTCAACACATAAGGTATGTGAAGAAAGGAGAAAACAAATCCACTAACATAGCAACACTTAAACAGACACTAAATTAACAATTTTTTAAGTCTTGGACTACTATATTGGCAAGACAGTAAAAAGCAAAACAGCAAATGAGTCTCAATAAAACTAAAGGATGACTACACTCTAAAGCGCAAACTCTATTATCCTTATTTAATCTGACCAGTAGCTAAAAAGAAGTCACCTTTAGTCCTCTAACAAGTCACAAATATTTGTATTTCAAGGGCAACCCCTGCACCCCCCCCGCTTTTTTTTTTGTTAAATTTTAAGGTTTTTAAATAGGTCAACTTGGAGTCTTAGCATGGTGACTTTTTTCAAGCCCTAAAGCTATATCTAAAACACATTACCCTTCAGAGTTCCCAGCTTTCAGGTTTGGGGACATCATGATATGCTCCAGCAAGATTTCTGATCTGGACAATCAAGGGACCGAGGCTGCAGGGCACAACATACTGTACCACACACCATGCTGTACAATTGCTCTGTAATTAGAAGCAGACCAACCAAATACAAATAGAATCAAATTGGCTTCTTTTAAATTCTCTTATGAACTGCCAGAGAAGCACTGGTTTTGAATTGCATTTATCAAAAATGCTCCGGATTAAATAAAAGAAAAAATAATTAAAAAAAAAAGGCAAGATGAAATTTAAAGTAGTAAAAGAGTTAGAGGGAAGACATTAATGATCATAGTTTCAGCTGAACATCATTTCACTTTAGATTATAATGACAGCCCCAAATTCTACCTTCAAGCATTCCTGGCAAACAAGCAACTTTAGATATGAGACCAAAGGCAAACAATTACTAACCTTTCTACATTGACTGGCTTGTCAAATTTAAATAGAATATAATCCCCAGCAACTGGTGTGACAGCCCAGAAAAAATCTTCCCCTACGTAGGTTTTTTCTAGCGTATGCCCCTGGTAGACTTTTAAAGATGTTGAAACCTCTGCAGGTGGATTCACGTGGATTTTATGCAGTAATGGTTTCAGGAAGTCTTTATCCTAATTGAAAGAAAGACAAACATCATGCTGGTCAGATAACCTGTTTTATTATATTCTTTTCCCAAGTGGTTACACTTAAAACAAACACTTGCATAAAATGCAAAATGAATGCATTACTCATTTGGGGGTTTATCAGATCTTGTACAGATTAATAAGATGAACATGCCATTAAAGTAAAAAAATTAGAAAAAATATCCCCTAGCAAAAATCCACAAAAATAAGCTGAGATTAGCACTTCTTATACTTGATAGTAACCAGTTTAAATCAGATTTCATTCCCACTGGAGCAATATACAACATGCTTGAAAATGCCAGACAAGAAAATGCCTGCTTTCTCAAAGGCTACAAGTTTTTCATTTAATCAGCCTGCTCTGGAAAGGAAGGAAAATTTTAGCTACTAACTGTGAGTTTCTGGATCTTCCCTGCTAGAGAGGAGTGGAGGCCAACATGCTGGAAAAGAGAAGGCCTGAAGCGTATCCGTAGGTTAGATTTCTGTCGATCACAATGTTTCTGAAACAGGAGAAGAGGGGTAAAAAAAAAAAAAAAAAAAAAAATTTTAAAAAAATCACATTAGTAAAACCAACACAAGGTTGCTGAGTTTTTACTGCAATTATGTGATGTTACATGAACCAAAAAGACTTGACAAGAACCCAGATCTACTTATTCAGTTGTTCTTGTTTTCATTCCAGAAATCTACCAAGACTGCTGTGCAAATATAATACTGTTCAAGGTTCTTGCACAGAACCTGTTTATTCAGTCTTTCAGCAAGGGGGCTACTTGAGAAATGAAGGACCAAAATCCAAAAGTTTTTTCCTCATTTGGAACCTTCTCTATGACTGCTATCCAAGCAGTGGCATTCTGCAGAGCCTCAGTGGGGGTTAGGTGACTGAGTTTATTTTAGGACTGTTACACACAGAAACTAACTAGACTTTTGCTTTTCATCCTACTGCATCCATCTCCAAAATCTGAAACAGTAACAGTTATAATGCCTCTGAGAACTGTCTCTCTAAAGTTCTTTTTGAGATTAATATCTTGGTAGGAAGAAAGACTCTTTCAGGACGTGCTGTAACTGTACACACTATGCTAGCCTCCAGCTCACCAAAACCAACTAATTCACCATCATGAAAACATTTCTTCACTATGAGGGTGGTGAGACACTGCAAGAGGTTGCCTAGAGAAGCTGTGGATGCCCCATCCCTGGAAGTGTTCAAGGTCAGGTTGGACGGGGCTTTGAGCAACCTGGTCTAGTGGGAGGTGTCCCTGCCCATGGTAGAGGGGCTGGAACTAGATGGTCTTTAAGGTCCCTTCCAACTCAAACCATTCTATGATTCAATGATGATTTTAGAAGCTTTATTATAAAAACAAACTTACAGCATCTTTCTCAGGGTTACACACTTTCACCCAGAGGATATGGTCCAGGAGCCAATCAATAGGTTTCTCCTTATAAAACATAAATATGAACTCTACAATAAGAGTGATATCCGGAGACTGGAACATTTTACCTGTGATGACAATAACTGGAGTTATTTTATATTAAAGATAACATGGTCTTTTGAAATCAGTGAGACAACAGATGATACATTTGTGCCAAGACAAGTAACATTAGCAATGAACAACTTGAAATCTCAATGTTATTAAAAGCTCCATTCCTTTCAGCTATGCAAAACTACATAAAACAACTATTCAAACAAAAACTCATTGTAATATATCTTGGTGCTATCAAAATATTCAATGTATAATACAACACAGTCTCCTTAAGAACAGAAATTGTCAGCCTGCAAAAACAGAGTTATGGATTCATGTCTATTATTCTCCATGCCATGTGTAAGCTTCAAGCATCTGAGACAAGGAGCTGTTTCAAGTGTTATCTGCCCAGTCACACAATTTCAGCTTTTGCAGGTACAAAAAGCAGAGATGGAACACCTACCACTAACTCCAGATCCTTTTGTGTAGAAAATCAAAGGGAAAGAAGGAAGCTACTAGAACACAACCAGAGACAATGCAACTTAAAAACAGACAGACATCACATAGCAGTGACCTGATTTTTTTCTGAAATGCATAGGCCACCAGGAAACTCATACCAAGGGTATTTCCAACTAGCCACACTCAAAGCAGTCGGCTGCGTACTAGAAAGTCTAAGTCCCTCCCACAAACAAAAACTGCCGAACTTCTTTGCCAAGTACTGCCAGGACTTTGGGGCTTCCAAGACAGCATATTGCTTGGTCAACTACAGATGGACTTCTGGGTGGCACTATGGTACAGGATTCTTGGGAACCCTGCAAACTATGAGGCTTAAGGGAGACCTTGGCAAAAGAAGGAAACTTACTGTTGATGAGAAAAGTCTATTTACTATCAACAAAAACAACTATTTATGTGGTTGTGGAATACACTTCACTGCCAGTACAGGTGTCTGAAGAGAAAGGTGGCCAATACATAGGGCTATTTTTTCTTAAACTGAATGCAGCACTTAAGAAAGGTGCCTTGTATGAAGACACTGCTACCAGGAGCAACAGGTAACTGGGAGTGGGGGAGTCCAAGGCTGAAGACAGACTGACAATAAGTGCTTGTACCAGGGACTGAGTGCCAACTAAACTCCCAAAGGCAGTTCCAGATTTGAGGGCAGATTCAGAAAACATCATCAAGTTTGCAGATGAAGTCTGCCTCTACTTTACTAGGCTACAACAGAGGAGGCAAGGGAGAAAGACATTACATGACGATGAATCTCTTAGGAGGACACTGGCTGAAGTGATTCAGTTCTGTAGATGGTGCTGAGATGTGGGCAGTGCTGACTTAGCATGGGCTCTTGGACATGTGTGCATTAATGGCTCAGAGCCCAATAGAAGCTCTTCCCCAATGCAAGCCTTCCATCTGTCCACACTTGGGAGTTCTGTACAACACACTAACATACAGCTCTTAGGCATGTGAACTGTTTTTTTTCCCACTTGTAATCCATGAGGCCTTCGTAGGCTTTTAAAGTAAGTTCCACAAGTGGTAGAGGTCCTAATATTTTCTCCTTCTACATTTAGGAAGGATAGCTGGAGTAGACATTAAGAACAGATTTCTCTCTGAGGTGGCAAAAACACTTCCCACACTCACCAGAAAATGGGATTTGGTGCTCATCTACAAGAGGACAAAATTCTTTGGAAAGGCCACTAAGGAGCTGCATAGGCTAGTCTGGCTGACAAACAAATATGGAACAGCATTTTGTATGGAGCTTAAAAACTATCAGCAGTATAGCACTCCACTTGAGCAGGTGGCTGAGTGGAAATGAAGAAATTGTGCAAGCAGTCTACCTTATTTAGCCATTAAGGAGTACGTTCACATTTATAGAAAAAGAAGTGAGGATATACTTGAAGTATCACCCTGAACCACCGCTACACGAAAGGTAAAAAGTTATCCAGTCTTAAGTCATTAGGAACATACATTTCTACTGTGAATGTACATGTGGGCTATCACTCAGAGCCAGACATTCAGTTACTTCTTTCCTTCGAGGCTCACTGAAGTCTGTAATTCATAGAAGATTATCACAAGGCAGCATAAAAAAAAAAAGAAAAAACAAAACATTTAGCTGGGAGAGTTCAAATCCTTGTTGGAACAGGGATGGAAAATTTCTCCACTGAAACAGGTGACTGAGCCTGGCACATTATACAATATCTCAGAGTAGATACAGAATGCCAGGTTGGTAGCTTACATATATTAGCAGCAAGGATATTTTTAAGGGAAAGCATCAAAGTTGCAGGGGCCCTGTTATGCATGCTCTGATACTGCCAGGTATCAGACTCAGACATACAGAGATTTGCTTTGACAATGCCAGGATCTCAGATTGCAAGATCCTTTATTTTCTCAGAAAGAGGATACATACTTAGGAAATCACCTGAAGGGCCTCATCCTTTCCACAAAACAGGTCTGATGCGATTTCATTCCCTTATGACTTGTATAAAATTGGACAAGAACACAGCCAATGAAATAATACTTATTTTGGAATTCTGAGATGATTTGGAAGGCTCTTAGCGAGACTACATCATGATGCAATGCAATAAATACAGAAGAAGCATCTGACAAAAGTTCCAATTATTTAATCTGTTGGAATGATGCTATATTCACAAAGCAAACCATTCATACAGTAGGGTGGAGAAGTAAATGTGGTAAGACATTAATTGACCTGGCATTGCTAAATCAAAGTTGTCCCTTACAAAAACCTTTAATTTGGCTGTTTATAAAGCAAAAACATTGACATCACTTTTAAGTGCTTGGTGCAATGAGGTCCTCAAATAGGTATCACCTCTTGAAAATACTCTGTAACTAAAATTTGAAGCTCCCACTAAACAAGAGACGGCTCCTACTAAACTAGGGACAACTGCAAAGCTTTCTTCTTTAAAGATGTAAGAAAGATGTTATGATTTTTTATTAGTATATTGTTACCATTTACATACCATATTGTTGTCATATTGTTTAACTTTATTTGCAGAAGTAAATATTTAAAAATGGGTAGGAAACAATCATATGATTTGTACAATGTTGTGTACAATATTCATGCAGAGTAATCTCTTTTTCAGCTTGTCACACTTCCAACTAAATGGGCTCACAGTTTTCCTGGTGATTCATCTCTGCCTAATGCTTTCAATAGTATAGGGCAGGAGAAGAGAAAAATATGAGAAACCCTAATCAAACACCAGCTGAAAAATGGGACTAATCAGATGTTTCTGGAATGTTTACGGGACTGAAACCATCATTTCTGGATGACACCTGCTGAGGTAGTCTGTCAGTCACACCTGCTTCCATAGGAAATGGACCTTCCCATGCAGTGTCAGAGAGATCCACAATACCACACGATTCTGAAGACAAAAACATCCCCACATTATTGCTCCAATCTCAATGGAAGCAGACTGACTAAAGAGACAGTTTATCCTCTTCCAGGAGGTATACACAGTCATGCTGCTCTGGAATCCTTTTCTTCTTCTGCCCAAGGAGAGAGAGCAATAGAACCACAGTGTACATTTTTTCCTTTGACTAGCTCATCTTCTGAAGAGCACAAGGATTACAGTCTTCAGTTGTCATCTATGGTGAAAAGACACTCACAGACCATGTCACTTAAAACCTGAACGTTAAGGTAAGGGATCCTTACCTACAATTAAATAAGCAGAGAAAGACTGAGGGCAAGAGTAGGCATTTACTCTTTTCTCTAATTTAAGTTATCCTAATTTTACCTAAAATAGAAACAGGCTTTCAGCAAACAAATTATTTACTTCCATATGCCAAACTTGTCTAGGCCCAGAGGCACTTTCCTCTAAGCCTAGACTGGCATACTACTGTCAATCATGCAGTCAGCCACCCCTGACTTGGGGAATAATCTAGTTAACACAGTGATGTCACAGGACATGCCAGGAAAAACCAAACAAAAAATCCCTGGTACATCCAACTGCAACTAGTCAGAATATGCTAGGTAAGCATCAGCTGGCTGTACCTGCACTAGCACCTTCAGACCCAACTGGCCTCTCTATGTTACACTACCCAGTACTGTGGAAGGGTTCAACAGTGCAGGCAAAGCCTTCTGACTTTAATTTGTAATGATCACTGGGCCGAAGATGAACAGGCAACACCCTATTCCTGAGACAAGCCCTCGTCTCCCTTCAGTAACCAAGGACAGACATCCACACACTATTTGCTGAAGGGCTGTCACTGCCTTCCACACCCAGCTTGGCACAGCTTTGCCCCAGCTCCTTCCCCTTCAGTATAACACAGCATCCACCATCTGTCATTTCTGCCTCAGGACACCACCAGCCCAGCACAGCAGTACAGCCATGGATCAATGTCCCCTTTTTCTCCCCCAGAACGCTCTTCCTACATCAGGTCAAAAACAGGCCTCTGCAGCAAAGCCCCTGGTAAAACACATCTTCAAAGCTCTGGACCTCTGACTGTCCACAGCTACTCCTTGTGATGGAAAGCAGCCCAGTACAACTCCTACTGCACAGATCCGATACACCAGCCCCTCTGAATCCAAACCAGCCAAGCCCTTGCCTGGCCTCTCCTGAACAAGGGTAGCAGCAGCAGCCTGGCTTCCCTAGGACATAGCCATAGCCCAAGAACAAAAAGCAGCATTTGCCAAGGTCCTGCAGTCCTGTGGCCTCCCACGCAGCTGCAGGTGAGGAAAGTGCTGTGAGCCATGGAGGCATTGAGATGCCATCCAAATCCAGCCTACAGATTGCCCACTGGCCAACCCCAACATGCAGTCAAAAATCATCAAGCCAGAGAGACCTAAGCAAAAACTGCAGTCAACACACACTGCCTCAAACCAAAGACAATGTGAAAGAATTGAAGCAATGACTCATCCTGCACCATGTTTGTGCACTTGGTACAGTGCATGAGAACAGACATAAATCAAGGAGACTCTGCTGACAAAATTTCAGGGGTTTCAGATTCTGGGTACATACAACCTACCCTTGGAAAGAAACTCCAAAATCCAAAAGAATTAAGATTCAAAGGTAATATCTTGCTCCATAAATCCCTAGAGACTTACAAAATGTGGAAGACTTTCTCCATATTATTTATCTATATTGATAAAAGCGAGAGCCAGGACTGAACAAAAAAAAAAAATATATTGTGGAACATTTTCTGCTATTTATTGTGCCCTGCCAAGACTTCTATCTGGTTCTCAGTCCATTTAAATGCTATCCTTAGTGAACTATTCTGGCCCCCTCAGTACTTTGTTGGCAAGCACAAGACACACAAAAAATGAAAAACTTTGTTTTCTACAGCTCTCTGAACTGCAAGTATTTAAATAATTCATTTTCATTCTTCCACATAAGCATCATTAAATGTATTCAGTCTATACCAACAATAATTTTATACCTGCAAGCACATATTCTAACTACAGTTGAAGTCTTTCAATGCTTTCCTGTTAATGAGATGCAAATTACTGGCATTAAAACCAGAACCTCTTTGAAGTTATTTAAATATCTCAATATTTGACTTGATCTACTCTTCCCCAAACTTCAACTATGTGGACAGCTTGAGCAAAACTATAATCAGAACAACTTAAAATAATCAGAACAACAGGCCTTAAAACATCAGGGCACAGTAAGATTCAGAGGAACTGTATAAGACAACCAAAAGTCTGATTTCAGACCGCTCCATTAAAAGTTTGTGACAGCTGGCAGAGTATTATAGATCCTCTGGAAAACAGTTCAGCTCAGAGGCAGTTGGAAGACAAATCAATATGTCTCATAAAAAGCTAGTAGAACTCTCCTATATTGTGTCAGGGACTGCAGCGCAAACCAGAATCCAGAAGAGCAAGAGATGCATCTCCTTCCACAGAGTTTCTTAGGCAAGGAGCATGTGTCTCACCCATTATTTATTAGATACTTGACAGCACTTAAGACTATGCTTTCACTATTAAAAAAACACAAAGGAAGCAACTTCTGCTCTGTGGCAGAGGTGACAGAATTCTATAATCCTGCTGTCAGCCTAAATAGCTGCACTTCCCACCTCCTCATGTAGTACTTGCATAAATTAGATTTTCAGTTCAGAAATACACTAGGACAAAAAACATTTTTACCTTGCGCTAGTGAACTTGCAACCTGATTAAGGTTTCCAATAGCTTACAGCAAATCAGCCACACCTCTCTTTTTTAGTGATTATTTCTAAATCAGTAGCATCTAGGCAATTCAGTGCCCTACTTTCTCTTGTAGACATCTACACATAAAACTCATCCCCAGTTACAAGCAACTACTTTTGCTTTTCTCCACAGCTATCTGCATTACCAAATTACCACAGTATCAGTCTGCATCAAGATCCATAAAGGGATAGCAAAGATGAGGCAAATCTACATTACTTGCATAAAATTTCTAGGCAATATATGGTTATAGTACACCAATGTGTCTCAAAGCCAGAAGTTTTAGTCACTTCCATGAATACTAATTTTTCTCTCAAAACTTAAAAGGAGGATAAGTAACAAAATTGGGAGGAAAAAAAGCCCTAATTTAATTTGCCAGGTAGAAAAGTGACATTAAGATGTATAGCCACAGCTAAACGCATCTGAAACTCTACTGATATGATCTAATCAGAGGCAAGCAAATATGATACAAGGAACAAAGATCAGGGATGCAAGTAGCAGGAGCTAAAAACTAAATTTAACTACAACTATTGTCAGAGCCTACACTGAAAAAGAGTATATAGACAGTATAGAAAAACAACTTCAAAATATTTTTAAACAGTTGTGCAGGTGATTAAGCCAAACCTCAGTATTAAGAACTACCTACCTACTCCTTCTGGCTTAGACACTGTGCCCTCTATAGCAGCACTGGGAATAGAAAGGGGTGTGAAACACACAAATACACAAATAATAAATGATCTGAAATACATCTGCATGGGGTAGACAGTGCATGTCCTAAACTGTAAGTTGGTTTTACACCCATTTTGACATGTTGATCTTACAAAACTGCAATTTGTAAGCGAGTACGCTTTACTACTAAAATAGGCAAATGTAGAATGAATGTGAATTACTTCTATAGCCCAGGAACTTCATACAGAATTTAAAGTGCATAACTAAAAGCTTAAACTCAAATTGTGGGTTTAGTTGGGATTGAGTTTAACTGTTCAAAAGTAGAAACAAAGTCTAATCAGATGCTGGCATTCAACCAGTCTCTGCAGCCACAGAATCACAGAGAGTTGCAAGGGACTCCCCAAGAGAAGAGACAAGTCTATTTAGGGCAAAAGCTCCAGTAAATTATTTAAATTATTATTTCTCCATGACAGGCAGCTCCATTTCTTGTTTCTCCCTTCCACCTCTGAGGCCACAAAACCAGTCCCATAACTATTTCAGCAACAGGGCATCTCCACTGGTAGCCCAAGGCAACCAAGCAGATTGGTTATGTGGTGGCCAGATAGATAAGGAGACTTCCCACTGCCCATTTTCTCTCCTCTCCATTGTTTCTGTAGGTTAGACTGACAGGCAAATGTACAACGTACCATTTTGTACCTTAACGTAGCACGTTTAGGAGATAACTACTGTTTTCCTTTCTACTCAGTGAATCTCTAAGACCCTGAAAGTCAGGGAACTATTGCCTCAGCACACCTGATGCTGAGCTGGACACAGGGTAGTACTTGCCATTCACACAGTGCCAAGATTCTCAGTGCTACCATTAAGGGTCACTTGAGCTAAAAATGAAGCTTTCTCTGGAAATTAGATCCAAAGTAAAAACAAGAACAAGAATTTCCAAGAGAGTGACAGAATTCAGGACTGCACTTTATCTGTTACATGTAGGATTTTCTTCCTGTTCTGAGCTCAACTTACAGCCTTTGCATTGAAATCGTTTGTGTTGACTACATACAGGAACCTCCACATTCTGACTCAGCTTTTGATTTTTCCTCATGACAGATCATGACACATCACTGCAGTAATGAAATAACCTTTTGATTTGTAAAATCCCTTCAAAACTTCTCTTTCATTGTTCTTCTGTTAAGCCTAGTACCTCTCAATAAAAATGTTATTAGTGTAAGAGCAATGAACCACAAAGTAATTTCAACAGCACCCTGGTAGTCAATCTGCAACAGCTCAAGATGCTGCATTAGCTTCTCTCACTGCTGTTCATGGCAAATGACAGATAGACTCTACATGTAGGAAGGAGCAGACTGTCATAACTTCTCCTTGATGGAGTAGAAAGGTGGAGGAGATAGAATAGGCTTTGCAACAAAGACAAACTGATGCCTGCTGGCTCTTGAAAATTTTGGCACAAACACTAATGAAGTTGTTTTAGGTGGAGTTAGTTTTCATGCTTTTTTCTTTTACTTCAGTCAGTTCTGTTTTAATGATATTTTTTGTTCTAACGGCAGCTAAATTCAAAATAAGTCATTCCTTGCAGTTCAAGTGTTAGTACTTTTAGAAATTAATTAACTTTTGGTTATAAAAATGCCCTCTTTTCCAACAGTTTGAGTTTGCCTTAATCATAAAAAAGTATATGAAACCGCTGAAAAGGAACACCCCCATGGGTTAAACCAGAGTTCCTAAAAAAGCCAATTAATTTCTACTTCTTGGTCTATTTCCAGTACAAAGAAGATAGCTTTGAAGTCAGATCACTATTAATTCACAGAGTCTGAGGATGAATGTGTTCTTTCAAATACTAAAATGAACATTTTCTTACCAATGAAACCCAGCTGAGAAAATTCTAGAATCATCCAATCTTCAGAAGCAAGCTGAAGTGCAAAATTTTTTATTGTGCTGAAATAATTCTGCTTGACAACGATGTCATCTTCAAGCTAGAGGAAGGTAGCAGTGATACCAACATAAATAAAAAAAGCACCAGCAAAGCAATAGGAAAAAGTACAGCTAGGAAATACTGATTTATAATATATTGCTAACACATAGCCATATATTTCCAATGCAAGCGCTGCTATAAAACCTAGACGCTATAGCCAAGAATAACTATTGTAGGGATCACAGTCTTTCTATTTGTGGAGAAGTAATCCAGAGTCTTTCTGTACACAAATGTATCTCAACTTACTACTTCAGAACATTGCTTTTCTAGCTTCTCTTTTCAGAGGAAAATCATCCATGAAATTATGTTAGACTAAGTGGCATCAGTAGAACAAGTAGAATATCTGTATTATTTGTACGCAAACATGACACTATCTACTGATGCACCTAACAGCACTGAAGGAATTTCTCCTCTGAGGCAAGAAGCTAAGAGACATGTTGTCTACAGAGGCAGGATTCATTTCACATGGCGTTAGCTGTCCAGCGGAAGAACAGGTGCATAGTCCAAACTAAGCATCTAGTCCAGGCAGCAGAACTGCCAAGATGGGGTGCTACAATCCCTTTAATTCATAGTAAGTGCAGGCCACTGCTTTAAGGATCCTACTTCTCCTGTCCTTTCTCCCAGTGCATGCATGCTCACCCCCTTGTGCTGGCACTAATATTTGCGCGACTGCCTAGTTTCAGGAAGACTCTCATGTCATTGGCTGTGTAGCTTCCAGGAGAGCTGTCTCCAACAGATCTCAGAAAGTAGTCAGCATAACTTTGTAAAAACTTGATGAGATCAGTGGGGCATCACAAGCGCAGCTACTCACTAAATCTGCAATACCTGTAGGCAAGGCTTCTACTTCAAAGCAGCAAGACACGATAGGAACAATTCTGAGCTAAATTAAATTTAAGAAGAATTGCTTAACTCTGTTCTTGAAAACCCCTTTAAAAAAAGAAAAAACAAGTCTAGCAACACATTGAAAAATGTATCTGTACACAAGAGTCATATGCATCATACACTTGCCTTCAAAAGAAAGTGAAAATGGATTTTAGCTTGATTTCCACTCTCAACTGTGCTGGTGGTTTTTGCCTAGGTGACTCAACAGTAACTCATTTGGAGCACAAAGGAAAAACAGTAGTTAAGCTGTCTGCATTCCTTCACTTTTTTTACTAAGCAGCTTATGATAAAATAAGTCACATAAGACAAATTACTTTCTACTTCACAGACAGTGTCCTCTACAAATTACTTCCTCATATACCATAGCCTCCATACTTAATGCCCTCCTTCAACTATGGAATAAAGTTCTCTCTGCTCTGTGTAGGTCCTTCTGAAGGTGTCCAACAGCATAATTTCTGGAGACTCATTTGAAAACTTGTCTCAAAACAAAGAGAAATTTACCTGAATGTAATAAACCCCCTTTTTCTGGGCATACATCATAAGAAAACAATAATCCAAGTTTTGTTTTGTTCTCCATCTGAAATTAAATTAAAAGATTAAGGATTATGAAAAAAGTTATTTCAATACATGCTGGCAATGCAAAGTAAATCTCAGTATGAAGAATGACGCATATTAGTGCAATGTTAGGACAGCTGCTTTTGGCATTGTTGCCTCAGGAAATCCTCTGTCTGAAAAAAAGGAACAATGCTTTTGCCTTATGCTTTAATACAGACATAAAACTGGTTTAACTTGAATCTGATTTTGTGAAAACTACCAGACATTTCACTAAAAACACATGTGCATTTTAAATGGTAATTCAGCAGGAATTACTGGGTTTTACACTGTATTTTGGGAAGAAAAACAGTAAACAAAAAAGTCTACATATAAGAAAAAAAGCATATCAAGTCTCAGTACTCCTCCCAAAGTTTAACTAAATTAATTCAATCAAGCATCGCATTAGGCTCCAATCATGCACAGAACAGCATGCAGATAGGAATGAGATGGATTCACAGAGCACTTTTAGCATCCCCACACTTTCAAGAATTACAGTAAGAAAACATTTCAAGAATTCACATCCCACTTGCCATTTCATAAACAACAAAAGTGGGGATGTGGGAGGAGATGGGAAAAGATCTGGGGGAATAAGCTAACCTCACTCTCTCTTTTGAGTCTCCAAATGTCTCTTTCAAGTTTGTCAAGTCAGGATAGTAAGTTGCAGGAGGGGCTATTACTTCCACCAAGCCAGAATTGATCTCTGTAGAAAACCTGTCAATAGAAAAATCCTAAAGTCACATGAGAGATTCTGAGTACTGTAGACTTCCTGCTTGCTTTCTGTTGGTACAGCTATGTCTGGCTACAACAATGACTTACTCAAATAAGGCATGTAAAATAAAAGTAGTATATAAAAAAGTATTGTTTTCCTTAGCACTTCTTCAGAGTAGTATAGCCTCCTGCCCAATAATCAGAATTCTAACTAGATTCTAAACACTTCTTTTGCCTTTCTTTTTTCAGAACCTGGTGATTTTTTTCTATAGTTCTCTTTGAACATATGGAATACAAGGCCCTAACACAGATGTCACAGATTTCCATTCATGTTAAAACAATCCCATCTGTTTATGGTGCACCAAATAATTTAATCCCATTTATTGCTTTACAATTTAACTGACTGAATCACTGCCCCTCAATTTGTCATCTATTACTTTTTTTGTTCGAAAGTCCAAACTCCCAAGAAACAAAAATGTGTCGTCTCCTATTTCCAGAATACTTTTTATTACTTATCACAACCTAATTTAGGAAAAAACAAAAAGCATACCCACCAATAAGCCAAGAAATCCCCCATTAAAACTACAACTTACTCTTTTTCCAGGCTTGCAACAACGCTGTTAACATAATCAAGATCAGTCTGGAAAAAAACAAACACAAAAAACGAATAGAATACTTAACAGTTGTGGAGCTATTTTTTAAAAGAACCCAGTAAAATAAACATTGGAGGTAGCTGTACTTGAAAATCAATTTCAGCATGTAAGATATTTGAGTAATATAGGAACACATCACACATGAACTATGTCTTATGTCTAATAGGAGAAGAAACTTTTTTTGTAAACAGAGGGGAATAATATTTGCCTCATATCTTCACTTAACAGACAGTTCTAATCCAACTGTTGGTATTTTCGTGCAATCTCTCACGCTCTTAATGACAAAATGATCACTGAGCATTGTGTAGTAAGAACTTCATATTATTGTTATATAATAATAATATATATGAAAATATTACCAAGGAAAGCTTTCTGGAAAACAGGGCATTGAACACACTCCTCTTTTGAAAATACATCTCCTAAACTTTGCATTTAAAGTGTGGATGCCCCAACCACAGATAGCAATGAACATGCTGTTTCCCTGACTAGGGTTGCTTTTTTGCATCAGAGACTAAACTTGAGGGACTATCAATCCTATCAATAACCTCGTTCTTAAAGATGCACAGATTTTAAAAATTACTTGTTGGTCAAAATACAAATTGTGACATTCTGGAAAAGTCTAGATCATCTCACTTGCCAGAACTGGCCAATTATTCAGCCTATTCACTTGGTTGTACACATGCATTCCAGGAGAAGAGAGTTTGTGAACTCACAAATGTGACTGAAAACCCTAATCTTTGTTATACTTACTAATCTAATAATTTGACATACTATTTATCAGTTTTCTAAAGAAAATTTACAGTCTATAAATCAACCCAGATTCTGGTGGCTCATGAGGATTCTGGCGAAATAGCTGCCTTTGAAATGCTGGAAACAAAGGAACAGTTCATACTTTTTCTGATGAATTTGTAATGCAGGTTATCATTAAAGGATTATACACACAGAGAATAAATCCCTTCCAAGCATTTCTGTAGAACCACTAATCTTGTTTGATAAAGGTGCTTACCCTTTGATCTTAAAAATTACCATTCCTATTTTAAAAGATTTATTTTTATAAAATCCAACATAATACCACTGACTCACACTTTTCCAAAAAGGGCAACAGTGGGTTTCTTTCAAAAGCAGGTTCTAAATACTAGAAGAACATGTGAGTAGAAAGCATTTGTTATAAATTTTTCATACATATTTTCTTTGTAAGTGCTAAGCCTAGTGCTGGACAGAAGTGCTAATAAGCAGATAAAGTATTCACATTTTTTAAATTATCCTGCAGTGAGTTCCACACAAGGAGACTCACAAGTCCATATGGACCTTGATATATCACTAAGTCTTTAAATACACATATGGATTGTTCACACACAGTTTATTACTGGAATGGAGTTTTAAGACATAACTTTTTCTGCTGTGTACAACAGTTGCAAATCAGTGACCTAAGTGACTATCTAAAAATAATTTTAGTATATCCACCTTTAACTGAAACATTTCTTTTTTCCTTTTTTTTAAACCTTTTAAACATTAAAAATACAGAATTGTAGTTTAGTCAGCATACGAAAAAGACAAACAATCTGAATTTCCAGTTGGCATGCCAAACTTAAATTAGCCAGTCTAGCATTAAAAACTCAAATACTTGTTAAACAGTCCATACTGTAATTGCATAGAGAAATGCAAGATTTTTATATATTTATATATAAATATATATACATACACACACAGAGCAGAAACACAGCTAGTTTATATACAGTATTCCAGAGATTAAAATAAATACTGAACTTCATCCCAACTGGAAGCATATGCTTGGTCACAAGCCTGTGCATTAATGCAAGTCTCCTTAGAGTGCACATAGTTTTAACCTATTTTGCAGATACACCATGAAGCCTTGCTAGTGCTTTTTAAAACCTTACACACTTATACAGAATGCACCACAATCAGAAAAAAAAAAAGAAAGTCTGCAATAAGAGGGTTTTTCCCTAGTTCCCCTTATTTGTTTGTGTCCTTCACGCAAAAGGTTGGCAGTTTCCCAGTCAGAGCTGCAATCACAATAGCTTCATGTTAAAGAGACTTAGCCTGCAGTCTTCCAACCTCATATTGTAATCTGTGCTGCTGTCACATGAAGTCAAGATGGTCTGGTCTAGCTGCACTGAACACGAGATACAGCAAGTACCACTGCTGGGTTAGTAGGTAACCTTCCTTCTGAATCAACAATCACTGCATCTGCATAGTGCAAAAGGAGATGCTGCTTTTAGAATGAAAAAGAACCTTGAGATTAATAGAGTTGATGTCGTTTTTCACATGATCAAATGCATTAAAAACTTGAGATCCTGCCATTATTTCTAAATAAGCAGTTGTATTCATATCTAAGAGCAGCATCTGAGATTCAGAACCAGGATTCCAACACCAAACTCTTCTCCTCAGGATAGCAGGTTGACTGTCATCTTTCCACATCAGAACATCCAGAGGCAACCAACTCTCCTCATTACCCAGCCTAACACTAAGTGGGATCTTTGCCAACACCCTTCAGCTGTGGACATGTCCCAGGAAGGTGGCACTTTAAGTTATTTCGCACAACCTCATGAAATAAGTATGAGAATATGCAATAAATTTGATCAAGCTGTGACTATAGGCAAGGGAAGAGTTAACTATAGAGAAGACTGTAGGGTAGCAACAGAAGGAGATCTGGAATAGCCAGATAATTGCTCTAACCTAAGGATCTTCTAAGCAGTATCAATAAATTCAGCTAGTAACTGAAAAGGAACAGGAAAAAAAAAAAAATCTATTATTGACCAAAATCTGTTCCACATATTTGAGGAAGAAAGCATTTACTGCCTTGACAAAATAAGACCTAAGGTCCTCTTTATCAACCTGCAGGTCACAAGACTGCTGAAAATTATGAACTATATATAACATGAAGGAGTAATACCCTTGTCCTCTCTAAGAACCTTAAACAGGACAGGAGAAATCCAGATTAATTAAAAAATTAATTAATCCAGATTAAAATGTTGTCCATGAAAGACATGGCTTCCAGTGAAGATCATCTGGTAGATATTAGGTTGACTTTGGAACAGCTATGATGAACTTAAATTCTGTTTCATGGTATCAGTGCTGCTTGCAACTATGGAAATGAAATGTCACTGGTGATCCCAACCAAAGCAGCACAATCTGTAAGACGATAGCTATGCATGTTTTTGTCTACCAGATCAGAAGGCAATAACAAAACCAGAATTTTTCCTTAGTAAAACTCTTAAGGTTGAAGATTAAATAATCCCTAGGAGTTTGGGACCCAAGAAAAAGAAGCAAAAATGAACATTTTAACAACTAATCCCTTTAAAGCAATTAAATGCAAATTGTGATAGGCCACAACCAAAGAGTTAACAGTGCCAGCCACAAAGGTGCATCTTATCAATAAATCACATGAAGCCTTACAAACAAGTTTGTCCTGTTAGGTGAATCTCTGGGAAATAATGAAAGACATAAGTAGGGGTGGTTATTTCAATATCAGCAGTTCATATCTTTCCACCAGTTCTTTCTTCCTAGTCATATGAAATCACTGATCTCCAAGAGAAAGCAAGAACACTTGGAGCAAGACATCCTCCTTTTTTCATTCATAGCAGATGAGACCAAAGATTGATCCAGCTCAGCATCTTGCTTCCAGCAGTGGCAGCCAGGAACAGATACATAGCAAAGAATTAGAACAGGACAAGCATACACAGTACTCCCTCCTGCTACCATACACGCTCCAACTACCTGCAATTCAGGTTACTTCATGAGACTCCTCTTCAAGGTACCTCGCCAGTATCCCCTTGAGCCTACCTAAACTTTTCAGCAAGAAAAGAAGATTTTAGTTTATGAGATCTATGGAGTTTCATAAGCCTGTGAACATGGCAACATCTAAGGTTTAACTCCTTGCATCAGCAATTTTGATGAGACACACATATAGACTGCTTTGATGAATCTCTCTAAAAGAAAACTCAGAGTCTGTTGTGGAACAAACTAAAGTTCAAACTGTCAGTGAAATAAGTTTTTAAATTTCCTCAGTTTTTTGTAAGATGCTGCCCTACAACTCTCTAACGTACCTTCTCTAGTTTAGGTGAGGCTGCATTTCAAATTTGCAATTATTCTAAGGTTTGTCTGAACAAACATTGTTATTCATAACAAACACACAAAGAACCAGAGCAGCAATGAATTTTCCATTTTTATTGATTTATATGAGTAAGCATGTGCACAGCAAAGTAGTAGAATATATAACCTAGCAGACAAAACAAGAGGTTAGAAAGTTCTGATTAACAGCTAGCCAACTATCAGACAAAACCGAAGATTTCTAGTTTTAAGAATCAACCCTTTCATACTGTTAAATCCTACCTACTTCTTACCTTCAAGAATGACAGAAGGTAGATTGTTTCTCAAAATGTAAGGAAAACCATCGCATTTTAGACCAAAGGTCTACTTACTGTCTTAGCAGTAGCAGATGCATAGAAAAACAAAAGATACAATCATAGAATATCTGAAGTTGGAAGGGACCCATAAGGATCATCAAGTCCAACTCCCTGCTCCTCGCAGGACTACCTAAAACTAAACCATATGACTAAAAGCATCACCCAGATACTCCTTGAACTCTGACAGGCTTGGTGCTGTAACCACTTCCCCGGGGAGCCTGTTCCAGTGACCTACCACCCTCTCAGTGAAGAATCTTTTCCTAATGTCCAGTCTGAACTTCCCCTGACGCCGCTTCATTCCATTTCCTTGTGTCCAATCCCTGGTCACCAGAGAGAGGAGATCAGCACCTTCCCCTCTGCCACCCCCCTTGAGGAAGCTGTAGACTTCAATGAGGTCACCCCTCAGCCTTCTCTTCTCCAATTTTAAAAAAACAGGTGAACTCATCCACTCCTTGTAAGTCTTACACTCGAGGCCTTTCACCATCTTGGTTCACCCTCCTCTGGACACACTCTGATAGTCTGATGTCCTTATATTGAAGTGCCCAAAGCTGCACACAGTACTCGAGGTGGGGCTGCACCAGTGCAGTGTAGAGTGCAATAAACAGGGCATGTACAGAATGAACCTTCTTTCCCTTCACATACCTCCCAGTTCTTGGTAATCAACAGTTTATAATTCCTAGCCCTGACTGGTATCCATATCATTAGATTCAATAGCTCCTCCTGGATCTGGTCTTGGTGAATTTGCCTGATTCACTTCAGAATACCCACTCATATTTCACAATATCCAGTAGTAACAAGGTCCACAACTTAGCTACATACTAAGTGAAAATATTGTCTTTGCTTTAGATTTTGCTTCAATTTAATTTAGTGGTACCTAGATTGCACCTGTAACACCATCTCAAACCGATAATCGGTTCTAATCCATGTATGTAAAATCTAAACAAGCAAAACAGTGAGTCGAAACAGGACTGGAGCCAAGCTGACACACAGGCAAAGCAAGCACACAAACAGTTTGCATCAGACCATACAAGATGTGGTCTTGTACACGTGGTACTGCTAGAAGAACCAAAATAGCCTTGAAGTTCAGACATCTGCATTCCACTGTAAAGCATGGGATTCGTGTCCCCACTTTTATTTCCTGTCTTAGCCCTCCTGCAACAACTTATCTAGTGATACTGGATACATTACAAATGAAGTTTTACTTAGTTTTTCACTACTCTTACTCCAATTCCCATGACTCGTCCACTTGATGTGATCAGAAGTGCTAAACGCTGGACTTAGGAATATGAAGTGCTACAGAATGACAGCTGCTATGAAAAATTAAACTGTATGCGTTAAACTGTATGTGTCAACACTGGCACCTGGCTAGTGAAAAACCTCATTTTCACATTAGGTTCTCCAAATGGGGTGAAAAATAAACTACCAACAAACAAAAACCACAGAAAAGCATGATAGAATGCCATGATACAGAGCACAAGCAATGCAATGGTAGCATTTTCTTATTCTGGAAGTTTGACTTGCAACCTTAGCTTTTTTTAAAGCTTTAATTTTCAAGATGCATATTGAAATGCTTTGCAAAATGTACAAGTTTTCAGCAGTTGACTCTGCTTTGAGCAGTGGCGTGGGACTAGATGATTATCTAAAGGTCCCTTCCAATCTCAGTGATTCTCTAATCTCAGATCCTGCCTTAACAGACCAAACCTCTGTTTGGATTAAATTTCTATTTCAGTTGTCAAAGAGTCAGTTTTAAGAAAAGAAGTCCTAATAGAAGCAAAGATGGCACTAAAATTCCAAAGATTTTTTTCACAAGCGACTAGGAAAGGAAAGTAAGGTGCAGAATATCAAGATACTACAAGTTCAAGAAGAGAAGCTACAGAGAAAGAGGGGGGGGGAAATTCAGACATTAACTGTACAGTACATTCTAAACAATGTGGTTTACCCAGGCTGTTAGATTATCCAGATCTTAATTCTTAAATTAAATCTACTAGAAGCAAGCCTTAACTTATTCAAGAACATCTTCCAAAAAAAGAAAAAAATCCCTGGCAAACACCCATGCTAATCTGCAAAGCATGGTCATTTCATTGCTTACTAGTTTCTACAATTTTATTTGATCTTTTGTCATCCCTGTAGAATAGGGGTGGAATAATTTTACAATGTTTTTTAAATAATAACAAACAATTGAACTGCCTCCAGAAAAGGCAAAGCAAACACGTATTTGTCTTGAAATGGTGAAAGTACATACGAATATAATTACCTATATACAAGGCATAAAAATTCACATAGGAAAAAGCAGCCACTAAAGTGGCATTTGGACTTATTTTGGGATATTTATGCAGTGAAGAAAAAGCCCTGAGGAATAAAAGTGCAGCAGTTCACACCATTCCAGTGGTTGCAATAAAGTACAGATAAAAATAAAGCCTGTGGAAAAAGGTAATAAGGGTTAGAGTTCAACAAATGCAACTGAAAAAAAAAATCTTTTCAGGAATATAGTGTCTGCTTTCAGATCTGAAGCAGCAAGTTCAAGTTAAATACAGGGAACATGAGAAAAAGATGCAAGCAAAAAACAGGAATGCAGAATACTGTCATAACATAGCTGTCTAATGTTACATAAGCCAAATGTAGCCTGTGTGTCCTACATGAGCTAATGACTTCATCCCTCCCGTACTGAAAGTTCCCACTTTACCACACAAGTAAGAAATATCGTTCTCTCTCCAGTCGTTTCTGTAATTAACCCAATTCAGTTCAGGACAGGGTTTCACAATGCAAAGCCTTTGGCAGCAATAGCTCCTCGAACGTGAGGGCATACATCCACATGGATTGTGCTGTGAACCACAACACCACATCAGAGAACAAGTTTAGCTTTTAAGAAAGCCAGCCAGAACAAAAAAAAAAAATCAAGGAACAATTCAAAACAGGACATCCAGATGAAAGTTATATTAGTGTCATATAGCCTTCTACTAGTTTTGTGCATATTACAGATGAAGCCTGGTTTGTAGAGTCTGAAAGAAAGCAGCATATGTGGCCTGGCAACCTGGGGAAACTTCTTCTTGTCATTGGGTGAGCCTGTAAATCATTGAAAAGGTTGTTTTCCAGAAGAAGATAGGTAGTTGCTGTGTGCCATCAAAAGCACCCTTCTATGATACGTGTTCTTTATTTGGAGGACAGAAGGAGTTTGCCCTCATTATCTGTAGGCCAAGGCAGACCACAATAGCAAAATTTGATAGTGTTATCCAAAACTTAAAGTGTCAATTCAGTTAGTCATCCAGGTCTGAAGTCCATAGTCTTTGGGTACCAAAGATTAGGTGCCAAAGAAGCAGGGATTGCAACAGCAGCTTAAACATCTCAAATTCTCACTGACAGGCCAAGCTACCCTTCCAGATACAAGAGCTGGCAGTATATCTAGAAGCTGTGTTCATCCTGATCAGTTTTGAATGAGAAGTCCAAAGCAAAAGCTATCATCTGTGTAGGCCTTTAAAATTACCTGGTAAAGATAATGTATCATTTGGCACAATGGCCTTGTCTAACTTCGATTTTTTTATATTTTTTTTAAATATATATATATGTATGCATATGTATATGCTAAGATCTATTGGTCTTTCTCCAACTTGAGATGTGCAGTCAGATCTTTTGAGGACTAGGAATACACTCTCCAGGGCAGCTCCAGGAAGGAGCGGCTCTCAAGTTTTCAACAACTAGCAGAAAGCATGGAACATCTCTGTAGCCGGGATGCTACTAATACATCCAGGTTGAGAGCAAGAGAGACAAAATACTCCTTTGTTTTCTATCAAGAGATCTGCTGATCAAAGAGATCTATAATTCAGGTCCAGAGCAAGAAAAGGTAAAAAAAACAGGCTTGTTTATTTTGCTGGAGAAGTTTTTCATATTGCACTCCAATGTTAATACATCCAAAACAGGTTCAGCAAGGTTTGACCCAGTATGTGCACTCAGTGCTTAATTTGCTGAGGCTTTGTTCTACCAGCGCACAAAATGGTACCTTGCTGGGTGCTTGTGTCACACAGACCCAACCAGTAAAGAAACTTTTCCAAAAAAATAATAAAGAAAAAAAGATTCTCCACAAAAGGAGCACAGAGAAACACTACTGAAGATCAACATCTTTTAATTTGGCAGCCACTGTTTACATAAAGAGATGACACAGTGACAGTAAAAGATAATCAAGATATGCAAGTTTTTCTAGCCTAAGTGAATTGTATACACATAAAACAACAGAGTAAGATCTGAATAAGCAATATGCAAAAAAGTGTAATATATGGGCTAGTGCTCCAAGAATAAATGCCTGGCCAATTATTGCCTAGTCAGATGTAATCAGTAGTATACAGAATTAGCAAAATGCTTTTGCATACCTGTAGTGTCTTCTGATTCTAACTGAAATGATTTGTCTTTCTGATATTTTTTGTCAAATCAAGGACTTATAGTCTTTCCAATGCACATTGATTACTGTTTGTACAAAAAACTGTGCTAAGTGCAGTCACTGATTAATGAAGTGGCCTGACAATAATTTGTGATATATTTAGAACAAGTCTAAGATGCAGTTTCTTCATGATAAATGAGATCTCCCCACAGGGAAAAAAAAAAATTGCTTACCTACCAGAAAAGTATTTTAACTTCTCCTATATTCAGTAGAGTGTGTGTGTGTGTATATATATATATATACACACACGTGTGTGTGTCTGCTGTTCCACTATGATGTAAAGTACTTCAAAACCATGTTTCCCATGTTAATTACAAATCCTGTTACACAAAAATACTAGACAACAATTTTAATCTGGAGTTCATAGTTTCTTAAACCTAGAACCTATAGTTCATTCTGAAAGCAAGTTCTCATACAGAGCAGGTTTATGAGATTTAAATCGCTTGTTTCAAGTCATCTGATGAGCCTATGAACTAGCTACACAGTGAAGAGGAATAAAAAGATTTTTAAGTATAGAGGTATAATGAATCATGCCTATTTATTAGTCATCCTAATGAATACCTGCAAATTATTCTGCAATAAAGTTACTTTAACAAATTGGAGAACATGGACATATGTCAGTTACTGGGACAATTGCACAGTTTACTGTCAAGCAATTCTAGCATTTATTTAAATTGGTGATTAGATATCACATCAGCTGAGATATTTTAGAATTCCTCAAACTTCCAGTATGGAAATTTACTGTGTATGATTATATTACTGAGAAATATCTATACAGTAAATGAATATGCAGATCTCTTTATTTAGCAACCATAATGCATCTATATTTACTAGCTCATCTGTTTACACTGTTCATGCTGTTTGCAGAAGGCCATTAGCCTTAATTTTCAACTTGTTTACTAGTAAAAAAGTCAAATCTACAAGAAAGTAGTGAGATTGAACTGCTAAAAAGCCAGCATTATTAAAAGAGGGTTTTTAGGGTGCTTAGCACAAAGAGATTACAGTCCATGACTATGGCTCCCAGCAATGCTTCTTAAGAAGCAATTATCAATCTGATTTCTCAAATAAAGTCAGCAAGAAAATACTAAAATCCTTTTAAAATACCATTTTCACATAATTCTCTCGTAAAAACATTTTTGTAGTCTTGTGCTTTTTTTGTTGGTACAAGCTATAGAGAGATAGTAATTTTAAGCTTATTAGCAAAATTACCTAACCTCACAGTATGACCATTTCTTGCTGTAAGCTGCACAGATGTTGAGTGGAGGCCATGCTTTTTTTCAGATACTTTTGACATAATTTTTAATACAAGCATAATTGGTCAAAGTTCTAATGTATTTTTAAATAAGCCTTCATTAATTAACACACACATGTTAATGATAGCAATAGTCTAACGCATTTTAGGCTAGGAAACCCCACAGACAAAGCTATTTTAAAAACTAAAGCCCTTTCTTTTGTTTAAGGAGAAACAGAAGTCCACCATGGGAGCAGGCTTTCCTTCAAGTAGCCAGAGAAAATGCTTAATAAACCTACACTTTTCATCTTGCAGAAGGAAGCTGAAATATACAGCATAACAGAAAAAACACAGCATAGTTCAGGATGAAGTATTTACTGTACCATATTCATCATTGAAAGAGTTACCTGTAGCAATTACAAAACAAACTATAAGATACTGAACTTAAGAAAACATAAAACATGGTCAAAGAAATAGCGAAGCAGGAAAGACATAAAATTGGATGGAGTAAAGAAAAAGAAACGCAAAACTAAGGAATTGTTGTAACAGAACAAGAATTCAAACTTAGGTTCTTCAAATTTTCCCAGACGTTCATGGCTTGCAGTACCCATAGCAGATATGTAAGCACATAGCGCTGCTCTCAAAGAGACAGATACAGGGATAAGACAGAGAAACAGTATCCCACTCCAGAGCAAACCACACAATTCTTGGGCACAGAAGCAATATCTCCCATGTTAAAACATCCAGTTCCTTCACAGTCACTTTTGTAGAATCATTCCCAAGACGGAAGAGAATTTCACACCACCTCAAAGGAAGAAAGTTATTTTAGCTATGGAAAACTCGGGTATAGCAATACGGCTTGTCTAAGGTGACAAGAGAAACTTGTGCCACTGGGGACAATTCACTCCTATGTTTCATAAAAGACAGAATCCAATGATAACTCACCAACTTCATAGCTCAGACCACCTTAAGCAAAACAAAATGAAACTTCAGTTTTATACTTGAAAAGAAGCCATACTAAAAAGCAATAAAATTACTCCAACTAATACAGTTAAGAAAACCCTAGCATTCAGAATGAATTCTGTTCTCTTGATATTCTCAACCAACAGATGTTTTAAGAGCATTTTCTGCAGAAAAGCAGTACCTATCCAGATAAATAGTTTTTGACTGACTGTCAAGCAAAAGAAAACAGAGCAATTTACATTAGAAAACCATAAGAATCAGTTCTCAGCTACAGGTTAAAAGTTTACAAACTTTTCAAGGAAAGCTTTAAAATGTGCTGATAATAGAAGTATTAAAATGCCTATCTGTTCTTCCACTGATTCATCCCTGAAAGGACACTGGCTCACAGGATTAAAACTATTTTCAGTTATAACTAGAGGATTCGAATTTTCATCTGTGGGACTCAAAACACTGTTTCAGTACAGCACTATATGGTTAGATGGATGAAGGTCAAACCAATATATATAAATTTCCCACTCTCCAAGTCAGACTTCTGAGAAAAACATACAGACAAAAATAAGTATATGCAATTCCCAGCAGCCAACAGAATTATTTCTGAAATTTGATTTCCACTAAATCACAGCCAAACTGACCAAACAGTCCAACTGAACACTGTTTGAATTAACCCATGAAAAAGGTCTGGACTTACAATATCCACACTGTCCAGAAAATGAAATCAATAACAATCTGTGCCTAACATCTCAAACTGCAGCACTCATTTAACGAAGAACTAAGCGGTAGCATGAAGAGAATGGGACGGATCCTGCCTATGACACTGGAGTCCCTTAACCATTATTTTGATGTTGAAGGAATAAGGTAATTAGCACATTATCCGTCACTATGTATAAGCATCAGAAGATTTGCAAAATAACCAGTCCACTGAATTTGTGTCCACTGTTGCCTTGATAAAAGCGAAAAAGCTGGGCTCCTCGGGATCATTTCTCTCAGAAACACAAGACTGACATGGTCTCTTTTTCATGGAAGGAGAAGACAGTCATTTGGCTATGTCTTGAAGAAAAAGGAGATCCTCAACAATACCTGAAAGGAGTGGTACTTGTAATTAAAGGCAGGTTAGAAATTGTATAAAAATACTTAAGTGATTACCTCTCCTATAAAGACAACCATAACACAATCCAGTTTTTCTTCAGGGGACAGCTTATCAATAAGGGAGTGAAGAGTTTCTGTAAGGTAAGACTTGACTTTTCTTTTCACTGTAGGTATTCCCATTACAATGGAAACTGAAATCAAACAAACCAGAAATATACTTTCAGTGATTTCATACACAGGATAGAAAACAAAAATCTTATAATAAAGCATTGCTTAAGAAACGCAGAGTTAAAATATGGAGATAACAGTAAATAAAAATATGACAGCCATCATCAGGAGCATGATTAACATAATCACCACCAACACTCAGAGCATACACAGCAAACAAAAAAAATTAATCCTAGACATGCCAGATTATTGCATAGGTGTGGTGGGTTGACCCTGGCTAGATGCCAGGTGCCCACCAAAGCTGCTCTACAACTCCCCCTCCTCAGCTGGACAGGGGAGAGAAAAATATAACAAAAGGCTCGTCAGTCGAGATAAGGACAGGGAGAGATCACTCGGCAATTACCGTCATGGGCAAAACAAACTCAACTTGGAGAAATTGGTTTAATTAATTACCAATCAACTCAGAGTAGGATAATGAGAAATAAAAACTAAATCTTAAAAACATTTCCTTCCTTCTTCCCAGGCTTAAATTCACTCCTGATTTTCTCTACCTCCCCCCCCCGAGCAGCACAGGGGGATGGGGAATGAGGGTTGAGGTCAGTTCATCACACATTGTCTCTGCTGGCTCCTTCCTCCTTGCTCTCTCCCCCTGCTCCAGAGTGGGGTCCCATCCACAGGAGACAGTCCTCCACGAACTTCTCCAATGTGGGTCCTTCCTATGGGCTACAGTTCTTCAGGAGCTGCTCCAGCATGGGTCACTTCCATGGCATGCAGTCCTTCAAGAGCACACTGCTGCAGCGTGGGTCCCCCACAGGGTCACAAGTCCTGCCAGCCAACCTGCTCCAGTGTGGGCTCCTCTCTCCACAGGTCTGCAGGTCCTGCCAGGAGCCTGCTCCAGCATAGGCTTCCCACAGGGTCACAGCCTTCTTCGGGCATCCCCCTGCTCCAGCGTGGGGTCATCCCTGGTCTGCAGGTGGATATCTGCTCCACCATGGACCTCCCTGGGCTGCAGGGGGACAGCCTGCCTCACCATGGTCTTCCCCACAGGCTGCAGGGGAATCTCTGCTCCGGCGCCTGGAGCACCTCCTCCCCTTCCTTCTGCACTGACCTGGGGGTCTGCAGGGCTTTTTCCTCACATATTCTCACTCCTCTCTTCAGCTGCAGGTGCTGGGGTTTTTTTTCGATCTTCTAAAATCTGTTATCCCAGAGGCGCTACCCCCATCGCTGATGGGCTCAGCCTTGGCCAGCGGCAGGTCCAACTTGGAGCCAGCTGGCATTGGCTCTGTTGGACATGGGGGAAGCTTCTGGCAGCTTCTCACAGAAGCCACCCCTGTAGCCTCCTCACTACCAAAACCTTGCCACGCAAAACCCAACAGATAACAACAACCACCATGGTATTAATCAGATAAGGTGCACCAAGACTTATAGAGTGATTAAACTTCCTAATTCAGTTTTATTTTCAAACTGGCATAACCATTCTTCACAGTTCAAGTATTTAACTGCTCAGAAGTCATCTTTTAAAATGACACTGCTGAAAAACTATTACTTTCCTTGCACCTGATTTGGGTTCTTCTAGAAAAACAAGTGCAGGTCATCAAGACTGCCTGGAAATTCCTCATTGAAATATCTTATCTCTGTTAAAAGCACCTCAAACACAAAGCAATCTGGCCCCAGCTACAACACTATTAACACCATCTTTCAACTGGCCATTTGACTCCTATGTTCCTTAACTTTTCCACAGTCTTTTCTTCTTCACCCCACACCATACCCAGGGCTGGCTACCTACTAGGAACACAGCAGATAGCATCAGGAACACAGTAAAAGGATAAAGCAGACTTCATGAAGTCAGCACCAGCGTTCTGAGGCATCTGTGTGAAATGATTTACCACATCATAAATATATAAGATCAAACAACTATTAAAAACATTGTTTATCCTTCCTTATAGAGCCTGCTTTGCCTAGCAACTACACATTAACAAGCTCTGAATTTTTAAAACAATTTTAAAACAAACACTCAAAAAGCACAGTGACCAGGAAAGGGGAAGATGGGAAAATAATTTCAACTCAGAATTTCCTCCCTCTTTTTAATTAAATAAACCTAATTCCTGTTTTGTAATTTCAAACTTCTGTCATATATTCCCAGTGGGATGTTATACAGGTTTTACTTAAAACAATAAAGGAATATGAGCCTTTTCCTTCCTGAATAACATTGAAATAAATGGTGTTTATAGTCCAAAAATAACCCTATGGCTTGAGCCTACACATTTGTCACACAGGCATGCCTTCTGTTAAAAGAAGGAGGCATTCAAACTTACTGAAGTAATGAAAAAAATACAGGTCAGGAACAACTAATGCTTCTTTCAAAAGCAAGGAGAGGGAGAAAAGAAAAAAAGAAAGGTCTAGTGGACAATAACACAAGCCATTCAAGACAGATGGCACATGGAGAAACAAGGATTCATTGGTGGGGCCTTCAAGCTTAAAGACACACACATACACACACACACACACGCTTTGAGGTCTATCAGCTTGGTTGGGCTTTATGCTATCTATTTTCTAGAGCTCCAAGAGTGGGATTCCATGGAACTATCCTAATGACCAAAGCTCAGAATTTGTGAGGATTAGGGAAAAAAAAAAAAAAAAAAAAAAAAAAAAGAGGGATCTACAGTACCGCAGCACAACACTGATTATTTTCTTCCCCTCCAATGAATGTCCACATTTTACTGACACAATTGTATCTGATTATCCTAGTTCTCCCAATTCTAAGTTATACATTGAAATATATTGTTAAAAAAAAAAAAAAAAAAGAAACATGAACTCTAAATCATACCCATGCATGGTTGCCCCACAAATCTGAAAAGCCAAAGGGATATGTCCATTAGCAGTTCAGCTTCAGCTTTGTTCCCTTTTACTTAGTTATAAAAAAATTCATCCAAACTAAATGCTTCTTAATGTGTACCTTAACAACGCATGGGGTGTGATTGAGATTATGCAGAAAAGAGCAAAGCTGAAGTCAAACTCCTTTGATCACGGATTCAGCGCGAATTCTAAGATATCAATATCACACAAGTTAAATGAGATGTCCTTGATCTACCAAGTAATACAGTAATTTATATTACTAAAACTAGAAAGTCCTCCAGATATAAAACATAAAATAAATATTGTATCAGCATACCTCCTGTTCTTCCAAGGCCAACCTGCACAGAAGGTTGAAGGCTTCCTTCATTTTTCAACAAATGAGGCAAATGGTAATAGATATTTGGCACTTGAAGAGATTTTCTACTTGTTAGCTCTTTTAACAATTTCAGTGTTTCATCTGCAAATATACATGAAATCAGTAATGCAGAAAAAAAAGAATATGAAGTTTTATGCAGTGGTAAATAGTACAAAATTCCAAGCTTGGCCCTAACTGAAAAAAAAGAACAAATTATGCATTTTACTGGGCATTATATCTTGTGTACAAAGGAAGTGTTTTCTTATTTTAATGTTTTAAATAAACAACGGCCAATATTATTTTCCACCAAGTAATCTTGCTACAGATATAGTTAATACTTACCTGATCACTTAAGACTTAATGTGTAATCACAGAAGTAAAAAATGCTCCATTTATTCAGGGGTTTGGTTTTGGGGGTTTTTTTGTTTGTTTTTCCCAATGAATCAAAATGGGAGGCTTATTTACCAGATTATTTTTTACTTACGCTTACAGAGCTCATCACTTGAGCTTGACCATCAGCCTCTTGATTGCATCAAGATGAGCATCAGCCTCCAAAATAGGTAAAAGCTTATGGAAGACTTTACCAGTTTACCATTTAATCACTAGTTATAAAAAGGACATTACCTGTACATTTTACAAATCGTAACCAATACCTTAGCCTGTATGTTTTTACATCTTCGATGTGATGCTACTGCAAATAACTTCTCAAAGCTACAAATACATATTGGAGTACGCTACACATACAGATACAAAACAAAAATAGCATTAAATATACAATTGAGATTTTGAGCATTTCTGCAATAAAATAAATGCTAACATGAATTTAATTTAGTCCATTAGAGTACTTAAAATAATTCTTGCTCCTTCTAGAGCAACTGCCTCTCAGGATGTCCAGGTGGCTCTCAAAGTTGCAAATAACAGTTTTTAAATTCCCCTGCTGTGCATATTGATTTTCTTATAGCAAGTGTGAAAACAACTCATTTCAAATGACAAATATGATAGCATATGGACCTTTGAAAATGTATGGGCTTTATAATATCAAGTTAAGTAAAAAAAAAAATGTACTCAAGATTTCAGAGATAAAACTGAATTGTGAAGAAGTGAGAAAAGTAATGACAAAAATGTCATTCCTCTCAGATTCTGACTGTAGCTTCTACAAAGATAGAAGGGGTTTGTTGTGGGTTTTGGTTTGGTTTGTTTGGGGTTTTTTTTAATATTTACTTTTGGGTGAAACTAAATTCCTAACTGCTTAAAATCTTGAAAAAAGCTTTGTAAATAGATGCCATAAGTAAAGTTGCTTATTTTGATAGATTCTAATACAGGTACATTTTACTTTTCCTGCTAACATTTCCTTTAGCTTCAACTGCAAAAGCTGGACTAAAAATTCTGTCAAAGTATGACAGCTCTTTGTATGAATGAATAATGATCTACATAAAACAATCTCAAATTCTTTCAGCTTCAAAGATAGCAAATATTACATAGGATTATGTATACTTAAGTACATTAAACTTAATAAAAAAAAAAAAATCTATCTAACACTAAGTTCTGAGCACAAAAGCTTAGGAATTCAGACTCCAGCTGACTTCCCATCATGGCTCCATATGGAAAAAAGAGGATGTCCCAGTTAGGATCCACACATGGTAGAATGTTAAAAATGTGAATCAGTAACTTCAGCTGCATCAGAAGATAATAACTCCCTATAACTATATTGTCTATAAGCAAGCTAACTAATTTTTAGAAATAAATGTGGTAATAACTTAATCATAAATCCAGTATCAAAATTACTTGACTTCCTCTGTGGTTGTTTGTTTTAACAGGAAAAACATACACACAGAATAGGAAGACAAGTCACAGACTATGTTAAATGTAACCTTTAACCATACCATTCCTGGAGATCCAGGGAACTACGGAGATCAGGTTAGATACGCCAGTGTCAGACAGAGCAATTCATCATTAATATCAGCACTGAGGGCCTATAATTATAACAACCACCCCACCTCCCCCAAAAGAATTCTATAGAAAATAGTAACCCATAGCATAAATGCAAGTAGACAACAGATTTTAAAAGCTTGATCCAGTTTTTTGATTTGCAAAACTCTTTGGTTTTATTCTGCAACCTACCAAATCATACCTCTTGCCAGAAAGTTTATATTTATTTGTTATTCATTTCCTATCTAAAAAAAATCAGAGTGACTAAAACAGTAATGGTGTGATTTTAAAAGTTAACTTCAATAATCTGGTAAGTAGTGCAAAGTCATTCTCTAATATTGCCAAACACAGCTCTCGGTAAACTTGAGCATCAGCCTCCAAAATAGGTAAAAGCTTATGGAAGACTTTACCAGTTTACCATTTAATCACTAGTTATTAAAAAGGACATTACCTGTACATTTTACAAATTGTAACCAATACCTTAGCCTGCATGTTTTTACATCTTCAAGCTGACTTTTAAACATATTTTAATTGCTTCAAGTTCATTCATTTCCTCTGTTTGCTCACCTTTGCCCTCAAGGTTTATTTTAAAAAGTGATGTAAATTATTGTCAAAATATATTCAATATGTTAAATAAGTAACCAGAAGTTCCAGACTTTGGGAGCTAGGTGTGGAATAAGTATTCAGTCCCTAAAGTCATAAGAAGAAGAGTGGGTGGATCATTAAGAACAGAAATTGGAAAACACAGAACCCAAAAAAATCCCCACCAGATACAACATATTACACATTCTTTATTTGCACTGCTTAACAGTTTCATTCGGCTTTCTTGGTATTAATTTCTTATTCTATAGTAATAAGAAGAGATATTGGTATTGCAGAGTTATAAAAAATAGCTCAAACACAGTATGTACCTGAAAAATTATTCATTGCATTCTTACTCCCATTTGTTTCTGCTACTGCACGCCTGAACTGCTCCAAAATAGCATTCAGCTCAGAAGAGCGTTGCAGAGTACGATGCTCAGCTATACGAAGACGTTCCTTCAAAGCATGAAATTCCCGTTGATATGCAATCAACTTTTCTAGAGAGAAAAAAAGATGATCCTGGTTATTTTTGGAAACAAACTCCTACAGACAGATCCAACAAGGGTCAGGGACTGCTCAGGTATGCAGCATCTGAAATCCAACCAAGAAGGGCACAGCCCAGCACAATCCCACCTGCGTGAGGCACCTTAGCATTTACACAGCGTACTGAGGGAAGAGTGAGCTGCACCAGACAGCGATGCAAAGCAGGCATTAAGGGGGGGGGGGGGGTATGCCCCTCACCATAGCCACAGACAGGGGCAACCTTTGAGTGCCTATTACTCAGCACCACAAGGCAATTCTGAATCCTTTCTTGGAACAGATGCCCACAAACCCTTTCTTTTAAGAAGCACAATAGGAGTGGTGCCTTACAAAAGCACAGGTTATGCCTTTTGAAAGCCCCCTCTAAATACTTTGTAAGAATCAGCAGAATTTGACAATATTCCAGACGTACCAATTTAAAACCCAAGTTTTAACTTAATGATATTCTCAGTGCCTGCAAGAACAAAATTTTCATCAAAATCCTGCTAATGTAGACACATATGTGTATTCTTTGAAAGGAGACCAAAAGAGAGAGGGGGAAACACCAAAACTCATTTGCTGATATATTGCCTATGCCCTTGCCACCCAGCAAAGTATCTCTGGTTTCTGCATCTCTCCTTCTTCCTATTGGTCATTTCCTTGAATCTCCTGCTCACCATCATCACTCTCCTTCAGCCAACCTACAGATATGGACTGGAGTATCTTAAGTGAATACCCTGTAATCAATATTCCAACCACACAGCTGTCATCCATAGACATATCTTTTTTGTTATTTACCTATTCATTCCTAGCCTTTTAGTATTGCAATGGTAGGGAAGCAGAAGTTTTGCAAGCAATTTGAATCTCTTCCTGTTGCGACATTACAGTAACATATGGGGTAAAAAAGGAATTACAGTCAACTTTCCCTTGTTAATAATGTTGCATTTCCTCCAACTTCTTTCAATTTACATTTATTTTCTTTTTTTGTGGTTGGGATGTACTGTTCTGATTATGTTTAGAAAGCATAATTAGCTAAAATGCCCTCTGTTTTGAAGACAGAAAAATAAAAACATAGTTCACTACCTCTTAAAAACATTTCCCTTGCCAGGCTTATTTTCCTTTTTTCATTAAAACCAAATGGTTACTGTTTTTGTGCCAACAAACCCAGAACACAGTGCTAGGCACACTAAACACTGACGACTGAATCCAGACTGCTATTTGAAACAGGACTTGGTGCTTTAGTCAGCAGTATCGAGAAGGCCAGGAAAATTTTCTGGAGTTTCTGGCATGAAGGACCTTCTTACTTGCCAATGATAACCCAAAGAAATCAAAGATTGCTTGGAACCATGTCTACTAGTTACAGTAATGTTACAAAATATTTTAATAGCTAAACGAATACAGAATTGTATTAGTTTAGACACCACACTCAAGTATGTGAATGATATTCCCTCCCCAAAATGAATGGGTGATGGCAGGTTATATAGATCCCTGTTAATTTCTGTATCAACAGGGAAGAACAGGTGAGCCACCAAAGCACATGCAAGGTTTTATTGAGGGCTTCTATAGCTGTGGATAGCCTCAGAAGCAGCCTGTAGCAGCAGGTCTCCCTTCTTGTCTTTATTCATGGTACAAGATAGCAGACAAACTTTAGCACTTCTGTTCTTCCTACTTTGAAAAGGCTAAACTTGTCTGTGGTGGAGTCTGTATTTCTCCTGCGAAAATGGTGAGAACTCTATGGAACATGTGGTTCAGGCTCCAGCACCTCAAGTAGGATGAATTCAAGTCTTCCTCTCTTGACTTAGACAAATTCTTGGCAGAGACCATTTCTCTTTCTACACTTACTACAAGATAGCAGCACATCACACACAGTACTCCAGTGATTCTGGTACTCTAAGGAACAGCGGAGGCCTAGAGGGAACAATTTCCTTAGGAACACTTCAAAGAGTGGAGAACCACAGTAGTTCCCTGCCACCTCCACCTAGCAAACTCCATAATGCAAAATCAGAAATATCTTCTTGCTAAACTCAGCCTGTAAACAGAGATTAAGATTTTTCTGCCTCCCTAGTTCAGGTAGCTAATATGAAAATGGGAAATACAGGACCCTTGTAATTCCACAGCAAATTAAAACTCTGTCATAAACCACAAGAAACTTAGAGCCCAACTGAAAAGGCAGTTTTATCACATGAAGAAATGAAAACTGTAGTTTTGTATTAAGAACTACCAATAAAAATCCCTTACTGACGAGATGACACTTTCAGAGGAGGTAGCTGTTATAACACCTTTAATTTACAATTAATATAATGTCAGTAATAAAAAGGTAATTAGTTAATTTCTTTTTAAAGAAATTTAAAATCATATATGTGAACTTTTATTTTCATAAGTTATCATAGCAGGTTTTGACCAAAGAAGATAGGTTCCCAACTGTGACACTAATTCTTCTACTGGGAAAAATTTTACAAAGTAGTTCAGTCCTGAGGCTCCCAGTGAACAGTACTGGTATTATATTTATGGTACCCAAGATCTCAAAAGCATGAATTTCTTTAAGAAATACTAGTTGATTGGTTCGAAGTAGTCAACTTCTCACAGCTCCTTCAACCAGATGTATCTGGGTTAAGGAGGCTGCTTTAAACGATACATAAAACCCTGAAACCCATCCTTCAAAAATATATGACTGATTTTTTTTTTTGTTAGGTCACAATATTATTCAGCCAAGTAAAACTATAAAATGCTAACATTACAAATATAATAATATTTTAAGTCCACTACACTATGAGTATTTTTCTGGTTATTTACGCAAAATTAAGTAAAAAACATTCTTTCCAAGAACTTAAGCAATTTAAAACATTTACATCTCCAACACTACCAGAGCTAGCACTTTTTGTGTATTTGGAGATAAATGTGTAATTTGCCTTTTGGTACTTGTTTTAGAATATGACTGCCTGTACTTTGAAACAAAACAAATTAAATTTAAATTTCTAACAGTTATATCTTTGGCATATTTGCAGTACTGCAAAACATTGATCAACTGCTCAGATACTTATTAAAAACAAACAAATAAAAACACAAGCAGCAACATCAAATTTCATCTCATACTGAAAGGCACTTACAAAAGAGAAAATACTTCTTCAGCTCTTACAATCATGGTCACCACCTGTCCCAGACTTTAGAAAAGTAAGTGGCCCTTAAGGCATCAGGAGTTCATAAATACTCTAATTTGATTTTTCACAGTTCTTGACTCTTAAGTACATGGGAAGGAGCCTACAAGATTACATTCAAGGATCTATTTTTACTTAACATTTGACTTAGCTCAAGTTTGTTATTTGCTCTCCCTCCCCCCCCCCAAAAAAAGAAATAATTTGAAAGCTAAATCTTTTCATCAAAAAATTAGGACTTTTTGAGGAGAACATGATACTGTATTACACAGAAGTCCCATTTATATTTTAAATTTCACTTCTTTCCTCACAAGGAGGAAGTGACTGTAGAAGTTTCTCCAGAAATTCAAGGCAGTCTTTCTGAAATGTGTATGTATGATGAAAGGCCAAAGCCCAATTAGAGTTGAAAATCACCAGTGCTGTATCTGACAACAAGAGTAGCTTTGTTAAGTACATTAATAGCAAAAGGAGGTCTAAAGAAAACATTGGACCAGTACTTGTTGATTATAGTCACCTAACAGGGACAAATATAAAGCAGAGGCACTCAATGCTTTTTTTGCTTCAGTCTTTAATAATACTGATAGACCTTGGGCTGCCCAGTCCTCCAAGTCAGAGGACCACGAGTGTGGGCTGTATCAGCTGAATGTTCACAAGTCCATGGGGCCTGATGGGATTAATCCCAGAGTACTGAAGGAGCTAGCAGATGTTATGGCAGTACCCCTCTTGATCATCTACCAAAGGCCTTGGGAGTCTGGGGAGGTCCCCGCTGACTGGAAGTTAGCCAGTGTTACTCCAATTTACAAAAAGGTTATGCAGGAAGACCCAGAAGACTACAGACCTGTTACTCTAACCTCAGTTCCTGGAAAAATGATGAGAAGATTATACTGTGTACTATTGCAAGGCATTTAAAGGACAATGCAATCATCAGGCAGAGTCAGCATGGCTTCACAAAGGGAAAGTCCTGTTTAACTAATTTGATATCCTCCTATGGTAAGGTCACCTGCCTTGTGGATGAAGGGAAGGCAGTGGATGCATTCTTATTTTTTTTATTTTAGTAAAGCTTTTGATACTGTCCCTCACAGCATCCTTCTGGACAAGTTGTCTAACTATGAGATGAGCGGGTTCACGGTGCGCTGGGTGAAGAACTGGCTGAATGGCAGGGCTCAAAGGGTTGTAGTGAATGGGGCTACATCTGGCTGGCGGCAGGTCACCAGCGGTGTTCCTCAGGGTTCAATTCTAGGGCCAGTTCTGTTCAATATCTTTATCAATGATCTGGATGCAAGAGTTGAATGCAACATTAGCAAGTCTGCTGACAATACCAAACTGGGAGGTGCTGTCGACTTTCTCGAGGGACAAGAGGCCTTGCAGAGGGCCAGGCTGGAGCACTGGGCAATCCATCAATGGCATGAAATTTAACAAGAACAAATGCTAGATTTTGCACCTGGGACAGAGTAACGCCAGGCACAAGTATAAATTGGGAGAGGAGTGGCTGGAGACCAGCCCTGCGGAAAGGGATCTGGGGGTGCTGGTTGGCAGCAGGCTCAGCATGAGTCAGCCGTGTGCCCTGGCGGCCAAGAGGGCAACTCGCACCCTGGGGTGCATCAAACACAGCATGACAAGCTGGTCAAAAGAGGGCATTATCCAGCTGTATTCAGCATTGGTGCAGCCTCACCTGGAGTACTGTGTGCAGTTCTGGGCTCCAGAATTTAAGAGGGATGTGAAGGTCCTTGAACGCATCCAGAGGAAGGCAACAAAGCTGGTGAAAGGGCTGGAAGGCATATCCTATGAGGAGTGGCTGAGGACTTGCGGCTTGCCTAGTTTAGAGAAAAGGTAGCTGAGGGGCAACCTCACTGCTCTCTATAGCTTCCTGAGGAGGGGACATGGAGAGGGAGGTGCTGATCCCTTCTCCCTGGGATCCAGTGATGGGACACATGGAAATGATTCAAAGCTGCACCAGGGGAGGTTTAGATTTGGCATTAGGAAGCATTTCTTCACTGAGAGGGTGGTCAAACACTGGAACAGCCTTCCTAGAGAGGTGGGCGATGTCCCAACCCTGTCAGTGTTTAAGAGGCATTTGGACAATGCCCTTAACAACCTGCTTTAACTTTTGGTCAGCCCTGAATTGGTCAGGCAGTTGGACTAGATGATCGTTGTAGGTCCCTTCCAACTGAGATATTCTATTCTATGACAAGCTGACTTGTAAAGCATTGTATATACAAAAAAGTCAATAGTGTAGCTGATATTTTCAAAACACATTTGACCATTTAGTGTTTTATTGTTCAAAGGTTTCTTTAAAACCTAAAGAAATTGAATTGATTTCATGTCAGAAAGTATAAAATCACTTTTTTTTTCATTGCTGTTACAGTAAAAAGAAAAATACTGAGCCTAAAACCATAAAGGAAACAGTCACAGAGATCAGTGGTCACCATCATGAAAAAAGTTTCTGTTTCTACAATGTTATAAATTACTTTTCTCCTTCTTATGCTGAAACCTAGAGTACTTTAAGAAAACAAAGGAAGGAATTCAGACAGTAAGTTATTGGCCTTATACAGCTGATGGAAGAACCCCAAACATATCCATTTTCTGACAAATAAAACATCCCTCTAACAGCAGCTGTAGCCAATATCAAATGCATTTGGTCTCCAATAATTTCAGCATACAGTCATATATTTATTTAAGAACAATATACTACTTTACATTGAAATGAGAAGGTGATGCTTTTCCATACTTTGCTCTGGAAGCCAAAAAGATCAAATAAAAATAACTAGCCCTCATACTTCCAATGAAATATCTTGTTAAGAAAGGACTTGAGAACTGAAAGCATTAATTCTTCATCATTTACTCTTAAACTGTAGTAGTTTCAGCAAAACTCCAGAAGCTAAAAACCTAAATATTTTAGCTGGCTTGATGCTGCGCACTTCTTGGAAAGTTAACACTATTTCAACTCACTCAGTAGTTTGTTTTCCCAACTTTTTTTCCATTGTTGCAAGATGTTCTCCTAAATATGCAGAACCTAGAATTTAGACAAGCTCACTTAAAAGTTGATGCAGAATTTTGAAAATTAAAAATTCAAATCAAACTGTGAAGGTTTGCAAGGTTTTGACCAGAGATGGAATCTCAGCTCTCAGCCTACTCTTCCTCCTCTGGGTTATTTATGGTTCTCCTACTAAGCAACTGTTTTTGTTTTTTTTTTTAAAAAAAAAAAAGAAGTCATTCCAAAAAGACACCATTAGCCTAAGTTACAAACTCAGCCCATTCTCCTCTTAGCCACACACAGTCTTGATTGCATCATTTGATTTTTGCTCCAAATTTAGACAGCTCATAAGCAAAGTTTTAACCAGATACCAATTTCCTAAGCTCAACATGGAGCTTCTGAACATCTCAGCATATATCTAGTTTCTTAGTTTTGGGTTTTGTACTACTAGTCTAATCTGTTTATGTACTTCAACCCATGATTTTTAAGAGCAAAGAGCTTTCCCTTGGGATAAAAAAGGGCATCAAAGTAAAGGAACAAAAAATATGGTATAGTTTGAATTTACAAAAGCATTTTGCAGATTATCTCAGCTCAACTACAACAGCAAAAGCAGCCTGAATTGTAGGTAAATTACCTGCACTGACAGGATGCTCACTGTATCATAACTCCAAGTGAAACACATACCGAGCAACAAAATGGCAAAAATACCCTGGAAACAACACAACCAAAGCAACTCTATGGCTATTCAGCTTCAGTGCCATTAAAAATCATCAACAGCTCTTAGGTTTTCTGTTCATGTTACTTTTTTAGCAAAATGAAAATTTTTAACACCCCAAGCCTGCCAGTGAGGAAACTACTTTGGGTGTACTTTTAAATTGAGTGGAGTACAGACATCTATAGAATCAGCAAAATTCTGCTGCCTCTGACTGTTTGAAGTTTCACCATAAACCACCCACAAAGGAAATGGAGATGGGTCAGTATCGAAGAAAGAACCTAGGCACCTAACCTTCACTTGCAATGCACTTTTGAAACCTGTACATATGTGCGTGTGTGTCAACATTAATCTTAAAACACAGAAAGCACAGTTGAATAGGATTCCTGGTCAAGATACTGGTATTATTAAAGCAACAATCACCAGAAAATACTCAATTCACTATTTAGAAATCTGAAGAACTACTTAGATCCACCAATGAGATTGCAGGTGCAATTCAATATTTTTGAGAGCATGTAAGTACACAACAGTCTTGACCAATGCATACTTATATTGATATACAAGAATTCACAAGATTTTATTTATATACCTTAGGCAGTAGTAGAAGAGGAACACAGAGGAGCATGTATTTAGATAATATGCATACACATCCATCTTTGTTAACATTGCACAAGGGAAAGGAGGTACAGGCACTACAGAATCAGAGACGTTTTGTGACCCTCTAGAGATGCCTCTCTCAAGAAATGGGTTAAACAGTGGACAAAGAAGAGGGGCCAGAAACCATCTAAAAAGGGAAGTTCACATTTCTGGCAATGTCTGCAAAGCTTCTGATTCCACATAGCCTGCAACAGCCATACTAACATAGCCTGGCCTCCAGTAAAAACCCTGCCACTCTAAAAGAAGAAAAAAAGATATGTGGCTGCTGTATAATATGCCCCCATGCCCCCCCCCCTGCTTATTTTGGGGGGGGGAGCATAGGGAGGTAGAAGAAAACAGTATTGCATGAAGACCCTTACAAACCTCAAGAACATTTCAGCGATTCTCATTTAGTATTGCCATTCTCCCTCAAGGAAAGCCTTTCTGTCTGCTAAAAGAAGCACCATCTACAACACAAAAAGCAGTATGAAAGCTTTGCAAGCTGTTATTTATCTTATAAATTAAGCAGGTTCACATACACATTAAATCACAGGTCATTTCCACAACTGGAAGTGGAACATACTGAACTAAGGTGACTGTATTTAAGGGGGGCGGGATGTAAGCTATAATTTACTCAAAAGCTCTATGGTGGTATGGCTGGTTGTCTCCAAAGGCAGATGCATCAGACGACAAGATCAGAAAAAGCTTTATGACCTTCCCATATCAACAGCAGGCAGTTGCATCTTCCTTCAAACCGCAGATCAGCTAAATACCCAAAGTGACGGATCTGCCACACAGAGAAAAAGGTAACCAGCCAGAGACTTGACACTCATAAAGGACAGCAAGACAACTACAGAGGGCTTAGCTTTACCACACTGTAGGCCTGATTTATATTTCCTGCTCTTACCCAACTGAACTGTTGAAACCTCTCACCCCCTTTGTTCATTAAATAGGAATAGGAAGAATTGACTGCTGTCTGACACACAGACAAAAGGCTTTGGTCGGCAACAAAGCATTGCACACAAATATTCAATTAGTAAAATGGGTAAGAGTGGGAACAGATACCTGATGCGGCAGGACCTCTCCTCCATCCAAGAGGGAGATAGTTAAATAATTATTCAAACAAACAGCATCTCACTGGCAATAGTACTAAATTCACTAATGTAACAGTTAAGTTTATGGCCCACCCTCGTGACAACCCTTTCAGTTTTCGTCTTCCAGCCCCAGGGGTCCCTCTCCTTAGACCCTCACTCAAAACCAACAAAGCCTGCACCTTCTGGAAAAAAACTAAACCAAAACAAAAAACAAGAATAACAACAAAAAAAGGCTTCAGCTGAAGCAAATTGTGCTACAAGTTAAAGGTTCCACAGCAAATGTCTCATTTTTCTGTATACTCTGTTGAAGAGTTATTAAACTGCCATTAAATAAATGTTTGAATCTGTGAGAATACAGTGTAGTAAGTGCTAATTCTGGTACTTTTGTGATTAGTTATTCCACAACTCATTTACTCCCACTATAAAAACCCCACAGTAGTTACCGTCATGCCACAGGTTAGAGACAGTAACAAGCTTCCTGTATTAATTTGATATGCTTGCATCAAGGTTGTTGATCAATTTACAGGTTGATACAAAATACAGCTCTTAACGGACAGACAGCTTCCACACTGAGTTTTTTATAGAATCAGTGGGTGTAGCAAGAGCAGGTTACTCTTCAATGAATTAGGGCTTCGTCAACATGCCAGCCAATTCAATCTGGCATAGCTTTTACAAGAATGTTTCTTTGTTTCAGCTACATAAGGTAAAAAATTAAGTTCTGCACTTCCCCTAAAATCTGTTCAGATGCTTTAGGTGATCCATGAAATTGTGCTATCAAGTACACCAGTATCCAGTAAGTCATGACAACACCTGCACTGACCTGCACTTCACTCTCACAAAGATGTACGCAACATGTATTTTTTAGACCATGCTTGATCCGTAATACCCGAGTACCTTACAAGCTATCACATTTGCAGTATCACCTGATCAAATAGTCATCTTTGTCCCTCACAAACAGATATCCTTTTAAACTAAAATCCTGCTATGCTAATATGTGGCGGACTAAATTATTTCCAATGTCAGTCAAAACAAAGACTGAATTCCTCTAGTAAATCAAAAGAAATTCTTGCTACACTAGCACTTAAGTAATTTTCAACTTCATCTTAAAACTGACACTTTTTTTTTGACAAAGGCTAGATTTCCTATTTTGTGTGGGTTTTGCAAAATGTAACTGTAAATAGGGTTACCCAATATTGTAATACAAAATCCTGCTGTCATTGCACTGTACAATCATCCAGCATCCACATAAAGATGCACAGACAAGAAATATATAGTGGCCTTTACTGAGGAAATACAAACATTGCTTCCACTGCCCTCTGGAAGTGACTCCAGAGTTCAGAAGATATTCACGAGACACAAATCAAGCACCGCATTCTCAAATGTCCAACTGAGGAATGGTGAGCAGAGGAATTGTGAAACCAATCACACAGGCATGGCCAAAAAGCTGTCCACACGAGAGATATTAAAGATGTTCCAGAGTCCACCTGTGACATTTAGGCTTATAAAAACAGCAAAACATTGTAACAAGCTGAGGTAATTATCAAATGTCAAAACCTATACACAGGCACAAATCATATTTATAACCAGCAATGTCAAACAATGAAGAATAAAGAAGGTGTTAACAAAATTTGCCCCCCAAAATTACATCTTAAATGTGCTTACAAATCAGACTTTGATTTTGCCTCCAAACTGCCTAAAAGCTGATACAAGGTGTCCTTGAAATGTTACAATACATTACCATGGATGACTACTCCCCATGAACTAATTAGCTTCCTTGCTCTTAAGTGAAATTAAAACCTTTTATAAGCAACTTATGATGAGTTATAAAATCTGAAGCAGAAAAGTAATCAACTATGCAAATACGGAATAAAGCAGTACATTGTAAATGCTAACAACAGACATGCTATAAATAAAAGCTCTTAAGAAAACTGCTCAAGGTCAAATTTTATCAGTCCTCTTTGAACACTTGATCCTGTAGGCCTTTTTACTTACAAAGTTTGTAGCTACGCCTGTTCATAAAGCTATTTTATTATTTTGAAGGGATAAGAGAATATGCGATTTTTTTATAAGTATATTATTCTGTAAAATTAAAGACAGTAAGGTAGATGATTTACATACAAAAAATACAACCTACTAATCATGACAAAACATTTTCTGCTTCATGAAACAAACAAACAAACAAAAAGGTCTTGTATCAAGATTTAAGAAAACAAGTGGGCAAGTCATTCTTTTATCCTAATCTTGCTACTCAAATTGACAGGTCATTTCAGCAATCCGGTATTCCAATCTACCAAAACAATCTGGTAGAATTACTGTTTATTGCCCTTGTTTTCCACATAGAAATGTACTTATCAGGACTAAAAGTATTTTTAAAAAATGCTTATTCAAGTAGCTTTCACTGTGAAGAACAGCTTATTTTTGAGTGGAGGTTCGTTCTGCAGGTTTTCCTAACTTATTTTTAAAAAAATAACTCAAAAATTATAATTACTTAATTTTTCATTGCAACTTGTTCACATTTTGCACTTCAAGGATCTGTATAAACAAATAATGTTTTTTGTTCTATCCAATTCCAATACACTAGCACAAGTCTGAAGTGTTTGCTTTGAAACTTTCAGGGCCTGATGCAATCTCAGTCCAGATAGTTTTGTTTAAACATTCCTTTGCCGCAGGAGCTGAAGTTGTTTTCACTAAAATTTTTAAAGCAATCTGAATATGATCCTTTGTAACATCAACTGGTAAAACCTTCCTATTTTGAAATGTAAATTTCAGAATCAATTTAGTTGTAAACATTCTTTCAAAAAAGTAAAATCCCCTGCTTTCTCAGAGACTCCACATATACAAACAAAGCAGAAAAATGGGAGTACAAAACAGATCAGACTCCGAGAACTTGCTTCCCCTCCCATTTTTTTTATCTTTAATATAAATACACTACAAATCCTGCAGCTTACCAATCAAAATGGAAGCACATAATAGTACAACAGGCAGGTTTGGTTTTTTGGTTTTTTTGTTTGTTTTCTAAAAAGCTACAGAATAAAAAATTTTCCTAGAGGAAAAACTATCCTAAGCAATCAGAAAGCCAAAGCCACCAAACTAGAATTGTGACAACTGATGAATGATTTACTTAAGGGGTATTTTATTAGCTGGATAGAGCAGCCAGGAACAGTTTTAAATGTCTCCAGATGCAATTGCTCACCTTTGCCTCTATATACAAATTGTTTAATACAGAAAGGTCACAATTTAGAAAGTTTCCTATACAGTTACAAAATCCACTATGACACCACTCTCAAGTCTCCACTGATGAGGGCTGACAGAGGGTCTTAATGTTCCTTTGGACACAAGGAATAAAAAGAATAATATATCAGAATATATCCAGACACCCATGACTAAGGAGGTCAAGTCAACAGAAGCATATGGTGTTCTGTCTGTGCATTGGCTTCAGACAATAAGGATAAACACACGATTTGTTTGAGAAGAGTTATTGGCAGCACTTGAGCTGAAAGTCTTCTTTTAAAATAAAGAACAGCAAGCTACAACGATGGAAAAAAATAAAGAAATCTCATATTTGCAATTTATTTGTCCTGATCCAACTGTTAACTAGCATTCATACTTCTTTGCCTAGTAAACAAAAGAGCCCAGGACTCTACGGATGAATATAATCCTCAGGGCTTTGGGGGTTCCAGCTATTTGGTTTTTATTTTCTTTTCAGTGCTAAGAAGCACTGTCAACTCTGCTGGCATTTCTTCTTTAAAGGGAAAGTGATATAAAAAGGTCACTGAAATCATATGCTAAATCAGTTCTACAATAAGCAATCAGCATTTAACACATCTCTAGCCCTGAATAGAAACACTAAGGAATAAATAAAAGCTTCATAGATTCTATTCCCAAACAGCAAAGCTCTACAAGGAAAATTATTGCAAATTCTGTTGTAGACATACATAGCACAAAGATTTCAGTTTAAGAGGCAAATAAAAGAGCTCAGCAGACTATGCAAACTATTGAATTCATGTAATTTGGACATTAACTCTTTCCAGTGTCAGAAGAAATTACCTTCAAACAACCTTCACGAAAACCCTCCACTTTGATACTTCTTACTTGCCTCGCACAAGACTCAAAGTGTACAACAGTGTAAAAGAAACTAGGAAATGGTCAACGATAACATCACAGTATTACCTCAAAAACAGGAACACTACTTCCAGTGACAGCTTTTACAAAGATCATCACATCGCTATTACTTTTTCAAACTAACTGTCAATTAAAAAGCCACACTACAACTCTGACTAAAATCTTATGCAGAAGATCTACTGCTGAAGCAAGCACAAAGCTCCAGTTCAGGCAAGCATTACAATCATAGCACTGAAACACACTTTACTTTGAAGATACAGGATAGTTCAATATCTAGCCTGCATTCTTGGCAACACTGAAGGACTAAAGCACACTAGCTGAAAGAAAGCATTCCCATTGCATTTTTTTAATATACTAAAATAAAACAAAACATTCTACATTTCTGCAGAAACGCGTGTATTAAGCATACATGTCGCATCCATTTATTATGTTTGCTTCCATTATTTAGTTTATATGTGTGCACACTTTATTGCTACCAATAAACAAGAATATCTTCTTAAAACTATGTAATAGCTAATCACACTCATGTCTAACAAGACATATGAAAGATGCCATAATCACTTATGCTCATCCTAGCAAAGTGTGGCTCTATAATGTAACGATCAGCATCTCTGTGTCGTATCATAATTTCAACACTAAAAATAATACCAAAATCTAACCCTGGTAAAATACAATTCTTTCACATCTGTTAAAAAAGAACAAGAGACAACCCCTTCACCTGAAATACTCACAGATTTGCTGACAGCGTAAACAAATGTAATTACCCTTTAGGTAATTCGACTCCTTACAGTCAGTTTGACTACAAGTCATCTGTGACATCTCATGTTTCTCCTCAGACCTCAATCAAACAATATTTTCAGCTACTTCCTACAAACAAGCACATATAACTATATTAAGATATCAAATCAAAATATTCATGCTATCTAGTCTCAAATTCATGGAGGGGTTTTTTTATATTTTTTTTTTAAATGAAAAATATTTCTCCGCATACCACCTTTTCGTATGCTACTGAACTTCTAATTCCATTTACTAAAATACTGTTCTCTGCTGTAACAGAATTCATGAAAGTAGGGTCTTTGATTCTTGTTATTATTGACTGAAGTTAAAACTGGAAAAGGGATCTGGAAGAGAAAACAAGTTTCCATAAGAGCTCACAGTAAAAACATTTTTGTTCAAAATGTTTATTATCCAAACCAGGGTGCACAAACACTAAACCAATTTTCCAAATCAATTTGGCAATCATTCAAGCTTCCTCTAATCCTGTCACTCATATCTTGCAAATAGCCAGTCATTAATTGAATCTGCATTCTACACTTTTTTTTTTAATCTTTTACATATCTGATGCTTCCACATCGACTTCCTGCTTTAACAGCTACAGTTATAGCTACATTTTAAAATTAAAGAGATAAAGTTTTAGTCAAAGGTTACAAACATTATTCCTTGTATTCGTGATGTACTACACACAAGAAAATTCAAAAAACTGATCTGAAATCAACTTACTTTCTTCCCTTCTCCAGCTCTTGTTACACCAGTAAACTGTGTTGCTAACATAACACAAGGTTAGCTATACAGCTGGAACCAAAGCCAGTCAGTGCCTCCCATAGTGCCTAGTGTTGAGGGACCTCCTGATTCAAAGGATGAAATAAAAAATTCTTGGTTAAAAACTGAGAATAAGGTGCAAGTTTAGTCCTTTTCGTTCTGGAAACAGCCGAATTTCTTAAATAATAAGTATAATTTAAAGAATATTTATGAAAGACTTAAATTCTAATTAGGAGGACCATTATAATACACACAGATAGGTCTGCATTTGAAAAAAAACACAGATTCAGGTATGGTTTAGAGATGACCATCATGCTGATCAATATGCAATTGGGAGCACTGGTGTATCGCAAGCCTGTAATTATGGCATTAAGCCAATTCAAAATTCAACTCTAGTTGGGCACCTGAAACTAGTTTAATCTCAACTCTAACATGGTCTCTATGTATCATATTTCTTTTGTCATCGTTTCACAGGCAACTTTCATTTGAGTAAAAAGAAAATGAGTAAAAGGTTTAAAAAAAAATCAAGGCAGGGGGACAGGATGAACCCACATGTTTATGTCATATGCAAATGCTAAAACAAATAATATACTTTAACAGATCAGAATTTCCATCATGGCAAACAAAACTATAAACAGGAACAGAATGATCTAGAAGAAGCAACAAACATGTATTCACAAGGTTAGAGAAGGCACTACTTGGTTTCTAGACAGACTTGACTAAGGTCATTGGAATGTGTCACGTGGTACAAGCAGCTGAAATTTTAAAATTTTTTGGTGAGAAGTACAGAGTCTCCAAAATATTCAGTGCAGAAAATTAATATTTTGGTTTAACTTTCCCAAATCACTGTGTTAATTACATATTTTAATTATTCTCCCATTATACTACTTTTCATCAATATTATTGAACATTAGTTTGTGATGCTACAACACCACAGGGAATGTGGTTCCATTTGTATTTCAAATGGGTTAAGGTTTCTGAATAGAATAATAACTTCCACATTGATCCTTTCTGCAACAAGCAAAGAGTTTGTGGAAGAACTAGCAGAGTGTAGGAACTATTCCCACAGAAGAAGAGCTCCAAGAAGCATCATGTGGCTATAAACCACATCTTAATAAAAATGAATTGAAATAAAGTATATTTTGATTTTCCCTTACAGGAAAGACTTTGGTGATTTGTTCAAAAAACTTTTTGCATTACAAAAATTGTATGTGAAATTCCATTTTTACTTTTGAAAGATGCAAATCAATATAGCCATAGGACAGAAGTTTCTATTAACTGTCCCATTACTTTTATGCCATTATTGCAGTATAGAAATCAATCTGCTGTAAAGCTTTTTTTGAGAATGAAGGGTAGATTCAACTGCATCAGTCACCAACTCTACAGTTTCACTTAAATGCCACAAATGGCAACACCGCCTTCAGCATAACAATAAGCCTCCTACATTTAATTTCCATTTGAGAAATGCATCTATAACATCTCAATAAACAACATCACAAAGTAGCCACGAATGCCTTTTTCTTCTATGGTGCATTTAAAGACGACAGTAAACATGTACAAACAGTTAAGTAAGATGCATCACAAGACCAGATACAGATAAAAGCAAACAGCTTAAGCACAGATTCTTGCCAGACCCAGAAGGCTACTCTCCACTAATTCAAAAGAGGACCAAGTACAAAAATACACCTGCAAACACGATTCACAAGCAGTTTGTCCTACACTTTGAAGAAGGATTAAACTAGCAGTATCACGAACAATCAAAAACTAATATATACAATTTACATGTAAATGTCTGCTTGAGTTTTAAATAAAACAGCTCTCTCACCTGGCACTCTGGTTAATTTTGTGTGCCTAGTGAGAGCCAAGACTGTGCAGTGGGGAGGGAACACCCAAACCCGAATGTAGATACTGCATCCACACAAGTTTCACAGATCTGTTTTCCTACAGCTCTCTCCACCCCTTCTCACTTACAGGAACTTCCATCCCAGTGGCCCCAGCTCTTCCCCAAGACTCCCGTCCACATCCCAGGACCCTCTATTTCTCTGCCACTGTAGCCCCAGCCAGCACAACCAGTGTACAGCCCTTGGCACACAACTCCTCATGCTGTCACCTGTGTATGTCTTCCCACAGACAGACTTCTTCCGCGCATTTACAGCATCTGCCTTTAACCACTAGCAAAAGACAGCAGTGCTGCAGCAGACAGAGCTCTGCACCCATTGCTTGGTCAGCAGGAACATGAGCAGTGGCTGCTCAGCTAGCAAAGCCCAACACTGCAGCTGAGCTCCAGCCCTTCCCTCCATCCATGGGGCCAAGCAGAGGCTCTGTCCTGGACCTAACACCCTGTTTCCTCCAAAGTTACTGGAATACAGTGTTACTGACAACACCAAATTTGAACCAAGTGAGGAGGACAGACTAAAAAAGTATTACAAAGGAGTGAGAGAGAGAAAAAGAAGATACAGCAGCATATCTTAAGGCAAAAGAAGCTGCAGTGACAGTTCAACTTCTGAAAAAAGTTAACAGCCATCCTACATTCATTATCTGAGTCATTAGTTTATCGTTATGACTGCACCAGAGAACAACTCAAAGCCATTGGTACTGAATATACGGACATACTGTGAATGTCCTAGCATCGATTTTTTTCCTGCATGAGGACAAATTCAAATTCACCCAATTCAAATCTTTGATCATTGTAATCTACGCATAGCTAAAATACCACAAAACCCAATGCAACTCATCTCCAGATGCCCAAAATGCAAATGAAAGAAAAAAAGTCTTCCATTCAGTTACAGCTCATTCCAAGTTAAAAACTTTATCAAACTAAGTTAAATACAGTTAGGTTTAAAGCAATGTATTACAAATACAGGGCAAAGCATTTGTCTCTTTTTCAGTGTCTCTGTGTAATATAAAATTGCACATTTATTGTATACAGCTGCCTTCTCAGTAAAGCAGCGTGGAGGAGGAGAACAAGGGAAAATGAGCCCTGACCTAAAAAGGTCATCTCTACCTATGAATGCATGCATCCCATTTACATCAGTAGAGAAAACAGTTATTCTACCACCACATGTCTACACACAGGAGTTTCAGAAAGGTCTCCCCTATTTCTGTCTAGAACCTCCCTGATCAACACATAAATTTGCGCAAAGCAAAAATTTTTAACCCTGACGCTTCCACGCAAACAAACTCTACAACACATGCACCTCTATACATCCTCCAGGATGTGACTCACAGCACATACACCAACCAACCAGGCAGTAACTGAATGGTGGACCCCTCTCAGACATCCCAAAAGCATGTCTATTGTGCAACTGCTCAGCAACTACTTAACATAAATATGCACTTACATAAAACTTCCCAAAGCTGTCACTTACTGTGCACACTTAAACAATCTGTGTACACAGTTGGGATTTCTGGTCATGCAGTAACCTGATCAGCAACAGGATGCCTGTGCAGCAGCATCCACCCATCTGGGGCTAACAAGCTCAGCATCTGAAGGATTTCTGCCCAGACAAGATTTCCATGAAGAAAAAGAAGTCGTGTCCAGGAAAACCCATGTGTATGTATCCCAAACCTTCTCCAACAAGCACCATATTATATGCTTACACACTGTTGAACATTCAGGGCTCGGATTTTGAAAGTTAAGATGCTGTATATTCTTAGATAGATTAACTCAGCTACAGACCGATGTGGCAAGGAAACAAAGCACACAGGAAAGTAGAACCATGACACAGAAAGAAAAAGCAACCATTCGGCTGTGACAACCTGAAAGCTTCTGAAAACTTTAACATGATTTATTTCTACCACAGAACTGTCAGTAACTCTGTGTGTTTCTGTACATGGAAATCAACACACTCCTGCTTTAAACTATTCCTTTCCCTCCCCTCAGAAACCAATGAAACATACACATACAAGCCAGGAACTACAGCAAGAAAAGCTAGCTTCCTGAATTAAAATGAGATTAGTAATGGTAGTTCCACAGCCAAGTGTTTAACATTTTAGTATTAGAAGAAAATTCATCCATCAAAAGATAACTGTTCAGAAGAGTGCTACAACCTCACAATTAACAATGCTATTCCAAGAGCTGAAACTTTTAGAAATTCTTATTAGCTTGGGCACAAATTTCAAGCATTGCAAAAGTTTGATTATTATTTCCACACGTGCTAGTGGGTTAAGGTTGCTGATGCTCCTTGTCTCTTTGTGCCTTGACAACTGTGTTGAACAAGGTCTGTTTCCGAGAACATATTCTTTCTAACTTGTCCTCCTTGCAAACAGCTCAGGATCAAAACTTCACCATGCTCCCACATCACTGCAAATTAACAACAAATTTATAAGTCAAATGTGATCCCATCACATTTGTTTTATTCAAATCTCTCTCCAACAGCACCTCTACAGTTTGCCTCTAAGGGCTGTGCAACTAAGCATGAGGGCTGTTTATTTACACAGCTACTTTACCAGTAATTTGTAATGGAAAAAAGATTTAGTTCAGCCCATCTCTGAACTGTCTGAGGAAACTTACATGTTCATGGCATTGATATGTAGGACCACTATGTATCTGCAGGCTACAATAGCAACCTTTACGCTTGATAAGCATAGGAAACTTTTAAATTCTTTTGAGCATAAGATAGTAAAATTATATACTGCCATAAGCAAAATTAGGGTTTCTGTTGTTTACTGTTAGATAGATGGGTGGCACGTCTGTGGAAAGCATCCACAGGAATAGACAGAAAGCTGCGTGAAAGCCAAGGAGACAACCAGAAAAGCAGCTGGAAGCACAGCTCTAAAATACTGTAGAGTAATTGCTTTTTACGCAGAGACTAGCTGGAATAAAGCCTTGCACTGTGAGCAAGGAAACCACTTTCTATTCACTTTCTGCCATGTTCAGGAAAACAAAACATAGTGCATTATAAAAAAACCTGAATTATAGACTTACCAGTGTCTCATCCTAAAAAGAAACAACTTGCAGAATTCTAATCCTAAAGATTGTATCAATAATGGAAAAAGCTTTTTTGTTATCCAGGCAGCAAATAAAGTCGTGATTACACAGCAGGAATAAGGTTATTGAATAACATACTACCTAAACTGTGGGAGTGAGGGTAAAAAAAAAAAAATTTAAAAAAAAAAAATCACACTTGAAAATAAAAACAAGTCACTTTTTGAGATTTTTCTAACACAATATTTTCATGGTTCCTAGCTACAGAAAGGGCTGTGGACATTAACAATAAACAGTTAAGTGACTCTGCTAAAATCCAAGCAAACATTTTATGTATTTTAAGGGATCAAATTTTATGATAATAAAGGGCAACTTTCACACATCTCGTGCAAACATCAATATTATTTAGTAATGAAATGCACTGGCATGTTGCTCTTGGCACAAGAAGAAATAAACTTGGCAAAGGTTAAGAATACCTAGGAAAACTTAGGTTAGAAGAGACTTCTAGGGCTCATCTTGTCCAAGCCCCCGCTCAAAACTGATTTCAGCAAGACAGCTAGTTTGAAGTTAGATGATTCCTGCTAGCTGTAGGTCTTCCTTATCTAAGACTTATTTTGGGAGTGTCATATTGACTTTAAAAACCAGTATAACTCACTCTTTCTGTGCTAGCCCAAATCTCTATTGGTACCAAACACAGTATTGGTGCCTTCTACTTGTCATCGCTGGTTTAACTTGTTCTTGAAAATACCTACATGGAAATTCTTCACCCCTCCCAACAATCTACTCCAGTATGTACAAAAACTTTTTCCACTACCTAAGCTTGCTCTCCTTTTCAATTTCAGTCCCATATATCCTGTTATTCACTATGGCCACAAACAATAGATTATGGGGTGTTGGTTTGGGGTTTTTTTGGCAAGAACTTTTAAAAATATTTGAAAATTATCTTCCTGTCTCTCCTCTCACACCTCTCCTTTAAGCTAAGCAATGTCAGGACACTGACCCATCCCTTACAGCGTAGATTTTCTAGGTCTTTGATCACTTGCTGTGCCTTTGACTCCATCTAATGAATCTGCTTTCTTTGCAGTGCACCATCCAGAAGTGGACACAGTGCCAAGCAGAGCAGAAAGACGACTTCCTATGTCTTGCTGTAGTAGACTTCATACTTCTTTACTTTCTTAACACCTCTTTTCTGTTCAATTTCTTTTGTTTTCTGCAATAACGTGATGACTCACGCTTAGCATGTGATTTACAGTAAACTGCCATTCCTAGCTAAAATCTTAACACTGAATTTCTTCCCCATTCTTTATGTATACATTTGATTTTCTTCTGCTTTACTGCACCCTGTGTTTCGTCTGGGGCACTTTCACCTACCTTCAACCCTCCATTCACACCCCTTCCTGACTAGGTCTCCAATTTGCATAAGTTATTTTAAACTTCAATCTCTCTGCCTACCTTCAACTGCTCTTCCCAGCATGGTGCTGTTTGAAATTTAGTAAGAAATCTCTCCTTCTCATCACCCAGATTCACTAAGTAAAATATATCAACCACCACCAAAACAAGGACAGATCATTGTGAAGCCCCTCTTGCTTACTGTTAAAAATGTGACTATGTATCTATTGTAACTACTCTAGGAAGACAGTTAGTAGCAAGAAGATAAATACATGCTGGTTTACAATCCATTGCAAAGGTTTCTTAGTAGATACATTCATAGACACATCTCTTACAGTAGAGCTGTCAGGGTATGAGCAGCTGGGTCAGCTACAACTTACTTTCCTGCATTGGCTAAATTACTCACATGATAGTGTCTGCATGGGAGCAGCAACCAACGTTTTGCAAGCAAGAGTCATGCAAGCATAGAAGACTTAGGCTGAAGTATTAAGGGAAGCCACGCTGAATGAATGTATTGCCTTTCCCCACAGTCAAGAGCAGTACAAGGTGCTGGCTGAGTCTGGTCACATTAAACTCTCTGGTAGCAACCAAGTTTTAGAATCCCATAAACTGTCAAGCTAACCTAGCTAGCAGATTACAGAAAAAGCAAGGGGACAAGTCAGTGTCGCAAAAGCCCCATTGGTTGTGATCCTTTCCACGGCAGCTCACCAAAATCACTGGTGTCAGAGAAGTTCTGCTGCAACAGGCACAAGACAGACACAAAGATACTGCAGATCTAAACACTGCCCACCTGAACAGCTGGGATATATACCTATTCTGCTCGGTTCACCTGGGACAGCATGTTCACTACCTGTACAGGACTCTTGTAACCATTCCAAACCTACATTCCTGATTGGCTTTAATGAAATTCAACTCCTGTTTTTAATATCAATAAGCTATATGCCAATTTGGCAGTTTCGGAAACCAAGCTTGAAGTGTATTTTAAAGACCAGTGTAACATTCAGGTGCTGGCGTTAAAAAGAAAAAGGAAACTCCTACTTCCTTTAATTTCAGCTCCTAGCAGATCAGCAACAGAATTTCCAAAGGAAACCAACACTTCCCTTCTATTTAACAGAAAAGAAAAAAAGACCTCTCTTCTCCAATCAAACTGGCATAAATTGTTATATGCACTTTCTACTTTAGCATCCCATCCTGTCCATTCCCTTCCCCTGCCTCCACTCTTCCCAGTTTGTAGTCCATTTAACTTTTTTGGTTGGTCAGTCTTAATTCACATCAGTGGGAAATCAGCACATAACTATGAAAATCAGAACATGCAGCCAAAAGACTGTAATCATCATTTATTCAAATAACAGTTCCTCTTAGGATCAAAGCATAAACTAAGGTGGGTTATAGTTGCAAAATATTAACATGTGTCTCTCAGACTTCTGATCTATTTTTAAAGAGAATATTTGCATAACCACTGCCAAGGAAAAAAATAAAATATATATCCTGTCCTCCTTGCCCTGTTTCCTCCATGGTTCTGTAGGACTATTCTCCCTCCGGGAATTAATATACCTGGTTCTAACTCCAAAATTTTCAATCATTGGCTGAGGTTTTTTGTTTTAGTCTCAGTTAGGTTTTCTTATGCTTGTTGTTACGTTTAGATATTTTTCAGCACTTATGATTATTGTGGCTGAGAAACAGTGCAGTAATTCTAATTTTATGAAAACAGCCAGAGGAGAAAGAAGACAACAGTTTTATTATACGGCCCAGGCTATTTTCTCTCTAAATGAGAGAAAACAACATGCTTAAAACAAAACAGTAACCAACCACCATTACTGAAGTATGAGTGAATATTCAGCAAACTAGGAAGCTAGTTAAATATCTCAAAAGTAAAAGTCCTCTTGGAGGTCTTCCCATGTGAATTTAAATCAGTGTACCAAGATAAGCCATCCTCACACAGTGAGGAGGTCCTACAGTTAGGACATCACCCTTGGATGAACTGAAAAACAGAAGCTTTTTCAACTAATTCTTCACCATTAAAGAATATGTTTTAAATGGGAAAAAGATGACACACACTCCTTCAGATTGCTCCAAAAACTACATAGTTTAGACAATCCTGAAGGGTTAAGTTGCATCAGATTTTCACAATACAAATTCCGTACATGTCCTCACCACTTCAAGTAGCCAAATGGCTTCTAGAAGTGACACAAGACACTGCCAACTACTGTCTTTCACCAAGACAAAGCATGCATACTTTAAATGAAAAACTGTTCTGCTTTTTTTTTTAATCAAAGGCAGGAGGATCAGAGGAGGACTTTAACATGGGAAGCAACTGACGAGGTTGCTGAATGCTTTGCTGAGGAATTTCATCCTACCACACCTGCCCTAATTCAGTAAAGTTATTCACTTTCCTTCCAAATTTCCATGCTGGTGACAGGCATCAGGAAGTTTGTTGACCCAAGAAGAGGAGGTTCTTGAGCATTATGGAGCCTAATGCTCTTCCTGGAACATTATGTACTCAGACCACTAGTCACATTAAAGATGAAAGCATCAAGACTACGCTCTCTACATAGCACACAACAGCTTTGATGTAATTTTTGTGACTGGTGTAATAGGTACACAGTACTGTTTTGTACTGGTTAGATCTTAAGAGCAGTGTCTTCAGGATAAAAAAACCACTGCATTTCTGTAGCTCACAAATGAACTGGTGAACACCTGTGACCCTGAGCAGGTCAGTAGTACCAGAAAGCATGATTCAGTCAAAAGAGATGGTATTAAGCATAAAGTTATCACTTGCATAAGAGCTCACTCTTAGGAGGAATTAAAGGACAGCTTACACTGAACTGACTAACTGTGACGTGACTGCAGATATTTTAAAAGTGGTCCTTCTGTGCACCGAAGTAATTGGCATTTTGGTAAGATTTGATTTCCAGCATCTACTTCATTTGTGCTAACCATGGCACATTTTTAACTGCTAGAAAGCAGTCTTACAACTCTTGTTCATGAATCCTACAGGAGAGGTCTTTCCCAGGTGTATTCAGGGATTGTACTGCTTCCTTACAACTCCAGTGCTTCTGGACATTGCATGGGGTCCAGAAAGTGACAAAGATCTTGGCCTAATTTTGAAGACTCTCTCCAACGACCAAAGGTAGTTTACATAATCAGACTATTGGGTAAGCTAAAGCCATGCTGTTTCCAGTGACAGCACTTCAGACAGAGCATTTCCTTCAGCTTCTTACAACTTTTCAGCATATCCTTAAAGTTTGTAAAGCACTGTTCTGCAGAGACAGATTTTTGCACTTTAGACTAGTACCAAAGTCTGTATCGCTTTGAAGTGTCTAAATCCTATCCTGCACAGACTGGGACTAGGTACATTTACTAGAAGAAGACAGGATCTACAAAAATATCACATCATCCCAGTCTTATTGCTATTCTACAAATGATTCTGCATTTTAAGTGACAATTATCCCAGTTTTTAGTTCCTCAATTAAAATTAATCACTTGAAGACTGGATTTGGGTTGTTAGAAACAAGGCACTAGGCTTCTGCTTTTAAAAAGCAAAATTTGTTTTAGTTGTCACTGAGAAGCTAGCAATTTGGGGGTTTGCTTTTTCTTTTAAAAAGAATTGAAATAGTATTTTCCTTCCAAGTGTAGACTTACTTTGCTGTCCAAAGACTGACAAATACCTACAGGAATCTAGTGCATCCCATACAAATGTAACGGATAACAAAGATGATGACCAAAGTATGTGACACCCCATAGCCTTTCAGTGAATGTGTACAGCAAGCGCTGTATTTGCTTGTAATTGAGCCACTCAAAAATTTGTAATGAAAACCCTATCAATGAATTACTAAATAAACATAAAATGATATCAAGCTGGAAAAAAAATTCTTAATAAATATGTATCATCAGTCCCTGAACCTTTTCCATTGGTGCAGAAATGTCTCTGATTGAAAACATGGTACTAAATGAACTCAAATCTGTTTTGGTTTTAGACAACCTGTGCAAATTATAAAATGCTAAACATAAGTTAAAAAGTAAAATAAAAATTAAAAACCAATATTCTATGTACAAATTTCTCTTGAAGCAACACCTTAAGAGCAAGTTATCTAGACTATAGGTTCATAACTTTGATTTATGATTAACACATTACTGTTGTCTTGTAACACTGATTTTTATTTAACAAATTACCATCTTAATGCTCAACAGCAAGACCTGGAAGAAGATAAATGCAGAACTTTCATACCAACATTAAGAAAGTATTGATTCTAAGCATTCAGATGGAAAAAAAAAACCAGTATAAAAAATAGAGCAGTCTGACCAACAAAAACTTAAATTGTCACCAAGTGCTAGTACTTTCCAAATAGCAGATTTTTGTAATTTCTTTTAATGGAGACTTTTGTGTTATGCTTTGACAAAAAAGACCACGACTTGTAAATCATATGTCAAGTAAGAAAGGAAAAAAGCATGAGAAAGAATTTCATAGATATATATCTTTGCTGAAGTGAAAGCAAAATACTTGTGAGGTTCTTCAGCAAGAAATGAAATCAGTAACATAAAATGTAACTACAGAATGTGGCATTAGTCAAAATGAAGAAAATACTACTTACAGTGCTATTCAGATATCCTTTTCTTGTCAGTCTTTGGCACATCTATGCTTTTGTTGTCCAATTAAAAGATCTACACATTACCACAACCTTGAGAACCTAACATTTTTCCTGCTGCTTACATTCAGAAGGCTAGCCTACTGACCAACTGCTACAGCAGAGATCGCACCACAAAGCAGCTGCTTCTCCTACAAGCACCCAATGGGGGAAAAAAGAAAATAATTTCAATATGCCACAGAACTTAGCTGCTTCTTTTATACTTAAATAAGGGTTACAAGTTGGCTGTGCTACAACGGACAGTATTCCTGGAAAATCTCAGGTTCCTCTTATTGGACCTGAGGCACAACTGAAGATAACATTGTCCACAGAACAGTCAGAACAAACCATGTAGCAATCTCACTTAAGACAGAATATGTGTTTTAAAATTACTTGATCTTTGAAGGACAGTCTACTATTTTTCAAGAGATCAGATGTTTATAAAGAAAAAAAAAAAACAAACAACCTTTATTCTTCTAGAAACCATTGCTGAACAAGTTTATTTGCTTTACTGAAGGACAAAACCAAAACACCTTACTTGCAGTAAACAGTTCTGACCCTCAGAAAAACTGAATTTTCTAAGGTTCACACAGAGTGCAATAAGATCAACAAAGATAAATAAAAAGGTAAAAGTCTATTACACACTGGTTACTTCATTATTTCATGAGATTGCTCTGTTGTTATAATAGATCCATTTCCCATTACCTGGTCAATTTGCTCATATTACTTTATTTCTTATATCATAGTCTGACAGGAAATATTTTACATTTCATTCAAAGACAGCAAGACAAGTCTTTCAACAATGTTGATTGGCAGTTTGCCACTGCCATCACTGAATCATCAGGGAAGACAGAAAGCAGCACCAAAAATAACATTCTCCAGCCGGGTCCATTGGCCATATGTTACATGGGGAAAAGAGGAAAAAAAAAGAAAAAAAAAGAAAAAAAAAACCAGAGAACATATGTTTTTCCAACAACCATAAACCAGGAAAAAAAAACCAAAACACAACTATTCAGCCTGGACCAAGCCCTTCCTCCAACAGCAGAATTTGGGTTTTTTCAGGTTTGGGTTTTTTTTTTTTTCCTTTAGGTACATTTTTTTTTTTCTTTTTAAATCTGGATCACTCCAATTTAATTTTCCTGAATCTACTAGCAGGTGTTTATTCCTCACCAAGGCAATACCTTCTGGAGCAGAGCTAGTCAACAAGCAATTTACAGATTGCTAACATACAGCAGCAGTGCACATGTCTGTACTATTCATTCCTCTGCCATACAGCCACATGAAGGTCAATTTGGTTTTGGAGCCTTTTACTTACCTTTCCCATTTTGCCACGCAGTATACCAGGACAAACTGAGGAAAGTAGTGATGAAAACTAACACAGTGGCCACAGTTCCATTTCGGAGCCTCATCTCATTTCAGCATCACACTTGTTTATGTTCTATTAGTGATGAGGACCTATCTGTTGGGCTTGCTGCAATGAAGTCAGCTGAAGTCCATCGGCAGCAGCTGGCCAACAGTGACACGAGACGTAGCTCTCACATACCAGAGGTATCATAAATCAATCCATTCCAAACTTGTAAGCTTATGGTTCTCATAAATTAAACTTCTTTTTATTCTTCTAGTCCTGTTTAAAGGAAACAAAATTTTAACAGATTATGCTAAAAATGTTTAGAAGAGTCCCCCAGGTACCAAAGTACAGCAAGGAAATACTACTATATGCTCATTACTGTGGCTTACACGCATCCCCCTCACACTGCCTCAGTCTTGGCTCAAGGAATAGAAATTGTTAAATTAATTTGTCCTTTTTCTGTTAAGACTGCTTGTATCTGGAGGAGCTGTATTTCACATTAATTTGGTCGTTAAAGGACAAATATACATACATATCACCAACATCACAGTTTTATCATAAAATCAAGGCAAGATCACATGTCACTCTGGCAGGTGACGAACTGATACAGGAGATGTTTTCAGGAAGCCAGCAGCTCAAGGCCCCACTCCTAAGTGCTCACTTTGACAACACCCCTCTGAAATCAGTGAGGCTGAATGTAACTGCAGCAGCAAAACCACCCCCAGCAAATTGAGAAACCAGAGCTTTAAACAGCATTTACAAACCTACACCACTCATCTTCCTCTGCTCAGTGCAAGAGTATTTGATCCATCCACAACCATTTTTTCCCCTAGCTTAGCTGCAGCTAAAGCACAGACTACAGTCACACATGCAGAGACTGCCCAGTCTACACCAGCTGGCAACAACCCAAAAGCCCCACAAAATGCCATGATATGACCATATCACTCCTCTATCTCTGCCACACAGGCACAAGGACAAAGCACAGAAATTGCCTACAGTTCAGTTTTATTCCAGAGGAAGGTTCCATATCCTGGGATCAGAAAATCCTCAATTGGCCAAACGCAGCCGGCATCTAACCACACTGTCCTAACTGAGCAGGACAAAGAGAATAGGGAAATAAGTTAACCAACTTTAAAAGATGGGGGGTAGATTAGTTTTTAAAGTGCTAAATCATCCTTTACAGTAGTTCAAACATTAACATTTAACATTCTTTTAAGGCAGTGACAGTTTTTCCCCACTATAAACTACATCTGATGCAAGTATGTGACCCAGCAATAAATCACTTGCTCTGAATCTTCCTTGGAAGCAACCTCTGTCACTCTCTTGCCTGGGTGCATTTAGAACAACAGGGAAAAAATACTTTTTATTATTATGGTACCAAGAGATTCCAGTCAAATCTGAACTCCTCTTCCCAAGTTTGCATTGCAGTACACACTACCTTTAGCAAAGAGCTTGCAAAACAAGATATAACCAAAAGGCATGGTTAACAAATGAATGGAAGAGAACAATGAAGCTGCAGAACTACATGTTCTTGAGTTCAAATCTTGGTCACAACATCCAGCTTACAGAAAGTGTTTACCTCCAGACTATGATTACCTCACATATAATGCTAGTAATGTGCTTTGTTCTGATGAACTTTATGCACAGATAGGTTTGTGGCTTTAAACATTAACTCAGAAATCACATAGTACCTATGAGGAAGGGAACAAATGCAAGTACACGGGAAGCAGACAAAGTGGATGGTAAAATTCAGTAAGAAACAAAATAATGAGCAGGAATAGGGAGAACTGTGAAAGGCCTTACGATACAAGAAACCTGAATTCAACACAATGAAAGATAAAGGCAACTGACAGACCTAAAAGCTAGCATGGAGAGCACGGCATGCCAGAAAATATCACCAGCACTTTGAATAGGATATGGACATCATAAAAGCCAGAGGGGTAGGTAATAGTAATTAGGTGAGAAGATAAAAGTCTGGGTGAACTTTAATAGCAAGGAGAGGCAAAGATCTCAAAACCCCAAGGTTTTTTAAGGTCTGTCTGCATGAATTTAGAAAGTTCAGGTGATTCCCCAGACTACCAGAATAAGTGACTAGGATACCAATAAGGTCAATGACACTAACAGTTTATCATGGCTAAAGTGGCTCTGAAGCAAGGATGCTTAAACTGTAATCTACCTTTACCATTATTTTAGCAGCAGTCAGATCTCTGTGGGGCAGCTCAGGTGTGCACAAAGGACTAGGCTGCAAGCTAGACAGATTATCCCAGTGGGGGCAACAGACAGCTGGTCCGACATGCAAACAAGAGAGGGCAACCAGGAGGTAAAAATATCATCTGATAGCGCAAGAGAAGTGAACTGCCCCTTGCTAGAAAATGTGGGCATCATTTTTACATTTGCTGCAATAAAATCAAGATGTGATCAGGGCTTCTCCCTGTACTATATGAATCCACAAAAAATACAGCCTGAAAGAATTCAGAAAACAAAAAGTTACAAAAAAGAGTAGCAACATGATTCAATTAGCTGCGAGTATGCACAAAATTGTGTCAAATTAATAATTATGATGGTTTTGAGTTGGCTGGTTCTGCTTTTACCCTTCTCTTCTGGTGTTGTAACCACTCCTCTTAGCACAGGCACCAGCAGCTCAGCTACAGCTCAGCAGTACTTAGATGATTATTCAAGCATTTCACTATATCAAACTGCATACATAAAGGCCATGCATGAACCAGAAGCATTCCAGCTTTTTAAAAATGCATGTAGTTAAACCAGCAGAAACCCACGTGTAGATGCACCTAGATTATTTAACCCCCCCGGTGGTCACTTTAGGGTTGTTCAGTAATTTACAACACAAACTAAACAAATTTAACTGAGGGGTAATCCAGTTTGAGGTGATGCTATGACAGGGTATAACTAGACAGATGAAGCCCACGAAATTTTCCAGTGTCAATATGACCTGAACCTTTCCCGCTCCAGACTGACAGGAATGACCCTGCTAGATGCTGAAGGCCATGCGTACTGATGGTACCTGACACCTCTCAGGTGCTGAGCAGCACCCTACCGAATCAGTCTTAAATAAACTAAGAAGTTTCTGTATGTATCCAGACACTCCCAAAATACATACAAAGCGTATTTCCAACTGCAAACCATAAAAACTGATAAACTTCAATGCCCCTGCAAAGGCTCTTTACATAGTTGCTGAAGGGTTGGAAGGTGCAGAATCAAAGCACGAAGAGTGCCAGACTTCTGAGAGGATGAGCTCAGACCCCATCCTGCCGAGAGGTGCAAAACCACCTACCGCGGCAGCAGTGCTGCATTTAAAGGCTGTTCTTTAAGGCACGGGAGAACGGTCCACGATTAAAAGACGAACAAAAAGGAAAAGGTAGGAGGAGGTTTGCTAAACAGGCTCTTTTCCACCTTATTTTTATCGAAACGCTTCAGCAAACGCCGCGGCGCGCGGGGGGGTGCCCGGGCGTCCACGCCTCCTCCCCCCCCCCCGCGCGCCGTCACCCGCCGCCGTTAACGGCCGTTACCTCAGGCTCGTCGGCGCCCTGCCATTTCGCAGCCGAGTCCCCTCAGGCCCGGGGAAGGGGGATCCGCTGCCTCCGTGGAAACCGTCCCGAGTTAGCCGGGACCTTCCCCGCTGTTTCTGTCCCGGCCGCGGCTATTTAGTCGGGGAAGCGAAAAAATCAGGCGGGTAGGAGGAGATAGGCACCGGCCGCCGCCAGCTCTGCCGGGCGGCAGAGGGCGAGAGCTGACGGGAGATGGGAGGGGAGGGAGAGCGCCGGTCCGGGGAGCTGCGCTGCGCCCGGTGCATCGGAGCGAGGTTGTTGAGGGGAAGGAAGAGGGACAGGAAACTACAAACTCTGCCGAACCCCCCTCGGGCTCCCAGCCCGCAGGGAGGAGAAGAAGAAAAGGTGGGAAGAGGGGTCTCCCCCGGGCGCCCCAGCCGGAGAAGCGGGGGGGGGGGGGGGGGGGAGCAGCGCCGCGCTGCCCCGGACCCCAGCGCCGCCCTCCACACGCCCCACGGGCACCCCCAACGCAGGGCGAAGGGAGGGGGTGGCAGCAAGTCCTGCGAAGGAGCCGCAAACGCTCCCTACACCACCCCCACCACGCAGGTGCATGTGAGCGCAGAAGGGTGCATGCATGCGGATGGGGGAGCAGGACGGCCCCCCGCCTCCCGCCTGCCCTCCTCCCTCACGGTGACACCGCAGAGACCCGTAGACCTGGGAGGGGAAGCGCCTCCGCTGCCCACCCACTCCAAAGAGTGCGGAGAGGGGAGACGTCCGGCCCTAGCCTCCCAAAAAGCCGAGTCGGCTGTAGCTGCCGCCACCCGGCTGCCGGCTCCAAGCCGGGTCCGAAGGCGGCAGCAGGGGCCCGGAGCGCGCGGGGGGAGCGGGACCCGCTGACCGCCGCTGCCATCCTCACCTGTGCGCTGCGGTCCGGCAGGGGGAGCCGCGGGCGGCGGGCGCGGCGGCGAGCGACTGTGTCGGCTCGCGCCGGGGCTCTCGCTCCCCTGCGCCCGCCCCCCCGCTCTTCCCTCGTCAGCGACGCAACCGGCTCGCGCAACCTCCCCCCGCCCCGAGCGCCATGCAACTGCACGGCGCTCCGCCCCGCCCACCGGCGCGGAAACCCCACCCACCGGCCGGGCGCCGTCCCGGCCGGCAGCCAATGGGCGCCGAGCCGGATAGCGCTGCTCATTGGCTGGAAGGCCTGTCGCTCTCTTCGGCCGCGGCTATAAATACCCCAGTGTCTCACAGCCTCCCTCAGTAGCTGTGGTGGGAGCTGGTGTGGGAGTATGTTCTTGGTGCTCCTTGTTCCTCAGCGTGTCCCCTTTTTAGGGCGTGCATTTAGGGTTTATTGTTCTGAAAGAGTCCCCAAAAAGGCTTAGCTGCCCCAGCGCTTGGTTACTTGTGCCCTGTGGTCAGCTGCAGGAGATCCATCCTGAAATCGGCTCCCTAATCGCCTCAGGGTCGAGCCCCAGGCCTGCTGTGCAAGGGTGCATCAGCACTGCTGAAAGAGAAGTTGAGCCGAGCAGAAGATTTCTCAAGCTGCCTGTCTGTGCCAAGCGAATCACGTGTATTGGTGGCCCGTGTGATGCACTCGTTCACCAGCAACAAGAAGTCACAGTCATGAATTTTAACACTGAGCTCATACTGTGCTAATAATTTCCTAGAGCTTGTATCAAGAACTGTTTGAATTAAAGAGCAGCTTGTTGCTCCACACCAGTTAAATGAACCCTCTGTCCTTTGTATCATTCACAAGCGTGGCTCTGGGGAGGGCATTCACGTTGCAATGGCACGTGTGCTGCCCAAGAGGCTGTTAAACAGGTACAGCTCTGGAGGTGTGAAAATGAACTTGCTTCCCTCAGGAGGGTCGTTAACTGCTGCGTCCTGCAACCAGTGAAAGAAAGTCAGTGGCAGCTTTACTCTATGGGTTCGTTATTTAGGGTTGTGATGTTTCTGTACTGTAAGTAATCCCCTATCTTCAGTGGTTCATTTCATGTGTTCCAGGAATTTCGGGCATGTTTGGGGGTCTGAAAGCTCCCATTAAAATCAAATAGCACCCTCAGCTTAGGGTAGGAACTTATCTACGTCACAAGAGCCATGCTCTTACCGTGTAACGCTGACTGATTAGCAGTGTTCAATCCTTTTGATTGACTTGATTGCTTCCACTTTTTTGTTTGTTTGTTTTCCACCTAATTTAGCCAAAGTCTGTAGCACACATTTTTACTCTCAGTTAAGGCTCTTATGCTAGGTGTAGTGGGATGGTTCCCCACTAGAATTTTAGAAACTGTGGAAAAATCTTACTAGCTACTCTGTCTGAAGAGTGACATTTAACAAGTCTCCATAGATCTTTTTTTTTTAACCACTGCTTAAACACATTAGAGTACTTTTACACATTTGGGTACCTGCACAGTAGCCCTCAGTGATTTAGCTGGCTTTCTCAAAGCTTGCAAAGAGGGGCCAGTGCCAACTCAGGCAGAGCATAAAAAAGCAGCTCAGGAGAAGTTTGCAAGGTCTTGACACCTCAGCTGTTCTGTGATTTTATTCATTGAGTGGTGAAAATTTATTATGTAAATGTGTGCTTTAATCCTCACTTTTATAAAGAATTGGAATGAAGTGGATTTTTTTATTGAAAAACAAATTCAGCACAATAACTTTCAAGCAAAAATTAGTGCATGCACATCCTCATGCGCACGCACACACACATATATGGCAGACTTTTCTGTAGAGATCCCAACAAGCTAAAAACATTAGAGCCACCATTGTTTGCCTCTAATAGATAAGTCTTGCTTAGGGATATGAATTTTTGCATTTCTGTGCTGGAAAAAAACAACTGGTTGAGACATTTTCACATAAAAGTCCTTTTGTCAGGAGAACTTACTTAGGCTGCTGAAGAAAAGACTCTGTTACAAGATGAGTTTAATGACAGTGATTTCACAAGGACTGTCTGAGCCTTCCTGTTTTTTGTTCTTTCGCTGATTGAACATTTGCATGAGGAAGGTTTACCGACTGGACCTTGGCAGTGTCCAATTAACTAGTAACTTCCCCATACAGTAGAGTAAGTGTAATGTGGTTGTTTCTCAGTTCCTCTGACATTTTCCCCTGAAGTTAGTTTCCTGAGAAGGAAGGCAAAGTTCAAGACAAAAAAAAAAAAATTCAACATTGCCCTCATCTGACCTACTACAGCAATAATCAAATGCCTCTTGGCATATTCCGCTGCTTGATGCGTGGAAAAAGTGCACAGTGAAGGAAAATGCTGCAGCTGCCAGAGGAGAGGAGTTGGAGCTGTGTGGCTGACACACTAAAATGTCACTTACTTCTGGTGAGGGTGGCAGCTCCCTTTTAGGCCTGAACAATATTTAATCCCAGCAAATTTCCAAATTCTTTCTTCCTGCTGAGTTATTCTCAAAATTGGAGAAGATTAAGCACTTCCAAACACTTCGCATTTAAATGCAAATGTTAAGGTGCAAATGCTGTAACAAACATAACAGGGGAGACTTGGGGGGAGAAATTGTTTAAAAAATATGGGAAATTTAAATACTTAGTGTTCCAGGTTTGGTTGCTAAAAAAAAGCCCAAGGAGCTTGCAATACTAGCAAGAAAAAAAAAAAACAACAAACAAACATCAGAGAGAAATGCATAATCATATTTCAACAGAGGGAATATTTCCTGCTGGGAAATTTTTGCTAAGGTATTACCTAAATGTCAGAGTAAAGACGAAGTAGCAAATGACACTCCAGCCCTGCTGTGATTTCACGTATGCTATAGTGACTGTTTCTGGCACACCTGAGCTGCCAGCTTCCATAGGGCTGTGTGGTTGTTGTCATTCACCAGATTTGGAGCTCTTTTTATCCATGCACTTTTTCCTGACTCAGTCAGAAGCACAACAGCGTTGTTGTCCTTGCGTTTCACCATGCTCATGTTCTGGCTTTCCCAAGCACTAGGAAAGATGCAAAAAAGGTAGAGGCTCTTGGCAGTGGCAGCAAAAGTCTTAACAGTTGCTCAGCTGAAAAATGGTCATCTGAAAATGGTCTGTGTCTCCTGACTGAAAATTGAGTCCTCTCTCAGAAACAGGATTTATTCCCAGCCTGCCATTAACCTTGTTTTTTAACAGAGCAAACACCTTGGGACTCTCTATGCTTCTGCCTCCATTTCCCCTCAGTTTTGCCTTTTTCAACTGTAAGCCTTTCATGACCAATTCCTTCTTGCTATATACTATCTGAGCACCTCGCTCAGTGAAGCTGTATTTCTGCTGGGCCTTTGCTACACTCCCATATCAACAATAAAGAGGGGCACAAATATACGGAGTGTGTATCAGGGAAGGATTGGATACGGTTGCCTGCTGCCCCTGCAGTCGGTCTGTTCCCCAGGCTGTCTGCTGCATAATATCACATGCCATCCCCACAGCACACGGCTGGTGAAAGGAAAAGCAAACTCCCCTTCAACCACCTTCTTAAACCCAGTGTGTTGAGGAGTCGGGCTTTCACTCACTGTGGAGGTTCTGTCTGAGCCGCAAATGCCTCTGCCATATGCTCAGAGGTGATGAACATTTACATTTATTCATCTCCTTCTGAAGGCAGAGGCTTTTAAATAAATTCCTACTGTTACATAAACATAAATCTGGAAACTGTGAAGTTCATATTGTGCCAATGTTGCTGATGGTAGCTGAGGTCCAATGCCTGGGTAAAGAACATCCAGATACATTTACTACTGAAGAGAGAGTCAAGCAAAAGGAAATCATGTTAAGAATTAAGGATTTTGATTGCCAGTTCATTTTCCACTTGCCTGCTTCATGGTACTCTCTCTCCTAATTTTAAAAGATTGAAAATTTTTCAGGGAAATTTTGAGAACTAGACTTTGTGAATTGGAAATCTTCATCGTAAGCAAAATACGATGGAGAAGATCTCTCCTTTCACTTACCTTGGAGTAACTTGGTGGTTGATCCACCGATAGCAGGGAAGCTGCAGTGAAAGGGAAGTCTGCATCAGGCCCTCAGCAAGTATAGGCTTCTGAAAGTACCCTTTCCTAGCAAAAATAAGTACAGGTTCAGACAACATGGGAAAAGAATCCAAGTCAACTTACATAGGCAAAAAGTAAGATGTTTTAGAAGGAAGGGCCTCTCAAAATCCAGTGCATTGTCTCATTGGTAGATGAAGCTTTGAGAGAGACTGTGACTCCGGTATAATTCTTATTTTGTGCAGAATTGCTACAAACTATAAAGATTTTCTAGCTCCACCCACTACAAATGCCCAAATACCCACTTGAGTAATGCACAGTTAAGACTATAGCATATTCTCCAAAGACATGGAGATTTGTAAAACCTGAGCTAAAATCTGCAAAAACAATGCAAATCTAAATTTCTGACTGCCAAGAAACACAGACTAAAACTTTATACTCCAGACTTCCAGCACAGGTTCCACCAACAAAGAGTGGGCTGGCCAGATGTTAGTCTTTGCGTTATTTTCTTTGTCTCACCTCTCTTCTTGTCTAGCCCAGCCCAGCTCTTTGTCTTTAATCCTCCTTCCCACAGGAAGGTGAGGTTGTGCAGGACATGGTTCAATCCACTTCATTAAGACCAGATGTTAAGAGTCAAAACCAAGCACCAAACTGTTGGCTAAAACCCAACTCTGGGGCAAGTAGCTCCCTCCTACTCTTGCCCCGTCACCCAGGAGATGTCTGGTCAGTGGGCATCTCCTCCTCCTCTTTCTTCCACAGCTGACTGAAGGTCAGATCTGGACATCCTGTGAAGACTAAACTGGAATAAAGCAATTGCTGCCACATCTCTTCACTTTATGCTCTGTTTCTGATGAGGGTTAACAACCTGCAAAAAGCCATGCTATGGTGAGGGCTCTGCAGACGGAGAAGCAGGGGAAAAGCTTCCCATGCTTTCTTGCACCAGCCTGACATCTTTGTAGAAGGGGGAGCACTAGGTAAAGGATGAACTTGGTGCACATTTTCTGCTGCTAGAGACAGCACGGGGCAGGGGATGAAAATTCCCTCACCCGTCAAAAGATGAACCATGGGGTTGGTGGCTACAAGTTAATAGATGGGCCTGTTTACAAGGATGGGGCAGGCTGCCTCTCCATGAGTAACAGTAGCTGTATGACCCTCTGCATGCATTCTTGGCAAACTAATTCCCAGCCAAAACTATATGTTGATCCTGATGCTGGAGACGATGGTCGGGTGAGCATTTGCACTAACTGCAGTCATCGGCTGTGTCCTACCAAGGCTCGAGTCAGCATTGCCTCAACAGACAAAGAGGCATAGCCCTTGCTCTTGTACCTTCCTTGCCCCAGCACCTCCTGCTCTGATCCTGTGCCACTCTACTGTCTTCCCCAACAGCTTTGCCTTCACAATCCTGTACTAAAATTGTGAAGAACAACCAGGAATTGTTAAACCAGCTCACACTGGGATGAAGGGAGGAAGAAACAGATTCATGAGTGACTTGACAAAGCATGACCTTGCAACTTGTGTCCTTCTAATCATGTCCAGCCCCATCATGTCAGATACAGATAAAAAGTTCAAATCCTAGGTGCATCCCTAATCATGGTAAGGGGGTTTTGGTCTTCCCGTCAGCCTGCCCTTTCTAACCTTTACCTTTACATTCACTGTGCATGTCATTCCACACTGCAGCAAGGCCATGGACAAGCGGACACAAGTCCACTCTGTGGAGGATGAGAGCTGTCGTTTGAACCCAAGGTATGTGCCAAAGTGATTCTGTCAGCCACTGATTTGGGGCAGGGATGGGAGAGGAGGAATAAGAGAATGATATCTTTACATCCCCTTGCTCAACTTACCTGTAGTACATATCATTAACCTTAACCTGTATCACTGCAAGACACAAGTGTCAAGACAATCCCTGTGAACTCTGCAGCACTGAAAATAATTATCAAAGCCACTCTCCATTTAAACTAGCAGAGCTGTTGCTCTGCTGTAATGAAAAGATCTCATGCTTTGCCCTATGGCAGCAGGGATCCAGGCTGTATTAAGTCATTCTGACCGGCCTTAAAGGCTTTAGTGATGTTTCTTTCATTGGAGCATTATCTTTCTGCCAATTTAGAATCCCATCTCCTCCCCACAAAGCAAACCTATAGTTATCCAAGCAGCAGTGGGAGGATGGTGGATGGCAAGGAAAACATAGATAGGACAGGAGCATTCTTCATGGCCTTTAGAAATAATGAATGCAATTTCCCACATCTTAGGACTTTTTAGACCAAGGTGTTAGGAAGAAGAGAAATTAACCTCAGTCAGCCAGGAACCCTACCCGTGTACCTGGAATAACGTGTAAATAGCAGCAAGCTCCAACAGGCAACAAAAATGTCAGTAATAACATAAGAAGAGCTCTGGGACTATCAGACAGCTCCATCCCCCAGGAAGGACACTGACAACATATGTTTTTAAATGAAGCAGTGTATTCCTTTCTTCACAGATTCAAAAAAAGCTTTAGATTCCCATCTCCACGTGCAAACTGGGTGTTCAGCCCCCTCTCAATTGCATGCAGATTACTCTCCTGGCACACAAAAGGAAACCAGCAGTTTAAGAGCAATATGTTGATATTGTATTTTATTCCCAAAAAGTACTTTTCAGAATGACAGCTCCTAGCGTGAGCCCACATGCTGTGCAACCACGTGGGCAAATGCTAATTCCACCCACCAAACGCGCAGGTAATGAGAGTGAATGGGACAGGGGTCGGGAGCAGACACCAATCAATCAAAGCCATTAAGTACTGCTGGCAGCCGGAGCACACCAAGCAATTAACAAACTCTTTCTGAAGTTTGTAACATGTCAGTGATGATGAGTTTGATAACTGCAATGGCTGTATCACTAGCATAGTGCATGTCATACATACTATTACTGTTATTCCTATCCCGAGAGAAACAGAGCTGTAACAAATTACAAGGCTGACACATGCAGAGTCCTTTGGTTTTTAAGATCATTACACCTTAACCCTAGGTTACAGAGTTATGGCACATGTGTACTGACGTGTTCAAAGTCAGGCCTCAGGATGACTCCTATTTATGGATAATTAAACCCTAAAACCATCAAGGGCTGGGTTTTGTCCCTGGCCGCCAGAGCTGAAGGGGGAAAAACGCAACAAGAAGGTGGAGAGCATCACGTTGGGCACAGGTGAAGTGGTCTTGTGTGGAAAGCAATGTCTTTCCTCCCCATCTCTCCCATGGCGCAGGCTGTCTTGCAGCCCACAGCCCTACCTCTTCCCTCTGCATTTAGGTGAGGTTGCCAGCTGCCAGAGAGTGAACCTTGCTGGCCTTGCTCCCCAGGGAGCACAACTGGGATGGTGGGTGGTTCTTGGAGGAAAACATCTCACAGAACGTGGCTGCAGCCTGTCCCCTCAGCCTTACCCTTGTACTCATCCTGTTTCATCAGAACCTGTTTATATTTTTAAATCATAGTAATACCATATCTGCTGCTAATTACAGCCCAACAATACTAACTCAGTGTGCAAACAAGGCCATCATCCAAGTATTGTTTTGCATAACCAGAATGCTAGGGTTGTGAACATTTGCATAATGTTTAATTATTTAGTCAGAACATAAAATTTGTCTTCCTCTCAAAAACATTTTTATGAAATGTCTCAATAATTAAACACCACTATGTTTATTAACAGCAGGGAAGATTCATAAAATGCATTACTCAGAAACAAGCAAGTAACTACATCTCACTACAGTAATCAAAATACGCTGGTCCGAAGTAAGTCCCCAAGCATAGCAAACACCAGTGTGAACTCCTACGTGCAACCAAGCAGAATACAATTAAAAGTGTAACAGTTCAGTGGCTGTACCTTGGAGGGGTCAGGGAGCCAGAATTCGATAGCTTAATTCACTCATTAATCAGTATATATACCATTTTGAGAAGACTGCTTCAATTCTATTGAGTCAGCTGAAGTGAGCCCATTGTCTATGAAAGGTAAAATTTGGGGTCGGCTGGAGGCCTGCATGTAGTCCCAGTCTGGGGAAGGCGTCTGCAGGCTTCTGCTCCAGCACGCTGCCTGTTGGAAGGCGGCAGGACCTGCGCACTGTGTGATGGGCCCATGTTTGCACCCTTTGTGTGTGACCTGGGAGCAGGTGGGTTCTTCATGGGGTTCCTCTAGGCAATTGCTTAACAGGCTGAAAAAAAGTAAAACAGGGTCTAGGGAAGTAGCCAGAGGCACCTAATAAAAACATCTGCCTTGACGGCATAGGAAAGGAGTTCCTTTTGCAGCGTTTCTGCACCATTGCTTGCTGATAGAGAAGAGGGGTCAGCTCCAACCTCAGTTATTTTGGTGTGTAAATAGAAAAAAATCCCCTGAAATGAATGGTCAGAGACTGGGCTGAAGTTGCTGAATGTGTTGGGGATGTCCCAGCACCAGGCAAGACCCAGAGGTTCTTTTAAGCAAGTAAAACTCACAGGCTGCTGAGGAAGAGACGGACACTGGCTGTGACACAGTGGACTCCAGTTTGCTCAAAATAGCTTCTGTGCGCAAGTCTAAAAGCTCCAAATTGTACTAAGTTGTTTGAAAGGAAGGCAGAATTCAGGACCAGAAATTGTTTCTTGTTGAAGGAGTAATCACCCACTAAATTAGGAGGAAAAATGCCTTATGTCCTGGGAATAAGCATTCACCTCTAAAATCCAGTATTTTAATAATTTGAACTTATTAACTTAGATATAAGAGAAGCATAGAATTAAAAGGTTATTTTATTTAGGCAAGATGGAGATTTTTATTGTCTCTTTTAAATTCAGCTTTGTACTTCAGTTGTATTTCAATAACGTTATGCAAGAAATTAAGCTTGTGTCCTTCTGCCCTCTCCAAAACTCATCTGTTACTTGCTAACAATGATTCCAAATTACTCAAGCCAGTTTCTGACACATGCATATAGTTAAAAGGCTCCCTTTTTGTCCATCAGTTACATAAAAGCAGCCAAGGAAACTACCTCTTCTCCTCCCATATCCTTGGCATAACTTCTAAGATGCAGCCTGAGCGTTAGTGTTTTGCAGCACTGTGCCGGGGGATCGTGTCAGACAGGAGCTGGTGAGGGTACGGCTTACTTTGGTAGGTAGATTTGAGGAGCTGTTTGTGCAATGGTGTAAAGCAAATGGCGAAACCAGCACAAATGTACCTGTTTGAATAACCACCCTCCACTTTCCCCACATGAAAATGTAAGCCCGCATAAACAGGCTCTGACAACGAATGCTGCCTTTTTCCTAAGCCAAAGCAAAACCCCCTTCCCCATCCTGCTTTAGGGAAGTAGGTCACCATAAAATCTGCATCCCCCATCTCCTGTCCACGATCACAAGGTAAGATAAATTATATCCTCACATTAATTGGGGAAATTGTGGTGTGAAAAGGCAATTCAAAAGCTCAGTGTCTCTCTGGAGAGCAGCTGACATGTGATCCACCATCAAAAGTGCCTTGCAACCCACTGCCCCAGGCTGCTTGTGCCCTGCTCTCCGCTGACGGACCGAGCTCTGTAGCTGGATCTGGTGATGAAGAAACGCAGCCACTGCGGGCTGCTTCAGCGCACCAGGAAAACAAACTGAAAATCACAGAGGAGGAGGAGGAAGCAGCAAAGAAACCGGGCAGTAGGAATTCCCTGCTGAGCAGGAAAGGTTGCCTCTGTTATCTCTAGCTCCAACTTCTTTGCTTTGCTTTGCTTTTCTTCCTTCCGAGACTGTAACACCGCGGTACGCAGACTGTGCCCACCAAATTACCGTGCCGCACGAAAGCACGTGCAGCTCATCGAATCCACGGTGAACGCACACTCATGTGCATGTTGCACACCCGTTAGTAAACATGAATTTATGGTCCCCTTGTCCTTCTATGCCACCTTTATGCAGAGGCCTGATAACACGTGGTCCAGCGTGACACCTGCCAGCCGGGGTTCATGTGGCATCGTGTGGTGTACGGTTTGCAGTGTGCCGGCAGGGCCTTGCCTTCCTTGGCCCTTGTGTTTCCCAGCGGGTCCTGTGGAGCTGGATTTACTGCGTCATTGAACCACCCCATAGCCCCGGGGTTTGAAAGAGCTTTGCAATGCCACAAAGCTGGAGTGCGGGGAGTGACATGTGCCACAGCTCCTCTTACTTAGGAGTCTTTTTTTTTTTTGTGGTTCAAAGTAAAGGCATGAACCAAACAAAAGGCTTCATTAAACAAAAAGGAATCCCTTTTGCATACTGGAGATGAGTGCTGCAGGAAGAGGCAAAGGAGTTAAAAGAAGTCAACCCTTGGTTAAAGGAGTGGCCAGATGGGGAAGATGATGTCTGTTTTGCCTGGACAGGCTCAGGGCCTTATTCTTCTACCTTGTCTGCAGGCAGCCTGCCCATCAAAATTATCTCTGGTGCTGAGTGCAGAGAGGATGAGCCAACAGCTTATTACAAGTGTCTGTTATTTCTGCTGAGAAAGGTGGCTTTTATTTTCCTGAAGGGTTATTAACTGAATCCTCCTCTTGTCATAACTCTGGGTGTTTTCCTCTGCTCCTTCTAGACAGTTCTCCTTGGTTCTTTGATGTAGGCAATGGTTTGAAGGGTTTACTGATAGTCTTGTTAAATTTGGTGCAGGAGGAATAAAAATAATGTGGGAATAGGATTTCTTTGGGAGACACGATCATCAGAGCATGACTTTGGTACAAACTTGACTCTGCAGTTTAGCGGCCTCCTGACACGGTGTTGAAATCTTTACAGCACCTTGGGCTGTCCCTCGCACAGATAGTCCCATGACTGGAGTTCGACCCCAGAGACAAGGAAATACTGCTGCTTCACCTCAACACAGTCTGATACTAACTGCTGGTTGGGGCAGGAAGCATGGGTGGTGGTTGGCAATAGGAGGGTCTTGCCGGATTCCTCTGCCTCTTCGCTATCTCTGATGGGGCCATGCTCTTCCACAGTCTGGCCCAAGAGCAGCTCAGGCAGCCTGGTTATCTTGTCCTCTTGGAGCTGCTGGGATGGGTGATGAGTGACAGTGTGGAAGCTATGCACCGGTAATCATCACAGGACCCACTGGTGCAAAGTGCCATTTTCCAGTAGACAGTGAACAGAGATGTCTTTCTTTTTCCTTTTTTTTATTAAAATGTTTCTCAGGCAGAGTTGACTTTCAAAGGCAGTGTAATAAATTACATGTCAGTTCTAAACTTTAGAGATCAAACCATATTTGGGAAAAAATGACAGTGAGTTAAGATACCACGGTACCTGGCTCAGTGTCCTTGAATAGGCTTCAGTGGAGTTATGAACCTGCAACATATACCATTTCATATGCAAATAAGTAAATAAACAAAGCAAAAAGAAATCCACAATGAAAGTACTCAATGTGAAAGTGTGTGAGATGGAAGGAAGGAAAATTGTCCTCTATTGCTTTGCTTCAGTAAAACCTTATACACTCTTAGCTGCATTCCTAAGTTCTTAAGAGAGCGATTTGACATCCCAGTGAGGGAGATATAGTTCAACGTTTTCCTGAATGACTTCCATTTAAGCTGCCTTAGGTGAGCTAGAGAGGTTTTCTTCTGGGAATGCAGCCAGTGTACATAGAGAATTAGAATCTGCAGCAAAGGTGCTGCAAGACACTGGAAAGGAAGAAGATCTGAATGGGCTATGAATACATGTTCCATCAGTCTCCAGCTTCAAAGTATAACATGATGCAGAGAACTATCTGGGAGCAATAATTGTAAAAATCTTCACATGGTATTTATTTTGTGAAGTCAGACAATAAAAGATCCCACGCTATAAAACTCAGCGGTTCCTGTTGCTTCTTTACCGTCTTGGCGAACATTGGGAGTATGTGAGCTTGAGACCTGTGCCCACTTGGAACTGAAATGCCATCTCCTACAAGAGCTAATCCCGTTCAGTCACTCTGTGCTGGATCACACAAGGTTATGTTCCCCCCCTGGGGTGTTATGAGACACGCGGCACTGCCCAGTGTTCACAAATGGCTTTTTTTTTTTTTGGACTCTGTAACAGTACAAAAGTTATCTTCTAACCACAAACAAAAAATCCTGTAATTAAACCTTTGTTACCCACAGCAGAGTGTTCATCAAGTATACAAAGCAAACATTTTGGCAAGTTTATTATGCTCCTTGAGACTAAGAGGGAATTAATGGCATTGCAAAATTACAGCAAGCTGCTTGCTAGGCTGCTGCTGGATATTTTCACTAGCAACAAGATTTTATATTCCTCTTCACCTTGAAAAAAAAGTAACAGATTTAGTAAACATTTTTACTGTCAAAGGTAACACAGTGCAAAACACCATATCAAAGTAAAAGGCCAGAGGGGTATTTTGGCCTTAAAAATTTATTACACTTTGCTGTATATTAAAATAATTTAGTTGTAATTTTTTACTTAAAATTACTAAACATTAGGAGGTAGCTAATTAGGATAATCCAACTAGTAAATTGCATAAGTCACCAAATCTAGAATTTTTGTGCTGAAAGACACCTGATATGTGATTTCATTTGCATTGTACATGGTCCTTCACTGCTGGGAAGGACAACTGCTTGCAGACTGTCACCTTCCTTGTTAAACGGAAAGCCAAAGATATCTCATGAAGCACTTCTGGGAGAGGAAACTCTTCCATTTTTCAAATCCATTTTGTTGTTGTTGTTTGACTGTAATTCAAACTATGTTAGTTTATGTGCATGAGTCATGAACAAAGGGTGAATTTTTACATTTTATGTCCCTGGTAGATGTTATACACCAACAATATATATTGCAGCTGCCTGAGCAAAATGGATCAGCCTGGGTCAGTCATATTGCTTCTCAGCTGGAAAAGTACAATGACGTCCTTAGGAAAGCTGATCAGATCTGAAAGGCTCTTCTGGTGGTATCGAGTGTGAAACATAAATCACTGTTCATACAGAGAAGAAAAATATATTTGTATTTGTATCTTTCCATTGCCACAAACGAGCCATTTGACCAAAGAATACACAGGCTCTAAAACTATTTTCTGCCTACCTATTGACAAGATAGCTGGAGCAAGACCTACTTACATGACCCTTCAACTTAGAATGAAGAAATCTGGGTACAGACCAACGCCCTGAGAAAATAAAAATTCCCCTAGCCGTCAGATCAGGGGTCCAGGTAGCCAATTGTCTTCTCTTGCACAAAGAGCCATTGGCAGTGGTGGGAGAATATGAAGAAGACAAGTCCACCAGCCGCTCCAGCTCCCAAAGCCTTTCCCAAGCCAAGGCCCCGGCTTTCATGTTGAGCAGCACTTGATGGATTTTGTCTTCCACTGATTCGTCTAGCTGCTTTTTGAAGTCAACTAAACCTTTGGTGTCTACAACTTCCTATGGCAATCAGTTCCAGTGTAATTATGCATTGCATGAAAAGAAGCACATCATGTTACTGCTTCTCCAAAGCATATTTTGAGATACTTAAATTCCTCCATAATTACGGCAGAATTGGTCAAGATCCTGAGTTTGTTTCATGTAGGCCTGAGCAGCCTGTGGGGCTGCAGACCCATTCCCTTGGAGGTCAGGTGAAGGTTGCTCATGGGCTCATAGGGATCCACAAAGCTGGTTGTCGCCACTCATGGCAGTCATTTGCAACCACTCAGTGCTAAAAACCAAAAGCGAGTTGAGACAGCAAAAGCCCTAAGGCAGCAATACCCGGACAACATCGTAGTCAATGGCAGAATGCAGGCTGATGTCCACCCCACGCTTCCTGCCTCAGCATGCTCCCAAATTCAGATCCCGCATGCCGCACGAGGAGTAGGGCTGCATTCTGTTAAGAGCTGGCCGCCCCCTCACTTCCTCTCCTTGACATGTCTGCAAAATGACGGGGCTTGGTCTTGAGATTGTGAAGGTTTTGCCATGATACCTCTGCCTTTCGTCACTGTTATTCCTGAGCATCCATCTATGAAAACAGGAGATAGTCCAAGAGGTTTGTACTCTTCCCCACACAGCTGCACAGGTCATGCTCCCGGAATTCAGTCACAATTCAACACTGTTTTAACCATTTTAAAGAGGGAGAGAATTGTAAGGAGACAGACCGTACCCGTAACTACATTTCCTGAAAACACTCTGCTCTTTGCATGGTGTGGCAATAATTAGAGAATACAAATTTGGTCCTTTTTTATATATTATATTCCTTTAATACAGAAGCTGGTTTTTTTTTCAAGATTGCTACAAAAAGTAACAGCATATCTTAAAATTACACTTTATGCTAATTAGTTATTTATTACAGAAAGGGTGTTTTGGAGAGAGGGAGTTAAGATGGGTTTTATTGTATCTGAAAAATGTATCTATTTCTATTGTAGGTCCTAGAGTATAATTTGAATAGAAAAAAAATATCACTTGAGATTAAGGACTGTGCATGCTTGCTCATGGGGAAGCAAGGTGAATGTTGTTTGCACAACCAACCTTCGGGCAATTGAGCCCAAGGTTGCATGTCCTGTAATTAAGTTACTATTTCTTTTGTGGATCTGTTTAACAGATCTTGCCACTTCTGATTTCAGCAGGAATGCCCACACTGCCTTTTGTGATCTGCATAAAGGAGAAAACCCTGGGACAGCTGGCAGAAACCCGTTTGTGTTGGGACCACTGACAGCTGCTGTGATGGGCTGGAGCAGGTCCATGCAGCGGCTGCGTCAAGCCTTCAGCAGCCATGCAGGCTGATTTCAGCAGCGATGTAGGCTGACTGGCTTTATCCAAAGGCTTTGACAAATATAAAACTTGGTTTTCTTCCTCCTGTTTTTGACGATGAAAGACAACCTGTCCGAAAACAGTTATCAGTGTCTTGGATATTCACATGTTCCAATGCCCTGTTTCTTTATTCATTACAAAATGCAGTTGTCATTACTGAGGGAGCTCAGGTTTTCCTCCCCACCTCCTTAGAGAAGGAAAGATTTTGAAACTGCAAATGCAGGTGTTAGGAAATCCTAGGTTTCCTAAAGTCTCCCTACATTTTTCCAAAAAGAATGTTAATGCCACAAGAAAAACAGAATCACAAATATAAACATAAATAAACCTAGGGAGCGCAGTGCTAAGGTAGTACTTCACACATACACAAAGTGAAATGCTTGCCTTAGCAGTAGGGCATTTAGTTTCAAAGAAATTCCCTAACGGGGTTTGTCGTTTGCTTCTTCAGCTCAGAGGGAGGTCTTAAAATATATTCAGAGTGATTTTGGTCAATCAGCAGCAATGATTTCTCTTGTCAATCTTGTTAAACAGGTGAAGGTGAAGAGCCTTCATAAGCAGGAGTCCCAAACTGGTGGGGGAGACTCAGGCTGATGAGCCTGAGAATTTTATATAAAGTTAGTAAAGTACAGAGATGCTATACATTACTGGTTTTAATGAGAATAATTAAGATTATGTAGGGGATGATACGTGAAGCTGACGCCGCAATGAAGTTCACAGTCTTTCCCAGCATTTCAGTTTGGACTCTAGCTCAAGGCTTTTCAGTTCTTATTTTTTAACTAAATTCATATTGTCTGTTGCTACTAATCCTAGCCTCCTAATTGAGAATGATGATTTCACATAAAGGAAAGACAGCTGCAACCAGATAAATTCAGGTAGAAAAGCAACTGTGAATGCATTGATGAGCTTCCCGCTGCAGTTCAGTTTCCTTACTGCTCGCCTGCTTGCAAACACTGTGCAACCAAGGTTGCTCACAGAAGGAGCTGAGGAATTTTTATTCGTGGTCACGCATAAATGTGTGTCTTTGTGCCTCATGAAATGTCACCTAAGCCCAGAAACTGGACCACTTGGCTCAGCTAGGCAAACATGCAGCTCAAGCAACACATTTTAATGGAGTACTCACTAGCAGCTATTCATGAAAACCTCCATGGGCCAAACAGCTTTGACAGAAAGAGTGTCAGGCGATTGCAGTGAAACGCATCAACAGAATCAGGATGTTAGTGCACAATTTATAAATGTAAACAGAGAAAACCATGACAAATAGAAGTTTCTAGCAACAACAGAAGTTCAGCAAAGTTTAGCAAAGATCCTGTTTTGATGCAAATGTCATTAGAAGCAGAAAACGCAGGAAATACATACAGCAATAGTTTTATTTTCCAAAGTGCAAGTATGTCCTTAGCGTTATGTAAGTAATCCATTGCCATTGCGATCCTGATTGCTACAAAGTTGAAGGTAAACGTTTTGACTGCATCTGTTGCACACTTTCTCCACAGCTGTATAATAAAACCCTTCTCCAGTATCAAGAGATTCTTCACTGTGATTAGCTGATCTGTAGAAGTTCAGTTAAGTAGTTGACTTAATTATGAAAGATGCCATTTGCTCGCATCGTTCTATTTTATAATCTGTGGCATATCACTCCAAGCTTGCGATTTCTTTTTGGCCAGTTCCATCCACGATGGCTGATCTGGAGCAGCATTACTGGCTTTCTTCAAGTGGCTTATTTCCTCTTTATCCTCCAGTGGTGGTGATGGAGCTACTGTGAATAAAACACATGGACATGTTATGTTCGCTTGCTGTACAGCTATACACGCTAGCTCTTTCGTTAAAAACTTCCTGTGCCCTGCTCTAAGGTAGAAAATCTTTACATTTCACATGGAAGCTTCTTCTGCAATACGTTATTGAGGAAATAACCATTCTGTGCTCAAAAGAATGCAATGTTTTTCTCAACACTGATCTCTTTAGTCCCTAAATTTACCAAAACCAACATGATGACCTGGATTCCTTGCTGTGCCTTATGTTAACACCCAGGCCAAAGAAGAAAGAGTCTTTTCATTAGCAAGAGCATTCATTTGCGAATTCCTCCTTTACCTAGCCCCCAAGTCACAGGAATTTTATTATCTTCAAAACTGCTGCCCTTCTTTCAAATTTGAATTTACTAAAAAGATTCAAAGTTATTGTGGGAGGACTGATGGGCAGACAGTTTGTGATGAAATCATTCCAGCTTGCTGAGGAAACCACATTAAAACTGAATGTGACTGAAAAGAATTTTGCATACATTTTACACTTTACACTGGGATAGTGCATTTGGGACCCAGTCCTGTGAAATGGCCTAGCACTCTTGATTTGCATTTCTTTCAACACAAGTTTTGACTACTCTGTAATTGAAGTGGTCAAAAGAATATGCCACCAAATAAAACGCCAGATATGAGCACTGAGAAAACAGTTTGCCCTTACTGATGTGGGGCTGGGGAAGAAATTACAACCTAGCGCCTACTTGTTTTCCAGCACACTCAAGCAGGATTTCTTCTGACAAGGTTGTGAGATAGCAGCCTACATTTTAAGCATTTTATTTCCTACCGGGGACACAATGTGACAGTGAATTGGTTCTCAGCAGCAGCTCCTTCATTTCAGACTTTGTCTCTTTCCTCTGTTCTTCAGAAGTGGTTTTAGGTGCCAAGTGTGAAGGTTTGCTCCATTGCTGCTTCACTGACCCCTAGGCACAGAGAGGGATAAAATCCAGGTAATGCAGAGAGAATGAGACCAGTTTGGAAGAGCAAAGGGAGTGGATGCAGTGCCTGTCATGGTCCAAAGACCAGATGTGCTCATCATAGACTGGTCCCAGTCCTCTCACTTGAGCTGATACCTGTTCAGAAAGCTCCAGTGGTTTCACGCTAGCATCCGTGATACTCTACAAATTAAAACTATGCCTCTGTATCTCTTATTCAAAATGGTATCTATGAGTAGGTTATTATAGTCTTCAATGCAAAATGTATTTCAAGCCCTTTGCATACCTCTACTAACATATATAGGATTTGGAAACAGCCTTGTTCTCTCATGTTTCCCTTCTACCTCCCAAATTTTGTGGGTTAGGGCACTGTATTTTTGGACAGTTGATGGTAAATGGATTTTCCATAAAAAAGAAATTGAACACAACCTCCCATGGATTTTCTTGCCAGTATCAAAAACTACCCTGAAGCGATACTGCCTGGTGCCATGTGGGAGAAGGAGAAAGTGGGAGTAGTACAGTGGCACCCAGCCTCACATGCTGCAGTCAGGAGCATCTTGGCATGTTTCTCTGTTAGCTGATACAGGGAAATAAAATGCATGGCATGAATTTTAGGGAACATTGCCAGCTAAAATCTCTAGTTTCCTATTCTGACACAGAAACTGTATTTTGGGATCATTTAAACCCTTGGTGTTTTAAGTGCTATGACAATGTTGAACATTATTGCAGTTCATAATCTTCCCTAGACATTTTATTAGGTATTATTTCTTGTTAATCTAACCACTGCTATTTTTCACCATCTAGAGATCTTCTGTTATTCCAGGATATAATACAGCTATCTGGGTTTCTAACAGTACCACCTGAAGCAAGAAAGTAGGCCATTTGCACTGGGAATGCTATACTGGTATAGGACAAACATGCTCCTGCATCAGTGCAGGGTTCTTACTGTGCCAGAGGTGATACAGGCAGCACTTGCACGCTGCTGTCTCCATGAGCTAGCCCAGTACCAGGGAAGCCTTGTTAGTATTCTGGATTAATGCCAAGCACTTCTGCTGGCACACCTTTGTCATCTGGGAAGATTACTTCCTACAGGCATCACCCTCTTTTGCATGGGATCTTTGAAGAGGCAGAGTCAGCCCATATTCCATGGCACCACATGGCCGTCTGAGTTATCCATATACACAGAACCAGAATTTTTATCTTGGCACTGTCTGCAAGTGCAAAAGTTATTTTTATCCTATTTCACTTCTCAAGGCTCTAAAAATTGTTACCTAGGAGCTTCTGGGACCGAGCTGTTCATTCAGTGTTAAATCAGTCAGGCGGTATAAGAGGTTCAATGAAATGCTGTGCTTAGAAGGATAGTTAACAAGAATGTATTCCCTCTGTATTGAGAGAGATCTGAGACTGTACAATTTAGCACTTCATCCTGGGTATTTTAGCATGCAATACACACATTAGATCTGGTAAGTAAGTATTGGGCACCCACAAAATTTTACACATCTCACATAGTTCCAGGATTTCTTGGAGATATAAAATCACGTATCTGAACAATCAGAGAACTCTGAATCTGTAACACATTTCCGAGAGCAGTGTCTTTCTTACTTACGAGTATACTCATTAAGCATCTGTAATCATTACGGCATGACTGGTAATAGAGCAGTAGATCCAAAGAATACTACAGGAAGATGATATGAAAGCATCACAAATTTGTACCCTAAGTACCTCTGTTCGTTCTTTCTCTTTATTTTGTTTCTCTGTATCTGACTTAACATCCAGAGCCGCAAGTTTTTCTCTGTTGAGTTCTTGTTCCTGCTGCATGCCCCTCTGCTTTTGCCTTGCTATGGAAATCCAGGCTGGTTCTGCAGGAGTGTCAGGATCTCTTCCGGAGTCTCCAGCAGCCACGGGGGAAGGCACGCTTCTTTCTGTTGACAGATTATTTATGTACATGGTTATATGAAAGAGAATTGTAATTAGCTTCAGCTTGCACTTGCTCGATACACTGATTGGTCCCAGGATGTGTGATCAGCCTGGGTAAATAGGAATTCTGTTTAGTTTGGTCTCCAGAGAGCAATCTTCCTGTGCTCCCTGTTTTAAGTTACCATTCTACTGGTGAAAAATGCTTTGCATCTTTGTTCGGCTAGAGTCGCAGTGTCATTGCCCTCACGTGAGGGAGATGCAGAAACACGAATCAAGCTTCATTAATCCACCTATTTTCCAAGGTCTCGCCCTCTGCCCCCTCCTCCCATCTGCTTCGTGGCCTCTTAGAGACAAGCAGCAGCCGATTCAAAGCTGGACACAGCTGGACCGTGGTGTGGCAAAGGCAACCCCCTCCCCGCTGTGGCTGCCCTCGGCTCCTGCTCTTCCCAGGCCCATGCAGCAGCAGCTGATGCCTTACTCTGGTTCCTGCCTTCCTTCCACCCCTTTAGGAGCAGCCTCTGTCACGCAGCCCCTTGGTGCCCACAGGTGCTGTGGGTGACTGAGCACAACAGTCTGTGGCGTCTGATCACACAGAAATAGTGCTAAAACCACAAGGTTAATTTACGGTCTTTTTACGTAAGGTTTACTTTGAGTTATCCCTGCTGATGCTGGCCGTGTTCTCCACTGGGGCCAGTCACATTCATCATGCTCTACCAGAACTGAGATTTCAGTGAGACAAGAAAATAAAAGCACTTCCTAGAGTAAAGGGTCAAAAGTCCTACCCTGCTGTCCTCACAACTGCTACCCAGGGATGAGCAGTATCCAGAGGTATGGGGAAGTGAAATACCCCCTATTCAAATATTCTGTGAAGGGAAATCCTGTCTATACACTGAGCAGAACTGGATCAAGAGAAGAGCCTCAGCTCCTCTGTTGGCTGCAGCCCCCAGGTTCTCCACTTCTTCATTGGCTGCTGCACCCAAAATTCAGTTTTTCAACTAAAAAAATGGTTTGAAAAAGGAACAAGAACAGTACTAACACCCTTAGAGCCATGTTAGAGCCATAAGGAAAGACGATTTAACTTTTCCCAGCCGTTTCTAGCCACTAATGTACCCAAATTTATGGAAGGCTATTTCAGAGCAGAAGCTAAGCTTCTCATCCTCAAATCACACATTATCCTGCCCCTAGGAAAAGTTTGTTACCTAGTCAGCATCCTGTTCAGGGACCCAGGAGGAGGCAGACCCAGCCAGGAAGCATTACTGCCCCAAAGTCCCTCGGGGCTCAGCTGCTGTTCTGGAGTAGAGCTGGGCCACCCAGCACAGGACCGCATGGACCTCTCAGACGCATTTCTGGAGGGCTACAGTCTAATGTAGGGGAACGTGGCCCCGCTCAGGAAAGCAGGCAAATGTCTCTGAAGGCACATTTGAGATGCCTCATAAAGGCATAGGAGATGAAAGGGATGATGCTCTCCCAAGAGCTGGAGTCTGCAAACTCAGGCACATTATGAAAGCCCACAAACTTTCTTTGCTTGGGGATTTTCTCAAGTCACTATTGTACCTCATCAGAGACGGACTAGTTACTTGAGCAAGAAAATATTGTAAAACCTATGTCAGCTAAAAACCACAAAAAGAGAAAGCACAAGTTTTGCTTTAAGGCCAAAGCAAGATGTTTTGCCAGCTGATGCCTGCATTTCCCTTCACATTCACCTCATGTGATCTTGCAGGGAAACCTCTGAAAGAAACAAGCCAGAAAGTCCAGCTGTGCAAATGCAGCACAGATAAAGCAGAGCCCTTAGATGCTGAACGAGCTTCCCTCCCTCCCGCACAGCAAGCTACTTCAATTCTCTGCATCCTACCTACACCCCATCTTTCTATGCCAACAGCTGTTTCTCCCATAATCTTCTTCCCTTCTCTTTGCTGGCTGCCCTCACTTAATTTTGTCTAATTTTACAGAATGATAGAGAATAAGGCTGGGAGCGATCTCACAATGTCATCTAGTCTATCCTTCAGCTGCAAGGCAAGAATCAGTTACAAGATCAATTTCACATGTTTCCTGACAAATATGTATCATCCAACCTGTTCTTAAAACCCTGCAAAGACAGGACAGATCTCAGACTCTCCCTAAACAACCTATCCTATGGCTTGGCTTTTCTTTTTCTACTCGATTTTTTCCCTATTGGGTAAGTTAAATCTTCCTTGCTCTAATTGGAATCCATAACTTCTTTTCCTATATGCTACGGAAATGAGCAGATTATTCATAGCCTCCTTGTGGCAGCCTTTTATGCATTTGAAGACTTAGACCATATTTTCCCTATTTTAACTTTTCTGATTGGTCATATTCTCTAGATAACTCTTGCTTTTGTAGGAATTGTCCTAATTTGGTCCAAATCATCTTCAAAATACAGTGCTCAAAACTGGCATATAGCACTTGAGATGAAATGGTGCTAGCATCAGGTGAAGTGGAAGGACTACTCCACTTCACCTGAGATGGTCTCCTGTACACATCAGTCAGTATGATGAGCTTCTTGCACAATGATGTTATTGCTGTTTCGTATTTAGTTTGTGAGCTCCAGATTGTGTTACTTCCCCTCTTCCATTCCCCATTTGTATCTGTGCATCAAATTATTTTTGCACATATAACAGAACTTTCTACTTGGTATACGAAAATATTCTTTTCAAACTATGTTTGTACTTTCCCAAGGTAACCCTGATTTCTATTCTTGTCCTCCAGTGCGCCCACAGGCTTTCCAGCTTGGTAATACTTGCAAACATAATAATCACACATTTAGTTCTGTCACCTATGTCCTTAAATATATTGAATAGTGTCAGACCTAAGATGGCCACCATCTAATATGACAGTGAATCATTAGCTGGCACACTCAGTAGCTTTGCACCAACCCAATGAGTAGCTTCACCAAGACTGTATTTATAGGAATGTCATTATATTTATAGGAATGCCCTATGATACCAGTTATCATTTGATTTGAATGCTCTTGACCAAGTCATGTTGGTTGGAACTTATATCTATGTTATCTTGTAGACATTTAGAAATAGCTCAATTATTCCTTTCAGCAGTTCACATTAAGTTAAGTGGTATGTAACACCCTTTCTCTCTCCTTCTCTTCTTCATCTCACCTCCCTTTTCAAGATGTGCTACCTTCTGGAGCCTTCTCTTATCTTCCGCAGTTTGCCAAGATAACCACTAGCAGCTCAAGGACTGCTAACCCATATTCTCTGAATATCTTAGGACAAACTTCCATTAGGAGCTTCATAAGCCAAATTGATGTGATGCCTGCTAATGCATCTGCCATCACATTCCATCCTTTGCTTGTAGGCCATGCCCTTGAACCCATCTGCACCAATTGCACCTTTTTAGGTCGTCTGCAATTTGGGCAGGACCTGTTAGTGCATTGCCCAGTAAAACCAGGTGCCACGCTTCATCAGTTCTCAAAGCACTACTGTGATACGCAGACTGACTGCCACTACTGAAGGTGATGGTGATGTCTAGTGTTCCTCAGAGGTGAGGATCCCTCACTCAGTACAAAAAGTAGCTTTTCACTTCAGTTACCTTCTATCCAAATAATTAGTTGACTCGTTTTCCTAGCATCCTATAATGAATATCCATCCGACAGTTACGCTCAATATTACGAAGGTGTTTCCCCACCAAAGCCTCCCTGTGCCCTGCTGGACTCATCCAGTAAATCCATCCCATCAAACACACCCTTTCCCCCTGTGCACAGGCCTCTTCTCAGCCCAGAGAAGACTGGGCTGCTTCTCTGTACAGCTACAGACACACCACCACACGCATCCGTTTCCACCACCTTTTTACCTTCCTTCACTGTCTGTAACATCTTGGTGCTCACAAACACCAACGTCTTTACCCTGAAGGCCCTTTTCAATCCACCTACCAGCTTTGCCATGATACTGGGAACCTGGCTTCTGCCTTGATGCTGCTAGTGATGTACTTAGTGTCTGTGATTCAAAATCACCCTTTGTGTTTTGTCCCATTTTCCCTGTCACACCACAGGAACTTTCTGTAAACACCAACCGAACTGCACATTGTTCCACCTCTGCTCCCAACATACAATCAATATCAATAAAATGACTGCTATGCCCAGGCTCTATTTACTGCGATACATGTAATGGTCTTATTACTACCTGTGCTCCTGTTTCTCTGTTATCCTCACGGATTTAGGATTCATCTTTCTGTTATTTCGATCTGCATCGCCCAGCACAACAGGGTTCCCAGTCCCACAGCGGTATGTCTGGAGGCTGCTATTATAACAGTGTTATTCATAAGGCAGGCACTCTAATGAAGGCATCAAGCACTTTTGCTCTTCAGACAACTCTCCCTGATGAGACGCCAGACATCCTAGTCATGCCAATTAGAAGGCAGCCGAATTAGAGACAAGGATCATCCCATAAGAGATGGTATCAGAATGCTCCTGTGATAGTAGGGAACAAAAGCTCTTTATCATCATCTTAAAGATTTTATATGTATCTGTACAGGCCTGACTTAGGACAGCAGAGTAGTATCACCTACAGAGGATCAAGACCTGATCTGCTTCTGGGAGGGGCTCTCTAGTTTCTTTAAGCAATTACGTTCTGCCCTTGTTCCTGTGAGAGTCTTTGTGGCAGAGAGCCAGGCGGACAGGCAAGGCAGGGGAAATACCTTATCTTCAGCAAAAAATCATCAGATGCACACGGGTTGTGCAGGATTTGCTACCTCATCTGTCAGCCAGAATTACTGTAAGGGGTAGAAGAGTCATATTCACTATTTATTATCTTTCCCATTGCCCAGAGGTCTTTACATCCTCCCACCTCCAACTAGAGAAGGTTTCTTGGCAGTATACATGCACCGTTGTTCCAGCCAGAAGGATGAAAGGTGGTGAAGTAATCCAGGAGATAGTACAGTGAAATGAGTCGGTAGTTTAAGGTGGTCTGAGACTCTCCTAGGAAGCTCTAGGTACCCTGAGGGGCACCAAGAGGCCAAAAGCTTTCTTGGGAAGCGCCTGTACGCAAGAGAAGTGCTGCTTGCACACCTTCCTGAATTCGGCGACTGTCTGATCACCTTGAACAAGCTCTCCCTGTCTTACCTCATCTGGTCATAAGGTAGTCTGGGCGCTTTTATGGTTCCCCACGTGGCAAAGCACAGCATTTAAAGAACCGGATAGCCAGAGTGGAACCAAAAGTACTCAAAAGCACAATGTAATTCCTGCTTCTGCTGCACATTGCATGCACAGCACAGCAGCCAGCACAACAGCTCCCAGCTGGTAAATGCCACTTTTAGGGAGACAACATAGTACAAAATGCAAGTGGTGGCATTCTCCATCGGAAGCTGGGTGAGTTTGAGAGGCCACAGCCGTCACATATGCCCCATGTTTCACTTCTCTGGTGAAGCAGGGCTGAGCCTCTTGCTTCTGCGTTACACTCGGGAGATTTTCTGAATAAAACTAGAATTTGAATCATATTCTTCAGTTCTTATTACAACATGTTATTTTAAACAATATGCTATTCAACTTGTTACTTAATAACCTCATAAGCTAATAAAGGATATTGCTGGCAGTGATTTGTCTCTCGTTCACTCACAAATAACCTCGTGATTGCATCTTTCCCTGGTTTCCTTGGAGCTGGCTTGGCCTCAGGCTTTTCAAAAGGCAAGTGAGCCCCTTCTTCCCATCGGGATAAGTCACCAACAATGGGAATATACTACGTCAGAACTTGTCAAGTCATCAAGCTGCTTTGTGCATAATGTCACCATGTATTAAAACTAGCATTTAATGTAGGCTGTCGAGGTCTTCTGCTGCCATGTGAAACCCCACCCGGAGGCTGCTGAAGCCCTCCCTTCACATCTTTCCCACAGCCACCAAACACATACGGACAGTCGCAAGACCAGCTGCTCCGTCTGTGTTCTTCGTCACGTCCGCAGCTTCCAGACTGACCCCCCAGGATAAGCCCTGAAGCCAAGGGAACCACAGCCACCTTCTCAATTCCCTTCCACAAACCAGAATCACCCAAGCTCTTCTCTGCTGGGTCTGACAGCGGCAGGGTGGGCTGTCTCAGTATTCCCTAAGGGGGGATATTCCCCTGCTGCAGCCCCATTAAATGCAGGTATCTCTTTCCTTCAGTATCTTACTAAAGCAGCTTTTTTTTTCAGACTAAAGCTCTGATCTTATAAATGAAATTTCTTCTGCTTAAATATTGTGGAAATGAATGTGTACACTTCTCATTGATAGCTGTGTATTATCCTTTAATGTGTGCCAGACTGGTTGTGTGAACAATAAGAAGAAGATAAAACATGAATCTTTATGTACAAAAGGAGATCTATCATTGACTTGTTATTGTGCATTGGTTTATACACACACAGAAAGTGAAAGAGAAATACATACCTATTTCTGTCTATTGACAGACAGATATACTGAGTATATACAGGTGTATCTGGGGGGGGGGGGGGGGCGCTGCTCATATGGATAACCGCGGCAAAGACATACTTAACATTACCCTGAGATTTAGGGATTGATTTTTTTTTTTTTAGAGATGGCCTCAGATATTGTACCCGTTTCCTTTAAATCTAAAGCCTTTGTGCACACAAAATATAGCAGAGGCTCTTTATAACATTTAAATCTCATACCTGAAAATGAACATCTTATGCCTGCAAGGACTGCAAAGAGTGGTTATTCTTGCCATACATCTGTGCAGGCAAAAGGTCAGAGGCAGAATATTAGAGCCTTTTGAAAGTCATACCTCTAACAGCAAGCAAAGCTAACTTGTGGATTCCCTGCATATTTTAAAAGCAAACATACTCAAAACTAATCCAAACAACTTTACACAGGGAGATAACACCCCCTGTATACAACAGTGTCATTGTTTTATAACACTGCTTATGCATGCATATTTAATTCCACACTGTTGTAGCTTTGCTCATTTATAAAACACCAGTTATTTTAAGATAGGCTTTACAAATGCATATGGCATTTAGTATATCCCGGCCTACATATTTCCCTTTGTTTATTAAATCACTACATGCATTTGTGTCAGTGTACACACCCAATTCCTTAATTTCAGACAAAGCTATTCTAAAAGATTTGGCTAAGTATTTCTGACATTTCTTTCTTCTCTAAGCTGCTCTGCAAGGTATTTGACTTTTGGTTGGATCTATACCATGGATGCCAGGAGAGTCTTTTTTACACAAGAAACTGCTATGTTTGCATCGAAGTCTATTTCGCTGCTGGAAAACAGCCATATTGCAAAATAGCCTGACACAACCGAAAAAGCAACTTCTTTTCGAAAAAGACAGCTTTCTTTGCAGCTGTAGCCAGGGCAGCATTAAAGTAATGTCTTTTTTATGTAGAGAGAAACATTTTTCTTGTCATTTCAGAGCCTGTATTTGACAGACAATACACACCAATTTCATTCACCGTTATGTTCACCGTCCCTCCCCGAGCTCCCTTCCTCTGTTAGAGCATGTCTCCTTGCTACAGCTCCTCAGCTGCTGATTTTTATATATCTTAATATGCAAATTCACACAGGTATTGCTTGTAGTTTTGCTCTTGTAATAACCTGTTAGCATATGTTAATTGTTTCTGCCCTTTACAGGATTTATAGCAAAGTGTATCAACCCCAAATGACACAGCTTAACCTTTTAATTCTTGCAAAGACTTGTGCCTTTAGCTTCAGAAACTTAAGAATTACTCCTCCTGGGGTGACTAATTTCATGCAGCCATTAAAGAGTCACCTTGCAGCCTGAGAGAGGCCAAGCAATCCCCCACTAGTTCCCCAGAAAACTCTGGAGAGCAGGAGTGCTGCTTTCACCCGGGGCGGTAAGCCAGCACCCCACCAGCCCTCCCACTGCCTTTGGTACCAGGAGTGCTGAAAAGCTAAAAATTTAACTGAATGAACCAAATTGCTCCTACTCACCCCATGACACAGCAAACTGACTTTTTCGAGATAATTGTACATGAGAAGGGAACTGCACCCCCTTACATCACCGCTTCACAGCTTGTCTTCTTCAGCGCAGGGATTTCCTAACACTCAGTGGGAAGAAACTCCCTGACAGCATAAAGTGTCTTCCGATGGTGACCACAGCTCTTCAAAAGGGCTGATGAACTCAAGGACTAGCAGAGAGCTGGGTGCCAGCATTAAGGGCAGTTGGATGAAAAAAAAAAAGAAGTGGGTGTCCCAGCAGATCAGGAGGCCAAAGGTGGCTGGTAAGCCACGCAATCCATGAAGGGCTGTGCTGATTGTGCTTGTCAGGTTTCTCCTGCTTGCGGTTGCAAAGACACACTCCTGACTCACTGGGCTGAGGCAAACGTTTCAAAGAGCTTAAAATGATGTTTGGGCTGGGGTATTGCCCTGCTAAGCCCTCATTACATCCCGTGGCTCTCCTATGGTGAGGTGCCAGGGCAATCAGAGGAGGTGGGCACACCTCGTTCACCCACGACTTTAGGTGGCCAGCTCAGGCTAATGTGGCAACTTAGCACAAGGAGGTGCTTGGTCAGATGTCTAAGGAGAAATGTCTGCGGTGGGGTGGGAAGAACCTCAGGTCAGTTTGGAGCAGACTGCTTTGTATTTAGAATTAAAACTCTCTCTGAGTCCTGACACGCCCACATATCAGAACCCATTACTGAGGGACTCCAAGCTGGAAATATGTGGAAAACTGTAGCAGCTTTGCTTAAGTTGATACAGTAAGATCAGTAGGGCAGCGGATAAGATTACCATCAGAGACCAATCCGAACCACTGTGTTAAACAACCCCAGGCCATACAGATTTGGTGTAATACTGTCAGGTGGAGAGGAACGTGTCCAAAACGGGGCTCCTCGACCTGCGGCCCCAGGTTCAAATTCCAGGTGTGTGCATCCCTGCCAGGGGGACTGGGGCACAGCTCTCACCTGCAGACCCTATTTTGCAGAGGACAGTCCTGAGCCTGGAGGCAGGAGTCTCCTTCACCCCAGGGCTGAGGAACAAGAGGAGAAATGTGCTCCCCAGCTCCATTTCTTCCCCTTCTCCCTCCTCCAGCACTCACTGTCTCCTGCCCTGCTCCTGCTGCAGGCACCCTGGGACACAGCAAGAGGGATGTGAAAAAAGGCTGTGTGCAGGAGCACTGGTACTCCTGCTGCTTTCCTCTGTCCTCTGCCAGACCAACCCTACCGTGCTAGATCTCCTCCTCGCTTGTTCCTGGTATGACTCTCCCCAAAATCTCAATCGATCAGAGATTTGGGCATCACTACAAATAATCAACTATTCCTCAGGGCAGGGCAGAGGAGAAAATGCCTTTAAAGGGAGTGTTGGGACTATACAAAGGGAAACCACCTTGCCCGTGGGATGCGGGGAGCCTCTGGCTGGACAGCTCCCGTGTCCAGCCATGGAGGCAATGAATCCCCTCATCTACGGCCACTGGGAGAGCAGAAAACTGTACACGTGGCCGGTGCCCTGCAAAAATATCTGTGATGCTGCAGCAGATGGAATCTGCTGTCACTCAGGGCGTCAGCAGGTTGCCTCTGGGGCCAGGAAAAGGCTTTTGTCACCCTACAGGACAAGTGGCCTGCTGTGTCCTGAGGTCTTCTTTTGGCTTGGTGTTCCCCCACTCTGAAGCTCAGAGACTGATCCCAACTGGAGAAGAGCAACCATGCAGGGGAGCTCTGCAAGGGCACAAAGAAACCTTTTCATTTGCTTGGCCAGCATCTCCTCCTTACATTCTTAACATCAAACTCGTGACCAGACAGATTCAGGGCAGGGAAGAAGTGTCTCCCATGTATCAGAAGACCTAAAGATTTTTTCCCCTTTTGGCTGTTCTCTGAAGTGAAGAGCTGAGGTCTCCTCCTAGGATTGCTTGAGCATACTTCACCTAACTTGTTTATTGTCATTGCAAAGACCTTAGACAGTGGTGCTGCTTCCAGTCTTTTCTGTTCTCTGCCTGTAGCACACAATAGGTGTCCAGAGGACTGATTTTTTTTTTTAAACTCTAACCCAATCATATAATACAGATAACAGGGTAAAATTTAACAATCTGCAGTAGACATGATCTTACGGTCTCTCCTGGCTTTAAACTCCAAGAAGCTGCAGGGTAGTTAATTTTTGTTTTTAAACAAGGAATGAATAATGATAAAGATGGATAAATTAATAAGCAAAGCTCAAAGAAGACAATAAATAAATAGTCTGTTGAGCATGCCAGGCAGTTACTAGTATTTCTGCCTCAATGCTATGGTGAAAAAGAAGGCCTAGAGGTCTGAGTCACTCATCCCACACAGGGCACTGCACTTAATGTGTGCTCCTGGGTTTTGAATTGCCATACAGCAGCTCTGAATGGGGACACTTAGTGGCTTGATATTTGTTTCACAATACTTGCTAATGCATTTTATTTTTTGAGTATCCCTTTACATCCTTTAAACAATGCCCTGAAATGCAAAAATCACAGGCAAAAATATCTTATTTTGTCTGCTGCTTGTTCCCTGATGTCCTTCTGATAATGTTTTTAGCAAGGGAGAATCAGGGAACAACATCACTGAAGGCAGAGCCATCAGCTCGTGCTCACCAGTGTTGTGACTGACATGACAGGGCTGCCTCATGCTTTCTTACAGGTAAGGTCATTCCTTATGAGTTAATAGAACTTTATAAAGTTTTGTGAGTCTTACCAGGCACTTTACAAGGATTTGACTTTTTCTCCAAGTCTCTGTCTTCATTTCTGGATTCAGGAGAGTGAATGGCTTTGTCCTGCTTCTCCTTGTTTGCAGTAGTATTTGGAACAGTTATGTTTTGCAAGGCTGGCTTTTTAGGCAACGGAGGTTTGCTACTAAGCTGTTCAGAGGACTTTGCTTTGGGTTTGATCTTTTCATTTAAAGAATCACCGATATTTGTATCGGCTGTTTTTTTGATCTGTGCCTTATCACCTTTTAGAAAGGAAGTCAATCCCTCATTTTCTAAATGAAGCTCTGCACTGTATCTTTTAATCCCTTTTGATTCTGGTGATGAGTTGTCTCTATATTTCAAGGACAGTGAGGTGGATCTAAGTTTCACTTGAAAAGGACTTTTATCTTCACAGCTTGGCTTATTCGGAGATACCACCAAAGAATCATTTGGCACCGGCACCGAATCAACAGCCGGAGAAACACAGCCAGCCAAAATTTCTGCAGGTTGGCCTGTATTGTCAGAGTTGGACTCTGGCAGCAAAGCCTGCTTTTTGTTGCTGCTTTTTTCCTCCTCCAGGTCAGATCCCTTCTGCAAGTCTTCTTTCTGCTTCTCATTTCTTGAGGAGACCTTTGCTTTGGACAGGAAGAATCCGGTATTTAACGGGCTTTCCAACTCTGATCTTTCTGGGAAGTGTAGGCTTCTGGTCCTTGGTCTCTCCCGCGCAGAGGAGACAGAAAACTTCCTCAGGGCATTGAGTTCATTGGCTGCTTTTTCAGCTTTCTTCCCCAAAAGTTCCTCCTTGTGGACCAGGAACTGACTATTCTCCTTACCAGAAGCAGCTGCCTCTTGTGCAATCTTTGTTTTCTCTACAGAGCAGGAAGCAGATGATCCCATCCGCGTTGAGGAAGCAGGATGTGAAACATGGAACGAGTCCATGGGCTGGAAAGAACCTGTGGAAAATTGCTTGCTGGACTCTGACAATAGAACAACCTCTTTCTTTGCCTCTTTATTACAGGGCATTTCCACAGGTATCTGATCATCCTGCCGTATCTTTTCTTCTGACCCCACCAAGAAAACAATAGTATTCTTATTAATTGAAATATCTTCTTCAGATGGTATTTTATTTACTGAAAACACAGTAAGAAGGTCCTTATTTTCTTGATTTAAAGTATTGATTGACACATCATTCACATCCCCAGACAATAGAACCAGTGTTTCTGAGGAATCTTCTTGCCTTTGTACTTCTCTGTCTGGACTGGAGTAGGAAAAATTTGCGGAGTCTTTGCCTTCTAACAGCAATGAGGACTCAGACTTCACACACGTTTCCAGTGTTGGTTGGCAGCCCTCCGGTTTCTTCTCTGGTAGCAGGGCTTCCCATACAACAGCAGACTCAGAAGTAGGCTGAGTCATCGCTGGTCTCAAAGCAGGGGGAAGGTCCTCAGGCACTCTGGGCTTTGGCCAGGTAGCCACATCCTGCGCTGCAGCTGTGCCACATGGCAGTTCTTGATTGCTGGGTTTGAATACAGCATCTGGCAAGTCTGCCTGCACCTCCTTTTCATCATCCTCTTCTTCTTCTGGGGTACAGCTCAAATCAGTCAGAGATTCAGACTGGGTCCTCTGCAAGAAAGAAATTCAAGAAAGCTCCATCACCACGTACAGATTTACTTTTTTTCTTATTCATCATTGCATTTACAACCAAGACCTTAGAGAGGAAGGCAATACTTGCCTCCAATGCTGAGCTCGCTTTTTTCTTAACCTACACATTGGATGCTTTTTTATCTAAGCAGATCCTGGAATAATGTATTTAACCAATATAAAAGCAATCAGTGACACTTTCTTCTGCACAACTAGTGATTTCATGCCTTTGTAGATGGGAAGTTCATCAAAACAATGGCCATTAGACCGTCCTTGGCACTTGATTCCCCAGAGCATACTGGGTATGTTGTGTTGCTCTTGGAGAAAAAGCAGCACTTGAAAGAGGAAAATCTGTCCCTTTGTATTTTGCTACTGCATACTAGCATTAAAAATAAAACAACCCATTCTAGCATGAATCTGAAGAGGGAAGGGTACACAGAAGGAAGAGCAAAAACCTACCAAGTCCATCCGGTTATGACACTCTATGCCAGCTGAGCATCTACCCACATATGGCAGTCTTCTGTCTAATCCCACTGCCATACAGCATTACAGCCTTGCCTCATTTGTGTAAAAGTCTTCTTTTTCTTTCACGAGTTAGAGTATTTGATAGAAGTTTATAAATGCATATGTAGTTATCTGTGAGGTCTTGTGATTAAGCTTCAGGTAAGGACTGGCTAAATATACAGGGGTTTTTGAAAGCACATTATTAAGCTGATGAATATGCCTTTTCATATGGTGCCTGTATTAGCTCACTGATTCACTGTAGTTTGTTGGGTAAATATGTATTTTGGATGTAGGCTCTAATTCTAATAACACAAAACTTGCACTCTGAAGATACTTTTAGGGTTCTTCCAACTTCTTGTTTTGCAAGTGTAATTGCAAAGACAGAGCTGCAATGCCACCTGCATTCACAACCCATATACACAGGAACATAAAAGCAGAAGACATCAGTTAGCCAGAAGCAAGGTGCACAGACAGAGTCAGGCAGGAAAATAATAAAAATTAGATTATCGAAAGATGTGAACACTCTCCATGGAAAACCAGTCATCTGGCAGTTTATAGGCAGACTGGACAAAGCAATTGTATTTCGGTAACATTGTTACAATGGAAGAGGAGGTTTGATCAGTGAGTTACTGCTTTACATGCTTTTCTAAATAAGTGGCCTCATCATTGTGTTGCGCACAGCGGTGCTCTACCGAGCCCAAAGATCACTCACAGATTTTGGAAAACACAGAATATCAGCTAACTAATATTTAGAGACAGAGGGCATAATATTCCTGGTGTTAAGCAAGCAAATTTAATGGCTTAAATGTATTTAAAACACTGAAAGAAACCACAAACAATAAAGTGCAAATACTGTGGTAAGAGCTGCAAACTTCAGTTCTAAAAAGAGAAGAGAAGAAGAAAAATTAAACTATGTCCTTCATAAGATATGACAAAGAATCAGATAAATGGTGTTTTAAAAGGATGGGTTTAAAATTTTTTTTTAATAGTATAAACTTTAAAAATTTTTTTTCTGTGGAGACTTACTTTAAGTCTCTGTAGTGCACATAAAGGGTTTACAAGTATTGGGGCACAGAGAGGGCTGAATTCAGAACAGTCCTAATGTACAGAATTTGGCTCCAATTAATAGGTAATAACTTATTCTTTCTGTACTTTTTGAAAATATAAGCCCAATTATATTTGGAAAGTTAAAACTGCTCTGCCATCAATACTCTCTCAAAGACTCTAACTCTCTCAAGGATCTTTCAGACTAGGAAAAGTACACAAGTTGACCATAACGCTTTGCAAAAAAATTTTCTTAAGTAAGAAGTTGTGCAATCAGCCCCAACTTCTGCATCACAAACAAGATACTAAATTGTACTGCACAGTAAATTTAAGAAAAAATTGTTACATAAAATGCTGCATCAAGAGTTAAGAAGTTAATATTTCATCTGTTCCTAGTGTCTGCTCCCGATACGTAGCCTCATCAAATAACAGCTATTAAAGCCCAATGAAATATCCATGCCGAAATCTGCCTTTTCTTATATCTGAGTTTGAAATAAGTCCAGTAAGGACTTCCTGGTTTTGTGTCAAAGGTGACACTGTTTATTTTCACAAGTACCTGAGAAAATCTTCTCATTTTACTGGATCTCTGGTTCCGAGGTTTTATTAAAAGCTTGTGTTTAGCAGCAGAATTATCCAAGCAAGAGAAAAGCTCAGGTGGAGTGTCAAAACTGGCTGCAGGCAAGACGGTATTGTCAGATATCTGGGGAGCTCCAGTTTTAGCACTTCCATGCCTAGGGAACAGCTGACCGTCTGTAGAGCAAGATCTAAAAGAAGGACCCAATGTAACCTGAAAAAAAATAAATCCCCAAATAGAGAATCAAACAAAGAAACAAATAAACAACAATAAAATAACAATTCTACAAATAAGGGCCCATGTTTATTTTAAGGTTGCCTCTTTTTCTTTTTGACACCTCTTTAAAATACATTGCATTTCCTAATGTTGCACGTGGAGTACTGGTGTTGTTCCTACCCACAGTTCTGCTGGGGTCTAGTATCTCTAGCTTCCTATATATCATCAGGTCCCTTCCAACTCTACAACACCCTCCTAAAGACAAAAGAATCAAACATCAGTGGCATTGACACTTAAGTCAGCTTGCATTTTCTCCTCATGTATTTATATCTGCAAAATAACTAGTAAGTTTACCTGAAATGTAAAATTTCATTTGCAGACTACTCTGAGGAAGGAAATGATGGACAATTCCTACTACAGGCCAATAACCCATCCAGAAACAACTCCTTAATGCTCCAAGGGGTGCAGTACTTTCACGAAGCTGGAATCCAGCTTGCCTGTGCCCTTCACCAAGAACTACCCTAGTCCCAGGGCTGAGGCAAAAAGGAGATTGAAAAATTTATGAAAAATGACTCTAAAGAGGGTTCTTCCTTTCTCTCAGATTCAGTTTTTGCAAATAGGCAAAACAGTATTTCCAAACTATCTGTCATGGCATTAACATGACCTCTGACAACTCGTGACAGCACTCCCTTTGCAGGCTTGAAATTCCTGTTCATTTCATCAGAGGAGCTTTCCTCCTTTGTCATGCTTTCTTCTGCGGGCTTTCTTCTTCCTTCTTCTTTTCTTCTTCTTTCTCTGGAAATGGTATTTTACTGAGGGGGTTGGATGGCAGAAGGGGAGAGCAGGATAGTGTCGAGGGAGGATAAAAGCGCCAGTGTTTTCTGCAAGTAGAATTCTGCATTATGCACTGCAGCCAAAAGATACTCTGTAGTGTAGCGAGGTCCTGCTACAGCTTCCTCAATGGCCAGGGGAAATCTCCCACTGATTTTAGCAGAGGCTGGATCCACAGCTTCCAATCATGCATTCTATTTAAGAAAAAAAACTAGCTCAGCCATTCTGAATAATGGATGCTCTCATTAATTTTCCCTCCACAATATCTGCAGTCTAGTACTCAAACATGACTAATGTACAACAAACAATATGTGGCTGCATTATACATTAGTACCTAACAGTGAATACATTGACATTTCAGCTCCATGATAAGGACGTAGCACATGTTCTCTTTCAAGGCACGTCATTATTTGCCTGCCTTTCTTCTGGCTTCTGCTTTTCCTCGAGAACTTTGGATGTCTTCTCATTGGCAATGCTCAGCATTGGCCATTACACTGGAAAATCAAGAATCTGGTTTGTTACTTAAATTTCAGGAGCCTGAGTGAATGCCAGCTCTGAGCTGGCTGCAGAAGTTGCTTGTCCCACGAGGTCTGGCTCCGGGGCGAAGCCTGCGGAAGGAGGGGATGGCTGGCAGACCCCTTTCTCCAAATCTCATTGTGCACGTGGCTCAGTTGTCCTTCAGCTGGTCGTGCTGGGTGGCACAAGGTGGGGGGCCATGAGGAAGCCCCATCCCCAAAGCCCGGATGAGTCAGTTGTGATCCCTTCCTCCCTTCTTCGATCCAGGAAAGCTTCCAAGACGCAGCAAGGTGTCACTGCTGCCCAAAAACTCAGGGTTGCATTGTGCAAACTCTTCAGCCCTGCGAGCTGGTCTCCTCTGACTTCTAGAAGCAGGCCTAATCTCTCCGAAATGCCAGATAGTAGACACTGCGGTTTGGGAGTAAAGCTTCTTTCTGGCTTCTTTCTGAAACAGGACGGGGATGAAGAGAGCTCTAAGCTAAACGATGGGGCATGTGGAAAAAGCTGAGCAACCACATAGTCACCACTGTGTCTCAGGAGTCAGCGAGTGAGTCAGAGAGTGATGTTAATGGAACAACAGGGAGACATAAATCCTCCGTTAGCGAATATGCATCTGGACTGGACAAATTTACAGTGAGCCTACACCAGTTCCCAAGAAATACCTTCTTCACGTGTTCTGTTGTTTTTCTTTAAAAATAGCAAAATTTCACTGCATATAAGCAGTTTTTCAAACAGCTGCCTGTGGAATCTAATGAGTGTGGCCAGAAATCTTTGCTGAGCCCTGCTGCAGCTGGCCTTGAAATAAATTTTGCATAATTACCAAGAAATAGTCAGCTCAGGACTAGCTTCTCTACTTCCTTTCTGCAATTCCCCTCTACCCCTCCTCCTATTTCTAGAAAACACTTTTCCCTTTACCCCCTGTGTTGTTTCTACCATGACTCCAGCTGCGGACAACTAAAAGGGACTCTTCAGAGCCTTTCGAAACTGGCCTTTAATCAGCCAGAACGGCTGGCTGCTGATTGAAGCAAGCCATCTATTTGCCTGTACTCAAGTCCTGAAAACATCACTTCAGCAAAATTCACAGCCGAAATCTGACTGAAGGCTGAACCTCAGACTTCTAAGCAGCAATGTCAGCCACTATCATCAGGCAAACACTTTCTGCATCAGTGCAAGGTAACCTTGTACTTAAAGCAAGGGTCTAGGCAGATTTCAGAGGATCTAGATTTTGGTCACAGCTCCTCAACAAGCTTCCTCCCTTATTCTATGCATGTAACACAAGCAGCCTTTACTGCAATTTCCCATCTTTAGAAAAGGGGATACTGTTTCAATGTCTAAATCTGGTTGGTTGTGCTTGCAGATTAAATCATGTCTGTGAAGCCTGCTAAAGGATATGAGCTATTCTAGAGGGCTTAATTATTATCAATGGGCGATTACTTGGCATCAGAATTATGTTGATAAATAATCATAACTTTTATGTTAGACGGACAGGCATTAAAAAAGCACAGCAAATAGACAGGCATGCAATTACATACATACAAAGTTGTTTTCTGCAGCAGACAGGCAACAAAATAATATTTATGTCTTACATTTCTTTAAAAAGCTACTATGCATAATTTGCTTGGCCCTTAATACATTTGGCAGAAGTTACCTGTTCTTCTTCTTCACTGCCTGTTCCAGCTAAACTCAAAGAGCTAAGGTGCTTGTGAGAGTCAGAGAACTGCGGGATGGAATGAGGAAGAGATTCAGTAAAAGATGACAAACAAGGTAGATACACTCGCAGAAACCATCTACACAAAGTGCACACAGATACTGACAATGTAAGTTGTTTTTCTCTATAGTCTTAAGGATTAGCAAGGACACTGCAAACATAAAGTGTAAGACATGCAGATAAAGAATGAAATAATGTATAACAAAACTATCATTTAAAATGAAAAAACAATTTCAAATTCTTTTATGTTTCTTTTTCCGATGACAGCCTCGAAAAACATTAAAGAAGACAGCTCTCTTATCAGCACATTCAAGGGGGAATACAGATTTTTCAGCCTTTTTTTTTCATGCCTGGCAGCTCTCTGTAGTCCCTAAAAAACCCCCAGCATCCCCATGAATGCATACAAACACATCCTCTCCTTCCTAATTCTGCATTTTCTGGCATGATATTTATATTTTAACAGGAACAGAGATTCTAAGTAGCTGTTTACACAGAGAGAAAGCATTTTCCCATTTCAGGTAAGGTATTTCTGAATTGTTCAGAGATAAAGTAGTGATACCTTTAGCAAACCAACTAAATTTATTCTGCCTTCCACACACAGGTAAAACAAGTCATTAAACACTGATTTTTGTCAACACTAGAACTACTCACTCTTGTTGTTGTGCCTGAATTTAGGTTTTCATGGAGCAAAGACATTTCTGGAGGGCTCCTGGGTAATCCATCATCTTCAGAACTGGTCCCAGCATCCTCTGTTCGCTTTGCATGAAGTCCAAATAGAGGCGGAGGTCCCAATTTCATGGTAGGCTGGAGTTTCAGCTTCAGTGTGGCACAAAATACATTAGCATGAGATAGTGATGGAGGTTTCCCCAGTACATTTTTTAGCTAAGGTCAATGAGGTACCTTTATTTTAACTTCACAATTGAATGATCCAGGGCACAGGACATCTCACTTTAGATGTTCTCTTAGGGAGCCAAACAACCTATCCATTTTTCAACTACCATTTAAATAGAACCAAGATATGATACTGCGCTTTAATTAAAAAATGCGACATTTAATGTAAGCTGCAGACAGATATTACTTATTAATCAAATGTTCAACCACAAATATTATCCCACAAAATCAAGCCTGGAAAGATGTTCCACCTCCTGCATTTGAAAAAATTATGTTGTGTACATTACCTGTAAAGCTCTAATCCGATCAGAAACGTTTTCTTGAGAAAACACTCTTACTGGCCTTGCAGGCTCTTGCCCAGTCTCAGGGATGAAAATGCTATCATGTGATAAAGCTCTGCTTCCCATAATGCCTTTATGTGTCCTAGAATAATATAACAAATGAGTGAAAACATACAAGTTTTTTTGCCAGTCCTCTTACTCTTAACTCAGGTGGTCTGTTGAACATGGAGTGGGGGATAGGTGTGTGCAGCATACATCACACACGAGATTCCAGACTTCTCCATGAATACAATACAGTCATTCAGGCTAATCTAGGTAACACCTTTAAAAACCAAACAAAAAATTGCAAATGCTGTTATCTGTCACTGTAACAAACTGAATCAAGATTAAAGACAGTTTTACCCCAGCAATTGAGTTATATCTTATGGCAAAGCTACTGCCCCTTGGTTGGAAGCCAGCAGCTGGGTTGTGTGACAGTGCCACAGGCAAGCCCAGGTGCAAAATGAAGGGAGTTCACATAAATGAGCCTGTACCTGAGATGGACTAACTTCTTGCTAATGTAAGAATGTGTCTTGCAAATGACTGACCATTACCATAGGAAGAATAAGTACCTTTTACTATTTAAGTGCGGTACAGCATTTAATGTGTCTCTGCCATACAGGTCATTAACAAAAATATTTCAGTCAATATAATTCTCACATAGAATAATTTACATAAATCCTTACAAGGTCCTGTGCTCTTTATCAAGATCCCTGGGATTTTCTCTTACAAGCCTGGGGGAAACAGTTTTTTATGGACATTCTTTGTGGGCTAGTGAGAGGAAGCGGAAGATGCTTTGTGGGGTAGCTTCTCTCATATTCTGTCTCCTACTTTTGATGCATGCGGTATGTAACTTCTTTTGCAGATTTACATGTGGGGCATGAACACCTTGTTTCCCCATGGGAACGGTACAGGAGACCCACGGACAGACAGCTAGCTGCTGGGATGTCTCTTGTGCTCATTTTCCTCAGCTTAGCTCATAGCCTAACTGAGCAGGGATCAGAAATGTGTGCATGTGGCATTTCTTCTAGGACTCCCTTCTTTTAAGTTTTTTAAATAAGACAGCTATGAAATGGCAAACCAGGGTACAGAATACAGAACTGTTTGGGTTCATGTCACTATGAAGTTAATTGAGCAGACATTTTAGAGAAAAAAAAAAAAGAGTACTGTGTATTTTTGGATCTTGGATACTGTTATAGGGACATTCAGGAACATAGAAAAAGCATGGCAGAAAATAACATTTTCTGTGTAATGGCTGCTATAAATATGTTTGATAAAACAATAGCAGGAAAAAGCTGATCTCTCTTCCTGCTGCAGAAGGAAGGAAAGCCTGCTGCTTCTGCTTAATGCATTAGAGACATTAGAAGAACAATTTATCCAAGTGAAAATGTGATCTCTCCAATGCATCCAAGGTCAGACAGATCTATAGCAATTTGCAAAGTAAGTGCCAGTTAAGGCTGCAATGGCTGCTCAACGCACCAACATTTTACAAAGACTGCAAGAGCAGCCAGATAAGCAGTGTTGTTGCATGCGCACATTTATCCCAGCATGCTACTTTTGCTTTCTCTTTCTAGCAGATGCATACCTCCCGGATGCGTAGTGGAGGTACCCTAGATGTCTCCTCAGATTACGAGTGCTCGAATTAATTTTCCTTCCTTTCAAGGAATTTCCTGGTCTTTGTCTGTCTGAACAAATAGTAAGAAACAGTAATGTAACAACCCTGCGAGTAACAGCACAGGAACATGGCCAAAACAGCCAAAGACCCGTACCCACTTGGACACGACCTCGTTGAGTCATGCACAAGGGAAAGAAAATCTGACCATCTATGTCTTAAAAATGTGCTGTTGAACAACAATGCCAGAGCCCCCTGTTAGACCTGGTGCTGCCAGGAACTCCTGGGGCTTCAAGCTGGACTAATGTTACTGCTGCCAATGCCACAAAAGAAAAAAAAAAAGTTAATAATTTTTTTTGGTTGTTTGGCGCTGCCTGGTGGCCGCGTTGCATAATGTCCTTTTACATGGCCGGGATGGTTTGCCTTTCCCGGCCCTGGGCACAGCAGCATCTATTGCTTGAGGACCAGGAGGCTTGTTCTGAGGCACAACATCCACCAATGCAAGGACTCGCTTTTTAGGCAGCCAAGGGGCTCTTCAGTCCATTTCTCCATCCAGGAACACATCTGAACTTCAGACCGGGTTTCTCATCGTTACCTTTCAGTAGTGGGTAACATTTTTGGCAATGTCTGAACAAAGAGGATTTTCACAGGCAGACAGATACACAGGCTGGGATTCAGCTGGTCTAACTTCAGATGTTAAACCACAGGTATCTACATCGGAGCTGGTCACCTCAGGCTCCTGTTTACATTCAGTGGGGAGAAATAGGCACTTCTAGAGCCTGGTTCACTTGAACTTCAGACATCTACACAAGAATGACACAAGCTTTCTTAGTAATGTTGACTTCTCTCTGCTGATTATAATAGGCAGCTGGTGACTAACTCAAATGCAGACATTTGTCCTTTGGTCAGATGAATCCCATGTGTACAGGGGAAATAAAGGCTTCACAGCCTCTGGTTCCTGCTGATTTCAGTTGTAGTCATCCCCTCATCCCTTCCTTGCTTTCAAAACCTGGCGTAAATGGTTGTGCATCTAAATTTCTTTAACAGTCCTTAGGAGTTACATTTTAGGGGCATAAGACAATCCTGGTAAGATATAAGCTGAGTACCTAATTCATTTTTGAAGATGGGAATTACATTCTTTTGAAATGATAACCGAAGGCTTATTTATGATTAAATGAAAGCTTTTTTAGTTATTATTTCTTGCTGCACCCCATCCAATTCCCTTGTGATTTGTCTTGCATCAGCCATTTTAATTTTTCTTTCCTGAAAAAGGCAACTGTTTGAGAATGAAGCATTCTGAACAAGCGGAGGAGGCAATTTTGGGGTGTCTTTAGTCAACAAACATTGTAGCAGTTCTGTATTTGTTTACCAGCCAGAGTCCAAAGACTTACTCAAGTTCATCTTCAGAATCATAATTAATGTGCATGTCATGAGAGGCCGTGACATCACTTGTTGACTGGAATAACTTCAGACTGCTGCTCCCAGAAGACGACGTCTCTTTCCTTTTCTTTTTACCAAAAAACTTTTTGAAAGATTTGAACTTTGATTTTTTCTTTCCTAAGTGAAGAAACATAAAGAAGATGCAACCAGCAGCATGTGCGAGTTTTTTTGAACAGTAATAATTCCTTTATAATTTCTGCATAAGTGGATTTTTTTCCTGGAAAATGCAACACAGTCCAGTCTTGCATTAATGTCTTTCAAGACTATACTAATAGCATGAAATTACTATTATCTTGGAGAATGGATTGCAATGTTTATGACACATAAGAAATAACCTATGGCATAGAATCTTTCCTAATAGAGTTTCTACTTGCCTCTTGAGATAATTAGACTGTGAAGAAAAACTTTGGTATTAACAGCCTGGGATACAGAGAAGAAATTACAACTTGGAAACCCACTGCCTTTGTTCAGCAAGCTAAATAGTGATGATAAGGACAATGTTACCAAAACCAATTTAAATGTAGAAAAGGCTTACATAGGTGGAATGTGCAGTGTTGGGAGGCTAATGCTTTTAAAATGTCAGTTCTATAATACATCCCAGAATATTCTGAATGCTAATTACAAGACTCAGTGGATCACAAAGTATTACACTAGAAATCAAGCAATAATCTTTGAAAAGCAATGCTAGTCTGCTCAGTGAGAAAAGACCTGAATTAGGATCAGCTGCAAGCTCTGAAGGAAACTACTTAAAATGAAATCAGTGTTTTGCACAAGACATCCAAAAAACTTGTGCCTGTCCCATATAAATTGTTGTGACAGCACTGCGAGGCATCCCTGTCAGCATTTCACTTATTGTTGGATCTTGTTGGGTAAAAAAGTTAACTTGGTCACAAGATGCTACAAAAAATCTTATTTCAAGCCTCTGAAAATGTCAAAAATATAACAGCTCTTGGAGACAGGAGGAGAGAAAGGGAGAATGCGTTCTCTAAACAGATTCACTCCTATGATAGAGCTAAGGCACTGAGGCTCAAGAAGTCACACACTTTTCATTCACTGGGGAAGGAAGCAATTCTACCTGAATTGTCCTCTCCATCTCCTTCAGTCTCTCGCATCTTAGGCTCCATTATCCTTGAGGAACTCAGATGACAGTCACTAAAGGAGGTAGAAAAAGTGTCGGTCATATCAACAAAATAACAATACATCCCTATATATGTGTATACATACATACAGGCAAGTTACTAAAATATAAAAATATAAAATAATACATTATGTGTATGCTTTTATTTATAAATACATAGACAATATATGTCTAAATATATGTATTGTATCTATATATAAATATACATAAAACATAAAAATATCCCATAGGATGAAGCTTATTAGGCTAAGGTATAATAGATTCCATAGAATATTTCCACTTTCATAAGATAATAGTACATCATGGTTTAGTTAACCAACTAGCCTCTCCCGACTGAAAATTATGTTTGATGAGATTCTCAAATACTTCTGAAAGCATGTATCAGAGGAGGTGGGCTTCTTTGACTCTCACTCTCTGTGCCTATTCAGGACCACAGACAAAATGTCTTTGTGATAATTACAGCATTTGGGTAACACGTACAAGTAACGTTAGTAAAGAACTGCACATATTTTTCCTTTATTTATATCCAATTTGAAGCATTCTACAGATTCTAGTTTTTCTTCTTTTTTAAGCAACTTGTGAAAAGGTAACAACTCTTTTTATTCCTTTGTTCATACCGACAATAGAAAAATACAAGTAAAAATAGAACAACTGATTTTCTTCTTTTCTTCTCTCTTCTTTGCTTTTTGAAAGCAAAATATCACTTTGCTTATTAAGGTTCCTAAATTAAAAAATATTTCCAAAATTGTACATGTCCCAGGCCTGAGGACAGAATATCTGTAATTTAAAATGCATTTCCAGAGCAGTAGTTTGTTTGTGCTCTCTTTTCTTCATCTGGAGAGCCATAATTTCATGGTCAAGGCAGAATAAAGACATGGATGCCATTGACTGGACGGTGAGTTAAATGCTGCAGAGTAACTCTTGGGGCTCTAATGGTGACAGATGCTCACGCTACAACCTGGATGGGAGGGTGAGTACCCTGTGGCTATTTTGATCTCCTAAAGTATCAGGAGACTTAAGTAATGAGGCTCGTAAATTCAAAGAGTTAGCGAAATAGAAATGAAACATTTATTACTCAAGTCTAAAACACAATGCATCACCTGAACCATCAGCAAGCACTTGAGCCGCGCCGTGACGAACGGCTGCAGGACAGCTGCAGCAAAGGCACCTCTGCTGCCCAGAGGCTCTGGCGCTCCCCCGTCAGCTGGACCCACATTCTGGTTGTAAAACAGCCCCTGCCACCACCCATTGGGAAATCAAATCAGAGTTAAACACAAACATGGGGGTGAGCAACTTTTGGTCAAGAGCATCTGCCTTACGTAGGGAGAATTAGTTAAGGAACTGGCCCTAGAAAAGAACAGATGTGGACAATACGTATATTTTTAAAGTAAATGCCCCTGGGAGGTGACAGGTAAATATGTATCTGGGGCTGTGGCATATCTAGTCAATTATTAATCAGGCTTGGGGTGTCTCAGATTCATGCTGTCACATTGCAACAGCAATGGCAGGAGTGCAAATCAATACCTTTAAAACCTCAGCTGCTATATGCATGCCCTGTAGCATCTATAAGCTACACACATCCAGAGGTGGGATCCTGCAGCCTCTATATAAATTGTGGATGCTGTAACTCAGATCCCAGCTGTGGTCCACTGGCACAGCTCTGCTGCATCCAGCTGCACTCAGGTGAGGGTGTATTTTTTTATCCAAATGTTTATATGCCATACTTCATTAGTGCTGAATAGCAAAGCCATGGGGATAAATGCCTACATAATGGAAGTGTTTGAAACATGCAAGTATAAACACATTCCCTCTGGCAAAATTCAAGCAGATAATATATTATATTTCTGACAAACCAGAAATGTGTTTTTGTCCCATCCCAAACCTTAGCAGCAAATTTCCTAGAGAATAAAAACAATTTTTAAAAAGTTAGCTCCATCATAATGTCAGAAAATGTTTGTGTGACTGATTTGTGACATTTGAGGTCACAAAGAGTGTTTCCACTGGGTGCACCAAACATTTGGGGACAGCAATACATGACCAGCGGTGCGGCATACATCTCCTCACTTAGGGGAGACAGAAGGACACTGAACCCTGAAGAGCTCTTTCCTTGCCAGCTGCGCATCTTGAAGCAAGGTCCTCGCTCCCCTTCTGACCTCACGCAGCCGTTCTTCAGGTCTGCCATGGTTTTGCTGTTTTCTAAGGTTATTTTAAAAACTAGCGTGTCTTTCCAAAAAGTGCCCAAGACCTGGGGAAGGCAGCCTGCCACTGCTGTGCTTTTGGGGATGTCTCTTGCAAGCGTACAGCATGGGACACAGGGCTGGAGTGCCGGCTTGTGAGAAGGAGACAGGTCCTTGGCCGGTGTTCCGCAATTTGGTATACTACTTACACAGAACTTGTTTAGCATAACTTGCTTAGCATTAGTAGCTAAATTTGCTGAAGCCTTAGGCCACAAGCTGTGATCCTTCACCTACGTATGTTGAACTTCTACCTAGTCAAGTAAAAGAAAGGCCCAGAGCCAGTTCAAGCCAAAGATAATGAAGCTACATTAACAGAAGCTGCAACCTTAGTGATAAGAAAAGAAACAGCCCACCTAGAGACAATGAAAGGACCCAAGGAAGAACAGGGAGACCCCAGACCCTAATATTACTACTGGTCCGACCTGTTGCATGAGGAGTGGGGAATTTAGATTGTAAGGGTATAATTGCCTAGGGATTTCTTTGTTGAAGGTCCCTCTTTGGAGGAACTCAGCTCGAGCTGTAGCGCTATTACTAAAAAGTACTTTTATGGAGGAATCTATCTTTCGGCTTATCAATTCAGTGGAAACCTAGAGTCGAACCCTGTTACAGTGGCTGGCATGTGTAATTTCCATAACACCAGGTCCCACCACCGCTGCCGGGGTTGTCCCTGGCCAGCTCCCCAGTGTCTCCTGGGGGAAGAGCTGGCTGCTTGGCTGTGGGAGAGCTGCTGAAGACATCCAGGCAGTGTGCAGGGAGGAAAGTCATCCAGGTAAGACGACTTTGGAGGGAAGCAGAAAACTACCTCGGGTGTGGGTCGGAGGCCCCCAGGGTGGAGGAGACACCAGGCACAACTACCAGCGGCCTCTGCCTCCTGAGCAGGAGCCCAGACTCTGATGTCCTCAGCAGCGACATGGTTATTTTAAATTATGCTAAATAAATCCTAGAAATTTGGGCCAGATGGGCAATACTGGTTTTGCAGTGGGGGGCCTGTAAGGCTTTTATAAAAACTGCATCTCAACTTGGCGTGCAATTACAAGGATTGGGGAACTGTGTGGACCTTTCACTGCCCAGAGCTTGCGAGTCGACATACCTCAGGTTTTCAGTTCAAAAGGCAAGTTTCCAGCCCAAAACCAGGGTTTGATGTGACTCTCCCAGGCCCAGGCCAGCTGACACGCAGGAGGAGGCGGCGGCGGTGACAGCTCTCGCCACAGTCACTGTGTTGTGCAAATGCACACTGTGATGAAGACCTCAGGGCACGGCCGCCCACCCAGTGCCAAGGGTGCAGGAGTTTTATGGTTTTTATTACCAAGGGGAGATTTGTTTGCGTCACGGGACATATGGGCACCCGCTTCCTTAATCTGAGGATAGCGGGGGGGGGCGGTGTCAGCAGGCGGCGGAGGGGACTGGAAGGAGTTGCAAAATACTTGGTAGGCAGTGCGCTGGTGGCAAGGTTTTCAGAAATGCGCTCAAAAATCAACAGATCAGTTTTTAGCAAACCTTGATTTTAAGTAAATAGTGAAGCTGAGACTTAGCCACTTGCTTGAGTGTTTTGCCGAGAGACAGTTCCCACTGGAGCAATATCCCAACACAGTGCAAAGAGATACTGGCCCCTGCTGAGCATCCTATGGCTGCCAGAGATCCCTCTGCACTGCTCTGCGAGCAGGGTGCTGCCCAGCTTAGCATCTCACCAAACCTAGCTGTAGGCAATCGCATTCATTTCTATCTTAAAATTTATGATGACATTTTTATTGACATGGGGGAAAGTTGTTGTTCCTTTTAAATGCTTCCTTTGCTGAACACTGTTAGGGAACTATTGGTTTTCACCTGCTCACCACCCACCATGAGATAACCCTATTTTCTTTCCCAAATATAAAAACTTGGAGAACTTTTCTATCTATATCTCCCTTTTTTTCCTTTGGCATAATCTATTTTAACAATATCTTTAGGCAGGTTTTCAATCTTTCAAGCTTTTTCCCCAGCGTCTGTAACAAACCCTCTGGTATTAATACATTCATCATAGGAAAGATTTGATTAAAACATGATACTTAAGAGGAGAAACAAAAAAAACAGAGGCCAAAGTTTACCCTTGGTATGACTATAACTGCTTGTCACTTCCTTGCCGTAAACAGAGATTTGATTGTTTGCTCTGGAGCTAAATTTTATCTTTCTCAAAGCTTTGCTTAAAATCTATGACGGCCTACAAGTTTAATAGCTGTGCAATGAAACACTGACAAAATCCAGCAGCTTTGAATCAGCACCCACTGGCATGGGTGGTACTCAGTGTGCACTTAGGCTTGGATCTGAAGGCTCGGTTGCGGAGCAGGGCTGCTGAGCTTTCTCATCTCCAGTTTCCCCAAGGATTTACTGAGGTCCATCACTATATTAAATAATCCTGTGATCTGAAGATTCAGCAGGATTCACATCCTAGAGGAGCAGCCTGCATCACTTCTTCTCCCTTGTTAGCAAGGGCAAGATTTACCACACTGCTGGCAGTTGTACTCTTTTCCTCTTCTTTTTTTTTTTCCTTTGCATTTTATGTGTGGTTCTTTTCACAGCGGAATAGTAGAGATACCTGTTTTATCAGTTTATTATAAGATTTTATAAGCCCAAAATGTCTGATGATAAATTGCTAAATATTACCTGAGCTTATAACAGTATTTTTTCTATATTGGACTTTTCCCAGCAGAGACTTTTTCCACTTCTTCCTTCCCATGCCCTTTCTAGATGAGCTAAGATACAAGAAATACAGCTGAGACTACATGAATGCAGAGAATAGAGAGGGAATATGGCAACACAACAGATGTTTATTTCCTTTCCTATTCCTCACAAATGTCAGTACATTCAAAAGTGTATATCCACAAAATGACAGCTGAACTGAATGACAGCAATTTACACCTTCTATTCTTGTGCTGTATAGGAATATTCTACTTCTAGTTCAAGAATTAAAGTTATTTTAAAAAAATCTGAATTTAGGGTAATTATTTCACATGAGAGGAAGACCTGCCCTTTTCTCTCTCCAATATCATGATATGCACTAAAATTCCTACTGGTATTACACAGCCTTGTGGATTTGTGAAAGAAAATGCAGGAATTCTGGGGATATAAACAAAACCCAAATACTCAGAAAGACTCCTCTGGCTGAGGTAGTAACTGAACTGAAAACATCCTAAATACCACGGGTGAAGACTGAGGCAGCTTTTCCTCACCCACCCCTTCTTGAGGGCTCAGATCTGAAATGGAGGCACCTATACAGGATCTGTACATATTCTAGCTGCGTCCCCATCCTTTTTGAATTATTAAAAAGAATTTACCCAGAGAAGACACATTTTCTGAGAAAACTGCACTGTTTTTCTCTACCAAATCTATATAAAATATCAAAGACAAACTTCATGCCAAACCAAGAAGAAAACCACCCTGTCACTTTTTATATACAGGTTTCCCTTTTGTTTTCAAAGCTGGGCAGATGATCATCTCCTTCCATTTTGCTCAAGTGGTTTGAATCAGTAAATTAAAAGTATTACTTTGCAAAGTCTCTGACTTCATGTGTTCTCTCCTTATTTTAATAATTTAGTTCAGATGTTGTCAGCACCTACTTGTTTATGCTGACTGATGTCCATGGGGACATCATCTTCAAAATGTGATATTTTCACAAATGGTTTGCTGTCTAAAACATGACAGTTCATTATCCATCTTCATTAGTCTCACACTGAACCTGGTACACCTACCCCATCTTTTCTTATCTGCATTACTGGTTAATAAAAGGTTTTGTTTCTTTGCTTGTGGCTGACATTTTCTCCAGCTACTGCTACCCTTGTAGCATGCTCTCGTGTTATTAGAAAATCTGTATATTGCACAATCACAATGATGTGGTGAGAGAGCCTGTGTGCCAGTCCTCATGCTCAGAGCAAGGCTGGCTGCGAGTAGCTTTGCTACCAGCATCCTCTCCCTGGCTATGAGGGTCCTAGGCTGGCATCCAGGTGGGAGCACCCAGCCTGAACACAAGTCAGTGCCCTCCTCTTTAGAACTCTGCCTTTTAGGGATCCTCCCTTTCTCTTCCCAGTCACTGTCAAAATGAATAGAGCTAGCTGTGGGTGATTTGCCCTTTGTCTCAGAAAAGACTAACAAAAGTTAGTTGCACCAACACATAATCTCTTCCAATGCTGCTCCTTCTTCCAGAGTTTGCTATTCCTCCAGAGTTTGCTATTCCAATGTTGGAGGTGGAAGAATAGCAAGGTGTGGCACAGGGACCAGCTATGTATAACTACTGACATGCTACTATCTCTCTGCACCAGCCCTTTCCTTTGCAGTACTCACATCTATCACTCAAATCCCCTGTTGCATACTGTGCAAACATAAGGTGATGCCCAATGTCCCCGTGATTACCAACAGAAGAGACATCAAGGGATGTCAAGTAATAAAATACCTACTAAAAGGAAGATGGGAGAGGGAAGATAGGATATAGCTCACTGCATGGGCTTCGCTTCCAAGCCTTTATGCAAACAGGGCAAGACCTGCCATGACCAGTGTGTTGGACTTCATAGGCTACGACACAAAAACCGAAGAGGCAGCAGGTGCATCTTCCCAAGCCTTTCAATGGGTTTTCTGGGTGTTCAGTTGTTTTCACTTGCTTCTTTCACTACTGTTGGGCAGTGTGTGTTTTCCTTCGCCTAACCAGCCCAAACTCCTGTCTGGTGCATCTGTCCCTGTTATTCCAAAGGCTGTGCAGATTTTCGTCTCGGATCCTCACCAGCCCTTCTGCTGTGCCCCTGCCAACAGCACATTCCTTTCTCTATTACAAGCACAACGCATTTCCAAGGGACACAGGGAAAAAACCCTGCTCTCTCTACCTGTTTTTTTCCAAGAATTGATAGACCTTCCTTCCCCCAGCCTTTCTGGGAGAAGTGAGAAACACTCCATAAAATAAACTTTCCTACCAAGCAGCTTTTGAAGAGTTAGCTTTTTTTAAAAAAAAAAAGTGCATTTGCAACAGAACACACAAACATAAGAGGTCAGAAGGCACTACCAGGACTGCTCAGTCTGATGTCCTCAATAGTGCAGGGAATAGGCTGCCCCAAGAAGGGTGAAGGGAACTCCATTTCCCTGATAGAGCTCAGTAACTCGAGGGTATACACCTTGTCAAAGGTCGTATTTTGTTCATGGGAAAAGCCTTAGCTTGCATGCTTTCTTTAAACAAAAAAACCCAACAACAAAGCAAACCAAAAAAACATATAAAAGAATTAAAAGGGGGGGGGGGGGAGGAGTTTGCATTGGCAAAAGAATAAAGCAAACTCATGTGAAATGTCTTATTCCAATGGAGTAACCTTTTCCTTCTTGCTTTCAGTTCTCTATTTTTTGTGATTTAATAGAGGGGCCAGAAGATCTATTCTACCAACATGGAAAGCATTATTATTAAAAGACCTGTTAGAGTAATAAAACCACATTGGCTCTCCTTCTTCTTTCTCAGCACGCAAGGATAATAAAGGCATAGCTGTTTTACACAAAGACACAAGACCTCCCCCAGCCAGCTCCCTACCAGAGATCCTCTGCTATATTTAGGAGCACAAACAGCTCGACATACTACCAGAGTTTCAGGCTTTTATCAGTCATCTTTACTGACAGAAGCACAATCTGTATTTTTAACTTAAATAATATCAAGTGTTCACGTAGAGTACTTTGGCTAATAATGTTCTGAAGAAGTTAATCATTTTGTACAATACCAGGCTAACATCTCTCAGAGTCAAGGGTCAGTAAAGTATTAAAAATTCACTGTGCCTCTCCTTGAAAAGCAATAGAAAAAAATTAAAATGTCTTGCTTTAGTTAGAAAAAAATTACATTTGATTCTACATGTCGCAATTGCAATTATTCTTGAATTCAGCACTGGGAACATTCCAGAAGCTATTTCACAAAAATAATTATACCAGGTCTTTTGGTATTCAGAATGAGTAGAAATATCAACATTGTTATAAGGTCTCAGTGCCTTTAAATTCAACAGAACATAACAGGGCTTTCATTGATCCTTCCTTGCTTTTTGGAACCATGAATACAATACTCTATACACCTATGTACACACACACACACGCACACACACTTACTTTGTGGCAAAGAAAGAATAAGACTCACCTGGAACCACAGCAAGCCCTGAGGAATGGCGCACTGACACCTGCTGCCCCATCAATTAGCCTAATGTAAGCGTGTTCTTGTACAGTGCAGAGGTTAATGGGAGTTTAAGATGCAGAAAGTGTTTAACACCACCCAGAATGAGATCCTTATTCAGGTTTATCTGCTATTCTGAAGAAAACCCAGTGGGCCAAGTTAACCAGACAATGAAGGCAATTGCTAACATCAGAGCTGAATTTTCATCCTTTCTGAGCCCATCTATACTGCATGGAGTATTTACTCTCACCATCATAATGTGTGGTGTAGTCAACAGTGTCATTTCACCAGTTTCATTAAGTTTCTTTAAAAGTTAACGACAAACCTTTTCAAATGTCAGGTTCATCTGAACACAGAATATAGCTATATCCCAGGCCTACTTCCAAATATTTTGCCATTAGTGTGATGAAAAATACAGTCCGGTTTGGCCAAATACAAGTAATGAGGAAAGTGCGTGAAATAAAGAGACTAGGCTGGGCTTTACTGGGTTCCTTGCAAATTCCTATGCTGGAAGGATTAAATAATCATCAAGATCATCTATGAACCATGTGCAGAATAGTTTTAATATTGGATATTTAAAGTAGAGAAAAAAGAAAGAAAGTAGGGAATGCAAAGAGAATGAATTAAATATTCTAAGAGAAGCCTGAGCCCTTCCAGGCAGAGATACACCAGCCTACCAGCTGAGACTAGCCAGAACACAGGCAGGTTGATTTCCATGAGCTGCTCATGAAAGGTGCCATCAGGGGCCCTCAGTCCTCAGCACTCCCTCAGCTTTGCCTTGTTTCAGCCCACACCGCTCTGCTGAACCGGCTGCAGTCGTGCGCTAACCTGGAGTCACCTCGAAGGCAGGGATAACAAGAAGCCATGTCTCCAGACCAAGGACCAGTTCGCCCTCCTGGGTCATCCTAGCATGAAAGAGCGGCGAGGACGAAGCGAGATCCAACTGGAGCTGCAGGAGGGCAGCGGGAGGCGGTGGGGAAGGGGAGCATCTTCCCCTGCATTCCCTCTGCAGGGCTCTGACTGCAGACTCAGAGGCCAGTTTCTTCCCCAACATCCACACGGACCGTCCAAGAGGTACAGCCGCTGTCAGCGCAATCTCAATCCTCTGAAATTTCCCTGGGCAACAGCACTCACATATTTCAGCAATAACTGCTACCTTGTAAACACATTCCACATTCCTGTTGCGTGAAACCCCACAGGCCAAATGCAAAGCTGAACAGCCTCTTGTCTAACTGTTGTACGAGGCTCGCTCTGAAGCGGTGCATGTGGCAGACTTTTAATTGGGAAGGACCTTATTTAGCCTCTTTTGACCCTTCCTAATTTAGTCCCTCTTGGCTTTCAATTGATAATCATTTTCTTGAGCCCACATGGGAGAGAGATGACCCATGGGCTCCCTTCTCTTTCCTCCACCCACGTAACACTCAGATCACTTCCAGAAAAAAGAGAGCGAGATTTTTAATGCAAGGTCACAGCAATACATGACTACCATAGGTTTTTCAGGTAAGAGTCCAGTTAAGTTGGACAGTCTTCCTAACTCAATTTCTTGCGTAAACAGGCTGGAAGGTTGCTTTCTGACCACGCCACAATAAACAACATTGCTGAGTCCTTTCATCTTTACTCGAAAGCTTCCACCACAATCTATAAGAAAAACACAATCAGGATTTCACAAATTTAAGAGCTCTAATTTTTTGTAATTTATTCCCTCACGACATGTACTTGCAAACTTTCTATTCTTACTATCCATTCAGGACATATTTGTTATTGTATGTTTGAAAGAGAGGAAATATTTTCCTGTAGGTCTTCTCTCCCCATATACTTGCAGGTCTGTGCTCTAAAACAAGGATATGAGCAAATGGAAATAACTGCCACGTGCTCAGATTCTCATTTTCCCCTTCGCTCCTTCCCTGCAGCAATAACCGCAGTGAAAATAACCTCTGGCGAGTCACTCCGCGCATTTCACCTCCAGTTGCCACTTCAGACTTGCAGACTTTTGGAAGTCAGTACCCTGAATGTGCCTTAATAGTTTTTACTGCTGCCTTGTCAGAAGTCCAGAGCCAAGGCTCCAGTGCACCCTGCACCACCTGCACAAGCCCACTCATTCCCTCAGACTGGGAAGTAGAAAGCATTTGCACGTGCCAATTTGTCCAGGACAAGTAACAGTGAGCATGTGCACCCATATATTCAGAAGATTATATGCAAAAATGTTACACGCAGAACAAAACGAGGAGAGGGGACTGGAGAAAGTACAAGAAAGGACAGCACTGAAGAGCTGAAACCTTCCCTGACAGTGTTTACAACACTAAGGGACATAGTCACTGGGAGGGCTCCTGCTCCTTATCTATCCAGAGCAGCAGAAGCATATGCTACCAGTCACAGTGTCATACCGATTGTGCATCCTCTCTCATCTGCAAAACAGATGGATCCAGCCCTGACAGCGCTTTCATCTTAAACCAGTGCAGGAGGACAGGTGATAAGCATCACTATATGATGCTGTTATTCCTTAGGTTTAATTTCCTAAGGAAAACATTTATGTCACTGCACTGTCTATCCTACTCCATTTTCCTGTTTCCTCACCACTTTTGAAGCCATTGGTCCTTTTCAGCTGAGTTTGATGGAGAGACGCATCTCAAAGCTATGAAGATCCTACCAGTTTTGTAAAAAACTGATGATTGTGCAGATCCCCACTGCAGGAAAGCTGACAGCAGGAGGAAAAACAGTTGCTTGTTCCTCTTGCTAGCCAGCTGAGCAGCCAGTACACCCATAGCCCAGGCACAGCCCTGATGAGCCTTCGGGCTGGTGGTTAGAGGATATGGACAGTTCAGGGTATGACGGAGAGTCAGGAGGAGAAGGGAGGGACTGAGAAGGGAAGTCCTGCAGAGATCGCATGGTGAGGATGCATACTGTAGCGCGGGAGCATTACTGGCCTGGCGGAAGCCAGCCGCTGTTTAGAGAATGACGCTGATGTTATCATGCTGCTGCTGCTTTACTTGGAGGTGGAGAGAAGAAAAGAGAGTGGAAGAGGCAGCTGCCAGCTCTTGCAGCTCTCTGAAAGACCTAAGATTCAGACCTGTCCCCGACCTCAAGTCATGTGGGACTTTCTGGAGAGCATCACGCCGTTTCAAGAAACTGTACCACAAACGTACAGTTGTTTCCATTCATATCACTACAAAGCCTACCACGATGAATTTATGCTGAACTGTCCATAGATATACAATGTTGAGATGACAACCAGCCTACAACTTGAAAAGGCTCTCCAAAGGGGGAAAATAACTGTTGGCACCCACATTTTACAGATGAGTACAAAAGGACAGAGAGATTAAACGCTTTTTCCCAATGTCCTTCAAGAGTAGGGACCAGAGGAGTCTGTCATGCAGAAGTGGTGCTCAGCTCCAGGCCTGTCCTTGGTCCAGCTCTGCTGGAGCTGATGGTGCAGACTGAGGTGCCCTCTCTGGTCCAGGGCCCAGCTCCCCATGGCACCCTGTGGCATAGCGGAAAGCAGGAGGCAAAGGGAACCAGATCCCGGTCCCTGGATCTCCCTGGGAAGGGGTCCCATGGACCACTGGTAGGTAATACACTGGGGGAAATTTCCCCCTTTTCCCACATCACCACTTGCCCTCAGTCTCTTCTCGTTTCTGCCACTGAGGCAGACATTCTCCTTACTCTCCTCTGACCTGAGGAGCACTTTCCTTATGGAAACCCTTGGTGGTTTAAGATCTCTTTGGCAGAAAGCTCTCATGTGCGCTTTTGTCCCTGGCTGCATCTCCCTCTAAGCAATGGAGAAAAGAAGACACTTCAGATATTAATAGGTCTAAATCACCTTACTCCAAGGAGATGCCTCTCTGCAGAGGATAGAGGGAAGCCAGGGTTACCTAGCAGCTCGTGATTAGGTGGTCTGCATTCCCATCCCCATCCCCACTGTCCTACCCCCCTGTGCCAAGTAAGTCCTAAAGGCTACACAGGAACCTGAAAATGATGTTTAAAAGGGGCAGAACGGAAAAGACCCATTTGGAGACCTACCCCATTTGTCCCCAGGCTCCCTTCTTTGAATACGGCATGAATGTCTTTCTTCAATACTCAAAAGCCTGATGAGATGCAGGTTATTAGTTTATGACTATGACAAGATTATTATGGTTAATTTAACATGTGCAGGCACTTAACTAACTACTGTTGGGAAATATTTGTCATTAATTCAAAAATTTCCTGCCTGCAATTTGGCAGATACAGTGTAAGTGAGCGGCAGAAATCCAGCATGACATAAAGACCTTTCATCTGCCATCACCTTTACACGTGACTGTACAATACTTGAGCTCTGCCTGATTTAAATCAGCACAACAAAATATACTGCAGCATTCATAAATTAAATGGCATTGGCATTCAGATGCTAGAAAAATCTAAGTTAAGAGCATGCTCTTTCGGACGTAGGAAGAGGAGCAGAGAGGCACACAACCTCCCCATGGGGAGCAAAAGGAACACCACTGGGAGAGAGGGTGGCAGAGCAGCATTCCTCAACGAAGCTCAGAAAGCAAAGCTGTGCAAGAAAAAGCTGCTTGTGGTGGGCTTTCTTCCCACCTCCTGTGGGTCTGCCATGATCCCAGACAAGTCAGGCAGTGCAGAGTAAAACCACTGAAGTGGTTTCATTCAGTGGCAGCCTGTCTCTCAGTCATGACACATCCCACCACTCCTGGGGAGGAGGCTCCCTGCCTCAAACTGCTATGTTTTGCTTGCTTTCCCAGTGAGGCAGGCAAAAAATCTGTGGGTACAGAGCTAGTTACAGGAACAACTCAAAACTCATGTCCAAAATGACCGGTCTCATGGCACCTTTGAAGGGTCCCAGCACTTCTTGGCCTTTCCTGATCCCCTAGGCAGGTCCAAAGTCACAGAAGAGACAGTCAGCACCCATCCAGTCCCTTACATATTTTAGTCATGAATTGTTTTGCCTGTGAAGGCTCTTTATCTCTGTGTTTTTGCAAGACCTATCACTATCACATGCACCCCACCTATCAGCCCCTTCGCAGCGCAGGGGCTCCATGCATTGCCTGGACTTTTTCAGTTCTCTCATATGGTAAACTCTCCTGAGGAACGGCATATTTTGGTACACTTAAATCTTCGAGCTTCACATAGGTGTGTCAGGATAAAACCTGGGAACATACTGCCAGAGGGGACTTCCTGAGCATTCAGTCCCCTGTTGTTGCTGGCAAACACTCCATATAATCCTTTCACAGGCTGATTAAAGACTTATTTTGAAAACTATTAAATTTTCCCGATCCCTTTGACTGAAATGCTATTTCAGAACTTTGTAACTCTAATGGTTGGAAATTCCCAGACTAAATGGCCAGTCTATACCTATTTATTTTCATGCCAACGCAATCCTTTTCTTGAGGCAATTTTTCTCTCCTGCCAGGGGTATTTAGAGAAGACACCACCTCCCCTTTCATCCTTCACATGCAAAGCCAAACAAGGCACGGCACCTTAATTTCCTCCCAGAGAAAAGCGCTCCATTCTTCTGGCCATCTTACTAACTCTTCTCTGCACCCATCCCACTCCAAGCTCAACTATTCTGGCAGCCAGATATCCAGAACCAGACGCTAGATCCCAGGCAGCCTCTATAGCTAAATGACATGGAGGTCACTCTTGGATTTAAGCTTGCCAGCTCCCAGCTAGACTTGCACAGGTTGGCAGACAGGCAGAGAGGAAAGCATTCACCTTCCAGCTCTAGCCCACTTTCTACTGCAGAGTCCAAAGACATATCCGAGCTGTTTGCTATCAAGAAATGCCATTCTGTGCAAGCCGTTATGTTCCAATAACCTCCTCAGACTTGGCTCTTTCCTAAGTCCAGCCACCCAGATCGCTGATACTGGCTGCCAATACCCGACTACAGGACCCATTCCAGCTTCTTTTCAAACCCCAAAGCACCGGCATACGCTCCCTTGGCTGGACTTGCAAGGGCCCAGCCATCTGTGTATCTGCAGAGTGTCTTTGGTGTAGGTGTAACAGGAAAATATTTTTACATGCAGTTGGCAAATGCACTAGCTCAAGCTTGAGGAAAATCTGACCCTCTTTGCTTAGGGGCCTCCTTCCTTTTAACATTTTTTTCAGACATTTTGAAAATATTTGTGAGTCATGGCAATGGGCAAGGAATGAGATGTCTAGCAGAGCTCCCAGCTCTGGCAGAAGAGCGTTACTAAGAGGACAGTACAAGGCTTTGTGAACAGAAGAAAGATCAGGGAGTGCTGGATGACTTACTCTCTCAGGTTCCACACTGTCCTCTGAGGGTGCTGCTTTACTAAAACAGCTAGATCAAAGTAACTGAAGAGGTTTCTGCTGTTAACTGTCTCCTGAAAGTTGTTGACCTTGAGACCAGAACAATTAAATGAAATGTGAAGCACCCCCTCAAACAGATATTTCTCCTTCTCTGTCCTACATTACCTAAACACACAGTAGTGTGAAGTTACACACTTGGGAGAGCCTTTTGTAATAAAGAACATCCTGAATGGCATGAAGATCCTGCCATGGTATAGATTTTTGCTCTCTTCTGAAGTGGACACATACACTGTGGGACCTAGGAATGGATGTATGAGCTCTCCCATATGTATGTATGAGACAAAAAAGCTTGGGATACCAAATTAGACATGCACACTTTGAAAAGTGCCCGCTGTATCAGGTATGCAACATGAGACTCTGGGAACTGTTTTTCTGAATACTACGTGTGGAAAATATCAATTGAAACTGCACTTACTCAGTCTCTCTGAAGAAATCGGCTCCTGTTTGCCTTAGAGTCAGACTCAAATTTAACAGCTTCATATTAGAGATAACGAAAATACATGGCTTTAAAAAATTCTTTTACAGAATACACCACTACAGCCTCCTGTGCAAAAAAACCTATGAACATGCTTGCAGTATACCTGTCCTAGAGATGTGCAGCCAGATCTTTGGCTGATGTCACTTGGCAGGCCTCTGCTGAAGTTAATTGGAGCTGTACCAAATCATATCACTGAAGAGCTGGAACAAACTGTTTATACACTTCTGAAAAAGGCAAGTTAAATAGCTTGTATGCACTTGCAGACATTAAATTCCAGATTTTTCAAAATATGAAAACTCTATTTTCTGTGAGGAGTGGTCCTTCAGAAAACTATCAGGCAAGCCCTGTACCAGCACTAGGTATGACTATACCATGGTATACTTCCCACCATCTCTGCTATCTGTGAGTAGAGAAGAGAGGCTACAGCACCAGGAAGACAAAATTTTTTGTTCAAAATTCGTTTTTAGAATGGCACATCGCTTTAATTTTTACATTTGTCAAAGGCTTCTACTTGCAATCTATCAAAGGAAAACAAAAAGCAGTAACAAATGCAACTGTGTTACCAACCAGAGGCAATGATTGCTGGCCTCTGCCCACAATACGTAGAGACCTGCTGCTTTCCATTTTGTAAATGTGCTACAAGGAGCCAGTCGCAGTGAGAGCATGGCAACCGATAACTCTTGACCACGTAAGGATTTTTCATTAGCCAATGCTACAATAAATTAACTAGAGAAGTTTAAAGGTTGTTTTCAGCACTTTATAGACAGACACCACAAGGAACTAGGGAAGACAGTTCATCTTTCCACTTAACTTTTTTACTTACCATCCGATGAAACTTTAACAAGTACAAAGGCAGGTCAATACTTGCACAACTGAATGTTGTGCATCTGTGTAACCAAGAAACATATTACACCTGCAGGAAAACAACCTTTAAAGCAACTCAGATACAAACTTTCTTCAGCTGCTTACCTGTGTACGTTCCTGTTTGCCAGATTCAAGGTAACACAAAAGGCTACTGGTGTTTCAAAAGGGATCTGTCACCTCGCCAGACATTTAAGCGGTAGCAAAAACAGCAGAGGCCCTTTCAAGTTTGCACGGAGGATTCTGAAAGTCTCAACTCGGTTCGACTTGGATAGTGCACCCTACCTCTCATCAGTTACCCAGCACCGGGCTACGCTCTGCCTTCCCAAAGCATGAGTTATTAGCACTGCCCCGATCTCTTCACCAAGTGATCCAAGGAGTCAGTCAGAGGAGAAAGCACCAGTATCCCCCAGTTGCTAGGAAACAAGCAGGGAGATCCTGACCTGAATTCTTAGCGGAGGCTGATGTCGCTCAGGAAGCTTAGCTGGGTCCTTCCTGGAAAGGCAGGGACATGCTGAAAAGTTACTCCTGGCTTTGCAAAAGCCACTGCGTAGCAACACCCAGGACAAAGGGACAGCAGCTGTGCTATTTTTACGACAAAAAGGCACCTGTTGTGAAAACAGAAAGCACACGTGCAAAATTGGAGAGTGAACTTTCTGTTCTTCATGCCAATGAAACTAGAAAGTTTTTAACCTTAAAATAAGATCTTTGTATTTCAAATTTGGTCATTAGATAAAGCAGAAGAAACCACCCACCATGCCCACAGCCTCAACATTAACAAATGCAATAACAGAATATTAAACATATGAAAATCAAGAAATTAAGGCTATTCCAGACATGTATGCTATGAAGCATCATCTAAAGCCAAACTCATAACACACAAAGCCAAAGAGAAGCAAATCAGGATAGTTAATGATGACACAAGAACTCTGCATTTTCTGACCTTTTAAATATTTTAAGTTACTGCCATGCCATTGTGTTAATTACTCTATTCAGCTTGCAACCTCCTCAGCATGCATTTTCTAAAAAATGAAAAGTAAGAGCTGAACTAGACCTGAAGAGCTAAAACACCTCTGGGTCCCTTGGATGGGGTATACCTGACCCTAGTTATCCTGTATAGTGGAAGGAAATTATGACTTCTTAAATGCAGCACATGCTGCACATGCAGCACACAGACCCGATTATCTGAAAAAAATGCCCATTTGCTTTCTACTGACTCCAAGGAACATCCATCCTCTTGGCATAAATGGCAAGAAAGCGATGCTGCGCACACCACGTGCAGCATGGCTCCTGCAGGCTGGAGGGGCTGGTGAGGCTGGGAGGGACGAGGGGTGTTGGTGCAGAAACAAGTCTTGTCATTTCGGACGGACACTTCCCCATTGCATGTGAGCACGTTCTCACATGTGAGCAGCTCCCTCCTCGCTCGGGCGGTCACTGCCAGTCCTAGACAGGAATGCCAGGGCAGGAGCTCCAGTATCATCTTTGTAGGGCACGCTGTCTGCACGAGAGATCTGCAGTGGGTATACCTACCACCCAGCCGCCACACAGGCAAAAGGTCTTTTAAAGAGGGGTCTCAGGCACAGGAGGACTGGCCTTTCGTGCCTAGAGAAGTCCAGTTATGACCTTGAAAGGGAATTATTCCACAACTTAAGACAGCTTTGTTATCTGCTAAAAACAAAGCCATGTTTTAATGGAATGGAAATGCACAGAAGTGTATTTGCAGAAATGGCAGACCTTCTCAAATATGCAACGGCACACCTAATGCTTACTCCGAATGTGTCTAGTGTACTCCCAAAAAGGCTCTCCTTTCGTTATTACATTCAGCCAGGTTCAGTGGCCCAATATAGCTGTGTTCAATACAGGCTCGGGGTCAGGCAACAGTCTCTCAGCTATGCTTGAAATCTCTCCCTCCCCCATAAATGTCTGTATTTACCCAGGGAATCAGTCTATCCCTGCAGCAATTATAACTGCCCAAAAGCAGATGAGTATTACAGTGCTTCAGGTACCTTTCTGAACAACAGCCAAAGCTCATCATGTTGATAGGAAAATTATAGTTCTTTTGTTCATTTCCCTTTTCTCATCTTTTTGCAGTAAAGGAAGAGTTCAGTGTTAAGTCCTATCCCAAAAGTACTTAAATTTCCAAACAAAATAATTAGACATGTCATGACCCAGGGAGCAGCAAAGCAGAATTAATCCAGGTTTTAAAGAGAGTCACAATAAAAAAATCTTTATAGATAACTATGCAACATTTGGAGGAAACAAACTGAACATTTAAGATGTTAAAAATATATTTACCTGCTGCTAAAGAAAAGCTGACCACGTAAGAGAATAGTGAGTGCAAGTCAGAAATCATAGCTCTGTGCAGTGCAACTGTATTTTAAGTAGTGCAGGTAGTCTGAAACAATTTTCTTTATGAAAGGCAATCCTAAAGATACCATCACCAGCAGGCCGAATGAAGCAGAGAACCTACTCATAGAAATATTTGTATTTTAGATAGCACTAGATTCCTTTTTTTACTATAAATTCTTCTTTTGCAAACCAAGTGGAGTGGATGTCACTTCAGTGCATTTTTTCCTACAAATTCTTCCAAATGGCCTTAATGCTCAGCAACACAACAAGCTAACACTAAACAACAAAAATTAGAGAAAACAGATGAAGCTTGGCAAAATGAAAGGTGCAGCAAATATAAGCTTTTAATAATGAGGCCCTTAATAGAGGCAAAGAGAAATTTAAAGACGCAAGGATGGAAAATTTGAAAAGAAATTGAGACTTGCTTAGCCTGAAGGAGAGAGGGAGAAGGAGAGCTTTTCAGGGACAAGAATTTCAGATGTGAAAGGCGAGGAGGAAGATGAGAAAAATACTTCTGGATTTTTCTGTAGACAGACTGAAGGACATGTACCAGGACTGTCATGTGGGTCGACAGCCACAGGATATATTTGGTGATGAAGACAGTCCCTCAGGTAGGTGCCATCGTACAGCCATTGATTTTATTAGGTATTTTCAAGCATAACCGAAATGCTGTGAAGATTCATCAGGAGTTTTAAACTTCTCCTGTGCGGAAAACAGGCGTGAATGGTACATGGAGCAGAGTGATAACAGGCAATAAAACAGTGAGAACCACAAAACAATAAACCAGTTTTATATAAAAGTTAGAAAAAAGGGTGTAAACGGGAAGAATGCTCCTGGAAATGCTGATTTAAGGGAGAGCCCAAACTGGGCTCCTTTCCTCCTTGTCAGCATTTCCTCTCCGTGTCTTGAGCACCAAGAACGGGTGAGTAGTAAAATGGATCTGGGTGGGGTACAGCAAAGCCATTCCGTAGCGTTAAAAATAACCTGTCACAACTTCCTGTTGTCTAAACTGGCATAACTCCACCAGCTTCATTTTATGCCAGCTTAAGATCTAGCCAAATGCACTGAGTAAGAAGAAGGCGGCAGTTCCTCTTACACGCTTCACTTTGCCTGCAGGCAGGTTTCAGCAAGGCACGTGTCTATTCCAGGGGAAGATACTTAATGAAGGATTTAATCTTCCTGATGAATACAGAAGGATGCTAAAGTACCAAACTCGTCAAACACATCTTGCAACTAAATACATTGCTAAAAATTTGCTTTACTCAGCTAAGTATTTGTAAAGCCATGTAAAACCGACAGTTCGAAATTGCCTGACTTCAACCACTGAAAGTCAAATGCTGCTGTCCAAATCTCTCGGCAAAGGTATAGTTTTACAGTAACTGAGATAGTACGTAATCCGGTCACATCTCCACATACATCAGTAATACAGTACCAAGAAGACTCCCGGTTGTTCAGACACAGAAGGAGCCGCGTGAAGCATTGATTCACGCTGATGAATTGTAACCAAGCAACACTGCCAGCATCCCTTCAGCCCATTGTTCGTCTGAGCTGGGGAGAATAGCAGCAGAACAGCACTGAAAACCTGCCAAACTCCGACTTCCCCAATTAAAGGATACCAGCCCTCTAACACTAGATATAGCAAATCCTTCAACCAAAATTTAACAGAAATAAACTGTTACTTCCCTCTCAGTAAGAAGATAATGATACGCCTGAAGGCAGCAAATGAATTTCTGTGCGTCCACCACTCTCTTGTAAACAATCTTTACAAAAGAAACAGTTCAAATTTACTTTACACAAGAAGCACAGGGCAATGAATTATTCATCTGAGCAGAGGGACAGAAATACTGCCTTTTTGTTAGTCTGGCTATTAGATGCTGAGGGAAACTAAAGACAACTTTCACAGATACAATAACTAATCAGTAACAACACAGATGAGATGGAAAGGAAGCAGATACTTGAAGAATTTGTTCAGTGAGAGTTGGCAACCGTTTTCCAGGTAAGTGTCCGAAGCCAAAAGTTAACGTACAAAACATAGCTACTACATCATCATCGACGTGAACCTCGTTATCAACAGAGGCATTAAAAAAAATGACATTACAATACTGAATTTTTTCCTTTTATTGCAGTTAAGTCTGAGTGGTGGGATTATTTTTTCTGTTTAAAGCCACAGGCCTGGACATCAAGATCAAAATTCATTGTAAAATGATCCACCATTGCTCTTTATGGGAATAAGAAGACAACACAGTCTGCCAGCAAAATTGTCGGTTACTAGAGAACCTGAATTTTCAAGATGTGCCACAGTTCCCCCCATTTTACTAGGGGGAAAAAAAAAAGCACACATAAGTTAAGAATAAGATACAGAATTGTTCTTATAATGTAAAAGACAGGCTAGCAGCTGTGTGTTTCTTAGAGTATAAAAAACCAAAGCACTGACCTGTAAAACAGAAATAGTAATAACATCTGCTAGACTTCGGGGCTCTGAAATCACATTCCCTGAGAGCAAATTTCCAAAAGAAAGGCTGGGCACTTATGTAAGATACCATTTCCCTTTTCAATTAATTGTGCTTCTCTTTTGAAACGTTACTTAAAAGCCTGAGTCCAAAACCAAGTACATCTCTCTTCTCTGGGAATAAGAGTAGTAGGGCAAACTAACAAACTGTCATGGCATTGGCATAAAAACAGATTTATCAATGCCTTTCAGAATTTGGGATATATTAGATCACCCTTTTTGCTTGCTCCCTGCTCTTCTTTTTAGTCCTCTTCTACAAGACAGGCTCTTAGATGTGGTCTTCTCAATCCCATCATGGCGGATCAAGCAGTCCTGTATTCACTATTCTACATGGACTGTCACTGGGGTCTCACACAGGCAGAAATGCTGCTGCTTCTTAGGCTCCCTCTGCTTAGCAATTTAGGGTCAGTCTTCTAAGTCCTCGACACTGCCAAAGGTTTTGACACACCACAGAACTTCCTACAGGGTCAAAGTCTGCTCTCCCATGGCATGAGTTCCCAGCAACTTCCTCTTGGTTGTGAGCAGATATTTAAAGCAGAACTCGGTCTCATCTTTTTCTTCCCCCTCATACATTTGCCAGATGGCTTTATTTAATAATGTCTCTTCCCTGGATTGCCTCTCAGATTGATTTTCTCCCTCTACATTTGCCATCTGCTGGTCCAAACAGCTAAATGATATACTTGCTTTTCAATCTCACGGCATTGATTCATTCTTGCTGTCAACCTGGCGTCCAAAATAGTACGGCAGGCAGACCGGCAGGTCTGGGTAAGGCCTCGCTCCAGCAACAGCAATTTTCTCCTCCTTGTGCCTTCGAGAGCCATTGCAGGAGCAAAGTTGTAAGAGGGAACAAAGCACAAAGCCAGAACAAAAGACAAGTACCGAGAGGAACCGAACCATGTTGTCTCAACGATGGGAAGCGGTCTGTGCCATAGCTGTCGCCTGGAAGCTGATCTGCAGCCCCAGCAGTCGGTGTTGTGCGGCCTTGTACAAAGAGAAGACATCATGTTGTGCAGCGGCTAATGGCAGAGAATTGCACGTGCATTTCCAAAAGAAACAAATGCTGCATGGAAAAAAACCTTGACTTAGATCCTCTGAATCGTTTTCCAGCAGCTTCTGAACTGTCTTGCTCTTTTCAGTGACAAGGTACAGGGACTCTTGTGAAATAACTGATGTGAATGTGGGTACCGTGCCTGTGCCCTGCAGGGCATCCAGCCTGGGCAGCACTGGAGGAAGAGGGGAAGGACAGGACAGGGGCCTGCGAAACTGCAACAGCAGCTGGCTGGGAAGGGTGTGAGGAAGAGCACGGAGGGAGGAGGAAGGGAAAGGTGCCAAAAAGTCTTGCTATGACCCCGCCTAAATGCCTAAGAGCAAGGTATTACTGAGTTGCCTGAATGTGCATGTTTTACCCATCTCGTCAGTTTAAACTCATTGTTTAGAGATGATTCCGTCTTTGGAGTGTTTGCACAGTTCCAAGCAGAATAGCTCCTTGTGCTGGCTGAGTCCTTTGAACGCTACGAGAATACAATTAAATAATAAGAGCAGTAAAAAGCTTGATGCTATTCATACTTGAGAAGATCTCACATGGCTCTGGACAAATCATAGCCACAGCAACAGTCTCATTTCTAATTTTCTAATCCTCTCATTATTATTGTTGCTCTCTCTAAATACTAAAGGTATTTTGAAGACAGAAAAAAACATCCCTTTCATGGAAAAATATTCATTTAATTTCATATCTGAAAGCCACAAAAGACCAACAGTTTATCCAAATAGTCTAAATGAACAAAAGCTCGAGAACTGCTACTTCACTGCTTCTCCGTATGCTTAGATTTGCACATACACTTGCCTTTTGCTGTTTCTCCTGTGGTTTTGGTGGCTCAGCTGACATCCAAATAGCCTGCCTGCTCTCAGGTTTACAGCACATGGTGAAGTAAGTGGGAACAGTGTGAGGTCTGCAGCATCTAGATCTCTTAACGTTTAGATAAATGCTGACACTACAAACCTGGTCTTAGTTTTCCAGAGCTTCCAACCTCAGTTATGAAATTAATAAACCTATCCCAGCTGTTCGGTGTCCTTAGTCTCAGCAGCTCTGATCCAATGCCTACTGAAGCCAAAAGAAAGATTCCCTTATTACCCAGTGAACATCAAATCAAGCACAATTAGACTGGAGTACAACTGAAGAACAAGATGTATAAATTCTTTTGCAATGCAAATTCCTTCACTATTGAACTGTACTGCGCTGACCCGCCTTCTCCAGGTCTTTGGGTAATCTGATACTTCATACACCACCCACTGTTCAAGGGAGTGGTGCTGAGAAACAGATTTCTTGAAATTCCCAAGCTGCTTTATGTACTTCATGTTAGCGGTTCACAAAGAAACGACAATCAGATTTCTGGTTGTCACCATGAATGGAAGGATAAAAATTCAGTGACAAGTTATGAAATGTTACATCTGCTCGAGAAGGTAGAACAACCAGCCAAAAACAATGTGTCACAGAAATGTGTAAAACGGCACCAGATCTAGCCAGATACACCACAAGCCAGGTCTGTATTTGAAAGCTGCACTGGTACAGATGTTAGTAGGTGTACTGAATAAAGGACAGGAAGACTGTACCACCAGTCTGCATATCCATGGTAACCAAGAGAGGATCTCCTGGGGAAAGGAGTGGTGAGATGGGGAACAAAGGAGCTTTATTCTTTTCCCCTTTGCATTAGGGCTAAACAGCTTTCACATTATATAGTGAGATTATTTAAGTTGGGGCTGTGTCCACCCCCAGATAACAACAGCAGTGAGGAAAAAGAGCAACAGGGGTTCATCAGCATCTTCAGTTTTCAGAGGGCTTGTCTAGTTTGCACTGCGGTCCATGTCTCTGCATGTTCATAGCTATTGTTCCACCTAAGCTGAAGTTGATGCAAACACACCCAGTCGTATTACAGACAACCCATTATAATATACACAACACAGTATAGTACCCAAGACATACGCTTGTTGGTTGGGGCATGCAAGCTAAAGAAAAGAACAATGGCCTGCTATGCAGCTATCAATATACAGCACTTAGGTATGAAGGACCAGCATAGCTCATTTCTCTCTGTGTACATGAGTATGTTCTGAATACATTTACGATGATGCAATTGCATCCGCTCTAGGCAAGGTTTGACAATCTTTAGTGTCTTATAACTACTCACAGAAGTTCTGTTACTGTCAAAGGACAACGTCCAGTGAAAGAATAAGCTATTGCATAAGCAATGAAATGATCGGGATCTCCATACAATGCACAGTGATACCAGTCTCCTCCCACATGTGCCTACTGCATTACTCTAATCATCCAAAGGGCAACCCCTTGAGCTCCCGCTCCTCTGTGTACCCCAAAAGACCCTCACAGAGCCATCATCTTTCTCCAGTTCCCTCCACTTATCACTGGGGCAAAAGGCGGTGCTGCGGCTGACGCTGAACTGAGCCCACACGGACTGGCTGCTGGGTACCTGTGTGCCGAGCTGCCAGGCAGGAAGCCAAGGAGAACAAAAGAAATAGGGACCATCTGCCCTGTTGCTGTATGTAACCTCTGAAGTAGCAGGATGAAAAATTATTACAAATACACTTACTTTTAATAATCTCCTTTTCTTATTCTCCTGCCCCTGCCACAAATTTCAGTTTGTTCCATTTGTGAGTCTGACAGCTCTCTGCACATGGTCCATTTCTCAGACTCATTCCTGGTGCAGGTTCTCCCTGGGCTTCACTAGAGGCAAGAAACAGTGACATTAAAAAGAAAAGGGGAGGGAAAGAAAACCGAGGCAATAAAGCCTTAACATACCCAAAAAGCCATCTAAACAAGAGCAGAAAAGCTCTTTCTGCTTTTTAAATATATCTTTTGTTTCCATCCTATACTATCTACAGGGTATTTTTTTTAATAGTCCTTTCTAAAACAAGTTGGGCATGGTCTTGTTACTAAATATCATATGATTTGATAATCATACAGCAGAGCAAACTACCTTCCTAATCTGGAATAAATTCTTAAATTCTACAGTGACTTTAAGAAAATAGGACTTAAGTACCTTTTATTTCTCCAATGACACATAAGCCCAGGAAAAAGTAATTTTCTCTCTATTTTAGTTCATTTTGAAAGTCTTGGAATTGACAGTTGTATGTAAACAATTTACCCCTTCACTTTTACAGTTACAGGAAATGAGCATTGATTTATGCAGCACACAATGTCTTTACTTCTTGATTAACTTCCCTTCAGGCTTTCAATGTAAGCCAGTGATACTTCATTAGAGATGAGATAGCAGTGATACTTGTATTAATTTCCTTCGTTATATTTAGTTGCTTGTAAGTTTGGCAGGTGGTATAACTTTTAGGTTCTTTGGGTGGGAGGGCAAAAGGATGGATAGCTTGTGATGGTGTGATTGAAGTCCACCCCACATGCAACAGGCATGTTAACAGGTGCACAATGAACCTTGGTTCTGACACACTCAAGTTTGTGCTTTGATTCAGCAAAGTAAATAACACTTTTTTCAAGCAGTCTGCACAAGGTTGTCAGTGCGTTCTGGTTTTACACACAGCACGTTATCAGACATTACATATCCAACATAATTAATTAAAACATTTAAAAACTGAAGTGGTTTCCCCTGGTATTTGACAATGTGCTGTTCCTAAGCGAAGTGGCTGAGAGTTTAATAACAAACATCAGGAAGACTAGTTAAAATTTGAAGTTCATTTTGATTAAAAACCTTCTCATGTAACTAGACCGCTTGCATGTTCCTATCGCAGTAGCTCTCTCACCTACACTAGCAAATGGCTTTTGCTTCCTTTCCCTAACTTATTAAAGCAGATATTGTGTCCAGATCACTGCACGCTGTACAGACCTGTTGTGAAATATAATATTTTAATGACACCACAGCAGATTCTTGGGCTGAGCTAATACAAGCTCTCAGCTTTAGTCCAAATCTGATAGCAAAGTAAACAGAGTGAGGATGATGCTGAGTGCTATAGTAAATTCCAGCCTAATTCCATCCTGAAGAGTAGATGGAGAAAATAAAACGATGTAATCACTTACAAATATTATGATGAAAACTGTATGTTGGTCACTTTTATTTTGCCTTATGCTTCAGAAATAGAGACTATTAAAGTAACAACTAGTCAGATAAGAAAAGCTAATAGGAAATGAGGCTTTACATTGTGGAGATACAGCTGACAAAAATTAGTGCTGTAGGAGCACATGTTGTTGGAAAAACAATGAAATCATTTTCAGCAGAATTTGCAAGTTTGTTTAGTGGAGATGGAGCCAGGAAGCCCCTGCTGGAGGCTCCCACCACCATCACCCACAGATCAAAGTCCCCGTAAGTCCAACAGGAAGGTTCATACTGAGACGTACCTATTGGCATACATGGTCCTCTTTTATAACCCAAATTATTGTGATTGAGCTACAGCTTGTGACTTTCACTCAGAGTAAGACTGCAAAGCAGCTGAGCTGGCTATTAAACTAAACAGTTGGAGCAATGTGAATTAAAACTGCAGAATTAGACTTAAAGGTTACAGTCTAATTGCCAGTAAATCCATTTAATTTTGCTTTGACTAAGAAACTTACTACATCAGGCTCATTGCAAGAGTTGCAGGGAAAATTTCTGGAAAGTTTCAAGAAAACTTACCAAAAATCATTTGTGTACACATGACAAACAATTTACAGTGCTCTCTGCTCATAGAGCTATTTGGCATCAGATACACAGAACAGACAAGCTTTTACTAAAAAATCCTCTCACCATGAGCAAGGTTGTGGAAACAACTTCTTTACTCTAGAGCAGATAGCATTTCCTTAAAGCACTCCACCAGAGTCCAAATATGAATGCTCATATGCTTGTGCTAACAGTGCTGAGTTGCACAAGAGGTGGTAACCAGCTGTTAAGAGCATCATTTTGTCAAAACAGCAGGTCAGCTAGCACTATCCTTCCATATACTGCAGACTCACTGCAAATTTCAGAGAGAAGCCAGACCATTTGCTTGGCTCAGGTATCTCTGAAATGGACCAACCTTCAGTCCCATAAAAACTTTTAACTTCTCCTGTTCAAGGGCTGAAGCCCACTGGGGGATCCTGGAATATCAGATACGCAGTATTAAATTATTACACACCCATGATTTCAAATTGCTTCTAGGAAAGAAATGTCTCTCTTTTTCTCCTATCACCTTTCACTGTTAAACTTCAAGCTAAAAGCCAATGGGAAAATTAATAACCGAAGTCATTGTTGTGACCGAGTTAAGCATTACTGAAGCAATGTCTATAATTCAGAGCAAGCGTAAAATGCAATAGAGCTTCTTTATCCAAGAAGACAACAAGAGCAACGGAACCATCATCTATAGATGCATGGCACATCCAAAGAAGCAGCTGATGTCATGGGCCAAAGAAGAGGGAAGGGGAAGGGAAGGGGAAGGGAAGGGGAAGGGAAGGGGAAGGGAAGGGAAAGGGAAAGGGAAGGGAAAGGGAAGGGAAAGGGAAGGGGAAGGGAAGGGGAAGGGAAGGGGAAGGGAAGGGGAAGGGAAGGGGAAGGGAAGGGGAAGGGAAGGGGAAGGGAAGGGGAAGGGAAGGGGAAGGGAAGGGGAAGGGAAGGGGAAGGGAAGGGGAAGGGAAGGGGAAGGGAAGGGGAAGGGAAGGGGAAGGGAAAGGTCTGTAGGAAAAACAATACAGGAAAGACAGCAGAAAGTCTGAGAGAGAGCGCAAGAATAGTTGTTGGGAAAACTTCCCTGAAAGGCCTAATGACAGAGCACGACCTCACTGGTGGCAGAACAAAGTAGGCAGTGATGCTCAGAGAAGCCTCCCTCCTCTTAGTGGAATTCTATTTCATCCATGGTATCAAGATTTGGGTTGTTTTTTTAATTATCAGAATTGGATCTGGCTTCATCACCGGATCAACATTAGCTAAAACTTATTAAAAATTGCCTGGTTTTGACCTAAGTTTTGACAGCCTGAATTCAAGTGAATCCAGGGTCACAACCCCAATTCTGACCTTGTAGCAGTTCCTTGTTCTGTCTTGCCCAAGTACAGTTTTATTCGTACATGCTACTCCGTGTTCTCAATTGCCTGTGCAAAAGTGGAAGAAGCAGCAACAGATCCACTTCCAGCTGAGTTTTGTTGATTTCTGTCACAGCTGTGGCAAGAATTAATAATGGCAAACCTATCAGAAGAAGCTAGTGAGTCTGGTCTACAGCCATGAGGCCACAGACAGGTGGACAGCTACGCACCACACCAACCAGTGGGACCCAACATCCGCAGGAGCTGCGCTAGAAGGACCCCTTCTCATGTGCTGAACTCCAGCAATCTTTCACAGGAGCCAGTAATGCTCCTCACTGTATTCTGCATCCCAGCTTACCAGACACATTACCTTCACACCATCACGGCACCCAACACGGCGCTCCTTTGGACACGTGTACAAGGGAAGCAGGTACCTGTGAAATTCTGTCCAGCATTTAGAAGAGCAGATTTCCTGAAGTCCCTTAGGCTTCTCAGCTGATTGCAGTATGTGCCACAGTTTCTCAAAACTAATCAGTTGTTTCAGAGAAACATGAAACTTATGAGGAGAACGTGTCAATTCATTCACAATATATGCTCCTCTACAAATATGTAACACAGATTGGAACTGACATTTAAGATGACCCACACCCTATATAAGCCTCACAAAAACTGCCTAGTTATTAACTTTTCCAGCTTGGCAAACTAAGCCTCCATACTCAGTGTCAAGCTAAAACATTTGTTAAAATAATTCTTGGCTTCCTTCCACTCCAAACAAATTCATCAGGCAGATATTTCAACTCATTTTTGACTCAAGCGAGCAGAAGCAGGGAGGTAAAAAAGTAGAGGTATAAAAGCCTTCATTAACTAGAATATGATATTTTGTACACCTTTTCCTCCACATAAGGATAATGGAAGGTTTCAGCTATTTTTGAGGTCACTGTCTCCAATTAAGAGTAACGCATGAGCTTTAAACAAATCAGACAACCGTGGAACAATTTTAATCCCTGAATGAATAAATCCCTTGGGGGACCTGGCTGCAGAGAAATCAATGGGCAATTCTGTTAAGCTTTAACAGCAAATAAGGCACAATCTGGCTTCCACAATGGACCTCAAAGCCACAAATCCTGTCATAAGAATTTATCAGATTCGTGTGATCAGTCATCAGTGTACAGAGCCCGATTATACCCAGAATGTCTTCCGCTTACAGCAGCTGTTGGAACAGCATTGTGCTAGATCATCTTTGGGTTAGGGACTATAATCTTATGGGGAAAAATAAGATGGTAATAAGGGTTAACTGGGTGAATACTCATTTGTTCCAGTGAACTCCTACTCTTATCAGCACCCTGCTGCCCATGGACCTTACCTCGAGCTCAGAAGTGTCAAGAGAAGCGTCAGCTGTGACTGAGAGAAGCTCAGCATTTGCTCCCACAGCCTTTCACAGCAACATATAAATGACCTCTCCTGCCCTACAGATTGGATGTGCTCTCTTTAACTGTGGGATCAAACACAAATCATTCACACCGTGCTAAAAAATACACCACAGGCTGGCACAGAAAATAGAACTGTACTTTAAAAAAAATCATCAAAACAGAAGAGGCAATTTCCCCTCCCCCTCAATATAACTAAATGCTCACCTACTGACATCTCTCAGGGTGAGGACAAAAATCACTTTGCTTGGTATGGTTGATACAGCCTAGCCCCTATGTAGGCACCTCTGCAGCATGCCTCAGGTTGCATCTGTTCTTGTAAATGAAATGCTCTCAGGACTCTTCTATGGCACTGAAGCCAATGGCTTGAAACCAGACTGCTAAACTGTCATGGTCCTTGAAAGACAGTGACTACATCCACACTGCTTGCTGAAAACTATCACCAGCCTATCTAACCAGAACGGTGTCCAGGGCTGTTCTAACAACCCAAGAGGATAAGTCATCAGTGACAGCCTGACTCAGGAATGTTCCCTGCACTGTTCAGTAGTACAGATGCATCTTCCCTGGCCAGCAACCCAAACGGTTCAGATCTGGGGTACGTCCAAGGTGCATGACAGCTGCCTTGGCTCACAGAACCAAATTTCCTTTCCTTGAAACCAAGGCACGTGAACAAGGAAAGAGGATGAAAATAACACACGTACAGCTACTACTCAGACAGAGCTATGATACAGATGTGGCACATTCAGTGCTCAGAAGTTCAGAAGTACTCACTCCAAGCATCCACTGTTTAGGTATATAGTTCCAGAGAGTCAAGTTTTCAGAACCATTAAATGCTTAAAGATAGAGATGGGAGCCATCACCTCTTGCAGTGAACAGGAATGATTAGCTGATAAGATGTACAGTGGGATTTTCAGGTTTGGTTCCTCAATCCTATTGCAGTTGACTGGAATTATATCCCTGAGGGTGTTAAAAGCTTCCGTGTTAAGAGAGATGCCTCTGTTATCCTTTGGCACCCAAGTACAATGTCTCTAATCCATTTTGCTGGCTTATGAAAGAAAGAAATACGAAAGTCATACTACAAGCAAGTGTTTTCCTCCTTCTCCTGGGTAAATAAAAAATATCAAAAAATATTCCAGCTTTGAGATCTTGCTTCAAGTCTATCTCTGAGCAAATAAATGGAAGTCCCGTGGAAGCTGCTGAGGTAAATTTCAACATTGCCTGGTAGCATGAGACAAAAGACAGACAGAAATAGCTAAGTAGTTTAATTCACACTGGTTTGGCATTCTGTCAAAGGGGTTTTGTGGAAGTAATTAAAAAAAGGAACCTGAAGTCATTAGAAAGAACAAATAATTTTCACAGTGACACTTTACTTTTTTCCCCAGCATACTTTCATTGATCCCTGTTATCCAGAACTCTGTAATCTGCACAATCAATTTAAAACACCAATATACAGTTTTCACCTCACTTTAAAAAAATAAACTAGTAAAGAATCACAGCACTCTTCATCAGTTGGTTCACCAGCGATTAGATAAGCTGCCTTTACAGTCTGCAGCATACTTTCTTCCAACTTTCATCTCACAGAAAGATGTGAAAAAGAGCTAGGCTATAAGATTAAAAAAAAAAAAAATACATACTGTCTACCATAGCTCCCATTATTTTGAAACAAGTAACTTTTGAAATAAGTACCTATTCAAAGTGAGTATTTGAGAGCAGTAAACTGGACAGTATCTTTTTATAAAGCAGGTTAGTAAGGAACAAGAAACCCATGGACCAGACACAGTCTATGACTTCACTTTGATAATTTGGGGCTGAGTGATTTTGGAGGGATGTATCTGGACAAGAAAGAAAGTGAATCTGTGCCCTGCCAAATGGGTCTGACAGTTCTCCCTGGGCTGTGGAAAAAAATTTTCTCATTTCTGCTATAAAGCAATTAGCACACTAGGAGAAAACGATAGCGCACACTGACACAAGATAATACGCCACATTAACTGTTCCCATAAACCTTAATGGTAAGTAGGAAGGACAGAAGTAAAAAATGTTATCCTCCTTATTGTAACAAGGGCCATCTTTTTTCAAAATTAACTTGGATGTATTCATGTTTGGAAGCCAAATTTCAAATACTTGAAATAGGCTCCTTTTTCATAAATTGTTGAGTACCCCTCTCTGAAAAAAATCAGTCTTTAGAGTCCATCTACCTTCAGTGTCCCAGAGACACTAGCCACCTAGGAAAATTCAGAACACTTCACTGAAATACACTAACTTGTCCTTCTTCAAAAGCTCCTTTTCAAAATCCTGGGAGAATACTGTGGATGAGGATAGCATTTTCTTTTTCATGCTTGGATTATGTGCCATGGTAGCAAAATCCAGCTACCACTGCTGGCCTGAATGGACCAAGCAAGATAACTGGAAGGAGGATCTCTGCAAGTGTCCATGTTCATTAGTGCTTACAAAACTGAGATTTAAGAGATTGAGTGACCTATTTTAACTGTTTCCTTAAACGATGATCAACTCCAACAAGTTTCTCATCTGCTCTTTTTGATTCACACTCCTTTGTAAATTTGTTTGTGACATGCTGTTGAAGGAACTAAGGACTGATCTCTGTTTGGCTAAAGACATCAAGTAAACTCTATTTTATTATGATGCTGCCACCTATAGTCTTTCTGAACACCACACTACCCCTGCACAGTTTTGATTTTCATTTAAATTTATAAAATTTACATTGTTTATCCTTTGATAAGGCCTTCAACACTCCTCCCCCCCAAGAGAAACATGAAATAAAAGGTCTGGGGGGACAATCTTCTGTCATCTCTCCTCTGTGATTTCCAGTCCCAAAGATCTTCCCAGTTTTGCTTGCTCTGATGTTCTCTGATGAAGACTTTGCTGTCAGCAAGTCTGAGAAGAGCAGATGACTCTGAGGTGAGTGCTTACCAAACTAGCATGAGTGGTTACTTCCAAACAACAGAGAGCATGCCTGAGCACACTACACAACCAGTCTACAGAAGACAGAGATGGAAGCCAATCTAAAGTTTCTGTGAGGCCAGATGGAGAACTCTCACCAGCTACTCCTTTATATATTTCATTCATGCTCTACTTCTGTACACTGATTAGTACCACTAAGCAGTGACATTAATTCTCTTCCTCTCCCAATGTTTTTCTGTACAATATTTTTTTAAGTTAACATATCATTAAGTAAAAAACAGATCTTGATGAGAACAGACTTGTATGCCTTTTTGCTGCAGAGCAGCACACGAAGTGATGTAAATTCAGAATCTCTCTGGTTTGTAGTCTTACAAGCAGAGACCTAAGCCATATGGATGTTTTGCACAGCGTTCCTAGCTATGAAACTGTCAACTCAGCGGTGATGCATTAAATGCTATACCAACTCAGAAGGCCTGTAGCTGCAGAAATCAGCAGTTGATTCTTCTTCTAGGAGTGGAAGTAGTTAGGACAGACACCCTCCTTAACCTCTAATTTGTCCAAGTAACTATGGAAACTCTTGCATGTTTCCATGGTCAGCTAATGCAGTGCAGCCCCTGCTTCTGCCCAAACCCCTAACACTTCACAAAAAACTTAGCAATACTGGTTCCAGTATTAAGGAAAGAATGTCACAACTGTAAGATTTCAGGAGTTACCAATTGTGATGGCATACAAAAAATGTATGCCCTTTTATCTACACATCTGAGTCCTTTTAAATTCCATATTATATTGTAGTTATAGCTTCTTTCTTCAGTTCTAGAATATTTTCCATTTTAGGAAGGAAAGAAATCTAATCAAGTGTAGAATCAAATAAACCCCACAATTCTAAAATACAGGCAGCTGATAGTGTTGTATTAGACAATGAGTTAGAAGATGAAGCTGTTCCTTTGTTATTCTATTTTTCTTTAAATAGCAGAGTTGCTGAAGCTGATGTGATAAAAGAAGAATGACATGGAAAAAGAAAAAATGGGTAATCTTCCCATCTCACTTATCACTTTCGGATACAAAGGGGTAAACTGCAATTTGTCTCCCCTGCCCAGTACCTTCGTGTGCCAGAGATAAAAAAACAAAGCACACCGAGTTTTTAGCTTTTCAGGGAAGGAATATTAAATAACGCCATTGAAAATAAATTGACTTAAAAAAAAAATAAAAGCCTTTGTTGTCTAAAAAAAGCAGAGCTATTGTGTATTTTTATCCATAGAATATAATAAGCTGTTTATGGGGACCGTAGCTTAGCAGTGCAAGCCAAAGCACTTTTTATAATTGTGTACTCTCAAGAGTGTGTTTCCCTTGTAAACTCAGACTTGCACATCATACCTAAAACGATAAGTGTATCCATAAAAGAAAAAGTTGTACTTCAGTACGGTCAGGATATTTAACTTGAAGTACTCTTTTTTTAAGCTACTTCTGTCTTAGCTTAGCAACAGACTTCATCAGAAAACCAGCTGGTAGAGGCCACCACTGAAAGTACGTACCAGCTTACACACATGTGGGTTTTCCATAATCCTGGGGCTGACTGATGTAGTCTGCTCCGAAGCAGCTGAGAGCACGGACAACCACAGGCCTGAGAGTTCTGAGAAACAAAATGTACTGGAAGAAATACCAAAGAAATCAGTGTCCTGAGAGATAAATCATCTCATTCTCTTTGAACATCAACACACAGGCTAAAAAACTGTTTGCCCTCAGTAAATACTCTTGTAGTTACACTTCACTAGACTCTTTCAAGGTCATGAAGAGTCAATGGTGACAAACTGCTAAAAAATCCCACTGTCTCTCTTATGCCTGTTTTGACACATATTTCTCTGAGTCATTGATTCAATAATCCTCTTGAATTATTTCAAAATTTGTCAGAATTTAAGGCACCACCAATGTATACAGTGAAACTTGCTCCCAAGGTACATTTTAAACACAGTCTACAAAAGTAGATACACCATCTGCTGTTTAAAGGGCTCTAAGACAAGTTTTCTGTTAGTTAAATTCCTACAACTACTGGATAAGCTACTACTTGCCAAGAGGAATTTTGTTGGCTCCAGCTGAGGCTATACAGAGTACGGGCACTGGGAGTAATGGGACTTGCAAGAGGTATGAACACAGTAAAATGTTACCTGTGAAATCAAGACAATGATTATTTAAGGCTCAGCTTCATTGGAAACATTGCTGCTGATTGGTTTTGCAGAAACATCTACTAATACATTTATGCTATACTCCCAGACTGCTGTCTGTACTTTCCCAGGTGCCGGCAGACCCAGTTGCTTGTTTTTGAACTGCCAAGATTTTTAGTTTCACCCTGTTATAACTCATCAAACAGATGTAGGCATTTTACACTCAGAATTCTACACTGTTCACACTTTATAGAGACCAAAAATTAAAGTACTCGAGAATTACTGTACTGATTGCATTGTTCACTTTCATATTTAATTTTAAAACCTTCTATTTTAAGTGCATTTCAGAGTAGCCAAAGACCCCCTTGCCTCTTACATAGCAATTTTTTATCCACATCTACCTGCAAAATGTTAATCTAATTTGATACTGAATTAGAAAGATCTTTCCATTAACAACTATATGAGATCACACACATTTAATGAGCCCTGTTCACATGGGGTGATGGAGTGAGAAAGGCTGCAGTACTACACTGAGAAGGCACTGGGGAGGGACATGTGCCAGTATTGGCTGATACAAAAACATAAACTGAGAGGACCTGACCTTATCAAACCCAAAGCTGAAGGATGGAGTAACATAATTTTGAGGGAGTTCTGCTGGCTTTAGGATGAGTAGCAACCCACAGAAATGCTTCAGTACAGATACAGCCATCTTCCTTAAGGGACATTTTTGTCCATGAATGGATATTTCACTCTAACAAAATGGGTAAATAAATGGTCTCCTTCCCTGACCTTTTTGCATAGCCTCTCTTTTGTCTTTAGTAATACAGAACCATAAATCTCTCAGTAAGAGAAGACTGTATATTTAATAGCTTGGACACATTACATTTTGGTGGTTTATGACTGAATTTCCATCTCTCCTGTGGTTGTTAACTCTCTTTCAGAGTATGCAAAGCTGGGAAATGAAGCAGCTTTTCCTATAGGAGTGTGTTACAATCCTGGCATGTACAGCCTTCGTTCTACTGCCTTCCAGCAAAGATTTCCATGTTCAAATGGATGTCCTTTAAGGGCACTGGACAAGAGATCTGTGACACTAATAAAAACAGACTTAGGAGACACCTTTGCTTTCTGCACAGCGAGTGCTCTGCAGGGTCCCTATCCACAGCGTAATTTGGTTATAATGTCCTAATCAGAGACTGGCTGCACCAGCAACATGCACCTGACACCCAAGAGCAGAATGGCCAGATGCTCTACGAGGCAATGGCCATTTATTAAATCTTCACACAAACACAGGGAGAACTTGTCTCTGCGTCATTAGACATTGATGATTTCACTTTAGTCCTGCTGAATCTGAAACGTAGCTTTGCTACTGCAATCATTATTTGCCTGAGACATTTCCATAATTTAATCATATTTTCAGTTCCTCAGCAACAGTTCAGTGCCAGTCCCTGCTACCACAGAGCTCTTTCTTTCCTCATCTTTGGTACTCTTCTGTCATGACTATAAATATTGAATCTGCCTGCCCAGGAACTTAAAGCTGTTCATGTCCTGCATGAAGGGATAAGCAGGAGAAGTCAGCACCGCTACAGGCCACATGTGAGCAGAGCCCTTTTCTCTGGAGAGCTTGGTGGCAGGCAGAAGGCACTCAAGTTTCTATGTACTACCTTAGAAGCAACACTGCCGCAGCCACTACTGCGCAGGTTCCTTTTTTTTTTTTTTTCCAAGAGAAGAGACCGACTTTATACAGCCACAAGTATACTTTATGCTAAAGAAAACATTTTAATTAAAAACATAGTAAAGTTCACAAGGTCATTGTGAAAGCAAAGAAACAAGACCTTCTACTGTCTATAAACTCTGATATCTGTACATAGACAAATTAATTAGCCATCACTACAACCACAGAAAGTTCCTACTTCATCACTGCTGAAGCTAAATGCACCTGCTCCCTTTCCTTTAATGATAAGCCAACTCCTACCATGAAACTGCCTTCTTTCAATGATTAAAGAGCTACAAGGCAAGTGCCTGTAATAATGTTACATTTTTCCTTCTGTAATCTAATCTTTGCCCCATAGAAACTGCTGATGAGAGCTCACTTCCACTTAAAATTTACATAAAAACAATCCGTATCATGTTGCATGGAAAAGGACCGGTGCCCCAGTATTTATTGGCACGGTGATATGAGGAATGAGAAATTACTCTGATGCAAAAATGATATACGGCCTTGCAGCAGTATCAAACAAGCTTTGATGCATGGTTACTATTTCTGGAAGCTAATGATATGTGAGTGATAAAGCAAATGAACTTTTTAATGATGACAAATACAGAAGAATATACAGCACTGACTGGAGAACATGATGTCCAACTGAAGAAAGATGTATGGGAGCTAATTATGGTACATTAGATTTATAATGGAAAAACAGGAGAATAGGAAAAACTTCTGGAAGACCTCGTGGGTGTCAACCTGGAATAACAATTTTCTTTCAGACAAAGGATGTAATGTATAGTCCATTGCATGCTTCTAGCTGGTATTTACATTGCTTTGGTATCTATATGCATATAAAGCCTAAGACATGCATGATTTTACACAAATTAAATACAATTAAACTAGCTATAGAAAAAAATGTAGGTTTTTAACTAGCGTGAAAATATGCAAATAATTAGTGCTTATATTGGTATTAAACATATGGGGTTTTTTTTCAGTTAGTTGTATGGCAAAACTGGCAGGATGATGTTTTCACAACTAAAATTTCACTGCGCTCTTAAATATTTTTGAAGAGATTCCTGTACGGTGACCTAAGATCTATCAATGGCAATTAAAACTCAATACACTAGATATCCTCTTGACTGTGAAGCTTGTCAATAGAAGCTAATACGATAATGAGAAGAGCCGAGTTGTGACATTTCAGGTCTCACGTCCAAAAATGTATGAAAGAGGGGAAGAAGTCACAACGTTTAAGGGCAATTTCAGGCCGTAGGCTCAGTCATCGTTTTGCCAGACGTCTGAGGAATGGGAGAGGGAAAGCCACAGCCTTTCGGGGCAAGAAAACAGGCCCGCAAGCTACGCCCGGCCTTCCCGAGGGACGCCGAGCCGGCGGGAGGGCCAGCCCGCCCGCCTCGCTCTCACTCACACCTTCCATAGCCCGCCAACGGCGATGGCGAACAGCCTTTTGCGTGCGGGGAAAGGGGTGCCCGTCTGTGCCCACTACGTGCCTTCGGCCCCTAAATTAAACGCCTCCTTTCATTCAGATTAAGCGTCTCCCTCCACCACACCCTCAGGAAAAGAGGCTCCGGGAGACACAGCCCTCCCCCGCCGGCCAGCCTCCCCGCCCCCGCCGCCAGCGGCTCCACCTCAGCCCGCCGCCCGCGCCTTGGCGAGAGGCCGCCGGCGCGCGGGGCTGCCCTCGACCCCCGGCGGGCTCCAGCGTCCCGGCGGACTGAGGCGGGCGGCGAAATCCCGGCGGATGGGGCTGAGGGGAAGGGGGAGCCCGGCGGGCGCTCTGAGGCAAGGGAGCGGCGGGGAGTCCCGCCGGCGGGCTGAAGGGAGAACCCCCTCCCCGGGCGCCCAGCGCTGCCGCCCAGGCGCAGCACGCGGCTCTGCCTCCTCCCGCTTCCACGACCAAGCCGGCAGGAAACGGCCTGCGGCGCGGCTGCCCCCCCGCCCCGGCAGCGTCCGTCTTCGGGCACCTGCCGCCGCTTCCTGGCCAGTTCCCGGGGCCGCCGGTAACATGGGGAGCGGCAGAGCCGCCGAGGCCTCCCGCCGCTCCGCGGAGACTGACTTACACGCTGCCGGCGGCGGGGCTCCGTCGGGGGCTCCGCGCTGCCTTCGCTCACCTGAGGCCCGTGCGAGGAGCGAGGGGACAGCCCTCCGCCGCCGGCGGCGACGGGAGAGCGGTGCCCGCGGCTGGCGGCGCCCGGGAGGCGACGGGGGGCGAGTCAGACGGCACCGGCCCATCCGAGCGCGCCGCGCCAGAGCCGCTGACCTGCGGCCACCTGCCCGCGGCCCTGCCTCACTCCTCCCCGGCGGGCCCGGCAGCCACCTGCGGCGCAGGACCCGCCCGCAGCCGCGGGGCCAAAGGCGAGGCGGGCCGGCGGCGTGCCCGGGGAGCGGGCGGGCGGGGTGCGGGGCTGAGGTGAAGGGCACGGCGGCCGGGGACGGCCCAGGCCCCCGCCTCGGGCCGGCGTTGGGAAGACGCTGAGCGGGGCCGGGTCCCTGAGGTAGACGGGGCTGAGGAGGAGAGAGCAGAGCAGCCGCGGTGAAAGAGCTGTTTCACCACGAGAGCTTTCTGCTTTGGCTTTTCTTTCCCCTTCGCCTCCCCTCAGTGGTTGAAGGTAGCAGCTGGCCCTCTCCAGGTTTTTTCTCGAGCAAGTTAAAGGCCGTGGAGGTTGGCCAGGTAATGGCAACACGCAGCTACAGCCGGTAGGTACATCTGCTAAAAGCAGATCAGACCCAAACTGAAAATCGGTCAAGATCCTTACAGTGGTATTGGAGTGAAAGGCTCTAGCTGAAGTTGCTTGCAGCCGTCAACAGTAGTACAATTGGATATACAAATAGTGTATTTGAAGCTTAGTTTCCATACAAGAGGTGAGAAAGGAAGGCTGGAGGAATTGACAAAAATAACATCAATGGAGTAGTTTCCCGCTTTGGCATCTATTTCAGTAAATTTCTCTCAAAGCTGTGAGTTCTAGTTTCAGGACAAGCATGTTTTTGTCTCTCTGGTGTAAAGTCAGTGAGTCTGAGGAAAGCAGTTCTGCACAGAAAATAAAGGTGTTGCCTGAAAAAAGAACAAACGCCACACTACATTGCCTCGCAGTCCAAGGTAAAAGTGTTAGAATGAAAAATCCCCTGGAGCTTGCTTGTTTCTTAGGGCAGTGGTAAGGGGAGCAGAAATGAAAATGGAAAGCTGGTGCACACTCAGTCTTAAAATGAGAAATCATCTCAACATTACTTCTAGCGCAGCCACTCGGGTCAAAAAAGGAAATTCAATTATAGGTTTTATTTTGGGTAAATAGCATTGTTTTAAAATGTGTGTGCTATTCTGGCAACAGTAATTTTATAAAATGTTACCGTGTGCAGGAACGACGTACCCTCGTGTAAAGCAAATCTGAGAAGCACATTGTTCACCTGCTAGGTTGCACTGCCACTCTGACGACAAGCAAGTTTTCTGCTTTGTGTGCTCTGTATAATTGCTTGGGTGTAGGCTGCATTCAAGACAAAAAATGTTTGTTCTTCCACCTCAGGAAATAAAACCACTGAAAATACAATGTAGATGAGAGGCACAAGCTAGAAAACTTAAAACTAAGCTTGGACTTTTGCATCTGCTGAAATAAATGATTAAACTGCTTCATGGATTTTAATAAAGTCTAATGTGGGACAGCCTAGAGAAAAATTGAATTGCAGTATACTAGGGAGTCAGGTGAAAAAAAATCCATTGGATGGAAACATAATTTCAGGCCATGTCTTATACATAATATTTTAATTATAAGCACACTTTGTTTTTTCAAAGTTTATTAATAAAAAAATCTGATCCTTGTCATGAAATAAGGATATAGGTTTTGACATAATCCGAGTCAAGTCACATGAAAATTTTATCCATCTTGCTACTTTTCTTCTGTGTGGAAGGTGTCCAAAATGTAAAACTAACTGTGAAATATCTTTCTGCGTGTTCAGGTAAGTCTGTACATTAATACCACAAAGCCATGTATGATTCATTCATCTTCATTTCACATACTCCCTCTGCTGGAAATTAATATGAAAGTTCCGTGGATCAGAGGAAAGATCATTAAGAGTACAAGATACATTAAAAAAACTTCTTGCTGCTTTTATTAAAAGATCACACTTCCTTACAGACACTCCAGTCTGTATCAGTAAAACAACTTGTATTCCTTGTTGCAAGGCTATTCATACTGAAATGACTAAGCTATGGAAGGAAGAGCTAATGCAAATGAATTAGTTAAATATTCTATATATACCAACTTCATATGCATTCTATTGTATCATTTAAGATCTGCTAATATCAAAATCAGATTAAATAAATATACAAAAGCAAGCGAGTAACAGAGGTGCTAAAGTATATCTGATGCTGATAGCCATGTGGCTCTCTACTACTTCACAGCCTATGCTGACACTGAAGGGATTAGCTGTTCTCAGAAGAAAGGAGGGAGATTAAATAAAAAAGCCATAGTACTGCCAAAAAGTACCCCATACCATGAGCATTTTTCCTGGTCAAAGACTAAAAGCACTTGCTTTAACACAGACAACACAATCGCAATTCCGATTACATGTCGCTAAAGTTCAAGTTTTATTAGTGACTGAAAGGAAAAAAATAAATCTGGTTTTCTTTGAGTGGAAACAGCAGGATAAATCACATAGATATATGGTTCCAAAGGCTGCTGAAAGGTTGCTTGCATAGAGTTTACAAAAAGCAGTGAAATACTTCAACCCAGCAACACACAATGAATTCGTCATCCTTGGTGGGACTGTACCAGCAATGGAGACACTGTTCTGTATACATAGTAGCTCCTCTTCTAGTATGAAGAAAAAGAGACTAAGGAGGGAGGATACCAGAGGCAGTGGATTCTTTCTTCTACAAACCCTGTAAACCAGTTATGCTCAAGTAAAATACCTTCTACTGATTAATGGTGACAGTCTCCATTGCCATGGGTAAGCAAACTCGGTTGGAAAGAACTCCAGAACCAGTGGCTAGAAAATAGAAAGATACTGCTGCAGAAAAGCATGAATACTTTTTAAAATACTATAGGATTCTTTGTTATGCAAACCAGATAATTTTAGCTCACTACAGAGTAGCTGAGAACAAGTTTAACATGCTCTTATTTCATATAAAACCACAAACTGTATTTTCATGTAAAAATATTGTGGTAAAAGGCAATTAAAAAAATGTATAAAAATCAAGTATAGCATTGTTCACAGTTGCAAATAAATGTCACAAATGCAAACAAATAATAAATAGATTTTTGGTGTATGTTTCTTTCCAACCAAAATACTGTAATAAAGCAACAAGAAAATCACCCTATCACGAGTAACCCACATTATGGGGAAATACACGTGTTACAAAATGTGCAACACATTTCAGTTTGGGTATATTCAATAGTACTTCCCAGTTTTTGAAAAAATTAAGGTGTGTTACAGATTAGAGAGTTTGCAACCAAAAGTAAAGAACTGTAAATACTCTGTTTGAGCTCATTATCTATCTTTACTTAAGGATGAAGCAAAGCTTCATATTCAGCAATGGTCTGAAGGTTTTTAGAATATACTGTTGGAGCAGTACATACAATTCCCAACCAGCAAACACTGTTCAAGTCCTCTTGGGCTATTACTACAGACATTGCCAACAAGCAGCTTTTTTATTAAACTAAAAGGTTTTATTTGGAAACTTCAGCAAATTGAATTAATTCTTTCATTTTTTCTTTCTTTCTTTCAGTTGGGAGGTTGCCACTACAGTGATATTGCTCTCTGAATATACTCACTTGAATGATTTTTTTTTTTTTTACCATCAATAATTACATAGCAATTAATTGCTGTCAGAAGTCACTTGAAGTCTATGTCCCATCACCATTGACAAGAGTTGCTTGGGCCTCATCCATGACCTGATGATGCCTTTGTAATTTGCCTGTAGAAAAACAAGGTTCTCATTTTCATAATGTTTTCTAAACGAAGGCTAACCCTAATAATAAAGGCTATTACTTTATCAGAGTACTCTACAAAAAGCAAGTTTATTACAGCTTGATATTTATAATCTCATATTCCCTTAATCCTCTCTACTTAAGAATTTTAAAGTCCAAATTGCTTAAGGATCTTGCACTTTTACTTTGTAGGGGAGCACCTCGTTACTGACTTCTTTATGATCTTATGTGGAAAAACTATCATTATTGCAACTAAGGAATTACATCTGAGGACATGGGCCTCTGCACAGTATTATCAGTTTTATCTATTTTATGTTTATCTAATCTCTCCTTCTCATCTTCTAAATTATAGGGTATTAGTTTTGCAGACTAAGATCACATTTCTTAAATTTTTTTGTGATCCTCTTCTAAAAAAATCAATACAGCAATATGATTGCAAAACAACAAATCACTTTCTCATCTTCTGGGATGATGAGATGATCATCTTCTCTCATCTGGGAAAAGTGTACCATATGCCTTTTAATAACTGCATAATGTGGAAATGGTTAATATCATTATGTCTGATCTTACAGTCTTTATTACTTGCAAATAGTCCCATTAACACTGGTGATTGCTGAAATGACTTCTGTGGCTGTCCGCCAAATAGAGCATGAAGAATCAGGACCTAAAAATTAAATTCAAGTCACCTTTAGTGAAAAATAGTGTTGCTCTTATGGAAGATAATCCTAGAAGTTCTGTTATAGGTATATTTTACTTTTTTTTTTTTTTTACATTATTCATCAAAATACTTTTAAAGGCTTTTTAAAGCTACCTGTTCCTAAAAAGCAACACAGAATCATATCTACAGTTCATATCAACAGGTTTTAAAAGGCAGTTAGGAGCATTCATAGGGGTTATGCCATCTTTAATCATTACTCAGATACGAATGTTAATGTTTAGTAGTCAGGTTATCACACACCAAATTCATATGCAGGAACATACATGCAAGATGTACATTTAAACCATTACCATGACCAATGTGCCTTTGCTTGCAAAATAAACTGGAGACCTTTTTCAAAATTCTTTTATGAAGATAGCAAGAAGGATGAATCTATTAAAAAAAATTGATAATTTAAATGAATTAAACAGGAATTACTTCTCTGTTTCCAAGTACAGAAGTACAGATTTCCCAGATGATTTATAGGAGAGAATTTTACATTTTCTCTTGCATTTAAAGTGTGAGAATATAGAACATAGACAAATGTTATGACATAAAGTGCAGAAATTCTGAGCAAGTTTAAGTGCCAATAACTATCACCAAACAGTACTCACTCATATTAAAGAACTCTAACTAGACACTTCATGCAGTTTTAATAAAACTGTTGAACACACCTCCAGTATGCAGGGAAACATACAAAAAAATACATATCTTCATAGATGGATATCGAAACACTGGTAACTGCTGGCATTACTATCTTATTTATCCAGATTAATAAGTCAGTCAGGTTTTAAGGGGGGGGAAAAACCCCAAACTCTTCCTATCTTGAGATGGCACAGCATTCTCTCAAGAATAATATTCACATAGTTCAGCAAAAATACATCCAAATCATAACACCTAAATACAGACTCTTTTTTCCCCTCAACAAAATTTTATATTGTTATTTTCTTTCCCTTTTTTCAGTAACCTTTTAAAATTATGCACATTTCTAAAATAAAAGCACACTGTCAGTAAAGTCAATGGAACTTGTGGGTTTTTTCTGTTTATTGAGATGGACCATCTCACACAATAATACAAGAGCTGGCAGAATGGTGGGAAAGGAAGCTATCTAGACTGATTGCTTCCTACTGAACAACATTAACAGTGATGAAAAACCTGTGCAAGCATTTGTGAAATAGATTTAATGAAATTTAGCATTCAGCAGGGAAAAGTGATAATTAAATGAGCATTAAGCTTTAACTCTCCAGATGGTGTGCAGAGTCTTCACAAGCCATTGTGAATATAACATTATAAATCCTTGAAACAAGAATTCCTAGAAAGAAAAAGAAATCTAATTTGTTTCATGTTCAGTGAATATAGAAATACATCCTGATGTTTCCACGTGCAAAATTTTAAGGTTTTGATTCTGAAAGCACTTTGAGCAGGCTTCCCAGTCTGTTTAATAGTCAATCCAGATCATTTGAAGGATTAGTTTTGATTGTACAAAAGTGCTATAATGCTCTTTGAAGTGAAAGGCAAGCTTTGGACTCCTATCACTTAAGAAAGTCAGACAGAAAAAGTCTTCCCCACTAGGTCTACAAGACAAACTACAAGGCACATCCTTTTCACTTTACTGAAACAAGGAGACTGGTGCAATAAAGACAGGGAGAAAGATGGAAGAATAAGAAAAAGTTACTGTCCAATTTACTTCTGATACCACATTCTCAATAAAATAAAAAGGTGACTGTCTGCCTCCCATCACAGTCTGTCTGCTAAAATAGCACCAAAACACTGGAGAGGAAGAAGAGTATTAATGGTGATTCCTATACTGATATCTCAGTATACTTCATGGGCTGCAGAGTCAGACATTAGCTGTGGAAGAAGCCTCTCTACCAAGGAATAGTTGTTTCTACAGTACCTTTGTCAATCCCTGGTAACTTGTCTTCAAGCAATTGAAAAATTAAATTTCACCTCCTAGAGGACTATTTCTAATAGTATTCTGCTTTAAATTCAACAGGAACTTACACCTAGATCATGTTTCATCAATTCCCCATACATCTATTTTAAAAGTCTTAATTCTGTGATTCTGCTGATGATTACACTCAAATATTTGCATTAATATTCTTGCTTTTACTCTCAGGCTGTATTTTACATTGTTTTTTGTTTTGTTCTGGTCTCAATGAATTTTTCTGAATCTTTCTAGAGTTAGTTGGGAGGGAAATGATTTCATCATTCATAAATATTTCAGACATTTCTACTATTCCATCTTTTGATACAGATTCTAGGTTCTCGACATAAAATTTATCAAGAACTTTAGTATTCTGGACATTAAAGAACTCACCCAGACATAGGTAAATCAAGTGTAAATCACTTATACAAAGCAGGCAGATCCAGATTCAGATCTCTGCTCCATCTCAGGAGAGCCTTATCAAACAGGCTATTTTATTTATGACTGTATCATTACATTACACAAATCTGATAAATTCTTTCCAGTTAAGCTTTTAAAACATAGTAGACTGCCAAAGTTTCAGTGCTTTTATTGCACCTTTTTTTTTTTTAATCTAAACAGTCCTAAACAATTTAGTATAAATAAATAAGTCTGGAGCAACCCTAGTTCTTCCCACTTAGCCAAAAAATGTATAACAAAGAGCTGGATGAGGAAAAAAGTTACGTATTATATTAGTATCTTGAACACTCAAAAATGGGAAATAATTAGGCAAAAAAAAAAAGAGTTCATTTGCACTCAAAAGCTACACTGATTTAATTGAGAAATATTTAGCTTAAACCAGCTGAAGATTTTAAGCAAGCAAAGTATTTATACCTGGCTCACATATTTAATTTTTAGCCCTTACTTAAACTCATTGTTCCCTAGGAATGTGCAAAAGCGGATCATGCCACATAAGGCTAGCCAGGAGGAAGAAAAAAAAAAAACAAAACCCAACCAACTCCACAAAACCCAAAAAGCAAACAAGAAAGGAGTTGAATTCATAATCTAGTTTATAGAAGATTACTCTTGATTTGGTATTTAGCCAGAAGTTTACTAATTAGGAAGGAAAGCACCAAAATCGTTAGTATCAGTGTGGTGACTACACGGATTGATCCCCCTTTTCTTTATACAGTATCAAAACCAGAAGAAAGTGTTACAGTAATTAGAAGTAAATTAAACCATTCCATTCAATTTAAGAGCTACACTGTACTCAGACTGAGGAGGAGTAGACGTGGCTCTATCAGAGGAATGAAGACTCCCTGTACTTGCTATCAAGGACTGGCAATAGCTACAAAATCACTGCCTTGCACAGTTGTGTTTCCCTACTGAGGGCACCAGAACCAGCTCACTGACCCGAGGAAATTTGTCTTGTATTCTTAGGATCTATGTACTTAGAGGAGCCCTTGATAACAAAGATTAATCAAGTGCCAAAGGTAATAATCACAGTTAACAAAGTATTAACAAAATTCATCTTGGAAGTACCTAACCATCTTGAAAGCAGAAATGATTTCCTGCAAGTCGTGAACTGAGACTTTTTCCCGCTCAACTGGAAATTTTTTGTTAATGCATGCTGCCATCAATCTACCAAAAAAGTGTGATGCAACAGGCAGGGAGCTACCAAGTATGAAGCTAAGCTGAGACTGAAACTGACAGGGGACTAGCTGCATATTGTGGAGGCTCCATTTTACTGATTGTTAAAAGGAAAGCTGGGCTTGCTCCTCCTCAGGGTTACAAGTGTTTGAAGACTTTTAAAAGGTATTTATGTTTCTTGTAAAAAATGCACATATATAGAGTGAAAACTATCTGAAAACAACTAGATAAAGAAAGGCTGGACAGTTAAGAGCTTTTATGTAGGAAAGATGAAAATATTTACACCTACACCTGCACAAAATTGTGGCAAGTCAAATAGAGATTTTCTGTAGCATTTTTTCTATTACTGTTTTAAGAATTTATGACTATAGCAGCCTGGTGCAAGTAGTTGCTATTAACCGTATAGTTTTGATACAGCTCAGTAAAACAAAAGGAGTATCATCAAAAGATTGTGGTCCTGAATCTTCTTGTAACTTTTCTTGGAGCAATGTAATTCCATGGAATTCAGTCAATATTTCCACAAGAAGTACCAGATTTCATCCTTCCTCCCCCCTAGTGTTTGGAACTTAAATGTTGTTGAACCACTTACCCTTCCAGGGACCAGTCCAGAGACCAATCAGGAGGCTGATGATGGGAATGTTCAGGTGATGATGTTCTTAACGTAGAACTTAACTGATACGAGATTGTACGATTCTGGCGTTGAAGTTCCTGTACAGCACATTCCCTAAATAAACATTATTTTACAGTGAGACTAAGCACTTTTCAAAAATAATCAAAATTATCTCACAGTCATTATCTTTTTTTTTTTTCTATTCAAGATTGTCAGCTTTTTTACTGTATTTTAAAAGGAGAAGTGGTGTTCATTACATACTTCTCTGAAAGCCAGATTAGTGACTCTGTATTACTCCCTTACTCAGATTTAGTTCTACATATCCATTGTCTCTATTTTCCCTAAAAGAGAGAGGTTAGCCATGGTTGCTGCAGGTTAAACTCTAAAAATTGTAAAAATCTCCAGGGAGGAAGAGCCTAATTTTAAGGTTATTCACAAGTCTGCAACATAAGGACAATCACTAAAATCAGCAATGATATTAATGTAAGAACAGTGTTGTTTGTGGTATTCTTGTGCTGTTTCAGTTGGCAAAGCCAATGGACTAGAATCTACCTGAAGTGCCCTGAAACTGATGCATATTTAAGAGATGGTGGACTCCCCAGTGGGAAAGCTGTAAAATAGTAGTCTGGTCATTTTGACTGCAAGGGGTGAGGCCTGGATACTGGATGAATCCATAACTCCTGCATCTGGATGTACGGGGATGAAGTATGTGGGACTGGATAATACACTGGAAAATTTTGGAGGTACATACTCATTCTGGGATCCTGGTTTCAGGCTGCCAATTGTTTCATAAGGAGAATCTAGTCTGGGTTGGATTGGGAAACTACTAGGAAAGGTAGCTACAACAACCCCTGAGTTTCAGTGTATAACCCCAGTAAAACCTTGACAATGGTTCATTATAAATGAATGGGTGTTTTGGGAGGATAGCACTGACCCAGGCTGGAAAAAAGGGCTCCAAGTTGCCCAAAACCTTGCAAATGAAGGTATAACAAGGACTGCCTGTATGGTTTTGAACTGAAACTGGCCCCAGTGTGACAGCCATTACCACAGTCCTACCTATGGAGTGGACCACTGAAGCAAATCACCAAAACCTACAGGAGAGCAATCAGATCCAGCACCAGCTCACAGAGCTGAATCTACAGGCAAGAAAAAGAGCTTGCTCTAGCAGCAGGAGCCCAGTGAAACATAAGTCTTCCACCTAGCTACCAACAACCCGCAACCTTGTGCCTGGGGAGGTATCATCTGCACTGTAAAGACTATAGAACCAGACTTATCTACATTGACTGCTAGTCTTACTAGCATTATTGCTTTTAAGGGCTTTACTATACACATGCTGTACCGTCTTTAATGGTCAAGATGGTGCTGGCAATGGTGGGAAGTTAGAGTGCAGCTGCTTGCACCTCTCACAGGTAACATCACCCCGTAGAATACCAAGTTTGGGTATGAATGTAGCAAAACCATGACCAATGGGGAAAAGTAACCTGGGGCAGAGAAAAGGAGGTACAAAGGCAGCAAAAAGGAGGGTCAAGAAACAGAAAGGGATAAAAAGATATGCAAGTCATGCACTTGGGGCTGGCCAGGGGTACCTGAGAGTCAGTCCCTGTGCTTGGTCACCAAAGCCAAAACAGGACAATAAATCAAGCCTGTTGTTTCCACACGAGTCCGAACAATTTCCGCAGTCAGGAGAATGGGAGGGATGGAGACATGCTTTTCCTGACTGGTAAAGAAAAATCCAGACAGACAGCTTAAGCCTCCTGGTATCACTGTGTTGGTGCTCATTCAAGGCCTGACAGCATTGGCACTTCCACCTCCTAATTTCAGGCTTTATTTCATTCTGCACCAAGGCAGTAAATCAATACGACTAGCTAAGTCAGTCTTAGAACAAGGATATCATCTACCCACTTGTTTAAACTGACAACAAAAAAAACCCAGTCAGTACTGACATCTGCTGCTTCCATTATATACTATCATGATACTGACATTTAATGATAGTATTTTTTCCTCTCTGGCTAATTTTCTGGTTTTCACTTGCCAGTACCAGAAAAATAGATTGGCTGTAAGAAGCCAGCTTGGAGCTTTGATCTCTTTCCCTGCAAGCAAGAGAGATCGATACCTGCTCTTGTAAAGCATGACTTTCTGAGGAAAAACGGAAAAGAAATAAAATTCTTGTAACCTTTGCGGGACATTGAAGAGACACGGTTTCGATTTTATGAAAAAGCTAAAAAAAAAAAAAAAAAAAAAGCAAAGCTCTAGCCTTTCAAAGACAGCTAAATCTAATGTCAGCCTCAGATTTTTATATAAGAACATTTCAGTCTTTGCTATTTAAGATTTCTGCATACTGTTTTTGCAACTGACTTACAGACTGCATGATGGAACCTAGCTTTGTTCTTTCCAAAACAATTCAGATAATTAAGTTTGTAAATCTCTTATGTAAAAGAGAAATTCACTTCAAGAATGAAAACTGGTGATCTTTGCCTCAGCATAGGCTCGTTCTAATATTTGTTTTGCTAACCAGCTGTGAACAACTATGTGAATAACAAATTATCCTTAACTAGGAGAAGAGATTAAGTATGGAGGCTGATTCAACTTTCTGCCAATGAACGCTTCAAGAAGAAAGAGTTGCAGTCCCTACCAGGGAGCACTCATACGCCATGAGATGGATGCACTCACACGGGGGGGGGGGGGAGTAGAGAAACAACAATCTGAAGAAGATCAAATTTCTTTTAAAACAAAGGCACTCCTGTATTAGCACAGTCTGGCTCATTCCATGCAGCTGAAGAAGCACAAATGATGCCACCTTTTAAACTGACTTGCATATCTAAGCCAAAAGTTTATAACTTTTTGCCATGACTTCAGGGTAAAGGAGAATCCAATTTGAAATTGAAAGGTACACTGAGACTTTTAAGAAATCCATCTTTAAAAGACCTAATATCAGGTATAGACATGCCCCCTCCAGAAACCTCGTCCTTACTTATGAGAGAACAGATTATCAACAAACTAATTTACTACAATTAAACAAGACATTTGATTCTCAAACCTGTGCCATAATCACATCACTCTGCTTCTTTTAGCCATCTCTTTTACATACCCAAAGTAATGCCTGGCATAGTAATATTTTATCCTCAATACATCCATGAAATAGAGAAGTACTGTTGTTTCACAGATAAGAAAACCATTTAAGACACCAAAACTATATAGATTAAAGCAGGCTAGGGACCATTCTCTGGGACTGTGGCCAAATCATATGAAACAGCTTGTACGTATTGTTAAACTCCCCCGTCCCCGTGTGTGTCGTGCCCCCCCCCCCCCCCCAAAAAAAAAATTACTGTGGCCATACTGCCATTTGGGAACCATCCCTACCACCTTCTGTGCCCCAAGTAGTACCTGGGAGAATGTGGGTTGGTACAGGCTAAAATAATTCCAGAGTGGGTACTAACAATTCAACTGTATGGACAAGAATACAGTTGTGTGTACCCCTCAAGTCAATGCTCTGACCTGGTTTAGTTCAACTAGCACAGGTGTAGCCAAAAGGTAGCCATTCATATCACAGAACTTAGTAGTCTATAAATCACTTTTCTGGCCAACTAGTCACCTAGACTGTCACTATAGATCAAGACAGGCATCACTATAAATGAGTGAAGACAGACAAGCATTTTCAGGAAAGTGATCCATCCCATCCTATAACAGGCAATCCTAGAGGGCAATTTATCTCACTGTCTCGTTCCATTGGCTATAAAGGGAACCTAGACAACTAATTCAAACAGCATGTGTAATAGCTACGGAGACTGAATTCAGTGACACGAATAGCCTCTGAACACAGAGGAAATGTACAGCAGAGCAAAACCAAACTTTGATGTTTATCCTACTAATTAGTCTAAGTCTTAGTACTACATTGCATTTCACCCCAATTAGATGCAGGAGGCTCAATACAAACACATATACTTGCCTTTCAAAGCGCTCAGTCCCCAGCTGTCTTTTGGTGATAGCCAGTTCTGACTCCAGCTGAGCTGCTCTATTTCTGAGCTGAGTAAAATCTTGACTCTGCACAGCACTGTAAAGTCCATACACTTTAATTAGATAGCAACTATAATCCTCCAAGCATGTTACCAAAATTAAAAGGGCAGCTATACCATGCAATTGAGATTAAGAACATTTTTTGGAGTAAAATATAACACTACACAGAAAAGTCTATTAGGGTATAGCTGAGGAATCAGAAGCAGGTTTTTGCTATCTTCTGCTCTTTAGGTAACCAGGGTACATTTGCCATTTGAAAATGCGGCTAGATATAAAACCATCTCTGTGTATATACACTTGGGAAGAATGAAAAAACCTGCAATATTATCCTGGTCATTTACTCACAGTTTATTTTCTGCTAAAGCAAGCTGTTCCTTGAGAAACTGAATTTCAAAGTCTTTTTCTTGCTTTGCTATCTGTGACTGAAATTCTTTCTCATGACTGGACACAAGCAAAGATTCCAGGTTTTTCATAGATGCTCTTTCATGTCCCAGTTGTTTTCTCAGCAGCTCTATTTCATAATGGGATGACTCACACTTGCTCTGCAGCTAAACAAAAATTTTAAAGTTTTAGATGTATGTCTGTTAAGCTTACTGACTATCTATTACGGTAACCTTTAAAAAAAAAAAAAAGGCAGATTAAAAAAAGGAAGTCTGGAATCGATGACCAAAATTTGCTCTCACTCCAGGATGGATGATTAGTGTTATATTTGCCCTCAGTCAAAATCCTGTGTCAGATTTTTAAATCCACCCAATGTATATATCTGTATATAAATGTACTTCATACAAATGACAAAATGCCATGAAATATACATATCAATGAATACAGATTGTAGACAGACTCATTAAAGAGGAAGAAGGAAGTTCTATATTTTGTTGGGGCAAGAAACTACTGATTAACCATTTGCATGCAGGAAATGACACCCGGTATAACAAACCAATATCTGCATCACCAGCAGAGTGAGATTACACTTATTTTACTTAAAGGAGCATCAAGAATAAATCTGGGGGGAAGGGGAAAATTAATAAAATCCAAACCAAAAGATTAAGTATCTCTATTTCTTGGGGGAACCTAAAAAAGAAGAATACCCATAAAACCTAGTATGTTCCACTGCAAAGGGAACAATGGACATACCTGAGACATAACTACACAAAAAGAAAAAAAAAAAATAATTCCAGAGACAGTTAGTCAGGAAAATCTGTATTGAGTCAGCTACAGACACACAGAAAACTGCCTGTTTTAATCTTAGCGTAAGCTGGATGCTATTTTTCCTTCCTCTTTTTGTGTATGCATTTTAGCATATCTCTAACCGAGTCCATTTGGGGTGCTGCAAACACTTTTATCTGTATTTTACTCAAGCCTAGTTTACATTAAGCACAATACTGCTCACCCAAAGGTCATAGTAAATCTATGAACTGAGACATCTTAACAAACACCCCACCTCTCCAGCACATTCCTCAGAATTTTCAGAAGATAACCATTTATGTGTTCAAACAAGGAAGATACTGAGAAAACTCAGGCCATCGGCCAACAGGGAGGGGAGAAGAAAAAAAAAAGAAAAAAAGAAAGAAAAAAATATTTTTCACTTTCTAAAGCAGAACTCAAATTTTTTTGTTTTACCAAGCTAAACTAAAAGGTTTCTTCGGTCTGAAAGATCCAATTTTCTACTAACTGTCAAACAAAAATTTAGTTCTTTTGCTGATAAACAGTTTTGATATTCTACTTTTGTATTTCAGAACAAAAGAATATTGAAAACTGCAGACAGCATAAGTTATAGGAAAATATACAGTATTAGCAACACTGAAAGAACAATATTATTCAGCATCAGGTTTAGTTGTCACTTCTGAATATACATATGCTGCAGTCTAGTAATGCAGATTTCTGCATTAGAATACTATGTAAAATAAGAGCCCTATCTGAAGATTATACATGGCTGATGAAAGACTACTGGTTGAAAGGTATGAAAAAAATTAGCGAAAATTTCCCAACTTCAGACTTTTCTCCAACTTTCCAACTGCATTTCTGCATTTTTCTCTCCTGAAATTGTTGCTGCTCTCCACAGTCCCAGCAAGTCCCTTCACTGACAATTTGACAGAAGGATCCAGGAAGGCTTAGCTATATCGGATCTCATGAAAGCTTCAGACAAATGTCATATGCTGGAACTCTTCCCTATCAAAAGCATTGTAGAGGATTCCACAAGCATACAAAAGACATTACACACGTTTGGCTGCAACAAATAACCAACTGTCAAACAGCAGCTTTACCCATAGTGTATGGAAAAGGCATAAAGGTTAAGAGAGAATGCTGGAAGCCTGTAAAGAACAAGAAATTATCTCAGCTGGAGCAGAGGATGGACAGGGCAGTGATAGAATCATACTGGAAATATCTGAATAATCTGAGTATGTATGAACAATTTTTCAGAGTTTATCCAAGCTAAGTTTTTAAAAATTTGCCTATCAAACATTAATTTTGTAGTTTTTGTAAAAATCAAGGTCAACAGAAATTGATTTTCAATGGAAATTAAGGAAAGATTATTAAAGAGATATTGATACTTCCTGAAACAGTCAAGCATTTTAAAGTCCATGTCAAGTTTTTTTGCTAATAAACTACTCCAGCTATTCTGCTTACTTAGTGACTAGATGTAAAATCCAAGATATGTTTCAAGAAAACAAGCAGTAATTTTAAGTCCTGACTTTTGAGTATTCATAATAAAACCTTTCAAAGCAGCATGCTTTTCAAATAGTATACAGCATCCACCCTCTGAGTAGTAAGCCCCTGAGGAATGCCAAATTAAACATTCAAAAAATTGAAACAATAATCATCAGTAAGGATTTATTTGATCATTCTAGACCCCAAAGTAGATTTAGATCCCTTAAGTAAAACGTTAACATAAACTTATTTTTCTAATATATTTCATTTCACATACCCTTTCTACCTTCTCTGCTAAGGAAGTTAACTGCTGATTTAATAGTTCTTTGACTGCATCTAGTTTAATGCAAAGTTCTTATGTAGATGTGAGATTTGCAAGTATAGAGACTCTCTCCCAATGTAATTTTTGAAGTTTTCCTTCCATTTTCACAAGAGACTTGCTTAAGGCAGAAATCTGAGACTTGTATGCTGCTTCTGTTGTTAAACGCTACAGTAAAGCAGTATCAGATAATCAAAACTCTACTGCAAAGAAAATTTAAAACTGCTTCCAAAATCCTACAAAAATATCCCTATGTAATTGTGGTGAATTTTAAGAGGCAGCAGTAATTTATTCTAGAATAAACTTCAAAGTTATTTCTTTAATAACTCCCGCATATAAAAACTAGAAGAGAATAGCTCTTGCTTCTGACAGCAACATCAGCTAGAGACATTCTAAACTCTATTCCTAGAACTCTATTCCTTCTGCAGAGCTAATAAGGTTCAAAATTCTGCCATGGGCCACATTTCATTTTCAGATGAGACCCTCTTATTTTAGCAATAAAATGTATTCTTGCATGTAGATGATAAGTGAATGCTGAGATACTGTCAGTCATGTTTATAGTGCTGCCACCCATAAACTCAGGCATGACTAAGAGATGACAGAAGTCACACTAAAGAAAAGTCCACAAGCCAGTAGCAGCAGTTCTGACTAAAAGCATTTAGAATTTTGTATATTTAAAATTAACATAACTTATGTTTTTCTGTTTTGAAAAAAAGCCTGTACTTTGCCCAGTGACACTTGTATTTCTGGTCACTTTTAACTACTTAATTTTCAGTGGGTGGCAGAATGAGTCTGGGAGGTTACAGAGCAAAGGGACAGATAAAGCACTGTGACCTCCTTGAAGGATTTATTAGGAATGAGATCCAAAGAGATGATTGTAGGGGGAGCACATTACATTAATTCTAGCTGTCTTGCCTAAAAAAAAGCACAAGAAACACAGAGCACTACTAAGCACGTTACGATTTTTGATAAAAACTTCTGGTTTAGATATGTGCCTTATAACTACTATGAACCTGAACGTGACAACTGGAGTTCTGACTCAATTTGTTGACACAGTTTTCATGAAGAGGCCTTTTATTTAGTTTATTCCTATACTTAATAGTAGGCATGTGGGAAGGAATTAGAAGGATGAAATCTCTACTTGTTTGAAGCTCACTGGACAAACTAGGACCATGTACCAGTTTTATCATATTTTAAAAATGTCAAAATCCGTCACACAATCTTCCTGTGCTGTTTTGCTGCTGTTATGTTCTTATCCACTTTTTGGACAGCAGCAGGTCAATTCCTCTTGAGTATATAATGTGCATGGATAGCCCTCAGTAGCCTATGTGATATTCAGGAAGCAGAGATGAGCTGCAACAAAAACCGTAACAACCCAAAATCAGAATATAGTTTATATGTTCATAATGTATTTTCAAAGCCATGCTGTGCATTTCCTTTTAAGTTCTTCAGATTTTCAAGTGGGAAGAGGCTCTTTGGGACATCTAAAGTGGTGGAAAGAAGGTTGTAAAGCTGGAAGTGAGAAAAGCAGGCACAGGAACGTAACAGGTGACAAAGCAATAGGTATGTTTCAGGTATGCTGTGGAGTTGTATGTGACATTATGCCTTCAGTCATTCCAAACATGACAGCGTTTTATAATTCATAATATATATTCTTTCCTTGAAATATGCTATTATTTTTTAAGATTTTTTTTCCAAGTGTGACTAGTGCTAGTCATGTTATTAAATAAATTCAAACTCCATACAGCTCACTACAGCACATATCTCTAAAATATGAGAAGTGGTATTAAGCATAATTTTAAACAGTTCCAGGCTTACAATACTACCAGACCATTTCCAATGTGAACTATGGAAAGAACAATTTCAACTTACTTGCTCCATCTCTGTTTCAAGGGACTCCATTTTCTCTTTCAATCTGCGGTTCTCAGACTCCGCACTGATCAGTGTCAGCCTAACAGAGCTACAATCTGCTTCTGCTTGATGATATTTTGCTTCCCAACTTTCTCCTTGTTCACGGGCTTTGTGGTAATTCTCCAAAAGCTCGCAGTTCTCTCTCTCCTAACACATAAAGCTTGTTTGTTTAATAATTTACAGCAAGCTTCACAAAATAGGGGTATCTATAGATCTACAGGTATGACATGGTATTGGATGTTCTCTTTCCACTGAAAACTTTGCCATTTAGCCAAAATATCAAGAGCCTTCTCAAGAAACAGTGTTTTGTTCAAGATGGCCACATTTTAATGTTCAAAACACATCTGTTAAAAATGGCTAGATTAACATTACAAATACAAGGTATAGCAATATACTGCAGAAATATATTTTTTTTTTTACTATTAATCCCATATGGTAATAAAAAGAAAAGAGTTCCAAGTCTCTGTATTATTCACTGTCTGAATTTTTAAGTTTAATAAACACACATACACGTATATATATATATAATATATAAAACCACAATGAAATATACTTCATTACTTGTGTACTGCAAAAATAGCTAAGAAAATGTGTTCAAACTAATAAAAACATATTAGTAGAATGCAAGTAAGTTTTGACTAGGAAGCAAATTCTTCCATGGAAATATGGCTAAAATTTCATTTTTAATTAAACCACCAGCTTTTATTAACAAGTTTAATCCATATACTCACTTTAGACTTCAGTACACCCTTCAGCCTGACAATATCTGTACTTGAATCCTGGGCTTTCAACTTCATATCATCAAGCTCAGTTTGGTACTTTGCCAGTTTTTTATATAATGCCTATGAAGAAATATTTGTTTCATAAGGTTAAAGTATACTGTTTGTACCTTTACAAAAAAAAATAGAATTAGTGTGTATCTAAAACCTATGGCTTTATTAACTCATTATTTAAAGGCTATATAGTCTAAACCATGTAAATTTCTATTTAAAAACATTTGCATTTGTCAAAAATATTTTGTTTCTTTGACTTACAAATAATGCTAAGTCTTCTTAAAAAGAAGAAAAATGTCAATAAAAGAATGTAGCAGTTAAGAAGAAAAATATAGACGATTTATTTAGGAGCTAGATGGTCATAACAAAATAACCTGCCCCATATAAGAGGCAGGGCTCAGAGTCAGCTCCCCCTTTTTTACATGTTACAGTCTCTTAAAAGCCCACATTTGAAAAAGCAGAAGAAAGCTAAAAAATTGAATTAACTAATTATGTGGTTATCCCCTAATCAGGAGAAATAAAGCCACAAGTATTAGGAGAATGCACACAGAATTTCTGGCAACTACTGCTTGAGAAAGAACAGAATGAGGAAAAAAACTGCAGAAAGGCTGTCTTGAACTGCTCTGTTCAGAAACTCTTCCTTCCTTACAAAATTACTAGAACATTCAGCTGCAAGAACTGGGGAAGGGGCAGGGAGGGCGGGATGTGGAGAAGGCTACGGAGAAACCCCTATTCCTGCTGTGAAAAGGCTGTGAGTTACTGAGAAAGGTGCTCTGGAAATCTGTGAACTTTTCCAGGAAGCCCAAGTGAAGAAATGAGAATGCTACTTTAAATACTTTATCACCTAAATCAATGGAAGATCCTAGAGGAACCAATACGTATTACAGACGCAAGCCTATTAAAAAGTAGTTGATCTTGTGAGGCTAAGACTTTGTTTTGAACTGCTTCTACAAGCACCCAGGCATTGCAAAGAAAACCGTGAAGCTTTCAAAAGTAGCTAGAAGCAACAGGAGGCTGTGCTTTGTACCAGCTGATCTCACCAGTATCAACTGTGATTCTGAGAGAAGGTAAAGAATAGTGATTCCTTGGAGTACCTTTGGCAGTTAACGCTACTACGAGCCTTGACTTTTCTAGGATACTCGGGTGCTAAATAGAAATGATTAATATGTTTGAGAGATGAGTTATTTAGAATGAGAGTTGCCTCACCTAATTTTTGCAGCGCAGAATGAGGCACCTGATCTAACTAGTTAGCTAGACTTCCTCTATAATGAAGGGAGAGAGACACATAGAATGAATTGCTTTAAAAACTGGGATGGGATGAATCTCCTTCTGGAGGACTTTTCTTTACTTAAAAGGGAGCCTTCATGACTTAAAACTTTTATATACACCTAACATCAGGTGAAAGTTAATTTGCTCCTTCAAAACTGGGTAGCGCTTCTAGAGAAGAAAGCCAGATGAGCAGAAAGTATTTTCAAAGACAAAGATATCCTAAGCAGTAGAATAAGTGCAGAGAAGAAAGATAAAGTATCAGAAAACCTAAATGAAGGCAAGAAGTTGAAGAAAGAGAAGAAAAAACAGAACATTACATAGTAATGAACTACTACAGGTATTAAGCTTAATTCCTAGCTGCTTGGAAAACACACTGATGCATGAGCATTGTGTGTGCATGAGACGACACTTTAAGTATTTTAACTACTTTCATTAGGAACTGCACACAGAAAAAGAACACAGTAGATAATGTAATGTTGTATTATAACCAAATATTTCCAGCATCTTTTATCCAAAAGCCACTTCAAAGGAACATAAATACTATCAATAAAGTTTTGAACCTTATTGAAATGTGTACTGTGTTAAATTATTAGCAAGTCAAATTCATAAACTTTTAAGTATTCTAGCCCAGTCACAGCACAGTACAAGAAATACTTGCTGCTCCTTTATAGTACTTTTCCATATAAACAATAGTTATAACTGCCACATTGTTTTCATTTGAAGATCAGAAAAAAAACCCATTAATTGGCTGTTCCTCAGGATAAACATCCAAACTATTACATAAGAATCGCTGGTCATCTTTATACAAGTCAGCTGAGCAATAAGGGAAAAATCAGAGTTTGAAAAATGAGCTTAAAAACTAGTTTGCAGATTTACTTCAGATGAGGGCACACCAATTCTACATACTACTTGAAAAATACACCATTTTCCTTTTTAGTCAAAGGTTCTCTGTACAAATATACCTGATTTTCTTGCTTAATATTAGAAAGATGCTCTTGTAACCTGTCATTCTCCTGAGCTAATGATTCTCTGTTCTTGTTAGTCTGTACAAGTTCTTTGTTGGTTTCTTGTAGCTGTTGATGCAAACTGGTGATATCTTTCTCACAGGTACAGAGTGCTTCAGCAGATTTTCTATGCAGCAAATAAAAAAGTTCTTCAGGTACAACAATACTGCCCAACCTAATACAAATGATAGCTTTTCCAGTGGTTAAGTTTGCAAGTCATGAAACAAAGCTGTAACATTTTAATATTTAATAGACTAAAAAATATTTACACATTAGCACATCCTATGATTCAATTTTTGAGTTAATCTTGTAAGTTAATCAAAATTTTATAATGATCTTGACATTTCATCCTTACTTTGTGGAACACTCCAACTCAGAAATCAGAATCTTGAAATCCGAAATTATTTTCTCCTTGAAAAGAAATACAAAATTAAAATAAACCTCTTACCACTCCTCAGTATAAATGGGAAAAAACATTATATTTCCTTTTATTCAGCTGGCTGATTAATTTAACTGTGTAAGGCAAAATGGATTGTGGTTTTCCAAGTGTCATCATGTACTGTTTAGAGCTGAAAATTCTGATAATCTAATTTGGCAAATAAAGGAACAAATATTATTATCTTCCACAGAATATAATAATTTTAATTAGATTTTTTTAATCCTTTGTGGTTCTAAAGGCAGCATTTGGCTCACACTCCCAAAACTAAATGATGTCTTCTGCCTGTAAGATAAGTTATCACAGCTTTTCTACAATGAATAAACTATCAGAGTCTGGTAGCGTGTAACTGATAAAAAAAGAATTCCATCACAAAGTATATTACTTCACTCCCTTGTCTTTGGATACAGATATTAAAAGAAGCATAGATAGGCTAAGAAAATATCTTCCACTGGAGACACAAGAGAGGTGAGAGACAGCCATCTCTTCTCTAAAACGGACATAATTTTACAATTTACAGTTTTAAAAATACAAAGTTAGTGCTTATGGCAAGATGATTTTAGCCTGTCCTGCAATTATCTTTTCTTTAAGATTTTGTTACAAATCAATACAAATTCTTGAGTTAACAACCACAACAATTAAAAAATACCTCTGTAGTCTAGCCTAAATCAACATCCAGGTGACTTAAGCTGAAGTGAAAAATAACATTTCAGAGCCAAGAACTAAGCAGCTTCATTATATAGTTTGAAATCACACTGTGCAATATACCTTAAGCTGAAAAAAATGTAATTCAGATGCTTCATCAATGACAACAAAGGCAATATTATTTAGCACCCTGCATCTTTAACATCAGTGGATCCCAAGGAAGAATTTAGGCTAAATTTTATGATAAACAAAATATTTTATTGGCTAATTTACTCTTCTCCACTTCAGGAAAGTACTTAAAGTCTCCTCTCTTGATAAGTATAAACCATACAAAACATCAAACATGAGATGACCAACACTGCACCAACCTACTGCTGTTGAAGTCAACGTGAATTTTATTGTTGCCTTGAAACTGGAGCACAACTAGGTCAGCACTGAGCACTGTTGTAGATACCAATATAAGATAGGTGTGATGACCCAACAGATCCTTGCCCTATTTACCTTTTGTAACTATTTACATGTTGTAACATACTTTAATTGCCAGGCTTTCCTCAAAAGTAACAATCTTCTCTCTTCCTTCTTCCACACAGTCTTGCAAAGATGCCTTCTCTTTATCAAGTTGTGCAATTGTTTCTTTCAAAGCACAGATCTCCTGTTGTTGTACAAGACTTTGTCTTGAAAAGTTATCTGGACACAATCAGAAAAGTCTCATTTTTATTAATTCAACCATTTGAAATAAAAATTATTTTGATACACTTCTAAAGCGTAAAAGAACATGGCAAAAGCTCCCCTTCAAGAGAACACTGAAGCATGTACCTTTTTGAAATATATAAATAATCTGACTGATATTTCTGGAACTGCATTCTTCCTTAGATCAAGGCCTTAAATTACTTGGCTCAAAACAAATGTTTAGATCATTAAAAAATAACTTTCTTGGGTATTATAACAATAAAGGCTTAAACAGAATTACTATAGACAGAAGCAATATGTAGACTACAGCATGTAATGAGTGATGAAGTAAGAGAGATTGATATCCTGATATTAGCTAGTTTTTCCTGAAATATTTTTTTTAATTTAAATTAACTTTATGTAAAAGTGAGTAAGAGTGATGCAATTATAAAATTCAACACCACTTAAAAATTGCAAAGATAATAATGAAAAAAGCAATCTACTCATTACAAAATCAAATTCTAAAAGATGTCTCTCCCTATCTTCATTCAGCTAATAAGGTGTTACACACTACATTTACCTTTAAATGCTCAGAGAATCAATCCTTATATGATCTACATACATTGCATTCACAGAGGAGAACCACAGAAACCTTACAGTGAACCTTACATCTTATAAAAACCATGCAAGCTGCAAACTACTCTTTAAATATCAGTGTAATTGGGCTTATTGAAGGATACTTATTAACCACTTCCAGGAGATAAAACATCCAAAGTAAAATGATCTGTAGCTCAGTCCTTTCAGGGACATCATAGCATGTATTTACATTCTATTTTTTCCACAGAATCTTTCCCTATTTCGAAACACAAGATGAAAGGCGCTTAAATTTCCACCTCATATTTTTGGATGCATGGCTCTGGAACCTGCTAAGACAGTGTTCAAACCTGGCTCTAAAGAAAATTCTGATGGAGCAGCTAATCCTGGAAACAATTTCCAGGCTCTTTAAGGACAAGAAAATCATCAGTAGTAGTCAGCATGGCTTCACCCAAGGGAAGTCATACTTGACCATCTTGATAAACTTTTATGATGAAATGACTGGCCTGGTAGATGGAGAGCAGTGGATGTTGTCTACCTTGAGTCCAATAAGGCCTTTGACACTCCCATAAGATACTCATAGATGAGCTGTTGACATATGGGCTGGATGAGCAGACAGTGAGGTGGACTGAAAACTGTCTGAACAGCCAGGTGCAGAGGGTGGTGATCAGTGGCACAAAGTCTAGTTGGAAGCTGATAAAACAGTGGTGTGCCCCAGGGGTTAATACTGGGTCCAGTCCTGTTTTACATCTTCACTGATGAACTGGAGGATGGGGCAGAGCTTATGGTCAGGAATTTTGCTGATGACACAAAACTGGGAGGAGCAGCTGATACACCAGAGGGTCATGCTGCCATCCAGAGGGACCTTGACGGGCTGGAGAAATGGGCTGCCAGGAACCTCATTAAGTTCAACAAGGAGAAGGGCAAAGTTCGGCACCTGGGGAGGAACAACCCCAGGCATCAATACACACTGGGGGCCACCCAGCTGGAAAGCAGTTTGGCAGGAAAGCTGGGCGTCCTTGTGGACACATATTGAACATAAGCCACCAATGTGCCCTTGCTGCAAAGAAGGTGAATGGTATCCTGGGATGCATTAAGGAAAGTATTGCCACCTTGTGAAGGGAGGTGATCCTTCCCCTCTGCTCAGCTCAGATGAGACACATCTGGAGTGCTGGGTCCAGTTCTGGTCTCCCCAGTACAAGAGAGACATGGACATACTGGAAAGAGTCCAGTGAAGGGACATGAAGATGACTGAGGGATGGAGCATCTCTCCTATAAGGAAAAGCTGAGAGAGCTGGGACTGTTTAGCCTGGAGAAAAGAAGGCTCAGAGGGGGATCTTATAAATGTATATAAATACCTGAACGAAGGGTGCAAAGAGAACAGAGCTAGGCTCTTTTCAGTGGTGCCCAGGGACAGGATAAGAGGCAATGGGCACAAACTGAAACACAGGAGGTTCCCTCTGAACATCAGGAAACACTTTTTTTTTTTACTATGAGGGTGACTGATCACTGGAACAGGTTGCCCAGGGAGGTTACAGAGTCTCCTTCCTTGGAGATATTCAAAAGCCATCTAGACATGGTCCTGGGCAACTGGCTCTAGGTGTCCCTGCTTGAGAAGAGAGTTTGGACAAGATGACCTTCGGAAGCGCCTTCCAACCTCAACCATTCTGTGATTCTAAGCAACAGTGTGTTACCACCATTTTACAGAGGAGGAATGGAGGCACAAAGATCAATTGAAAATGCTATCTGATTATTTTGGATGCTCAAACTGTGACCTAAATTTTCAGGATAGAAAGTATTACATGTTAAAAAACCAACCATGGATTGCTGCCACAGCTGTAAGTACTCAACACTTCTGAAAATTAATAACCAAAGCCTCAAATCAGGCACTCAGAAAATAGGTCATATGTGTAGTTACTGAGCAATTCTGAAAAGTTTGGTTATGCATCACCCCAAAATTCTAATGTACAGACAGCAATAGTATAAAACACTGCATAACAATATTTAACAGTTTAAATACTGTGTGCTTTCTCTTTCTGCAGTTACCTGTTTTATTCACTGTATTTTTGGCTAAGGAGAAGATCTGACAGATAAGCTTGCTTCACCAGACAACACCGATTTACTCCCTACAAAACTCTGCAAAAGTTGGCACAAAGACTCTTATAGAAAGACACCACATGATAGTGTAATTAAAAACAATACCATAAGTTAAAAACTAACCTGGGGTTTATTTATTAAGTAGTACAGACAACCTTAAGACTGGCATTCCCAACTTCTTAGTGTTTGTCTCTGAAATAAGTTACTTAATTTGTGTGAAAAACAAAAAGTACCATTTGGATTCCCATCATGCGTCAAATCACATGACATAAAAGACAAACCATTGTGAGACTATACTGCTGTTCTCTCTGCAGACAAGCACTGGAAAAGAGACACTTTGCCAAGTGTACATTATTTTGCTGACAAGAGAAGGTAAACACAAGACTTGGAAATCCCTAGTTCCATTCCAGACTCCAAAAAGGGAAAAGGTTCTCCAGTGGACACACACACTTTTCTTCCATCTTCTCCAATTCTACCTCTCCAAGAAGATACCATTACCTGCTTATACTTTCTCTTCACTTTGGTCAGCCCCAAGTCTTAAGGTTTCTCATCCTAGACTCCTTCCCTACTAATACTAAACTCCTAAATCCACATTTTCCATCTCAACCTCCTTTTACTTCCAATCTTTCTCCTGCTTTCAGCATTACTGTCCAAGTCCTAAATATCCTGTGTGTATAGTTGCTCACAGGTTCTAGTCACGGTGCGTGTCCAAAATACCCACAATCTCCAAACTAGTCATCCAATTTTGAGGATCTTTCCAGCCTCTTTAACTACTTCATACTAGCTCTTCTCACGGGATGTCTCTGATCCTTCTTCACCCTCTCCCCTCACTTTACTAATTTTCAGACTCTGATTTCTTGCATTGCCCCAGCTTTCCCTGGTACCACATCCACACTTTGTTTCTCCATTCACTGACTCCCAATCTCACTGTTTCACACTTACAGTCTCCTCTGACAACCAATCCTCCTCATTGCAAATTCTTATTCAGCCAATATTCCTATTCTTCACTTATCTCCTAGGTCTTTATTAACTTTACTTCTCCTACCTATTTCACTAGAATTATGCTGCCTCATCCAAATTGTAATCTTAGCATCCTCTCCTTATTGATCCTGCGGTTAAAACCTCTCAACTTTCTTCTCTCAGTACATCTTCTCCTCACACCTACATTGTGGTTCCTCTCCTTCAGCATCTTCTACTGTTATCCCTGTGGTCACAGGATAATAGCACAATACAGACAGTCTCCATTAATTTCAAGTTTCTTTGTCTGGACTTGCCTCACAGTAATGAAAAATGCTAATGAATCTAGATTGGAACATGCTTCAGTCAGATTATATGAGACCTCATATGCCAAATTCTGAAGTCTCTATTCAGCTTTAATGAACTGATTTTTTAATTATTTTTTTTTAGGCTTAAAATACACCTAATTCAGACACATTTCCTGGGAATGACCAAAAGCATGCAACAACACATAGGCTGACATGCCTATCAAACATTAAGTCCCTACTTTACTGTACCAGGAGTACAGGACTTTAAAATGCACATATTTTGTTTAAATGTGGACAAAACATCTTTTTCTCTAGCCTTCTCAGGAGTGGCTTAAACACCTTAGCCAAAACATTAAAAAAAAATAAGTTCACTTTGAATGAAATGCTTATTCATTTGAAAGAAATGTTCACCTCAAATGAAATATTTAAATCCAAATAATTACAAATTTCAAACTCCAGTTAACAGAAAACAAGGTATTTTAATAGCATTAGTCAGCTCTAACGTTAAATGTAATTAGTTATAGGTTAGCTTTATTCTCCCTTCACAAATTCAGCACTGCATTTGAGAACAGATTATTTCTATAGATGCAGTTGGACATAATACAGTTGTAACTTTGGAATTGAGAACATATTCCTTGGCACTACAGGAATTCTCTGCATCCACCTCCTTTACTTCCATAATATAAAAAAGGTGCAACACACAGTATAGGATATATACTATAAAGGATGTTTTCCTGATTCCATCATCATCATCTTATGGTGCTGAGAGGTGCTACCACTGCCTTAGTGGATCATAAATGTAACTGATATGCTCAGACACTGCACATTGCTACCAACACACCTTGTTCAGCTGACAGTATGTGTTGTCACTGAAACTTACTTGCAAGAGCTTTATTACAGAATTTTAAAATGCAAAAACCTTCCAGTAATGAATGAAAACAAATGTTTTGCACTTGAAAAGTTAAAACTGTCAAAAGTATGTTTATTTGCATTCAACACTTTCTTTCAATCCATAAGGAAAAAAAAAGAAAAAAAGCATTAACAATTAGCCTACGGAATTTTATTAAAAAAACAGTATCTGTCACTCACCAATTTTTTCATCCAAAAGCATAATTTTCTCTTGGGCAAGTTGCATTTCATATTTTTTCTTAACAAGGCTTTGCTGAGTCTCTGAAAGACTCTCTTCTGTCTTTTCATTCAATAAACTGGAAAAGCAGAAGCATTAAACAGGAGAATTCAGATGTTTATATATTAATTTTTTTCCTTTTTGAAATGTCACTAAAATTGCAGAAGTTAGGAAAAAGTGAGATTCTTCTGTATATTTTAGACTATTTGGGATATTTTACTGATGTTAACTTTAATCTCTAGATATTAAGGTCTGAATACTCCTGTAAAGAATCACAGAAAAGTAAGAAAAATCCTTTATAACAGGTGGACATAAAAACTTCTCGAAAATTATTAAAATATAAATCATCACTTGGGACATACATTAGAATGCCTGACCTATTTCAAGTTATACCCAAGTCAAATCAATGTAGTAATATTAATACGTTCAAATCATGTAGTAATATTAATGATTCTCAAACTGTTGAAGAAACTGACGAGAACTATCAGCCTGGTTTGAGGGGGAAAAGAAAAAGATACTTCAGTAGCAGCAACTAATCTTCAACAACTCAATTTTTACAGTATTCATAAATCTGACAATTTATTATAAAGCAGCAATAACTCAGAACTGGATTTTGCAAAGGAGTTCATGTTATTTTAGAAATCACAGTATCCTTAGAAAGGTATTGTGGGCCAGCACAACACTGCACGCTAGTACCCAGCATTCCCACCAATCAAAATCCAACAAAAAACCTACAACACCCGTGTGTCAAGTACACCAGTCACTTGTAAGGACACACAGGTGTAGGACAGTGTTTGCCTAACTGAATTGTATTTAAGGAAATACAAGAGGAAATAGTCCCAGTATCTTCTCTTGCAGTCTGTTCACTCTGTAGCCTAGTTCAGTCTGTGATCTAGTCCTTTGTATCTCTCCACACAAACTTCACACGTGATTGATCTTTACTTCCAGTCAGTAAATTATCCTTTTGTATCTTGCACTCACTGACCTATGCTTTATTCCCTAAAGGCTTCGATTGAGCCTAGTCCCACTACATACTTCTGAACATGGTTAGCAACTCCAGTTGAGCAGCAGGCCATAAACCCTATGCAAGGCTTCAGTTTTATTTCCTCTCATGAAAAAGCTCCAAGACTAAGAAAAGGATGTTTGAAACTAACTACACGTGACACTCATTAGTTTATGTGTGTCTGCTTGCCTCTATAAAAGCAACAATAAAAAATGAAAAAAAAAAATTAATTCATATGCAATTTACCAAAAAACATCAATCCCTGAAGCCTCTAATAGGAAGATCCTAACTCTAAGTCAGAGTGAATTTTACTTTTTCACTGAAGATGGTCTTCAGCATATCATAATATCAACAAGCCAAGAACATTTACATATAAATAAGCAATGAGGAAAACAATTTCATTCCAAAAAGAAGGATGACTCATAAGAACAACTATCGTAAACTCCTTTGCCTTTGAGCTATATAACAGTTATGAAAACCAATGACTATAGGCTGACGTTACTCGTCAAACTAATGCAATTATATACTTTTACTTACCGAAGTGAAACATATTCAGCTTCCTGTCGGCTCAGCTCAGTTTCAGAGTCCAGTGCTGCTCTTGCCAATCTTTTCATCTCAGTTTCCAGAGAATCAATGGTGTCTTTCATTAGTGCCACTTCAGACATATGTTCTAACCGTTCACTACCTAACTATAAATATAATTAAACATTCAAAGCAAAAAAAAAGCTAATTTATACATAGAATTTCTCCTATTAATTCAAATTCTACTCTGTTTTTAGCACAAATCTTTTACTGAAGAAATGTCCAAGTATCTCATTTACTCAGGGCCTGACTCCAAGTCTACTGAAGGTAGTTGGCAAAGAGCTGAAATGTGATTTTTCACTTCCTTTGAAGGACAACCATCAATTTCCTGTTTCAGATCTCTGGGAATATTTTGATTTATTAATGTAAATTTTAGGTTGGTAATTATGCCCAAGGGCAAAAGTGTTTGGCATCGATCAACATTAAAAGTTTGCAGTGCAAAATAACATAACAGAAGACATCACTATGAGTGTATGAAGGGAGAAACCCCAGTTCAGGATACAACACTACCAATGACAGCTTTAGGCCTCTACTAAGTTATATAGCTATGCCGATAACTGGATAGAGAAATCACTGTGAAACACTCGCATAAAGCACTATATGACCAAGTAACCACAACAAGGTCTTTACCTCTAGGTACCTTCTGTACATAGAACAAAGAACAGGTCCAAAACCTCTTGCACAGACTCCAGCAAAATTAGTTTGAAATCTCCAGTTTAAAGAAAGATGCGTTTCTTTGTTAAAATGCTTACACGTAACATTCAAAGAACTGTCCTTTATAAATTATTTGAAACAGCTCTTTCAAGGTAAAAAATTCTCACCTCATCCCTCTCCTCATTTACTGATTCTTTCAGTACTAATTTCTGTGTTACTATAATCAAAGGTCAGACATCTAAAGAGCAAGTCCGTAAGCCTCTGGTACACAGTAATTTCTTCAATACTAGTGCCAAAAATTTCATATTGATGTATCGGCCTCAAAGGGTACCAGATGAACTGAAGAAATAAGATGATGTACCTAAAAGAGGACTATACCCAATATTCACTACACATCACATGTCAAGCGTGTGATTAAAGCTAATTTACTACTCAGAGTACGGAGAGCTATTTAAGCCTACAGTGTATTCTTCATCACAGATGCACTCAGTTTAATATTATAATCCTTGGAACTATACTTATAAACTTGGTAGGATTTAAGAGGCTGAAGGGGAAAAAGAAAATGAACCAGAATTTATAACCATAAGATCTAGAAGAAAGATACACTACAGAAATCAATGTTAATCTATTTAAAAATCAAGTTCTAACAAGACTGTAAATATACTTAAAATTTATATTCATTGTATTAATGTTTTCATTTTCTATTTTAGTGCCATATGTTAGCAAACAACTGCACATACAAGTAACTTAAACCATATTAAATAGGACTTGCCAGAACAGTACAGTAACATTTGGTTTTGGAGCATCAGGTCTTAACAATATACAATCATAAGATAATTCACACTGGAATGGACTCCAGGAGGTCTCTAGTCTAAACTCCTGCTCTAAGCAGGGCTAGCTCTGAGGTCAGGTTGCTCGGGGCTTTGTCCAGTCAGATCTTGAAAATCTCCAAGGCTGGGGACTGCTCAACTGTCCTCATGGGAAAGAAGTATTTTCTTGTACTCAGCCTGAACCCTTCTTGTTTCAACTGATGCCCAATGCTGCTCATCATTCCACCATGCACTGCTATGAAAGGCCCGTTTCTGACTTCTGTATGAGTACTGGCAGGTAGGACTTACATCCCCCTTAAACCACCTCTACTCAAAGTGGAACAAGCCCAGTTCCACCAGTCTCCTCTCATACGGAAAGTGTTCCAGCCCCAAGTATTGTGGGAGTCCTCCATTAAACTCACTCCAGTTTGGCAATGTGTTTCCTGTACCGTAGTGGCAAAACTGGATGTGGTATATTCCAGATGTGGTCTAATGAGTGCTCAGCAAAGGGGGACAATCGCTTCCCTTGAGCTACTGGCTGTGTCTTGTTCACACAGCCTAGTACCCGCTTGGCCTTCTTTGCCACCATGGCATACTGCTGGCTCATGTACAGCTTGCTGTACAGCAAGGCCTCCAGGGCCTGAATTTTCAGCAGAGCTGCTCCCAAACTCATTGGTCCCCAACCTGTATTGGTGCCAGTGGCTCTTCTTCCCAAATTCAGAACTTGGCATTCATTCCTGTTGGTCTTCATAAGGTTCCTGTTGTCCATTCTTCCTACCTGTCTTGGTGCCTATGGATGACAGCCCTGCTATTGAGTATATCAACAGCTTTCCCTAATCTGGTGTCATCTGCAAACTTTATGAGCACGCATTCTGTTGCCTCCTTTAGGTCACTGATGAAGATGTTAAACAGGACAGGCCTCAGAACAAACCCCTGCAGTGCTCCATGTTAACAGTCCCCAGACCAAACTAACTGCTACCTGGTAAGACTGACCATCCAGTCAAATTTTTCCCCACCTAGCTGCCCATGCATCCAGACAATAACATCCTAACCTGGATACAAGAACACTGTGTAACAGTGCCAAAAGCCTTGCTACAGTATTGGTAAACATCCACTGCCCTCAGCCTGTTGTTTCCTGATAGAAAGCGGTCAGGTTGGTCCTGCAGGGTTAACCATGAACATCACCTGTATTACATTTACAATTCCATAAATAATTATTTTCCCTTACATTTTGAATAGTCGTTTCTAGCTCTTCAATTCTCTGTTCCAAATGCGCCTTTTCATTAAATCCAGTCTCTTGGGAAATCTGTATCAAACAACAACAAAATCACATATAGAGCACATCTGAACTCACCAGACATGTAATGCCATTAACTCTCAGGATTAGAATAGAAATCTTCAGCAACTTTAATTAGACTACTAAGCAGTTTTCATGTTAAAATAACTGGGGGGTGGGGGGTGGGGGTAAGAATCAAACCTTTAACTGCTCCCTGAGGCTATCACGTTCTGTAGTCATCCTTCGGAAATCTGACAGTGCTGTATCCCTTTCTACCTCCACATGTCTTAACATAGCTTGAGCTGTCACAGTACTTTTAGGAGTCCTGGGGCATTTGATAACTTCCTGACGAAGTCGGGAAATCTCTTCCTGTGCCTGTTTTTAAAAAAACAGCAGCATAACAGAAATATGGAATAGACAATGTAATGTATCCCTATGGCATATGGCTAGTAATGCAGAGCATCCCAGAAACTGTGTAGTATCAAAGATGAAGTAATGATTTGTGCATATATTCCTCAATGCAGGAAAGCGTTCTTAACTCAGGACAGCACTTACAGACTTGTATTTAACCAACAGATTCAAATCACAGAATTTCCATAACTTTTTTTCTATTTTTTAAACAAATGCTTTGCATTTTTTTTTTCTTTTTCACACAAAAACAAAAATAGGATTTTTTTGCACATCACCTTAAGTTATTTTAATTAATCATACAAATATAAATAAAATTACCTGTTCATAAAGATTGACAATTTTGTCTCTCTCAGCTGTTAAAACCTTGAAGTTACCCTGAATTTCTGCCACATGGCGCTGATATTTTTTCAGCGCTGACTTCAGTTCTTCACTTTCTCTCAGTATTTTCAAAACTTCTGGATCAGAACTCACTCCCTTAAAGAATAAGGTGATATAACATTAAAGTAGAGAAATAAAACTTGATATGCTTTCTTATTATATCTGGTTTGGAAATTTCTATGAAAGATTTAATAAGCCTTCAACCTAGTAACCTCTAGATAGTCAAGACTGTACATATATATTTCTTAGTATTAGAGACCAGATACACATACCATTTTCTAAAATACACATTTATTTTGAGCAGCAAACGTCTATCACAAATGGTACTGACAATCATGTTAATAATTACATAAAATGTAAGCAGTTGTCAGTAACTATTTAAAGTGATATATATGCATGCAGTGTAAAGCAGCAGTTAAGTTCACATTATTGGCCCATTCCCATCTTATGCATCCTTCCATTTATAATCAATTAGTTTTTCTTCCTGGTAATTATGGCTTTGGTAGTTTAGCATAAGATAAACCAACATTCTAAAAAATGCATTCCTCCTTTTCCAAAGTGTTTTCTCAAGCTCACCTGGATGGATGAAAATTTTTTTGACATGCTGCCACAAGTAGAGGTTCGCTTAGGACTTGAAAACACGTTTCGAAATACCTTCAACAAATTCTCAGTCTCACATTTACAGTAATCTTTGTCCTCTTCCAATGTCTTAATAAAGGTATCAAGCCTTGAAGGTGACCTCCCTTGCTTTATTTCAGCTTCTGTTTGTAAAATAATCTGCATGTGCAAATATGAGAGAATTCATTCAATGAAATACGTTTGTAATGAATGATACTTCAGTGTAAAATGGATAAACATACTCTTCAAAATGAAGATGAAGCAGATATCTAATTAGTACTTTAAAGTAACTTCTGAATGTCTCTTTTTTGTTATATTGCAGAATACGTCTGAATGTCCTTCTAAAAGGACTCTAACAGGACAGAAAAGGACATAAAAGCTAAATGTTAATTAACTTGGAATATATCAGTTCAAAACTAAGGAGGACAATTAAGTAGATTTGTGTTGGAATATCTAATGAATTTTTAGATATGAAAGAAATTAGGCCACTATGCTTGCTTAAGATCCATGAAAAGTGAATTTCTGAAATGGAAATAAAGTAATGTGCAAATAAGTATCGTTGAAATCCAGGAAGCCATGCAGGGGCCTAAAATAGATTCCAAACAACAACAATTCCAAAGTTCAAAATTGCACACCAAATCCCTCTCTGTTACAATCTATCTTTTGGAAATACCTGGACTCATAAAAGCTTAAGCACCTAAGGAATACTAAACTCTGCAAATTTATTATTTTTAAGACACGTGCAGAAGTAGGTCTTTAAATCCCTGAAAAGTTATAAATTAATCACCTAAATCTCTCAGTGAATCTAGCTCTCAAATCCCAAGCTTTCTGGCTGAAGGATCAAAATCTTTCCAGGGTAATTGAGCAATAAGCTCTATATGGTCAGAGTGGTTTTTTTCCAGAGGGGGTTCTTTGCAGGATTGTGGCATAAGGTCAAATATTTTATACAGGAAAGAAAAAAAACCAACCCATCCCCCCCCCCCTGAAATTTGAGACAAATCTTTTAATTACAGGAAGAAATTATTATCTTGAACACATAAAAAAAAATTCCCTATCAATTTATACTGGAAGGAAATTAATGAGTCCACTTAATAAATTCAAATGTTAATTTAAGTTACATTTACTACTGGCAAATATTTCTAAAATTACATCATTGTATACATTTCGAAATGTTCCAACAGTATCATTACACCTTAAGGAAGATGGAATATTAAGATAAAAATTTTAAATAAAAAAATGTTACTTCGTTCTGTTATGCAAGTGATTTACAAGGTATTCAAAACAGTTACATGCAATTTTGTAAAAAAATTAAGATTCTCAAAAGCAAAATCATTACAGGCTAGTTGCAAAACAGAAACAGATTCCCATTCCCCTAGAGACAGAGAACTACAAGAAAACAGATATGTTTATCCATTCTATAACTTGACTGTCATCCAGTGAAAACAAAGCAAGTGAAATTCATTTGTACAAGTATTAATTTCATATGGAAATGACCTGATTTCATAGCTACATATATATTAAGGATACATGTTTAACTCACAGATTTTAGTGTTTTCACCGTATGTTCCAGCTTCTTTATCTCGTTCTGCTGGTGTCGAATTTGAATCTACCATAAAAAAATTGAGAGCAAGAGATGCATTAGTTTTGTATAATCATTAGTGCAAATCCAGCATTTTAGCTCAACTGTTCTAGTCCAAAGAAGCATTTTGTACATGTTTTCTAGTTTGAGTAGGCTGAAAACATACTATTTAGTAACAATAAACTCAATCTAGAAGGGAATCAGTTAAAAGTTTTATCTTCAGATGCAGTCCAGGATTAGGAAAAACATTAACAGTTGAGTTACTCTCAGGTGAGTGAATGAAAAAGGAAGTATGGGATATGTTTTCCTAGAACTGTCTTATGGAGGAACTTTTTAAAACAGGGACAGTTTGACTATACCTATGGGCTAAAGAAATAAGTATGTAGTTACAGTAATGGCAAACAAAGAATATGCTTTCTCCCTTCTGACTACTACTACTAAATTACGTAATTGCATGTGCATAGAATGCAATTTTCCATTATCCTGTGAAATCAAAAGCAGTTTTCACTGAAATTACACTCTTTCCAACTGCAAGCATGATTTTAATCCTTGAACCATCCACACATCCAACATTAAAATATCACTGGACAGTATTAATTCTAATAAATAGATACCTTTGCTTCCTCAAGCTCCTTATCAGCAGTATTGAATAGCAATTCTTTCTCCAGCTGCTCAGACAGTTTGCCATTTACAGCCAGTTCTTTACACTGATGATCTTTTTTACTGGTGAACCTATCCACTTGACTTTCCACCACCTGCTTCTTATCAAGAAGTTGTATGACATGTTGCCTTAGCTCATGGTTTATCTTCTTCAGATCTTCAATCTGTAAGGACAAGGAGGAAGAAAGTATTTTACTTAATCTTCAAGGATTTGCAGGGAGTATTTAATAATAAGAAGTAATTTATGCTTAACAACAACCAAAAAATCAGTATACATTATTCACCAAGGAAGAATATGCACACTACTAGCACCATTCTGAACAAATAAATTTTGAAGTGTTCCGGACAGTAGAGAATCTGATCCTTAACGTTTATGCTAAAAACTGCCTCAAGCTGGGCTGCCATTACAGTTATTCTCCCATAGCACTGTGAGAGGAAATGCATCTCCAGGCCTGGTCTCAAGTTTCCAACAGCCTTACTCACAATGGTTCTGTTACATCTTAGGAATGCCCTTCAATCATCCTCTCTGAGTTGGGCCCATATCCTTCACACATACTTCACAAAGGCCAGCAGAAATGTAGCACATCAAGTATTCATACTAATTCATCAATTAATCAATATAAGATTAATAATTTTCCTGAAACAATATTGTCTTTTTAAAAAAATATTATATGGCCTTTTTGTAAGAAGCCATAAGTTGCTAACCATTTTGGCACTATCAACTTATTTTAACATCTCAGTCTATGGGAGCATTACTGCCTCATAAAGTTTTCCAATTTTCTGAGTCCTCAGATTTCTAAAATCCCAGCATAATCAAGATATGGATACAGTGCGATGCAGAAACTCCATTGCTTGCACAGGCTGATCCTGTAATGCACGAGAAATCAGCATCACTGAATACTGAATTCTGTGAGGTTCACTTGATTCTAGTAGTCAGAGTTTTCTTCAGGTACTGCTAATAGTGCACAAAAATACATTCTGAATTATTTAGGAAGACCTGAAAGACGCTTTGTGAAAAAAAGCCTTCTGGGTGGTCTCTGTCCTGTGACATTCAGTGGTAGTTAATTTTGCCACTTCTTAGTTAATTTTATGGTGGTAAATTCAGTGGTCTTAAATTCACTGGTAGTTAATTTTGCCACTGATCCAGCTAATGCTACTGAATTAATAACAAAGCACAGTTACAAACCTGAAAACGTGGTAATTATGGATTGGTTGAGTGGAAAAGCATCCACAAAGGGCAATAGAGACAGCATCTGTACATCTGTGTTTTGGGATTCCTGCAGTTTTATTAAGTTATAAAATCTGGCGAGAATACAGCCCTGCTATTACTGGCGGAAGTTTACAACGATGCCTGCTTTACCCAGTGGGAACAGGAGTGCTAATGAAGGGCAGGGAGGCTAAATCCTACTCTGCATCTGAATGTACAAACGACACTTAAAATAACAAAACTGAAGTCTGAGTCACATTTACACCCTCAAGCCTCAAGTAACTGACTACACCAAAAGCAGTTTTGTTGCTCCATACGGCCAATCTGTATCATATCTTAAGGGTCTTTTCCAACCTAAACAATTCTATGATTTTCCCCTCTCATCTTAAGATAACCAAGAAAGCTCTGGCAAGCACTCAGAGATACTGTATTTAGACTACAAAAATTAAGGGTTCTTCATGGAATATACCATTTTAGCAACTTACTGTTTATACAGACATGAATTATAATTCGAGCACCTTAACTAATTACAGTTGTGCTCACAATGCTATACAATGAAAGCTGTCCCTAAGCAGACAAAATTACCGACCACTTACAGCTTTACAGACTCAAAACCCAATACCACACTATCGAAAAATACCGATAGCCATACGCGTGGTGCTTTGTTATCGGCTGGGCTGAAACCACTACAAGCAGTAAGATTTAACTACCGCTGTTGACGCGTTTCACCACCATCCTCTGAACTGCGATAATGCAAACCCCTTGCAACCGGGATGAAACTTCACACCAAGACCACCCTAAGCTTGACGCAGCACTAAGACACTGGCAGCAGGACCAAAGGAATTCAGAGTTAGTTAAACTTTGGGGACAGATTAAGTCCTCAAAACTGGTTTTGAGTTCCAACTAATTCCAGTGGTTAGCCGTTTAAGATGCAGCTTTCCTCCTTGTTCTCCGCAGCGTACGCAGCACCAGTACCCGAAAGGCCCGCACCCTCACCCCCCGGGGCGGGGCACGGCACCCAGGCGAGCCCCGCCGGTCTCTACCTTGGGGCGACTCTCCGCTCTCCCCCTCCGGCGCCCTGGGGAGCGCCGGCCGCTCATGGCGGCTGCCGGGGCCAGGTGAGGCACCCGGGGCCAGGTGAGGCACCCGGGGCCCGCCCCGCCGCCCGTCCCGCGCACTCACCCACCGCCGCGCCCGCTCTCCGCTCCGGCCCAACGGCGAAGCTCCCCGCGCGGGCGGGCGCCCGCCGCGTTCCCCGGGCGCCTGGCAACGGCCGCCTGGCAACGGCCGCCGGGCGGCCTCGCCCCCTCAGCCGCCCCTCTCAGCCTGCCGAGGGGCCGGCGGCGGCGGCGGGAAGGGCCGGCCGTGCGCGGTCATTCGCCTGCCCGGGGCGCGCCCCCACGTCTCTGAGGGCTTTCTCCTCAGCGCTGGGGACAGCCGCGGGTCTCCGCGCCAGCAGCCATCTCCTCGCCTGCCGGCGGCCGCGGCGGGCCCAAGCTCTCCGCGGCGGGAGCGCGGCTAAGGCGGTTCACCTTCTTCCGGGTGGCCGAGTGAAAGCCTTGGCTAGTCTGGATGGTTGTGAAGAGCCCGCGGAAACCCCGACTCCAGCTCGCCCCGCGAAGGAAAAGCGACCCATATCCTTTACGTTCTCACCGTCCTGCCCTTCCCCCCGAGGCCGTTCCAGTTCCTTGGGCTGGGAGTCCTGCAGGACTGGGGCCAGGCAGCTGCGACCGACGGACCGACCCGGGGCACTGTACCAGCACAGCAGCTGACCTAAGCGGCTCTGCGTAGCGAGCGCACGGCCTCTGCACTTTTATTCTCTTTAACCTTGCTTTCCGAGATGATCATAATTCCTGTTGTCCTTACAGGTGTGCATGACTGAAACGCTAGAGGCAAAAGCAAATGAGAGGTGAGAAATAATCCTAAAAAATCGTAAAAAAATACGATGCACCGTAAAGTCTTGTACAAATTATCAGCAACCCCCTTTTTCCATTAATTCTGATATAAATATTTATAAGCACTGCCTTCACAGAAATTTTAATTATTTCTCAACTTGGTTTCATCTTGGGAGGTTTCTGAGTAACTCTTATCTATGAAATGTAAACTTTCAGGTATCAGGTTTATGACTTGTAGCATAGTTCCTCAAAAAACATTACTAAAGTCAAGAAAAGGTGCTCATATTTCTTTTTTGGTTTAAGTACAAATGAATATTGAGTGACTGCTTGCTATTTCTTTTTGAATGGCTTTTTTGTTGGCGGGGGGGGGGCTAAGCCAAGCCACACCTGAAGTGACATAATGTTCTCTCCAGACCCTGACAGATAAAAAGATGACTTCCTCAAATAATAGTTCAATTCTTCATAGTTATTTGGGGATGGAGACAGGGAGGTGGGTCAATGTTGCAGACCAGCATACTGCAACATATGCAATACCTTCCATTGTTCGTTTGAGTGGAACTCTTTTGTTTTAAAGCACCTTTAACTACCTTTAATTCAAACCTCCCTGGGCCCTTCTGCACACATGCAGCATAGGCCTCACCCCTGATTAATCTGAAAGCCTCAGAGAAAGGCAGCACAAAAATGCTTACAGATCGGAAGATTTCAGAGACAAAGCCAAGCAACCATGCCTTGTCAGTCCAGCCCCAGGAGAGAAGATGGGTATTCATTCTAAAACTGCCACAGCTGATCAACCGGCACAGACAGTGAGCTCAGGGAGCTGAGCTGAACCTCTACTCTAATTAGGTTCATCTCCTTCAGAAAGTAATATCCAAGGAGACACTCTTACAGATTAAAACTCCAGCAATTGCCATACAATCTCTCTGGCTTGACAAGAACAAGTGTTAGATAAGAAAGACTTCATCTTGTGAAAATAGCCTTCCTTTAATTAAACCTTATCTTCTATCCAAAACCCATCTAATTTACATATGTGAGATATATGTGCCAGTTGTATTGTCCAGAATAAATATTACCTTTAACATTACACTTGTTTCTTTACAGTGTCAGGCATTAGCTTTGCACATACAATAAACCCCAGTCTGAACTCATTCTGTTTTTTTAATGCTAGGACTAACATATTAACTGGTTTACAAACATTGTAAAGTTAAAACATCAAGGTATTACAAGGCTAATTATGCTTTTCTTTCTTCCACTAACAAAAACATATGAGAGAAATGTCTTCTTATGTTTTCTTATACCCTGAGATAGGAGTTCTTATTTACAGCACCTCTAGCTGCACATCTCTTCTTGGAATAGCACAGACAGGGACGAGAAGACTGGTGCCTTTGAAGAAAGCGATGTGAAAAGGGTAAGGAGGCTGTTTGAATCCTCTGACTCCTATTGCCTGCTCACATCTGGCACGGATATAAACAGTCTTTGAAAGAGGCTGCTTTAGGTAGTCCCAAAGTCAAGCTTGAGAAACCAAAGAAAATGTACTCTCTTCCCTGCTAGGCATTGGCACAGATTTTATATTCTGGAGACAGTGCTGGGTGAATGAGAAGTTTTTTTGGCAAGCTGCCACTATTAAGCACTCATGGATAGAGCTCACCTTTTTGGAGGAGTGAGCAATACCTCTCAAATATGATCCCCACCCAAAAACAGAGAAGAAATTGGAAGACGTTAACTTCCAGAAAGAGAGCACAAGAAACAAGTCTTTCTTTTCCTCTCCCCATCCTGGATTTCTTGTAAGTCTTCCTTTCTGATTTTTGTATGGTGGAAATAATCAGAGAAGACTCTGCATTATCATGTTTATCTCCAAAAGAGATGTGAAAAGAGCATTTCAGGTTTTCATAACTTTACCAAAATTATTCTTCATGAAAATTCATTTTAGGAGTGAAATGATATATTTTTATTTGGTTTTGTTCTGTATGTCTATGGTTTTCTCTGAGTGACATATGGTGAGTTCTCTCTTATATGTTAATGCTGGTTAATGTTGTGCGGAGCAGTTGCTTTGCTTTTTGTGTACCAAACAAAGCTTTGTTGATCAAAGAAAGAGCGAAAATCATACACAAGATTGTTTTCAAAAGCAAAAATAATAATTGCTGTATTTTGCAGATATGCGATTTATACGATAGTAGTTGAGACAAAAGAAATTTTAGAAGCCCAATCCAGAAAGGTGGTTATTTAGGTCCACACAGAAGATGGCATTAGTATAGTTTTGCACGACCTCTCTTATATTAACCTCACCCTCCAAATCTTGCAGTTTCCTTCCTCACTGACTGAATGAAGAGATAAATAAATGACGGTGTGTATCCATAAATTCATACTTTTTGCTTATTACCAGAATATTTCTAATTATCTTGCTGGGTTTCTCTTCAACAATAGCCACTTTTCAGGAAAGGTGTTTACTGTTGCACATGTGTTCTATCCTTCAGCATATCAGAAACAGACCCATGACATTTTTACCTGTCCACCTAGTATTCTGCGCACTTCACATTTTTTAGCAAATTCTGGTTCTAATTAAGGGAACGAGCTGCCTTGGTTAGGCCGACAGTTTTCAACTAGAAAAACACTGGAGCCTAACAGCTCACGGTATGTTTTTAGTGACACCCTGTGGCAAAATGACACATTGCAAATTTCTGAGTCAAGTGCCAAAATGGAAACAAACGGTCCCACATTTTGTTTGTTTTTTAGTAACATCAGAAGTCCCACAAGATGCATTTCACTTCCTCTGACCAGCGTTAAAGTGCCCAAGTTCACTTTTGCATTTTGCCAACTGCCTCAGAAGTTGATTTTTCAATATTTAGAACGCTAAATCAGCATGTTTCTATGGACAATCAAAGTCTGCATGCTTTTTACCCTATGCATTACAGAACAGTTCACCCCAGTGAAAAGTTATCACCAGTCTAATTTAGCAACAAGTTATGCCCATTTCAAACTGCTTAAAATAATTCCCAACTTTTTTCTTTTTTTAATGTGACAATAAAACATGCCACGTGCTGGGGCATATATCACGTCAGGCTTCTTTTAAGAGTGTTTCTCCAGCTAATCACCACCAGGACACAAGTGGTGACGGTGTCTTACTTTTTGTTGCCCTACCACATCCACGCATCTCCTTCAAGAGTTTGGTAAGGAACTGTCTTGCTCTTAATGATCCAGTTCTTCAGTAGGAAACCACCCCAAGCCCGCATCTTTCATCTCGGAAGTCTTTCACCCTTATCCACCTTCTTTTGTCCTTCACCTTTCAGGGAATATAGCTGTCCTAGTACTGTTTCTTCAATTAGAAGGTAAAGGCAATTCAGGTCATATCAACGGTTTTCTTTATTGGTAAAGCAAATAGGTGAACACTCAATTACATACCTAAAGCCAAACTGCCTCCTCAGGTATTTCACTGTTTCATCTGAATAAGGATATCAACTTGGCATTTCTTCTTAAGACATTTATTCCTAGAACTAGAAAGAAGAAAAATTATTTACCTGTAACTGTTCAAGAGGAATAGCCTATGCGAATTCTCACAACCCCCTCTACCAACCTCTTTCTCTACAACTCCTTCATGTCTTAGGACTCCAATATTAAGGTGGAAGGTAAAAGCATGCAATCCTTTAGGAATACACATACACCAGCAAGAGATATACAGCACACATTTGCCCATATAGATGCTAGCGTGGATAAAAACTTCAGCTGCTGGCTCTGAACATTGTCCTGCAGCGTAAGCTTAAATACAGACGATAGCTCTCGAAGAAGAGTTATAGCTGAGGTCCGGCAGACTTTAAGAATGGCTTAAATCAATGCAAATCTGAAGACAATCTGCTGCGTGCAATACAACTTTAATTACCTAGTCTTTGATCACTCCCAGCTTGTTAATGAATTATGCTATCAACATTCAGTTTCTGTATCTTCGTGGACAGTTGCTATGTGTTTCACGGGGCTCTGTGCATTTGTGTTAACTTGTTCGGTCTCCTTTTGAACTCACGAAAGCCTCCAGCACCCAGAGCATCCCGTGGCGAGCAACTGCACGGCCGGGTCTTGCAGGAGGAAATCGCCCGCTTTATCGGCCGCGCACCCGCCTCTTGTTGGCATGAGCCGTCCCATGCGTCGCAGTTACGGCGCCGGCCTACTTCCTTCAGTACCGCTGGCCAGTTTACACTCTCCGACCACAGAAGGGTTCTTGTTTGTTTCGCCAGGCTAGATCGTTCTCGCTCCTTCTCGACTGCCCCGCGTGAGCAGCGGCACCCGCGCGCGCCGCTCCGCGCGCCGCCGCCCGCTCCCCTCAGCTCTCACCCGGGCACCAGAAGCCCGCCCGTCCGCCCGCCCCCCTCCCCTTCTCCTTCACGGCTTCGCACCGGCGCCCGCGTACCGCGGGGCAGCCCCCTCCTCCCCCGCCCGGCTCCCGCAGCCCCGACCTCCGGAAGCGGAAGGCGCTCCGGAGGGGCGGACGGCGGGGCCACGGGCGCAGCCCCGTCCCGCCGTGAGCGGCGGCCGTTGGGCGGGGGGGGTGCACGGGGCCGGCTGCCCCGCGGTGAGGGGAGGCCGCCGTGGCGGAGGGAAGACCTGAGCCGAGAAGGAAACGGCGGCGGGACGGTAGCGGGCGGTACCGGCTCCGGTCAGTCCGCGGGGCTCGCCTCGACTCGCCTCTCGGTAGGGCGCTCGCAGGCTCCACGGCAGCAAGGCCTGCGCCTGGCTGGATCGGCACTGACCCAGCAAGGTCGTCAGCTTGCCACGCCGGTTTTTTTCTTATCAGACCAATGAAAAAAGACTAATAAATTGGACCGCTCAGGTTAAGTTTAGCCAAATCCACGAAGTAAAATTGCATCAGCAGGACTGTACTGAGGGGAAGATGCGCAGTTTAATTTCATTTCTTCCTTTGGTCTTTTAGGCACCAGGGACCGCGAGGAGAAGCTACTCTGACAGCCCCAGCTGTTACGTTGAGCTGAACGGCATCACTGGCTTCAGGAGGAGAAGCGTGCCTCGTAACCCACGTCAGTTCAGGAGCGTGGCTGCTTTGGGAAGAGCGTGACTGCATCGTCACTGCCACTAGCGTTTCATTTCTGTCACAACAGCAGGTTGCGGATGTGCCGCGTTCAGCTTTACCAGATCAAGCATTCCTTCCATCTGCTGTCCAGTCATCAAAAACATGGTACTCCAGTCATCACTGAAGAACTGCCTTCAGCTATGCTGCATCCTCAGGTCTCCAAAAGCTGGCTTCAGAAGCACAACTAGTGGAAGCCTCATTATCCAGTCTATTTCTAATGATGTTTACCAAAATCTAGCTGTGGAAGACTGGATCCATGACCACGTGAATTTAGAGAACCAACAGGTCCTTTTCCTTTGGAGAAATTCCCCAGCTGTGGTAATAGGGAGACATCAGAACCCCTGGCAGGAATGCAACCTCAGGCTCTTGAGGCAAAAAAGTATAAAACTAGCCAGGAGAAGAAGTGGAGGAGGGACAGTTTACCATGACTTAGGCAATATCAATTTGACTTTCTTTACAACCAGAAAAAAATATGAACGAATGGAAAACCTGAAACTAGTTGTGAAGGCACTGAAAGCCTTGCGCCCCCAGTTAGATGTACATGTCACTGACAGATATGACATCTTGCTAAATAGGCAATACAAAATCTCAGGTACTGCTGCAAAGCTGGGAAGGACAACTGCTTATCACCACTGTACCTTACTCTGTAACGCAGACAAGTTTGTTTTATCTTCTGTGCTAAAAAGTCCTTATAAAGGGCTAAAAAGCAATGCCACTCCTAGTGTGCCTGCCTCAGTGAAAAATCTCTTTGAAGAGGATCCTAGTTTAACTTGTGAGGTGCTCCTGGATGCCATTGCTGAAGAATATGCTACACAACACCATATAGATCATCACATCACCTTAATAAATCCAGCTGATGAGACTGTGCTTCCTGGAATTAATAATAAAACTAAGGAACTACAAACCTGGGAATGGGTGTATGGAAAGACACCGAAGTTCAGCATTAGCACTTGTTTTAACATGGTCTATAAAGACTCTGTTCTTGATGTTAAAGTAGATATGGATGTAAAGCATGGAAGGATTGAAGTCTGCAACATTGATCTGCCGGAGCAGTGGCTGCCACCAGCACTATGCAGTGAACTGGTGAAGAGCCTTGTTGGCAGTAAGTTTTGCCCGAATGAAACCACTACGCTAGCAGCAACGTTACTAAGAGTGTGTCCACAAGATGATGAGTTGCACAACAGGTGGAACCTGCTATGTGAGAATATGGTAATGTTAATGTGACTTGCATTTTGAAAATGTAAGTTAAACTGCTGCTGCTTTTTTATTTGATTTATTGAAAACAAAATTAAAACAATTTCTACAAGCTGAATTTTTCTCTTATTAGTCATTAAAACTGTTTCATCTTGTGCTTTTGCTTAATATTACCTACTAGCAATTAGATTTCACGCTGCCTGCACCTGCGGTTCCCAAACTGTAGGATGTAAGCCACTGCGATGGACCGCAGCCCTGTATCGCTCCATGCTGACAGACAGCGTCGCTGCTTAAACCAGGGAAAATGGTGGCAGTATCCCAAACTGGCTCTGTAGCAGAGAAGGTACAAATGGCTGACACAGATGAGATAGGGTAGATGGAAAACTGCCCCTGTGCTGCTGCATTGGATCCCCCAGCCTGCATCCCGCTCCTTGTGGATAGTAGCTCAAAGACCATGTGTAGTGAACCAGTCCAGCAGTTCTACCTTGGATTAGGGCTTTTGTCCATGCATGTGCAGAAGTGGGGGAAGGATTAGGAAGTTCAGTGGGGGGGGGGGGTTATGTGATGAGGGCAGGAGAGGCTAACTGGGCCATATGTGCCTCCTTTGTACCTGCACTGCCTGGCACAAAGCTGGGTGTCACTGTGGCCATAGGTACTGGTATCTAGGCTAAAAGTGGGAATACTTCTACATTAGGAAATACACTTGCAAATACAGATCTAGGAGAAACAGGTTCCTTATGTTACCACCTAGGAGAAAATTTGCGAATGAAAGGCAATAGCGAACTGAAAATGACAGTTTTCATGTTAAATAAAAATAAGAGCTCGATATAAAGTAACATTATGAAAGAAAGGCTCAAGATATATTTCACTGTTGTTGCCAAACAAGCAGAATGCGATTTTGATCAGGTCAGAACAGAAGCAGTTTATTGCTATAGCTGTAGGAGAGAACCCAGCGCAGCAGTGACAGACTCCGCTGATAGGAACTCTACCCAAATGAGGCAGTTACACAGTTTATATACCTTTATGTTACACAACTCTTTCTTCACCAAACTGCCTTCAAATAGTAGAGTTAGTTAAATTTGAAGTGGGAGGTTCATCAAGCAAAAAAGCCATAAATTCACCCTGTTGAGGTGTGACCACATCAAGGTAAATTCCATTCAGGGCACAAAATGTAGTACAACCCAACTGACATCAGAGTCTTTTCCCAGAAGGTAAACTGGGGTGGTAGGACTTAAAAGGAAAGCATGGTATCCAGAAATGAGGCAGATAGTTACAAAGGGCTTGTTACTGGATGACACACAGATTGTCCTGAAATACCAACAGCTTTTACTCCTTTACTCCTGAAGATAAGGGAGCTGCAGGAAAATCAGAGGGAGATAAAGTGGATCAAGAAACACCAGTATCAATTAGGCAAGAAACAATATTGCTGTTAATAGGGCAAGATAAATAAGGACCAGTCTGGCCTAAGGAAAGTAAAGGAGCAGTAAAAAAGCAAAATTAAAGTGATGTTAATGTCCTTGGGGCTGTCCTAAACACATTCCTGAGGCTGCGGCATGAAGGAAGAGTTGGGTGGAAAGTTAGGGCAACTGAATCCTACTGGACTTAAAAGACTTATGATCAGGTCTGTAAGGATATTCTGATTCCAGTGTCCTTGTCCAGACAGACAACCCTTGGCTGAAGCTCCAGTAGGGATTTCAAAAGGTCCCTTACCTTTCTGAGTGGCACCAAGGACATTTTGGCAGGGATCAGTCTGTGGTCCTCCCAAGAGAAGCAGGACACGCGAATCCAAGCCACGGCACCAAATTCTGTCGCAGAATAACTGGAATGCAATTTTGATCAGGTCAGAACAGCAGCAGTTTATTACTATAGGAGAGAACACAGAACAGCAGAGACAGCCTCTGCTGATAGGAACTCTGCCCAAGCAACGCAGTTACAGAGTTTGTATACTGCTAGGTTATACAATTCATTCTTCACCAAACTGTCAGATAAGCAGCAATTGAAATTCTTCAGGTAAGGAGTCTCTAGACAGATTAGGAAGCCCTAGGCAGTATATGCTTTTACGAATGCTTCCCTCCTTTGTTAATTAAATTGTGCCAACCAGATGAGACCCTTACCTGCAAATATTTCTTAACAAGTGAGCCCTGCAAAGGCCTATGATGCCTTACTATGTTACTTCCACACTGTCACCTTTAAAAGATGGCTGGTTGACCAGCACTCAGTCAGAGGAAATCACATGGCAGAAGCAACCCACCTTTAGCTAAGGAGAGCAGCGAACAGGGCTGAATCCAGCCCTGAATCCAGCCCTGAACGGCACTCAGCTGACTCCAGCAGGGAAGGTGGCTTAAGCTCATGTCCACAGATGATGCCAGGAGGGACAGTCCTGGCTGTACAATCCTGGTGATGACCTGACTACGTAAGTGTGAATGGCAGCACAGAAGAACATGGCCTGGAGTCAGTAAAATGACTGCGGAACTGTACTCCTAGATTGCTCTGATAATTTTTTTTTTTCCATTCATTGACACCCAGTCCTCTTTGTACATGGTGTTCCTACTGACAGTGAAAGGAGCAATTCAGAGATAAAGATCTTATAGGTAACAACAGCAGTGCAGCGCCAACTGGTATGTCACTAAAGGCTTAGTTGTACATATATGCAGATATTGCATAACCATGGAGTCTGCAGGAAATCTGCAGTCTTAGCTAGTGAATTATAGTCTAATTAGAAAACAGAGAAAAAGTTCTAGCAACAAATGGGCAAGAGAGGGAAGACCATGCTTGCCTCTTGTGGTATTTGTAGAGGACGACATCAGAGGGGCTTACTGCTAGAACAGAGAGACATATTGTATTACAAGATGCAGAAAGCATAAAGATTTTTCCTTTGATTTCCAGTTAAGTACTAAAATTTAAAGTTGATCTAAAATATTTAAGGTGGCTTTTTATTTTGCCCCTGTATGTTTGAAATTGCTGGAGTAGATTAGAAGATACAAAGCTTCGCATTTGGGAAACTTACTGTACTTACAGTGAACCAGTGCAGAGAAAAATTCAAACAGATGACTAAAACTACAAATAATAAAAAAACCTCTTTATTCCCATTAAAAACAGGCAAGTATTATACACAACTGAATAAAACTGACAGTGACCAGAAACCTAGTATCACAGCAGCAAGCCAGGGAGCATCTATGGAATGTTTGGGGGGATCGACTGATAGTGTACAGCTTGTATGGCACGTATGTTATTCTTTTTGCTGATGTGACACTGAAAAGCTGAGACATTATTATGCAAAAGCATAAAGGCAGACCACTGGCAAATTGTGACTCAGAGAACAAGGCAAAGACCAGCTCTGTTTCTTCTTGATAGCTGTGGAATAGATTTGTTGTGTTAGAGGCAAGACTAAAAGAATAGCAGCATTAGATGACAGAAGGTGAAAGAAAAATAAAGCAAATAATAAAAAAAGGATAATGGAATACACCAGCCATCAGGAAAAAGAAACATAGGACAGAGAAAAAGTTCTAGCAATGAATGTGCTACTAGAATATGGAGGCATATTGTATCACAAGGTGCAGAAAGCATAAGGCACCTATCAGTCTTGAGGCTGAAAAGATTTTGATGGGACCTGCAAAAGAGGCCACTGCCTGTTCTTCATGTCAGAATGTACAACTTTGCCAGATTCTTGCTGACAAGAATCAAGAACACTTGTATTAGGAGAAAAAGCAGCAGCAGCTCAGGTGATACCTTCTGCTTTGCAGAGGATGAAGGGAAGACAAGAAAAGACTGACTTTTCCTACCAGCATAGTAGACTAGCATATTCCTTGGAATCCTTAACAACAAGAAAGTTTCAGGGTATCCAACTTCTGGAATTTAAAAATCAATTATTATTTTTTTTAGGGAACTATCTTAGTAGCAGGGAAATAGCTTATCACAGTTCCAACTGGCATGACTAGCTGGAAGGACATTAACTTGCAAGTCAGGGAAAAAGATCGGGAGAGGATCATACGCCTAATCAGGTATATGACCACACATCACGGAATAAAAGAACATATAGGAGTGACAGGGAAAAGAATACAGCTGTTTGCATCCTTTCCAACCCCAAATCCATCATGCAGAGACACATAAGATGAACCTAAAATGTTTGTATACTGAAACTACAATGTTTGTACGCAAGGAGCTTGGAGAACAGAATGCTAGATCTGGGGTTACCAGTAAAGTCTGTGAAATCAGGTATTATGGGATTGACTAAAACACAGCAGAACAGTACTCATGACTAGAATACAGGAATTAGAGGAAATAGATAAGGCTGCTTGTAAAAGAGGGCATGTGGCAGTCCAACTTCAAATGTTTGTGAGGTGGTCAATTAAAGACAGAAAGAAAAAAAATTTGCTCAAGACAAAATCAATAGTAAAAAAAGAAATGACAGTAAAGAGACCTTTGAGAGGGTCTGTTATGAAATCAAGATCAAATTTAGACATGGATTGTGTTAATTAAGATTATAGGGAAGTACAGTGGAGGAATTGTACAGTTGTGTTTTCTCAGCCTGAAAAGTCTCAAATATTCTTAAACCTATAGATTATAAAAGCTGTGCTGGACTAAGTACTTAGAAGAGTTGCTTCCGCAGGTAGACAGCTGGACTCGAGCAGCATCTTCTAGTCTTACATTTTGATGCTTATAAAAAAACTCATTAAAAGCAGTCATATTTGATCACATTTTCTTTGTATGTTTAGTATGAAAGACGTCCACTGTTGTTTCATGACAAGGTCGCAAGTCAAAGTCACAGTATCCAATGCTGAAACGACCCTGCAGAAATTAACAGAATTGACATGGTGAACATAGAACGAGCTCTTCTACAGTATAAGTTAATTAAAAAGATCAAAGCATTCTTACCTGTGGTTTCTTAAAATAATCAAGACCCCTTCCAATCTTAATCATCCATCCATTGTTGAATCTGTTTTAAAAATTCACACATGTGAAAACCATGAATATGTTGAATAAAAAAAAAAGTTATACCCACACGACACACAAGCTTCTTGTTTCAATATTTCCTAGTGTCACCAATACCTATATGAACCAGGAAAGACACCATTCTGTATAAAGAGACATCTACTATTATGTTCAGTTAGAACACATGAAACTACAGAGGGCTGATTTTACCGAGTGAGGGCCACTGCCTTCCACTTTGTTAACCACAGCTGTAATTAGAAATTGTCTCAAAAGTTAGGGTTACGTAGTTTGACTTCAAATAACTGGCATTTACTAATTTTTTATATCACCCACCTAATTTCTCGATCATGTATTGAAGATGAAAATGCAATATTCAGTGTTACTCCATAATTCCTCAGTGATTGTTGTATTTCTTCCAAGCCACTTATCTGTTGACTCCTTCCACTGCCCTGTTAAAAGTAAAAATAATGTGGAAGGTTTGGGGTTTTTTTAAACATATATTCTACTTTCGGTCACTTCTTCCTAAGCTCACCAACAAAAGCTTTTTAGTAAAAACTTAAACCCAAAGAAAGTCACTTGGATGAAGGTGGATTTGCAGTTTCAAAGACAGGATAAAAAGCAGACAGATTACAGGTACTTGCTAAAGAACGTGGAGGAGGAGGTCACTCTCAGCCCCTTGAAACTAGATATGTGTTACTATTTGAAGCAAAATACATGCAGTGATAGTTTGAGAGGTTTTAGCTCATCAAAGCCTCTAAAATGACAACTATATACAGCTGTTTGAAGAGGGGAAAAAAGGTATCTTAACAGATGTTTTGGTTTTGATGATATTTTCCACAACAAAGCTTTCACAAAAATATCTTTTCCATTTAAGATCCTGCTTACCGAAAATTTATTAGTTATCAGGAAAGCCTGAATTTATGAAGTTACTTATGTTCAACAATCATATATTTATTTTGCTCTTCGTGTTTTCTGCTGAAGGTGTCAGAGCCTCAGTCTAACAAGTACGGTTAATAATAAATGTGTATTTAAAAATAAATATGTGTGCGCATATATATATTTGCATGTGGTCATGTGTTTGAGTTACAGCCTAACTGTGGTGGTACTGCTCAATTTAGGGTTAAACACCATGCACTGTCCTTTAAGGAGGACCATTACTCAATAGTTTCACTATGTAGGTCTGGTTACTTTGTATAAACGATGCAGGGTTTGCCAGCCAGTATACCCTTGAAGAAGCAACTAAAGACTGATAAAAAGGAAACACCCTGCTCCAGAAGGCACCCGATGATTGCCAAAGCAGCATGAACTAGGGGAAAAGTAAAGGCAGCAGGAGGAGATCATGACCACTGACTCAATTCAAGACCTAAAAGACTTACCCCCCTCCCCCCCCCTCCTTGAGCACGCAGTGTAGAACACTGTACTTCTAATTCGAAGTGGAGAAAACCTTAGCCCAATAGAAATGGTGGCAGGTAAGTGACTACCAATAATGATTTTGGGGAAGGACTTTGGAAACTAAGTGGGTGAATCTAAAACTGTATAAATTGCTTGCTTGTTTAACTGCAGGGCGTGCTACCTTTGTGGAATTACCACCTAGCACCCATCTTTATGCAAATATGAAATAAATAATGTCTCTCCTGCGTGTGTGATAATTGGCTCATTGCACACCGGCTAACGAATCCGCTTTTCGGACAACAGTATCACCTGACTACAAGGAAACAGAAACCAAAGAGTAGACACTTACTTCATCATAGGAAGTGAGGAGGTGGATTGTTTTCACTTTGCATGGCCCCTTAACTAGCAGCTCACAGAATCGCAGAAAGTTATACAACTGTAAAAGTTTTATTTAATTTAGTAATTTGATTTTTTTTAGTAGTTACATCTGCATCAGTTACACCGAACATCTACTTGCCTGATGAACATGCCTAATGTACGGGTCCTCCACCCAAACTTCAGAAACAATCTCACTAAGGTACTCTTGGAAAAGCTTTTCGTAGCCGAAACCTGTTGCATTTTCCTCTATCCTGATTTGCTTATGGTATTTGCCATCTGAAAAGAAAAGATCGCGGCGTAATTCCCACGTCAACTACCTCGCCCACAAAACGTTCACGTAACAACGGGTATTTAAACGCGAAGGGGTACGTCGCAGCTCCGTACCTTGTTTCTCTTTTTCAATGTGTTTTTTAATGTCTTCGGCTCTGGTCATGTACTCGGATATTTTCTGCCGGTAACGGTGCTTTTTTGCCTCATCTTTCGTGGCTGTGAATCAAAAGCACGCAGGCCAGTTCTCCTCGAGGCGGGGGGAAGGACGGGGAGCTGAGCCCTGCCTGGCCCCCGCTCTCCCGCTGAGGGAGAGACCCCCGGCTCTCCTCTCCCTCCCCGGGAGGCGGCGGGGGACGGGAGCGGGCCCTCGGCGGCAAGCACGGCTCGTCTCTCCTCAGAACCACCCGCGGCTGGCGGCTCCGACGGGGACGGAGGGGGACGGGGGGACGGGGGGGTGTGTGTTTAACGACCAACCGCCTCAACGGCTGTAGCAAACGGCTGCCAGACCGCCCCTCGCCCACCGCCCGGTACCTTTCACCACCTGCAGCAGGAGGTCGATGCCCTCCTGGTAGCACACCAACGACTCCTGGAACCGAGACGCCAGGTCCAGCTCCACCGCCCGCTTCACCGTCTCCGCCCCGGCCCGCTCCAACGCGACGGTGCCATCGCCCCCCGCCCGCGACATGGGGGCCGCGGCGGGGACGGGGACCGGCACGCGGCGGCCACGCCTCCAGCACGGACGCGGGCCGGGCCGGGGGGAAGCTGCGCATGCGCGCCGCCTCACCCGTCGCTAGGGGAATAGAAACCGGGGGGGGGGAGCTGGGCGGGGGGGGCTGTGTCTCACCGATGTCCTTCCGCCGGCGCGGAACTGAAGTGCCGTGGTGCTGGTGCCCGGCCGGGAGGCTGCGCACCGGAGATGGCGGCCGCGGCGGGCGGAGGCGGGTTGAGGCAGGCGGCCGCTTGGCAGGTGGTGGCCCGTGGGTTGGGGGTTCGGTTCGGTTCGGGCGCGACGCGGCACTGGCTGTCAGGCGCTCCGCCTGCGGCGGCGGGGGGGCGTCCCCTGTGAAGCGATGAGGGGCGGTGGGGAGCGGCCATGGCGGCCGCCGCTGAGGGGGGGGAAGGAGAAGCGGGGGGGTGGCTTCATCCCGCTGCCAGCTTCGCCCCCTCGCCCGGTCGGCGCTTCCCCTGAGAGGAGAGCGCGGCCGTTGGAAAGGCGGAGGAGCCCGCGGGCGCCCGGTGTCAGCACAGTCTGCTCTTCAGCCGCCGAGAGACGTGATAAACGCGGGATATGTGCTCACCCGGTCTGAGCGTGAGCGGCTGTGTAACCCGTTCGCAAGTCTGAAGAGCTGTAAGGAAAGTCCCGACGAGTTGTGTCCTGATCTCTTTGCAGATGCTGGGGAAGAGGATGGAGGGGATGGCGTCCGCAGTGTGGGCTCGTTGTCTCTTTACCAGGTCGAGAATTCCAGACTCGGTATGTGCTTCAGTAGTTGAGAAAGTGAAAAATAGGTATTAGCCTGCTTAATTCTGTGCTGTCTGTGGTATGACAGCTTTCTAGAGACTGTGGGATAAGCGGGTTTATGGTGCGCTGGGTGAAGAACTGGCTGAACGGCAGGGCTCAAAGGGTTGTAGTGAATGGGGCTACATCTGGCTGGCGGCAGGTCACCAGCGGTGTTCCTCAGGGTTCAATTCTAGGGCCAGTTCTGTTCAATATCTTTATCAATGATCTGGATGCAAGAGTTGAATGCAACATTAGCAAGTCTGCTGACAATACCAAACTGGGAGGTGCTGTCGACTTTCTCGAGGGACAAGAGGCCTTGCAGAGGGCCAGACTGGAGCACTGGGCAATCCATCAATGGCATGAAATTTAACAAGAACAAATGCTAGATTTTGCACCTGGGACAGAGTAATGCCAGGCACAAGTATAAATTGGGAGAGGAGTGGCTGGAGACCAGCCCTGCGGAAAGGGATCTGGGGGTGCTGGTTGGCAGCAGGCTCAGCATGAGTCAGCCGTGTGCCCTGGCGGCCAAGAGGACAACTCGCACCCTGGGGTGCATCAAACACAGCATGACAAGCTGGTCAAAAGAGGGCATTATCCAGCTGTATTCAGTGTTGGTGCAGCCTCACCTGGAGTACTGTGTGCAGTTCTGGGCTCCAGAATTTAAGAAGGATGTTAAAAGTCCTTGAATGCATCCAGAGGAGGGCATCAAAGCTGGTGAAAGGGCTGGAAGACATGTCCTATGAGGAGTGGCTAAGGACTTTGGGCTTGTCTGGTTCAGAGAAGAGGAGGCTGAAGGCGACCTCACTGCTCTCTACAGCTTCCTGACGAGGGGACATGGAGAGGGAGGTGCTGATCCCTTCTCCCTGGGATTCAGTGATAGGACGCGTGGGAACAGGTCAAAGCTGCGCCAGGGGAGATTCAGACTGGACATTAGGAAGCATTTCTTTACCAAGAGGGCGGTCAAACACTGGAGTCGATGTCCCAACCCTGTCAGTGTTTAAGAGGCATTTGGACGGTGCCCTTAACCTGCTTTAACTTTTGGACAGCCCTGAAGTGGTCAGACAGTTAGACTAGATGGTTGTTGTAGGTCCCTTCCAACTAAAATAGTCTATTCAATAAATAACTAAAACCAAAGAGATTGGAAGTTTGACTTGCATTGTACATTTTTACATTTATATTTTTAGCTTATATTTTTGCAAGATACCATCTAGTATTAGTTGACTCTTTTCCTTAAAGTCATTCTCAAAGCCTTTGGAAAAACTTACTGTTCAGAGGCTAAGTAGAGGTTCTTCAATGAGATGCAGGTGAATTAAGTGCTGTGCTGGCATAGTGTTGTCCATGTATTTCTATGCAGTTGTACAGCCAAACTCAAGAGTGCAAACGTTTATAAAAGTATGTTTGACTTAATCCTATAAAAGCTAAATTTGAGGTTGCTTGTTGGTGCTTTGACCTTCTGAAAAGAAATGCAGCTAAACATGTAAGAATTTTTACCACGGTTGAAATATGTTTTAGAAAGTTGTTTTGTTAACTGTAATAATTCAGATATTTAGGAAAAAACCCTCTGTTTTTGTGAACTTTTTATTCTAGGTATTTCAGCCGCAGCCTGGAGATCATGAAAAGTATGGAGGTGACCCTGAGCAGCCCCACAAAATCCATGTTATTACTAGAATAAAAAGTGTAATTGGTCGCCCGTATTGGGAAAAGAAGATAATAAAAGATCTTGGACTGGATAAAGTATGATTGTTGTTCTTCATACTTATTGTGTACATCAGAAATGTGTAAACATAGGGTAGAATTAAGGTGGCAGGTTTTTTTAAGGACCTCAGTTTTGCAGTCACAGAACTCAGATTGCTTTACAGCTGCTATAAAATAAATGTAATTGAGAAATCGATGACGCAGTTAAGAGGTGAGAAGAACATTAATGGCAAATGCCTATTTAGTGGGAATTCAGAATATCACTGTATGGTATTTCTGTGCCTGCCTGAGGAGAACCTTACCTTGAGAATTCTGCTAAAATAATAAAAATAGATTTGTAAATTCATTGAGTTCAATTTTCACTATGGTTCATATTTTTCAGATATTGCAGGTAGGCAAATAAGACTCATTTATTATTGAAAATGCTTCCAAATCGGATGATAAATTTTCAAACAGACTCTTAAGAGTTTGTGTCAAAGATGTGTGTATCCAAATTTTTCAGGCCAATTGCACGTTGTGCAAAAATTTGTCTAGTCAGTGTTATATTACAGAGAAACAATGTTTGCTTGATCAATTTAATATCTAACTGAAGCAAGCAGTCTTATTCCTCAACTACTGTATTTACACTTACACTATTTTTAATAGTTGGAAGATATATGAATATACTGATAATATAATGGGAATAAATCTGGATTTGTCATTTTAATGGAATCAAGAGTTTGATCAAGTTTTGATTTTGTATTTTTATGTATGTTCTTGATGCATAATTTTTCTCTAAATCTTATATTTGCAAATACGGTTTGTAGTTTTACTGATAGTGTGAAAAGTTTAGTGAACAGAGATTTGGGGTTTGGCAATGCATTTGTAAAACCTATTCTGTCCTTTATATAGGCGCATCAGCCAAGACTGCACAAAAATATCCCTTCTGTGAATTCCAGGCTGAAAGTTGTTAAACACCTGATAAGGTTTGTTAACTTTTTTTTTTAATTTGGAATACTTAATGTAACTCTCTTCTAGCCATAGGACTTTACTAAGCAAACTCTTTTGCCTGTAGAATACAGCCACTGAAACTGCCTTATGGGTTGCCAACAGAAGAGGAAATGTCGGACACCTTTCTTACGAGCAATGGAGAGCTTGTCATTAAACGGCATCTGAAACCTGTGAAGCAGAAAGAAATTAAGTCATAAGGTGTGCTGGTTGGATTTATATTTTATAAAATAAATAATTTAACTCCCAAGTTAAGAGTTTGTCTATGAAATGTAAGCTTACTTCTTACTGTGTCTGGTGTGAGTAACGGAGGTGACACTGATGCTTAAAGAAGGATTACATGTGTACAAATATAAAATTAAGTGTTGGTAATGTTTGCCTGAAATATTAAATGAATGATAGGCTTTCTGTCCTTGTGTTTTAATTTTGTGGCTACATTACTGCAGTTTATGGCTAGCTATTGGAAAACTTTATAAAAGTCAGATAAGCAGCGAAGTAAGTAGACTAGATCTAACTAATGATAGTGAGGACGTTTCCCAGCTAACAGTAAAGGTTTACAATGGTGGTGCATGATGTCACCTTCACTGCGCAAAGGAAGGAACTGGAATTGAAAAGCTCTCTGTTTACCAGTTACACGAGAATTGACTGGCTGTCCACCAAGAGTGTCGTTTGATTGAGGCAGGCATTTGGGTGACTTACCTTGGTCATCCAGATCTCACGCTTGTTCCTTAGCCAACAGTCTGGCCTCCTCTGTAGCTTAAAAAGTACCTGAACTCTCCATTTGGGAATAACAGAAGGAGTGATTCACATCTTGGTAGGTTGTATAATTTGTTTTTCAGGAAACATGCTATCTTGCTTCATATGTATTTCTTGATCCTAAATCATGTTTAAACACTACTATGTTTAATAGTAATAGCCTAAGAGCTGCAGTCTGTGTGAAAGTTGATGCTTTTCCTGTTCTAAAATTGCAAACTTTAGAAATCTGGAGATCCGGAAGCATACCTCTTTAATGCAAGTTAGTAATTACGGGCTGCAAGTTTATAAAATAATACTTTTTACTGAAAGATCTTGAATAGCACTGTGTGAATATTTTTATTTACAGTTTTAAGAATTGTGGCGAAAGTTAGGAAGCTGCTGCTGTATCAAATGATAAAGTAGTTTTCATTCCCGTGAGCATAAATTCCATAGTTTACCACAGTGTGAGCCTCTCCCACACTAGACACGCTCTAGAGGAGTTAATGACTCTATGTTGTGAGAAGATCAGAGGGATACAGTCGCTGAAAATGAGTGTTTATCCTTTCTGCATGCTTGCAGAGAAGAGTAAACACCAGTAGGAGTTCAAAGGAATAGAGATAACAGTAGAGGGACATGAAAGCTGGAAGCACTGTGTGCAGAGGAAAAAGAAGGATAGGCTGTGGTAGTGGCATTGAAGAGTGTAATGGTTCCTTCAGACAGGCTGAAGGCAGAAACGCAAAATTGGGCTGAAAAAACTCAATTTTCTCAACAAGCTGTGGGCTGTAGTGGGAAGGACACAGAAAATACTGGTGTCAGTCTGAAGTATATAGAATAGCAAGGAAAAAGTGAAGCAGATAAATGAATGTTGCTTTTCTTCCCTCCCTCCTTCCTTCCAGTATCTGCATAGCATCTTGCACAGCAGTGAGTTTAACTGCAGTCTCTCTGTGGTGTTGATCATGTTCCCACAGGAAGGTACTCAGGACAAGCTGAAATTTCAGCCCCTTTGAAGGACATGTGTAGTGCATCCAAGCTATAGGGCATGCTTAAAAGGATGGCACAACTACTAGGGCCCAGAAAATTAGGCAAGTGGGCCTTGTTGCTGAGGGATAGCCAATGCAAGACTAGTACCAGGATTGGTGGCCCGGACCACCATGGCCAAGATCACTCAGCCTTACCCAGCACATTCAGGATTTGCGTCCACAGCACTACAGCCTGGTGAATCTCAAACACAGGGAGCGCTGCCGGTTCTGTCATAGACAGCATGTATGTGAATATGGATCTTCTGTTCATTACACTATGCAGATGCTACAACCTTCGAAAGTACTGCAGTGTAAACTGGAAAGAATGTGTTAATGAACAAACTTGCTTGGTACTGTGCACAACTTAAAAGTGTGTGATAAACTACCTAAGTTAGAGCAGAGCTAACTACTCCTCAAATATAGAGAATGGAAAATGCTTTAGATAGTATATGTTATTTCTGGGTAAGATTTAGCTACAAGAGCTGTTTACAGCTGTCTTTAATTGAAAAGCTGGCAGTTTTAATGAAAAAGGAAATTGTATTTTCTTAAAATCTTTAATACATGTGTAAGTTTGGATGTTTCTGAAATTGTATTTCCTCCAAGGTCACAACTGTCATACAGTCAATCCGCTATCCTAAACCTCTTTGTAGGGCATACGTTCTCTAAAGATTTCCTCTCAGGTCTAAGACCTGAACCAACAGGGTGCACAAACACAGTGTGTGTCCACATACTTTCATTAATGCAGCATTGTAAATGCTTCATGTAAATCTTCATGAAGCACAGGTAAGAGATGCTGCCAGGGAACAAACAGGCTGCCTTAAGATGATAGCAAAATTCAGGTTGGAAGGTACCTTACAGGTCCCTAGTCCAACCTCCTGCTCAATGCAAGGCCAGCGCTGAGGTCAGACCAGGTTGCTCAGGACTTTGTCCAGCTGGGTCTTGAAAACCTCTGAGGACAGGGACAGGGCAGCCTGCTCTGCTGCCGGGCTGTCCTCACGGGGAATGGTTATATGTAGAATACAGTCTTGTATCCCGTCTCAACCTCTCCTCTTTCAGTTTATGCCTGTTGTCACTTCTCTTCCCACCTTGCACTACCAGGAGGAGCCAGCCTGGCTCCATCTCCTCAGTTATCCCTCACAGGTAGGTACTGTGAGGCTGCTGTTAGGTCCACCTGAAGCTGTCTCTTCTCATGGGGCAAGCGCTCTAGCCCCAGCCATCTTGGTGGCTCTCTGCTCTACTTAATTGGCCTTTCCTGGGTCAGGGGGCCCAAAATGACACTACTCTAGATGTGGTCTAACAAGTGCTTAGTAGAGGTGTGTAATCCCTTCCCTCGGTCAAGCTATGCTTCTGGTCATGCAGCCCAGGGTACCCTTAGCTGCCTTTTCTGACTCATGTTGAGCTTGCTTCTTGGGGAGGAACCATTTCCTGTGTCTACCTGCAGTAGCATTTAAAGTATATTCAAACAAATCTTTGGCGCAATACGTGGTAGCAATGTGGAAATGTATTGTTTTAAGAATAAATTTATTTCTGTGCTATTGTTCTGTTGCAGGTTCACTTACTGTTTCAGATTTGGTAATTAATACTGTCATGTGAGTAGATCAATACAATTCTAATAATAGCATCAGGATATATTTAATCACAGGTACAAAATACTACCTATAAAAAAATGCACCATATTTAAAACAACCAACCAACCCACCCCCCTGTGCTCTTTGTTATTTCTCCTTTAGCCCCTAGTGATAACACTTGAGGGTTCTTTTAAACCACTTCAAACTACTTGCTTTTCTCCTGTGTGTCTTGAAATGGCTGAATGGACCCAACAACTCTGAAGCTAAGGTTCCCCAAAAGCTTTACTATGTGATTGATTAAAAGGATCTGTTTATTGTGCATGAACTTGCATCAGATTTTACAAACTACATGCCACTTTAAAAACATGATGAAATGTGCATATTCTTACTCCAGACCCTGCACTGAAGATAATATATAGCTTCAATAGAAGTATTCATTACAGCAGCTTGAGTTTTACAGATTGTTGCAACTGTAAAGGCTTAAAATGTAGTAGGAAGGGCAAAAAAAAGTCAAGGATAGCTTAGTATTTTCCCTCTTGTCACAATAAACAGCCACTTCGGGGTCACACCACCCAAGTTAAGAGCAAGTATTCTGAAAGATATGATACACTGTGATAGACTCTTCCAGTAGATTAAACATATGCAATATTTATTGCAAATGCTCAATTCCAAAATTGCAAGTTGTTAAAAACCAATTTTGTACTGCTGTTAGACATATGTATTGACAGATAAAAATCTAAGGCAGATAAAATCTTGTTAAGCAGTGTTACAACTTTCTTGCAAGCATTAATCTGCTGCTTGAGAAACTGCAAGCACAGATGAAAACTCTGCTAGAATATTCTCGTGAAGTGACATAAAAAATAAATGGCAAAAGATAGGTTGCAGTTTGGATTATTAGCAGTGTTACCTTTTAAAGTGATTTTTTTAGCCTTAGCTGAAAAAAAACCATTGAAAGCTTGCACTAGTTTCTGGCTTTATTGCCCTCCCCCATTCTTACTCTTTCTGGGGGAGAAATCCAGAATTTTTTTAATTAGAAGCAAAGTACACAACCAGTGACTCAAATCTAATCATCACTTGGGTATCTCAGTATCCATTTCTCTTATAAAACTTGGCTCTTGCCACCACATCGTTGGCATAGTCATTGTGGGTTGTGCCAATATCCATTCTATCATAGCTCTGGACGTTGTTAGCTCCCGCATTATAGGCTGAGATCCCACCTGAAATGCGAGTGAAAGACACACATAAACAGAGGTGATACTTCATCAGTAAATAAGCAAATAAAAATCACAATTTAAATGCATTGCTTTATTTTGTAGCTTTCTTTTCACGAGTACCGCTGGCCATAGTATTACCGTTTCCAGCTATTTTTGTCACTGAGGTGTTCCTTTTCTGTTTTAACTTTGTGAAGAAATCATAATTTCCTCCTTTACATCCGGACTTGGTGATCATTGTCCCCTTGCTGTATTTTGCTAATGTTAACATCTTCAGTTGTATGACTGTTCCCTTTTGTGCATATTCCTTCATGCCTACCCACATTAATAACCTCAGGCATATTTGTGTTGTAGTTAGAATACAGGGACCCAACCAGAACTGCTTCAGCTGTAATCGGTGCTCCAGAATACAAGGTTTCCTCCAGAGAGGACCATACGTTTTCAAAATTAATGTGTTCCTTCTTCAGAGTTGCCAGGATAGTAGCTTTTTGTAGGTGGGTATAGAAACACAAAACAAATGAAATGGAGAAGGTGGGGAAAAACCCACCCTTACTCCTTGCAACTGAAAAATGTCATTATATTTGCCAAGTTTTCCAAAAGCCTGCTAGAAAGCTAACCAACTCTTATTCCTCTATTCCTTTCAGTGAGTATTAAGGAATATTATTCCACGCCTCAATAAAACAAATAGAGGGACTGGAATGTGTTCAATTTTCTGAAGTGCTCGGTTTCACAGCGTTATTGCGCTTGACTTATATATGTGTGAAGTGTTTTAAAGCTGACAACACTCTACCTTTGAGCTGCTGTTCCTTTGTCCAACTTGGGAATTTCCTCTGGATTTCCTTTATCATCCCACATAAAATCTCTGTGCCTTGTGCTAAGTGCTCTTCACTGTCCCATGACCCGACAATCTTATGGTACCGTTTGTCAACCTGAAAGTGAGACAGCAGTATCAGCACACCAGAAACCCCGCTATTTATCCAGAGCTCTTCATTGCTTACAGGCTGCTTTTATTCATTTTGACCTTTAATCTCATGGTTTACCTCTTTTGTAATTGTATAGAGAGGAAGCAAGCTCAGCTCAAAGTGCAGGCGAAGCTCACAGATGTGTGAATAGCAGACTGTCGGGGCACTGAAGAGGAATGCCTGCCTCACCTCCTTGTCTGTCAGAGCCTTAAAAACCCAACACAGCTGCTGCTGTAAAGGTGACAGGGTGCAGAAAGTGGGTTTACTGCTGTTCAAGCTTTTCCAGCTGTAAGGTGACTGCCCCTCTTCTCCCCAGCTGCATCAAGGGTGGGAAAACCCCGGGTTTTTTTCTAGGGATCTCCCCTCGATCTCTGCCCCAGTTCTGCTCTCCTTCTCCTTCTCCTTCTTCTCCTTCTCCTTCTCCTCCACCTCTTCTCCATGGGGTAGTAAAGCGCAAGTCTGAGGGGGCTGGAGCTGTTACAAAAGCAGATCCCAATGCATGCAGCAAATGTTTAGGGATTGTATGGATAAGCATACAACTTGGCAAACAAGTGGGACGTGAATGTAGGCATGAATAATGAAGCAAGATCCCCCACTAGCCAGGCCCCTGTGGTGTATAAATGCTAATTAACCTGACTGTATGTAGCTGCAGCCTACAGGCCTCCGTGCTTAGTTAAAAAAAAAAATGCTTTTTGAAACAAGATTTATTATCTAAAGTATGAAATAGGAATAACTAATCTCTTCATTCCCAAGAGCGCGCTGGGAAGCAAGCAGTGGTTTCACAGTGCAAAAGCAGTCTGCTCATGCCCTGACACTCACCAGAGTCCTTCCCTGGTGCTGGGAGCTGACAGCTGGGTCAGCGTTGGCTTTATTCTGGCCAAAGAGTTGGCTAAAAAGGTTTAGGGGGCTGCCTTTCAATGGGGACCTTGCTACTCTTCTGACTTTCTGCTTCAAAAGAAGGATGAGGTTTGTGTTTTTAAGAAGGTTGACCATACCTGCATTAAACCAAATGCATTTCCATGGTCACCCCAGCCATCCTTCAGCACTGTCCCAGCATGCGACTCTCGAGAGATAATACCAGCAATCACAGCTGGATCAACACACTTGCTGTTGCCAGCTTGTGTAATCTTGGCTTGGTATTTCTCCATGTTCTTCAAATCTTTTTCTGCAATCTTCTCTGAGGCAGGAACTCCTACAACACAATGTGCATGACTTTTCCTTTCATTTTTAAAATCAGAAATGAATTGTTCTAACAGTCATTATGACTGAGCTGACTTTTTGAATCCTTCTGAATCTGTTTAGAGACAAGCAATGATAGAATTGACCAATTTTGCTGAAGGGTAAGTGCCCTAGAAATCAATACACAGATGATATAAAAAATATTTTTTCAAATACAGAGGGCAGTTCTCCAGTGTGCAGACTAAAAGGCAGGTCTTGTTTTAAATCTAAGCCTTTGGGTGGATTAGTCCCAGATTTAGTTTCTTTTAATTTAGGACTACACTGAGGAAATATTCAGAAACTTAGATCATGAGGGAAACCCTCTTAAGGGAGAGAGAAAAGCAGGCTCGATGGCAGGTGTTGGATGCACCCAGCAGACTTTGCATTTTCTCTGTGATGGTCTTGAATATCATCCCAAAGGCAACTCTATTCCCAACATAAACTTACGTGCCCAAGTAGGATCTTTGTTGGTTGTGGAAAAGTCTGCTCACATGGCAATGACGGACAGCCAGAGACTGGGATCCGTAATAGACATGATCTTGTGCATGGATGTAAAGCGAGATGAACAACCGAATTAGTGCCTACCTGCATAGCTCAGACCTTCTGGTTTCGCAGTTGCCTCCGAAGCTCCAGTTGTGTCAACATTCAGTATATTCCCGTAACGGTCCAAACAGCCTATGAGCAGTATTTACAACCAGATGTCAGGCCAGCGCAGTGTGTGATGCATGCCGTTGAAATGTTTTCAGATCCATGACTGAAACCCACGGCATCATTTTGATACTAGTGCAGGCATTTGTGCTAGCAGATGCAGTCATGGTATCGCATGCGCTGGAAGGGATTACCTCTCAGTCCCGCTATCATAAAGCCACAGTGTAGCTTGTGAGGTGAACTAGCTTCTGCACAATTCATCTCCTCAAATTTTAGCTTGCCTAAAACTTAGCTGTCTAGACTAATCTTGTGACTTGGGCTACCCACATAGCCAATGGAGAAAGGCAACTCCAAAAGGTGTTTTTTTCTATTCCAATATAAAAAAAAAAAAATCTGTGAGAATTAAAAGAAATCCTACCACTTACTGGCTCCAGCTTGCTTTTCCATAGCTACTGTCAACAAGAAAAATCAAAGTGAAACATCCTTCAAATTCATTACAATTTCTCTGACTTGCAGTTTGAAATTTATCTGCATTTATCTGTTGTCTAAACACGCCATTGCAGAAGGGAAAACATGCAAACAGCAACTGAGAGGAACAATGCTAACCCGAGCCTAGCAGTTAATGGAAAAAAGACTTTGGTACAGTGAATTATTTACAAGAATATCAGAAAAACATCACAGACCTGACATGTTTGCTGCAGGATGTCTCCCCACTTTCTCGCTGCATGTTTGTAGAGGCAAACGGGCTTTTTATCTGCTGATGGCGTGTTAGAGCAGCTGACTCAGTGCACTTCCCCCATGTCACTGGTATTACGGGAAACAGGAACGCCTGACAACTTCTTCTGTGTCCACCCAAACACAACAGGGTTTCTGCCCTGCGGCACAAACACAATGACGATTTTAAAAATGAAATACCTGTTAATTTAATTTAAAACCCCCGTTGCTAACAGTTTGGAACTAGGAGGAGCCTCCTCTGAAAACAACCACCCACCTTCAGTTGTTGGAAGCAATAATGTGCTGACAATGGGGAAACAGGAGCCTGCGCTTTTGGTTGTAATAAAGTTTTTGCAGGCAAAGATCCAGCAACAATAACATGACACAGAGCTGCAACCGCTGAGAATTTGGATATGCAGGGACTGTGCCAGGTCCCTGTTGTTATCCCCTCTTGTACAGCCACAACAAAGGTGAAAGCGCAAACCCAAATCAGCAGGCAGTGTGGATTAAAGCTACTGTAGCTGTTCAGCAGTATGGAAAAAAGCCACTGGGTGGCAGACCTCCCCATCACTGCTAATCCATCCCGACATGCTTCTGCCCCGCGGTAAATTTTGTGAGGCTGAAATGCTGTTTTGCTCTTTCATCAGCTTTTCCGCATTTTAAGCTGGGGAATTCAGCCCATGTCACTGCGTTGAAAGATTCAGTTCTGTAAATTTTTCCTGTACTGTTGATACCTCCCATAGAGAACCAGCTGCAAAAAGTCACAGCAGCCCATGCATGGAGCTCCTCATGTTCACGATTATCAGTGAGTATAAAGAAGGTTGAAACAGAAGCAAGTACGTCTGGTAGGAAGGAAAATAGAACAGATATGGCTCATACAGAAGTGACGTTAAAAAAAAAATTGAAAATTCAGGATACCACTGAAGATGATTCACAAACCAGCAATCTCCAAACAGCCTGTGCTACCATTCCCTTATTGCTGGGGGACAATTATGAAGGATGTACCAGTTTGCTGCTTCTACATCACCGTAATTCAGGCAGACAGGTAGATCTCCCATGTTTTCTGGAGCCCTATCCAGAAATTATTGTTTAACCATATATGCGTGCATGGAGTCTCACATGTCCTGGGAAGTATTTTCCTCAACAAACCCATACTCAGGCTACTGGGGGAGAATGGCATGTTGGCACGGTGGTTCATAACAACAGCCCTGTCACCCGTGCGGTGTCAAGCAGGCTGCAGTGAGAGCTCGGGAGCTGCCGCAGGCTTGGTTCTCCGGGGTCGGAAAACCAGTTACGGCTTTTGCCGGTGCTCTTTGCAGCATCTCTCACTCGTCCCATGGCTCACTTGCCACGGAGGAGGCAGTACGTAAGCCACTCTGCATTGCAATCTGTTCTGCGATGTCAGGGGTACAGGCTGTGGCTTTGGGCAGCTTCAAAAGTGCCCCAAATCATGGTTTATGTCCCAGATTCCCCTTGTACTCGCTGTTAGCTGAGGCATTCAGCAACCTCCAATTCAGCTCCAGCTCATCCTGGTTCTTCTCCATCTTTCACAAACACTACAAAAAGCCTGTCAGAGTGTGGTTCTGCCATGAAACGTGGTCTCTCGTGTTGAGCTCACCTCAGAGCGCCACGAGCCAGTGCCGTGGGCTGCGGGTTGCCCTACCGCACTGCAGCACCAGGGACCGGCGCTTCTTCCCTCCCCAGAAACCGCTGCTGAATTCAGTCCGTTTTGTCTGTGCAACCATGCCGAAGGCAAGGGCATGATCCGAAGGTACACATACATGACCGAAGGAATAATTTAACTTGTTGACTGTCTGTCAGGAGGGCAAAAGCCTGAAAGAAAGAGGTGGAAGAGAGCGAGTCGGTTAAATCTGGTTTCCATGAGTGAGAGATTTATCGAGACAGACTTACTTACAAACTGAAAACATTTGGTGTAAGAACTGAGATCATAGCTGTGGAGGCAGGCCCTGGCATTTTTCAGAAACAGATTATGCATTAATTGAAAGGGATTCAGAGCATTGTTTCTCAGTGTGGGTGTGAGTGTTGGCTCACCTGCAAAAGCTTCCTCTGAAGAATATCCGTGTTAAGCTCCTGAGAGGGCAGGTGATATCACACAGCCTAGGACAAGGCAGCTTGGAAATGTTTTCAATTAAAGGCCAAGCAATGACTAGTGTGCTTTGTTTTTTAACATCATGCTGCCAAGATGAACAAAATTTAGTCTATTTTTAATTTGTGTTTAACTATTTTATATTTAACTGCTTTTAAACTGTATTTAGAAGTTTTTTAACTGTAGGAACGTGACTTGACTTGTTTCTACTGGATTTACTTTCGCTTGTGTTGTCCTTGGGTGTGTCCTGTCTGGCTTTGCAGCATTTTTGATACCCAGAGAAACAGTGAAATAGTGACCTTCTCAGGTTGGAAGGTGGAAGTTGGGTAATCCTGCTGGGAAATGTTTAAACAATGTGTGATGACAGTTGTGATTTATGTTACTTTTAGCTCTTGTTTATCTTCAGTAATGAGTAGTAAGGATCTCGTCTCGTAAAATAAAACAAGTCTCTCTTCCATTCTGGTAAGCCAGTAGTTGAGAGTTTTGGCATGCATTTAATAGATGTTCTCTCTGTAAATGAGAGACACCCAAGGAGGTCACTCAGGACCTGTCTGATACAAAACAATGTTTAAGGCAGCATAAAGAAAATTAAGAACATGCTTTTAGGCCTTTCCTGCATTTCACAAAGAATCACACAAGTCCAATTGTAATAAAAATTTTGAGTGGATTATTCTTCATGTGTTTTGCTGCTGCAGACTTATTTTAGAAGCACCCATGGCTTCTCAGTGTTGGATGTGGGTTTAAATTGACTTGGATCAAGTGGCACTTCCTTTTTTTTCCCATCTAATTTTTAGGTAGTGTAGTCCCATCAGTAAACTATACCCTTTGTGATACATGATTCTCAGCTACTGCTTTGGTAATTTTTTTTTCTTTTCTGTAATAACAGTTCATATTTGAGGAATTAACTTAAGACACCATTGTAGCAAAGCTCAGTTTTATAGTTTCGCATTTAAGCAATCAAAAAGACATTAAGCCTGATAGTGCAGATCCAAAAGAGTATTGAAAGAAGGAAAGAAGGCTGTGGCTGTTATAGGGAGCAACCTGCACCATGCATTTCAAAACCCTGGTGGTTTTATTTATTGGTTTGGTTTCAAAAGTCCCCAGTAGTTTTTGCAGAAGTTCTACTTGTCCCATGAGCAGATGTAAAGCCCCATGCTGCAGAGCGCAAACAGGACAGAGCCATGAAACTTACACAAATTGCACAAATTTCAGTGTCTTTTGTAATAAGTTCATGTTTGCAAACCTTGGGTCTTGCAAAGCCGAGCTAAGACTTTAGATAAATTCTCCAGTATTTTGGAAGTCTTGTTCATGACCTCACCTAAGTACAGCAAAGGCCGTTCTTGTTGTAAGATAAATACTAAGGAGCGATACTTAAATGCTTTGTATTCATTGCTAATTAAAAATGAAAGCCAAAAATGGGAAACTACATGTATTTTTGCATTTATGTGTAGTTGTTCTACTCTGTCCACATGGACGTGGCAAACCTCTTTCTTTACTTCTTTCCCTTTCCTGGCTGTCTATTGTGTATAGACAGATATACCTGTCCTTAGCACATTTTTTCTTGTCTAAGCCGTCCCAGTTCTGCAGTCTCTTCAGGTCACATTTTCTTCACTTCTGATCATGGTTGTTGCTGTGGTTGAGGTTCTCCAGTTGGTCTCCATCTTCACTGAGCTATGGCTACCTGAACCCAACGCAGTCCTTAGCTGAGGCTTTTCTGGTGCTGATTAGCACAAAGGCTTCGTGTGTCTTGCAGACACTATGATGTGCATCCTAGTGTGGTGGTTGCCTTTGCACCACAGCAGGACACTTCTGCCCTCCCCACTCTCGTCTCCCACTGCACTGCCTTGCTCTGGGCCTGGGCTAGGGATGTTGGCAGTGTTAGTCCCTGGGCCAGAAGGCAGGAGATGGTGGATGTTGGAGACTAAATCCCCTCTGTAGCTATGGGAGGCAAATCCTGGCATGCAGAGCGCAGCCCACCTCGGTGGCATGGATGGGGAGAGGGTGAAATTGCCACCCGTCCACCTGGAGGGATGTCTGCAGTGAACGTCTGCTGTGAGGTTTGCAGCCATCTCTGTGTGTATGTAAGGAGGACCTTGTGAAGATACATATTAAGCCAATTATACCTTTGCTAAGGCAAATTACAAAGCTTTGGCATTTTTTTTCTGAATAAGAAAGAAAAAGGGCGGGATGTTTTTGGCATGTATTTATTACATGACTACTGGAAAGCTGCCAGGAGGCAGAAAATACTGAGGTGCTCATGTTTAACTGTAAATGCACAACAGCCCTTATCTCACCTGACATTGGCTGTATGGGCTCAGTGGGAGTTAGTATGGAGACTGCCAGTGCTAAGACCTTGCCTTCAGAGGTACTACTGAGCAATTTGGTACAAGGCAAGACAAGAGAAAGTAGCTTTAAAACAGGTATGTTTTACATAACAAACACAACAAACAAAGTAATTTCATAGCAGGACTAGCTGAAGTGTCAGCAAGGTGCCTTCCAGCTAATGGAGCCTGTGGGCCGGTGAGCCACGGGACAGGGACATCCCTCCGTGCTGGTCCCAGGAACTAGTGGTATGAGGCGTCTGCAGAGGTGATTGTTCAGAGTCATTCTGCAGGACTAATGGGTTGATCTAAGAGCTGAATAGTCATCAGCATTTGTTACTTCTGGGTGATTTGTGCAGCCTGTATTTAAAAAAATTAAGTGAATCACCTGAGTTTCCAAGCATATGCTGTCAGACAGCCACTCCTCCAGGGTGGCAGCGAGGCAGACACCTCCCAGCCTACCTTCCCATACAAACTGCTCACAGCACCACATGGGCTGTGGTGATGGCAAGCAAGGTCTTTCCAAATCGAGGTGACCTGCTAGGACAAGTCTGTCATTACAAGACACGTTCAAGAGCAAGCCAGGAAAGAAAATCAGGATCGGGAGATTACAAAGCCAGGCACAGGGCTGACTTCCAGTGCAGCTGAGGTGAGGACCCAGGGCAAGGTTGTGAGCTTAAATGCAGCTCCTGAGCCAGCAGGCAAAAGGTGCATGGGAGGGCAGAACAGATGAGGCTCGCCATGTTGCAGTATCAGAGCTGACCTTCAATGCAGGCAGCCAGACCCTTGGGAGAGAGGGAGAAGGGGCTGCAGAGCCCATCAGTGCAGTCAGGGCCCCAGACAGCATGGTCACCTGAAAGGTGACTCTTCTCCAGGCTGAGCAGACCCAGCTCCCTCAGCCTCTCTTTGTGTGTCCTGTGCTCCCACCCTTGACCAGCTTGGTGGCCTCTTCTGGACTCACTGCAGCATGTCGTGTCTCTCTTGTATCAGGGAACCCCAAACTGCATACAGTGCTCCAGGTGTGGTCTCACAAGCATGAAAGAGAGGTAAATGATAGTTCCCCTTCCTGCTGACTAGAATTTTACTAATGCAGCTCAGGGTGCTCTTAGTCTACATCTCTGTGAGGGCCCATGGTGTCCACCAGGACCTCCAGGTCCCTTTTTGCACAGCTTACTTTCTAGACAGTTGCCTCCCAGCCTGTACTGGTGCATGGGGTTATTCTGTCCCAGGTATAGGGCTTTGCCTTTGTCTTAATTGATCACCATGGGGTTACCATCAGCCCATTTCTCCAACCTCTCCAGGACCTGCTGTTTGGTATCATCTGTGAACTTGCTCTCTGCAAGCGCTCTCTGTCCCTAGTCTGAATTGCTGCTGAAGACACAAAGCAGTAAAGGCTGCAGGATCTGTCCCTGGGGGATGCCACTAGCAACTGGCCACCAGCTGGACCCTGTGACACTGACCATCATACTTTGAGCCTGGCAACTTTCTAGCCAATTTTCTACCCACCTACCCAGTCCATGTCTCACCAGTCTGCTATAAGGATACTACACCAGGCTGGGACAAAGGCCTTGGCAGGTCAAGGTATACCATATCCGCTCCTCTCCCCTTCTCCAAAGAGTCAGTCAGCTCGCAGGAGGCAAACAGGTTGGCTGGGCACTATTTACCCTGTTTAAATCTATGCTGGATGTTTTCAGCATGGTCTCTAATTGCTCCTGGGAGGATGTGTATCATAACTCTGTGCACTGTTAATGGCTTTGGATTGCATTTTCCTATCCATTTAAGATGCTTGCAGCCAGTGGTTTTTCTAATTATTTTGACATACAGTTATTCCCAGTCCCAGAAGCTCATCATGGAAGAATAAAGGAAGTTCCCTCAGCATGCAAGTGGATGCTGGTGGGAAAGGCATGGCTTGCACTACTTGCTGCCAGACCAAACCCAACTCTTTCTTTGGCCCTCGAGAATGAGCATCACTCAGTCCTGCATGCATCTACCCCTCTCCTTCTGTTGCTTTTCCACCCTCCCACCCCCAAAATTGTTTACCCTGGGGTCGGCTGGGATAGAGTTAATTTTCACAAGAAGCTGGGAGAGGGCACAGCCAGGACAGCTGACCCAAACTAGCCAAGGGAATATTTGATACCATATGACATCATGCTCAGTATATAACTGGGGGAGCTGGCTGGGGGGAAGAGGGATCGCAGCTCGGGAACAGGCTGAGCATCGGGTTCCGGGTGGTGAGCAGTTCCATTGTGCATCACTCACTTTATACATTCTTTTATTAGTATTATTGTTATTATTACTTCTTCCCTCCTTGTGTTGCCCTGTTAAACTCTCCTTATCCCATGAGGTTTTACCTTTTTCTTCCAATTCTCCTCTCCATCCCACCTGGGGGGAAGGAGTGAGCGAGCAGCCACGTGGTGCTTAGTTGCTGGCTGGGCTTAAACCACGACATAGTTCAATTCTGGGTCTAGAAGGAATAGGAGCACCAAAATATACCAAACTCAGACTGCTGTTTCCCCGACTGTCACTCTTCTCAAGCAGCAGAGAGGGCAAAGAATTTTGTGAAGCGCAAGCATGTATTTCATCCTGTTCCCTTCTCTGTTTCTCTAGCTACCTAAAATTAACATCAAACTTATCCAAACTTTGCTAACACACATGACAATATGAGTACATTGGAGTCCTGCTTTGTTTGCTAATAACACTTTTATTCAATTTCTGTTTGCTTATTTCTGTATGACTGAAAGCATCCATCTATTCTATGCATTTATATGAAAAATTAGCATTCAGAAAAAAATGACTATGCCACAGCATAATGTAAATATCAAGCAGCTTTGAAAAAATAAATCATGAAGCTAATATCCAAGGAAGTATTTTGCCTTTTGATTTCTTAAGAGAATGACATATTTTGCCAGAAATGTATTTTAAGATCTGGAAGGCAGCAAATTATCAATAACGAAACAAGGTATTCCTCCTAACTCAGAGAATAAGTAGATAGCAGACAAAAACATTAAGATTTTGGTAATATTCCCTTTGTAAAATCCAAACCATATTGCTTGTAAAGAAACTATATGACTGGTGTCTTACTGAATATTGTTTTAAAAATTCAGGGCTTTAGTCTGCAAATTCTTATTCATGTAAATCATTTCTGTACATTTGCATCTCTATGGATTTGCAGGGTACAGCTTCTCTGTGTCTTGTCTCCCTCAGGGTTGTCATGCAGGTGATGGTAAGGAAGTTACTCAGTAGAGATTACCGAGTCTAGTATCCGTGTTTCTTGTAATACTGGGCTCGCGCAACCACGTCGTTGGAGTAGTCATCGTGGGTGGTGCCGATGTCCATTCTGTCATAGCTTTGGACGTTCTTAGGACCAGCGTTGTAGGCAGAAATCCCACCTGAAACAAAACTCCAAAAGAACTCATACAGACTTAAAAAAACCAGGGAAAATTCCAGCCTGATGTGTTCAGCTTTTACTGTTTTGAAAGCTTTCACTTATCAGGACTTTGGAAGGGGAATAGGTGGCGTTATCAGATCTTCTTTGACTTAAATGGGGCTCTGCAAACAGCTTACATTTTTTCCTGAATCCACCAAAACATCTGAAAGATATTGAGGGTTTGTGTTCACAGATATTTGCAGCTTGAGGAACTTGTACCGTTTACCTGGCCCAGCACAAGGCCTTCATTTATACTGGGCTTGTTCAGAATAGAATAGAATGGGAGCATATCATATCATATCATATCATATATCATGTCATATCATATCATATCATATCCAACATCATCCTTGTAACTTCTCACTCATTCTTGAAAACTACTGCTCTTAAAGGAGAGCTGAAACACACTAATACATTGCATTATCTTTGTCTTGCAGCTGTGTATATGCTACTCCATATGCTGTGTTGAAAAGCAGAGGTATCTGAGGTAGCTGTGAAACAAACCTGCTGTGGCACCCCAGCAGTCCAAGGGGGTTGCGGGGTGCAGCCTGCTTTGAAGTGGGCAGCTATTCGATGTTGCGCAGCACAATTTTGCAATTCCCTGAGAGCAAACAACTCATCTCCTTTGTCAACAGAGATATGGAGTGAACTGCTGGCCCCGTTCAAGTAAACCATGGAGCTATTTGTTAACATGAATGGCTGTAGGAGACTCCTCATGGTCAGATAAGTTAAAGCTCAGCTCTTATATAGACTAGGTTTCAGGTGTATAAATATTTGCCACATGGTGGTGAAAACTCAGCAAGACTGCCATACTAAGGAAAGGCAGAAACTACACAGAATTGACGAAGCTTGTCTTTTGCCGGTGAAATAAAAGAGGGGTGAAAAGCTAAGCCACAGCCTGCTAGAAACGTAGTTTTTGAGAAACATGGGAACTAATTCAGTATGTTCTCATCCTAAAGTTTTTCTTCTCTCCTGGACAAAACCTGTGGCTTGTACCTTACCCTTCAGCTGTTGATCCTTTGTCCAGCGTGGGAACTTCTTCTGTATTGTCTTTATCATTGTGATAAGTATGTTTGTGCCCTGGGTAAGATGAGCTTCACTGTTCCATTGTCCCACAGGTCTATGTGAGTTTTTGTCAACCTAGAAATACCAAAACAACAAAAAGAAGTCATTTCCCTGCTGTAATGGATGATATGTTTAGGAGTCTTACTTTTATTTATATGCTATTTGTTTATCAGGTTTTAGTGGAGTATCAGCAAATACCTGCATTAAACCAAATCCATTTCCATTGTCACCCCAGCCATTCTTCAGTGCTTTGCCAGCATGAGATTCCCGGGAGATGATGCCAGCAATCAGGGCTGGTTCTATGCACAGTTTTTCACCAACTTTCTTAATGAGTGTTTTATATTGATCCATAGCTCTTAGGTCCCGTTCAGCGATCTTTTCTGAAGCTCTAACTCCTGTAATTAAAATAAAAAGTAAAGATAATTGCTTAATAACTTTTAAAACTCAGAATTGTCTTTCACCTCTCTCTTTCTAATACAGACAGAATTACACCAACGTTTTGTTTGCCTTGCCTCTGGGAGGAGGCAGATGATCGCCTACAGGGATATTATGCAGGCTCAGCAGCTAGAGTGTGTTCAGCGCTTTGGAAATGTGAAGGATTTGGCATTATTGTCCCATGGAGAAATGGAGCTGTCTGGCAGAAGAGGGATACTCACCAGAGTAGGGTAAACCCTCTGGCTTTGCAGTTTTCCTTGAAGCCCCAGGGGTTCTAATTCTGTTGACACTGCCGTAGCAATCCGTGCGGCCCTGGGAGGCACCTGCAGACGGGACACGGAAAGGCTTAAGCAGTAAAAACCTTTTGTGACTGCAAGTGAAACCCAAGGGGAGGCTGCACCCCGGAGAGGATGGGCTGTGGGGTGCAGGAGCCACACGGGACTGCCTCTGTCCCTCTTTGTGATGGAGAGGAGGGGAGGTCCTGCCCTGCGCCCAGCACCCTGCGCCCAGCACCCTGCGCCCAGCACCCTGCGCCCACCCATCCCTCAGGGGCCACCCCTCCTTCTGCAAGACTCACGAGAGGACCCAAGCACTCTCTCTTTGGGTAGACTTTAACGGCAACCGAGATTTTTGGGGAGGGAGGTGAGGAAGTGCATCAATGTCTCCTGCTTCCCGGCCCCGGGGAGCATGTGCCCGGCTGCTTGGGGTGAGACAGCGAGGGGTGACAGACTTACCCAGGAGGGCAGCAAGGCCCAGCAGCACGAGCATTGTGTACGTGGAGTGGTTCTTCCTGAGCATGCCAAACAGCCTGAAAATCAATCAGTCAGCACTGGCATGCATGAAGGCACTGATATATCGCACTGCTTGCCAAATAAACACAAAGAAACTCTTTCTGAGCTGATGGGGTGTTTCTCTTGGTTGGGTAGGCAAAGCAATACACAAATGGGAGTTGTGTCTCTTTTTATAAGAGACTTCAATGGCAAGTCTCCTGCTCTGGCACAAACCAGGCTGCAGCCATTCAAAAGAGATTTGTGACCTCTCACTTCTGCTGGTGTTCCAAACCCGTCTCTTCTACAACACACTGGTAACTTCCTCCAAATCTCAAACCCCAATATTTAATTCAGAAAACAGAATTAGTAATGTTCAGTGCCCTGTGCTGCTGCACTCCCACCATGAATGCCCTTATTCCATATACAAACCACCTTCGCCATACCTGGACAGATTCACCTGAATCTCCTCAGACTTTCTTTGTACCCAGAAACCAACACTTTCAAGATGCAAGCTGTCTAAACCATTGTGGCTACCTACTTTAGGGTGAGTTGTACTCTGGGAACACCCATTTCCCCTCACGGGCTGTGAGGGGAGCCTAGGGAGATAGGCTCACGTGTGGATGAGAGCCATGTAAATTCAGGTGACCTAAATCCAGAACTACAGGACAAATATCAGTATCCTTATTCAAGCAGAAATCTCAGGCAGGAAAAAGCTGCAGCCTCTGGGATGCAAAGGAGGTGGTACTGCTGAAGGGAAGGAGAACTCCCGCCCTGAGCAGTGGTATCTTACCTACTTGTCCGCAGCTCAGCTTCTGGCATAGGACTGAGGTTTGGGGAAGTTTAATATATAGGGAAAGCAACCTTTCATTCAGTGGTAATATGACACTATGATGAAATTTACTGGGCTGTGGTTTTGTCAGACTTAACAGCACTTTTTTCTCATGTAAACAGAACCTGCAGCACTATAGACATTGGTGTGGTGGCAAGTATGTACTCAGGAGGGCATTTCCCAGATTTCCAAAGAGAAGAAGAAACACCTGATTTTTCTCTGGGTGTCTCTCCATCTACATCTTATAGTTCACACCCTATTCCTGGCAGGAGCCATGGTGAGGGCTGAGCTAAAGACCCAGCATCCAGCTGTTGTGCAAGTGTTTGCCTCAGTCCCTTCCCAGCATCCCGGGCTGTGTCCCTACTGCTCAAGAAAAGATGGCTGGGACTGACCCTGGGCTGTTGACCACGTGGCACGGAGGGGCATGTAGCCCTACTGCCTGGGCTAGCACTCTCCTGAGAGACTGGCCATGTCCATGCTGGTGGCCCATCTCCCCCTGCTTGGGGGGGTGCTCCTGTAACAGCGTGCTCTGCCGATATTGCTTGTCAGCAAAAAAAAATAATGACACCTTGTTGTTTCAGCTTTTTTTTTTTTTTGTAATAGCTTTTAGCGAGTCCAACGCATCTCTGAAATGATTCAGACAACCTTTGCCTCAACATTTCTCTCTGCTGCGAAGGCAGGAGGTTTCTGGCATATGCCTGCCTGTGAGTAGAGGGACTGTAATGAGCTGGGTGTTTCCGAACACCGAAACTGCGTTTGCCACCTGGGGACAGACACCAGTGCTAAGGATACCGGTGTCATGTTAACGAGGGGTTACTTGCCTACAGCTGCCCAAGTCAGAGGGTCTTGGAGGCCCTTGCCTCCATCTACCAAGCTCCCTGCCTGCCATCGAGAGACCTCTCCTTCTGCTTCCCAGCCATGCTTCTGCACACTCACAACCCTTTCCCTGCCACCTCACATGCCAAAAATACCACAGGGGGGAAAAGTATTGCCCGCTGTGGGTGGGGGAGTCTGGCTGGTGTCTTTGTGTTGGGGCTGAAAGGAGACGTTTAGGATGACCTCCCTCCCCTTGGGACCAATGACCAAGTTCGTGATCGCCCTGGACTGAATTAAGGTGAAACGACACCAGCCAACTAGTTTAGCCATTTATTAATACAGAATGCAAGTCATGAGGGTAGATACAATAACTAAATGGCAACTACTTAACTAGACAACTCAACTACACAAACAAGTCCCATGCCACATGTATAAAGAGAGGAGGAGAGAGAGAAAGAGAGAGACAGAGACAGAAGATATCACCACCCGTGGATCCAGCGGCGTCCCGGTGGTCCTCTTGATTGTTGGTGTCTTGGTGGTGGGGGATCCCACCCCTAGCTCCTGATGGTACCATTTTATACAGTCTGAGTCCCAAAGTCTCCGCCCGGTTCCAAGAAGTACTCGAGGCAACGGCACGTTTGCCACAGAGACTTTGGTACCCACACAACGATCGTGTGGTGTCTCCAGTCCATTGCGCATGCGGATGTGTTTTTTAGGGGGCCGTCGGTTGTCGGGTGCCCCCATTAAGTGCCGTGACCACCAGACGACCTTTCATTGCGCCTGTGCCGTAATGTGTTGGCAGTTATTGCGCCAGGCTGTGGATTCTTGTGTGCAGGGCTCTGCCCTGTAAACGGGCATCTTGTGGTTTCTTCTGTGCCAAGAAATGTTCAAGACAAATATCTGTCCCCTACACTTTGGAGGCTGTAGTTAGTCTCCAAAAGGCGTGTAGGGGTCAGAAAGCAAAGCGGAGGAGGGCTGGTTGGGTACAGCTTTATTAGCAGTGGGTTCGACTTCTTCTGCTGATACCTTTCTTTGCAAGCCCTGTTTCCTTCAATGGTGTGGATGCACAGGATCTCATCCCACCTCTGTCAGCATCTTCACAAGATGGAGCCGCTGCACAAGGCTGGCTGTGATGAAAGAAGCGGCACGCTGCTCCCCCAGGTTTACCTTCATTATTTAATACCTGGGCAGATGAGTGCCTCATGGACCTGGCATATTTGCTGAAGAAGACTGATATTTTAACATTATCTCTTGGAAATCTCACAGAAGGAGATGCTGATAATGAATAGTGGAGTGGGAATTTCCCCCCACTTTTAGTTGGAGCAAGGCAAATAACGCTGAGTCCGTTATTAACTGGTTGCTGTGGTCACCGGATTAGCTGAACCTCTCTCTGCACCCTCTCTGTCTTCCCCGAGGACCCCCTCAGCCCCCATGATTTCACCTCTCCTACGGGGCTCGTGCTCCCATGGTGGGACTGCAGTGCTGGTTTTCCCAGCCGCTCTGCTCTCCTCTGCCCCTGCAATTTATTCTCCCTGGTAGTCCGCAGTCAGAGGAATGAGGTGGCCCAAAACAACCTTCTTAAAATGTTGCTTCTTTACCTCTAAAAGCAAAGCCCGGCTTTGCAGGGAGAAGGGATACAGATGCCAAAGTGCCACTTGATATGCTAGATGAGCTGTTTCAGTCCAAGCCCATTACGCCTAGGGTGTTGGCATCACTGTTTTGCTGATTCTCCCTTGCCCAGCCCTTGACTGACCTGTAAGCCACATTGGTGCTCCCAGAGCCAACGCGGGGAGCTCCTCTGTGTGACAAGCTGTGCAGCATCCGTGCGAGCATCCTTCATCGTCTCTCACCATGTGTGGTGAGAAAATTAAATCTATGTTTTCCATTCTTCCCTCTGGCTGCATCTTCACAGAACCACAGAAGCACAGAGTAACGGAGGCTGGAGAAGACCTCAGGAAGTCTCTAGTCCAACCCCTTGCTCAAAGCAGTACCAACGTTGAAGCTAGATTGGATTTCTCAGGGCCTCGCACTGCCAAATTTTGAACCTGCCTCTGAGGACAGAGATTCCCCAGCCTCTCTCTGCAACCTGGTACAGTGCTTAACCACCCAAGATTTTTTGTGAAAAACTTTTCTTTTATCAAGTCTAAATTTGCCTTGTTGTAACATGTGACTGTTGCCTCTTGCTGTGCACCTCTGAGAAAAGTATGACTCCACTTTCTCTATAAGCTCCACAGAGGTATCTGGAAACGTCTCCCAAAAGCCTTGTCTTCTCCAGGCTGAGCAGACCTAGTTCCCTCAGCCTCTGCTTGTATAACCTGTGCTCCAGCTTGGTCGCCTGCACTGGCCTACAGCATATCAGGGTCCGTTTTATACTGAGGAGCCCAAAATTCAGCACAAGTGCAAGTAGATGGGAGGGATCACTTCCTTGGACCTGCTGGTGATGCTTTTCCTAATGCAGCCTAGGAGGCTGTTGGTTGCCTTTGCTGTAAGAGTGCATTACCCACTTGTGGTCAACTTGCTGTCCACCAGGACTCCCACAGCTTTCTCCACAGAGCTGCTTTCAAACTGGCTGGTCTCCAGCATGTACTGGTGCTTGGGACTTTTCCGTGTCAGGTGCGGGTCTTGGCAGCGCCTGCAGTTGAATTTCATGAGATCCCTGTCCAGCCTGTCCACATTCCTCTGACTGGCAGCTTTGTCCCACCAAGCACCTGTGAACCGTTGGTGCTGGGGACACTAAACAGTACTAGCTGCAGGATCAGTCCCCAGGGGATCCCCCTAGTAGCTGGCCACCAGCAAGGCTTTGAACTGTTGGCCATCAACCTTTGGCCACAACAGCACAGCTAACTTTTCAGCCTCCATATAGAGCAATCTGACAGTCCTTCTACTGAAATAGCTTGGTTATGTGGTAAGTGCATGACACCTACCTATAGTACATATAGCAAGGGCCACAATGATTGAGTCAATAAATAGTATTCATGAACTATCAGTAGGCAGCTCTTCATTGATCACAGCAGTCACATGGGAGAGGCAATTCTGCTTTACCCAGAAGCCACACTGCAGGGCACTGCATCAGATTCAGTATCAGCTACTCTTTACTCTTCTCTGCTGTGTCTGGCAGGAGGGAAGGACAGCCTCCTGCAATTAAATGCTGAGGGCAGACATCTGTGGGATAATCTGGTCCCCTATATGGCCCTTGTGTCTCAGGCATGCAGCCACATCTTGTTAGAGATTGTCTCTGTTTCTAAGGAAAAGGTACAAAAAATATGCTGCCAGGATTTTTATTATTATGACAGGAATCTATATTCCTGATTTCTCTAACTGTGCACATATCCAAGCCCCTCCTGAACTTTGTCAGTTCCTTGATCTGCATCAGCTGAGGTGTGGCTTAATAGGCAGGGAATTCATAAATAAAACCTGATTTAAAGGACAGAAATGGGACCAATTTTCTCCTTGCCTGCCTTGCAACAAGAAACCGCTCCAGTTCTTGGAAATGAAGTGTTTCTGGAAGACCAAGGGCTGCAGCAGGGCAGTTCGTGGTGTGAAGGCACGAGAGTCTCGGGTCAACTGCATCCTCGCTGTGTGTTTTTTTTCATGCTCTTGAACATTTCTCCTCTATTGCTCATTAGATTAATAAGGGTAGGGTAAGAAATGAGTGATCCTAGTTATGCCTTCAGGGCAGACACTAGGCTGATAGAAGCTTCCCAAAGCAATCAAGCCCATTTAAGCTGTGGGAGGTTACCCAGCCTTTGGCAGGGAGGCAGGATGCTCTGGGTGCTGGGAGCTCCTGCGCTGGGGGCAGGTCCCTCATCACAAGGCTGCACTGTGGCCTCGTGGGGAAATGCAGGGCCTTGTAGATGGTTGAGGCATGGGAAGAACTGGCAAAACTTCATGGAAGAGAGGAGCAGCCTAGAAGGGGTACGCTGCACCTGAGCTGTAAGACAGCCAGGCTGTGGCACTGGAAATTAAAGAGCTTGCAGAGTATTTCCACTAGAAGCAGGGGAAGCTGAGACATGCAGAGGACTGACATGTTCTACAAGGTGGACATGGCTGACATTCAGTTTACCTCTGAAAAAAAAAGGAGGGAAACAAGCACCACGATCACAATAAATGAGAAAGACAAAATAGAATAATACAGTGGCAAGGGTTTGGCACATGCAATATTAAGCAATGAAGAGAGGGCAAACTTAAAAGTGCTTCTGCACAATTCCTAGAGGCTTCAAAAACAGGCCGGATGAACCCAAATGCCTGGTGCCAAATGACAACCCTGAGACAGCAGGTTTCTCAGAAACTTGGTGGAGGCTAGGAAACCAATGAGATACAGCACTGCCAGCCTTATAGGAACGACAGAGTAGGATGTAGAGGTGGAGGACTGGTGCTGTATGTGAAGGATAAAAATGTAACAGCATAAAAATATTACAGGAAAAGAGAAGCATCCTAAAAACCTGTGAGTGGAAATCCTAGTCACTACTGACAAAAATGCTGTAGTAGGACTGTACTATTGATCCTTTAGGAGGACAGCGAGAGTGGTCAGTGAGACCAGAGAAGAAGTAAATACAGGATGGTGGTATGAGTGAGAGCCTGCGTACAGGCTGAATTGATGCCTTGTCAGGATGAGATGCAGAAGCAGAATTTTTGGTTGCAATAAGTCCCTGCTTGCAGGAAGAGCTGGTCCGAGAACCCACAGAAACAAACGCTAAAGAGTGGTACAACGGCTTCATTTGACGGGTGTTAGTGGGAAACTGCTCTGAGATTACAGTCCCACAACATGATCACTTTTAACACTGAAATGGGAAAAAACCAGGCCATGTGCATCCACTATGGGAGTACTCAGTTTCAAGGAAGGCAACTAAATAAACTAAGGCAAGCATTAGAAACAACAGTCCCCAGCAAAAAGGAGCAGCTCCAAACCAAAGAAGCCTGCAAGCGTCCTGGTGGCTGTTCAAAAATACCATGTTAGAAGTAAAAGAATGCCACAACCTAAGAAGAAAACAAAATGTTGTCCCCTCAAAGGAAAAGTTACAGTGACTGCCATAGGGAAAAGGCTGCTCTGCAGGAAATGGAAAACTTGTCCATCTGAGAACTGGTGTTAAATTGACATAAAACACAGGTCACATGTAAACAAGGAAAAGGACTGAAAAAGGCCTTGGAGGGTGCCTTGCAAGGGATGCTCAAACTGTTAGCAAAACATGACAAGCAGCTGGGGGAAGGTCAGGGCTGCCTGGTGAAAAAGGTGTGAAAGGGGGACTAAGCCTTCATAGTCCTTTGTAGCCTTCCTGCCAGTCTTTACTGTGGAGGCTGTGGGGAGGTTCCCACCCTGGGACAGTTGACAGAAGTCAGATTAACTCAGTATAAATAGGAAGTAAGTACTGGAGCAAACAGAAAGCCTTCCTGCCAGTGACTCTGAGCTGGCTGGGGGCACTGAGCTGTGCCACAGCAGAGCAGGCAGACTGGGCAAGGGCTCTGCTGCCAGCCGGCATCAATGCTGGCATGCTGGTGGGTGGCTGGTGTCACCCCCGACTGCAGCAGCAGCTCCAGAAGGGTCCTTGGGACCACAGGCTGGCGCCCGTCCTGGGAAATATAGGAGAGTGTACGTTAAAGGTAAGATCACTGAGGTGATGGATAAACCTGGTCACCTGGGAGACGGTCAGCCCAGCTGCCATAAGGGGCAATCCTGCCTTGGATCCTGATGGTCTTCCGGGACGATGTCAGCGAGTATGTGGATAATGGCCAGTGGGTGAAGTATAGCTAGGTCTTCAGAAAGGATTTTATAAAGATTCAAACCAGTATTATGAAGGAACCTGTGGCCATGGCTTTGCCACCCAGAAGGCTGTAGAGGCCAACAGCACCAGCACATTCCCAAAGCGACTGGATGGATTTATGGACAACAGCACTGTACAAAGGGTGGATGTGCCTCCTGCCACCCCTGTTAAACAGCTGGGGGTGCTGGGCTGGAAATGGACCACAGAAAGCAGCCAAGCTCATGTGTCCTCCCGAGGCAGCATGTCCTACTGCTGCTGCTGGAGGCAGACTTCAGGGGTTACTGACCACCAGTATGACCCACACATGGTTTCTCAAGTTTGTCTGACATCTCCAGTTTAAAGTAGGGCTGGTGTTGCCCTTTCCAGCCTGGATAAAACATGAGGTTGTTTTTATCAGGAAGAAAACCCCATAAGATGAGCCCAGAATTTTGGGGTGCAGTCCCGAGTGTGCCCAAGGCAACCACCAGAGAAGCACTGTCCTGGGGACAGCTTGCTGGCTAGGAAATCCCAGCTCACTTTTTCAATGAGTAACAAAGGAGAACAAACCAGTTATTCAGCACTGCATTGCTGTGGTGGCATTTCCCTTTGTTTTCTGCACGTCTCAGAGAGAGAGACACGGACATGTGGCTTAAACCATTCCGACTCCGGCATTCAGAGTCAGTCATCAGAGCAATCTGTTCACTCACATGGCTTATGGCTCTAGCCCATGGGGACTTGTTTTTGGCAGTGGTTTCCTACTGCTTCAGTTACTGCTGAAACAGGTTGTTGAATTGCTCCCTCTGCCTGGTGTCTATGAAAGCCAGTCATTGCAGCCTCGGACTTCAGACAGATCCCTGAGCCATGGAGAGATCAGCCCATACCACCTGCAGCTTAACAAGTCGATGAGAGAGAAAGCTTGCCACCACACACTTGCTGTTTATTGTAAGAAGCACATTTAAATACTTTTCCCAATACTGACATTGGTTGTAAAACCAAAGCATAGGACCCTTACAGAGAAGATTTTTCTTCCCTGTCTATCATTTGTTGTCTTTTCGATTTGCTGACTGCTGATTCTGATGCAGCGTTGTTAGCCTGGAAAGGTCCTTAAACAACACCTATTGCATTTCCCCACTCCACAGCAGCATGATATAGAGCTACTTTTACATGTTGGCCTTTGTTCTTTAAAACACCCAGTGAATGTTGCATTGCTTCATTACCCTGAAAGTTTTCTGAAATATCCAACACAAACCTGCCAAACTCAATGCTACTTGCCTTACCCTCAAGGGGAAGGGAAGAATGTGGGTCATTGCCCTCCATTTCTTTTGCATATTAGAAAATCATGACTGTGTCCTCTTTCGCTTTTCTGGAAAAAAAGAAAATCTAATTCCTTGTTTCCTATAGGCTGTACGTTCCATTTGAGTTGTGATCCTCCTGAGCACATTTTTGTTGGTGCGACAGACTCAAACACTGTAGCTGAGCCTCACTGATGCTGATAGCTGAGAGGAGAATTACCCCAGGTGCTTCATATACACTGCTATGAGAAAAATAAATCCCCAGATGGGATTTTCCCCTCTCCTTTTTTTTCTCTTCCCCCTCTCCCCTCACATCAACTTGTTTGGTTCCCACTGGACCCCCCAGCCCTTTCTGCGGGAAGGTCTCCCACCCATTCTGCCCCTACTTACGTCGCTCTTTGAGCTCCTCAAGTGTTTTGCACTTGTGTTTACTTTATTTCACTACTTTGGTTCCTAACTGGTTTTTGTAGTTTTTAACCATCAGTGGAAGTGATCATGTTCCCTCTCAGTGTAACCCATGGTTTGATAGCTCTTGTCCACCATTCATTTTCTGACCACAAATTTGAGATAAACTGGTGTAGGACAGACTTGCGTGGCTCCACTTGAAATGTCTCACCAGTTTGACCGCAAGCTGCTGATAACCAGTGCTTTTTGTACTTATCTTAAGGCCCTATGAGGGTGTTTTGGGTTTGTGTGGTGTGGTTTTGGTAGTGGGGGAGGGGGCCGCAGGGGCAGCTCCTGTGAGAAGCTGCTAGAAGTTTCCCCGGCTCCAACTCAGACCCACCTCTGGCCCAGGCCAACCCAATCAGTGATGGGATAACATATTTAAGAAGGGGAACCTGCAGTGAGTAGGGGGATTGGAATGTGAGAGGAACACCTCTGCACATACCAAGGTCAGTGAAGAAGGAGGGGAAGGAGGGGTGCCTGAGGAGGTTGATGCCCCCGCAGCCCCTGGTGAGATGGCAGACTGTTCCCCCCAGCCCATGGAGGGGAGTGGAGGCCCCCAAAGGTGGCCAGGACTCCATGACAAAGTCCACGCTGGAGCAGTCTGTGACTGAAGGACTGCAAGCCATGGAAAGGACCCATGCTGGAAAAGTTTGTGAAGGACTGTCTCCCATGGGAGGGACCCCATGCCAGAGCAGGGGAAGAGTGAGGAGTCCTGCCGCTGAGGAGGAAGGAGCGGCAGAGACAACGTGTGATGAACTGACCCCAACCCCCGTTCCCCGTCCCCCTGAGCCGCTGGTGGGGAGAAGGTAGAGAACTCGGGAGTAAAGTTAAGTCTGGGAAGAAGGGAGGGGTGGGGGGAAGGTGTTTTGAGATTTGGTTTTACTTCTCATTATCCTTGTTTTGATTTGATTTGTAGTAAATTAAATTGATTTAGTTTTTTCCCCAAGTTGAGTCTGTTTTTTGCCTGTGACCATAAGTTGTGAGTGATCCCTCCCTGTCCTTGTCTCGAGCCATGAGCCTTTCTTTATATTTTCTCTTCCCCATCCCACCAGGTGGGAGGAGTGAGTGAGCGGCTTCGTGGTCCTTTGTTGCTGGCTGGTCTTAAACCATGACAGAGGGAACTTCAGATTGCTGCCGAAAGCCTTATCGAGCTCATGATGGCACAACCACAGCTTCTCTTTTGGCCACTTATCTGGTGAGATAAGGACTTTTGGTTGGTCTGAGGTGGTTTTTCCCTGCCTAGCCAGGCTGCCGGAGCCCTCCTGACTGTTTCTCACTGCTTTGTCGTTGCCCAGGTGCTCACGAAGCAATCATTCAATCCTTTACTCTGGCATCTTCCTCAGTGTTGCAGCCAGGTGTCCTGGTCTGTGATTCCCCAGACCTTTCTTTCCCCTCTGATTCAGCTTTTCTCTTTCCTTACCTACTGTGGTGGGTTGTCCCTGGCTGGATGCCAGGTGCCCATCAAGCCACTCTATCACTCCTCTCCTCAGCAGGACAGGCCGGGGAGAAAATAAGATGGAAAAAAACTCACAGGTCAAGATAAAGGCAAAAGTTTAATAAAGCAAAAGCAAAGGTCATGTGCAGAAGCAAAGGAAAAACAAAAGATTTATTCTCTACTTCCCATCATCGGGTGATGTCCAGTCACTTCCCAGGAAGTAGGGCTTCGGTACATGTAGCGGTTGCTCTGGAAGACAAACATCGTAATAACGAATGCCCCCCCCCCCAATTTCTCTGAACCTTTATTGCTGAGCAGGCATCATATGGTATGGAATATCCCTTTGGTCATTTGGGGTCAGCTGTCCTGGCCATGTCTCCTCCCAAGATCTTGCCCACCCCCAGCCTGCTGGTGAGGGGGAATGTTGGAGAGACAGCCCTGAGCTCAGCAGTGCCCAAAACACCGGTGGGTTATCGACGCCTTTCCAGCCGCCAATACAGAGCACAGCACCAGGAGGGCTGCTATGGGGAAAAGCTGCCTGGTTTTTTTAATAGACCACAGGTCAAAAGGGTGACCAGGAGTGCGACTGCAGCAGCCCTGTGTACACCAGCCAGATGAGTAACTTCCAGTAACATGGACACAGGTGACCAAGAAAAGATCAGAGGGAAAAGCAATCTGAACTCACTGCTTGTGAAGAAAGCTTTTGCTCAAATCTTCAGGCAGTATGCCACTGTTAAACTTTCCTTAATTATTTACTCCTTCCTGCCAATTTATCAATTTCAATTTATATTTCAGCGCATTTTCTGCAGAGATTTTCCCTATTCACTACAAAGTGCTGATACCCTAAAATAATATTTACAACAAAATATGGAATTCCTGTATTTCCAGAATTCTTAAATACACTTAAAAAATAAATAAACCTTTGTGGCAATGCTGCACAAGCCAGCAGGCAGATCTGCAGGCCCTTGGGTGTTGCTACCATAATGTGAAGCAGCAGCTTCATAGGTAGCACATGTAGAAATGGGAATCCTAAGGAGCTCACAGATCTGCAGGGTTGGCAACACCAGTAGTGGTGACAGGGAACGTGGTGGCAGCAATTAAGGGCGACATGAAGGGAATCAAAGAAAGCTCCACTTTTGTTCACCCTCTGAACTCAAAAAACAACTTTATACATGTAGGCAGCAATGAGATTCCCTGCCCCATTTGAAGTTTATACTGATCTACCAAAAATGCATTCATAGGTTTTACATAAGAGGTTTGTATAACACAGAAGTTTATATAACATCATGCACCAAAGACTTCAACCTATGAATTTTACATAAGCTATTTCAAGTAGAGGGGATCAAACCATGAGATATGTTTCATAAGTTTGTATGACAAAGTAATGATTTTACTGAAGTTATCATAATATTGTGCAGAATTCCCTAGAGACTAAATAATATGTAGTTTAATACCTGCCATTGCTTAACACTGAACTGTTTCCTGTAGACTTAAAAAAAAAATCAGTAATGTTAGAGAAATCCTAGAGCTCCCTCTGGTCTCCAGAGATGATAGAATGAGTTTGCTTGCAAATACATTAATCATGCACAGTCCTTGCTGTGACTGTAAGCAGATGAGTGACTGGCAAGACAAAGAGCACAGCATTAAAATCACCCCGCTTGCAAAAGCTGTCTCCAAACCAGCTCCCATGCTGCCTGCGTTGACCCTGCCCAGCAGCCCAGGCACATGTGTGGTGCAGCCCCGTGCTGCCAGGCAGAAACTGCCAGGCACGTCGCTTCGGCATCAGCGATGGTGACAGCTGGCAGAAAGGTGCCCTGACGCCTCCAAAATGGTTATTCAAAAGGCTAAATGTGAACGTCCTTATTCTTCTTTTCACAGGTTTGGGGGCAGCGCCCAGACTTGGGCTGCCTTGTGCCCTGCCTCCCAGACCAGCTCTTCTCACCCACCCCAGTCTGAAACACCATTTTCCCCTCCCTGTTCTCAAATTCAGTTTTAGACCCATTCTAAGAGTATCATATTGGGTTATTTACTCAAGTTGCAGGTTGCTGCCCACTGGCCCCCATAAAAATGAGAAAAAAAAAAGATTGGGATTCAACATTTATCTTTATTTTCTCTCATATTCTCAGTATTATTCCCAGTAAACCTAAATTTGCACCCAGATCCAACCACACTGAAGAATATTTTCAAACAGAGTTTATAAACCCAGAGTTAATTCGCTCCTAATTAGAAGTTGGAATTCCTGGCAGAGGGACAGGTGCTGAAATGCTTTTAAACTTGGAGGAAACTCAGCATAAAGGTACCAAAGCTAAAGCAGGAAAGATTGTGGGTTTTTTTACCAACAATATTGTTGTGATACAGCTCCTGGGGTAGGTATGTACAGGTCTGGCTCCTGCTCAGAGGGCTGCTCTGTGATGGAAAGGTGTTTTGTATGCCTGCTGTGGCACCTGCAGTACTTCCCATATAGAGGATTTCCCCTGTGTGAGGCTGCTTTTCACCCTAAAGAAGTCTCCAGCCCCACCATGGCCGCAGGCTCCAGGGCTCAGGAGACTAAGAGAAGTGTGTTTAGCATTGTCCCCCACAAGGGTGGCCGCAGGAATACACAGCTCGTGCAGAGATCAAAGGCTTGGCGAGCAGTCTCTTCATTGCCCTGCAGCCAGCACAATCAAGGGGAAGAAAGACTTTAACTCGGGGGACAGGGAGCGGAAAGGAGGTGGATGGAGGAGATGGGAAGAGCGCAGCTGATGCCCAGGGAGAGATGCTCGCGTACCTGGGGGCTGCATGAACAGCCCCGGGTTCAGCTTCGAATGGGAAGAGGCACCTTCCTCACCTGACACTTAAATGTTGCTGGTCTGTCCCCATCTGCCTTTCAAAGGCCCCAAGTTTGTGCCATCTTGTCCCCGCGGTCCACTAGAAAGCAGAGCTGAGCTCGCCCATTGGCGAGTGGGGAGCTGGGGTTTGCTGGAGTGAACAAGGTGCCGTTGCTGTTGCCACCAGCATCGGTCCTGCCAGGAGACCTGAGGAACTGCTCTGGGTACTACAATCACTACTGGGCTAGTCTATGTAGAGGGGAGGCTTGGTGGCAGGGCAGGTTTATGAGCTAGAACCCATATCTCTTAAAGTACTGGGCTCGCCTAATCACGCTGTTGGCGTAATAGTTGTCTCTGTCGCATGGGTCGTCCTCGTAGACCTGGAGGTTGCCCATTTTTGCACGGTAGGTGCAGATTCCCCCTGGAAAGAGTTAAGAAGGAGTTGTTACAGGCTTATAAGTAACAAATAAGATTTAAAAGAAAAAAATTCCTAGCCAAAAGTGCTATGCATCTCACCAAACCTACACAAGTGCTTGGGAAATTGCTAATTGTGCATTATTTTTGAAAAGTGACTGATTTTGCAAAATCCTTATTTCTATAGTGAAGGACCCCATGACTCTCTCAAATGCAGATGGGAATGGCACGCTGGTCCCAGAAAAGAGTGTAATCTAAAAAGGCAGTGGCAGAGCAAGGATGGCAGGGTAAGAAATAGCATAGGGTGAACAGACCAGCATGCAGATGACACGGACTACAAGCAAACCTGGATCCCAAGCTTCCTTGACACAACTTAACAGCCTGCCATGATTAGCCTGTTGTGTTGCGGTGCCTCAATTTCTGCCTTCCCCAGTGGCTTTTTTTTGGTTGGTTTCTACCTTATTTATCCACCTGACAGCCATTTCACTTGTGGGATGAACAGCTAAAAGGATAACTTGAGACCTCTTCACATTCACTGAGCACAATGCCTTTTCCAGGGAATTTAAGCAGATCCTGGATCTGGCCATTCACCAGTGGTGGCCCAGCTCCTAAATGTAGTGGCCCTCTGTGGGTGTTTGCCACTGAAGTCAAGAGGCAACCTGCTGAAGCTGTGCCCGACACCTTCGCCCAGCCCTGCACGGGGTGCCTCCATGCTGCTGTGGCAGCTCCCAGGCTGAGCTGGTTTCCCGTTGTTCCCTACTACAGCAAAGCTGCCAAGGAGCTTGGTGTCCCACCACAGACTGTCTTCTGCAGGCAGAAACACGGAGGCCCTGTGAACAGTGCTTTGAGCTGGGATGCTGCATCTATATTCAGAACTCTTGCCCATCTGCTGTTTTGGGATTGCCTCTTTCAAATTAGAAAATGCTGTTGGTGGGTTTTTTTTGTAAGAGGTGCTGTAAAATCTGCCAGACAGATGCTCTTTTCCCCTTAAAAGTGACACCAACAAATGCACAGCACTCCCATCACTCAGTATGTCCCTTTCTAGTATTTAGCCCATCATGTACCTCTCAGCTGCCGGTCCCAGGTCCAGGTAGGATGTCTTGCCCGTACTTCATTAATTGCAAGAACCAGGATAGTTGAGCACTGATTTATGTGTTCTTCACTATCCCATCCTCCGAAGGGCTGTTGCTGCCCACCAAGCTAGAAAAGTCAAGCGAGAAAATGGGTTTCCCTCTGAAAACAACCACCACTGTAGCTTCCCCCTCTTCTTTGTACTCCCAGGTTGTGACTCATTGAAGTGACCTTATTCAGGACAACACTTAAGCACAACCTTTGATGTAGAGGGAACGAATTTAAGTGCTGTCTTGAACACAGAACAGTCATTTGCTAAGGTAAGGCCCTGGGATATATGCTACATTACTGTTCTGCTACTCATACTTATCACCCCGATGTACCTGCATCAAGCCATACTTGTGCCGTTCCTGGTCCCAGCCATTGTCCAGGAGCAGGCCAACACGGCTCTCCTGCGACATGATGGCAGCGATGAGTGCCGGGTCCAAGCACAGGTTTCTGGCTACTCTTTTAATCGGGACCTCATATTTTCTCAGGCGTACAACGTCTGCCTCAGCAGTCTTCTGTACCATGGCAGGTCCTGTGGTGTAGGAAAAGGCAGACTTACGCACCCTCCCATCCAAAACCCTCGCTTTCCCCTTGACTGGGTGTATCAAAGGACTAACTTGAGTTTTGAAGAAAACACAGCTACACCAAGTTCTTGAGGAAAAAGCACAGCCCTGTTGGCTCTGACCATGGCCAGGGAGCTGCAGTGCTATTACCCAAGGATGACGAGGGGAAGAGGGCAGCTTCTCAGGAGGTGGGACCACATGTTCATGGAAATACAGCTCTGGAAATGCACCACTGGAAATGTGGCTCTGGAGTCGGAAAAGTGAAATTTCAAATTGCATTTGAAAAAATTGAGAGATGCATTTCTACTGACTGGCCAAACTGCAGTAACAGCTACGTTGTTAGTTTGTGTATAGAAAGGTGGGGTTTTTTTTAAAGTAATTTTGGAAAAGTTTGGAAACAACCAAGCAGGTTCAGATCCATGCTTGGACAGCCGCAGTCAGGTGTCTGCCCTGGAGGTGCCTGTGTCTGAGGTACATGGCAAAGTCCCTGGAGGTCTCAGCAGTATGAACCTGACGTAGTCTGCTGTACAGTGACATGGGGCAATAACACAGGGCAAGAAAGAAGGAAATGGGAAAGAGTTACCAAAAACAGGTCACCCAGAGGTAGGATGGCTACACACCTGGGACCTCCCCCCTGCAAATTGTGTCTCTGGCAGGTTACCACTGGCCAGCTCAGCTAACACGCTAGCACTCAGGACCTGGCTCTGCGCATCTTCCCCTTCGAGCAGACAGGCCCTGGGGTTTTGTGAAGATGCTGATTCTGAAGTCCTGGCTGATGAAGAAGCTGTTTTAAGCGAAAAGGGGTTGCGCCATCCTTTTGCTTAGAGGCTGAGGACCCTGACTATGGGACCTGAAGTTTGTCCTCCCACTTCCCACCAGGTCTGGAGGCTTCGCAGCACCTGCCATTTTGGGAGAGAAGGTGTTGCTTTCTCCCTTTCGGCTAATTGAACAGCTGCACCACATTTAATTTGGCAATAACAGAAGGTGAAGCATCTTTCTATCAGGTAAAAACAGGTTGTCAAATCAAGCAACGAATGTTACCTACCACAGTCTGAGGATCTTACGACTGTACAGGGGATCGCGGGGGCTTGAAGAGCTCTTACATCGCCATAGCAACTGTAACTCATGGATGGAGCTGAAAGATGAAACGGAGGTTTTTGAACACATAAGATCTCAGAGGAATATCATACAGCGTGCTGCAAGCGCATACAAGTCAAGCATGAGGGTTTCATCCAGACCCGTAATCCACATCGCCCTGTGTTAGCCATGCTTGTATGGTTGCCACTGCTCTCCATCAGTAACATTATCAAAGAAAGCTAGAGAACAGAAATTTGTTCTTTTCTAGTTGAAGAGGTTGAACCGAATGAATCTAATGACAATTTAGATGGATAAGCATCTGCCCCATTAGGTCTAAAGGCTGGTGTGGGAGGGGGAAACCACAGTTCCTGCATTTATTTCAGAGGGCTCTTCCCATTCAATGCCCCTCAATGTCCGGGCCCCCTCAGATGATGGCTGGTGGTACCTGAGCACCCTGGCTGGGACCATCTCCTGTGTCCCTCTGTAACTTGGTGAGGAATTAATTCAGGAGAGCGCTTGCTTCAGCCTGGGCAAATTACCCTGCTTCCTCAGTAAATGAGGAATGAATAGCCTCCATCAAACAGCTTGCCACATCTGTGAGACCATTTCTGAGTAGGCAGGGAGATAGGATAAGGTTAGCTGGGAAAATCAAGAGGAGGTGTGTCCGTGACTCCCTTTTGGTGTCAGTCCTGTACCCCAGGACACACGTGGGCGGCAAGCAGCCTTCGACGGCAGCCGAGGACCTTCAGCCACGCAGGGTTTTACAGCACGTGCGGAAGGAGGACCTCGGGCCTGGCTGCACGCCTCCTTTTCGCAGTCCCTCTGCAAACAGTTCCCAGGGTGCTTTCGACAGCAACCCAAACCCAAACCCCAGCTCACCGACGAGGGCCGTAAGCCCCAGCAAGAGCAGTGCGGGGATCATGGCGATGGCTCTCCTCAGTGGCCCCAGGAGACCTGGAAACACAGTGATTTGCAAAATGTGAAGAGATCAGGGCTGTAGCAAAGTTTGCGTGCCAAAAACTCCCACCCCAAGGCACCAGACAGGGCTGACGTTAGCTGAGGACGGGTTGGGGAGCGGAGGGACCCCCTCCGCTGCATGGTCCCCCCGCTCAGCCCCAGCACGGGACGCAGCTGCCAGCTTCAGAGAGTGGTGGTGGGAGGAGAAGCAAGTGATGGGAGCCCCATCTGCTCCTTATTTCCTCCTTGTTTGGGGGGATACAGGCTTCCCCTGAGGCTGAATGTCCCCTCCACCTTGTGTGCCACTACACCATCACGCGGAGAGGGAAGGGCCGAGCCCGCAGAGCTCGGGAGCAGGGAAGTCTCCGTCAGCAGCCTGGGCCAGCAGAGATTTTTTTTAGGCCCTGTCACTTCACATCACTTGCTCACATGGCGCCTCCTGAACACCCATAGCATGTCTTTACGATGAGAAGATACAGTAGCTTTGCTTTAATTACAAAGGTGTTTGAAGCCTAATGTGCTACAGAGTGCACACATCCTTTGTCTCTCTGTTCAAAAGGCAATGGGATTTTTGCTTGGCTTTTGGGAAACCTTGTGTTCAGAAATCAAGCAGTATCACCCTTAATTCTCTGCTAAGAGCATGCAACAAAACTCCAAGATTTATCTGCTGAAATAATATTTCTACGTTAATTTCTGTGTGTGATAATGGCAGATAATCACTTTAGTAATAAATGCACCTGTTTTGCTTATTAATAAAATTCCAAAATGTCATCAGATAATAGCTATCAACTGCAAAACCCATTGACTGTACTTGCCTTGCTGGTGAATACATTCAAACTGAGCAGTTTTTACGGCTTACAAATGTTTCTTTTTTTCCCAAGAGTGTTTCAAATGCAAAACACGCCACAAATGTTGTAGGCTATCATTGCGCAATGCTATTAATATTTGAAAATGCCTTACTGATTTTAATAATGTGTGACCTTTTCTCTGGCCTGTATTTCTACTGTAAACCAGACTGCATGGATGCAGAAACACAGATAGCCCACTGGTGTCATTGGAAAGACTCCCTCGTCCTTAGTCAGCTTATTCAGGTCAGCAAATGCCCACGGCCAGAGCTGGGTACATGCAGTAGCTCAGTTTGAGCTCTAACACTGAGTATTCGCAAGCCCAGATCAATATAGCTTGACCCAATACCTATGAATTCAATGGCAGATCCATATCGGGCCCCATCAAAAGCTACAGGCTGTAGCTGTTTCCACATGCAGGAAATTGTCAGATTATAAAGTTTTAAGTTATCATCCTTTTTTTTCCCCTCCCATCACAAAAATCATCACAGGCCTTAGGTAGAAACAGCATAGCAATTGCAATATTGACGAAATGCTAAATCAAAACAAAATCAAGGCTTCTGGCTCTAAATAAATATTCTATGAGTAAATTCAGACTCACCTGTCTTCAGTCGGCCTTCCTCTGAGACAGGTCACTTGATGACTTTTATATATATGTGTATGAAAAGGTACCCACCCTATGGGCTTTGGAATGTTAATTCCTACCTAGCATGATGATATTTGTTTTAAAGTACAATAAGTAATATATATTAAGAGCTTAAAACTCTTACTATTCCTTTCATCCAAAGATTTGCACAATCGGTGGTTAGTAAGACTCAAGACAACTTTGTGAAAGGAACTAAATACTGTTTTTCCTCCATCAATAAGCACATTGATGCACAATAAATGACTTGCAGAAAGGATTGCAGTGAATCAGCGGCATAGGTCAGGCAAAAATCAGATCCCTGTCTAGTGCTCTCCTTGCTTTGCATCTGAGATCAGTCTGGACACATTTCTGGAAGGATTTTTTGTCTCGTTTCCTCAATGATTTCAGATTGGCAGGCTTTTAATTAAGTATCATACTTTCATATGAATTCTAAAAATGACAATTAAAGAAAGGCATCTCACTGCTTCATTGCTTACAGCAAGCCTAATTCAGGAGGGTGACTTGAATACTTTGAGAGCAGAGGCAGGGTTTGACTTTCAGATTTGGGAAGGCAGGATGCTGCAGCTGAAATGGGGAGGAAGGGAACTGGTGTCTCAGCAGGTGAAGCCAGTGGGGGCACACAGAGGGTCTCTGAAGGACTTGCACTTTGTGGCCGAGATACTTGTCATGTATGTAAAACATCTGAGTCACCTGGAGGTGGAAAGATGGTCTGGGATGCCAGTGCCCTTCAATCCTGCCCCCTTCCCAAACATGCATGGAGGCTAGGAAAGCAAGATTTCCTTCCAGTAGCTTTCTTTTCATTATTTAATACACCACAGAACCATCTATTCCTATTGCTCTTTTTTGGGCTTGAGATGTGGCAGGTAGGAAACTGTTTTGGCCAGATACTAATTACTGGCTTCAAAACCAAGCAATGGTTATTAGTCTGTAAAGCACAGGAGATGATCAAGAGGGCCTTGTCACCTTAAAAATCAATGAACACAAATATCATGGACTTAGATCCTGAGATAGTATGAAGGAGGGAAGCTTCACTGGAGAACCTATCCCTCTTGTTACATGAGGGTTGGGGCATGAGTGGGATATGAGGTAAGGTGAGTCTTAAGTATAAAACTCATTTATTTGGGTGAAACATGGAAATAATAGACATCTTCCCAAAGATTACAACAAGGCTAGGCATTCATTCTTCATGTACAAACCTGGTATCTTATTGTGGTATCTCAGACTAGACTGTGACTTAATTCTTTTACTGGGGTTTAACATTTTCAATAGTAAAAGGTAATTTTTGACATCATGTAAGGTAAGAATCTATGTGGTGTCTTTGGAAATAACAGGTAGAAAGTATAGACTTCACATGGACAGTGTGGCTTTAATTGTTTCAAAAGGAAATAGTGACTGAAGAAATGCTGGAGGGGAGGCAAGCCAGAAGAAATGAGCTGGGAAAAGATCAGAGTGCACAGCTTGATGGCAACAAACCCAGTAGATATACCCATTTGCCTTCTATAGAACAAGATAATCTGTATTAGAAAGAGATGTGTTCTCTCAAATAGATGAAAATAATCTAGTATTAACATCCTGTTACCTTTTATAAAAACAGTATCAGGTTAGTGATAATAAACTAGCGTTCCTGTCACTGAATCTGTGTTCATGCTGATGACTTGGGACCTTTTTTTGAAAAGCAGCCTCTGACCTTAGGTAAGATTTCTTTCCTAATGCATTGGCCACTTGCTGACGGTCCTTAAGATAAAGTTTTGAATTTAAATACTGTTTGTCTTTGCTATGTATTTTCTCTCCCATTTATAAACCATGTAATCACAGAGTTTCTACATTTCACAGTACTGTCACATGAATTCTTAAAGCCTGCTCTGCATTGCATTGCTTTTTATTTACTCACTGAATGGTGGATGTTATGTTTTAAGTAAATTATTTTTATCTGTGCTGCTGTATGCCCTTAGGTCCCTGGGACAGATTCCTTGTATTCACACAATTTCCAGTATAAGGCCAAATAAGAAGATTTTCAGCAGCATTACGAATGGGACTTTTTCTTGCTAAAAACCTCTTTATCCTCACCAAATTTGCCAACTGCCTTTTAGAGTGAATGCCCAAAGCAGGCAGCCTCTATGGGAACAAAGTTGTGCTCACATACATTGAATGGGGCAGGGCTCTAAGCTGGTGCACTTGTCCAAGGCACCACCACGTAAGGGGACCTGCAGGACGTTAGAAAAACATCATCTTCTGCTCAAAGGTCTTTGTGGGGCTGTAAACCCAGAGGATCAAATTCAGGTGAACCACTTAATGAGAGTGGGCTGCATCTGTCACTAGTACGGCACAATTTTTCATTTTTATACTAGATTTAATTTGGAAAATTATGTCAAGAGCCAGGTAAGTTCTACCTCTGACAGCCCATAACCTGACAGAAGGGATGTATACAGCTGTGATATGATGCTACTTTTGACAGGCTGAAGAGAGGATGAGTTAGAAGGCATCTTTGTGTATATGACTAAAGCAGCTCTTTCTAAATGGCTGGACCTCATAAAGAGATATCCAGGAATGCACTGGACAGATGTCCCTGAAAAATGTTACCTTCTCATAGCACTACCATACCTCTTTTTATATTTTTCTTTATTATTCTTGGTATTTTGCTTAGAAGCACAGGTTTTTGGATTCATATGCTATTGCAAGACTCTCCTTTAGAAGGATAGCAAGTTGCTAGCCCTCATGCTTGCTAGGAGGAAAAATATATGAAAGCCATGAAAATATGATATTATTAAATTAATATTAAAGGACACAAATGTTATAATTTTTTTTTATAAAACAACAAACCTGTAATTTTAAACTCCTTTTGCTGTTGTGTAATTTTTAAACATAAAGGATGCCAGTAGGTATTCCCCTTGTGCTGGATTTTGCTCAGCACAGGGTGTGATTGGGAGGGAAGGGATGGAAAGTCAAGGAAAGAGGAGTTCACTTGTCAAATGGTATCTCCACCTTCTTAAACTTAAGGAGCAGGAAAGCTTCCTGGTATTCACAGTGGCACCCTGGCAATAAGCTGCCATCGGTGATCACAGACACAGTTTCCCTGTGGTCTTTCACTGACACTGTTAGTTACAATGAGTGAAAGAGAGTACAGAGTGGGCAAAAAATGCTACCTGACAGAATCGCATTCTCCACTTGTTTTACATAACCTAGAAAGGAGCACACCTGAGATCTAAAGCACACCAAGGTTCAATACCACCAGTTCTTTCCTACTCACAGATTTTTCACTTTATATTTTTTTTCCTCATGCCAAATGATGTACCAGGGTGAGGGTTTTTTTTTCATTCCACTTAATGGAGATGCAATCAAAATGGAGCATCAGTTTCAAAAGCTTTATGTATTGCACATGCTATTCTCTTTCAGGTTATAGCATCACATTTCACTGGGTGGTGAGTATACTATCTAAAATTACTCGGAACAATACCCATACTAATTACTATCTCTGTTGTGAGTTGCAGCTCTGGTTTCATAACATTTGGCAGGTAGATGCATTTCTCAGGTTGTTTCTTTTGTCTGGGATTTAATTATAGGCAACACCAGGTATTCACAGACTTTATAGGGAAGCTGCCCACGACAGCTGACGTACGTTGGATGCCTACCACTAACTGGCCAGTTAAAGATGCATCTGTAGCATCACCTCAAACAAACCCTCGAGAGCTGTCTTTCCCAACTTTTAAAGGGATACAGCCAGTTTAATAAATACATTTCCATAAATTTTCTTTTCTACATCTAGTATACATGTAATGATAGCAAAGGTCTTCAAACTTGTAAGACATGATGGTCTTACTTTTCACTGTGTTCAGAAGTGAACAGGTGCTGAAGGCCCCAATCTCTTCCTTTATCTTGCCTTTCTGAAGAATGCAGGTGGGCATTAAAATGACATCCCAATCTGCACAAAGGATCTCTCTAGCCATCCTGTAAAATAACTAAGATCGGAAGGGTTTATGAGGGAGGAAAAAAATACTTTCCTTCTGTTCTCTGAAACGAGACTTTGAATTTTACTGTAGGAAATGTGTTCTAGCAAAGAAGTCACTGGACTGGATCTTGAGAGACCTCAGTTCACATCCCAGCTTAAAGACAGATCTATCACCTAAAACAAGTCATTTGAAGTTTGAATTGGGAGAGAGTCCTGCCCATGGGTCGGGGCAATCCCAAGCACAAATACAGGCTGGGCGGAGAATGGACTGAAAGCAGCCCTGAGGAGAACGACTTGGGGGTGTTGGTTGACAAGAAGCAACATTGCTCACAGCCCAGAAAGCCAACCGTATCCTAGGCTGCATCAAAAGAAGTGTGACCAGCAGGTTGAGGGAGGGGATTCTCCCCCTCTGCTCCGTTCTCATGAGACCCCACCTGCAGTACTGCTACCGGCATGTTGGGGACCCCCAACAGAAGGACATGGACCTGTTGGAACTGGTCCAGAGGAGTGCCACCAAGATGGTCAGAGGGCTGGAACGCCTCTCCTATGAAGACAGGCTGAGAGCGTTGGGGTTGTTCAGCCTGGAGAAGAGAAGGCTCCAAGGAGACCTTATAGTAGCCTGCCAGTACCTAAAGGGGGGGCTACAGGAAGGATGGAGAGGGACTTTCTACAAGTGCATGTAGTGATAGGATGAGGGGTAATGGCTTTAAACTCAAAAAGGGTAGATTTAGATTAGATGTAAGGAAGAAATTCTTCATTGTGAGGGTGGTGAGACACTGGAGCAGGTTGCTCAGGGAAGTTGTGGATGCCCCCATCCCTGGCAGTGTTCAAGGCCAGGTTGGACGGGGCTTTGAGCAACCTGGTCTGGTGGAAGGTGTCCCTGCCCATGGCAGGGGGGCTGGTACTAGATGATCTTTAAGGTCCCTACCAACCGAAACCATTCTATGATAATTATTAAGAGCGTGTCTGTGTGCCTGGAATTCATGACACAAAGCATTGAGGGCTGCCAACATTTTAGAAACCAAACAGGAAACAATTTCAGACTTTTTTCTAGGGCAGCACACTAACAAAAGAAATAATTAGCAAGGAGGAAGAAGATCAGGAAAGGGATTAATGTGGTTTTGTGTATTACAATCACCTGCTTTTCATACAATGTCATCTTGGGAAAAGCCAATGGTTACTGGAGATTGCGTGGTTTGTGAAGCAGATAAGTTAATTTTTAAACCTTTTTTTATAAGAGTCACATGTTGAAATCATACCACCAGGCAGATGATGTCTGAACAGGTTGTATTCAAAAAGGCAAAGTACATTAACACAGATTCAACACTGAGCTGACACAGCTACATGGCTCCTGGATCAGTGGTGGTTTATTTTAGGCAGCTCAAGACATGCTTTAATAGCTAATCCCCAAAAATGTAGCCTCAGAATATGCACCTCATGGGGATCTCTAAAAGCAAGTTTTCTTAACTACTTCCTTTCCATCAACAAGCATCAAATACCTCTCAGTGTATATGCACTTAGAATTAATCCACCAAATTTGAACAAGTTTTTTTTGGGTGATGCTCTGGTCTCTTACGTACTACTTCAGCCAGTTTGATGGGTTAGCTTACATTGATGAAGAAGGTATGGGCATATGTTCCCTTTTGCAGCATATGATACAGAATGGTGCTCTCCAAGGGGAATGGATAACAAGGAGCATCTGGGAGACTGGAACGTCTTGGATCACCACAATCATAGTAGACAGGCTTAACACTGAAAGCTCCAAAGCACGATCCAAGAACAAAAGACCAGAGCAGACCTTCAGAGCAGTAATTTGTTCAAATGTGGTGGAACTTATTTATCTATTTAATCCTTTAAAGGGGGCTCAGGGGCAACACCCCCCTCAGAACAGTTCTACAATATTCTACTGTAACATCAAGTACCCTCCACTTCTGATTCCTAGAGAGGCTTTCCGTAAACTCTGGAGTGTAACCCTCACTCTCAAACTGTTGTATGCAGCTGTTCTAAAGAGACAGACAGATCAACCCACTACTGACAGAATTTTCCTTTAAAAAAGTGGAATACACAGCTATTGAATATGCAGTGAGTACAAAAGCCATATTATTTCTGCATCAGCTTGTGTCCTTGTTTGTGTACGCATGTGTATACGAGACAAAAATGACAGCATCCCTCACACTGGCTTGAGGACACTGGCTTTACTCTTACGTGGAAGGCAAAGGGTTTGTTTTAGAAACCATACTGTACAAAGCCCAAATTTTCTGTAGAAAAGTATTCCTTTTAGATTTTCTAGACAGGAAATAGCACAATGTGGATTACTTGGAATTGACGACTGCAAGACATCAATTCATTTTTTGAGTTGGCCTCCCTCAGGGACCCCTATTACAGTCACAGGCAATCCAACCTACTAATGGGGTTAGAGAGCAGCTGCTCAGTTGTTGCCCTCTGGCATTTTTTTCTCATCCCTTCTCTTTCAGGGACCAGACTTATTCACACTTCCCAAATCCCAAATCTCAACTCAGCACTTAACTTCTAGGTACGTTTCTTGAGCAGACCATCACAAGCCTAATGCAGGATCAATCAACAATCAAAGAGTGCCCAGTCAAGTCCAAATAATCTAGCATTAAGAGCTGAACAACACAGATCTTGTTTGGTTATTATTGTCTCCATGCATTTCTTTAATGATTACTTCATGCAAGCATCAAGCACAGACTTAAGCACTAATCATTACTAAAGCTACATGCTGAGTTCATGCATAAGCCCCGTAACTTCAAAAGCTATATGTGAATATTTCTCATCTCTTTATTGCATAATACCCTTTCATGGCTAACACATGCCAGACCAGGTACCATTTTATGATTCGTCTAGGCTCAGGAACCTTATTTAGTCATGTCCTTACATATACAATCTATCTCCTGTAAGCTATTAATCGCATGCAACCTGTGTCCTTTCTAGATACTGCGTATCATCATAATCTCATCTATCAGCCATATTGCCACTGGATCACTGTTGACAAAGTTAAGCTTCATGCTTTTCAAGTCTGTACAGCTGACATTTGTTTGAGTTGGTCTTCTCTGTATCGTTTATGCTTCTAGTTTGCTGACCCAGGTCTTATTATCATGGACGCTTCATTATTTAGTCTGCACTGCAAAATCACTGAGCTCCACCATAGAAGAATAATTTGTTCCTCACTACTCAAACTAGAAGAATTTTCCAGTTCTTAAAGAATTTTTAAGTTCCAGCCAAAATAAAATTCTTGGATTTGGATTGTTCATCTCAAATACACAGATCAAGAATGGAGATCTTACCAAGAGGACCGTTCAATGACAGTTTTAATCTTCACTGAAGACAACAAATGCAGAAAGCAGACATGAAAGTAAAGACTTGAAGCAGACAGATCTATGAGGCTGCTACTTCAAAATAAATTTAAACTTATAGTACAGTCTCAACTTCCCCTTTTACCCAAACCATGCATTCCTGCAAATTCCTTGTATCAGCACTGGAATGTGTGTGGCCATATTATAAGCCAGATGAAGGAAGAGGTCCAACTGAAGATTAACCTAGAAAAAAAATCAGCAGCTTAAAGTGACACAAAACCACAGACTCTGACTAGGATTTGCATTGAGTTTGTAATGGGACTATCCACACATGGAACTGAATGACCGCACCACGCTGGAATCCTGACAAGCCCACACCGTGTTTCCATGCAGCATGCAACTACATTAGATGTGATTTTCTACTCCCACAGCCTATTCAACATAATTAGGACTCAGAATTGAGTCCTGCTAAGGCACTCTTAAAAATACTGTTGGAACATTGGTTTCCTAAATTAAATTTCATGCAACTGGATTAAAAAAAAAAAAAAAAAAAAAAAAGAGAGAGAGAGAGAAGAAAAGCACTTTCTAGTGCATTTAGAGAGTTTGTGCATTAAAAAGGAGATCAACTCGAAGCAAGTCTACTTTACGCTTTTACTAGATTAACGGGCAGCTGTGTACATCTTAAGCTGATTGCCTTCTCAAAGCAATGTAATGTTAGACAGAACCGTATGTAGTTCGCTAGAAATCGAGAAAGGGTACGTGCAACTTTCTGATGGACCTTATTAAAAGAAAAAAATAATCCACAGCACCTAGACCACCTTATTTGAAAGGATGCAGAAGTCAACATTAGAATTAAAATAATTTTATTTCAATGTACATGAACAGAAATAAAATATAATTTTTTAAACTTACTTACAGAGATATATTGCTGGGCTGGCCCAGTCACAAGTGTTCTCTACTACAAGGCAGCAAGACTGACTAGACCCACTTCACTGCTTTTTGGACCAACTGGATTCAAAGTACCACCTCAAAAGGGTCCTTCAGCACACAGCAAACTTTGTTGTTGTTGTTTTGAAACAAAAGGAAAACTCATCAACTCTTCACCTAGCCAGAAATTTTACATTGTATTCCAAGGAAGATCTAACTTGAAAATTCTGTCCATTACTGAAGAACAGTACACAGTATGCGGCGCTATATCTAAACTTAACGGATCAAGGTTTCTCCCAAATACTCTTCTCTAGTCTACTCTCTTGTACAAAGCATCTGCTATAAAATTCACACATTCAAAACCACAGAATTATATAAACCCGTGAACAAGGCTCTTTTCAATATACTTGTTGCTATGTGCTATTACCTGCTGTACCAGCTTTAACATGCAGCGTACATAGATGGTAAAAGGGCATTTCTCTTGACCATCTATTTCAGAATTCACAGAAGTTATGACTGTTTTTACAACTTATAGTGCAACGTAGTTAAGTTATTCAATGTCATGATATGGCACCATAAGGTAAGCAATCATTTGTTAAAATGCACAATACCTTTACTAATCATTTTGTGGCCCTTTACTGATAATATAAGTAATAATAAATGTAAAAAGACAACTGGAAGAGGAAGTGATAGGGAAAAATCTTTTTAAAAAGTGTCTATCACCTCCTTTAATAAAGAAAATTAGAAAAAAACCTGGAACTGTCAGATTCAAGGAAAACAATAGGAAGTAGTTCTTCACACAACACAGTTAAACTGTGGACTCCTTGCCATATGATATGGATGCTAGGATACTATGAGGATTTAAAGAGATTTTTCTTCCACTATTTTAACCATCAAATGCTCTCAGATACAGAGTTCCCCAAGCCACAGATTGCTTAAAGTATCTTCTGGGGAAGCATTGCTGTCTGCTCACCCTGTTTTTACTCTTCTTTGTGCATCTGCTTTTGGCCACCAAGACTGGATGCTGGGCCAGAGGGACATTTGGTCTGACTTGGTACAGTTGTTTCTAACAGTTATTTCAAAACACTTCATAAAGTTAAGACAAAGTTCATCATTTGCCACGTTATTTAGTTAGAAGGTCTCAGATTTTTGGATTACAAATGACGTCCAAAGGAGGGGGAAAAAAAAAAATTAAGCTTTTTTCTGCTATGACTCAGTTGTATAAAACTGTATAGAAAAATGAGCATTATGTGCAGATGTAATGAAAAGCAGTAAGCTTTATAAAAAACATTCTTAGAAATGTACCAAGCATAAACAAAAGATGATTTACAAATACATTTAGCTGTTCTTCTAGTCATCATCAGAATCTGAATCATATTTCTTTCCTCTGATGGTCTTTTTATCCAACTTCGTAAAGCTTGTTCCAAATTTCTTTTGACTTTGAAAAGGTGGGTCCATCAAGTTTCCACTGGAAGAAAAGAGTAAGACATGTTGATTAAAGCCATATTCATGCAGACAGTAAGTAGCATCTCTAATTATCTGTTTCTCAGAAAAACACTGTAAAAGAACACAGCCCCTACTCCCTAAAGCCACCCTAAGTAGCATTGTGGTGTTGCTAGCATAGTACATCCTGGACAAAATGGCCTGGATAACTGTAGGTAAGACAGGAGTGTGAGTGTAAACAGCACCCGTGAGGAGCTCTAGAGAAAAACTGTCCGAAAGAGCTTTTGCTGCAAACTGATCATGCTAAAGACAACCATCTGTCAGATTAAACAGTAACCAGGGCATTACAGAGATATTTTCAAAACAAAGGAGGACCAGAAGTACAAAAGAAGCTAAAATTTTGTAAGAGGGACTTTGGAATAGAAACAGATGAGTCAGACCCGGGTTTTGCACTGTCAGAAGTCACCTTGTACTATCTGTGCTTAGGCCAGACAGAGCAGCTTTCCCATCGGACACTGCATTCCAGCTAGTGGACTACGGAGGGACTCACGCCTCAGTGGGCATGTATGACCCTGTAGGGGCTTTCTCACCAGCGTGTGGGTCCACGGGATGTTGGGAACAGCAGGTATTCACAAAAAGCTGGAGCACCCACATCTCCTACGGCAGGGGTGTGCAAGGAGGGGAATCCCCTCCCCTTGCTCAGAAAACGGTGTGCTTGCTTTCACTCGCATAACCTATGAGGTGTTTGCATCTAAGTGTCAGTGAGTGAGTGAGCAATCAGAACCTTCTAGAATTAGCTATAGAAGGGCATTTCGAAATATGTAGGTATTAACATTTTGTAAATAACATTTTGCCGATATTGATCCTTAATGTACAGTTCACTGATTGCTAGTTAATTACATGTCAGTAATAAGTCAATACACCACCTGAAACCTGATTTTGGTCAAGCAATGTGACCTGAACAGTTTTCCCCCTGAATACAGTGTATGCTTTCACCATCTGCTACCCTGCAGTCTGAAGGAAAAGAGCTGTTTCTAGCCTCTGAGGAGGACTATGTCCTTTTCAGAAACTCAAGAGAGCAGGACATTACATTCAGAGCAGTGTGGAAATGCGACACTTGTACATAAATGGATGTCTCCTGGAATGGATCTCCTGGGCTGTGCAGATACTGTGGCTCACTTTGCAAAGATGGGTAGCAAAGTAAGCATCTGACAAAAAAAGAACAAAGAACAAAACAACTCCCTGGCTCCACAAGTTGCTAAGAGCAGACTACACATTACTAGCAGAGTCAAGTAGGAAGTAAAATTATGCTGTAAGGCAATGTACTACCATTTAGCAAATTCAATGCAGCTTGGTACAACTCCACTGAAAGATTTCTCCTGTAAAAGGTTGTTGCTGTCTAGAACATATACCCACCCTGTCTTTGACTCCTCTGCGTATTTCCTTGTTGCTGAACTGGGAAGTAGGTATTACCACTTGTTTTGAATTATAAATTTTCATTTCAGTCATTTCATCTTAAGTTCAACAGCTACTAAACTAAACTGAACAATAGTTTCTTTGCCTTTAAGATACAACAATACTCTTGCCAAAATTTGGAAATTAGACACTGAAATAAATTCAGATAATAAAGTTTAAAAAATAAAAGGCCAAAGACATTCAGAACAAAAGAGCAAAATTAACCTAAAAAGATAAAGATGACGTTTTAGTCACACTGAAAAACAAAGCAGAAAGTTGCAGTAGATGATTCTCCCGTCAAGTTAGGCTATTAGGGTGACATTTATCTTCTACTGTCTTCTATCCTGTAGTCTTAAATGTGGGATTTATGATGATTACATTGTACTTCTACACAAATAATTTATTTGCACTTCTGCAACTTATTTTCACCTTCTGTTCTGTTCACTGGAAAAAAAAAACACATTAATGTGTGTAATATGGACTAACATGCAGTTTAAGGATGACTTGCTGAGTTTTCTCTGAAGTGGATTAAAAACGCTCAAACTATTGCATTGCCACTGTGACATCTAAGCATCTATAGTTGATTTAGAAAGGATTACACTAGATGCAGGACTCGGAGACCATATCAAAGCAGCATAGCTCCTCTATACACCTCTCAGCAAGAACTCTGTTTATTTTTATGACTGCATAAAAAGGACAATGTAATGCTCATTACAACATCTCAATACTTTGCCAGAGATACGCTCTTCTTTCCCTCAAAGTACACAGATTAAATAACTCGATTAAACTCTTGTGTCTTAAGCATAAAACATATCAGCCAAAGTTACAAACTTTTACAGATTCTCCTGTCTGCAAGCATGTTCTCCTTGCACTGTACCTGAAAATAAGACAATCACAAAAAATTAATTACCTGTAATTAATTATGGCTGCACAGCCTAATCTCCATTCTAAGGTCTCTGTAGTGAAGTCATCAGTGTTACCGAGATCAGTAAAGCCCACAATATAATCTTGTGTTTTTCCATCTTTTAATAGTGCTAGAGTGGGAATTACTTTGATGCGCAGTCTCTCGCACAAGAAAGGAGATTTTTCAGCATTTAATTTCAAGAATTTTGTCTCAACATGCTTTTTGGCCAATACAGTCAAATGTTTGTCCATTATTTGGCACCTGTGAAAAAAGCCCAAAATATATGAAGTGTTAGAATCAATAAGCTGAAGAATATGTATTTTAAAGAAAGTTTAAAAGGAACAGTAAAGGGCTAGTTCTGTCATGTTAATTCCTCAGATATGACCTTTGTAATTAAGAATTTAGTTTCAAGAGAAACTGTGTTTCAAAACAGAGTAACAACCTGGAGCACCTTTATTGCATAATTACATCATCCATTTCTCTCATTTCTTCCTAATTACTCCCATGTGCACCTGAAAACCCCTCTCATTTCTTGATGCCTGCATTTATTGATGAAATTTCCCTCTGACTTCTATTCTTCCTGCTCTAGCTTCACTGCCTGTCAGCTGGAAAAATTTCTCTATAATGAACTTCACGTTTTCAGAAAAGTACTCTCAACATGTTACAGCATTTTGGGTTTTTTTCAGTTACTACATCCACAACTGAGATGCAGTAACTCGCTGTACAGGGCCAGGGGGAAGTGATTTGCATAGGCTGCTTCAGTAGTGCTATAGGCAAAAAATATTTCACTTTTCTGTTGCAACGGAATAGGAATGAGCATACAATTATTGTTTTGCAGCTAAGGGACAGTAACATGAACTGCTCAAAATACTTGTCAGATGGCAGAGATTTGTGGACTTGTCACTTGCAGTCTGGACTTTCTGGATTGTCGTCTTTAAGTAGTTTGGCTTAGCTGCACGAACTCTGCGATGTGACTGTCCTTTAACTCAAGAGGACAGCCGAGCAGATCAAAAAGCTGGAGTGGGCAAGGATGAAAGCAACTTGATATTGTGGTTGGTAAACCTGACATACTAGCTTTAAGCTGGTTCTCAGGACGACATATTTTATAAAGTACTTTATCTAAAGTTCCTTCTCCTGTCTGAGTCTACAGACTTTGATGGTTCAAGAAACAAGAACCAAACCCCCCAAACCTGTTCTAAGCTACTTTATCTGCAGAGAAAGTCTTTCAACTTCTTTGAGTAAAAGCTAGCCAAATATGACCACTTCAGATATTTGAGACTTAAACATTTCATCTAGAAAATGTAGAATGCAGATACCTCACTGCATAATCCAGCTTTGACCTCTTTCAATTTCTCACATTGAGGCTGTTTCTGTTTATATTCTATAAGCTAGAGAGAACCTAACACCTTGTGGGGGGAAAAAAACCCCAACCAACCAACAAAAAACAGGACAAATGGCTCCCCCTTCAACGAACTACTCTACCTTGCAACTGCATTTTAACAGAAGACACTGAGACAGACTCACTGAGGAACCCAGAACTTCTGAAATTCTTCCAAGGCAGTGGGAGATCTTATTTTAGGTTCCTATTCTGAGTCAGGACATATTCTCAGATCTAGGTGTCTCACATCCCAAAAAAGTGACATAATCACAAAGGCACAGGCACAAATGGAAAGGAGTTGCAATTGGTATCCACAGATCCTTTCAAAGTAAAAGGTTAAATTCTGAAGATGCTTAGACAAGTTTTTGTTTATATTTTTACTTTTGTTTGCCAGAACTGTCCAGAACATCTCTGTCTGGAATAATCAAGGTGATCTTTTTGAAAAACTGCTCCTGTATGGTCACTATGTTTACAGACCTGGCTCCCTCAAACTAAATCAATAATGAAACACAGCACTCTCAAATATTGTCAGAGAAGGTATACATTTATATTCTAGTCAACTATATAACAGAGTATTAATTGTTGTCAAATCATGTTCAGATTAACTAGAATGGAGAAAAAATATTAAAAAAAAATCAAATGTCTTGAGAAGGGAGCAAGATTTGGAAAATGAAGGAATTTGAATACTTCTAAAAATGCCCATTTATTTATGGGATTTGAAAGAACAAAAGAATGTGTCTGGTTTTGTAGACATCTAAAAACAAGAGGTTTCTTGAGCATAGCTTATTTACTCTACCTGAACGTTGTATCTCTATAGAAATGGCAAACCACGTTTTTACTTTCTTTGACTTCTTGGAAAAAGTCTCTCTCACTTGGGATTTCTCTGTATTCTCCATGTCCTTTTGAAAGCCACTCCTTTTGGGAAACATAAAAGGAAAACATTAGTATGGAGTTTGTTAGTCCTACACCTCTCATGCAAGCTCTACAGATTTTAAGAAAAATAAAAGAGGAGGCCTGCAGTGGGAACCCATTTCATGCAGTAATAGAAGGAGAAACAAATTACTTTCCCCCTTTAGTTCTGTTTTGAAAATATGCAAATGTCACTAGGCTAGACAATACTTTTGGGTTGCCCCTTTCTCAACAACAGATACGTGGTTGAGCAGTAAGGCTACTTTACTTATTTGGAAATACAAATCTTGTACAGAGCCGCACAGATTTCTGCAGCACAGCCTCTCAGTAAGACTAGACTAGTTCAAAGAGAACACCAATGACAGAAAACTCTCAGCATTTGAAAGCTGCTAATTGACAGCTTGGGCTACTCTCTCTAAAATGTTTCTGTACCCTCAGAGAACTCTTGTCTAAAACTGATTCAAGTCATTATATGTATTAAAATAGATTTCTTCTAGTTTTTCCCTCTATGAAAAAATCAGGGAGAAAAAAAGCCTACTAACTCACCTCCAACAGATGATGTTTATCTACCAAATACACACTGGAAGTATCTTAGTGTGAGCCAGGCTTCCAGAAAACCATTCAGAAAACAGATGCATACCATTAGCCATAAAATGTATGAAGAAACAGAATTTCGCAAGCTAAAATTTACAGGCAACTTCCAAAACTGCCTGATTAAGTGTGCAAATACAATTTAGAAAAAGCAACTCTTCTAGATTTTCAACAAATGCACTTAAGAAAAAAGCCCAGCTTCTACAATACTGAAAGTTAACTGTAGTGTATTAAAACAAGTACAGACTAAGCTAAATGATTAGAAGAAGTGCAGTATGATAGAACTTGACAAAAACCCCCTTTAGTTTCTGGGGCAGGGGGAAATTTAGATAAATCACTGTTCTTGAGGTTGCAGTTTTGTCTCAGCAGAGTGAAAAAAGAAAAAAGAGTTTCCAAGCAAACCAAAATATCCTGTAAGCTAAATTAGGATGGAACAAAGAACTTCCTGAACATTGTACATATTAAAAATGCATACAAGTATGAGCACATGAAGAAGTCATCATGATGCAAATCAAGAACGGACTTATCCTTCAACAGTGGGTATGCATTAATTCCCCTCTACACAATCCAGAATAGCGTGGCAGCATACTCCTTTTACTGAGCAGCATTCTACTTCAAACTTGCATTGAAAATGCATGAGAACAGTGACTTAAGATCAACCAACATTAAAAAGTTTTTGCATGAGAACTATCACATGTTCACATCCAAGAAAATCCAAGTGTTACGACTCCTGAAAAAAGAAAACACTAGAATCAAATATAAACCGAACTTCTGAAAACAAGGAAATAGTGTGCCACTTTCTACTTCTCTGTTTAGAGAATCAAAGCTGCTAACACTGCCTGTCCTCCAGCATCCCAACCATGCCATGACATTTTACTGCATTCCTGTTTCAAAGCATGGCATTAGCTTTTATGGGTTCCACCACAGCCACAGCATCTCCTTTCAACCCAGTCACCTCCCCGCAACCCAGTCTATTTCTTCGTTTAGGTTTGCTTAGATGGAGTAAGCCAAGAAACCTATGGCTTCCCTACTTACAATTCAGGTCTCACACCACATGTTACCAAAATTTTGATGAGAACTATGTTCAAAGAGACTTTTTGGGGAGCATAAAGACCACAATTTAGCATGAGGTATCAGGGACCAAAACAGAATTTCTTTCCTGCAAGAATAAATGAGCAGTCATACAAAGACAACATTTAATTGAGTTAAAAGGAGTGAGACAAATGATTCCACCCCAGGAACAAGGAAAGATCCTGTATCATTCTTCTGCAAAATACCTTAAGCGAACAGCACACATCACTTACATGCCATAAGCAACAGTGTCCAGAATTCAGAAGCTTAAGGAGCCTGAAGGCTTATGATTAGGTTGCCTGCAAGGCTTATGCTTCCAGATAGCAATGTTCAGTGAACACAGACACACTCAAATCTTTGTACGAGACTCTTTATCCTATCCTTATTGTAAATAATCACAGAGGTTGTTCTCTCCTCCTGTTAAAAAACACAAAGCATGCACACACAGACACTCACTCATTTTAAATTATCCAGGAAAGCAAGTACAGAACGGTGAGGAAGAAGAAGAAAAAAAACCCCAAACAACCCCAAAACACTTAGTTCACATATACAATTTCCCTAGGACTTCCAAAAAGTCTGTTACACTGTACACATCAAAAATCTATATTACTACAGAAATTACTTGTTTCTGCTGCTGGGCCTTTTTTAGTGCCTCAAGCCTCCTTTGTTTAAGGCATTCCAATTCATCTTCATCCATTTGGTCCAACTTCTGCATTTCAGCATCCAGATGTTCTTCCACAACCTTGGCAGTCTGAAGTATTTCATTCTCCAGAACTTTTTGAAGTATTTCAACAGAGCTATCAGCAGCCATCTTTAACTAGAAAGTGATCTCTTCAGAGCTGTGGAAATAGTGACACATGGAATTAACGTTTATACCAACATTTAATTAAAAGCCTGACCTTTCTTACTTGCAGTTCACGCTGTAAAGAAACAAAATGCTATGCTCTTTGAAGATAATAGTAGATAGTTCTTTTCTATATTGCAACCCCCTTTGGAGAATGCTTCTACAACGAACACAGATGGTAACAAAGATACCAGTCAAGTCCTATTCTCTCAATCCCAAAGGCAGCTGCTGAAAGCGCACAGGAACCTCAAATTACTTGTCAATATAAAGCAGGACATTTCACCAGTTCCAAAGGAACACTCATCCTGAGGCAGAGCCATGTACCTTTAATAAACATTCTGAAACTAGAAGATGAAATTGGAAAGCTCGAAGCTGCTGGGAGGAGGTGTAAGATGTCTCAGATTAAGTCTAAGCAACTAAGTCAAAGTTTCTGCCAATAGTCTAAATGCAATTACTTTAAGTACCGGATGCATATTAATGCATATTAATGTATTTAAATCTGAATTAACATTCCTCTCTCCTCAGCTAAAAGACAGACAAGGTACTCAACAGCAAATGCTTTAGGCCAATACACTGCTTCAATTAGTACAAGAAAATTGCCATTGCAAACACCACCCTATGGCAGCCAGCGAAAGGATTTAAAAAGCCCCAACAACCACTACCTAATTGCTACGTGAAGAAACACAGCTAAAATCATTTTCTGTAAAGTTCTCCCTGCCCAAACACTTCAAAAGGCACAAAATACTACGACTGGGGTGCATGAAGAGCTGGGGCAACATAACTGATTGCTCTCCCCAATAAACTTACACTACAAAAAACTATCACTGTAATGAGTGACAGTTTTGAAACAGGGACAGTGCACAGTCACCCTCATCAGATTCTCAACCTGCAGGCCACGGATGTGATGTGCTGAGTTTGGGTTCCAGAGTACTCCTGGCTGTATTTCAAGATAGCCAAACTACCAGTGCCACTGGCTGTGTAAACACCTTGCATGCAGAGGCAAGAAAGCGTTTTAAGTAGCAACGGGCAAAGTACCAGCATCACAGCAGCGCTCCAAGTGTAATGCAACACCAGCAGTGCTAAGCCTGCTGCCACACTCCACACGTGTCACAGCCACACTTGCTCTGACCTGCAGCACCTTCAGTCCCTCTCCCCAAAGCTGGTAACTACAAAGCCTCTCCGCTAGTGTTTCCTATCGCCCTTTCTTGTATTTCCAGAGGAAATAGAAACTTGGCTAACGCAGATCACAGGCCACTAGGTCTTCAGGAGAGGGAGGGAACTCTGCTCAGCCGGGCCAAAGGGAGGCTTGTCTTCCAAGCAAACAGGAAGGAAACCGGAATACCACCCCCAGCCACTCTCCGCTACAGCCCGAGGCCCCCAGAAGGCTCCCGGCTCCCCAGGCCGCGGAAGCCCGGGTGCCGACAAGCGTTTCGTACGCAGCGGGGGGCCTGCGCTCAAGGCCCCGCTCCCCGGGGGACTCGGCACCGCTGACAGGGCCGCGGTCCTGCCCGCTCCCCCAGCGAGGAGGCGCTGGGGGGCCCGGCCGACGCCACCCACCGCAGACCGCCCGCCGCGGGGCCGAGGGGCGCCGCGCCGGCTGCGGGGCGAGGTGGGGGCCGGCACACGGCGGGGCATCGCGCAGGCGCCGCCGCGCCCCCGTGGGACCGTTACAGACAACGGTCGCCCGCCCACCCACCCAGCTCCTGACGAGCTCTCCCGGGAAAGCCTCCCCCAGTCACGGTGCCGGCCGCGCCGCCCCCCGCCTCAAGCAACCGAAGCCCCAACACAGACCCGACACTCACGACGCCGCCGCCGCCGCCGCCGCTCCCCGCCCCGCCCCTCCCGCCTCACACGCCAGCCGCGCCCCACCGACGTCTCGCGAGAGCCGGGGCGGGGCTGGCTGCCGCGCGCGCGCACGCAGCGCTCCCCCACGCGTTCATTGGCCGGGGCGGCGGGCGCGTCCCCGCGGCGGTCGGCGCCCAGAGCGCATGCGCCCAGCCGGAGGGGGTGTGGGGGGGTGTGTGTGCGTCGGTGGATGTGTGTGGCCGCGTCCGGCCCCGCGGGGACGGCCTCTGCCGGGCCGCGCTGCCTCCCCCACGTCCCGTCCCCCTGGCAGCCGCTTTCTCCACCTTTCCCTCCCCCGACTCGCCGAAATGACGCGTCTGGGGTGCAGCGCGGCTCCCCCAGCGCCCGGAAGCGGGGCCGCTCCATGCTGCTGGCCTCCCGCCGCCGCCGCGCTGCTCTGGGCGGGGCTTGGCCGCCAGGGGGCGTGTCCTGCCCCGCCCCTTGCCCACCTCAGTGTGCGGCCGCTGAGGGGAGGGTGCGCGGCGGCGGCAACGGTAACGGCGGGTGAGGCTGCCGGCGGGAGCTCGGGGGAAGGCCCGGCGCCTTTCTGGGGGCCTCCTTCTCGGGTTGGGCGTGTGAGGCCGAGGCCGAGCCCCCGCAGGGAGTCGGGGCGAGGCGGGGCCGGGCCCCTCGAGCGATGCCGTGAGGTAAGGGCGGCCCGCGCGGCGCCTCGGCTAGGGCAGGCGGGGCTGGCGGCGGGCGGGCGGGCGGGCGGGCGGCGTGGCTCGGCCGGACCGCTCCGCTCCGGCAGTCTCGGTGAGAAGACGGCTGTGTTGGAGCAGCCGGGGCTTGTCGTCTCTTTGCTCTTCTTGCAAGCGCGCTAGAAGATCCACAGATTGAAATAATGGGATATTAAAGTGTGTTTTCAAAAAACCAAGTGTTCTGCTTTCTTGTTTCCTGGAAACCTGACTCCCCGGTACTGAAGCATGCTGATGAGGAAGGTGGGGAGGGAAGATAACTCTTGGCCTCATCTGCAGTCTGCTGGGAGGCTGGGTGGGAGAGGCTGATAAGGAATTGTAGCTGTGTAAAGGCAGAAGTAGGAAGTGAGGGCTTTAGGGAGTGAAGCAAGATGGAGGTGGTGATCCTGAGGCTGAAAGGTGAAGACAACCGTGAGGCTTGCTCTGTCCACAGAAGGAATTACTGTAATGGGGTGATAACAACAACAGAAAACGTGCAGATCTCAAAGCACGTTAAATAGTTTGATGTCTGTGAATGCTGTTTTTCCTGCTCCATCCTGCTTTGCTCTTGAGAAATATGCCCAGGAGGGACACTGGGTTGCACCCGAGAGCCCCTCTGCCATAACACACAGTGTTTGCTGTCTGACGTCCGTGCCATGTTTCTGTGAGCGTCGGCCGCCTTCTCCTGCCCCGCAGGAGCAGTGTCCAGGCTCTGCTGTGAGAGAGCGCAGCAGCGGTTCGGCTCTCGTGGTGCAAGGCCTCTTGGACGGGAAAGGGAGGAAAAGCTTTGTACGCTGAGGAAATCTGGCGAGGAGGGAAGGGTGTGCCATACTTTTAATTTTGCTGACTCCCTGCAGGGGAACCTCGTTTGATGGTTGCCTGTGAGCTGTAAACCCAACCCTGCCGCCTCGGACCCCCCGTTTTGGCGGGAGGGCACTCGCCACGGGCTCAAGGTGCTGGACTTCTGTTGTTCGCACTTCACCTCCTGCGCCCCACGGGGTGCTGGGGATAAAGGACCAGCAGAGCCCGGCTGGGGGAGCACAGCTTGCATGCATGGAGCAGGAAGAGCGAGGCAACCGGGCAGCGACCGATGATGTGCCCCATGCCTTGATTACCGCCTGGTCGCTGCGCTGCCATGATGCACCCTAAAAGCTTTCCCTTTATCCTCTCCATTCCCCCACTTTGACCTAGCTGTCCCGTTTACCTCCAGACAAAAGCTTTCCAAAGCTTTTTTCCAAAAAATACCATTTTGGGTATTGGGTCGGTTTTTGTGGCCAAACGGGCTATGATCCTGACAGGAGTTCTGGGCCTCTGTGCTGCCCTCTGGGGAGGCAGGAGGACTGGAGGGAAGCGACGGATTTGGGGCATCACTTAGACGTTTTCCAGGGCTGCCTGAGGGCCAAACGGGTGGAAGCAAAGCCGATTTCAAGAAGCCGGTGGCTGCAATCCCCGAGAGCAGCCGTGTCCCCGGCGGCGGGCCGGCCGGCCCTCCCCCTCCGGGCTCCGGGCCTGGGCCCAAGCACCGCCGCCTGCTCCCCCCTCCGGCCGACAGGGGGCGCCGGCGCGGGGGAAGCGCCGCTCGTCCGGCGTCGCGGCCGCCTCTCGTGGCTGTGCCGGCGGGGGGCGGGGCCGGGCGCGGGCGCGTGCGCGGCGCGCGGCGGGGCGGGCAGTGTGTGTGTGTGGGGGGTGGGGGGGGGAGGCGGCTTCTTTTACCATATGCACGGGGCTGCGCGCGGGCGGGCGGCCGGGCAGCGCTGAGGCGGGGGACGAGCGCCGGGGCCGCCGCCATGGGCAAGAAGCAGAAGAATAAGAGCGAGGACAGGTAGGGCGGCAGCGACCTCGCTCCCCCTTCTCCTCGGTCCCCTCCTCATCCCCATCCCGGGCCGCTGACAGTCAGCGGCGAGCGCCGGTGCCGCGGCGCTGAGTCAGGCCCTGCCGCGGCTCCGCGGCCTCGTCGGAGGCGGCGGCGGGGCGGGCCCGGCCCGGTAGGCCCGGCTCGGTAGGCCCTTGGCCCGGCGGCCCGTGGCCGGGCGGCCTCGGGGCGGAAGAGGCCCGCTCGCGTCCCTCGCCCGGGAGAGCGGCACCGGCCGGGCGTGCGGGCCCGACCGGCGCCGGAGGCCCGAGGAAACGGCGGCGGCGGGTGGGTGTCCCGCGGGCGGCGGTGCGGAAGGGGAGGCTGGTGGCCGCGCAGGAGAAGCTTGGCCCTCGGCGCGGGAGCCGCTGCGTTGCCGGCGCCGTCTCAGCGCTCCCTCCGAAAGGCGATTACTTCAGCCTGAGCCTCGCCCGGCTCCTGGGGCAGCTTGTCCGGGAGCAGGCAGGGACGGAGGGCCGCTGGTTGCGAGCGCGGATCTCGGCTGTCAGCTCAAAAGAGCTGCCTGGTTCAGTTGCAGTGCCTGAAGAGCGTGTGTTCCGTTGGTTTGGGGTTTTTTTTTAAATTTTATGTTTTTTTCTTTAACGGGAGACAGCACTGTAGATCACACTATAACTTAGTGATTTCTGTATGTTTGTTAAACGCAGATATTTTAGTGGCTGGAGGGTAAGAGGATCACTTCTACAGTTATGTGCGTATCTTCTTGGATACTGCCCCATCTGTGAACTTTTTTTGTGTGTAAGAGATTCTTATAATGGCAGCTATATTGACCATATGGAACACCGAATAACATATATATGCTAGCAGCAGAAAAGATGTTGTTCCTTGTCACTATAAAGCAATAAATACAAAAATGCAGTCAATTTGGAGAATGTTTTTAGTTGTTAATACTGACAAGGAGTTAAATGAAAACTGACATCTTAAAATCTGTATGAACTGGAAACTACAACTTTTTTTCCTGACCTAGACTGCTCATTTTGTGTATCTTTTTTGAGTCGTTAAGTGTTTCTCTTACGAAAGTACTCCCTATGGTGGCTATTTCACAAAATACTGTTTCCTCTCTGACGTTTCTTATAGCTACATGTGTATTGCATTAAGGTGTTGACGTTAGTGACTTAAGATTGTTACCCTTAACCAGGTTAGGGTGTAAACTGTTATAGTTTCTCTAGTCTTTTCTGGGTAATGAGTATTTTGCTAGCAAAGTATTTTGCTTGTCTGACTATTTTCCCTCACACCTTTTGCTGTACCAGGTATGCTGCTTTGTAGTGTCTGTTGTTAATCAGCTTGTTTCACCGGCTGTGTTTCACAGGTGTATCCTGGGAGCAGCTCTGGTGAGGAGATGAGTCAAGTGCGATATCAAAAAGAGGAGGGAAGGGTTGGATCTTTGTGCTCTAAAGGGAAAAAAGGCCTACTGCTCATCTTTCTACCTGGTGTGGTAGATGCCAGAATCATGTAGAAGCCTTCGGGTACTGAAGCACTGCTGCTCAGGGCTCTTCCAGTGACAGCGGCTGGTGTGCAGGGGACGCTTTGAGAGTCTTGATGCCTGATGGATACCTTGTTCTCTTTGTGTGTATCTGCATGCATTTCTTTGTGTCAGTAAATTACTGAACATGGGCCTTTCTTGGGTACTATGCACAAAATCTCATTTATGTCTAAAAAATGGAAGCATAACTTAAGAGAGGCCAAGAATTTATTGTTAGAGTAATTGAAATCCTAAGAGCCTAATGATTACTAATTCAGATCCAATTGTTACAAAAAAAAGAAAGCGCAATAACACAGTTAAAGTAGTTGCACTCACTGTCTCACTGCTGCTCTGAGTCCTGAGGTCAGTGGTTTCATCCTGGTGGTGGTGAGCTGTTACGGTGAGTTGTCAGCGTCGGGTGTCCTTCACAAGGAGCAATATGATTGTTCGTCTAGGAGCCACTTGAGATCATTTTTATATGCTTGCTAATGTGCTTGTGTGCCTTTGCTCTTCATTGGTTTGCAGCTCCATGTTACATCCAAATATGTAAAAGGCACTATATAGTAGATACTACTTCTTCCTTGTTTGTTAGCCCTAAAACCAGTTTTGTCCAGGTCTGCATTTCTCTTAGCTGACCGCTGGTGAGTTGTGGGGTGTCCAGTGCCGAGTCCTGTAGAAGTCATCTCTGTTTATCCCGTGCCTGCGCACCTCTCCACTGCATCCTGTCTCTCCACTTCTCAAGGCCTCTGCTACCATACCAGGCCTGTATTTCTCTATGCTATGTCATTGTTGTAGAGTTGTGAATATCTCATTCTATACAGAGTAACTGCTTGTTACTGCTGTCTATATGAAACTGGTTGCAGCATGCCTGCGTAAACAAAAGTAGAACCAATTAGGCATAGGCACCTGGTCAATCAGAGAAATTGCTGTCACAGCTAAATCAAGTGACAGTTGCAGGCAGGTCAAGAAAAGTTCAGCCAAAGTAAGCCTGACAGGCTTTAGCCCTAAGGCCTTGCAAATGCAGTGCAGAGCTTATGGACTGCTACTAGCAGTGGCAATACTGTGTTACAGGGCTACACAGTTATATGGCAATGGGAGGGGTGATGTGGAAGAAGAATTCAAACAGATGTGAGTTTGAGAAGAAGGGTGGGATGGTTTTGTAGAAGGGACTTTGAGGGGTATGGGAGTGAGGATGGACCTGGAAGGCCAGTGATGTTTTGGAATAGGCTCTGTCTGCAGAGGTACTGTCATCATCTCGTGGTGTTGGTTCTAAGTGACACCCCTGTGAATGTCAAGTTCCCTCAGGGGAGAGGCTGTATCGCGTATTTGCATCCGTAGCTTGAAGTTGGGCTTCAACGTCTCCCATCAGTCTCCCTTCCATTCCCAGTAGAGTGAGAGAGGAGTGGCGCCGTGTAATCAAAGGCTTCCAGTCGGTTTTGCCTCCTGCATCTTCAGTTCTGTGCTATGCAGTATTACTTGTTTCCTCCTCCTTTTCCTCTCTCCTTCCCCAACAATTATGTTACAGATACAATTCCTTGCATCCCTTTTGGCTGCAGCTCCCAAAGCATGTGGCAGCTCGCGGACATAACTTGCAGTGCAGAGGAAGCATGTGGGAAGATGCAGGTGGTATGTCTGTGTTGTGAATATTGGTTTGAGAATTGATGTGACAGGAAGGAGATTTTCTGCTTGTCTTCTGACATACTGAGACAAGTTACGGAAGGTTCAAGTCATCTTTACTCTGCTTTTCTCCCCTCGCCCCCATTGCTTTGACTTCTGTTGTGTAGTTTCCTCCTGCCTTGTTTCTGCTGAGTACAGTAGAGGTCATACTGATAAGTATTGATATATGTCCAGGAAGTGTGCTGGTAAAAGAGGGTGAGGATGAATTCTGTCATGGGAACAGGGTCTAAGTACATAGGGACAAAAGACCCTGTGCAAGATGGTAACTATGGTGAGCAGGGAAAGAATGGGAATGCAGGACTGTTGTCCATTATGAATATAGATTGCTACCTGAACAGATACACCTACAAATCTGTTTCTACTATACCAGTGACTCTGTTATACTCCTCTGGAACTATTATTGACTCCTGCCGCTTAATTGCTGTGCATCTGTTGGTGAAGAACATATTTATTTAGAATGGTCAGATACATGGTCACTGCAGGAAAAACTCCATGTGGTGTGTTAGAGGGGTGCTTTGTAAAGGTGGAGAGTGTCTTGGGTCATAAATAGCTCCTAAGCCATATGGAAGTTGCTTTAATTGTTTCCTCTTTGGAATTTTTATGGTTGTGTTGATCACTCATTTTCAAATGAAACTTCATAGCAAATCCCTCAATAAAAATATGAGGCATCTGAATTTTCAGGCTTTCCTAATGGAAGAGTAGGTGTTCTGATGTGTAGTCTAGCTCCTCCTGGGAGTGATGTGTTATGCTTTGGTTCTTGGACAGAGCCGTAATGGCAGGAGGTATGTCGTGGTTCTACCCTGCTGTCTTTGTGAATTTAGTATAGGATTTTTTTTTTACGTGTGTGGGAAGAAAGGCTGTTTTAAGCTACAGAACTGTGCTTTGAATTCAAGCCTCAAACTGCTGCTGTAGATTTCCAAATAAGTGTGCTATATGCTGCATGTTACAAATTATTTTCTGCCTGGGATATGGATCTTTCCCCTTGATGGTGTTAGCTTTTCATGTGTTTTTCCTCTTCTCCCAGCTTTAAGTCATCTTCCTCTTCTCTTGGTAGTTTTCCTTAGCTTCCAGTAGGTAGTCTTTAGGTGTGTTTATTCTTGTGCCCTTTAATATTGTGAACTCTTGCCTAGGCATACCACTCTGATCATTCATGCATATTGCTTTAAAAGTTACAGGTGCCAGCTGTGATTCTGTAGCCAAGAGTGAACACTGCTGCTAAAATAAGACTTATAGCGCTGTTGCTGATGCTATATATTGCTTTCTCTTCTGCAAATTAAATTGTTGGCATTGTCTACTAGTTGTTCTGTTTGGCTTCTTTTTATTAGTGTGTGAAGTGAAGTCATCTTAATGTTGTGTAGGAAAGTTCTGTGAAGGCTAGAAAGCCTATGAACACCTGTGGTTCAGAAACATTCTGTACACCAGAAAATTTACAATAACTGTCTCTATCTGCTTCTCAAAAACATTTCCACAAGCAAAGCTTTCTGCAGCTCCATCAAGGAGAACAGCTGATAAACCCCTGAAATCCCTGTTTTGCAAATCTCATCTGGATGATGCCATGGTTTTGTATTGAAAGATGGAGTAAAACAATGCAAAATAATTTCTCTGTTACAGAAATTTATTGGGTTTTTTTCTATGCAAATGTGTATTTCTGTTCCCCCCCAAACCTATAGTTTTTACCACAGGCATTTCATATCTATAAGAAAACTTTTTTCATACATTTGTTGGATTTTTTTTTTAAGCAAAGCATCATTGTGAAAAGAGTGTAAGGATCTTCAAATATTTGCGGTAATGGCAACATAAACTAAAAAGCACCGCAGTACATGAAGTAGGTTGTTAGAAGCTTTTCTTGTCGAAATCTTGATTCTCTTCATCTGTTACCTTCATGAAGGCATCTGAACCTTATCTATACTGCTTATGAAAAGTATGAAAATAGTATGTTGCAAGCCAGCAGGAATTGCAGAAACTTTTCTTTCAGTTCTCTGAAGCTCTCTGGAAAACCTCGCTCAGAATAGAAGGTTTATGGTAAGTTAAACTTTGCTGTTGTTGTTGACACTCATAATATCAAGCCAGACAAGCTGACAGCTCTACATACCTTTGCCAGTTTTAATTGCATTAGTACTGTCATGTCTTTCTGACTCTGCGCTCATGTGTGTTGCTCTCCATTTGTTCTGTACTCTTCATCACTTAAAAGCTGCCTAGGAGTGAAGGTTACAGTTCTGGACAAAATCTCTGGTTTAGTAACTTTCAACGCTTGTGTAATATTCCTTTTCCTCCTCCTTCTGATTCCCTCCACAAAACAGTCCCTGAGACTGGTAGAGAAAGTAATTATTTGTACACATAATTTATGTGCAGAAAAATTAATTCAGTCATTAAGTTTGGCTTGCTTAAAGAGTACAGTGCAGTCTAGTGGGTGTTCTGGTCTGAAAGCAGTTGGTATCTTATGGAAGATGTGTGTTTTGATGATCCTGGTGCTTACAGCACTGATGACTTATTCTTCCCGTATGTGGTTTTTTTTTTCTTTTTCTTTTACAATAGCCTAGTGGAGATTTTAAACGTGAATCTGCTATCTTAACACTGAAATACGTTTCTTTAGATACACACTGTAAGGTGAAGTATTGGTTTTTACTATAGTTAGTGTAGGTGGGCATCCTTTGCTCTTCAGGATTATAGACAATCAAAAATGTATTTTATGAAGTGTTCTAAATGGTATTTTTGTGATGTATTTTCATTTTATACAATGAGAAATACATAGGATATGGAAGTTGTGAAACACTGGATTTGGAGGTAATTTCTGTCATCTTTACACATTTTCTAAACAAACAAAACCCAAAAGAACTAGTCTAGGGAAGACCAAATGCTAGTTCTTTACTTAGTGTTTCATATTCCATGCTTTTAGTCATCTTGTTCTCTTGGGATGTAACCACTTAAACTGAACCTTGAAGAACTGCTTTCATCCAGAGCTCTGTGTTGCCAGCTACTAGCCACAAAAGAAACTTTTTATCTTGAAGTTTTGCTATATCTTTGTTTAAATGGGAATTTTAGATTGTGGTGAGCTTTTTTCTTTTTTCTTCTTCTTTTTTTTTTTTTTTTTAATCTGAGTTGTATAAAGGCGAATTTCTGTTTTTTTCTAGAATCTATTGGGGTTAAAAGTTATGTTTTCTATGCCTTTTTTTAGAAGGTTTTCCTTAGCTGATAGTTATTCTATCCTTCTTTTTCCCCAGCCAAACTTGAAAGAGAAGGCATGACTCTTTAATATTAAAAATGGAATCATTGTCTTGGGAGCCTGAATAAAAAGCAATTACCCTTTTAGTCAAATTTTACTTCCTTGCTGTCTCATGTAATTAGGTAGCTTCACCAGCTTCCTTCATCTTACTAGGGAAAAACAGCTAAGGTGTAGTTTCACATCACACTTAATTCAGTTGAGCTGTCAGTTGTTTCAAACCTTGTGGTCTTTCTTACTCTTGCTGTCCCCAGCTGCATGCTGTAACTGCTTCCATTGCACTGGATTCAATGCTTATGTGCCCACAGTACAACTCCAGTGTGTGATTTGATCTGCCACCAAAAAAGCGTTTTCTGCAAGGACTTGTGGCCACAGGATTGCCTGAGCTGATGAGAGGGGAAAGTGTTGCTGGGAATGGGGAAGGAAGTCACTTCTCCCCTCCCCTACCCCATAGTTTGAGGAAGAGGCAAGGGGAGGGTGGCCTTTTTCTGGGGCTGTGATTTTTTTTTTTTTTTTTTTTTTTTTTTTTTTTTAAAGCTGCTGTTGGCTGTAGTGGTGGGTTGCATAGCTGCTGCTCATGTGAACACTCCTTCACTTCTTGGGCTAAGGAAGGCATGCAGTTCATGCTTTCCTGAATTTCAGGCTGTCTCTGGCATACGTAATTTAAATATTTTCAGCAGGAAAAACAAGGTGGCTGCTTCTACACTAAAAAGTTTGTGGTGTTCATGTTCTTTGATAGGTAAGAATGAGAAAAAGGCCACGGCTTTGTTTTCATATTTTGAATAGCCTTGCTGAGCCAGCAGATGCTTGCATTTTCAATTTCATAACCCACTTAAAGAACAAGTTAGTGGTGCGTGGTTTTGAACATTTAAATAATTACTTCCAAACTGATTTATCTTCTGTAGCATTTTAAACTAGTTGTTCTAAAAGAACTTTTTTTGGAAGACAGAATGCCAATTTATCTTAATACCTACAAGTAAAACCAACTACAAATATGCCATTCAGCATTGGTAACTTGCTAAGTTTGCATAAGCTTGTATTTAGAAATGCATCCTTATTACTGGGCTTATGACCCACATATACAGGGGATGGGTAAGGTGCTGTAGGGGAATAATGGTAAAGAGCTGTCTAAAAGCATTAGTTTCAGTTGCTCTAAAACTATTGCAAAACTAAACACATGGAAACAGATGGTTCAGCTTCTTTTCAGTCTTTTTGAAGTTCAAGGTTTTTTTTTTTTTTTTTTTTTTAAGCAAAAGAACATGACTTAATGACAGTGATGTTCCTTTGAAGGTGGTTAGAAGAGCTGGTGTCATGTAAATGATGAAATATCTCCAAAGTTGCCTCGGCAAAAATGAGTCTTCTGATTATGTAGGAATGTGGGCAGTGAGTTCACAGTAGTGATGCAACTTTCTTGCTGTGTGGACTTACTGACTCTTCTGCTTCATGCACGTGAATGTGTGTGGGGGTTTTTTTGTCTGTTTTTAATTGTACAGTGTTTTCTGACATTTGAACTTTATCTTCACAGAGACAGCTTAAAACCAATCCAAACTAAAATATTTTTAGTGTAATTTGACTTAGCTTGTTATCTCAGTTAGCTGTAAGATGAAGGCAAGCTTTAGTAATCATATTTATGTCGGTCAGTGCAGTGGATCAAAAAGTACTTGTAATCTTTGAGTTTGCATGTATCCTTTAGTTTTGGTTTCAGCAGGAGAGTGTTATCCTGTTGGCTTTGTTTGCAAAACTGGATGTTGGATTTCCAGTAGTTACGGCCGCCGTCTCATTTTAAGCTGAATTCTTCCATTTAATTTCTGCAGTTTCATTTAACTAATTTCAGTAGAGTGAAATCGATATAAATGAGGGCAACTCAGCTCCTTTGTGTACTGATAATTAATCCTGCTGCTCTACTCTTTCAGTTCATGTATGGATTAATAGTTTCCTTTGCTCTTTATCTTACTGCTGCCTAGTCAGGATGCCATCTCTGTCACATGTAGACGCATGGTGCCTATTTATAATGAAATTTTGCCCTGTGTTTGGGGCTATGTAATGTAGGTACTATAACAAGTGTGGTCTTAGGAAAGAGCATGAGGAAAACATGCATGTTTGCTGGTGGTTCTGCTAATATAATATGCCTCTTATCAAAGAGTACCTGTGAAATGCTATTGGTGTCAGTTGGCTTGCAAGGCTGCGTCCTTCACTAGAACCTGCATGGAAAGCTGGAGGAGCTTGTTTGGCAAGGAAGGCAGTTAAGCATTTCAGCTGCAGAAGTTCACCGAGCAAAGAAAAATGCTAAAAGTCTGTTGACTCTTATTTCTATAGCTGTAGTCCTGTCTTCCCCACATTTGGCCATGTTTTCCAGGGCAATGTCCAGGAAGTCTTTCAAGTTTCGATGCCTAGATGTGTCTGTTACAGAGATTATATTGCATGCAGTATCTGTCCTTAGTATGGAAGCTTCACACTGTGAAAATCCCTAGTGATGAATGTATGAACTATGCCAGTACTTGGAGTCATTTTTTTAACCTTCCATGTAAGAGAGAGGTGATAGATAATTAAAATGTACTTGTAACTATTCTGAAATACTGTTAGGAAGCTCTGATGGTTTTTATTTTATTTCAGAATTGTAAGTTTAAATTTTGATTTGTAGCGTGACAACTTTTGCTCTGGTGAAATACGCACTAATTAACATCTGTAATATCCTAGACTGTAAAAGAAAAGGTAAAACTTCAAACTTCAAAAATACATCTTGCTAATTGTGCTAAGTGTTAGAAACTATGAAACTTAAAATGTAAAGTGTTTGTAAGCAAAATGGCAAAGCATGCCCTTAAAAGACTAAAGAAAATGCTAGTATGTGGAAACTAGGATTAAGGTAAGCTTGAACATCTGTAAATCAAAGTTTGTGTTAGGATGAACTCTGGCTTCATGATGGCTTCCATAGGGAATTTCTAGGTTCTGGCTGTTGCAGGCCATTGCATCAGAAAAAGAACTTGCTCCAAAACTGTGCTTGTTTCTCAGGTTTTAAAGGACCTTCACCACCCCTCCCCCCCCCCCCAAAAAGCCCCATGCCTTTAAGGTACGTGCTATTTTAGTGGGTTTTTTTTTTCAGCAGATGCTATGTAATAGCTGGGGGGTTTTCTGTGTGTGTGGTGTTTCCCCCCCCCCCCCCCCCCCCCGGGTTTCTAGTCTTAAATACTGTTTCCTTGCTGTACTAGCAAGAGAAACACTGCGATGTTTTTTCTACAGACCATGCATCTATTAGTCACGAGGTTTTTCCACTTTTCTGACTCAATAGCTTGCAACTGTGTGGGATCTTATAAGTAGGAGAGCTACTGGCCATCTTTTTACATCTGACTGAGCAGCGGTAGGTGACAGCTCTTCATTTATTTCCTAACTCTGCTTTAATCTTCACACTGGAAATGTTTCATATGTTCTCTAATAGGCAGGATTTGGGATTGTAGCTTTATTTGTCACTGGTTTTGCTTAACATGTAACACCAAGTAGTTTAGCTTGTGTTTTAGACTTTTCACTTTCTGTCACTGGCCTGATTTGATGCTTTGATTGCATGAGAGATGTTGAATTTCCTTTGTTGCCTATGCCTGTCTTAAAAATCTCCAAACACTTACTTGGGATGATCTGGGTATATTTAATCCTGGTTTTGTACAGAATGGTGTGCTAACACAGCATTTAACTAGTGACCTAGTGAATATTTAGGAATCTATTCATAAGTGGCTTTCCCTATGGAATGCAGGTTTTCAGTAGTCTTCACAGACAACTTTTACTGGGAGCCTTTTGGGCAACAGATGATTTCTTAATCTCATTTCTAGGGCAGTAAGGTCAATATTTTTCAGTATAATGTATGTGAATGTTTCTGTATGCTACTTTTAAAATGCTCTGGAATATTTTGAAGTCTTGTATTGCTGTAATCCTGCTTAAATGGCAAAAGGCAGTGAACTTGTGTAGGGGAAATGTAGAGCACTTTTTTTTTTAATCAGTGATAGAATTCTAAAGATAAATAGTTTTGCTTGGATCTGAAATGTGGAGATCTCTACATACTTGTTATTGATTATTGCCATCTCCTTTAATTAGCGTGACTGCTGTGTCTTCTACTGCTGCATAGTTTTGCCCTGTATTAGGCACAGACCTCTGTGGAGGAATGTCTGCAGCCATTTAATGTTTTGAAAATTGCTTGTTTTGGTTTGTGTGTGAAGTACACACACCGAACTTTTGCTGTCGCTTACTGCATTGAAATGCTGTTTTAGCAATATTGGAACTCTTTTCATATCTGGCAGCAAAAATAGGGGCTGGAATCAAAAGTACGTGAATAAGAAAGGTGGCTCAGCCTTCATTTCTGAAAGGGAGACAAAAGAGAATCAGGGTCATAACCCCTTCTCAGCAGTGCAGTAGCACTTTGCTTTCAGCTTCATGCTTTCCAGACCTCCTTGAGCCTCTTGTGCTGGGGAAACATGGGACTGGTTATCTTGGTGTGTGAACCTGATCGACAGCAAGCCTCCTTTGAGTCCAAAGCATTGAGCTTGAATGGCCTAAGGTAGTGAGGCTGCAAATATGAAGCCTTCATGCAAAAGCAGTTCAAGGTCAGAATTGAAAACTGAGCATACTGGTGCTTTCAGGTTCCTGTATCAGGCACTCTTAAGAGTTGGGGTTAGGACCCTTGTAAAGCCTGAATGGAGGGGCAAGAGAGGCTGTGTGGAGACCTTTTGGAGGACTTGGGGGAGGAGGATGTTCCTGCAAGAGTGTTTGGGTTTCTGAAACATGGGACTGCTTAAAAAAGTTGACAGGAAAAAGTTCCTAGGTGTATCTTCCAATGCCAATAGGAAAGAAGCTCTCCTGTTATGTATCTAAGTGCAGCGTGTTCCTTATGACATAAGAATCTCTCAGGAAGGGAGGGAGCATACATTCTCAGTCTTCTTTTCAACTTTCTTTTATTATGAAATCCTAGTGGAATATTGTTAGAGTTTTAAAAGGTAAGGAAATTCAAAGTCAGCATGGGAATAACCTCTTAGTAATGGAAGCCATTATTTGAATTCCTTGGCTTTCCAATGATATTCTTGCTTTTTGGTTCTTAAGAAGAATTATAACTGTATATATTGCTGTATATACAAGTGCAGCCTTAATTTTACTTTTTTTTTTTACTTCATCGAGGCTCAAATGTTTGAAGCCTGCTGTGTCACTTCTTAGTAAGTAGAAATGTAGCGGAAAGTATAGATTTCTTGGAAACCATTGACTGTTAAGCACTGGAAGCCAAGGTTGGAAAGACTCTTCTACTATGCCACTGTTGTGACAGCTGAACAGTCTTCATTATTATTCCTAAACTGTTCTTCCTGGTGGGTGTTAAAGCTTAATGTCTATGAATTAGTTTTTTCAGTTTTTGATTTGAGAGATTTTTTTCTCCAAAGAAGTTTTCTTCTTCAAGGTTCAGTTGAAGTGGGTTGATTTAAAAACAAATAAACCCCCACCCCCTTAAAGCCTGGATCCTGGAAAACAGAAGGTACCATAAGCATCCTCTTTTGCTAGCAGCATAAAACCCATGTATTTTATGTTTGGGCATAACTTTCTGCAAAGTTGCAATTTCAGAAGTCAGTCTTGAGAATATTCCTGTAAAATACAAGCTGTTTAAAGGCTTGGTTCTTTAATATCACTACAACCATATGGTTAAGATCCTGTAGTAGTGGGAGCGGTACAGCCATGGAATAAGTAGTAGTGAAGCTTATATTTTGGTCTCTTCAAACTATTTCAAGCTTGGATTTGACTCAATCTTCTCTGTTAACTCCTAGAGTAGAAGGAAATAAGCAAGTGTGCTTAATAAACTGATATGCTGCACTTAATACAAAAAGAAGTGTGAGGGCCTATGTGTGGGCCTAGATGTAATATAGTTAGCCTGATATTAGGGCTTTAACTGTAGGTGTAGAGTTGATTGTTGACATTTTTATTTCAGCTCTCTATGTTACCCCCGGTGCACAGCCAGTTAAAGTGCTTATAAAAACAGCTCTTAAAATTGCCGAAACATCAAGTCAGCTGTTCTTAAGGTGGAAATGGCCAAAAAGTTTATTCTTTCTTCTTCAGGGAGGTGGGGATTGGTTTAGAAATCTTGCATTAACTATTTGAGAGTTACATTTCTTTGAAAAATGTATTACTTATGATGTCAGCACATAAGAGGTACTACTAGGTATATCCAAGGCATGTTTTTTCTTCTCTTGACTAAAAGTAAGTATCTCTGATAATGAAGATGCTGTACAGTGAAGTGTTTCTTTGTGCTGCTTTTTATTTGTATTGTTCAGTCTATATAGAAGAAAATTTAAGACCTTAAAAATACAAATAATCAATCTTCGCCTTTAAAAAAAAAAGGATGTGCATTGTTGCTTACTTGTGCTATTGTGCTTATTTGTGCTATACAGACAGTGTTTAGTGACTTGCTTATGCCAGATATTTGGGATAAAATGGGTTTGTGAATGTCAGCATTCACATAAACTCGTAAAATGATTCTTTTGGCCCTCTCCTTTTGCAAAGGGAAATACAACTTAGACTTACTGAATTTCAGACTCTTTAAAGGAATAAGTATGTACTTGATTTTCTTTATTAATATTCAACTTCTGGGTTTGTAAACTGGCAAGGCTGAAGCTCTGGTAGTTTAGAATTGGCTGATATCTTGGAGGTCCTGAATTTGGAAGAAATTTATTTCCCTTATTTTCTGGATATAGATTCAGGTATTTGGTGGGTCACCCTTTGGCTGGCTAGTCTTAAGTCGGTAATAATAATTAAGACAGTGAAATTGTGAAACAAAGAACAGTTTTCTGCCCACATATCCAAGAGGGAGTTAGATGAGATACTAATAGCATATTGATTAAATGGGTTTTGAAACTTCAAGCTGTGAGGAAAGTAGCATCCTAATATTTGCTACTTTAATAGACCAGTTTTGGTCTGAGTAGCAAAGTTCTAAGTGTGAAGCAGGGAATAGGTAAGTCTCCTTTCTTAAATTTGTATTGTGAGTGTGATTAGGTAGAAAAACCTCTGGACACTAGACATAGTCTTTGCTCAATTCTTGTGGTACAAGTCAAGAAAAAAGTGCATCTGAACTACAACTATTGATAAAGGACAGGAAAAAAGCCACTTCTGCTCACTTGCAGATGAGAGGTTATTTATAGCAAGAAAAGAAAATGCTTTTGAAAGAGAAACTTGATATAATGAAGATCTAATAAGGAAGGATGCATATTGCAGATGCCTTGTGAAACTTCTTTTGGCTTTCTTTAGGTCTGGGAGAGGTAACACAAAGGCAAGTAGTGGAAATGGTTGTGTGCCAACTGCATTGGTATGTTTTATGATCTGCTTTTGAGTCTGGCTAGGGGCTGAATGGTTCTGTGTGACTTCTTTTCTTGAAAGCTAAGAATAAAACTTTTCAGTCTGATGGCAAAGCATAGGTAACTGGTACATCATAAGTTGGAAGCTGTGAAGAACTTCCACTTATTTGCCAAATAAAAGTGGTTCTTAATAGAATTTCCTGGTTACTAAATTGCAAGATTTCTTCTATTTGTGCTTCATTTTTACACTTTCATTGTGGGGGCTGCTTTTCTATCAATAACACTATGATTTGAAGGGTTAAACAATCTATCTTTTGGGGGAACAAAGTGAAACAGTCCAGGTATGTTCTTCCAAGAAGTTTTATCAAATCTCCCATCTAAACTTTTAAAGTCAGTATTGCAAGAACTGAACATATTTTACTGTTCCACCTCCCTTCAAGCAAATGACATGTGTGAAGATTTTTCCTTTTCATCCTACTGGATGGAATAAGGTAATAGTGCATAATGGTTTGTTAAATGTGGTTTTTGCCCCTGCATTGTTTATGTTTTGTGATTGATTTTACATTTTGAAGCTTTTGTTTGTTTTATGCAGATGGCTTCTACTTATGTAAACTTAACGTTTGGACCCTTGATAACGCTGCTTTCCTTTTGCATTTTAGTGCGAAAGATGATATTGATATTGATGCCCTTGCTGCTGAGATAGAAGGTGCAGGAGCTGCAAAGGAGCAAGAGCCTCAGAAATCCAAAGGCAAAAAGAAAAAAGAGAAGAAGAAACAGGATTTTGAGTAAGCTTGGTTTTTTTCTATCTGTCTTATTTTATTCCATTATACAAAAACTCAGTTACTTAAGTACCATAACTTCTTTCTTATTTTAGTGAAGATGATATCCTGAAGGAGCTGGAAGAACTTTCAATAGAGGCACAAGGAGGGAAAGTTGACAGGGAACCTTCTACAGGAAAGGTGAACACTGAAAGGGAGGTGGGCTATTTAATAGGAAATAGTTGAAATATGAGATATCTCTGTCCCAGGAAAGTTCTAGCGTTGTGGTGTAGCTGGAGTTCCTATGTGAAACATGCAGCTAGCATATATTTTTAATTATACTTGATTGTATTTTCATGGTAAAGTCAATTGTGAAAGATTTTACCAGAAGCCATGTCTTCATGCTGATAATTATTCAAAGCCAATCAGAATAAATTTTAGTTGTGGGCTGAGGTGTAGTACACTCAGCAGGAATAGTTATTGCTTTCAGACTTTGTCTTCGATAAAAGAAGTTTTTCTTGACATCTCTGAATGCTACTTCTTAGCTCACAATAGCAAGTGATTTTTCATGGCTGATTATTGAATTGTTTAATTACCAGGTTGAAAATGACAATGAAGAAAGCTTATCAAAACAAGATAAAAAAAGGAAAGGGAAGAGTAAAAAAGCTAATCTGGAAAATGACTATGACAGTGAGGAAGTGGAAGATAAAGATAAAAAATCTAAAAAAACTCAGAAAGCAAGACAAGACATGCTTTCTGGCAGTGATGATGATGATCATGAGACACAGCTTAAGAAAAGCAAAGGGAAAACTCAGAAGTCAAATAAAAAGCATGATCTCTCAGAAGAAGATGAAACTAACATTAAGAAAAGCAAAGACCGTGCAGGGGCAGTGTCTACAGGTGAGAGTGGTGATGAATCAGATGAATTCTCCCAATCTAGAAAAGGACAAAAGAAAAACCAAAAACCAAAGTCCACTCCTGCTGCTGAAAGTGGTGATGATGAAGAAGAACCTTCATTCAAAGTAAAAACAGTGGCTCAGAAGAAGGCAGAAAAAAAAGAACGTGAAAGGAAAAAACGTGAGGAAGAAAAAGCCAAACTGAGGAAGCAGAAAGAGAAGGAAGAATTAGAAGGTGGTAAAGAACCAGCAAAGCCAAAGGAAGCTCAAAAAAAAGCTGAAGGGAAGGCTTCTCCTGAAGTCATGGCAGCCCCTGGCCCTGGGGAGAAAGGAGAGACTCCTGCAGGAGCAGAGGGTTTGTAACATGGTTTCTAAAACTGTAACTTAAACACTGTAGCTTTTGTAAGAGGGCCAAAGAGTTGGCAGGCAGTGAGAATGATTTGGTGCTTTATTCTCAATCTGGAATACTGGACACTTGGTAGCCTTGTCTGCCTCTTTGTGTTCGCTCACATGTGGCTGTTTTTTCTGGCCTGTAGTTTGTTCAGGTACATGGGAAAACAAAAGCCAGGTGGTGAATTCTCATTATGATATATTTTTACAGTTCTGTATTGCAAACATACATTTTTCACTTCCTAGTTATTCTGTTACTTTAAGACTTCAGGCCCTGACTTTGTAACTTAAGAGACAGTATTTTTTTTTTTCATTATGAAGTGCTTATGTAGTAGCCAGTAAAAATGTTCCTCATTTGGTGTTATTTATCATATTTGAAACATTAATTGTATTTAGAATAACTTTAAAATTTTTGGGATCTTTGAATGTATGCCTTTTCTTTCTATAGCTGATGACAATGAGGGGGACAAAAAGAAAAAAGACAAGAAAAAAAAGAAAGGTGAGAAAGAAGAAAAAGAGAAAGAGAAGAAAAAGGGTCCCAGTAAAGCCACGGTTAAAGCTATGCAAGAAGCCTTGGCTAAAATGAAAGAGGAGGAGGAAAGGGCAAAAAGAGAGGAGGAAGAACGCATAAGACGACTGGAGGAACTAGAAGCGAAGCGCAAAGAGGAGGTACTGTGTATCTTACTCTGAGGATAGAATAAAGGAGAGGGTAATCTTAAACTGTACCCTTGCTGGTGCAGTTGGTAGATTAGTCCTTAATATGTTTCTCATCAATAGAATATACACATGGCCAGCTTTTGTGTAAAGCATGCTTTAAAATTTCCACTTTTTTTTTAAACTTTTTTCTAGGAACGATTAGAGCAAGAGAGGAAAGAAAGAAAGAAACAGAAGGAAAAAGAGAGGAAGGAGCGTTTGAAGAAGGAGGGAAAACTTTTAACAAAAGCTCAACGAGAAGCCAGAGCCAGAGCGGAGGCTACTCTTAAACTACTCCAAGCTCAGGGTAAGCAGTAAAGTTTAAAATAATAATAATTAAAAAAAAAAAATAAAAAATCATACTCCTTGTTGCTCTGTGTGTGTTTGTTCTATCTGGAGCTAGGAGGGCAAATACTGAGTAATTCCATGTCAAGCTGCTCTGTTGTCAAGGAAGGCAGTGTGTGTGCCCCCCCCCCCTTTTTTTTTTAAAGTAGATTTAAATGTCTGTATATTTTAATCTTACACTTTAAATATCCAACTTTTTAATACACTCCACTTGTGGTTTAAAGATGTTAGTTATGGAACTTAGGAAAAATCACTTCTTTCCATTGCTTAGTCCAAACGCCAGGAAAAGCAGATAGGCTGTGCTGTGTATCTTGTAAGACCGGTGATCTAGATCCTTTTGAATTAATTCATGTGCTCGCTTAAGCAAGTGCATTGTTTTGCTTCAAGTTAGCTAGTCCATGGAAACAGTATATTGTCCTCTTGCATTTTCTTCAGGAAAAGGGTATGTAGGAGCTTTCCTGCTTTTCTGTCAAATATAATCTGTTTCCATTGCAATGAGGTAAATGTATCCAATGTATTGTAAGCCCGTATAAGTTCCTGGTAACTTGTTTGTGGTTAAGGAAAGAAATGAATTCCTGAGTGCTGAGTAGCCTTCTTTTTGTATTTGTAGAGAATACCATCTGACACTTTGCTGGTAGGTGGATGTGTAACGGTAGGAATCTCTGTAGCTAGTAAAATGTTTGGAGCTCTTAAACATACACAAAGGCCATTTCCCTTCAGTCCTTGCTGTAGGTATTGGAATCTGTCTATTTGTGTGCTGCCACAAGTGGATTTTTGTCAAATCCACACTGTAAATCACACAGCACCTGAAGGAATTTTGAATGTTTCAGAAGGTGCAGCAGTAATTAAATTATTAATTTGTCTTTGCACCAAACTTCTGGTTTTAATTGAATCCATTCCAACATTACAGTGCTGTCTTTCTGGTGAGGTGAAGGTGAAGCTGATGAATTGAACCTGGCATTATTTTAATACCTAAAACCATCTATGTTGTTAAAAAAAAACCAAACCAAAACAACCCCAACATTGAGCAAAAGGGAAAATACTATCTAGTGAACAATCTTAAGCTTTTAAGAAGAGCTGTGCCTCTTAACTGTTTCAGATTGTCTGAAAGTAGGATGATTGGCAGACTGGTGTTAAGTCAGTTTTAGCATAACAGACCTTAAATTGACATATGCTTGTTAAACTTGAGGTATGTGTGTTCATGAAATCCTGTATAAGTATGTGATAGCTTTAAACCTGGAGTCTAGGATGAGATTGCTTTTTTGGGCGGGGTGGTATTTTTTTTCCCCCATTATTAATCTAACTTCTTTTTGGGAGCATTCAGAGTATCTGAAGAACTCTACTTTGCTCAAGTTTTGCAGCTTTTGAAAATCAAACTTTTTAAAAAGATAAAATATGCTTTGACCATACTTTCCACTCTTTTCCTTCCCCCACCTTGTGATTTTGGAAAATGTTTCTCATTTAAACCAAAGCTTATGTTTAGTAATTAATCACCTGGATTTTCTTTCTAACAATTCTTTTTTGCAGGTGTTGAAGTGCCATCCAAAGACTCTGTGCCAAAGAAGAGGCCAATATATGAAGACAAAAAGAAAAAGAAGCAGCAGCAGCCCGAAAATAAAGAAGGTGTGGTTTGCGTATAGGGATACTTAATAGATTAGTCACATTTCCGGAAGTGTTTGTGGAATAAATCAGATAATCCTAAACTAATTGTGCTTCAGGGTGCCTGTGAGGTTCTTTTGACACCCCTACCCCCATATGCAAGTGCTGATGTATTAGAATCCTGAAGGCTGCTCACTTAATGCTTTGTTTTACAATCTACTTGGCTGTTATTTTTTTTCCTAACCAGGGTATTTTCTTTAGAATTTCTAAATGTTGGAGATGTGCAGAATGTAAAGGCCTTTTACAAATGTGAGGCTGAATGCTTTGTGTGCATATGTAGGTTAAATACAACGTAGTATAAGTAATAATGACTTGTAATTAAGTCTAAGTTGATGTTGCAGGATGAAAGGGGTTTGATCCTAGTTTTAGTCCTTTTAAGTTGGAGACAATTTTTTGTTTGTTTGTTTTCTTGTATATAAAAACAGTTTTCAGTTTCCAGGGCATGAATAGTTCAGAGAGCTTGCATGTTTGAAAACTTAGAATTTATTGCACTAGCTAGACATAGAGTGAATGTGTTAGAATTTTTTACTTTTGTGCTTCATGGTTTTCCTGTGGGGTTTTTACTGTGGCTCTTCTCAAGACTATTCCTTAGTTTAAAAAAAACCAAACCCTCCTTGCATAAGGTTGCATTTTGTTTTGGGTTTTTTTTTTTTTTAATTTACCTGTTTTTTACATTCAACATGAGTGTTACGTGGCTACTTACGACTTAAAGAGTGTGTATAAAGAATTGAGAATGGTGCTTATCTGAATTGTATTAGTGTTGGGTTTGTTTTTTTTTTAATATGGAACAGTAGAGCAAGAGTGGGTAGTTCATTAGTATGACTTCATTTTCTCTTGTTTTTTAAAGAAAGTTGTGTTTTTTTAATGTTCAAAAGCAGTGGTAATCCTCTTAGCCGATAACTGACCTATCACACAAATCTATTTAACTGCTTACAAAGCCAAATGCTTTTCATATAAGCCACATGCTCTGACTTTGTTTTAGCTCAGTAAGTGGGAGTTCAGTTAGTTTGGTATTACACAAATTCAGATTTTCTTTACTTGTAACAGCACAACTTAAAAATAGAACTTAAATGTGAAGCTGTATGTCTAACTAAGTTGGTTTGCACTTTGGAAGAATGTAGCAAACAATTTGCTTTTTTGCAATTTCAGAAAGCATGGAGGTAACTTCCCCAGCTGAAGATGCGGTAGAACTGGAAACACCAGTAAAAGAGGAGACTCCTCTTCCAGTAGAGCCAGGTTAGTAGTAATGCTAATAAACTTAAAACACATGAGACTGTGTGGCAGTACTGCATGGTAGGTATCATACCTTGTTGGATGGGGGCTCAGTGGCCATCCTTTCTTGAGGTAGTTGCTGTTTTTTTTCTTTACCTAAGGGAGCAACTGATGGAATTTTATGGAATAAAAAGGCATGAAGCTTCAAAATGAGTGTGTAAAGGTCCCTTATTCTGGGTGAACTCCAGTGTTCAATTGGCTTAGGCAACTATCTCAAATAAACACATTCAGTGCCTTATGATTAGCTCCCTTGACTTTTCATTTGCTTTCTAAAAGGCTGTTTTGTCAGTGGTTAGGAGGGGGCAGGGAGGAAATATGCTGCTTCTGGTATTGATACTGCAGTATTCAGTGATTGTATTCTTGGTTACAAATATTTTGTTTTCACAAGTGCTGAATGCAGTGGATATGGGTTAGCTTGTGAAACTGAGTTTCAGCCTAGCAAGTGATTGTTGCCCTCATTTTTGCCTACACACAGTACTTGTTTTGGCAAAATCGCTTTGTACTGGACTTCTTCCTCAGCAAGGAGATTTTCAATTTCTACCCTTATTCTCAAGTCAGACAAATACTGACAAAATTTCCAGCATTTTGAAAACAAATCTGAATGTGTACTCTAATTCTAGTTTGACTTATCTCTTGAAGGAGCAATTGAGACACCACCCCCCCCCCCCCCTACCCCCCCCCCCCCCCCCCCAGAGAAGGGCTCACTGGCAGAACATTAGTTCCCAGTTAATATTCTAGCAGTCTGGAACTTAATCTTCATTTCAAAGAGCTGAAATTTGATGACACTCCTTGTGCTGCAACATATATATTGTTTAATGCCTCTTTTGGAGAGGGTTAAAAGTTTTCGTTTTTCCATTTGTCTGTTACTAAGAGCTGCAGTCTTTTCATATATCTGACTGAATTCCTGCTAGAATGAATATATTTAATGCTTCTGGAATCCATGGTGTAATTATGTTAAGGCACCTGGAGTCCTAAAATAGCACTTTTTATAGACGATTTGTTATTTTCCCACTAATTAAAATTAATATTGTAACCCAACTTGTTTTCTTTTTCTTTGTCACTTTGTTACACATGGCTGATTGTTAATTGGGCAGCTCCTTTCAAGGAACATAGTTGTGGAAGAGGTTTGTGTGGCATGCATTATGCAGGCACTTGCATGATATGCAAACAGGAACTAGATGAATAGTTTAGCTATGTCTTCTAAAAATATGTTTTGCTAGGCAAAGATGCTAGCACTATAAGATTTTGTGGAGAGAACTGAAGATTATTTATTTCTAAAGTATGCAGCATTTTCTGTTGAGGGAACATGGAGATAATTTGGTAGAATTGTGGTAGCAGCAAACCTGTAAGTTGCAGTTGTCAGTATGTCAAAGGAAGGGGTATCTAAAAATGTTGTATGTTGCTGGGCTTTTTCTTTCTTTTCCTTTAATGTTGGATTTCTTAGTTTCGGAAGAAAAGGAGGAAGAAGAAGAAACGGAAGATGCGGGTTTGGATGACTGGGAAGCTATGGTTAGTGATGAAGATGGAGAGAAAGGTGGGCATGTAAACACCAAATGGATGCTTTTTCTGATTAAGAGGTTTCTTTGGGCTGCGTTTTTTGTTTCTGTAGAAAACAATTTGTGTTTAGATTCTCCCCCTGCCCCATTAGATAAATTGTGAGGCAAGTGTGATGATAAATAGATATAAGATCCTCTTCTCAAAGGCAGAGCTTTCAGAAACTGTACAAATACTGCTCAAGGACCACCCTTTGGAAATACTCATATGTGCAGTTATCACCTAAAATAAATCCGTTGGAATTTTTTGTTCATATTTATGGGAGTAAAAATCCTCTTCTCTTAATATGTGGTTAAACCACCTCTGGGAGTTTAGGGAAACCTTTTACTTGGTACTGTATTCCACTAGTAACCACTCCAAAGCCATAACTGTTTTACTACACAAATCTGGCAACATCTAGGAGAGTGCCTTTGAGACAGGTTTTCAAAGTGGGAGACTAAGATGGTGAGAAGGTTAGTGTGCATGCATTATAGTATGTTCTAGATACCTTCTCTCATCTGCTGCTTTGAGAGGCAGGTGCAGAAGAAAGGAAAGAATTGCCAGAATGTTCATATTGGAGTGCTTATATGCCAAAGCCCGTATTCTGTCTGTGGCCAACAGCAATGTTTATGGGGAGGTTAGAGCTGCACAAGAATGCAGGGATAACTTCTCGGGTGTTTTCTTCCAGTGGTGGAGAAAGCCATATTGCTGCGAGTCTTCCTGAACAGGAGTTGATCACTGTTCTTAGCGCTGCCATGATGCGTCTTCATTGTTTCTTAAGATAAAAGACTATTCATCAAGTATTTTTTTGTCTTGCTCAGCCCTATACTTCTGGCAGCTGTGCTTTTAAGTGTAGTACTTCATATACATACATGTACAGCAGTATCGATTTTATTTCAGCACAAGTGTGTGTTCCTGTGGTGCTGGACTGCTCTACTTTGAGTTCTAAGGGCTGCTCACCTTCTTGAAAGTCTGTTGTAGTGTTGCCACTGTCCTGGGGAGAATGTCACGTCCCACTTCTTGCTGCTTGGATTTCAAGGATCTGGCAATGTGATCCAGAAAAAGAGCCTTCCTGGGAATTAGATTTAATGTATTACTAAGCTGATGGACTTTCAGTGTAGCAAGGAAACATAACTAATCTCTAAGAGCAGTGAGCCTCCTAGCAGCTCTGTAAGGAAGAGAATGCATGGCTTTAAAGTGTTCATTAGCTTGTCTCTTACGTTTTTTGCAAGTATGATAAACGGGAAGCTTTCAAAGAAAGAAAATTACTTTTTGATAATTCTTTTTGTTTGTTTACTGAAGAATTCCTCTGAAAAACGTTAATCTTATCTGAACAGTCTAGGAGAACCTTAAGATGAGATTTTTAAAAGGTGTACAAGAGACTATTTGTTCTGATTTGTTACTTCTGCTTAAATGTGCATTCCTGATCAGTAATACACAGAATCCATATTGTGTTGAATTTTGGAGTATTTTGGCTTTCTGTTTGAAGGTGTTACTGCATTTCTTCCTTTATGAAGAGCATACAGCTTTAAAGAATGTCACTTCATCTGAATATTTGCAAACAATGTCATGCTAAGTGTGCTGATAATATCATTCCTCCCCTCACCCCAGACTCAGGCTGCTTGCACAGATTCTAAACACAAGTCAGCAGCTCTGAACATGAAACACTTTTTTTTATATTGAAAGTTGAAAAATTATCTTGAATAGCACTTCTTGATTGGAACCTACTCTCAGTCCTCACTCTTCTACTGTAGTCTCTCTTTGGTTTTTTTTGTTGCCCTCTCCCCCGCAAGTGTGAATTTGATAGAGAATTTTTACTTTAGATTTTGGATTTTTTTGACAGAGAGCAAACCTGTCCATATTGAAGTCAAAGAACAAAATGAAGTGGATGAGGAAGAGGAGGAGGAAGAAGATGAGGAGGAAGATGAAGAAGAGAGTGAAGAATCTGAAGATAGTGAAGGGAGTGAAGATGAGGATGAAAAGACTTCAGATGAGAGAGAGGCAGACTCCCAAGCTGTTGGAAAGCAATCTATGGAAAAAAAGCCCAGCAAGGAAATTAGCTCTGATTCTGAGTACGACTCTGATGATGACCGCACTAAGGAAGAGCGTGCTTATGACAAAGCTAAACGGAGAATCGAGGTATTAAGATACAGCTTTATTTGAACAGCTGGACTCCTGTGTTGTATAAGAAACAACTTAATGTTCAGTTCATTGAAAAGTCTTTCAACCTTATTTGTCAAAATGATGGCTGTGCCATGACTAAAATTTAGGCAGGTCCAGAAATTGGGTTAATTAAGAAAAAATACCTGGTTTTTGCCTGAAGATGAAGTATTTGGTTTTAGACAACTAGATCACAAAGAATGTGCACTTAAGTGTTGTTCCCCTCCACCTCTCCCCCTCCTGGAGAAGGAAGCTTTTATCCTTTACAGATAGATATTTCAGAGTTTTAAAGGATGTATTTCTAAACTGTTCAACATTTTTGGGGCTGCTAATGTCTTCTGTTTCCTTACCCAAGGTGCTTCTTCAGAATGCACCATCAACAAAGCTACATGTTAGTGGGTATAACAACTTAGCCTACTAGAATGTAAACAAACCCAACTGAACAAAAACTTAACTGTTAGTTGTAAATTTTTGATTTGCCAAAAGAGGGATGACAGATGTTGAACTGCCTTGAAAACTTAAGTTCCAGTTAACTGTTTTATATATGTATGTAATCAAGTCAAGAGGTGAGTTGTGGTTTTTGGTTTATACTTAGCAATTTTTATGTGTCTCTTGCATAGAAGCGACGAGCTGAAAACAGCAAAAATATGAACACTGAAAAGCTTAGAGCACCAGTTATCTGTGTCCTGGGGCATGTAGACACAGGCAAGACCAAAATTTTAGACAAGGTAAGATGTGGAATGTGAAGGCACTGCCTGTGCATCTTGTTTATGCATGTGTTTTTTTTGTTGAAAATAGAAAGACTTAAAGTATACTCAAAGAGATTACTTTAGTCTCTTACATGTAAGTATTTCTGGTCTTTTTATGTCTTTAGCTCCGCCATACTCATGTACAGGACAGTGAAGCTGGTGGTATCACTCAGCAGATTGGTGCGACTAATGTTCCCCTTGAAGCTATTAACGAGCAAACTAAGATGGTGAAAAATGTAAGTTGTAGCACTTCGAAGACTGTTTTTTAAAAAAATACGAAATGTAAACTAGTTAAGGCCTTGTGAGATTTCCTGACGTGGGCAGATGTACTTTACCCCCGTCTCTATATTGGGGTTGATTGTTTTTTAATTCCTATCCTTCCCCCCTGCCCAAAGGGGAGGCTGTCTCATTTTTCATTTTAGTTGATATGTTTGGTTTCAGTTAATGCATTGCTACTTCTTCAGAAAAATACACAAATACTGCTCACTCTGTTCTGGACAGTACACATATGTACAGAGACTGCTTATTTGTCAGTATTTTGATTGTAAATTGAGACTTTTGAAACTTACTGAGTGTATTTTCTGTTAAAAACTTACCTTTTTACTGTGTGTGCTGAAATTGGGCCAATTCCTGGGTGATGAATTTTATTTTGTTACAGAAATAGTAACTGTTCTGTATTGCTTGTTTTGGATACTATATTCTATTTTGCTTGCAGCAGCAGCTGACTGAAAATCCTTGGTAGTGATGACTTTTTCCAAGATTTTACTCAATTTATTAAAAATGTAAAGTCAGTGGAGAGGAGGAAATCTTCAAGACAAGAATGATAAATCTCATGAGCCTGAACTATTTTTTCCTCTGTAGGCTGTCTTGTCTTACAAATTTTAGCTGAGCTTATGGCCACTTGATACCTAGGGGAATGTGCTGCATCATTTTTTTTATATTGAAATGAGGTTTGACTGATTTGGTTTGGAGGGTGCTGGCCTTTCTTAAAATATGTAGCTGGAATTTTAAAGTAAAGGCTGTCAGTAATGCTGCCAGCTCTTAGTTTTTTGTTTGCGGTTGTTTTTTTTTTTTTTTTTTTCCTTCTTCTGTAATCTTTACAAGATGGCTAATATTTTGAAATGTTAGTTTGACAGAGAGAACATAAAAATTCCAGGCATGCTGATAATCGACACTCCAGGACATGAGTCTTTCAGGTAATGTTTTCTCACAATATAGTACTTTCCAGAAGTGATGGCTAGAGTGTCTAGATATATTTTTAACCAAGTGCTAGGTCTTTGCCTAATCCATTGTGTTTCTTTTCACTTTAAAAAAACCCAACAACCTAAAGTAGAGGAGTAAGTGGATTTGCTTAGTTTGCAGGTGCTTTTTATATCTGGTTAATTTTCTGTCTTTGTGCCAATTGAGCCATGAATTATCTGAAAAAGCATGTAAATAACTTGTTTCTTAATAGTTAGTGTAAGAGGAAAGACGGAAGTAGGAAGCTAGCTGGAGAAGAAAAGGTGAGGATTTCAGGTGACATAAGTACTCTGCTACGAAAAATTAAAACTTCTGTCCTAGCCTTCAGTTCATAGTGTCCCAGTTAAGGTAACTGAGTTCATAATACTGAAAGTTAACCAGTTGCACAAGTCAGCTGAGTCTTTAGCAGAGATCATATGCTGTCTAGGAACACCAGTGGCATGCAGGCAAGCCACTAAATCAACTCCTAAGTTTAAAACGTGATATGCATAACTGTACTCATGTGGTAGTGCTCAGGTGAAATCTCCAAACAGAAGGATTAAGACTTTGATGTGACATTCTTAAACATAAACCTTGCAAGCATTGCAGTGCCATGTCTTAGGGCACTTGGTAATGTTCCGATCAGTTCCTCGGCATCATACCACTTACAGCTCTTCATCTTCTAGCCAGGTTTTGTTTGGCACCAAAGATGTCTGATAATCTTAGTGTTTATGTAGTATTGTATAATAAACCATCTTGTTCGATTTTGCACTCCTGTGTTTCATTGTAACCGTCTGAATTCTCACTCAGGAAAAATCAGAACACATCTCAACTTGTAAAAAAATATAGAATAATAGGAAAACTCTTGGGAGAATACTAGTTTCTTATTTTTGCTTACACATACTCTAACATATTCTGTTAAATGGAATTTACACAGTATGATTTGAATATTTTTTGATATAGTTTACATTTTTGAGGGAAAAATAACTACTTGATCAGCTTTAGCTTTTTGTTGGTCAGTGTATGTTTGACATTGTATTTGGTGTTTTTATTAAAGTTCTGTTGCTATGTGACTGATTCTTTTTTTCTTTCCTCTTACTGCCACAGCAATCTAAGAAATAGAGGAAGCTCACTTTGTGATATTGCTATACTTGTAGTTGACATCATGCATGGTTTGGAGCCACAGACAATTGAATCAATAAATCTGTTGAAATCAAAGAAATGCCCCTTTATAGTAGCTCTCAACAAGGTAAGATAGTTTTTTACTCTAATAGTGTGTTTTTCTACTCTAATAGTATATTTGGCATCTGACAGTTTTCTGCTTTCTTCCATGAACTTGAATTGTTTGTGTAAAGTCTAAAGCGGTGGCTCGTAGATCCTCTCTATTGCATTTTTTTTATGTCCTTGATACCCTAATGGCTTTACAGGAGTTTTGCAGAACAATCTATCAGTTCTTATCAGAGTCCTTACTGATAAGTTTCTTTATATTATGTAACTTTTGTATATGGTTCACACTTCTGAAGTTGTACTTCAGTTTTGGGGGGGGGGGGGGTTCTTGCACCTACTTATATGGATTTGTGTGCATTTTCTGATAAAATTGAAAGACAAGCTTTGTGTTGAAAAGTCTTACTTTATTTTAGCTACTGATGCTTGTTAGTTTGAGTTGAAGACAAGCTGGCTTTTAAGCTCATGGAACAGTAATGTTGATCACTGGTGGGAAGTATTTCAGGCTCTGCAATATTAGATGGTAAAGCCAGTTATTTTCAGCCTTGTTTTTAGAAATCCCGTGCATGAGAAATTACACTGGCTGTTTGTGATGGCTTACATGAGTTACCATAAGGAAATTGCTTGTGTCCAATGACTTTGGATACTATCTGACATGCTGACAGAGAACTTACAGAAGGGTATTCGTGTGCACTATCAAAATTACAGTACACTTTAAAAAATGAAGTAAGCATTACGATTGAAGGCTGTTGAAACTGAGGCGGCTATTATTTCATTGCTGAAAACACCTGCTTTTTAAAAATGAATATTGGATGGAGAGGTGTTAAGGCCTACAGTGAGCCTGAGATTAAATAGCCAGTAGTTCTTGCATTTCAGGTTATAGTTCTATCATTTGACCAGGCTGTAATCTGTTTTCTAAAGATGTGGTTTTGATTTGTACAGCAAATGTAATAGTTTCTTGGACTAAGTCCATCCTGCTTTGAAAACTACTTAGGGAGGTATTTCTGAAGTCTGCAGTTGTGTCTTTTGAACAACCCCCCTGTGATCCTTTCTCTGTAGCAACATGGTAAAGGGCCCAAATTCACCAGTAAATTTTAAACCTTCTTTGCAAAACTAGTACAGTCTCTTTTCAGGAAAACCCCCCCCCACCTTTTTTGTTATGTATGTGAAGGTATATGTTGGTGTCTTCTGAATGTTTTACCTCAAACTTGATGTAATTAATGTATATAAACTTTTCCCATATGAACCTAGATTATTATAGCTTGAATTTTTAAAACCTGAAGTAGTATTGCTGTCATGAAATACTGTCTGACATTGGGTAAATACATTAACAGAGATAAATATAGCAGCTAAAGCAAATAAAAAGATTTAATTTGATTACTGGAGCAAATAGATGGCTAGCTATGTTGGCTGGTAAAGCATTTATCACAGATGGTGTGGCATAAGCATAAAGATGGTCTTCCGTAAGCTGTGTAAGATGACATATTACTGTATTTTCAAGATTGATAGGTTATATGACTGGAAAAAAAGTCCAGATACAGATGTAGCTGTCACTTTAAAGAAACAGAAAAAGAATACGAAAGATGAATTTGAGGAACGTGCAAAAGCTATCATCGTGGAATTTGCAAAGCAGGTAGGCTGGAATATTGAAGGTTCTTTGGTTAACAAAAGTGATAGTAAAGGTGGTGGGTGGGTGGTGTGGTTTGTGTGTGTGGGTTTTTGCTCAGGGTTTTGGGTGTTGGTTTTTTTTTCCTTTCTTTCCACAATACAACTTGGAATATCAAGAAAACTGTTGCATCTTTTCTGACATGTTGGTGTTTACCTCTCAAACCAAAATTTGTTGTTGTTAAATTAATCTCTTAACTGCTCCATCCTTAGAGTGCTACTTTGGAGAAAAGTAGCAGCTAATTGCTGTGCCTGGTCAATGGAGTCATGAATAGCAGATTAAGTTTTCTGTCCCTATTCTTTTCCTCTTTGGGAATCGCCTGAGAGAATCCCATCTGTCTCTTGTTCCCTTGGTTGCTGGCAGGGCATGAATCACATCAGTTCTGGGAACTTCTGTTGGAGACAAACAATGCTGTCTAGAAGCTAGATGTGGTAATTAGCTTTGTAGAGTTATCCCATACTGCTTCCAAGTGTGGGTTGAGGCTTCATGTTCCATAGCATACTGTCAGGAACAATGTTTTTTTTTTTTTTTAAACTGAGATTTAAAAAATGCAATAGGAATTGAATGGGGTTTAATGTTGCTGTTAATATGGATGTGTATGTATGTTTTTCCCTATATAACTATTAATCCTGATTCCAGGGCTTGAACGCTGCCTTGTTTTATGAGAATAAGGATCCTCGCACTTTTGTTTCTCTTGTACCTACCTCTGCTCACACAGGGGATGGCATGGGAAGTCTGATAGCTCTTCTTGTTGAGCTAACACAAACTATGCTGACCAAGAGACTGGCTGAGTGTCAGGAGCTGAGAGCTCAAGTCATGGAGGTAATTCAACAGCTGTTCTTTGAAATTAATCTAGAAATTTCTCCCTTCCCTGCACCCTTCTTCCTGGTTAAAAAAAAAAAAAAAGTGTGTTTGAAGTGCTTAAATAGGGAGTAACTTTTTACCCCTTTCCTTCAGGTTAAAGCACTGCCAGGCATGGGCACCACTATAGATGTTATTTTGATTAATGGACGCCTGAAAGAAGGAGACACCATTATTGTTCCTGGGGTAGAAGGTCCTATAGTAACTCAAATTAGAGGTCTTCTGCTACCTCCTCCTATGAAGGAGCTACGAGTTAAGGTATGGAAACTGGTTAGTGTATTGACATTTGGAGAAGATTCAGAACCAGAAAAAAAAGCGCCAAGTTTTATAAAAAATGAGAATGTAGCGGAGTGCAGTTAAATTAGCAGTATCTAAGGATGACTTAAAGGGGAAGACAGTGCAGATCCAGTGTTTTTGTGAATGTGTTTGTATATACCTATTGGTGTGTCTGTTATAACAGCGGCAAAGAAAAGGATCAAGGAGTTGCCTTGCAGTGAGGATTAAGATGTGTATGCTTTAATAAAGGATTCAAGCAGGTGGCTATGTGTGAGAGGGAGATCCCCATCTTAAATGGAAATTGGAGTGTACTAGTACAGTGACTTCTGAGTTAAAGTACATATTATTAATAAAAGTGGTTTTTTAATAACAAAAATCATGTTTGCTTTTCTCAAATCTGAGTGTATAAGTGAGTTGCTAGGAGTTGGTGAGTGGTGATGATCAGGATCCCTGCAGAATCTGCAGCCTTTTGTCATTTTCAAGAGTTGTTGGAGGTTTTACTGCCCTAGTTTTGATAGACTGGGGAGAGACACTGAATTTGAGATCCTGCCTGTATTGCTTTCCATGAAAGGAGGAGAGCCACAGAAATGAACAGCTATAAATACATTAATATTAATACATACAATTAAAAGATGATGAAGAGAGCTGCTCTGATTTTTCCTGTTTCAAGGGGGAGGAATAAGTGTCTGCACAGATTTTGCTTAAGGCAGAGAAAACTGTACAGATAACCTAGGTGAATGTCATAGGGCAGGCCTTAAAGGTTTGGTTTAGAGGTGGAAAACTAGTGGTGGGGTCCTAATCTAAGGCTATAACAATTGTGGTGTGCTTCATTTCACTGGAGAACTGTCCCTGCAGGCCACTGTAGTCCTTAGTGTTTAATCTAGTTCCTTCCTCTAAACTTAGATACTCTTGTAAAGTAGCACTAGTAGTTGCGGGGGCCTGGTTTGACATTGTTGTTCTCTCTCTGCTGTAGTGGTCCTCTGTTGTGAGACCGTTGTGGCCTCAGAGGTGCTGAAGGCTGCAGTATTGATGTTGAGGTGGAATCTGAGCAAGAGCTTCTTGGCCTGCTTTAAATAGGAAGACAAGAGCCACTCTTTCCACTTGTGTGTATGGCAGTCTAATCAGCTGTGGGGTAGGACAGTTGTCTTGGAGAATCTAAGTCAGGCTCTCCGCTCTGGAGCGCAGCTTTACAGTAATAACTTGATAATGGCTAGAAAATGGCAAAAGGAAAACTGACATTTATGCTTAGGTATTGTTCTCTGTTTTGTTGGAAGCTGTTGAATATATTCTGGTACTGTGAGGAATGAACTGAAAGCATTTCCATCTATTTGCCTCCCTTTATTTAAAGCAGAAGATAAGAGTTTCACAGACCAGTTTATGAGACTTGAGGTTTTCTTGTGGGACTGAAAAGCAACATAACAGATCACAGGTTCCCATCAACAAGATCTTCAGATGAGTTTCTCACTTTGGTGGGAGATGGAGTATAGGGTACCAGCACCACGATGAAGAACACTGGGTTTGGGAACCTCTAGCTGCGGAACTGGATCTAAGGGAGCTGTTTTTTCTTGAAGCAGGCAATGAGGATACATTTCAATTCAGCCTATCCATGGGGAATTGTCATCCTTGAAATAAGACCCAAATTTTGGGGTGGAGGGCTAAAAAATAGAGGCTTGCAGGAACAAAGTGCTTACTGAGGAAGGAAGCTGCCTTGCAGTTTCAAGAAAGGGATGGGACATCTCCTAAACAAAAGAAATAAAGACAAATTAAAAAATCCCTCCAACATTGATTTAAAGGTCTTCAGGAAATAACTGCTTCTGTGATGCTTTAGAACCATGCCCTGAGTGGGGAGAGATCTTCGAGGTTCCCCTGTGTGGGGAGGAGCACCTGGGAAATCGAGCATGGAACTATGTACATGAGAAGGCTAATGGGAGGCCTCCCTTGGGAGAATGAGACGGCTTTTCCTGCACAGAGCCTTGGGCTGTATCAGCTAAGCTTTAGTGCTTTAGTTGAGCTGTCAGCATCTTCTCCTTACTTCCCTGTGGGGCTGAATTTGAGTTGCTGTTTTTCTTTTTTTAGTGAGCAGCTGCCTATCACTGCTCACTCTTTTCTAGTGTATAATGCCTTTTTGGCCACCTGCTCTCTGTTTTTAGATGATTCCCCCTGTCCTGCCTCTCTTGGTGGGGGTAGGGAGTATCTGAAGGGAGAGGAGCATGCAGACTGAAACATGCAAATGCAAAGTAGAGAAGATCAATGGTGGAAGATGGGAGCTGCTGGGCTTCACTGTCATGCTCTCTGCTGTGCTTGCTGGTGGCAAGTTCTTTAGCTGCTCAGCCCTACTTCGTACTGCTGTGTAGCATCTATGTGAACTCTTTGCTAGGGTGTGTTCTCCTTTTCAGAACCAGTATGAAAAGCACAAAGAGGTCGTTGCTGCTCAAGGTGTGAAGATTCTTGGGAAAGATTTGGAAAAAACATTGGCTGGTTTGCCATTACTTGTAGCTTATAAAGAGGATGAAGTCCCAGTCCTCAAGGTGAGATGGCTAATGTTGAAATAAGACACTTAAACTGAGGGTAACTGAGTTCTCTGGTGATGAAGCTCATTCAAATCTTGAAAGCCCAGTATGCAAGTAACTGGCTTTTTTTGGTTGCATTTTAAGAACTGTTACAAGATCATGCTGTAGCGTTGTGTCCATGTGAAGCATTAGTGTGGTGATGTTTTTAGTATCTTGACCCTTAGCTTTTCCCTGATATTTTGCTGGGGCATCTCTGCTGGTAGAATAAGGTTTGAAAACAAGTATCATAGCATAATTTGACTATATGTTAATTACTGATTTGGTATTTGTAGTAACTTATGCATATATTTCAATTAAATTATATTAGGCAAGTATCTGCTAGTGAAGTTCTTCAAACTATCATAATTGCAAAGCTGATGTAAGACTTCTATAGTAAACTTCTTTTGTGACTTACACTTTAAAAATGGCAGAGGAAAGAATGTAGCTATCTTAAAGCCAAAATTGACATGAGATGCTCCTGTTCTCCAAAGTCAGGAAGCTAGTTTAAAAATGAAACTCACATGTTGATAGTTTACTTTTAACCATAGTTTTACTTTAGCCTTCTGTCTACTTATCTTTGCTTCTAAAGGGAGGCTAATCTTTCAGATCCTCCAAATACAGACATTGTTGCTGGGTACATGAGAGTATGTATGTGCACTGCACTAATAGTAGATATGTGAAGACTTAAAGTAAATGGCAACACCCATTTATCTGTCAGGGGAAGAGACTTGAGTGTTTGGGTTTAAAAGGCATGGGCTCTTAAAAATGTGTTAGGTTTTTTTTGTTTTGTTTTTTTAACCTCTCTGACAACAGCAAAATGGCCCTGCTGCTCTTGCATCCTCTGTTTTGTACCTAAGCCTAAAAAGTGTTCAGAATCCTTTCCAGCTCACAGTTTTAGGAGCATCTGCTTTTATTGTTGATCCTTAGTTAGGCAACCAAAGATATTGCCACACAGTGAGGGATGTGTGTTCACTCAGTCTTGCCAGCAGAAACTTAAAGTGCTGGGGAGAGCCATGTGTAGTCTGCAGAGAAATGTTACTAACTCCCAAGATGGGCATCTGCTTTGTGTTTTATGATCACCTTCTTGCAAAATCCTCAAGTTCAGTTCAGACTTTTCTAATGCCAGAAACAAGCAGCAGTGTACCACAGGGCTGGGCATGACTTACGCTGCAGGTCTGTAAGTTGGTACCTATCAGTATGGCTGTCATACTTTCAGCAGCTCATGAACAGAAAGACTTTGTACCCAGAGGCATAAATAGCAATAGAACTAAAACTTGCTTTTTTCCTTGTTTTGTCCTAAAGGATGAACTAATACATGAACTGAAGCAAACACTGAATGCAATCAAATTAGAAGAGAAAGGTGTTTATGTCCAGGCTTCTACTTTAGGCTCTTTAGAAGCATTACTTGAATTTCTTAAAACATCAGAAGTGCCAGTAAGTACTTCTGTGCTGTGTTGGATGTTGTTGTCTCTATGTTTTAGTTGGTAACTGTTCACTTTTGACTTAGAAAGATTAGTGACTGATTTATGTGGCTTTCTTCTTCAACAGTATTCAGGAATTAATATAGGTCCTGTCCATAAAAAAGATGTTATGAAGGCATCAGTTATGTTGGAGCATGACCCACAGTAAGTAACTTCTTCGCTTTACTATGTTGATAAATACACAGTGGTGTTTCAGAAAGGCCCCCTCCTTAGCTCTGGTTCTACGGTCTGTCTAGTAAACTGTTTGACTTATTTTTACTTACAGATATGCAGTCATTCTAGCATTTGATGTGAGGATTGAACGTGATGCACAGGAAATGGCTGATAGTTTAGGAGTTCGAATTTTTAGTGCTGAAATAATTTATCACTTATTCGATGCCTTCACAAAATATAGACAAGACTACAAAAAACAGAAACAAGAGGAATTCAAGTAAGTAAGAGCAATCCTATTCTGGATGCTTTCCAAATAAATGTCTTAATTGTTTTATTATAAATGAAATTGTATTTAACTTTTTGTTGCCATATTATTATTTAGCATGAAGTTCTGATGGGAAGGAAGGAAAGGAGGAAGAGGATAGGACAGTAACGCCAGTCTAATTGTTTACATCTGGGATTAGGCTTAGTAGGGCGAGAGTTGTGAAGCAGTTACAAGATTTAGCTAAAACTGTCATGTAATGTGGAGTGTTCTTATTAACATTTGCTTTGTATACTTGGCTTCTGTTCCTAGTTTGTGACAGATGGGTTAGTCTTGCAGAGTTAAGAAAACAAAACTAAAGCGATTTGGATTCTATTGTTTCATGTTTATGCAATTCCAGTGTACAGGGCTTAATTCTGACTGCAGTAATATGAATATGCAATCATTTAAGAGTTTATAGGGACCCAGAATTAATTTTTGGAATCTGTGTCATTGGCTGATCCTCAGTAAAGTAAGGACACACAAAATAAATGAAAGTGTATTTCATTTCATATTGATCCCAATTTGAGTTTGTATACCTCAGCATTTAAACTTATTTGTTCACTTTACAAACAAAAATCTTGAATTTTTGGAGTCCCTGTGATGCATCGAGGCAACAATATTTCTATTCCTGTGCTCTTCTGAGACCATAATTATACTGTAAAATTACTATTCCTTTGGTCTTGGTCTTAGTTGACTGCCCAAGCGAGTCAAAATAGAATCCATGCCAGCCATGCTTGATTATTGTTCCCTATAGTTCTTGAAGATCAAGTGTTGACTAGAATTAGCAAGATTGGAAAAGTGTTTTCCTGCTCGATTCCTCCCCAAGTGGCATCCTAACGTAAATGCCCAAGAAGCGTGGGAGAACGCAGAACTATTGATTGCTGTTGTACACTCTTCCAGTACCTATTTCAAAATGCCTTTTCTTTGTCCTCTTCCAGGCATATAGCAGTATTTCCTTGCAAGATGAAAATACTCCCTCAGTTCATTTTCAACTCTCGTGACCCAATAGTGATGGGTGTAGTTGTGGAGGCCGGCCAGGTGAAGCAGGGGACTCCCATGTGTGTACCTAGCAAAAACGTAAGTGAGCTTCTCTTCCCAGCAGACATTTGATCTACCTGGTAGTTCCTGGGATGATGCACCAGGAAATGCTTGCATGCCTTTCCCTGGTGTACAGAGCTTTGGTAGGAGATGAGATTCACACTTTTAGATCAAGTCTCTTTCCCGGTGATCAGCCACCCTACTGTTCCCTGCTAGAACAGAGTTGAGTCCTGTAGTGGGGCATGGCCTCCCAAGCGCTGCAGGGCCCTGCCAGGACGTGTGGCTAGAGGGTATCTGCCAGTAAACCACCCTCCTCCCCCTGCTGTGATTTCTGTATTGCAATATAAAGTAACGAGCAAAATTGTCATTCCTGGTAGCTAATAAGGGGGGAAGTAACTCCTCACATTTTAAAGGATAACAAATGGGCTATTGCAGATCAACTTATGGATAGGTTGATGTCACCGCCCTTTTCAGTATGATGTGCTTACAGTGCAATATGTTTTGCTTTGCCAGTTCTGAAGTGGCTGCTGCACTAGTGCAGTACTTCATATGAGCAAGTTTGTATATATAAACAGGAATTTAAAGTGTGTGCACAGAGGTTTTGTGGATGTGTATTACAGCTTCTTCATTGCATTACAGTTTGTTGAAATTGGAATAGTTACAAGTATTGAAATAAACCATAAACCAGTGGAGGTTGCAAAAAAAGGCCAAGAAGTATGTGTTAAAATAGAACCTATTCCTGGTGAATCACCTAAAATGTATGGACGACATTTTGAAGCAACAGATATCCTCGTCAGTAAGGTAAAAGCAATCTGCATTTTTTGGAGAGGGCTTGACATAGTAGTAGCTTGCTTGAAGTGGAAATGTGACATGAAGCCTGAAAAACAGACTAGGAACCTTCCATCAGAGACTAACAGACACTTGAAATGGGTTTGTGTGTGGCATTGCTCAGCCGAGTTTTTCTGTAGCCTTGTCTTGAGGTTTGTAGTAGTGCCCCTTGAGGACTGAAGGAATGATGTACTGCAGCTAAAAATACCTTGCAGCTTACTGCACCTGAGAGGGCAAAATGCTAAATGAGCTGTTTGCATACTGTTGTGTGTAGCTGGTGCTCAGAGCAGCTTAGCAATCTCCCATGGTATTACAGTGTGATTGTGTTTGCCTAGTTTTGAAATTGTGCAATAAACAGCAATACTTTAGTTGCTCTCATTCTGGAACACTGGGCTTAGATGAGGAGTTGATCCCTTGCTCAGTTTTCTGCTGTCAGAAGCAAAGCCACAGCTCTCCACACTCCTAAGCTTTCCACACTCCTAACTGCTTTAGCTACCATGTTGTAAGACACCCCCTGCCACACACAGACTGGGAGCATGTACCCACAGATGGGGGGCAAGTAGCCACGGGGGCTTTTCAGATGGAGATGCAGGGACTGGGAGTGGTGCTGGGGACCTTGTGGGCAGTGGGAGATCCTCTTCGGTCACAGGTTCTTGCCTTACCGCACGAGGCGCAAGATGGTCTGCGCTGCTGTGGTCTCGAAGACCAGTTAAGGGATGCAAGGAGAAAGAAGGGACACAAATGTGACAGGTTATGCAGCAGATCAGTAGCAAAACTGGGATTAGAATGAGCTTTCCTGCTGTGCAAACTGATGCCCTTTCTTCACATTAATTGCTTCCAATGCACTAAAAGCTGCCTTTATTAATATGCATGTGTATGTTTCTGATGGGTTCGTCTTGTGTATTACAGATCAGTCGTCAGTCCATCGATGCCCTGAAGGACTGGTTCAGGGATGAAATGCAGAAGTCTGACTGGCAGCTTATAGTAGAGCTGAAGAAAGTGTTTGAAATCATCTAGATAACTTTTTACAGCAATGGGGAGGCAGGAATAAATGCGCTATTCCTGTTCTAAAAGTTACCAACAAAGTCATATTGAAGACAGTGTTGGATATATGTTTGGGAGGAAAATATGTGGATAAAATGTTTTCCATGAGAAACCAAGAAATTTACACTGGTTTGACAGTGGTCAATTTACATGTTCCCATGGTTCCAATGTGCCTGTTCACCTCTCCTACTGCCCTTCCTAATACTGGCTGCTGTTTTAAAGTTTGCCCTTCCTTCTCTTACACCTTCCTTCCACCCTTTTTCCCTCCCTCTCTCCAAAATAAAATAAATTGAATTTTTATTACAGAACTAAAGCTCTTTCACTTTTATACTGATGAGATCAGTACTGCAGTATTTGATTAACCAAGCTTCTGCAGACTTTGTGATTCTTGGGACATTTTTGATGTAAGAATTACTTCTTTATTTATGCATACCTCTTCCCTTGACGCTCTTTTCCAACATTCTTCTGCTTTGTGCCTATAGAAATTTTTTTAAATAGAAAAATTAGGCAATTGGATATTTCTGTATTTGCTTTGTGTGAAACAATGATGTAAAGCATAGTTGGCCGCCTTTTACTGCTTGTACAGTTCATGAAAGTCGACCTGTAATCATTATAACGCAGAGCCGCAAATAAAGGAGATGGACATAGTAGCCCATTTGTTTTACAGTTTGCTTCAATAAACAAAGTTTCACTTCATGGGCTGACAGATGTGGAAATGCCGGGCGGAGGCTTGCCTCTCTGTGCTTGGCACAGTAATGGAGGCGTGTTCCAGCAAAGGCGTTTCTTCCCCTGGCGGAACGTGCGCTGCACGTGGTGGTGATCTCGGTGGCTCGTGTCTCCTACTGTGTTCCCAAAGCACTGGAGTTGCAGGCCAGGTGTTTAGCAAGGCAAAATTCCCAGAGGCTCTGCTGGGAGGAGTTTAGAGGTGGCATCTCTTCTCCAGCTGCTGCTCAGAGTTGTGGTAAGCACCTGCAGAACGGTTGTCTGCAAGCGAGCAGTGACTTTGGATGCTGCATCAAAACTGTTGAGTCATCTGACAGCGTGGGACTGAACCAGCTCAAAAGGCGTTTGGTTGATGATGTTTGTGATGACCAGGAGTCAGTCTGTAATCCCAGCATCTTCCCACCCTTCCTTCCTTCCTTCCTTCCTTCCCCTGTGGTTCTCTGCTTAGGATGACAGCTTGCTGTACCCCTGATCAGGTAGTCTCCTGGTAACTTACAGCTCATGCTGAGGGGAGCTAAACAAACACTTTTTCCAAAGCACAAGCTGAAACAAAATCGATAACAATCTGTCATGTAGCTGAGATTTTTAGCATTTAAAATATTTACAACAATTTAACTTGCAATAAGCAGTTTGATCAGATGACTTCTGTCACTTAGATTACTTTTTTTGTCAGGAAAAATCTGGATTTTATAATTGGGATTGGTAGACACCATTACATTAATAACTTACCTCCTTTGGCAATGGAATTTAACTTACTGGATTTTTTTCGGTTTGTTAGACTTTAAACTTGCCCTTGAACAGGACCTTTTCAGTATGGTTGGTGCGTGGTGCAAATTCACATCACTGGGTGTGTCAGTGGTTCAGAACAGAATGATCACAGTGAGGAAACTGCATTTAATTGTAATAATTTTCTTTTGCAAACTATGCAATCATGAAAACTACACTAATAAAAAGTTCTTAAGAACCTGGATGTCAAATGTTGTGGTCTTGATGTATTCTTGACTGTTGCCTCGAATGTGGAAGGGTGTTCTTCCCACAGGTAAAAACCCTGGGAAAACGGTCATACTATTTTTGCAGGTTGCTGTTGTGGAACTTAGGAAATACCTTCACTAAAAGGCTTTAAGGAAGCAGATAACTCTTGAATGTAATATGTAAGGGCTTGCAGCAGGGATCATGAAAATATAATTACAAATAGCCTTGCTCAGTTAAGTAATGCTTTGAATTTTATTTTTTTTTTTAAATGCTAGTTTCACAGCACAAAACCTGAGCTGTGTACCTGAAACCTAATTAGTAAAATGCTTGCTTGAATTTCAGAGGAATGTATTTGCTATGTGAACAGCTAACATGCCAGTTTTCTTAAATGGGGGGAAAAAGGGAGCTTCAAAAGCAGCAATCACTGAGGCTCTGCCCAGCTAGAAACTAGTGGAAACCTAGACAACTTGATTCAGATAAGGCCCCACCCCCCACAGATACTTATCTACAAATAGATGCAGTTATATAGACAGATACCTAATGAGCTAACTTGAGCTGGAAAAATCAGCCTTATCAGAGAGGCACTGCTTGCAGTCACCAAGTCCCAACCTCCCTGTGCTCAGGGTAGGGGCAGTCAGAGCAGGTTGCCCAGGACTGTGTCTTGTTGGGTTTGGAGCATCTCCACTGCTGGAGGATCCACCATGCCTGTGGACAGCCTGTTCTGGAGGTGTGTGTGGGTGTTGAAAAGGAATGTTTTGTACCAGTTAGTTAGTGCCTAGTATCTTGTACCCTTTCACTTGATACCCCAGAGGAGTGTCTTGTCTCTGGCTTCCTTACCCCCCCCCCAGCTGCCTCTTCTCCGGCTCTCTCAGCCTCTCCCTGTGGGATGAGGTGAGAGAAGCTCCACTCCCTTAAGCAACTTTGTGGCCCTGTGTTGGAGTTGCTCTGTATGTCCATGTCCCCCTTGTACCGAGGAGCTCAGAACTGGACCCAGCACTCCAGCTGTGTCTCACCAGTGCTGCGCAGAGGGGAACATCTCCTCCATTGGCTGGCTGGTGATATTCTTCCTCATGCAGCCTGGGAGGCTGCTGGCTGCCTTTGCTGTGAGGGCATCTTGCTGGCTTAAGCAACCCCCAGGGCCTTCCTTCTCTGCAGAGCTGGTCTCTAGCCAGCCGGCCCCCAGTGCCTGGGGTGGATCCTCCCTGGGTGCAGAACGTCGCAATTCTCCTGGCTGGACATCACAAGATTCCCAGCAGCCCGCTTCTCCAGCCTGTTGGTCTCCAGGTGCGGCAAAGCCCTCTGCCTCATCAGCCAATCTTGTCTCATCAGCAAACATGCCAAGGGTGTACTCTGCCCCATCATCCAGGTCATTAATGAAGATACTGAACAGGACTGGAGCTGGTACTGACTGTGTGGGCACACCACTTGGGCCTGGCCTCTTAACAGGACTTTGTGCCACTGATCACCATGCCCAGGGTCTGCCTGCCCAGGTAGTTTTCAATCCGTGTATCCATTAGCCTGTACGTGACGATGTTACAGGAGATACTACGAAAAGCCTTACTAAAGTCGAGGGAAACGCCTACTAATGTTCCCTCATCCCTTGCCTTATTGTAGGGAGGCCTAGGGCACAAAGTAAAGCTAAAAAATGCTGTCACTGCTGTAACCTGTGCTGCAGCCAGTGAAGCGACTGCAGGGCGTTCCTGAGAGTGCAGCAGCTCCTGCCGTGTGCTTCCTCCCCTGAGATGCTTCCAGCTAAGCTGGTGGTGCAAGTCCTGCTCCAGGGCTAGCTCCAGTTTCCATTCCAGCTTTCAATTCTACAGTCAGGTGGGCCCACACCCATCCAGGATTATGTGGGGTACTTCCGATTCTCTCCCCGCCCCCATCATTTCTTCAGAAAATGAAAAGATTTTTCTTACCACCTGGGTTTTCTTCAAGTGGTCTTCATTCTTTCCAGGCACCTGAAGAGCCTTGCTTCAACGTATTGGGCCAAATATGACTATATGAGGCTGGTGTACATCTGGAAAAAGCAGACTTGCCCAAAACACAAACTGCAGAGATGCAAGCATACCCCTCCCTACCACGGACACAAAGAGAGAGGACTATTTGTTTCACTTCTGCTACTCGCTACAAGCTATTTTGTTAGGTCACATACAGGAAATGCATGTCACAGGCTGGGGAGAACTATGGTATTTTACAAGTGGAACGTGGCTCTTATCCTAAGTAGAAGCAACACAGAGGACCAATACAGGCTACTCCCTAGCTCCTTTACAGTGCTTCTTTTGGGTAACTGTTTAAAAATCTCCATTTGTTCTCCTCCATGAGCACACATCTCCAGAAGTAACAGCACACCTGAATACACAGAGCTCAGAGCACGCACTTACACTTCAGCTAGCACCGTGGGTGCTTTGGGAGTGGCTTGGCCACACTGGTTTCTGTCTTTGAAAGATAAAACTGAAAATGAGCTAATATTATTTCCTTGGCTTAAACTCTGTAATAAAGTCAGTGGGAGAAGAAGCAAAAAGCAGCCAGGTGAATGTACAGAAGTCTCCTACGTGTGTTCAGGCAGTATCACTGTGTAAAACTTTGTGAAATTAATCAAAGCTGCGGCTTTAATAAAAGGGATTAGCTATATTCAAACTGAAGCATCACAAAATAGAATCAGTACAAAAATATACATACAGTTCTTTATTAAACAACTGTAAACACTTCACTGTAAAAATCCATAAAACTTTATAAACAAACATTTTGTAAATAGATTCTATACTACAATAAAAGAATTTTAACACAATTATTTACATGCAATACTGACAAATTTGGCACTTTCTGAAAAGAAATGTACAAAACACTTTGTTGTTTAAAAAGAAATTTGAAATTATAAAAACTCAGGGCATTACTATCATGCACTTTGCAAATACCTCACAAGCACTTATGGCACAGCTAGCAGAGAGCTCCAGGCTCTCATCAAGCTCTTTACTACAAGTTCAGATAACTTTTAATGTGCTTCCGTAAGTTTGTTGTAAAACTACCTGAACATTGTCAAGAATGAAGTCAAATGCCATATTCCAAACTGATTCCACAGATGACTGCATTAACCTGAAGGGGAAAAGGAAGAAGAGGGAGACAATTACCATTACAGAACCAGTCTTTTTTACAGTGAGTTTTGGTTTTCATGCTGAGAACAAGATCACAACAGTTCATTATGAATGGTATTTTGATTCAATCTTGGTAAAACCCTATCTCTCCAAATATAACAAGTCTTACCCTAATGCTGCAGATTCCTCTGCCATTCAGTGCTGAAATTTCTGATGTGAGCAGTGTCACACCAGCTTGTAAATGTTAGCATTCTAAAGTGGTTGTAAGCCTGGGATTAAACCGGTGACCTTCTACCAACTTCATACTGAAGCATCAGAAATGGGAAGCTCCTGGATCCTGATCTTTCCTTCCTCATCCCAAGACATATACACTACTTTTTTCTTCCAATGAATGCCAAGGGTGATTAAGACATTTAAATAATAGGTTTGGGGGGCACTATATTGTGTTTATTGCTAAAAATGGAACCAAATCATGGAGGCCCACAGAGAGCTACGAGTTAAGTCTATCATTCAGCTGCTTCTAGAAGCAAATTAAGGAAATGCCTAAGGAAAACAAAGCAGCTCTGTACTCTCAAAATCCCCTTCCAGATCACTATTACAGGAGAGCAGAGGGTTCCTACACTTACAGCTTTAGAAGACCTAATTTCAGTATCATATAGACAACTGTGTATCACCCAACTCCTGATTCCTTGTCGTACGCTTGTTACCAGGCTTTGGAAAGACACGCTGCCATTGATGCAATTCTCACATACAGGGACCAGGAATGGGACATGAACAGGACAGGATGCTTTCTGAAGGGTTTTATAAAGAATTTACTATACAGCATTGACATTAACATTGCAGTTAACTGCACTGCATTTTCTGAGGCCTAAAGACATCCCATTATATAAAAGCATAGTGAAGTTTTTACATTGCTGTAGTCTTTTGGGTGTTAATTCTGTGAAATAAGTATTTTCCAGATCTAAGACACAGAAAGCTGAGTCTATCGTTAAGTATCAGTTAGTAAGCAAGTCATAAATGGAACTTGGGCCTCCTGACTCGTGGGAAGAGTAACAGGAGCACAATAACTAAGTAATAAAAATGGATTTAATAGGTTGGAGGTCAGACAGGATCTGGATACAGGAGAATGAAATCAGGTGAAACAAAGGAAAGATCTAAGGTGCCACCAAAAATGAATGAAAACAGGATGAAGAAAAGGGATAATGCTGGCAAAAAAGATATCCTTTGTCTAGAAACAAAAGACTGTAGCAAATACTATGAAATGCTACTCTTAATTTTTCACAAATTACCTATTTTACCAGCCCAACTTCTCCCCCCACCCTGTTTTTGAATAAAATTTAAGCTTAAAATATTTACACTTATCAGTGGAATGTCTAATGGGCTTGTGGCCTCACATTGAAGCATCTAGTGCGTAAATTCTAACAAAAATAGTCCAAATGTCACAAATACTAGCAATTAAGCTACCTTTTCATGTACTTAACAACCAGATCTAACTTTTCCAAATCTTTTTCTTCTATCAGATCAGTACAATACTTTACAACCTGTAGAATGTCTTCTTCCATAGGATCTGTAATAAAAAAAAAAAAAAAAGAGAACTTTTCTCTAAGTATACTTAGAATACAATCATAGAACAATTTGAATATAATAGAAAGAAATTCTGCAGTGTTAGTGCATCAGGGGCCAATGTGACAATTGCTGTATTCCCACACCTCCCCCCAACATCAGAATTTGTGTACATAAAAGGGCTGCAAGGTCCTGAAATATCTGTCTCATAGACCTCTTCTTTTTCTTCAGTAAGAACAAATGACAGCCAAGCTAATATTAACCAAAAGGAAAAGAAATAGGGATTTAGAATGGAATGGCTGTTTAGAAACTCTTAGGAGAATAGCAACGTCCAGGGTACAAAGGATCTTGCAGGTCAGATTTCCCAAGATATTAAACCGTGGCTAATTGTTTGACATGTTAAAATTAAAATCACAGTTTAGCAATGGTGTTACACTTTTGCACTTTATTCCAGAATTCTTTCTAGCAGTTATTTTGAAAAAAAAAACCCCACATTCCTTTGCCTCTAAAATGACATCTTCATAAAACAGGAATTCCCTTTCAATAGTTTTCATCCTAGTGGTTGTAATGCGTTGGACAAAATAAGAAAACCTCCCCCACAAGTAACATCAAGGCATAAGACAAGGGCCTGACAAATGGGTTGAAGAGAGAGCAGGTAGATTTTCATCCTGTTAAGCAAGAAACAGGAGCTGGCAAAAACACAGAATAACAACCAAGTAGGAAGAATCAAGTTACTCCAAGATTGCAAGGCAGTGAGACTTCAAGATTATTGTGAAAAGTAACCACTGAAAGGATGAGTGAAGGAAGAAGGAAGAAAGTACAAAAAGCCTACTAAAAAAGAAAGTTTTCCTTGTGATACATGCAAGAACACCACTAGCATGACATCCCATACCTGAAATAGTTGTAATCCATTCTTTCAGCAACGTCTTTACATCATTGAATTCAACAGCTCCAGCTAAGTTGGGTGCTTGTGGCCTAAATGAACCAGGCTGTTCAGTCTGTAGAGCTGATGGGCCTGAAGAATCTGAAGTTGACGGAACTGCTTCTGGCTGTTCCAAACATAAAAGTTGAAAATGCTCAGTCTGACAAATATGGTAACACCATATATATACATAGATAAGTGCCTAGTAAAGAATCCAGTAAAGAAAACAAGCTGCATTTGTGAACATGGACTGTCTAAAGAAACAGACATAGCTTTACTGAAAGCTGTTAGTGTTAAAATTACCTGAGCAGCTGTTTCTTCTTGTTTCAAGAAACCATCTATTAGCTTCTGTGGGCTTCCAGATGTAGACAGCATGTTTTTTGCTGGGCTACCAACGAATTTGTTTTTCAAAGGACTCTGAATCTTTTTTACAGGACTGACTGGATTTTTTTTCCTGATTTTTTTCTTATTTTTCATTGTTGCATGCTTCAGGTGTAGGAAAGGATTTTTTGACACTGAAAAACACAGGAATAGTCAGTGGTTGATACATCTAAAATTTAATACTTTTCCATTGAAAGGGGGACTCTATCTTCCATAAAAATCTATGGATCAATTGGGAGAACATAACCTAGATAATGCGTCTTTAACACGCACATGCCATTCCAGATATGGGCAATGTTTTAAGTATTTGAAAAGCACTGCTAGACATTAGTGTACTCAGAGGATACTCAACTACTATTCACAAGCCTTTTAATATCGAGCATTTCAGTGCTTGAGTATGAGCAGCTGGTGAAATCTGAAGCCTACTGGACAAATTGCTTCGCCTCAGTCAGAGCACCGTCCCACCTAGATAACCACTGGTGGGAAGCCTTAGCGGGTATCAGCAAAACCAGCAGCTACCCCCCCCCTCCCTCCCCAAACTGCTTTTATTGTAGTCTACCAAGGAAATTGCTCTCATTCCATCATACTAACATATCTGCATTAGTCCACTGACTATGAAATCAAGGTTTGATTATAATAACGCAGTATTTAACTGGCAGTGAACACGACATTTCCAACCTATTTTATGAGAAAGCATGTTCACAGGGAATTAATCTTACTTCTTTCTACTGATTATAAAAAGGAGACCTGGGTGATCAGCTCAGAGTAAAACCATCTGGCTATCAGACATATGGTGAGATGTATCATATCTCTAGTTGCCTGAAACCCATACCAGTGCTATGGGTTTCAGGGAACCACGAGAATGCTGTCTGAACATAGTTTAACTAACTTAGGTACTGAAGATGCAATACTTTAAATCACAAGACATATCAAGTTTAGATTCCATTCTGCAAACATATGGACATGGGTAAGTTGAGTGCCATGGTCCCCATGAATTGAATTAATTACCCATTTAAGTAAAGCTCGGCATCTGCTTGCAAAATGAGACCACAGCTGGTTGTAATTGACAGTCTGTCAAAAATAAATATAGAAACTCGACATCTTCACAGCATCTTCACAGAAGCTTTAGTTAAATTTTCCAGTTTGTTATTTAGAGTTGCATAACTCTCTTTGAATAGTAAACAACTCCTATGCAAAACTACTGTACAACTATATATACTCACCACAAGTGTTAGCAGGTTGCTGCTCTGATTGCTTTTGCCTTTGATCATATGCATCTTTCAGCTCTGCTTGCAACTCAGCAGGTAGCGCAGCAAAAACCTCAGGGTCCACCTGAACAGTAACAAAAGATTCATTTGATTATTTTACTAGTGAGCAACACTGCTTGCTTTCCTCCAGATCACTCACATGAGAAAGGTATTGACATTTTATGCCAAGCAAAAATAAATGAGATATAACTGAAATGCTGTAAAATATGTTGTACATCATCTTCATGTAGTTTAGCTTGTTAAAAACCATAAAATTTTCCATTTAACATTACTCTACATTTATTATTTTATAAAATTAGTATTTATGGGCCTATAATACACTAACCGTCTTTATTCACCTACTTTATTGACCACTATCTTTATTCACCTACTGATATACAGTACAGCTATAATAACAGCACAATTAAGCCTAACTCAGAGAACGCTCCCTTCAAATTTCCAAACTCAAACACTGTGACAATCAGACTTTTGTTCCTCCTTTTCTTTTGATACTTCTATTTCCTAGAAGCTGCTACAGTCCTCAAACAAAATATCCTTGGAAATAGTCTTGCTTCTTTAGGGACAGGAAACACAAGTCCAGCTACCTTGTATTTTGAACCAACGCAAAAGGGTTTCATTTCTTTCTCCCACAGTTGTCCACCCCTTGTTTGACTGATGAAAACGCAGTCCTTTCCAACTGTCCTAGGGGCTTGAATTCTAGACACGAAATCATTTGTTGCCAATTGCCATATACACTCATATGGACAAAATAAAATTTCATGTATTATCTACCAGTTATCTTCCCTTACTGTGTATCTGAAGTAGCAAATTAGTGACAGACTAGTCTCGTATTCTGAGTTTCCCAATATTATTGGACAGTGTTTGCAGCTCATAAACTGCAAAATCTAATTCAAAACCGCAAACCTATCATTTAGAGGATTAAATCTGCCCAGTGGGAGAGTGCCCTTAATTTCAGTGGTAAAATTCAGAGATGTGCACAAACAACAACAACAAAATTATTCAAAACTACTATTACTATTCTAAGGGTACAATACAGTTTCTACCATTATCTGAGATACTGTATTTATTATACGGCAGTATGCATATATATTAAAAGTTACCTCTGATTTTCAATAGAGATTTGATCTTTTTTTTAAACCAAAATATGTATGTTATGTCAGGAAGGTAGGCTGTGATATCTACACGTATGATGTCTAAATTATATAGATAATAAACATGAACATGCTCCCACAGGTAAAACTCATCAATTTAGCACATTTTTTCCATTTTTAGAACTCCATGTGCCAACACAAATTTTTCACCACGCAAAATACGCGCTAATTAAAAGAGGAAATGGGAACAACTCTGACCTCAATTACTGCATACATTGCACGGAACAAAGCATTGTAGTGGAATGTAGCCAATTAAGTACAGAGGCTTAAGTTATTTTTGAAATATAGATTTTATTTTCTAAAACTATTTTAAAAAGGTTAGTCTACTCTGGTTAAGCATTTGAGAGTCAGGAATTTGGGAGGCTCTGAATTAACACTGTTTTTTGTGCACCACTTAATAATTCATGCAGAAATAATGCAGTACAGGGAACTGGATGTGTTTTTGTTATTCCCCCTATCATTGCCCTCTGAAAGTGTTAACATGTAAAAATTCAGTTAGAAGAGCCATCAGTCAAATTCATATGAATTCTAATTAATTGGAGTTTCAGGTAATTTACTGTACAGCCAGATTGTCTTAACATAGCTTTCACATAGCTGTATCACATTCACATTACGGAGAACTTTGATTTTATAAACTCATGCATTACCTCAGCATACAGCTATCAGTATTTTTGTGTGCTGTATAAATTTCCTTAGAAGGAATCTATACCATATTAAGACAATGTAAGGACAAGGTGTAAATTTGCCACCAGTAATTAACTCCACTTAGAAATGTCATTAATTTCTAAGCATCTGTAATCTTTTCTTCCAGCATTCTATGCTTTTACAGTATTCAGCTGCTACAGAGATACATAGCTCTTCTAAATTTTAAGATTACTTCAGCAGCTGATGGAAATGAATGCAACCTGTCTGGATTCTTTTTATGGGAGAACCTTGCCCAAGAAAGGACATTTTCCACATGTTTTCTAATGAATAAATCACTATCAGCCAATTAACTTGGCACCTGGTCATAAAAACACAGTTCAGACAAAAGGAATGAAGGGTTGAAAAACAGACCTAATTAAGCTACAAAAAGATGGCACGGCAGCATTTACATTTGCTGAGTTGATGTAGCTAAAATACTCAATCTGGAGTGGCTTGCAATATTTCTGTACCTGAAACCTATTAGTACTTAGTTAACTGCATCATTTGAAAGAAAGTAATCTTAAATGTTTGTGTGCATTCATACAATATACACTCCCACAAAGACTTTAACAATAAAAAAAAGGTGTCAAACTGTATTTAGACAAAGATGGTATTTTTGAATGAAGTTCATGTTTGATTCTAACACAGAAAAAAATCCTCCCATTCTAATGAACTGGTTTTAGCATTTTTTTCACCAAGCTTAAGGAAGCTATTCAACCATATTATTCTAGGTATTAAACTTCGACCTAACTCAGAAATGAAAATTGTAAATCTTAGCTCTCTTTTGCCAATAAAGAAAGCTGAATGGTTTTCAGGAGAAAATCTGGAGTACGAGCATAAGCCATTCTAAAATAGATAGTATGAATATCCCTGATACATAAATAGGAAGTAGCCAATTCTTCTTGAACTACATCTTCAAACAAAAAGACTGCTCTGCTAAGCTGACATTTTTGGATCAAGTAAAACAGTCACAAAATGCATGAGGAGATAGAGACAGGAAAACCAGTGCATTTGAGTGTGTAAATTAGGTATTTCCAAGACAACTTCAAGAAGTAATGCTGTTATAACAAAACAACAATCAATTCTCAACTACCTAATTAATAGACAGATAAGGCATAAACACAAACTAAATGTAATTTTTACAGAAAACCCTGTACAGTTAAGATTTACCCTGAAAAACAGTACTGAGTGGTAAACAAGTGGGGAGGGGTGTACTTTAAAACACAGCATAATTTAACACACAAGTCGAAGATCAACTTACCTATGAATGAATATAACTACGTAATTTCAAACAGCTGGGCTAGGGAGATTTCATATACTATTCACACAATATTTCCATAGAGGAAATCCAACTTTGCAGTTCAGGAATAAAAAGTGACACAGCTGTTTTGAACCAATGAACTTGAATCAAGGTGAAGAAATTTTAGTAGTCGAATAGACTACACATCTAAATAACAATTATGCATTAACTACTGTTTACTGAAAACAGGTCAGGAATTTTTATCTAATTTTATCTGGATTCTTTGTCAGCTAAGCAGCATTACACCTTAGAAACAGCAACAAATATCTGTCTATAAATCCAATTAGGTGATATCACTTTGTTTGAGAACAGCGGTGGAGCAATGGCACAGCAAATAGAAAAATAAAAATACTGCTCTATTTTAAATGATGCATATGCAAGATACTGTATTTCTGGGTAACCCAATCTTTGATTTTTTATTACTGTACATTTGTTCAGCACCATCTTGGATTGAAGGGTGGAATATCATTAGAAGCATCATTACTGCTACCTACTCCCCAGTTCAGGCCCCTATTTTGAGAAACAACTTTCCACATCCTGGACATGCTGTACATGAGCTCACTTAGCAATTATGGAGATATGCACAATCTTTAGCCATGCCTGCCTTTCTCCCGGGAATGTAATATAAACAGTTGCATCTACAGAAGCTAGGAGGTTGGCTTTACACCATCAAAACATCCACTTAAACAGAGTATTGCTATCTCCTGTGACTAGCTAGGCTAAGATTTTAGGACTGCTTCAGACTTATGGTGCAGTGTAACTCAGCTGCAATGCAGAAAAAAAGGCTACTTACACACTAGATTGCAAAGCAAAGTATAAATGAGGAGGTTTTACATTAAACAACAGCAAAAACATAGGCATACTGATGACTACAAATCTTTAACAAATACTATCACACTATGCTTGTGGTAGATTAACTAATGTTTGAAAGCAGACTTTTTAAAGATATTAAAGGACCATAAATAATTTTGGGAAGTCAAAGATTCTAGTTAATCCTGTCTCAAGAAAAAACTGTTAACTCTTCCTATGGGTGGAAAGTTGATGTTTATTGGTACTCTGCAAACATCCTACCTGTGAGAAAGCTGGCAAGGCTATTACATTAATTCCCGTATTTGTATTTGGTTCTTGGAGCTCTGGTATTTGTAAAAGCACTGTTCCAACTGGTTGTGACAGAAGTGCAGTGTTACATCCATTTATTGGCTCTTTTTTGCTATCTCCGTAACTCTCTCCTTGCTGAAGACTGTATATTTGCTCTACTTGTTCTCGGAGATCAGGCGGCAGAGCTTCTAGCACAGACTTATCTAGCTACAAATATATAAAAGCTTTTAGATTTTTCTGAGGAATAGATAAAAGAATTAATTTTAGTAAAAAATTAGTTCTACAGTTCTTGAATTGTTTTTTTTAAAAAAATAATTTCAATCTGTGTATGCAAACATACTTAGGAATCTGACAGTTACACTCTGCAGCAGCAAAATGTAAAAATATCATTTAAGACTAAGTAGTTCAGTAAATATGAATGCTCAGTTTTATCTTTTCACAATGTTCAGTGTTCTCATCACAAATCATATATAAGGTTTTCAACAACTACGTAGTGAAAAGTTTTTCACAACTACGCAGTGAAAAGAAAACCCAAATTCTGAATTCAAATTATATAGGCAATGTGTTGATATGAATACTAAATTGGTACAAAGCAGTAAGCAATTAATTTCTTTCTTTATATAGTTCTAGGATACATGTTACTAATTTACTTTAATGATATTACGTATGTTTGCATACTGTCAAGACTCTTATCATAGATTTTGATAATGAAATAAGCTTTAGATTCAAATTTTTGCTTGCTGTTAATTGCTACTTACCATCAATTATGGACTTGAAACAACTGAAATGACCCCTTGGTGCCTAAAAGTTGCTGTATACAATGACAGCTGCACAAGTGACAGAATGAATATAACCGACAAGCAGATGTACAGCATCATTTTTCTCACAAGTAAAATTTGAGTACAACAATGTAGATAAATGCTAATGTTTGCCTGTAAGTTCTGCTAAATAAGACTCCATAGCAGTGTTAGAAAACTTTATCTTTTACCTTTAAGAAGAAAATGTGGAGTTTATGACCAGATTCTGGATTTACACAGAAGAACTACAAATATCTATGAAAAGCTACTTGGCTTATGGTAAACTAAGAGGTTTTGACGAAAGCTGTCTGTACTACTAATCCCTTCAGTTATTCTTCTACATTCTGTTTGTGTTCCCTCTTTCCAAATTTGCTACATACATACATACCTCTATAAACATTTTCTGGAAATCCTGAGTGTAAAATATCTTGCTGTTGCTTTCCTAGCACACAGTAGGCAAACAGCACTATGCGACTAACTCTCACCACTCCTTTCTTGTACTGAGTTCCATATTATATTCCATATTGTAATATGGTTATAAAGCAGAAGGAAAGATGAGCATATTGTGCTGTAATGCCACCAAGGCTTTAGGAACTCTACTGCACAGCTAGTGCATTTTTTGCTTGTTCATACATATTCCTCCTATAGAAGAATCTGAGTGTATGGAGCTTCATATTGTCCAGCCAAGTTGCTTTCAGATCCTGAGCTAGCTTGGGTATTGCATCATAGAAAAAAGTTTTCTGCCAAAAGCATAATGTACTTCTAAAAATGTATAAATATTTGGGAAAGCTGTTAACAGAACACCAACAAATGCTTTTACAGATTTAAATTACAGAAATTAAAATTACAGATTTTTACAGAAGAGCATGTAAATCTGCTTATACCTAAAATACCTACAGAATTCAGTGCAGCTTGCTCATAGCAGACCCTTCTAACAGATGTCTGCTTGAATAACATGTGGGGTGGAAATAAGGAGGCTCTTCCTTTGTTAAAACACACAATACCCTTGCCCAAACCCCACAGAAATATTTTACTTATATTAAGATTTTCCTCCTCTCATCTAAAAGGTGAGACCCTGTACAAATGTTAAGTGTGCATCTTCACTTCAATATTATTTGAAGTAAATTTGAAAAAAACACAAGAAGATGGATAATTAAATCTAAATACAGGTTTGACATTCTTTTAGGCAGAAACTTAGAGCACAGCCATTGTAAAAGTATATGAGGTAGTGTAAGACTAGTTGGTGTTCAGTTCCTTCTCACTGAGTAAAGCTTGAAGACAGATTTATACTGTAATTTAAAGACTGATATAGAATACATGACTTTAAGAAATTATGTAGAGAAGACTACCTGATTATCATTTATTGGCATCTGTGCCAAAGAATATTGCTGCTATAAAGACGGATGGAAAACATTTAAAAGTTCTGTCTTCATGAAAATGACACAAAGTACTTGTCAAAATTCTTGAGCCACTCATCAGTGAGTAAGCTAATCAGAAATAATTTTTAAGAGCTAACATAAGAAAAGGGAATTTACAAATCTGCGTTATAGCATAATCACATAAACATTGAGCATTAACTATAGAATGTGTCTAATTTCTCTGATGGAAGTTTTCCTAAAGCTTATTGCTTGTTTTTTATAATTAGGCACTAGGCTTTGTTTGTGAAAGGTGGAAGGCCATGTTTTTTAATATTTCATCCTCGGCATCTTTTCCATTCCTGTTCCATTGCAATCCTTTTGCAAGTGATGGGAAGGGAAAAAGGATACTGGAAAACTAAATTTCTTTCCTTTGAATAAACAGAATCTTTTTTGAGTTAGCCTATAAATGACTGCTTTTAAAAAATCCTTTTATTAAGGCAAAATAGTTTTGCATCAATAACAGTTTCTTACTGTGCATCATACTCTACTAGAGCTCTTTCTATTTTAAAAAAGTGTAATGTAACTTTTTTGCTCTATCCAAATAAGATAAACAACCTCAAGTTATTACAGTATATTTGCAGATGTTCTATATTCTCAGGTTTTACCTGGGAAGCAGACGGAACCTCAATACTCAAATTAAGCCTGGATTTTACACTGATAGGAGAATGCACGCCATTCCATTTGACAGCAGACTCAGTGTTGTTAACATTAGAATTGACACCAGATGTGAGATGGGTACCACGAGATGGAAGAAAAGTGCAAGTTCTTGAATCAGAAGATATTTCAAGGTCCATAGCAGCCACAAATACTACACATATGAAAACAAAATACAGAAAGATCATCTAATAGTTAAAAATACTCTGAAGATTCAAGATATAGTGAAGCTAATTTCCAGTTTTCTTTGCTAAATAGTTTATGCAATATATAGCATAATTACAATACTTTCTATTTCAAAGAATCCTTTGTTACTATTAACTTTCAAAAAAGATTGGAACGATCCTATACGAAGTTTTATTTGTACCATTTTTATTTGCAGCAGCAAAACCTGCTCTCAGAGAGTTAACTAATTTGTACTGGTATAATATTGAATAAGTATTCCAAAAGGTAATCGATGTTGGATCCCTTCAGAACTGATCATTATCACACATGCAAAGTACAAAGCTTACTGACCTTCCTTATGTTCTTCGTCTGAGCACTTTTTTGCTTTCTGAACATGAAAAAGATCAATAACTGAATGCGATCCACCAGGTAAGTGTCCAGATTGTACTGCTGAGTGAGCCGAAGTGGTTTTACTGATGGGAACTAACTGCTGTACCTGAATTCCAACCTAAATCCAAAACATTAATACATTCATTCAATGAAGTTTAAAAAAAAAAAACAAAAACCACAACACAAAATTTCTGTAATTCTTTCATAATAGCATTGCCTTCCCTGAAATTGGCTGCCTGTTGTGGGTGGGGGAGAGAATGAATAAAAGTATGTTGAAATACACATAAATAGCTCCATAAAACATCCCAAGCAAATCCCAGGACTATCCACTGCAATCCAACAACTAAGAAATTACAAAGACAATACCATCTTAACTTCTCCGATATAGAAAAGTGCTGTCAACAGGATCATGAAACAAGGCATTTGTTATTAAATTTCTCAGACACTGATATAGAAGTACTGACCAGGAAGTGATTAGTATTAAATCTGGCTACCTGTACAAGAAAGGAATGTTTTTCCTGAGGAAAATCTATACTAAATCTATCACTTCAGTCTACAAATGAGAAAAATAATGTTGTTTCACTGCTAGACATGGTTCTCGCAAAGTCTCAATGGATGAAAGTACTTTGGTGAAAGTAGTCTTTATCAGATGAGGTGTTCCTCATTGTGAAAGACATCCTCACTTTTCATTAACTTTTAAATACCAAATCAACAGGGGTTCAAAAACTGTGTTCATCTAAAAATGCACTGGTACATTTTGCAAGTTTACTGCTAATCCTCAATAATTATTGAGAAAAAACCCCAGAACTTAAAAAAAATTGTATATAGGTCTCAGAAAGCATGAAGGAGCTATTTTATGTATTTCCACAATGTCTTCCTCTTAATTACATAGCAAGGATTTTGCTTGTTAATACTTTCTTAGTTGCAATTAATGGGATATTGAAACATTGTTGTAAAAAGCTCTTCTTTGCACTTGTATCTTTTTGCTTTGAAATATTTCTAGATTTGAGTTCTAGAATTTAAAAGAAGCCTTTGCAATACTGTGTTTGCTGTGCTGCATGACAACTTTGCCTTGATTTTTTTTGCCTTTTAGGACAAGCGTTTGAGCTAAAGTGTTATGTGAAGTCTATGGGACAAGTGAGTAGATTCACTTGCCCAAGTGTGGGCACGAACAGCTAAGGGTATCATTTTAGGACCTTTTCTAGATATTGAGAGAAAAAGGACACTTTAAAGCATGACTCACCTCATGTATAAGCAAAGCTTAAGGGGAGTAACTCCAATATAGACATATACATTGGAGGTGTCTGAAGTCAGTTCAAAGGAATACCACTAAGGGACCTTGGATATAGCTGCACTTTATTATATCATCTAGAACTGAATGGCCTCTCCAGAATGGAACAGAGCCATCTGCTCACAAGTAGTACATTGTCTTGCTAAACAACATGTGCAACACCATCCTAGTTTCGGCTGCAATAGAGCTAATTTTTTTCTTATTAGCTTGAACAGTGTGTTTTGGATTTAGTGTGAGAATAAAGTTGGTAACACGCTGATGTTTCAGTTGTTGCTAAGTAGCACTTACTCTAAACTAAGGATTTTCCAGTTTCCTATGCTCTGTCAGCAATCAGGTGCACAAGAAGCTGGGAGGGAGCCTGGCCAGGACAGCTGATCCGAACTAGCCAAAGGGATATTCCATACCATAGCACGTCATGCTCAGTAGATAAGCTGGGGGGAGTTGGCCAGGAGGGGCAGATCGCAGCTTGGGCATGGTCAGCGAGTAAGCAATTGCATTGTGCATGACTTGTCTTTTCTTGTTTTGTTTTGTTTTTTTTTTTCTTTTTGGTTACGTTCATTTTCATTACAATTATTATTATTATATTTCATTATTGTTAGTATTATATTTTTTTCTACTTTAGTTATTAAATGGTTCTTATCTCAACCCACGAGTTTTACTTTTTTTTCTGATTCACCTCCCCATCCCACTGGGAGTCGGGAGGAGTGAGTGAGTGGCTGGCCTGGGTTAAACCACGACAAACACCCACAAGATGCTAACTTTAAAGAAGAATCCTCTAAAACAAGGGCTACAGAAATCAAGTGAAACAGAACAAGGTAAGAAGTCAAGAAAGACAGCAAAGGAGACAGACAAGAAACTAGAAAAAGACAGGGAGAGGATGATAAATATTTCCTCAACTCCAAGAAGAAACCCAAGCCATGGAGCTGACTTTGCAAGGCAACATTGTGAATCAAAACTCTACTTCTACATCCAGATGACCAATAAATGCAGGTTTGTTTTAGAAAACCTCTGTGCTCCGTTTTGACAAATGGCTGATGCCAAAATAGTCTTATCATGGGTTCACATTACTATGACAAAACAACTGAGATGAGCAAGGGTGTTCTAAAATAAACCACAATTCAAAACAGCCAGCAATTCACCTTCAAACAAAGGCCAAACCATGGGTTGGTTAACTTTCCTGGCCCCAAGACTTCCAGTCTAGGGCAAAAGCTCCTCTGATCTGTATCTCTGATTGGCATTACAAGCAGTATTTATATTAGTTACTTCATTAATACCTGTGCAGAAGTTTACAGAAAATTCTAAGACAAAATAAAGTTTACATGTGCTAACAGAATTGTAGAAGATACAGTCTAACTTTGTTATCTCAGGCTGTTTTAAGGTGTGGATTAATCCATACCACAATAAAATGGGGGTTTTTTTGCATTTATGGCTTCGTAACCATGTTTTTCAAAGGTAAACATACAAAACGTAATATGATTGCATAGCCTAACTTACGTAAGCCTTGTATTATTGTCCTGGTTTCAGCTGGGATAGAGTTAATTGTCTTCCTAGTAGCTGGTACAGTGCTATGTTTTTGAGTTAGGTATGAGAAGAATGTTGGTAACACTGATGTTTTCAGTTGTTGCTAAGTAATGTTTAGTCTAAAGTCAAGGATTTTTCAGCTTCTCATGCCCAGCCAGCAAGAAGGCTGGAGGGGCACAAGAAGTTGGGAGGGGACACAGCCAGGGCAGCTGACCCAAAGTGGCCAAAGGGGTATTCCATACCATGGGACGTCATGCCCAGTATATAAACTGGAGGGAGTGGGGGGGGGGGGGATCGCCACTCAGGGACTAACTGGATGTCAATCAGCGGGTGGTGAGCAATTGCATTGTGCATCACTTGTATATTCCAATCCTTTTATTACTACTGTTGTAATTTTATTAGTGTTATCATTATCATTATTAGTTTCTTCTTTTCTGTTCTATTAAACCGTTCTTATCGCAACCCGTGAGTTTTACTTCTTTTTCTCAATTCTCTCCCCCATCCCACTCGGTGGTGGGGAAGTGAGTGAGCAGCTGCGTGGTGCTTAGTTGCTGGCTGAGGTTAAACCACTACAATTATCCACACTTTTGCTTAAGTTTGGTTAATGTCTACCCTGGAGAACTGAAAATTTATGAAAGACAACAAAGAAGGTTGATAAAAGAGAATAAATTTCAGTTTTCCCATTAACTCACCCCTCGCATATCTGATATGTTCAGTTTCATTGTGTGAAACATGTTTAGAGTTTCTTTTCCAATTACTTTTGCACTGTCTGTTGCATGGTCTAGAGTCACAGTCCTACAAAGAATAAAAAAGTATGGTTAAAAAGGAAACTGTTTCACAAATCCTAAAGACAGCAACAATTCTGTAATTATTCCAGAGAGGACCTCAAAGAAAGACAGATCATAATTTCTTGGCATACAGAAACTGAACACTGTTTTTTTGTTCTGTGGTTTCTTTTCAAAGGTAATTAGAACTAAGCATGTTCTACAGAAAAAAAAGCAGATTACTTACTAATTGAACATTCTCAGTGTGCAGTCCACACATTAAATTGTCAAATACTATATATATTTATATACATGCCACCTATTGAAGCCAGACAAAAATGTTGCACTTTACAGTACTCACAGAAATGCACTCATGCACTATCCTTCACTCAAGCTTGGTTCATACGAGTTTGCTCAGTATTATTTCAGTTGTCAATTGTCAAATGTCTAAAGCATGAGTTTCAGAAGGAACTCTTGAGGGAGAAGCAGATATAGGCATGTGCATGTGGATTACAAAGAACTGGAATTAATGGTAAGTAGCTTTAAACAACATTCCAAATACACATCTTACACTGTGGGCAATTTTCTGCAACAACTCTCACTAAATTACCTGGTTATGAGTTTTACAAATTGCCACCTGAGAGCTTGGTAGGGCAGTAGTAGTGCTTGGTAGTTCTGGATTCTCTAACGGCCTAACATTTGAGACAGATAAGGACAGAATTTCAGGTGGCTAATCAAATGTATGGGAGTGATGTAAAGTCTTCTCACTGAGGTAACCAACGCAGTTTTAACTCTGATGGAGTGGGCTCTATGGACAAATGGAAATTCCACCTTGGTGTTTTGACAGTGTGCCATGCTGACAACTTACTAAATACTTTGATGGTGTCTCCTTAAATTTTGCTCTACTTTTGAATCTGTCAGAAACCACCGTGAACAGCCAAGCTATATCCAGAAAGGTTTGGTTCTGCCAATATGGAAAGGAAAAACCTTTCTGCTGTGAATGGCATGAAGACCTCCCTGAGTCCTACACATTAACATTTTTAAGAAAAAGGAGATCAGTATCACCATAAAGATGCAACTATGCAAAATATCAGGGAGAAATGCAGGATGGGTTTAAAGGTACACATGATTTCAGAAGAGTATTTTACAAAGGTCTATGCTGTACTATCAGGACTTGATATCAATGATGCAGTAGAAATACCATTAACATCTCAGAAGTTGAATTTGATTTTAGGTGTGTCTGTGAGTCTGAATCCTTTGTAGGACTATGATTATCATTCTAGGAAATCTTGACCTGTAGGATGAGAAAGCATAGCAACTCATTCACCTGTGAAGTAAGGGGGCAAGAAATGGGTCACGAACTATAGCTACAGAGAAAATCTTCAACTGAAGAGAGAAACTGGTCACTTTTAGCTCCAGTAAATAATACTAAACTGCTGGAACTGGGCTGTACACAGGGAAAGCACACTTGAGGGAACACCACCCTCCTCTGATTCTAACTCATTTGCCTGGATGCAACTTCCAGAGTTTACCCCGCTACTGCTAAAAAGCCTTTCACTGGACTGAACAGAAATGCTCTAACAAAGACAACACCTATATCATCAAATAGCATAATTTGGATTGACTGGGGTTACCAAGTTCATTAGTAAAGCCAGAAGCAGAAACAGAGACACTGCCAAATGAGATCCTGACATCAGAACTGCTTCAGCTATGTGTGAACAACTTAGCATCCTTGGGTGCCCCCTCACCTTACCTTAATGAAGACTTTATGAATTAAGGAAATTTCAGGGCACATGTACATTAGCATGCCTGACCACAGAAATGAGGTCCAAGGCATTGACCTGTTCATGAGAAAGCAGTCTGGCATTAGTTCCAATAAAGGAGGCATAAAGCTCTATCTCAACACACCCTCAATCCTAAAAGTATGTTCTTAAGCTGTCAAGAGACATGAACAGGTTGCCTTCTTGAATAGCCAAAACATGGGGCAGTCTCTGACCTTGATATTTTGAGATTCAACTTTCTTAGCTCCACTCTGGAGCTTGTCTTTTCTCTTCCAGGACCAAAAAAATTCTCTGCAGACTTATTGGTGACACAACACGAAAGACAGATTTGACACAAAGAAACTTGTCTGTACTAAGATGGACAACTGCAGTCCAAGCTGTCTGATGCCAGCTCCAATCTTCAGAATCCAAAGTGGCCTCTTAGTCTTCTGCAGCAAGTAATTCTGCACATACTGCCCTAGTCCCCATGCACTCTAGACTTGAAGCAGAATGGTACTGATCAGTTATCCTTCTTGAAAGTACAAAGGCAATTTTCTTTTGAGAACTGACTCCAACTCTCACAATTGGCATGTGACGAACAACCTATCAAAGAACAGCAGAAAGCCCTCAAGAAAAGGGAAGTACTCAACACAGCTCAGGGAGAGGAAACAGTTTGCAGGAGCAGAACATTTCAACTCAGCTGGTCACTGAAAGAAATAAAAATACTGCTGCATACGTGTCACAGTGCAGGATGTAAATATGTCTTCTACAAGTACTGCGAAAGGAAAACCAGCTCCAATATTAAGCAAGCTGGAGAAATGTACACCAACAATATACACATATGTATGTATTACTGTTTGAAGACAAACCTTTTAAAAGATCAAATGCCTCTATTAGCTAGTATTTCATGAGACTATAATTAAATTAAAAGCAACCTTAAACTACAGATTATTGAAGTCAAAAGAAAAAAAAATGTACCTCCCTACCAAGAGAAGTGGATAGTCACAATGATTCATTGAAAATATTTCACTAAATCACTTGAATTTTTAAGTAGCATCCACAGGCATGCAAGAGTACATTCTCTCAGGAAAGCAATTTCAAACCACAAAGAATACACTTGTGGAGTCAGATTCCTTCTTTCCCATTCCTGCTTCCTCTGAAAACCACAAATTGTTTCTTCTATGCCCCAAAACTTTTCAACTTCTGATGTATTTTCTTTTTTGCCCATTTTTGTCTTTGAAGAAACTCAAAGGTAAAAGATGACTGTTAAAATTGTTCTCTCCTTCCGATTCAGATACCTTAGTCTCTTCCTTCCTTCTCCTCCCAATATGCTGTTTTTTATCATTGGGGGAATTTACATTCCATGCTGATGACTAAAAGACCACATATGTACAACCCAAACACAGATGACTTTTGATAATAATATTCTACTTCTGATTTTGGTGCAGGTTTGATACGTAGACAAAGAGGTACCAAGCACTTTAAAATTTCTGTCCTGTCTTTCTGTAAGTTTTGGTGCTCAACATCCTGCAGAAGTGTGCTCATGCCTACTACCAACCATTCTTTTTTCCATGTGTAGTTACCTGGCGATATTATCGCAGATTCCATGGCCTCCATATTTTGCAGGCTCCACTGGCGCCCCAGCCTTTCTGACCATAATTTTAAGGGTCAATCGTTTACCCTTCATACCAGCAGCTTCAAGTCTACGTTGGATTTCTTCTGAGAGGCTCAGAAGAAAAGCTTCTGCTTCCTTAGGCTGAAGGGGGAAAACAACAATATGTTTAGATAATTACCAGTTTTCAAATATTGAAGGTAAATCATTAAGGGTTAATGCAATCCAGATTGTGTAAGCTGAAAAGAGCAAGTTAACTCACAGGCAATTGTCTTAATTTAACTTCAAGTGTTTTGTTTACATTGTAGGTCGCCGTAGTTAGGCGAGATGGTAGATTCCTATCCTAATGCTGAAATAAGTAGGAAATACCAAGTCCTTTTAGAAATAAGTGTTTAAAAAAAAAAAAAGTATTTAGAAACCCCAACACAGAATTGCAAGTCTAACTTTAAGCACACACGTAGAAGATGAAGAGCTTAGGGCTTATAAGGAAAATCTTTTTCACCATGAGGAAAGTCAAGCAGTCAACATGTTGCTCAGAGAAGTTGTGCAGTCTTTGTTCTTGGAGGTTTCCACCACCAGACTGGTCCTGAGCAACTGGTCTGATCTCATAGCTTCCCCTGTTTTGAGCAAAAGGCTGGACTACACAACATCATAAGGTCTCTCCAAAGCTGATTTTTCTATAATTTCTATAAATGCTTAAGTTCTCAACAAAGAGCTGAGTTATTTTTTAATACAATTTTGTCAACAACACTCCACCCTCTACAATATTTGTAAAAAGTCTAATAAAAATGTTGTACTGGAGCAGCTCATTATGGTTTCAGGCACTGGCATCTTGGAATAATCAGCATTTAAATGAAAGAAAATGCCAGGTGTTGACAAACCTACTGTGGTTCTCTTTTTCTGTACCAGACTTGTAAAATGAATGCAGAATAGCCAGCTAATTTTGTGCTAGCTTCTTTTCAGTCCAATACTTTTGCAGTCTCTCCTCCCATTTTATTGTTTGGTCTCCTACCTCTTCATATTCCTCATTTCTATTTGGTGGCTAAGACGGTGCTCTAACAGATCAAAGTGTAAGTGACAATAATCAGAATATGAGAAGATTCGTCCACAGCTGAAAGAATTCACTGCAGAAAAGGAATTAAGTTTCAATTTACCTGTGTAAACCTTATTCCATAGTTGATTTCTGCTGAAACAGATTTTCTTTCTTTTTCTGTGCGAACAGGTCGATCATCCAAACCACGACAAAATCTGTAGAGCATCTGACCTGTTTTTGGACCAAATTCTTTTTGCAGTTTTGACATTGAAGCACACTGCAGATCTCCACAGGTTTTAATTCCCAAAGAAGCCAGCTTAGATTCCATTGTCCTGCCAACCCCTAACAACAAAGCAATTAGTTCTGTTAACTCTACACAATTCAGAGCCAGTCAGGTTTCGAACGAATAAAATTTGTCTTTTCAAACCTATACTAGGTCCTATCAAATTAATAAATATACACCATAAAAAAAAATTCCACTCAATAAAACATGGTTCAAATGGAAACTTTTGCTATCTTCACCTGTATTTCTTTAATCTATTTTATATATTTATTTTAAGATGTCATACTGCAGCATGTTTCTTTATTTCTGGGTAAAATGTGAATGACTCCTGCTTGCAAATCTTCTTGACAAAGTACTGCCTGTTACAGAGTATATAGCTCTGAACACCACAACACTCAGTCCAAAGAGTGTCCAACATGTATTATTATGGCAAAATGTACTACAAGTAATTTAATCTAAAAGAAAACTAACTAACATTTTGACTACTGTTCCACTGCTTCCTAGGTAGAAAAACAGTATTTCAAGTAGAAGTGATAGCATACCTATATCACTTGTGCTTTGAATTACCAAGCACTAGAAATTGTAGGTATCCATGGCAACGGCACATATGTAAGTGTGATAAACTTAAGTATATTTCTGGGTTTTGGAGAGATTGCCTGTTACTTCTGAAAAATATTAGTCCTTTGAGTTTACCAAAGTCAGCAAAAGTTAGAAATCTCAGGTAATCAGCTGCTATCTTTAATAATCTGTTTCTTTGTCCAAGTGGCATTACTGACACAAACACTAAGAAGTTTTTACTATGAACATGAAAGTGAATTCTGAAAACTTTAAAATACTCAAGTCAAAGCACAGTACCATATGAATAATTTTCTAGAGGAAAAATATCTCCTATAAGTTATGCCAAAGAGAAATAGTGCTGTGCTATAATATTATGTTTGGCCATGGAAGGGGATACATAAAGAGAATTTCTGGTAAACCTGCACCTGTCTATGTATGCTATTCCTACCACTTTGTCATTTCAGTGTCTATTGCTGTCTATTTTTTGTTTCCCTTCTCTTTTTTTTATTTTCTTAAACGGAGAAAAATACTGTTTTGAACATTTAACACTAAATACGTGCGTACACATGCAAGCTGAGCTCAGCTGATCACAAACATAAAAAGCATAAATGAGTGTTTTACTCAGCACTTTTTGCACTATGTCTGTGTCACATTATACTACTAAAGTATGGAATAACAATACAATACAGAATTACATCCCAGGAAACACTTTAGCTTACAACCATTTTAAAGTATTTTCCTAGAACAATAAAAAACTATAAAGCCTGTTTTCATACAGGTGTATTCTGTATGTCCTTACTGTCTATCACTCTCCCAGCACAGTAACTCCAGTTCCCTGCCATCTCTCTGTGAATGCAGCTATGCCTTGGAGAACCTCCCTAAAATCTGTGGGCCAGAAATGCTTCTTTCCTGCCCTCCAGCTTTCTCCTTGGTCTTCTCTATATCCACAGGCATCCCACTAAATCGCTCCAGTTCTCCCTTACTGAAATACCCTTCTCTTTCCTATCTGACCCAGGAATGCAGGACAGAAAACACATACTCTGGCTATACATATGATGACTGGGAACTACTGCAAAAATGTAAAATAGCTGAATTTTGCCTGCCTGTCCCTCAAAGGATGTACTCACTTGGATCACTCTCCTCTGTCAAGCTGTCATTTTTCACAAAAGTTGCGGAAACATTATGTCATTAGCACTTCTCTCCCTCAGCAAGATTTGGCTGAAACAGCCAAACAGTTCAAAAAACTATTAATACTTTCATACTTGCAAATTATAAATCATAATCACTGTCACAATCATTTCTTCAGACAACTAGGCAAAAAAACCAGTTGCAATTTGACAAACCTGTTGTTGTTCTTTAAAAGAATCAACACATTCTGTCACAGTTTGCAGTATACCATTGACTAAAGATCCTTACACAAAAAAATAATTACCTGTGTAACAAATGCCTAATGTGTGTTCTACCAGAACCAAAAACTGTCTATAGCTGGATGCAAAGCATAACAGTGGTAATACTCCCACAGTAGCCTTACTTTCCACCTTCCTCTCTATTTACCAGCCATTCTAATACAGCTCATTTTGCAAGCAGAAACACTTCTCTAGTTCGGTAACATTCTCCTCCACCAAATTTTATTTCTTAATTTTCCTTCTGTCCTTATTTTCTTTGAAATCCCTCAGCGTTTCTTAGATGCAGCAGAGCTTAAACAAACTCCTCTCTCTCTCATTTTTTTCCTTCAGATATTCTGTTTTATTATGGCATCTGTGCTATTTTTTCCAACTCCTGACTTCATATGCTCCTTTTTACTCTCTTGGACTAGTTCTTAGTTCTAAGCAAACCCTGCCTCTCTCAACGATAAGTACCTGATGCTACTCATTTTATTACACTCACTATGATACAGCAAGCTAGCACTCACTTGACTCATCTAAATAATTTTATTAAAGGATATAAGGTTGCATAACGTACTAAACTCTGAGTTTCTTCTGTAGATCATGCTGTGTGAATCCATAAAATTCTTTACTAAAAAAGATGCTTCTCAAAGATACAAAAGGTCACAGAGATTCTTTTCAGAAATTTCAGAAATTTTCAGAAATCAGTATATCTTCTGTTTTCAGATCATAACCGTGGAATAGCATCTAATCTTGTTTGATCCAGCACACAGATTTGTAGCTGAAACTGTTTTAATATCAGGAGGCAAAACGCCCTCTACAAGAAAGGAGTACCTGGAAGACTGGTAACAAGTTGCCCTCTGATAAAATCATCCACTTCTTCAGGTTTTAAGTGATACTGTCCATCTGGTTTTGCTTTACGAGTTGCCATTCTGGCCAGCAGAATATTGGAACCTGTATAAACAACAAAGTATGTCTGTGTTAACTTCTGTCTTCTCAAGTAGAATGTTGCAGTTCAACAGTCAAGGAAAAAAATGCACAAAGTACAGTCAAATTCTTTATCTTTTACAAAGGATTTAATGAAATATTTTCATATATATTTGCAGTTATCTAATTCCAAATTAGCAGCTAGCCGTATTTGTGATTACAGCAGTGTAACTGTACTGGTAACTGCAATTGCAGAGTTAAAACCAACCAAACAAAAAAACCACCAAAAAACCCCAAACCAACCAAGAAGTAAGTGCAGGACACTTCACTAAGAACACTGAATTTATTTGTCTTGGTTATGTTCTACATGTGTAGAGGTACAGATAAACAGTTAAGTGCAAATGACACTGCAGAACTTCAAAAAAATCCACTGTGGTCAATGTAAATAATACTTAGGTGACAATTCTATCAAGTATATTATACAAGAAATACTGGAATTAAGCTAATATTTGGGCCTGAGTATTCACTAAAAAAACTTAATGACTTTTAAATTATTATATGCACTCATGAAGTGTGGTGGGAACAAGACCTATTTCAGCACTTTTTCTTCCCCGTTTACAGGCTTATTCGTGCCCAGCCAATAAGATCTCTGCAATGATACCCAAACACATTCATTATTGCCACTCAAACACCCTGTTCTAAGATAAAGCTAACTAATAAAAGGACAGGGGAATTCATGACTCACAGCACTGTGTGTTACTATTGTTCTTCTCCTCCCACTTGTGTTCACATTCTTTTTGCCTATTCTAAAATTTTAGTCATTAAGAACAGTAACAGAGTTTTATGTCCACTGTTTCTCCTGAGAGGTTAAATTGATGAAACAACTAATGACAGATTTCTCATTCAATTCCCTGTTTAACTTTGGGGATCCATGTTTTCTCTATAGAGTACTGAAGATTTTTGATCCTCTTATCTATCAAACATACCAACATAGCCTCTAATACCATGAAATCTCAGTGCTTTACCTTCTGCAATGTATTATTCCCACAACACTGAAGTGAAGTAGGAAACAACTAATACCTCACTTAACAAATGAGAAACCAAGATATGGGATGTTTATAGATGACTGTTTAATCTTCCACTAGCATTGTTTAAATCAGTTTAGTTGAGCCACTAAAATCTTTATGGTAAAAATTAAATTTATCCAACTGGCCTAAGCACGAGCTTCTTAAGTTCATCTCCAATCAGACAACAGTGTTGAGAGGAGATCTCAAGAGTATAACAGTATCTATTCAAATTTACATTTTATTATATGGGTAAAACTTTCCCACTGGGCAACATATAAATCACTTACACAAGATACATGTTTCTGGCAGACCATGTTTTTGAAATAAGGTCTCTACATTCATGTAATAGTACAATTGTTTCCTCTAATTTATTTACTTAATGAATGATGAGTGAAGAGACAAAGTCCTTGTTGTGTACCTGCCATATGAATTTCTAGAAACGATACCAAAATAATTCTCCAATATCTCACACAAACTGATTATTAGCAAAGAAAAAAAATGCTCATAGTTATTTGCCTCTTTCAATCAGTAAGAGAACTATGATATCAAATTAGAAAATAAATTTTTAAAAACTAATTCCGCTCTTTCTATAGAAAAAACACACTAAATAAGCATATAAAACAGATTACAAATGTGTTTCAAGTCAAAACAAGACACAAACAGGAATCCAGGGAATTACAGTCTCTGTACTATGATATCATAACAAATAAAGGAAGAATTCTGTTTACAGTAATGAATTTCAGCTTGTCTCGTAAGTGGATTTCATACACTTATATACACTCAGTATATTTATTTACAGATATTCAACTCTAGCGTTAATGAGGGACAAAAACAAACAAGAAAGGAAGGGGCCAAGTGAAAAGAAATCAAGGAAGTCTTTTCAGATGTGTTATTTCATATACAACACCTACTACAAATCACACAAACTTTTGCTTTCAATACCTTCTAATAATTATGCTAAATCATACCACCCTATAAACTCTTACTGCCATCTCCAATAAAGAACAGAATCTTTGCTCATTTTTCTATTTACTGGAAAAATACAGAAGCGCTTAATAAAAATGAATGTAAGAATATCATACAGATGGAATTTTAGCATACTGTTCAGATAACAAAGGAGAAGTGATAGCAATTTTATAAATTTTTGCTTAAAAGTTTCCACTTACGAAGTTTTTCTTCCATTTTTATTTACACTAATTTAATTTAAATGGCAATATATTCTGTACCACACAAACAGTTAAGAGTTTTAGCAATCTTACATAGCTGTGCTACACCTAACAATAGCAGGCACTTCTTGTAAACAGAAATGAAATAGGTACTTACCCATCCCAACAGAAGCAGTGCATTTAGTTTGGGCTTTGATTTCGGTGCGGATAGCATTTGCAAGTTCATCAGGAGTCAATCTGGTCTCTGTAAGGATTTCAGTGATATCTACTAGTGCTTCATCACAACTGACTGCTTCGATGTTATGAGTATAGCTATCAACACAAAGTAAAGGAGGTGAAACACCAGCAACTGCTCACCATCTGTTAAAACAAATATGTAGCAAATAAAGTCTTCCTTTTGTGTTGGCATTTCCCTGCTTATTTTGTATCACACATCGCTTATATATTAAAAATGCTAAACCAGCAAATTACAACAACACTACTATTGTATGACTAATTTGAACATGCATCATGATTTTAAAGGAACAGCTGGAGAAGGAGTTGAATACTTATTTTTCATTGAGAATAATAAATTTCCAGTTTTGTTCAAGTGCATTTTAAACCAGAAAGTAGTTTCTAATAGATGTTACTCTAGTAACCCATTCTGCAGTTACTCAAAAAAGCTCTCGGAGGAATCTCACTAATAAGCAGGGATCTGCTTCTCATAGTGTAATCAGTAAAAAATTTAACAATGACTCCTTTGGAAGTCAGATGTTGACTGTTTACAGGATTTGGCTTCAAGATGAAAGAATGCTCAGAGGAAGCATGGTGCTCAAAATAACAAAAATACTACAAAAGGAAGATCTTGAATAGGAATGGCTTTATTAAAGCTGAAGAGTAACATGGAGATGAAAATACTAAATCAAACCATGGCATTCAGCAGTGGCAAATAAAATATGGCTGATAACCTTACCATGAAACATCATGTAAACAAACAGCACATGTTACCTTGCTAATATTTCATATACTGTCCGTGCAACTTCTTTGTATGCGTCAAAATCATATGAAACTGCTTGAAGATTTGGACACAACTTTTTTGCTTGGCCAAAAAACATTCCATTCTTTATGCCGACTTGTCTAAAATTAAATAATAAAAGACCCCAAATAAACACAGTACCAACTTTTCCACAAATTAATATGGGGTATACCCGAATGAAGTATTTGTTTTTTCCCACAAAAAAGAGTTATCAATATAAAGGAATTTAGTCCAACTGCTAGCAATTTAATAGGTAAGAAAAATAACTGCAAATAGAGTATTTGAATTAGCTGTATAATATTCAGGCATGCAGCATGGAGAGCCTGCCTTTGGGAATATGCTTAAGAAAAAGTCTCCAGAATGCACTACTTGCTATCTTCTGTTTCAAATTAAAACCACGCATATACTACAGTGACTAAGGTAACTGGATCTTATATTCCACTGTGCAAGCTTACAAAATTATGCTCCTGTAATAAACAAACTCTTAACTTTTTGAGATACAAATTTAAGCCTGCCTTTCCTAGCACGCTTGAGAAAGGTTCCAATGAAGGAGTAATTTCTGGAGTATTACTTCCATCAGGGAAGAAAATCGTATTTCCAACACTGTGCTTATATTTATGACAAGTTGTTTCATACTCTGAACATTTATAAGCTATGTTATTGGCGATGCTCAACGTAATCTGTGCAAGAAATGTTTTTTAAGTTTAGCAATCACACTTACTGTCTGATTTTAACTAAAACCTTCAGTAATGAAGTGTTCTTAATTCCATAAAAGAATGCCATTTTGATACAAAGAAGTGAAGATAACATTATGAAATCAACAATATCACAGTGAATGGCGTAAGGTTTTCCTTAACAGGCTTTGTTTCAAGTAACATGTAGGTTAGGTTGAGAGCTATTAAGCAGTGTTTAAAAAGCAGCAGCATCCATAGGGAAGACCTTGTGTTAAATTCTAACAACCTATATAACTACAACTTTAGAAAACATAAAAAAACCCCAAATTCCTCTTTAGATTAAATTTAAAGAAATTGACTTAACAACTGCTATTTTTGGACATTTTATGCCTATCTGTATGAGATTTTCAAGCAACTTGATAGGTAACTTTTACCTACCTGGCTTCATAACTACAAGAAGCTATTTCAGCCATGGACAGAACAGTGAGATCAAAGTCAGCTCCATTCACATGTGTGGAATCCGGATGCTCCCAAACTGATGAGTCCAACTTATCAGGTACTCTAATTTCTGCTTGGAAAATAACATTTATATTTGTTTTTATGTTATTCTTCTTAAGAGTTCAACAGAATAGATGTGAATAAAATAAAAATTATGGATTTTATTTTATACAATTTCTATACTGCTACCTGTTGATGAAGAGGTTCTTGATACTATATGGATTTATATCATGGTCCAGAAAAAAAAAAAAAAAAAAAAAGAACCCCCCACATAGTAATCTCTCTCTGCAGATCGGTATGTACATATTACTGAGAAGAGTATTCAGCTACAGAAAATGTCTGTTTTCCTGCTAATTACTAGACAGCAGCTTGTTGGTGACTACATACACTATACCATAAAGTAAGACTGATCTCAGTTAGCTTTAATGACAATAAAAATGATCAAACACTTGAGGCTCACTGCTACAACCACATCCTGTAAACGAATACAAGACACTCAGAAATTTACCAACTGCTTGGCTGAACAAGACGACACTTAGCTACGTTTCTTTTTACAAAAAGCACAACTACCACACAGAAATTAAATTCAGAATAGAAACCCACATTTTATCATACTTAAAACCTCTTACTTAAAACTTTTCTAATAATCTAGATACCACAAAGTGATTTTTAAAAAGTAAAATAACCAGAATGCTAATTAGTTCAATTTAAAAAGTGCTAGCTAGAAACTTATATTTCCTTTAACACTCTTATGGGGAATATTAATCGACAAAACTTCTGCTGTTACTTCCTAATAATTCTCTTATTAGGATATGTCAACTTCTTTCAAATATCACCATAAATTTATCTTGGATCAAAATGATACAATGACAAATACTGCGACCCCAGACTGAAAACGAGACAGACCTTCCCTAATTCTATAAAACTTCACTGCATGCTCTTAGATAAATTTTAAAGAGTCCTCCAGGCCCACTGCATACTAGGTACTAGAACAGAATTCCACGACACTGAATACTGGAATCAAGTAAAGCATTTTCTGTTTCTCTCTGTCTGGGTTTTCACAGTATGTAAACCTTGAAAGACACATGCCTATACTCTAAATACAGATCAGCCTGAAAAAATGGCTAGATGCAAAAACTACTATGCCCTCCCAAACTCCCCATCAGAATCAAGACAACAAGGTATCATACAGACAAAAAGCTTCTATTTACTTAAAATGAAATCTAATATATATGTTATAGTTCTTTTTCATTATTGTAGTCTGTTTAATACCATACAACTTTGTAATATAATAAACAGGTAGTTTTCTTCAGAGTGCCACAATGCTTCATTATATTTCATGGTACTAACAACTTACACACTGACAATTTAACTGAAAGGAAACATGGAGCTATGTGCACACACGAGTAGTTATCAGACCAGAGAAAGTGTTGTAATGAGTGAGTGGAGACAGCAGGGGTAGAGCCTGACTCATGTGAAAAACTGCTTTTATTCAGAATTTCTGCTAAATTCGTGCACCTTTTTATGTCTTAAATATTTTAATGTATGATGAGCTCAGTAAGTTACCTAAGATGTCTGCAACTGAAAATTAGAGCAAAATTATGCCCCAAATAAAGACAAGAATGACAAGAACAATTTCCTTAGTCCATGCCTTCCTGTGCCCTGGCCTGAGATGATGCTGTCATCTTGTCTATCTTCACTGGACTCGTCGACTTTTTCCACATCGCAGCAGAGCAGATCCCCCCATGAGCTGATGGAGTCACTTCATGTGAAATTCAGGGCAATGCAGAACACATTGTCCTCAATGGAAGGCAAGGTAGAGAACCTCTCATCAAAAGCTGGGAAACTAGACAGGCACATGGTGAATGTGGAGCAACGGATGGAGAAATCAGAGGCCAGGACCCAAGTCTGTGAAAAAGAAATCGCTGAGAATAAATCTGTGACTAATATGATGGTTAAAATCTGCTGCTCTTTAGAATGAAAAAAAGGGAGATACTAGGGTTGAGGGAAAGGAAGCCTAGAAAACATTCACATCTTGGGCATTCTGGCCATGGAAAAGAGACCCCAAACTATGAATCCTGATTAACATATGTTAATCTTCTATCTTTAGAACATGAATGTTAAAGATGGCATGTATGTAGAGAAGTAACTTCTACTACCCAGAAAGTCCATCTCCAATTCGGAGATTTAGGGTGAGAATGATAGCAAGTTTTTAAATTTAAAAGTTATACAATCTTGGATGAATTCAAACAAGAAAAAGAAAGTATTGCATAAAAGATTCAAGATTCTATTGACACTAGGTAATTGTGTAGCAATGCAGATCAAAGGCAGGAACCAGTACCACTAAAGAAGTAATTTGCAAAAAAAAAAAAAAAAAAAGAAGTAGCTGAAGCAGCAGAATCCAGTATTTGGTCAAAAGTGATTCATAAGGGTTTCATTTTGTTTATTTTTTGTTTTGTTTGTTTGGGTTTAATTTGGAACTTTTTTCCTAATAAGCAAGACCTGGAGAAGGCAAAATCAGAGAACAGTCTGGAAAGCATGAAGCATCAAAAAATGAAGTGGATTCCATGTTAAAGCATGGATGTAAAAATATGCTCATGTTCAAAGCTGGTCCCAACTACCTTTTATTTCATTTATGTAACATGTCCCCAAACAGAATTGTGTATGTTTAACAGCATAATTTAGCATTCTGTATTTTTGATATTTTAGAAAAAGTACTTTTCCATGTGATACATGTACCTACTGGACCATATTTACCTCTGGAATGGCAAAATTAAACACATGCTGTGAAGTGTGTCACATAACTTTCTAAGATACTGTAATGTTAGAACAGCCTAACCTGCAATTCCACCTTTTCATCTAAGACCATAACTAACTGTAATTTCTTTTCCCCAAAAGGAAGACAAGCCACGTACATATGAGAATGCAAGCAGAAACAACATGTTTATTTTTTGTTGATAAAAACACTGTACATGGAGATAAAAAATTAATAAAGAGACTAAAAAAATATTAGGAACTGCAGCTAATGAGATAGAGATTATAAAAAGAGTGTTAGGAAAAAATCCTTTCACCAAAACAATAGGTTGCACAATCAGACTAAGCATCAAGAAAGAAAGAGCTAGCTGCCTGCCTGTGTGCAAGCCAGTGAGATTGGATGCTGAAGTTAAAGAAATGAATGTGTGGATATCCAGAAAAAGCTGCCACAGTAAGAAACTGAGTTTGTTATACAATGAGGCTGAAATCTGCTGTAGCCTTAGGTAATAAATATAGTAGAAGAGATACTACTGAATTTGTGAATCACAAAGAATATGCTAGGTATCAGCTAAACTTCTGTAATTTAACTGCCTCACTCTCCAAACATTGCTTGATTGTATGAAGTCACACCCTTATCCAGTCTAAGGTCCTAATAAAAATTATGAAGTCACTGTCTAAACCTGAACTACCAATAAATAGTTCATACACAAGCTATACTACAGAAAATCCAACTCCATAAAAACCACAGCTATCTTTGTAACGCACTTATATATGGCATTGCAAACAACACAGCAGAAACTAAAGTCTGGAGGATTCTGAAAAGTCCTTAAAAAGTTAAAGGCCAGTGGGTTCCACAAACGTATATTCTACCTCAGTTTTGAAGTGTTCTTAAAACTACAGCAACAAAGACAAATAAAATGGCATCACTTCCTGTAATACCTTGTTTCCAAATGTCTTTGAAAATTGGCAGAATTTATTAGTTTTGGGGTTTTTTGTTTGGTTTTTTTTTTAAAGTACTAACATTTCAGAAATAACCATGGAAGAACAACCTGTCTTTATCCACCTCTTGAATCAACAAAATAACACTGAGTTGTAAGCTTTTTAACAATAGTACTTGCTACCACAAGGTTGGTAAAAAGTGCATGTACAAGGGACAAAGGAGAAACTCAATTTTCACATCTAAACTGAAATGAAATAGCAACTGCCCCTTATATATACACTTTTTACCAACCTTGTGGTAAAAACTAAGTTTCAAGCTGATCAAGCAGAGTGGTAGAGAAAAAAAGAGAAACAAGTTGCCAATGTTTAGCAATATACTTTCTCATACTAAATGCAGTTCAGGCAGTATAATAATAATAAAACTTGGTAATAAAAGTATGTTTTGTTTCCATTAGTATACTACTACTTGAGGACACAGAAAGTTACACATTTCTAAATTACTGCAGGCAAGTAAGGAATTCTCCAACCACAACAGATGCCCTGGTTTTGAGGAAAGAAAGTACTGGAGAGACAGAACTCATGAAGTTGCACAGACTTTCTAGAAACCTAAAATGCTCTAACGACCACCCAACTTAACTCATTGTACACAGATATTGTACACATGCAATTCAAAAGCCAACTTCAAACAATCAATTTCTCACTGGCCATGTGCTGTCATTTCTACTTTTATAGCAAAAAACGTTTCAGTAGCCTTTTAAAATTTATTTTGTACCTTCTCTGTTAATAGACTTACTTAGAACAAAGTGATCTCAGACAATCTGTATTTATTTCTTATTTTAAATAATTACTTAACATTATATCTTATATGCAACCTCAACAAATGTAAGCAAAACCTAAAACTACTCTAAAATAATTCATCCATACTGAGCAAAGCTAACTAACAAGAAGTCACAGTGGCATGTTATTACTGAGGCCACAGAGCACCATGTTGTCCAAAGATACTTCTTTTCTGAAATCCCCTGCATGAAAAAATCAAATTCATCCACTGTGCACTTTATTAATAACTTTAAGGAAAAAGTCTTCAATAATGACAGTTAAAAACATACAGACAAACAAACAGACTTATCTGTACCTGCTTTGCCATTCAATAGCTTATTCTGGTAATATTGCTGTTCAAGCTGGGGGTTTGCACCAGGGCGCAGTGGTGCTTTTCCTGCACCTCTGTTACTAGTAACAGCTACTGGTTTTCCTGTGGAGAAGAAATGCATATACTTGTAAGTCAACATCTATAATAGCTTACATTTTAATAATAGCAAAACTAAGGTAAGATCATAAAGATGCCCGCTTTATTTTTTTATAATTTTTTTCAAGCTTATACACTCTTACAGCATTAAGGAGGAAACAGCTATGAAGTGACTTTGCATTGTGACTATCAATTTGCTGTCTTAATTGCAGTCACATGTAAAGAAATGCTTTTAAAGAGTGAAAATACAGCCATACTAGTTTGCCTTTATTAACAAGTATAACTGGAAGCTGTGAAACTTCACCAACACCCTAATGATTCATTAGTTTAAGACACAGCAGTGTACTGATTTTAAATACTTTTATCATGTTTATTAAGTAAACTAGGAGAGTATACACATACCAACACACTCAGTTCCACTTGTTTAATTAACTGTACAAGATCAAATCTTTAATAAACTTTTGACTTTTTAGTAGTATCAACACCTCCATAATTTTTCCAGAGGAAGCTAATTTATGCACTGGAAGTTCTGGCAGACTTCCATGGAACAGAAAAAAATATTTGCAGAAAAGTCCTAGGTTCTTTATATTCCAGTAATGGAATTTGAAACTTGGCAGGAAATAAAGTTTTAAAGACCCAAACATACCAGGAGTATCTCTGATACAATTGCTCCTGCCTTTGGACAGAAGAGAGCAAAGGAATTGTATATAACAGCTTACTCTTTCCCAGGGCCTACGATAGCTGGGTGTCAGATGGCCACCACTGCACCAAATCTTCAGACTTGTGCATGACCAGAGTTCAATGTTTGCACAGAACAACTAGTATCTCCACTTCTGAATTGTACACTTGTAAAAAACCCACCAAAACTTGCTAAGGAGCTCCACTAACTCTTCCTATGCCCTAACGATGATCACACAACTCAGACTTCTAAATGGCAAATGAATTGTTCATCCTCCAGGCCTTATAATACTTCATGTGTAAGAGCTTAGATAGAAAAGGGAAGGAGAAGCAAATTTCCCTTGAAAAAGATGCATCAGGCAAAGAGACAATTAATTCTCAGCCTTGACCTTTCCACTTTTCTAGTTAAACAAAGCTCCTTATGTTACTTCAGGAAAACTATTAGGATATCCCCCCCTTTTTTTTTCTTTTTTTAACAGAGAGTGACCAAAACCCACTTTTGGTACACCTAGAATTTGATCTCCAATTTCTAATATGGTAGATTTAAGTCTCAGTAAGATATGTGCAATGTAACAGAGAATGGTTGCTCCAGATTTTACTTCTCTCTTCTTTAGATAATGAAAGGAGACAACAAGGAGAATTCCAGTTCTCTCTTCCACTTGCTTTTGGATTGTAAGAAAGTAAGCAGGAATATGAAAGTTGCACGGTCTGACTATCAAAGATGTCAGTAAAAGAGATTAACATGGAAAGTTCATTTTGTAAGTGTGCAATTCTGGTTTTATTTTTAAAGCCTTAACTGAGTAAACTGTAACATGTAGATAGAATTAAATACTGACCTTTGAGATCTGGTCTATTTCGGATAGCCACAGACACAAAGAAGCAATCCATATCCACGTGCATTATACAGCTCTGTGGCTTGGCTGAGCTCGCAACAGACACATTACCTAGTATGAAGATACACCAACAAAAAACTTGAACCCTAATTTACACACTCTGGTACTACGCACAGTAGTCATCAAGGACTATTATCAAGTTTTTATGACGTTAAATTATAAAGAATTTTGTTTCTTCTCACCAAGAAGATATTTACATTTACAAAATTCTCAGAGAAATGTAAACATAAACAGTAGACAAACAGCCTAAAAATGCATCAACTTAAAGTTTCTATTTTATTTTCTCATAATTAACACCCTATACCTAACAAGTTCCCCCAGTCCAAGGAGATTAATGCATGTTGTGGGAACTGGATCTTAATTTCGCTATGTTAACACTGAATCTGGAACAGAGAACTTTACTTCTTTTTGTTCATCAATCAGAAGACTGTTCCAAAAGATAAAAAAAAAGTTTAGCTGCACTAAGAGCCACCATTAATTCTTCATGAAACACACCAAAATTTGTTTTAAACCTCCCATGCAATTGGATTTTGTCATTGCTGTACCTACACTCATGCAAACATTCAGCAAAGATGAGCAAGATAGCTCCAAACTGAAAAACTTATATGCCTAAAGCACTAGAAACACTTGTGTCAAGTATTCTAGAAGTTCACGTCTGCATGTCTCCTCTGATCTACCAGAGGAGGCTATATCTAACAACAACAACATCTTAATTTGAACAATGCATAAAGTGTAACAGTGAAAAAATACTTCAATACATCAAATGAATTGTTCTGCTTAACTTCTGAGTTAATTACTGAGTAATCCGAAAAATGTTTTCCTGTTTTTAATAATTTACCATTTGAACTCATTCTTTGAAAAATAAGGACTGTCTTATAAAGGGCATATTTACAAATCAAGTGATCAAGTTAATGCTTAAGAAGCTGCTACTTATCAACTGCAACACAGTCATTAACTATTTGAATACACTAGGCCAAATCAAAGAGAAAATAAAAATATATTAGCTTATACCATAATTTGATGGAAAAAATACACATCAAGGTAGTTCATAAGCTAACATGTTTTATAACTGGGGTGTCCTAGCACAAACACAGAATCAGCTAATTTATCTAAACAGTAATTTTTTAGGATGTGGTAATTTATCGTCAAGCATATTTTCATAAGATTACAAGTGAGTATTTTTACAGTACAACAGAGTCAGAATCTCTTCGATGGTACAGAGCTAGCCTTTTAATTGAGTAAGACTATAAATGAGAGATTCTAAAGATGCAAAATACTTTATCTGTACTTGTAACACTTTGTCTCTCATGAATTACACATATTTTTTCATTTTGGCCCTTGATGTAATGACATAAAACATTTCTCTTCTGTCAGAAGCCAGGTTCAGAAGTCTCGTATGACATTGCTACCCATTTAAACAGACCCAGAGGTATATAAAACTCTTACTAACAACAACAAAAAAAAAAGTAGATTTTAGTTCACTTCCACATGTTACTCATCTTTTAAATTTTCACACTAAACTACAAGCAGCAAGGTTTTTCTTCTGTTTTTTCCCCTTTCAATTTTCACACAGCAACTACAGACTTGTGTATTTAGATATATATAGTATTTTTTCCCCTTGATCAATCCACGTATCTTGGTAAAGTCAGGAATATTATTTCTACAAGGAGGAATTGAACATAGACCAGAGTATCAAATTAAGTCACATTTTAAGTTAAAAAAAACCCAAACAAACAAAACCAAAAGCAGTTGGATTCTTTAGTTTTCAGTGCATCAAAGTCACCAAACTTTTCCACATAGCCTGACTGTAATGTAAATATTGAATACTAACCTACTTAGTCTCAGTTAGACATTTAATGTACAAACAAAGATATAAGTCACCTTCTCAACATAAACCTTCTTAAACAAGTATCTACCTGTGTCAGTTTTAAGTGCGGACCTGCCTGCTTTCCATTTTTTTAATTTTTCCCTTCCTGGAAAGACACCGCTGTTTTTTCTCTGCAGGCTGTTGACAAACTCTGTCAATTCACACTTCCATGTTGATATATGGTGCAGTCTTGAACGTGAATAAAAGTCAGAAATAAAACTACAATCTGAAGGTTTGGACACAGGTAAGGAAGCTGCCTTGCTAGGAGTAGGTACAGAAGTGCTTTTTGTGCTTGAAGGCCCCTGAACAGTGGAGTGGTGAGCACCATTTAGTTTAGCATTACTGTGCAAAGATGAAGATGAGGATGAATTACTCATAGTCCTATGTGGATTCCACGAGAAGTCTGTATTCTTGTTGCTTTGCTGCAACTGCTGCGTTGTGCAGTCTCTAAAGTCAACCATGCCTTTTTCAGTCTTCCCCTCCTCCTGCACAGGGCCTGGAGAGAACCTACTTGCAACACCGTTGCCGGAGGGCACCCAGCAATCCTGTGTCTTTAAGGCACTGGTAGAAGTGTGTGTGTGTCCGTTAAAAATGGCAGTGCTGTCTTTGTGAGACTGAATCCCATTTTGTTTCCGTCCAGGAAGGATCTGCTCCAGCTCCATAAATCCAAAATCATTGCTTTCTTCTTCCTCTTCTTCATTCCAGCTACCTACTCCATTAGGTGTGATCTCGTTTTCCATCTCACATTTGTTAATATGATTTCTGAAACAGATATGATTATTTAATACCATATCTTTTATAAAAAAGGCACATTTACAGGTCATTTCAAGTGCTAAGTATTTATCTTCCTAATTGTTATCAGTATATACTTGAGTAGTTTTTACATCCTCAAGACAATTATCTCAAACTCTGTCCTCTCAATGTCACAAAATATTGTATTGCTGTACAAAAGATTTCATAGATTTGGTGTATTATTAATGCAGCACTACCAGAAGTTTACACAGGAGTGACCAAAATCATGCTCACATTAGAAAAGCTATTTCCAAGGACTGTAATTTGACCAGCAGTCTCCAACTGAATTACAATAATTACTTATTTGCTAACAGAACTGTACTACCATGGGCAGCATGAACGGTGCAGGAATATGCAAACCATCAGAAGGAGTAATCTTTTTATCAAGAGATGTGATTTTCCTTATCTAATTACAAACAAACAAACAAAGAAAAAAAGAAAGTATACATAGAAAACTTCTATTTTTTAGAAACTTACTTTAGATTAACCTGTTAGATTTATTTTATTTTCTTTCAAGGAAAAATCTGTTCAAACTCTATAAATCAAACATATTCTTGGCTTTTGACAAAAACCCAAACAAATTACTTTTCATCTTTTAAGCATATAAACCAAAGTATTCTGCCACAAGTACACTGGCAATTTACATTTATTCTGACAGTATAGAGGCAAAGCTTTCATTCAAAAAAGTAACTGTGTAACAAACCCTAAGTGGAATTAAAACCAAAGCCTTCAAGGGTTGTGCATACTCCTGATCTGCGGAAAAAACCCCAACCATCACTCCCAACTCGCAAAGGTAGCAATTTAAGTACACAAAAAAAAGGTGGGAAATGATCAGCTATCCAGTATACCAGTGAAATCAGAAAGCCAATTAACTGTGACAACAATTTGGTTAAGATTATCACAATCATAAATTACATTAAACAGAATATTTTTGAGGAGTTTCATGGCTGAAAGTGGTATATCCAGTGGTACATATTTAGTATCAGTGGCTAGGGCAAGTTTTTAAACTCATGCTTTTCAGACTAAATTGATATTTTTGGAAGTCTGCATATTCTCATTTAAAAAATATTAACAATACAATAATAACAGGTGCTGGTGATTGTATCACTCATTGTTTAAAATATGGGTAAGAAATACTGCTTAGGATATTCATTTTGTGGCACTGGTTTTATTTTTCCTATATATAGTCAAATCCCACTCATGTGGTAGAGTCTTCTCAGCATTTTGCAGAACTGGATTTTAAACAGATCAGCGGACTGTGGAAGAACACAGATCACCATCACAAATCAGAAAGTGTAACATCTTGTACAGTATCCTTGGCTCTGAGCAGCAGCATTGGACCAGATGACCTCCAGAGTTCTCTTCCACCCTCAAACATTCTATAATTTTATGATTCTTGCCTCTAAACAACAAACATGTGCTTCTGAAAAAGATGCAGGAACCCTCTTAAAAAAAATCTACAGAATAGTCTGTTCAAGTGGAAGGTTTATTTCCAAATTCCTATTCCTCTACCAGTTAAAAGTTTTGCTGGTGCTTTCTGTTCTATTCCCTTCTCAAGGTCTTTTAGGAGAATTTTTTATATTGTAATTGGATATTTTAATCCATCTTCTCTCTCAAGCATGACTTAAACCTTGGTATTAGCATACTTAAGGTACGCTGTGACTTTTTTTTAAAAAAGAACTTACCTAGTATGCATTTACATTTGTTCCTAGGAACCTTTAGCAAAAGTAATCAAATCATACCAGCTTTTTGTTTTTGAAATAAAGACCTACTTTTTAGTGTCACTAGTCAGAATCTGTTATCGTATGCCTGTTGCTTCCATACAGATATGCTACATCCTAGGATTCCCAGGTCATGTTATCAAGCAAAGTGTGGTCCAAAGACCAGAGACAAGGCTCGGAGTCAAGGTAACTGTAGTTCTGTCCTCAACTATTCATATAGCTATACCTTATTTTTAATTTCAGTGCCTCAGAGCTTCCGTCTTATAAAGCTGAAATGAATTTTAAAAATGCTACAGAGTTATAAATGCAAACCCATTATGGGTGAATGATTAGCATCTGCATTACAAGATCAGAAACACTTACACCCTGTTGAGATCTTTAGCTATATTGCTTGGACCTGGCATGGCATCTTCAGGTTTGCATATGCTATTAAAGTTGAGACCTTTTTGAACACTTGACTGCTTGGTGTAAAGCTGATACGGAATGTGCGAGAGGAGACGTCCAGCTTTAATGCTGAAACAAACAAACAAAAAAGGAATAGGTTACTACTTAAGACATTTTAAAAAACCCAACCTTCTACGCTAAAAAATACCTCATATACAATAAACTATTACTTTGGTCATTACCTTTTGCTGTTCTGCTATATGTACTTGCAGTCCCACAACCCCTTTCCCACTACTAACTGGATTGACCTGAAAAGTAATTTGTCATGTGGAGACTGGTACTACAAAAGACATTTGCACGGTTGTGTTGGTCAGTTGTCTACATCCATTTCTCTTCTCCAATTGATGCACACAAACCCTAAATATTTAATTTCAAAAACAAAATAAACAACACCCAGTCAAAAAAACGCTGCTGAGTGGTCCAGGTTATTCTAACTGAACAATGCTGACTGAGCTCTTTAACTTGGAACAATGCAAATGCATGTGTTCTAAGCCAATATGGGCAGAATTTGAAGGAGGTCAGCTAGGATGTGGTTCACTATTAAAGGAACTACTTTTTCCATTCCAAAAGGATAACTACCCCTTCTTGTGAGAAAATTCACTGAAGAAAGCTAGACAGAAGAATAATTTCCAAATAGACCTTCTATAAATATCTACCACAATCATTCCAGTTCTGTCCTATGTGTTCCACTGTTCTATGTATCTCCCTCTTATTTTTCTTCTTCCACTGAAACTGCAATTATACTTCAATAACTACTAAATTCCTTAGGGAAGTCATGGACTTTAAAGTGGAATCCTCTCAAAAATACACCACAGCATGATTTCATCTCTCCACTCCAACGCCTGTTGCTGGCAGTAGAGATAACAGCCTTCCCGGCCTATACTTTGAACACTGGGTCAGAGATGCTGAAACTTCTTACAGCAGCAGAACCTCTCTCATATCAAAGAAACTTAATACCAGTGTTCAGTTTTGAAGATACAATTGGATTCAAATTTTTAAAGAGAATTTAGGTCAGTGACAGATACTGTTTTTCTGTTCTTCAACACCTGAATGCTTTCTCTTGGAGATGTGCTTTTTAACTAGCTCAAATCTGTACTACTGTCAAGGGAGCTGGACAGTGGAACAAAAGCCCTTAGGAGCTTTCTTGCTGCAATTAGAGAAGAATATAGTGGGAGATCGCATTTCCCAATTAGATAAATTAAAACTAGTTAGGCATATACATAGAGACCTGGTAAGGTTTCTATGGGAATGGAATAGTAAAAACAGCCCTAAAAATACTTCAATTAAATATTGTTTGATACATGAATATATAGCATTCATAAAGGAACAACATTTACATTAAACATGCCAAACAGAGTTAAAAATACACATGGTAGAGTTCCAAAGCTTTCTTGTAAAGAAAGTGGTGATGCAGCAGACAAGCTTTTACAATGGCTGGTTAGACTGTTTCTCATAACACTGCATGAACCTGGGTGCATAACAGCCCAGGTAACATTTCAGAAATCATTACTGCAATTTCAAGATGATAAAAGCCCCCACATTTATTTAAGAACTTGTTTATGCTAAGGTTTTAGCTACTGGCATAGCTGCATTACTAGATCAATACATGGTTTGTTTTTTTTCAAACTGTATTAAGATGCAGCAACAGGAATCCTATTTTAGATGCATCATTCAACATCTTTCCCCATTCCACACTCCCTGGATCACAGAATTCGTAATCACTAAAAAAAATTAGGTTGGAAAGGACCTCTGGAGGTCTCTAGTCCAAATACTGCTCAAAGCAGGGTTATCTTTAAAGTTAGATCAGGTTTCCCAGGGCTGATCTCCAAGGGCAGAGATTCCAAAACCTCTCTAGGCAACTGTTCCACTGCTTACTCTCTTTCACTGCGAAAAATCTTTTCCTTATACGCAGTTAAAATTTTCTTTGCTGCAACTTGCCTCTGGTCCTCTTGCTGTGTATCTTGAAGAAAAATCTGGCTCCACGCTCTCTGTAACCTCCATACAGGTAATGAAAGACAACAATGAGATCCCCTCCTAGTATTCTCTCCAAGCAGAACAAAACGAGCTTCCTCAGCCTCTTGTCACATATCACATATTCCAGGCCCCTATTCATGTTGGTGGTTCTCCTCTGAACTCACTCCAGTTTGTCAGCATCTTCCTTGTACCAAGAAGCCCGAAATCACAGATTGCAAGATGTAGCTTCAGAACTGCCAAACAGACTGGAAGAACCACTCCCCTTGACCTGCCGGCTGTGGTGTTGCTATGTAACCCAGTATGCTGTTAGCCTTTATCTCCACAAGGGCACACCTGCTGCTCCATGGTCAACTTGTAGTCCACCAGGACCCTTAAGTCCTTCCCTACAAGGGTGTGTCTTGGCCAGTGAGTCCCTAGCTTGTCTGGTTGCATGGAATTAATTCTGTCCCATGTGCAGGACTCTGCATTTGACTTTACTGAATTTCACGGTTTCCGTCATCCCATTCCTCCAGTTTGTTGAGACTCTCCAAAGGGCAGCCCTGCTCACCACTGTATCAACTGTTCTCTTCTATTTGCTGTCATCCACAAACTTGCTGAAGGTACTTTCCACTGCATCACCAATGTCTACATGGTTAATGAAGACATTAAACTGCATTTGCCCCAGTATCAACCCTTCAGAAATGCCACCTGTAACCATTTGCTAGTTTTGACTCTGAACTGTTGACCACTACTGTCTGAGCCAGGCTGTTGAGCCAGTTCCTCATCCAGCTAGCAGTCCACTATCCAATCCATATCTCCCCAATTTGACTAAAAGAATGCAACGGGGGACCGTGTCCAAAGCCCTACTGTAGTCAAAGCAAATGGTATCTACTGCTCTCCTATCATCCCGTCATGTCACCATAGAAGTCAACCAGGCTGGTCAGGCATGATTTGCCACGCTAGATATATAGCTTCCAGGAAGGTATCTTCCATAGTCTTCAGGGACTGTGGTGAAGCTGATCACAGTGCAGTTCCCTGGATCCTTCTTTTCTTCCTTTCTGAAGACAGGCATGACATCTGCCTTTTATCCAGCCTTCTGGAAAATCTCCTCTGATTGCCATGAATTTTCAAAGATGACAGAGTGGTGTAGCACCGGTATCAGCCAGCTTCTTCAGCTCTTTTGGATGCATTCTATCTGGTACTGTAGAGTTGTATATGTCATGTTTCCTTAAGTGAACCATAATTTACGCTTCCTATATCTTTGGTAGCATTTCTTTTCCCCAAACTCTGCCACTAGGTACACAGGCCTTCATGACATGAAAGCAGACCTTGCCACTAAACACTGAAGAAAAGGCAGTATTGAGTACCTCAACTTTTTCCATTTCCTTTATCACGAGGTTGCCCCACTATTCAACAGCAGGCCTGCTCCATTTGCTTCCAATACAGCTATAAAAGCCATCTCGCTCCCCTTCAATGCTTTGCTAGTTTCCAAAAAAAGTTACTGTGTAAAAGTAATGTGGCATCTCTTCTGAAAGCTGTACTCTTTTAAGACTGGTAGCTTTTATTTATTCAAATACTTTGCATTCTGAATCCTCATCAGAAAAAGGAAATTAAGTGAGATGTACCAGACTAGTTTTTTGTTTTTTTCTGGGGAAATTATTTTAAACTATTTTCTTCACATTTGTGTTAGATTAACACAGATCTTTAAGAAAAACATTCACTCAATCTGAAAATCAAAATAAGGAATCCACAAACTCTACAGGTAGCTCTTTTTAGTGGTTAGTTATCCTCAACCTCTGAAAGGTAATTTTATTATAAATGTCAAAGAATGTTTGTTAAAAGAGTATTGAAATTTTAAAGTAAAGCTCTCAGATCACCTTAATTTGGCTTCAACTGCACACTGCACAACAACCTTGCCAAGCTAATTATGTCATTTATTTTTCAAATAAAGGAAGAAAGATTTAGAAAGGAGGTCTGCCTGCAAGTCTCTTCCTTCATTTGTTGCAGAAATGGAGAGGCAGCAAAAACACGCAAGGGGAGTGCAGAAAGAATGATTTTGCTGCTAAAGCAACCACGTACTACTCTGCAATACTGGATTTTGCAACTACTGTTACCACAGGATCTCTATGTGATGCCAATTAAACCAAAATTCTAGAGCTACTTGCATTTAACAACAGGTTTATGAGAGTCTGACTTTAGACCATAGTTCAGAATGTTCACAGTTCAGAATATGCAAAGCTTTTAATGCAGCAATGAACTTCAAAATATGCCTTCCCATCCTTGTATAAGTAAGGCTGAAACATCTTATCTTACATAGTTCACATAGCATATTCCAGATTATTGAGATTTTTTGTGTTTTACCTTAATGTCTTTTTGATGGCTCTCAAACAAAAAATGAAAATAATAGCCATTGTAATAAGTGCCATGGTAAGTTCATTAATCTTTGGAAAGCAGACAGATGCTAGAGTGATAAGCACCAATAAAAGACAGGAATTAATTATTCATTCCATTACCAGCAAAGAATTTGAGTCACATGCAGTAAGTAAGGAACAGGGTTACAGAGACAAGAAGCAAAACCCAAGTCACCGTATTAGCAATTTGCAGCCTGAACTCAGTCTTTTCTGTGAAGAGAATGTGGCAGGTACCACAGTGAAAAAAGATGGCGTGTGATCATGTAATTAAGGACTAGATCATAATGTGTGCACACAAAGAAATAAATCAAAACTCCGCAGACAAACAATCTTTTGCAACTTTGGATGACAAGACTGAAGATCTAACAACACTGCTTTACCAGCAATTTGTGACAGTAACATTTTAGGGTTTGTTTCTTAACCAAACTAGAAAACCCCAAATCCATCATATTGCACTAACATGATGTGCACATGAATATTCAACAAATTTGGAACCTCTACATCCACTGCACTGATTTTTACCAACTAATCTACTGAGGAGAACATAATTTGGTATTCCATATGCAGAGATGGAGTATTTAACCAATGAGTGCTCTTCAGTACGGTTGAGAGGAAGGAAAAAAAATAGGGGGTTGTTGTGAAATTAGCTTTTATTCCAGATTCTGACATGAACCCTGTTTTACTGAGACGGTGAGTTCCCTGTCTCCTTGTGCCCAACCCCAGGTATCTGTCTATACTCAGTTCTTCTGACTTATTCTACAGCACTGTCTTCTAGAACCAGGAGATGCAGAACCTGAACAGAAGATGACATAAGGAAAATTTTAGGAGATTTCACACATTAGGTTCTAGCAAGTCTCTATTGAATGTATACAAATTGATTTTTCCAACTTGGTTAAAATCATAATGAGCTTTAATGGCATCAATGAAAACAGCCGTATCTTTCAAATAAAAACACACCTATCACCAGTTTTTGAAGTCCTTAAACTCATGGGTGAGGACCTGAAACTGTTTAAAAAAAATGTACCTAAAGTCTTTTTCAAACTGAGGAACCTATAATTTCTGACTAAAGTTTAAAAAATTTACCTTAAAGATACATGATATGAAACAGCTGAATCCAAAGGGATGAAAATCAGCAAACTGAAAATAGGAACTGCAAATAGCATTTTACAAGCATGTATGCAGAACAGTTCCTTGCCTGTTTCTGCTGGTCATCTAGGAAAGAGGCTAGTTAAGAATAGCATGACACTGACAGAATGATTTCCAGAAAATACTCCTGCCTGTTCTATTTCCCATGAGTTCCTCAGATGGAAGAAGACAGATGCAAGCCAGATTAACTGCTCTGAGCCTGGCTATCATAAAACTAGTGGGTTGGGTTTTTTTCTTTTTGTTTTCGTTTTGTTACAAAGTCACAACATAATAAATGTTTAGATGGATTAATTTCAATTTTATGAAAATGCTTTTCAACTGACATTCTTCTTTATTTACAGATGAAACTTATGCAACACACAAGGCAAGAGGTTAAAAAACAATCACCTGACACTTATTTAAACATACTGAGATGCAGGCTGATTGAATATTAAATGGAATCAGCAGGGCAATGTTAATTTTCCTGATATGCCTGAGACTTTCTGAATGTTCTTAGTGAAGTTTCTTAAGGAACAATCACTAAGAAGCATATCTTCAATGTAAAAGTGGTATTTTTACTCTGCTGGTGCAAGGACAGGTTTATTTTAAATGAAACCATAATCTCAAAATGCAATCTTCTATAATGCTGTTTTTCCAGATTTTTCTTCTTTTTTTTTCCTCTAAAAGGAGAAATCTCCAAAAGCAGTAAACCTAAACTTACCTTTCCATGATCCACTCTGGCCGAACTACTTTTTCTCCTTTCAATTCTTTTATTTTGGCATTTGGAAGATTTGTGGCAATGATGTGAGTTGTTTTTGATCTGGAATAATACACATGGTATTGGCCTCCATGCAACATCATTAGCCGTCTTAATTCATCAGCTGAAGGATCTATAAAATTAAAACCAGAAATATTCCTGTTTTGTGTCAGCAAGTACAGTAAGAAAAACAACTTTAATTGAGAAATATGATGCCATCATCAGAAAGAGTGCAAACTATTGTTTTTCTCCTGAAAAACCTTACAAGTTCTTCAAAGAACAAATCAGAAAAGCATTTCTGAAATGTAGAAAACTGTTTCTGAAGAGACTTGATTCAACATGTAAACATTCTACTTGTTATAGAGGATCTTTCCACAACATAAATGGGCTGGGGGGGGGGGGAATACTCAAGTAGATTTAATGCTAACGTACATTAAAAAACAATTTACATCAACGTAACACAAAATTAGATTAACTCACTTGCCTTTTTACCAGAGTTTGGGAGAGTAGTTTATACCCAGAAATAATAGAAAATAATTAACATCAAAAGGGTTTAGCAAAAGCACAGAACTCCTACTATACAATTTCTGATTTACTGAAGCAGTTAACTCACTCTTTCTTTACCAGGTTATTCTTGAATTGTTACAGGGAACAGAGAATACCTTAAAAACTAACATCTCTTCTTATCCCCTCAATCATGTTAAAAAGAGTACTTATTATTTTGCAAGCAGAGCTGGGGGGGGGAGTTTTAGCTTTTGGAAAACCTTTGCAATGGTGTCACACTGACACTAAAAGGTTTGGGTCAGCACAAACAATGTTTTGAAGAGTACATCTGGCACAAGATACTAAAAAAAAAAAACCAATATGGGAAGGAAGAAATTTTTTTTAAAGAATACAGTTACAATTCCTTCCAGTGGCCTAGTATCAACTCTCATAATATTTCTAACACTTGATTATACCTCTAACTTTCAACTAAAAATAGCACACATTTTCTCCAAGCGTTACCTTTCATACTCCAGCCTTTTGGACAACCATCCTGTAGAGCTCTGTTTAGGAACTAGCACCTTGAAGAATATGGAAATGCTAGATTTTCACTAAAGAAACTACCTGTATTAAATAACTGATTCAGATGTGTTAATAGTTTAACATGTTCACCTTAACCTTTTTCAGTCTGTTTGAGCCCTGTGCTCAAACCAGTACTGCTCCAAATCATAGAAACTGTATGTGTCAGTTATGTAATAGTCACAACATTCCTGGCATAGGTCTCTGAAAAAGGCTTCTGGGAAATTTCAAAAAGGTTATTAAGCTGCTTTACAGAACCCAGGAGAAATATGAATGTAAGTATGGTAGATTAAAAATCTTACTCCAGTTAACATGCACTATCAGTCCATTACAGACAACGCATATATATGTCTTACCTCTTCTCTTGTTCCTCTTTCAACTATTAATGGGTTCACTGTCTCAAGCATTATGCCACTCTGAGCAAGAAAACCCCAGTATATCCACCCAAACATAAGATTAATGCATACACTCCAACCATCAATAGTTTGGAAAATTAAAAAATTAATATGAGTATGGAGGAAGTTAAAAGGTTTCATTTCATACAATAAGATTGCAGAAAGGTGGAAAAATTTACTCCTATTTCTATCAGTGACCATTCATGTAGATTTAGTAAAGTAATATTTATATTCAGAACCTAAAGCTGATTTTATGTTGAAAACCTTAATCCTGAAATACAAAGGAACACAATATACTAAACACATATGCTGCAAACTAAGTTGCTGCAAACTCATGTGTTTTAGTTCTTTACTCCACTTAGGATGGTAAACAGACACTAGAACAAAACAGAACAGATCCTTAAAAAAAAAAAAAGCTTCACCTGTAAAGCCATTGACGTAGATGGCGACTCCACTGAAGATACTTGATGAATTTCCATCCCTCTGTATGGCTGAATCTGACCGGAATTGATCCTCCAATTTCTTAACCTTTGCCGACATGTACCCACCCTAGTTTTTAAGTTAAAACAAAACAAAACCAAACCCATGATGCTAGTCTTATTTTCTAACATTTACAGATAGAAACTCGTCAATTTTAAGACTGGGAAGGTAAGCAGCATTCCTTCAAATTGATTTTGGTTGACATACAAAAGACATACTCTTTTTGCAAATGAAAAATAGCAAATCCTCCACCCTAAATTCTTATCTACAAGATAACTGCATCTTGTTACCAACATGGCAGGATTTATTTTATACTTCTTTCATCTTATCCTATAAGAAAAAGATTCTATCTATATAAAAATTCTTATAGAATAAAAAGAATGAATAAAAAAGAAATAAGGGAATGATGCAACTTTGGATGCTGAATTGGAGGCTCGTTGCCTCAAGAAAAAATGTAAAGAATATTCATTAAGCTCCATGTATTTTCAGTTCTTAAATATATATGAGACAGTAGTATTGTAAATATTTATGTAAATTAGGTGCCTCAGTTATTGTTTGTCCCACTACATAGAATGTGGTGGAGACAACCATAAATAGTTTTACAATTACTTAGTTTAGTTTTTAAACGGTGATTTACAGCTATTTGAGGGTCTGCGCTTATTAACAATGCAATTTAGCGGATTATTGTGAACGAAGACTTCAAAACCTGGTAATTTAAAAAATTTCTTTTGAACTTAATTATGTGTTTTCAAGTGAAGCAAAAGAGTTTAATTTATAGCATACCTTTAGCATATATAACAAAACTGTAAACCCTTTTTAACCACAGTGCCATTTACCTCTTTAAAAAAAAAAAAGCCACTTGCTTTTCAACATACCCATATTCCCCAGCCATCACCATCAGCAGCCCGTTTTCGCCATCCACCCCGCCTCATACTGAAGCTTCTGCATAGAAGAACAATGTTTGATCAATTAGATGTTTACTAATACCATCAGTGGCATTTCAATGATGCATTACAGGCCATCTACAGATTATCACAAAGATTACATTTTTCAACGGGCTTCACTGAAGTATATGAGTTACACAGTTAACCTAGAAGTGAAAAATTGCATAAAAATGTAGCTCCTCAATTTTGTAGTAATGCATACTGTAGCTCCTGCTATGTATCAAAAAACCACACATGAACCTTTTGTTTTATTCGCGCAGAATACAAAAAACTCATTACAATGTTCAGTTTCCATTATGATTTATTAAATTCTTCCTGCTCATCATACATCTCTTATGAAAAAGCAGTAATAAAAGGTTCTTAAATACAATTGCCACCGTTCATGCAAAATATCGCCCAAGTCAGGAACAAACTCTTATTTCTTATTTGATACTACCTACATGGTGGGATGCAGGCAAACACCTCCTGGTACTCAACACTAGATTAATTTCACCAATGGATTTACAGCTAATCATAAAGGTTCAAATACTTGTTGCTCCAATGCAATACATCACATAAAAGCAAAAAAACCCAAAGGCCATCTTATTGTCAATGAAAAGCCAGTTGTTTAAATGATCTAGTATGATCTATAGCTAGGTTTGTGATTTGGTTTTTTGGGGTTTTTTTTTGTTTGTTTGTGTTGCTTAATAATAGATAAATAAATAAACCCAACCGGCCAAACTGCAGTTTTCTTTTATGCAAGACACTTATCCCTGGACCATGAGCTGTACACAGCAGTGTCCCCAGATGAGCTATTAGTTGGCTAGAACAGAACTGGTGGAGAGAAAAAGAAATGTTTTGGACTGTGGCCAACTGTTCACTGCACCCCAGTGATTCACATTAACTATAGCTGTTGTAACACCAATTTTAAAATATTGATTAATGATGTAGTAGGATCATGAGGTCACTGCCTGCTATTACATCTCTCACTTTCTACTCTAACCTGTTCCCTAAATAAAAACAGTTTTGTCTTTTAGGGCTATGAGCTCTTTGAGTGTGAGGACAGGACACTAAAACTAAAAGGCAGAAGATTTAAGTCAGTCACCTTTATTTTATTAAATATTTAACTTCTATTCCTCTACCCTCCATAAAAATGCACGAAACTACAGTTAATACACAGAAGGAAGTCCACTGGGTTTTCTTCATCCTTGTCTGCTTTTGAGAAGATACCTATTCTCTGGACTATCCATAGCATCATCCAGTAACACAGCACATAAGCTTCACTCAGCCTCCAGCCTACCAGAAAGCACAAACAGCTGTGGATGGAGATAACAACGCATTTTGGTCATTTTCCTATCCAGGCCTTGTACTGCACTGTTCTGGAGACTGCCTCATTTATCACATTAAAATTTTGTTTACTCTGAACCTGGCTGAAAGTTGAATTCTAGCTTTCGTCTCTTAAATCCCTTTTGTTCTAGAGTTACCAAGCAGGCATAGTCTGAAATCCAGTTAAACCACCCTGGATTGCAGGCAAGTTTGATTACAGAACAAGACACAGCCACAGGAAAGTTTTCATAAATTATTTTCATGGAATACTGCAAATATGTCAAATTAAGCAACCACAGAATTATAGTCAAAGCAGGCATAACTACCTTGAAAAGACAAGCTTCGGTTGTATGTTTCAGGACCTCTGCAAACACAGGAAGATCATGATGCACCTGGTTCTATTCTTCTTATAGTTGCTGTAATTTGATACTTAACCTACACACGTATATAATTATGAAGATTAATCACATGTCAAGGAGATAAGCTCTACACCAATAAGCAAAACAAAGCAACCCCTCTTCAGTATGTTGTATTTTCTCTCTAGGTACCTGCATTCCTTACCCGGAGACCAATTTCCAAGACACCGGGCTTTCTGAAATGAATTTTTAGTGGTTTGGATTATATCTCATAGATACCACAGAACTCTTAAGGAACAGTGAGAAAAATGAGAGGAGACGAGCTAGATGACCACATGAAACACAATATTGACATTTTTCCTGTAGAGGACAGTGCATACTGGAAATGGCTAGATGGTTTCTTTTATGTGGAAAATTTTTATGTTTCCATCAGCTGAAGTCAACTGTAATTCAAATCTATCACTTCTGGCTAAGAAGTTCTTGGAGAAAACAGAAAAGTATAAGTTCAAGAAAAAAAAAATAATAGAAATGTCATCTAGTGTTTTTAGATACTATAGGTATCAGTGTATGAGCTCATAAGAGACACCAGAATTTTAACTACTGATTACCCTTTCTCCTTAATAAATGTTGACAAAGTCTTAAAGGGTGGCTACAAGGACAGAAACTCTCTCTTCACAAGGAGCCATACAGAGAGGACAAGAGGCAAGGGGTACAAGTTGTACCAGGAGGGGTTTCACCTCGATATAAGAAAGAAATTTTTTACAGTGAGAACAATCAATCACTGGAACAACCTCCCCAGGGCACAGTAAAGCCCACATCACTGGAGGTTTTCAAGCTGTAACTGAACAGGGTGCTAGATGATTTCATCCAGGCTTCCCTACGCATGAAAGGTTGGACTAGATAGTCTTTTAAAGACCCTTTACAATCTGGGCTGTTCTATGATTCTAAGTCTATCAAAAAGAAAATCTCATACAAAAAGAAATTCTTACTCTGAAAAGAAACCAAAGAACCTTCAAGACTGTATGAAATGAACACTGTAAGTCATCACAACATCAGTCTAACAAAGACATTCTCTATTCCAATCACTGAGTTCTTGAGAAGATAAGATTTGATAGGTAGTTAACTCTGACCCCTGTTGTAGACAACCTCTTGCTTAAACTAAAATATCTAATGCCTGATAAACTGAAGAACTGCCTTCATGAGGGTAAGCTTTTCTGAAACCTTGAAACACATTTAACTTTTATTCAGGACACTGGGAGGTGAGGAAGAAAGATGTCTAGTCTAAAAGCCGTTAGATCAGAACACCACAACCAGTGGGGCCAATCAAAATCAGAATCATGGGTATATGCCTGGTTTGATTAAAACTAGAAATCAGAAAACAAAACTACTTCAGGTTAGTGTGTTAAAAACATGACACATAACTGCTCAGAAGTTGTCTTCCTAGAGCCTGCAAAACTAGAGAAGCTAGGCTGTAATGCCTACTTACAACATCTGATAATGATTTACCATTTCCTTGGCAGATATGATTTTTGACTCAGCCAGTCCACTTAAATTCTAAACACAGGAATTAGGAACATGGTACTTCAGTGATTACTAGATGCCTCTGGCTCAAGTCTTGAGAGTCATGGATTATTTTCTTACAGCTGATATGAAAACCCAGGAGGCTAATTTCTCCCTTTGTAGTTCCAGGAACTAAATGATGAACCAAGGTTTCAGGACTAAGGAGAATCCCCACTGCTAAAGACTTGTGCTTACAGTGAGAATTTTTCCTTGAGAATGAAGACAACCTCTACAGCTGCCTTGCTGAAACCTAAGGAACAAATAAGTGTGACAGACAATCAGAGGAAGAGTTAAGCAAGATTTGAAACACGCTTACTGGTTCATGAAATAAGAAATGTAAAGATGATACGATGCTCCCGCTATAGGAATCAGGATGAAGGGATAAGTAAGAGAAATGCTTTGTAAAGAATCCTTGAAGTGGGGGCTGGGGGTGGTGGTGGAAATCAAGACAGGGGACTTAGCCATCACAAGCAGGCCAATTTTAGACAAGAGTTCATGTTTTCTGTGATTACAGTATCTAACTTGTTTCAGAACAGTTTTCTCTGTTTTCACAAACTCAAGAGCACAAATGCACAGTGACTCAGTGAAAGTGAACGACCATAATTAACAGTTTTCAGGGTATCTCCAGAGCCTGAAAGAAAAGCTATAGTGACCCTTCGCCCAGAGAAAAAGTTTTTTAAATAAAACTGAAATGCTCATAGTCTGGACCTGTGAATGCAAAGAAATCTTCAACAAACTGAAACTGCACAAAAGCCTGTAAAGGTAGAAATAGTAATCCTAGGAACAGAATTCAAGTTTTCAGTGCAAGAGAAACAATGTTTCAAGGAAAAAAAAGTCAAGTTAAGAACTCCTGTGATCAAAATTAACATAATTTGGCCCTGCATCTCTTTCTAGACCACATACAAATGGTAAAACCTTACCATTGCACAAAATAGGGTTCTTTAAAATTCAAATTTCTATTGGGTGATCCTTTTCAAAACTGAAGCTAGAAGAGAAACCAAGAGTTTTTATGCTTTGTAAATGACTGGTGGCTCAGAAATACTCAATGCAGCTCACTAAGAAAAGATATGTAACATCCCTTTGCACACTGCTTCATAGGCCTACCATTATACTTCCCAATCCACAAGCACTTAATCCTATTATTTAAGACTGTTAATCAAAGCCTACAGATCAGGTAATGGAATGAAATGTTAAGTCTACATTTTATGAATTCTATAAACACATCTGAGCGTATAGAAGAGTTGCACAGCAACTGTGAGATTTTAGATCCCCCAAAAAAGAACATAGATGTGAATGTTGATGTTAATATTTGTTTTAATCTCATCTGTAGCACACACAGTCTGATGCAGGGAAGTTATTTCTTTAAAATACTTTAAATTCAGGATGGTGTGGTTGGAAGACAAGTGGCTTTCCATTATCCTGGGCAGTTGAGATAACACAGATAACAGAAAAACCCAGACCAAACTACAGGTATTATGGGGAAAAATGCTTGGGAGCACAGAATACAGACCTCAATGACTCTGTAAGAAGTGAATATGGATCCCGATAGGCTTTTTAATTCCAGGTCAGTACTAGTCCTGCCCAAACCTGAGTTGTCTCTGCCATACTCTTCAGCATTCCCTTTTCCAGGTATATGACACAGAGACGTTACTCTTCAGCATTCCCTTTTCCAGGTATATGACACAGAGACGTTTCTGCTACCTCTTCAAGTAGTCAACTTGAATCTGGCAGAACATACACTTTATGGCTCTGTACTACAGGAAAGCATATGAACTATTTCCAAAGACAAAATGAGGCTGCGCTGTGACTCAACAAATAACCCTGCCAAACTTGTGTCTAAATACATGGCAGAAGTAACTTCTAATCCACATAATCCAATTTTGGGTAACTGAAAGCTGAGTGAAAGTATAACACACTGTAACAGCTATTTTGCATTTCTGACCAGAGTGAACATCCTGTCAATGTCCTCTAACGCAAAAGAACTTGATTTAATTAACATATTCAAACACCACAAGCCTTATTCTTGAAGGTGTAACTCTACTGCTAACGGAAGTATGGATACCTTGGGCCACTGCTAATGAGTATCAGAATCTTTTGCTTGAACTGTAGATTGAATCCATCCCAGCTCAGCAGGGCTTAAAAGTTGTTTCCATCAAGTGGGTATTTTGTGGCCTGTTTGAGTTTCATGCATCTACATTCCAGCTCCCACATCAAACTCACCACTCTACTTGGCACTAGTCTGCAAGCTCTTTGAGGAACGAACTGTCTTACGTGTTTACACATTTCTCAGCACAAGAGAGTCCTATTCTTGGCTGAGTCTTCTGGAAAAGAGCTGCTGCTACAGGGTCTAAAGCTGTTTTCTACCACATATTGAAGAGTTCAGGATCCAGCAAAAGAACTTAAAAAAAAAAAAAGTTCAAAAGTTTTTTTCTAAGATACTGTATTTTTAAATCCCCGTGATTTTGGACACTTCAGAGTCAACACTACTGTTGCATATAAAAATAAACTAATCGGTATGTTGCAAAGCAACTGAATTTTATTCTAGGCAGGAAATAGTCTCAGGGTGAAGTTTCATGAGATGGTTGAGTCAAGTTGATGGCTGACGGCCACCAAAAGGGATGGTTCTGCTCTTCAACCTCTGCTGGCCTAACAAGCTTTATCCCTTCTCTACACTACCTCCAAACTCACGACCCCTGTGTTCATATAGGTGCTATGTGCAATTCAGCTCATTAAATCAATAGAAAATTGACATAATTTTATGGGTTAGTTTCCTGCCAGTTCAGCAAGCTGAACTGACTCACAAAAGCATCAGACAAAGCCAAAGCAGACAGGCCAGAATAGAGGAATGGATGGAACTGCTCCTTTCATTGCCAGTGGGATCTTAAGATTACCTTAGCCATTTCTAGAAAATGACTTTTAGGATCATGGCTATAACTAACTTACTGTCGTGTAAATGTGGATATGGAGTTGCAGCGAGCTAGCTACTCTTCACCAACCAGCCCTGCTTATGTTTTTCCCCCCAATAAACAAGAAGGGTAGGCTACCTCACCTTTTCCATAGGGTAAGAGTTTTCAAAGAAAGTTACAACTGAACAGCTCCCCATCTTACACCACATATGCCAGTATGATAATCGCTTCTAACTACAAGCACCTGACGTTACAGGGTCAACCAGGAAGTTCTGTTTCGCAGTTCAATCTTTGATGATATTTTAGAGCAACAGAAATGAAATGAGCTGAAGGACACTTGAAAAATATCTGTCCCCCAAAACACCCAACACCACCCTCATCTCCTGTGAGTAAACTTAAGAGTATAAATTAGGAAAGAACAATCATTAAGATCTTGGGAAAATTAAATATTAGACACAAAACTGTTACTGAGAATGAGAAATTTAGAAATAGTGCTTTTCTAAAATATGAACACCCATGGCATTTGCTAGAAAGGTGAAATACCATACAGCCCACATAAAGCATGGAAAAAATCAAATCCTTCAGAGTCAACTCCTTTATGTGTAGATGACTATTCTAAAACTGTGCATTTGAGCTTGACAGCAAGGAAATGATACTCTGACCTTCAATTCAATCACTCTCCCAGAAAGAAACACAGGAACTCTTTGCTAAACTAATCCAGTTTCCAAACTGACTATTTTTGCAACTCCAAATGGTCTTTACTTCAGATCGGTTTACTTCAACATCAAGGACTAAATACTTTACATACAAGTGACAACTAAGAAATATACATTGCTTTTGCTGGCAAATCATCACAATGACCTAAAGCAGTTGTACAGCAGGTAACCATTTATATGAGAGCTCTGCAAGACAAAAGTGTTTAGACCGTTTCACAACTGACTTGGAGTCTGGGACAGGTGATTGTTTTAATTGTCACAACTTAAGGAACCATGAGCACGAGGTACAGAAAACAGCATCACTGCACAGTCTGCACCAGCTTTGAGCAATCTGTTTCCAAGAAGATACTCTTTTTGCTTTTATACGTGGCATTTGAGATGGTTAGTTCTTTGAAAAATAGCAAGCCAGATTCGAGTTGCGACCAACTGTCAATGTTTCATTCTCCTCTAGGAATAACGCTCAGTAGCAGCTACAGTCCATTTGGAGCTTGTCACAAGTAGTGGTTTAACTTGGTTGAATTTTTCTTCTGCTCACAGAAGACTGGCTTCAGTTTCAACATTTCTGCATTTTTTTATAAAGTTTCCCCCCCACTCTTCAGAGTTCCTCAGTGATGAGTGGCTCTTCTTCATAAATTTTCATTGCTATATTTAACCATGTAGCTCAATTCACTTTTTAGTTCAAATATCACCTCTTTGATATAACTGTTCTTACTGCCACAATACACTGGCATGTTTCAGCCAACTTCAGCAACTGGCTTAATTATTTCTCTTCTGCATTTACATTCTCTTGGGCTTCAACCCCAAGAGGACTTAGCACACTCACAATCTTTATGCCAGCTTCTAAATGCCTAGATTCCAGAATAAAATTCATTTAAGTAAAATCAGAATAAGAAGCATAGCTTGTGGCATTAGGACTCTCAATAGCAACATAGTGAATGGATTGTAAATCACCAAAAGGAAATTCTTTCTCTCTTGGACTTGAGTATCTGAAACAATAAACAAGATGAATGAGTATATGAGTTGGGTAGTCTTCCTTCAAGCTCCTATGTTTAGCTGTCTATAGTATTTGAAAACAGAGAACTGTGCTACTCTCTTCTTTGAAAAGGAAGAGTGGAATGTTCATTTTTCTACCTAACAAATCAACATAACTTGTTTAGGAAGTTTTTAGTTTGCGCACTCCTCAGTCTGACGACAATCCAGTCCCACAATTCACGTCTTACACATGAAGTGTACGTCAAGCAGTCAGGAGGTAGCATAAGTAAGCCATGATCCCTTCTCCCAAATAATGAGTTGCTGCTGCTGAATGATTTAGGACCTCCTAAGACTTCCTAGGCACAACTTAAGGAAGTGTCCTTGTAAAGCTAAAGAAAAACTGAATAAGGCAGGAAAAATGGGTAAGTGGAGGTATAATAGTTCGAAAATAAATAACTGGAAAATTTTCATGAGGTGATCAAAGCAAGGAATCTGTGAAGGCTCTGAATTTGTTAACATTGAATTCAGAGGAACTGTGCTGGTAAAAACCTCTGAGACACGCTATCTTCAGCTTCCCCCAGATTCCCTGGACTTCAGGCCCACAGATTGGTGAAATCTTGTCAAAAGTGACTACATATTTTTGATTGATTGTATGTACTTGTTTGGATATACATATGTATATATATATGTATGTGTGTGTTTTGTGTGCGCACACCTGTGCATGTATATACACACAAAAATCCTTATCATTGCTGCTGACCAATTTGATTGTTCGCTACCCAGATTAACTGCTTTGGTAATACAGAGTGGCACGGAAAAAAATCCGCTCTCTGGGCCAACATTCTAACTAATGTAATGAGAAGGCACCACTTCTTCTAAAAAAACCCCAAAGATTTGTAGAGAAGTGCCCAGGGCAGTTGTGCGTTATGCTCAAATCAATGTTATCAGTGTACACTGAGCAGGTGCTGATCAGGCCAGGCTTTTCAGAGAAAAAAAGAGATAAGACATCCACTTTGCGAATCTCAAGTGGTAGCTGATGTCAGATACTAAGGAGGACCATCTCTCTACTCACATACAGGCACCACTAAACACGTACAGCAGCAAAACTCTAAGAACTCAAGTAACTTTACCAGCAAAAGTACTGATGATTACAGATTCAGTATTTAAATAGGTAAGATTTTCTGTTCATGGACGCTTTTGAATGACATTACTTTATTCCAGCTGACATTGCGTAGCCAAGTTCCCAAATGTTTTCCTGGATTTGCCTTTGAAATTCTCAGAGCTGCAAAATCTTTTCTGAAGTAAAATCTTTGCAAGATATGGCTTCTATGCTTAGCCTTGAAGTTTTAAGTTTCTACTCAAGTTTTCTACATCTTTTGCTAGTCCATGAATATTATTTTTATCAACGCAGACCAACAGGATCAGGAGGAATCAGATGAAACTAGTAAATGAAGAGATCAAAACAAACGGAAACATTTTTCATCTATTGCCTAGTTTATTTGTGGATTTCTGACACAGGACACCAAGGATGCTAAAAGTTCATATGGTTTGAACAGATAAATGGAATAAAAAGCCATTAATTTTTTTCTTTTTAAAAAAGGTAACAAACTACAGGAACTCAGAATATAAAGGCAAAGAATCTCAGTATGTTTGCTTCTTTACTATTACCTAGGTGAACTTTTGATCTGATCCAATACATTCTCAAGTTTCCTCCTAGATTCAGAGGAAAGTGAAAAGATAGAGCACAGCGTTTCTGTGTTTTCCAGGAGTAACACAGTTCTAAGTTCTTAGGACAAAACAAAAATGCTCTAATTCTTTAGGATCCCCAAATAAAACTCAAATCTAAATTGCATTCTTGACCTGCAGAGGTTTTAAGTTGATATTTTAAGTGTCTCTGATATCCAAACAACAGTGCTACACTGCTGCTTAGTGGAGACAGATCGATACAAAAAGGCTACAGAGCAAAAATGGCCTATCCCAGGCAAACATGATGCTTGTAGAACTTAGGTTAAAAATCAACATAGAAGTTACGGGAATCATTATGGAGGGGCAACACTTGTAACTTCAAATTCCTGATTGTCCTGGTTTCAGCTGGGATAGTTAACTGTCTTCCTAGTAGCTGGTACAGTGCTATGTTTTGAGTTCAGTATGCGAAGAATGTTGATAACACTGATGTTTTCAGTTGTTGCTAAGTAGTGTTTAGACTAAAGTCAAGGATTTTTCAGCTTCTCATGCCCAGACAGCGAGAAAGCTGGAGGGGCACAAGAAGTTGGCACAGGACAGAGCCAGGACAGCTGACCCAAACTGGCCAACGGGGTATTCCATACCATGGGACGTCCCATCTAGTATAGGAACTGGGAAGTGGGAGTGGGGAATCGCCACTGGGGGACTAGCTGGGTGTCGGTCGGTGGGGTGGTGAGCAATTGCACTGCGTGTCATTTGTACAGTCCAATCCTTTTATTATTACTGTTGTCATTTTATTAGTGTTATCATTATTAGTTTCTTCTTTTCTGTTCTATTAAACCATTCTTATCGCAACCCACGGATTTTGCTTCTTTTCCCGATTTTCTCCCCCATCCCACTGGGGGCGGGGGGGAGTGAGTGAGCGGCTACATGGTGTTTAGTTGCTGGCTGGGGTTACACCAGGACACTGATCAGCCAGAAATTAGCGAAAAGTCATTACCCCTACCTCTCCCCCAGTATTGTTTTGTAAGAGGATTTTTGGAACTGCTTACCAAATAATGCAATTGCAGCATGGAAATCTAGGAAATAGTGACTGAAAAGCCAGTCTTTCCAGTTTCCCTATGCTCTAATGTTTCCTGAAAACAACAGGCAGATTCAGAAACAAGGAACAACATCCTTTCAATAGAGACCATTATTTTAGTTCTTTACTTCAAGTGGGAGTTGCATTCATAAGCACATAATGGTAAAACACATTCACTCTACTTGGTTAACTGCACTAACCATTTACCTTACATGCCATGGGGTCATGGGCTTCCCTATTTGTAAGAATTATCAGCAATTTCATGACTTCCTTTAAACAGCAACAGCTCCTAGGTTTCCAAAAGGATGTAAGTGGAGTACAACCATTTGTCCAAGATGCTGATTCATCACGCCCTGGACTAACAGCTGATCTGAGTCACCTCAAAAAGATGAAGTCATGAACATTGTCGACAGAATGTTATTTTACTTTGGATATTCACTGACAACTAAAACCTGACCAAAAATGTTGGCAACAGTCCCCAGGATCCTGCCAAAATACACCGCATACCTCACTCTGCCAGAATGCTGCCAATCTCCAAGTCAATGTGGAAAAACCTTAGAGCAGTTCTCAACCCTACACTGCACAGCTTCAGCGCTACTTTCATGTTTGGTATTCAAACCAATCCACCTGCATTTGCAAGAATGACTCTGCAAGGTACCTGAGCAGTGCCTTCTCCTAAGCAAAATTAGCTTTCTCTTTTTCAGGACTATTTACTTTCATAAATCAAGAAGCTGAAAAGGTCTGCGTGAATTCAAGCAAACCAAATAAGGAAGTTACAACCAATAACTCCCTTATGTTGGGATTTGGTCGAAGTATTTACAGATAGCTGGGAAGAGAAAGCAAAACCAACACAGAAGTGTTGGCTACAATACAGCTTAGCTTTAAGCTTTACTTACGCAAGCAGCTAAATTTCAAACCACCAGCTTCAGCAGTACTAAATAGGTAGAATACCAATTGGGAGAGCGGAAGCTTTGAGATAGGAAAGGAGTTCCCCCCACCCCACCAAAAAAAAAAAAAAAAAAAAAGAATATGGAAGTTACAACAATCCTTTCTATGGGTATACCAAACTAAAAGTATCTCCTAGATGAATTTAACGGTCACAGATTCCTTTACTACAGCAGCAGCAGTCCTTCAGTAAGTTTTGAAAATACAAGTCACAGGAATGGTAGTTATCATCACAGCCCAGAATTTAAAGCTGTTCTACACACTCACCTCTCTTCCTCTGAAGAGTGAGAAAGAAGAAGGGTTTCCTAATTCTATCTTATGAGCACCTGTTACTCTACATAAAATGCAGAAGTGGGGGGACCACAGACATGGGAGGCCCTCCTCCCTAAAATCATTTGTGTCTCCAATTAAAATGCTGTCTGGTTTCCACAACAGAGCAGAAAGCTGCTCTCGGGGAGAAGCACTACACAAATTCATCTCTTAAAAAAAGACACTTCCACAAGCATACTGTATTACACATGTTTGAGAATTCCTCACGCTTTTTTGCACTCACTTAGATTTGCTCTCTTACTTTCAACTTTCTTTGTAACTCCATGGCCACTCTCATTTCTATTTGCTCCCAGTTTTTCCCCATTTTGCTATGCTTAGGTAAACACATGGCACTATCACCAAATTAATCTACATTGTATTCTTGAGGGAGGGCTTCAACATTTGGATATTTAGCTCCCTTGTTACATCTATACTAGGCAAACACGCTGCTAAGAGCTGACAGAGATCTCAGTGATAATAATATACACCTTTAATTAAAACAGAAAAATATTCAATACAAAATAGTCATTCTTCATGAAATAAACAATAGCTAACAAATTAAATGGGGAAAGCACACAGCAGGGTCAGGCAAGTTATTCTTTTCCTGCTTGTCCTAAACAACTGATTTATTAACAAAAAAAAAAGTCTGTGTAATCATATTGAATTTTTCTACCTACTCAAAACCAGGTTTTGTGTTTGAATCATTCTTACTTTTTTTTTTTTTTGATCTCTCTAAAAACTGAAAGGGATGGTAGAAAGATTGAAAATCTGCCATGAAACTTCTTTAAAAAAGACATCTGGGTTAAGGGATCAGAAAAGACTAATCAAAATCAGCACTCAGTTACAACACACTATCACTGCATCAGAACAAGCTGTGACTAAGAGTGCGTACATACTACCCAGAAAGATGGACTGGTGCTATGTTTGAAAGGCCAATTACTGAATAATGTATTGAACACACGTATACTGTACACAGAAAAATGTACAATCAGTTTACTATTGAGGCTTGAAATATGCTAATGTATTTTTCCTGTTAGAGCTTTACTTTTAAAACAATCTTTCTTCAAGTAGTTAAACCTCAGTGAGTCACAAGGCAGGTGTCTGCACTGTGCCTCTACTAATACTGTCCTACCAATGACCTCCAGTCTGACAGCTTGGGATTATTTACTAACAGGGATTTGGTACATTGTCCAGTGGAAGAAATGGACTGAATGGAAGACCAATATGGTGGGAATGGGTAATAACTACACGCTTGAGACAAGATGGCAAAGAATTTGTCAGACATTTGGATTTCTGTATTAAATACCATAAACCTTAGTAAGACAGGACTGTTCCAGAAATAAACTTTAACTATAACCTCTTGCAGCTAATGGTAATTAGGCAACTGCTTAAAATGGTTCTATCTGAGCAACAATAGCATCTAAATGAATAAAGAATTCAGACTGTAAAATTACAATCCCCTGTTTTTGCTTCTTCAGACTACAGTATCAAATTTGAGATTGGACGTGGATTTTAAACCAAGACGCAGAACAAACACTAACTCATCCTTTCATGAAGAAAAATCTCTGATTAACACAAGCAGAGTATTCACAGCCCTGTCATTTTGAAGACTTTGACACTAATTTTAAAGCATCAGAAATAATGGAATATTACAGCATACAACACACAGATTTTCTACCAAAGGATCACGTGCTTCTGATATTATCTTTTTCTCCCTTCTTAAGGTTAACATGCCATTACCCCGCATTTCTGCCATTACCGCCCATCTCCCATCAGGGGCTTTTTGCTTAGTATCACAGGTCAAGTCAGCGGTAACCGTATAGCAAAATGCATCAACATTAGGCGGGGAAGGACTGAAGAAGCACCGGCGAACACACTTGTCCCTCTGTGTTTGTAAGCACAGGCTTACTTATCAAGCAGAGGTCCTCTTCCTTTTCCGCACACTGGGTACATCCAGCACTATTGCTCAGCAAATACAACTTGAGACAAACGCGACGGAAAACCGCAGACAGATACATGCTGCTCCAGCCGAGTGCCACAGCGCAATGGTGTGTTCAAGAGGGCAAGGCTGCACCAGGGCTTGGGCTCTCCTCCTCCAACCTCTTTCCCTGCAATGACCCCTTAGCTGGCAAAACGCTGGCAGCATCGCTCCGGCTCTGCCTCGGGAACCGTGTTGTGTCTGAGGCGCAGGCCCCATGTGACACGCGCACACACACAGGTGCCGCGGCTGGCGGGGGAGGGGATGGCGACGAGCGGGGCTGCCCGACCCAGACACACACACACCTGGCACACCCTCGGCAACTTGCGGAGAGCGCGCGCGCGCGCGCCCCCGCCCAGGGGTCCGGCCCCCTCGTCCCTTCCCCCCCCGCGCGCACACCCTCCCGCCCGCGCGGGCAAAGCGGGGCTGAGCAAGGCCCCCGCGCCGGTTACATAACCCCGCGCGCCGCCGCCGCCGCCACCCTCCTCCTCCTCCTCCTCCCACCCGCCCCGCGCTGGGGAAGAGCTGCGGCGGGGAGAAGGAGGGGGAGAACCAGGCCGCGGGCCCAGGGAGGGGCTGAGGCAGGGCAGGGGCTGCGGCGGGCCCCGCGGCTCCCTCAGGCTCCCCCTTCCTTCCTTCCTTCCTTCCTTCCTTCCTTCCCCCCCGCCGCCACCACCACCACCACCCCCGCCTCCCCGAGCCGCCCCCCGCACGCGCGCACGGGGGCGCGCTCGCGAGCGCCGGGCGGCCATGGGGGTCGGGGGCCGCCGCGCTGCGAGGGGGAGGGGGGGAAGGCGCCCGCTCCGGCAGCCCCCCCCCCCCCCCCCGCCGCCGCCGCTCACCTTTTGCTGCGTCCCAGACGCACATTCCCGGGGCGCCGCCGCCGCCTGCCCTGCCGGGCCGTGTGGGGGCTTCACATCGCGACTCCCCCCGGCGCGGACGCAAGCAACCACCGCCTTCTGCCCGCCTTCTTCCTCCTCCTCCTCCCCAGCTCTCAGCCCCGGCCGCGGTCTCCCTCCTCTCTCTCTCTCTTCCCCCCTCTTCCTTCCTTCCTTCCTTCCTCCCTCCCTCCCTCTCTCCCCCCTCCTTTTCCTCCCCCTCTCGGTGTCCCCAGCAGCAGCCCCTCCTCCCCCCGCCCTTCCTGCGAGCGCGTCACGAGAGAGTCTCGCGCCACCAACCGCCGCTCGGTCAACAAGCGGCGCGCGCGCCGCGTCGGGCCGGGCAAACCAGGCCAGCCCGCCCGCCCGCCCGCCCCCGGGGCGCCCCCTAGCGGCTCGCGCCCGGCGGAAAGTCGCGTGCGGCGCCACCGCCGCTCGCGCCGGAGAGGGCTGGGGAGCGCTCACACCGGGCACGTGACGGCGGGGAGGGGAGGGGAGGGGCGGGGCGGGCGCGAGCAGCTCGCGCGCCTCTCCGGTTCCCCCCCCCTCCCCTCGCCTGGGTGGGCTGCGGAGGGCGCGGAGCGGCGGCGCCCCCTGGCGGCCCGACGGCTGCACCGCAACGGCGGGGTCCGGTGCAGCGGCGGCGCGGGCG